>NC_138070.1:16510175-17710175 GCF_964194185.1 Rhinolophus hipposideros | reverse complement strand
CTTAAAACATTTCCCTACTCTTTTTCCTGAAAAATATTATGAGGGTTTCACTTTATTATTAAAGTACTAAAATTTTAAACAATATAAAGTTAGATAAGAGGGCTTGGTTCCCTTGGTGAATTTCACAATTGGGAAAACATTTTCCCTTCCTGACATTTTAAGGGCAGATAAGTTTGAGGTGGCATGAAAAAAATCTCTAAGTGTGAAGGTGCCTGAGTTAGTGTGAACTGTGGTAGACCATCTTTAATTCTTTAATGAAGGTATGACTTGTTAGATTAGTTGGCTGCTTTTTTCACGGAATACTGTTATTCTTTTGGGGCTCTACTGGGATAAAAGGCCATTTCTGAACTTGATCAAGGGGAGGTCTGTCCACCCTAGTCTTGCTAGATAGCTTAGATAAGAACAGGAGTTGAGTGGTAGGCGCATGGTCTAAGTCTTGTCAGAATATTCCAGTTAGTCTTGCATGATTCATCATCAAATAGTCACCTTACACCAAAGCAGCCTAGGAAGTAGAAAGTAAGAAACTTGGGATGTAGAGATACTTTGGGGTTAGAATACAGCTGTATTAGGAATTAGAATAGCCTGATACAACTCCAACTAACTATATGAAAATAGATTCAGAAAACTCTGTAAGTTGGACTTTTTATTTAATCTAATTAATTAATTAATAATATTCTCTGCTTAGTTTTTTTTACTTTGTTTGGTATTTTAAGTTTTTTTTTGAAAATGTCATCAACAGTACTGAAGGAAACCAAAGGAAGGTTTTATTGTTGTTTGCCTCCACTCCTACTAGGTTGGGTCATTCATTAAACAAATATTTACCAAGTGCCCGGAGGTGCCCATGAGATGGTGATAGCCACTGTCAAAGTGAATGGACCCCAGGGGAAAGTGAGACTGAGGAGAAATTGTTGGGTTCTGTTGTTGTAGTGAGGACGAGTTTCCCTTACTCTGTCTCCAAAGCTCCCCATCTCCACTTGCCCAAACTGAACTCATTCTTCAAGGCCTTACTTAAGCTGTCCTCCCTGTGAGGCTCTGGGAGAGCCACCAAAGTGGAGTTAGTCCCTCCTTACACTGCACTGTTTTGCCCTTATTAGAGCAATTATTGTAGTTTGATCAACTGATCAATGAATTGATTGATTAGTTCATTCTTTCAGTGTGTTTGTTACACACAATATATCAGCCATTCGACATATCAGGGAGGGGGCTGATGAGTAAGACTCCATCCCTGTCTTTACTGCGCTAATTGTGCAGTGTGATTGCTTGTTTCTATTGGTTTCTCCCACTAGATCTTGAACTGCTAAAGAGCAGTGATGGCTCTCACTCATCTCTCCTGTGTGCCCGGCATTCAGCAAGTGCCTTAGAATATATTGAATCTGTTTTTGTTTCTGGAACACAGAACTGAAGATGCATGGATATTGCTCCATTATAGTTGAAATTTGTACAGTAGGCTTATATTGGAGGCAACCAGAGTTCTCACAGCTTATGTTACATGACATATCCAGCTGTATTTAGTAAGTCAGTAACAGTTGAATTCATATTCTAATACTTTTCATGTTAGTTTGCAAGCCACTGAACTATTGTGCCTTACTTCACTTTTTTAAAATAAACCAAATAACTGAAGAAGTATGTTTTAGAAATATAATTTGTAGTAGAAACAAAGGGTTGGAGCTTTGTTTATACACACACTGATTCAGTAAGCAATAGAGTCAGATGTCAAAAGGCTTTTAGGTCACTGGTTGAGTAGCACTGTGGTTTATTATTTACCTTTTGCCTACCACAAATGTTCTTCTAATCCAAGAACCCAGAGTAAATGTTTGCTGAGAGTCTCTGCAATGCCTAAACAATGAAATATTCACATGCTTTAGTGGTAGCAAAATTGAATGGCAAACAGCTGCCAGCAGTCATTCCTTACTGATCCAATCCAGGAGGTTTTTGAAAGGGGAACATATGGATCAGAGCTAACTGGAAATTAGCAAAGATCTAAATGTTTGACTAAATGTGGTTATAGTTTGGTATGGTAAAGCCCAGAGGTGAGAAATGACCTCATATCAAAGCCAAGTGTTGAGAAAAAATGTAACTGGGAACAGCTAGGACATAAACACAGAATTAGGTCTGAGATGCCTTTACCTGGTATTATATTCGAAGGAATTTGTGATCATACTATATACTATGGCCTGGATAAAGAGATAACACTTTAAAACGACCTAAAAAGGCATGTTGCCTGTGAGGGTGTAGTTGGGAAGCATATATTAATATTCAATTATAATACAGTATTCCAAGTACTCTAATGGAAGAATGTAGTACAAATCATGGGAACACTGAGAACGAAATGTGAGGGAAATAGAGAAAGTTTCCCACACTTGGAGGTGTAGACCATTTATTTTCAGGCGGGGCCTCACCATCGGCAAAGGCAGGAAGATGTGGAACAGTAGAACACATTTATTTACTTACTTATTTATTGTGGGAGTGTAAAGTGTGATGGCAATTACAAGAGCCTAATTTCCTGTATTCCTTGATATAAAGAGTACCAAACATTGATAATCAGAAAAATGAATTTCTCTGGGTCTTAATAGTATTTTCTAATGTTTCTAGTATCTATTAAATGAATGAAAGGACAACGTTTTAATGCATTTAAAATTCTTTTTTGTTGTATTGGGGAATAGAGTGTTTCTCCAGGGCCCATCAGCTCTAAGTCATTGTCTTCAATCTAGTTGTGGAGGGCGCAGCTCACAGGCCCCTGTGGAAATGGAACCAGCAACCCTGTTGTTCAGGGCTCACGCTCTAACCAACTGAGCCATCCGGTTGCCCAATGCATTTCTTTAGGTGCACTTATATTATTCAATATGTTTTCAATTTCTTTCATGAGGTTGATTTCATAGGAATTAGGTATACCAAAGAATCTGGCATTTCCAGATGTAACCTTCAAGATTTAAGTTGTTCTAGTGATCCCCAAGCGTGATGCAGAAATGTGTGATCTTGATAAAGCGCACGGTGGTCCGTGTGCCACCTGTGAGTTGCTTGGCGAATGAGGCAGCATAGCCAACTACCCAGCAACCTCATATTAAACCGCTTTATGCATATACCCCCATTGGGATCGCTGCTAGTGTAATCTGTCTTCTTGCTGTGCACTGTCTGCCATCGTCCTCTTTATCATGACAGCGTATGTGCTATACAGTGGCCGTCAACCCTTGGAAGCATTGCTCTGGTTTTGTACAGACAGGCTACTGTAGCTACTGTAATGATGTGACTTGATGGACTTTAGAGTTTATTTACATGACATGGTTTATTTTACTGGCATCATAAATTACTTTAGCCCAGTATTTATACAACCATTGAGAGTCTGAGAAGGGTTACCTAAAATTTTCAGTCATATTTTAGGAAATTTTGTGGGGAAAGCTATATGCTGTACCACCTTTTGCAAATTTGGGAAGTTAGAATGATCCAGAGATCTTTAGAAATGTAGGGATCTATAGCAGTTTAAGTTTTTGACTATTAATCTAGATTTTTAAAATCTAAGATACATGATATGTAATGTCTGTATTTCTTCATTTAAAAAAGCTGAACTATGCTTTCACTATTTTGAATGAAGAAGTAGATGGTTGCAAATAAGAAAATCTCAATTTGTGTTACCCACTGATAGGAATTGTCAATAATGTTAAAAATACATTAAAAGTATATCATTAAATTTTAAAATAAAAATTAGACTTTTCGTGTTTATGAAATAAGAGCTTTCTCTCTGAGTTTTAAAATGCTTTAAAGCCTGTTATAGAAGCATGGATAGAATTTAGCTTATGTAATATTATCTAATGGTAAAAGGTGCAGACCACATAAAATTTAGAGGTATGTATATGAGGCTTTAAATCGCAAGTGAAGAGACTTGAGGATAAGCGTTTGTGGTGTTGAGTTATGTGGTTCCAAAAAAGGCTTTTGATAATTAACCTCTGAAACACATCTGCCCATTTATATATAGGACTCTTTACTGGTCATCAGAGCCATCCAGCAGGGAGGGCATTCATGTATAAAATGAGAGGAAAACAGCTTTCTTGTCATGTTTTTGAACATTACATTATTACTCTTCTTGTGTTGAGTATAACATTTTGTGCTTTGCTCACTTAACAGAGATACTTACATTCATTTACTCCTCTCCTTTCCTCTTAAAAATAATCATTGGAAATTTTAAAGAGAGATATAACTAATGACCATAACATTCCCATCAAATCTGATTAAAGCTTCCATGAGATCACATTTCTTGCTTTTTTTTCTTGATGAGTTATTTTTTACAGCTCTTCTTGATTGAAATAGCAACTGTAGACATTTTGATAAATGCCTTAAATGGTTATATATTTTTATCAGTTCTTGTGTAAATGGTATTTCTTCTGTAAGCAGATAATCAGCCATAAATTGATAATATTGCTAATATATGGGTAAAAAAAGCATTCTCACCTCATTAGTCATTAGAGAAATATGGTACAGCTTTTTTAGGTTCCTGTTTCTTTTGATGATATGCTTATTTGTAATTTTCTTCAAAAAGCCAGTAAATTACCATGTAAAATGGAACGAAAACAAATCTTTTTGAAGGTCTCGTTCTATTACTTGTATTTTCCTAGACTAAGACAAATCAGTTTTCCAGGGTTGAAGTTTTATTTGTTTGGTTTTGAAAGACAAAGTATCTGTGTAGCATGCTTTCGGATGTGTGCATATAGGATGGAACAGAATAAGATAAGCCAGACTCCTTTCCTGTAGTTAGCTGATATAGGACAAAAGGAAGAAAGAAACTAGAAAGAAATATTTAAAAATACATGAAAGCACAATTTGAGGTCATATAGTATCTTTATAGATTGCCTTGTCAGGTAAACTGGAAATGTGCCTTTTTCCTGAACACTTGGTTATTGGTCAACAATAGTATAGCACCAGCCTCTGTAGGTTGCAGTTCTATAGTAGAGTGAGATCTCTTTTTACTTATACCATTTTAATGGTAAGGAACTTTTTATTAAGTCAGTCATAAATATGACAAATAGTTTTTGGATATGATGTGTCATTATACATTTGAATCAATATAAATCACTTCACATAAAACAGCAAAAAGACAGTGTGTCTTTTCCAGATGTGTCTAGCTAAAATTGTGTTTAAAATGTTGTTTCTTGGTTTTGTGACTCTGAAAACAGAATTAGAGTTGCTTTCTGCCAACTGCTTGGGTAGAAAACCCAAGTTTTCTACCCAAGTTCAAAGAGTTAAGGTGTATCCTCTCTCTCTTTGTTGTTAAGTGTGATTTTGAGAATTATTGTAGCTGCAGAGAAGGGAAACTACCAGGAAAGTACTTAACTTTCACCTGGTATTTGTATTTAGTAATTTCTTTTTCTCTTTTTTTTTATTTTTTTTATTTTTTTATTAATTTTATTGGGGTGACAATTGTTAGTAAATTTACATAGATTTCAGGTGTACAATTCTGTATTACATCGTCTATAAATCCCATTGTGTGTTCACCACCCAGAGTATTTAGTAATTTCTAATTGGTATCAAAGATAGAAAAATAAAACTATTTTTTCAAAGACTTACACTTGAAATTTCGTATTGTACTCATGCTTTTTTTTTTTTTTTACTGCATCCCTAGTTATAAGTGAATTAAAGATAGATTTTTAATATCTAGGGAGAGAAATAGGCATGTTTATTACTCAAGATGAACAGTTCATTATCCAGCCAAAAGCTTTCATCTGTCTTCTTTTACAATTAAAACAAAATCTATTAGTTCTGTCAATCAGCAGTCATCTGGGGTGATGACAAGGCCTGTACAAACACCAGTAGCAGCTGCCAAAGAATCAAAGATGTGTAACTTTTCAGAATCAGGCTTGCCTAATGTGAAATAAATCAGCCTTTCATGATAACATTTACCAACTGGTTGCCTAACTTCTGATCAATCTGTAAGTTAACATCCTGCAATATGCATTTTAGGACATTTTCCTTTTACTTACAGTTATCTGCAACTCCTTTTCTTGAAAAGACACTGAGTCGCACGCAGTCTCATTTTAGAGCTGAAATTGGGAAAATAGCTTTGTAAGCTATCTGGATATTTATAATACTTAGACAAAGTGAAACAGAGAAACTGTACAGTCTTACTCTTAGAGTATGACTCTGAAATTTTATTTAAAGTGAAATAAACAATTTCTTTTGTCATGGTCAATTCGCTTATAATTGAGTGTTCTAGTTTAACCAGAATGCCTATATGCCATGGCTAGAAGGTGGCTGTTTTCTAAATAGATTGTTGATTTGCTGTTTAACAATGTTTTCAGCAGGGTTCTAAATCAGCAGTATTTCTTAATAGTTCCCTCTGACAGTAAGAAAAGACTAATGTTCTTCTGGTTTGTAAATTTAGTTCAGTTAAACATGTATGTGTGGAACATCTACTTTGAGCAAGGAATTAGATGCTGGAATAGGTAGAGAGATTCAATAGGTGAGGATCCCATCTGTGTATTAAAGAGGTTAACTTCTTGTTATGGTGACCAATGCAGACAGTGTAATGTAATATAAGACAGAATATAAAAAATATAAATTGCTATGGAACCCAGGGGAGAGAGACCAGTTCTTGCTGAGGGATCAGAGAAGGCTTCTTGTAAGAAATGCCATTTTAATTTGTTCATGAGAAATGGGTAGAATTTCGACAAGTGGATATGGAGGGGTGAAAGTATTTAAAAATAATGATATTCATTTTTTTTCAAGTAATGAGTTTGAAAGAGGGAAATGTTGATAAAATGAAAAATTATGGCTTTAGATAGTTATATAGAATTTTTACTTATTATTTCATGTTCAATGGGGGTTATTTAGCTTTTAGGTTCATAAGAGAGACAAATATTCAGTAGAATGGTGATTCCTAAACCTGCTGGCCATTATAATCATCTAAACATAGGAGTCTTAAAAGCTACATGTTTCTGGACTCTGCTCCAGGCTAATCTGTTTCAGTAAATCTAGGGTGGGTTGAAGATTCTGATTTTAAAGTTCCCTGTGATTCTGTCCTGCCAGGTTTGGAAGATAACCTTCCTCATGAGCTTTCATTGATCACTAAAAATACAGCCTTCCTCCTTTCATTTCTAAGTTCCCAAATCAAAGCAAAACAGACATATTTCAGTCAGTGCTTAGTTATTTGATTTTTGAAATTTCAGTGTTCAAGAGGGATTGGAGTTTATTGTTATAGGCACATGGTTGCTCAGTAAATATTTGTTGAATAGATAATAACATGTACTAAAAAATCTTAAGGTTGTATGAGAGGGTACCCCACAATAAATTCTTTTAAGGGGCTAATTCTCCCCTTTTGGTCTGTTCTCTCTGTGTTTGACCATAGTAGTCTATAATGCTCTTAGATTTTTAGAAAAGCTCTGCGGATGCCCTGTGGTCCATGCCTTGGGCACCACTGGTAACTTAAGGTCCTATAACAGTATGAAGGGTGCTAGATGAAGCAAGTCAAAGTGCTGAGAATTTCTATAATTTTAGGCCTGTTTTGTAGTCTCTATTTTTGCTTCTTCACTCAACCAAAAATCTGTTTTCTAGAGATTCTGAAAAGGGAATGTATGCTGATGAGTATTTCGAAGTTCTAAGTAGTTCAACTGCTGTCATTGGGGGTTGAACTGTGTGGTATAGTTGATTTGTTATAGCTTCTTTATTCTACTCACTCAGCATTTTCCTGCAGTTAATTACACCGTGGCTTTAGGGTGCATTCCATAAGATGCTGAAGACACAGCTTCGCTGAAGTCTGACACACTTTCCTCCTTGGTTACATAGCTAATGGCCACTCTGGGATAATTAGTGAGAAGAAACTCCAGTGGCCCAATTACTGGCTTCTCAAGGTTTTCCCGCTTAATTCTTCTTTGCTCAAATCTTGAGAGATTGCCTCCATTGTAGATTATTTTGTGTGCTGTTTAAAACTGGGTTTTCTTAGTTACAGTCAAATGGTAAAAGGTCTGTATTTTAGTGTTGAGAATACTGTAAGAAGTTGACTGTTTTAGAGAAACCATAGAGTAGTACCATTCAGAGCAAGAGACACCTAATATTTTCAAAGCCACAGTAATTCCTGGGTTAAGATTCATACCAACTGTCCTCATCTATCAGTGAGAGGGCTTGAGGTTTTAGGCTCAGAGCTATTAGGGTTTCCATAGCTTTGCCGGCTATGTAGATTAGTAACCAAATGTGCCATTTTTCTGTCAGTAAGCTTGACTTTGGTATTGTAACTTACTAATGTAATGAAAATGCATGTGCATATGCCATGGTAATGAAACTCTCTGAACATGTCTACCAGAGTGCTTGGTAGGGAGACAGAATCCAAATCGTGTGAATTCTGGAATCATCTAAGTCAGCCCTATGTCGTCTGCCTTTTAAGAATTTCTTTCCAACGTAGAACACAGTGGTTTCATTCTTTTTGCTAAGGTCCATGTCAACATAAGGTACTTCTTATTGAATCCTGCAAGTAAATGTCTGTTTCTGAATTTTGTCCAAACTGGAGAGAAAAAAAAAGAATATGTTAAAAGAAACTCCTTTGATGAATTGCTTTATGGAAAGTTATTAATATTATGGCTATGCTACGGATGTGCCATTTGCTCTGAATGTGTTCTTTATACAGAGAGAAGGTGCTCAGTGAATATTTGTTGATCAAATGAATGTAATGAAGTTTTATCATAGGAGTTCTAAATCTTTCCTGTCGTTGCAGTCTTCCTGTTTGGGTCAAATGTTCTGAGCTTTCTTTGCAGAATATGTCACTGTCTCACCCAGCCTTTGTTTCAGAGTTGTGTCCTGTGCTTTCCCAAATGACTCATGAGGATTGGTAGGGGTAACTTAAAACCTTGGAGGGATGAAATTAAGCCAAGCTATGTGGCTGGAACTCACTGTAACTTGTCATGTTTTATTGAAGCAGTAAGATTGACGGACATACATAAAGAATATTCTAGGAGCATTAACAACAACAAGTTCTGTTTTGCAGCCTGGCAAATCTTCTTCTGGTTTGTCTCCAGCAAGTAAAATTTATTTGGGCATAGAGGTGGGGGGATTGTATTCAGTATTTAATGATATTCAAATAATTGCCATTATTACAGACTGACACATGGAAGAGCAGCCCCTGCTGAGACTATTCAGAGTTCTACAGGAAATTGCGACTGTACGATATAGTATGATTTAGTCATCTAATATCCTGTCAATTAATAATTATTTTTGCTAAAAGGAAATCTTTCAAAGGGTAAAGGCAAAACAACTAATCAGTCCACAGAACTGCAATGTGGTATGCTGCGATTAATGGAACCAGAGGTGGAGAAGAAGACTATTGAATATACTCCTTATAACCATTGAGATTAGCTTCTTTGATGTGTTTTTTTAGACTTTGTATACTTGCATAATGAAAAATCAGGCCATTTTTTATAGAGTCTTCTTTCATAGATAGGTAGATATTTAGGAAAATTCAAATTTTAATCTTGAAATGTTGGAAAGTGTTTAAGTCCTTCTCCTTACTCAAGGACTTTTTCAGAAATGCTATGCCCTTTTAAATATATACATTCATAAACTTTTTGTTGAAGGTTGCAAAATGTGGAAAATACATATATTTGGTGTTTAAAAATTTTTTTTGGAAATTATTTTGGCCCCTTTAATAAGTTGCATCATTACTTGGATTTTATCTAATTTAGAGGTTGAAGTGCCTGATAAAGCACTGAAGGAAGATTTACAACTGTAGTAGCATGAGCTTTTTCCCACTGATGTGTGATCCCTTTCCTTTCATTGGAATAGAAGTCATCAAGTTCCGAAGTTTGCTGGCATTTCTTCTATGTCCTAGCTGTGTGATCACAGACACATTATGTACCCATTCAGAGCCTCAGGCTTCTAAACTATAAAATTGGATAGGAACCTTGCCTGCTTCACAGGCCTGTTATGAGGATCTCAAGGGATAATATATGTGAAGACATTTGGGAAACTGTGAAATAATGCATTATTATCATTTCTGTAAAAGGGACTTTTCAAGTCATATTTACCTTTTGGTTGCTGTGGTCTCTTATAAGTAAATCTCTGTTTAAACTTCTTTTTATTAATTTCTAAATGTGATTTCACCATCATTCAAGAATCACATTGAACATATGTTCCATTCTGATTCAATAAAATGATAGATTTTTCTCTTAAATCTGAACTATATATTTTTTCTAATAAAAATCATAATTGTTTATCTGCATGCCTCCAAAGAATAGTTTTCACTTTTCTATAATTGTTTCTTCATTTAAAATTTCTCTTATTTATCTCAAGGGAATTGCATTTATCTGCTATTACCTTATATTTCTCTTGCCATCTAAAGAATGTGTTAATTACACTCAGACTCACTCAGTACCGACCCTGGCACATGCAGCAGACCGTCCTCCCATTTGACATATTTCCCTTTATCATTTTCCTATGTGATCTCAGAGCCACTTTTCAATCCATCTGGCAGTGCTCATATTAGGCCAATTTTAATTAAGCTTGTGAATTAGACTCTGAGACCCTGTCTCCAATATTTTAGTAGAATGTAGTTTTAGATCGTTGGTTTTTCCATAATTCCACAAATTATGCAATTAAAATATTAAAAGTAAACCAGTCAAGTCTGTCCAACCTGATTACATGTTTTTTTTTTTAATTTATTTTTTTATTAGTTTCAGGTGTATAAAGCAATGTAATAGTTAGGCATTTAAACTCCTCATAAAGTGATAACCAGCCCCCAAGCTACTCCCCCTCTGACATCTTATATAGTTGTTACAATACCATCGACTATCTTCCCCATGTGGTACTCCACATCCCATGACTATATATACCTATATATTTAGTAATAGTTGACATTCAATATTACTCTACTTCAGCTTCAGGTGTACAGCGCAGTGGTCAGGCCTCTACACAATCTAAGTCCTGTGCCCTTTTGGTACCTTACATGATCTTTACAACATTGTTGATTATGCTTCCTGTAGTGTATTAACTACCAATTTGTATTTCTAATGCCTTCACCTTTTTCACCTGCCCCCAACCCCATTCCCATCTATCACCCTGATAGATCTAGTTCCCATCTGGTACCATACCTAGTTATACTATTATTGACTATATTCCTTGTGCTATACCCTACATCCCATGACTACTGTATACAACCAATTTGTACTTCTTAATCCCTTCCCCTTTCACCCATCCTTAACCTCCTCCCATTTTAAAGAAGTCCCTCTAAGATTCCTTCTAATACTATTTGGTGGTGATGAACTCCTTCAGCTTTTTCTTGTCTGGGAAGCTCCTTATCTGTCCTTCAATTCTAAATGACAGCCTTGCTGGGCAGAGCAATCTTGGTTGTATGTCGTTGCTTTTCATCACTTGGCATATTTCCTGCCAATCCCTTCTGGCCTGCAAAGTTTCTGTTGAGAAATCAGCCGACAGTCTAATTGGGGCTCCCTTGTCGGTAACTAATTGCTTTTCTTTTGCTGCTTTTAAGATTCTCTCTTTGTCTTTAACCTTTGGCATTTTAATTATGATGTGTCTTGGTGTTGGCTTCTTTGGGTTCATCTTGTTTGGGACTCTCTGCGCTTCCTGGGCTTGTATGTCTATTTCCTTCACCAGATTAGAGAAGTTTTCTCTCATTATTTCTTCAGATAGATTTTCAATTCCTTGCTCTCTCTCTTCTCCTTCTGGTACTCCTATAATGCGAATGTTGGTATGCTTGATATTGTTCCAGAAACCCCTTAAACTCTCCTCAATTTTTTGGATTCTTTTTTCTTTTTGCTGTTCTGATTGGGTGTTTTCTGCTACCTTATCTTCTACATTGCTGGTTGGATCCTCTGCTTCATCTAATCTACTGTTGATTCCATGTAATATATTCTTCATTTCCATTATTGTATCCTTTATTTCTGACTGGTTCTTTTTTATGGCTTCCATCTCCATTTTTATGCTTCCTTATCTCTCTGTTGAAGTTCTCTCTGAGATCATTGAGAATTCTTATAGCTAGTGTTTGGAACTCTGCATCTGATAGATTCCTTATCTCTGTTTCTCTTAGTTCCTTTTCTGGAGCTTTGTTCTGTTCTTTTATTTGGGACATGTTTCTTTGTCTCCCCATTTTAGCTGTCTCCCTGTGTTTGTTTCTATGTATTAGGTGGGGCTGCTATGTCTTCTGGTCTTAGTAGAGTGGCCTTATGTAGTAGGTGTGCTGTGTGGCTCAGTGGCGCAGTCTTTCTCCTCACCTGAGCCATGCACTCCAGGTATGGGCTGTGTGTGCCCTCCTCTTGTAGTTGAGCCGTGGTTGATGATTGCACATCAATGGGAGGGACTGACCCTGGGCTCACTGGTTGTGAGGACTGGCCTTGATTACAGTGGAAGAGTTGTTGTGCAGGGGCTGATCCTATGGAGCAGGATGTGCCTCAGCAGGACTCTGGTGCCGGCCCAATCCACCCCATGGGTGTGTCGTACTTGGAGGCAGCTGGATGATGTTTCAGCTCGTTTAGAAGCTGGCCACTGAGGGAGCCAGCCCCAGGACCACCTTGGAGGGGATCCGCTGTAGGTCTACTTCAGCCACAGACTGTGCCCCACCCAGGGCCACCTAATGGGAGCCAGAAAGAAATCCACAGATGGCTGCCGCACGTCTCTGCTTGGAAGCGCCTTGAGAGGCCAAGTTGTGAACCAAGGCTGGCTACTGCTAGTGCTGGCTTAGGGCTGCTCAGCCAGAGGTACGGGACACACTCAAGCCAGGTGCTGCTTGAACTTTTGGAGACCCTAGGAAAGTGCAGCGTGAGCCAAGGCAGGCCGTCTGCATGAAAAAGCCACTGAGAGCAGCCTGGGTGGGTCCAGGTCTCGAATCACCAGGGAATGAACAGTGGAGACTCAAATATGGTAGCTACCTGGATTTGCATGCTTGGAAGGAGGAGGGCTCTACAAAGATACAGTGGCCTCCGCCAGCTCCCCCGTCCATGAGAAAGCCACCTCTCCAGCTCCCATCCCAAGCCAGACAACTCAATTCCCCCCCCCCCCCCATTTGTCCCTGCCACCTTCCCAGCTGCTGCCCCAGCGCTGGAGCTCAAAGCAAGTGATTCTGTTGGTGGGTGAGTCCGCGCACAGTCCCTTTAAGAGGAGCGTCTGTGAGTGCAGCCGCCCTCAGTCTCACTCAGTCACAATCTCTGCTGGTTTTCACAACCAGAAATTGTGGGGGCTTCTCTCCCTGGCACTAGAATCCTGGGCTGGGGTGAGGCTGGGATCTCTCGCTCCTCTAGGGGTTTGGGGGGGACTCCACAGCTGAAATAGCCCTCCTGGTCTTTAATGGTCACACGCGCGTGTGGGACCAGCCTGTTCCATGTCTCTGCCCTTCCTACCAGTCTGGAGGTGGCTTCTTCTGCACGTCCTTAGTTGAAAGGCTTCAGTTCAGCTTGATTTTAGGAGATTCTCTATAAAGGTTATTTGTAGATTAGTTGTCATTTTGATGTGGTTGTGAGAGAAGGTAAACAGTGTTTACCTACTGTGCCATCTTGGTTGTCTCTGATTACATGTTTTTATATTATAAATATTGTACTGATTATTGCTTATTACTCCATTTATTTCAAAGGAAGATATTTCTTGAAGTTTCTATACAAAATTGGGTATTGTTTAAACTATACATATTAGCAGAATTTTGTTCCACTTTTGGTTTTTAGAGTATTACTTATTCATTTTTGCGCCCTTAGGGACTGATTTACTCTCCTGTTTGGTCCTTCACTCTTCGATTCTTCCTCCTCCTCACTTGCTAATATAAATGTTTGGACAGACAACCTTGGCTTTTAAGATACTTGTTCCTATTCCATCCTGATTGTGTACAATGCCCCTTCATCTCCGAAGCAGATACTACCTCTGGTGGGTCGTCTCCATTGAGAATGCTTTTCCCACCATAGGCCAACTTTGCTACAGTTTTCAGCTCAGAACAGACTTCTCAGTCCTGAGATATCTTAGTTCTGAGGAGAACCATCTCCTTAGAACACAGCACGTGGGCTTCCCCCACACTCTCCATCACCTTACATTATTTTAGAGGGCTGCAGTTAGCAGCCCAGATGTTTCAAATACTCCTTCCTGCAGGCACTCCTCAGTTGCAGTCTGATCAACTTCAGATTTACTGTTGGTCTCTAGAGAGCTATGCTGCATCTGTGCAGGGTGTTTGTTTCTGAAAGGTCATTTCCTGGTGTGAATTCCAACCAACGGAGATCAAGCCAGAGTACAGCTTTTTTTTCTCTTGTGTACTCATTTTACTTGGAAGAGAAATTGAGGCTACATTCAGAAGTGCTGCATAGCACACAAAATTAGATGATGATATGCCATATGAATGATTGACAGACAGAAATAGGTGAAAATAAGAATACTATTTAAGCTCTTCTAAGCTTTGACATGTGTCTAGGTTTCATAGTGGATTAAACAGAATTATTTCTGAGTTTGAGTTAGTCAGTAGTTTATTCTCCTCGTTTATAATATCTCCTTCAAAGCTTAAAGATAACATAGCTTTCCACCTCTCTGTTGGCTTTAATGTTATTTGGCTGTCATTGTACTTTGCTTTTGAACAACCCAAAGCAAATAGTCCTCCTTCATTTATTCTGCTGTCAATATCATCATAAGTGATATGGAACACAGCTCATGGGAATGGTGGGGGGAAGTTACCCAGTTTTATTTTGAACCCTCAATCTTAATTAAATGTTTCTGAAAACCCAGATTTGTTTTTTTTAGCTTTCTAAATAATTTTGGCAAGGTGTTTTGAAGTATAAGGCATTACTCCTGCATTAAACATTTAAAAGAAGTTTACTTATAACAGAATTGATTCCCTTTAACTCCTGTGGCTGCTGTCCAGGCTGCTTTTGGTATTAGTATAAGTACCAGAGTTCATTGTAGCATTTAAGCTTTTATCTCTCTGTATTTCATGAAAATAAAATCCAGTTGACATTGTTTTTCTGTAATGTATCAGATGCCTAGAAATAGTCTGATGTTAAAGGAGTCATTGAGCCCGCTGGGCCCTGGATTCTTCCTAGAAGCCTGTGTGAATATGCTCCCAGGCAGTAGAGATCTAAAGACTGTAGCAAGTGAGATGGTTTTTCAAAAAGCTAGCAAGCAAGGGTTTAGATAAAATATATTAGTAGAAAAAGTTCATCTACAACTGTTTTGCATTCCTATCTACTTGCAGTCCACCTGCCCCACTCTGCCTATTCTGTCACCAAACATCACCATTCCTAAATACAGAAAGTATTATAGAAAACCACAGGACGTGCCAAAGCTGTGAAATGAACAGAAGAACAGTAGAGTAACAAACGTTAACTCTGAGAGCACTAAACTCTTAGCTAGCACTAAAGGAGGAGTAACATTTTGTCAAGTGGAAGAAGGATGAAGGAAGGGTATATCTGGCACAGAACTGTGAGAACACCTGGCATGCCTGGTAGGTGGAGAAGATCACTGTGGCGGGATCTTAATGAGTTTGCTGGGAGTTACAAGGAGGCAAGGCACGGAAGATAGATTGGGTCATATTGTCAAGGCCTTGTGTGCCAAGATAAGGAGTTTTGGTTTTGTTTAGGAGCCAGTGAACATCTGAGAAATGTTTTCCAAACTTGGCAGAGAACCATGACCATCTTCTCTCTCTCTCTCTCTCTCTCTCTCTCTCTCTCTCTCTCTCTCTCTCTCTCTCTCTCTCGTCTCTGTCTCTGTCTCTGTCTTTCTCTTGCTGCATGGTGGAAGATGAACTGGAAAGGAGTAGCTGTGGAGAAGGGGTAGCAGGAAGACCTGCTAACTACCTGAGGCACTTTGCAGTAGTTCTAATCAAGGGGTGACGAAGCCAGACTAAGATGTTGATTCTGACCATCTGGCACAGCTTTCATTCATCTTCTACATGACAGATCTTCAGGTGTCTGAAGACAGTCTTGTGTCCTAGAAAACCCCAGCAGGGTCTGGCACTTTTGGAGAGCAGGATCCTAGAGATCTGTGTATTATGATTCCATGTGCCAGATCGCAGACTGGAAACAAAGAACTTTGGTTTTGGTTGTTTCTCAGATCTCTTGGAAGGAAAACTGAAATGATTCAGGTATTACATTTGTTTCTGCTTGTATGCTGCTACCTAGCAGTGGTTGTAGTAGTTGTAGTTCTGACAGTGGTTGGAACTGTTCTTTTGTAAGGCACTGTTTATACTGCCTTTGCAACCATGGTGATAATTAATAGTGAAGGCCATTACAGTGGCATTACAACTGTGCTGTGAAACTTGTACTTTCCTGCAGGCATCATTTAATTCTGTGCCTTTTGGAGAGGTGGTAGTTCTCACTTAGTCACCAGGCGACGTGGTACTGTCGTGTAAGTACTGCTTTCTGATGAACTCTTGCAGAGGGGACACTTTCTTCTTGCGGAATTTCTTTTTGAGTTTCTGAGGATACATAAGGATGATCTCTGAACTAGAATTCTTTTCCAAGCCTGTGTTTTGGGAATGGACTTTGACAAAGCTTGCTTTTAGGTACTACATATGCTAAACATGGCTGACCCTTGAGTGGGAATGCCTTCCCTCAAGAGCTGAATACTTTTGCAGTTACTTTCCTAGGCTCCCAATAGCTAGGATCTCTGAGTGTGGCTGTTGCTGACTGCAGCTGGACTTGACAGACATTTTTAAGGGTGACGAAACATCATAAAAACAGAATATTGTTATCTAAAATCCATTAGAAGACTCTGATCTGGAGTTTTGCTGAATATGTTTTAAAAAAACTAATGTCTTCTGAACATATTTTCATTAGAATATTTAAAAATTTACCTGTAAAGCAAGAAAGTTAAGTCCATCATCTTTTTTTGCAAACTTGAAAATGAAGGAATTGAGTAAAAATTAAGTCTTATCCATAGCATACCTGTATTACTATATTAGAAACAGTTGTTCAGATTATCTTTGTATTTTGTTATGTTTTAATTCCATCCAAGGAGAGGAGAGTTGTTAATGAAAAAAATTATTATTGAAGTTGACATAATTAAAGATGAAATTCTGTTCTTTTAAAAAGATTGAAAAATAGAAAGAATTCTACCCTATGTATTCGCTTTATTTGCTAGTTCATTAAATTATTTTTTCTCTATTTCTAGACATTGTATATTTTTCTTCTCACAAGCGTATTCTAAACTCTTCATTTAAACACTGTCCCACAAAAAGGAAAAACTGAGAGTTGTTAGATGGGCGGGGAGAGTGGGGATAAGGGGAAATCTGAAGGGATTAGGAAACAGTCGGGAACCACAAGATGGCCTCAGGGTTTTTGAAAATTAATTTGGGGAACGTAATCAATAATGTGGTAAAGATTTTTTGGGGTATCCGATGGACATGTGTCCCATTTGCGAGACCACCTCAGGGATACTGTAGATGCCTGATCGTGGCATTGTACACCAGAAGCTAAACAATAATGAATGCCAACTATAATTTTATATATATAATGTGATGGCTCGGTGCGAGGTCGGAGGGATAGTGGATGGGGGGAGGGAGGTTCATAGTGTGAGGGATATAAATGATGAACGTCTAAGTATTACCTTGTCTTGTACAACTGAAACTAATAAATAAAAACAAAACAAAACAAAAAAACCACTGTCCCAGTTGTATGTCACTAAATCCCAGATTTGGAATCCTCATACTCCTTTAGCGTCTCGTGGGCTCCTCCCAACCTATGCTGCTATTCTCTTGGAACTCATTCTTTCTGAATTCCAGACCTCACAGTTGATTACTAGGGTCTGCACTTAGAAGTCACGATTTCCTCTCCTCACATTCATGCAATTTATGTTCTTTTTCATAATGAAATGTTCACTAGAGTTCCATAATTTTTCATCATTATTTAGCATGTTTATGATAAAGCATAAGTAACTTTAGATGAGTATAGAAACTGGAGTATGATAAGGACAGTCAAGACAGCCAAGATAGTGGAGCATAGGGACAGCTTTTTGTTGCCACGCAGCAGCCTACCCGTCTGTCTCCTTGTACCTGCACCTCAAGCAA
This sequence comes from Rhinolophus hipposideros, assembly GCF_964194185.1. NCBI lineage: Eukaryota > Metazoa > Chordata > Mammalia > Chiroptera > Rhinolophidae > Rhinolophus > Rhinolophus hipposideros. Next base: position 17,692,219 of record NC_138070.1, on the reverse strand, counting down.
GGAGAGTCTGTAAGACGGATCCTTTCAGGGACTTTGCTTCACCTTTGTGCTTGCACCTTATGTCTCCCTGTTTGGCCCCAGAAAGATGGCTGGGCAGCCAATGACGAGTAAGATTCCCCACGGGGGGGGGGGGGGCGGGGGACAACTCAAGCCTGGCGCAGTCGAGTGGGGACTAACAGGAGAATCCACGGGGTTCATAGAGGTGGGCACAGTCCCCCACCTTCCCCCCCCAAGGAGAGCCTCTGCCTCTGTGCCTGCATTCCTTCCCACAACCTGTGGGGGAAGTGGTTCAATGGTGTGCTCTCCATCTATTCATACGCATAAAGTTTTGTCCCTTGGGGAAGTACATACATCCTGAGACTTAGGGTTCAGCTGCCTGCAGGCAAGGGTGATTGGCTTGAATCAGTTTCCTATTATGATGTGGGGGATTCACAGATCTTGAGGTTGACAAGCTTTATTTCCTTTACTTCCCCCACCTAACTAATAAAAACTATGCGTAGGCTGATTTGGGGCCCAGTCCTTGAGGCTACATACCCTTGGCCCCCCTTGCACTCTATTCATGGCTACTGTCTTAACCCTACACTGCCCTCCTCGCTCCCCACAACCCATGTCGCGCGGGAGGTGACAGTTTTAAACTATTTCAGATGAGGAATGACCGAAGGAAATGGGCATGTTTAGTAGTAGGAAGGGGCACACAATGTCCTTAAGTATTTGAAGGATTAGTTTGTGGAAGAGGCCATGTTCCACACTGTCTTAAAAGGTGTGAAAGGGGTACATTTTATGGTATATGAATTATATCTTTTAAAATATTGCAAGGAGCAGCTGGTGGAAATAAGAGGAACATGTTTTGGCTTATTTGTTTCCTTTAAGGAAGAACTTTCAAAAAGTTAGAATGGTCTCCAGAAAGGAAGTCGTGAATTTTCTGTCGTTGAAGGTGCTCGACGTTGTGCGTTCGGGCTGTTGGTGGGACATAGGCATCAGATAGGAAGTTGAATTAGATGAGCTCTAGCTCTGTGCTGGATTTCTTTGATTCTGAAAGATGCACTTTCCCAGCTCTTTAATAATATAGGAGTCGGTAAATAAGAGACGCAATTATGAACAGAGACCTCTCTTTTAGATTTAAGTGCAGACCTGTATTATTTAACAATTGTTATTTTTCTTCCCATGATTATCACCACTTTTTCACAGCCGGAGAAGGGTGGAGTGAAACTCCCACAATCTTGAAGGGGATATTGTGTAGCATTTCGAGAACAAGGGAGCAAGGATAAGAGTCATAAATTGCAGCTGGAAGCTTGGAACTGATTTCTTCACCCTGCGGTAGCTCGGAAAGGATTTGGCTCCAAGTTTAATGAATAATGAAACATGATCTAAAGAAATTCTATGCAAGAAATACTCTGTTGCCTGGTTCTTAAGTGACTTCTAGTAACTGTACCTTCTGCTCTACATGAAGCAGTTCTCCCCTTGTTCACCTCTTTCAGAGTTTGAGGTGATAGTTCAGTATTCCTTTGAAAAGCTCCTTTTAATTGCAGGTTTGTTTCCAACACATGTTGGTGGCCTGTGGCCACTGCAGAACAGATGTAGAAAGCACTGGCTTGAAGACCAAGCTTTTAAAATAAAAGATGGGACTTTTTCCTCAGTGTTTGCTGATTGTGTGTATTATAAAATGAAACTTGAGGATCATGAAATCTTCTGGATGGAAGGGACCTTAGAAGACACCTGATCCAATCTCCTTGTTCTTCCTGAGGAGCTACAATAACTCATTGGGAAATGGGCTGCAGAGTTGTGTTTGCCACATACCGTAGTGATGTTCCAGAAATTTCCTTTATCTGTTATCTGTGTTTGCCACATACAGTAGTGATGTTTCAGAAATTTCCTTTATCTGTTATTATTTTTCAGTCCGCTGCAACTTTTAGGAAGTCTGCTTCCTAATATTGTATTGTGTACTCTATAAAAATGGGTTTACAAAACAGGAAAAAGCAGAAACTATAGATGACTTTATAGTAATTCTTCTGCAATGTAACCAAAATATAAGAAATTACTAAGAATTTATAAACATCTTTTCTGGAATACTATTATTGAACAGAACGAGCTATACCTCTACTTGTCATTCTAAGAGTTAATTGACATCCTGTGACCTTAACTACTCTATCCAGCTCACTTCCCTTAGAGAGGATGTGGATTCTGGAATTCAATTCAGTTCCTCAGGTTGTGTAGCTGGCATTGTGCCAAATCCAATAGCATGGCCTTTTGGCCATTAAGCACCAAAAGAAGTGATTGGCTGTGTGAGAACTAGAAAACTAGAGCGATAAGAAATCTGTCACCAGGGTGATTCAGTCCTTGTATTCATTATGTGCACAAATCATAATACATATTATACTGCAAACGTGCCTAGACTACAGATGTTATTGTACCTTGTAACAATTGAAAGTTTTTGTTTCTCGTAAAATAAGATTAGAACTCTGAAAAATTTAATCAGTGAAGCAGTGAAGTAGATTACTAAGCCACACCTACCCTGACCCTCAGTATTATAGAGAATCAAAAGACATTCTGTCTTGTCCAAACACCAAAACCTTGTATAAAACACTGCGCGTGCACACGTGTGTGTGTGTGTGTGTGTGTGTGTGTGTGTGTGTGTGTGTCCACATAACAATTCTGTCATATTCTCAACCCTTGGAGCCCCGGGAGCCTGGGCATGCGAGACCGGCATGTTGGCAAAGGCCTTTGTTCGTCCTAGCCATGGAGAAATACCAGGCACAGAATACCCTAACCCTTGGAAATGAGCATCTCTTGTACTGGTGTTTATTTTCCTACTTCCTGCTTTCTCCAGAATTATCTCTGTCCCAGGTCTAGGAAAACATTAGACAGGCTAGAAGAGAACTCCATTACTTTTCTTCCTAATTAGGCCAGAATGTAAGTTACAATAAATGAATTCACACTCGTGTGTGATTTTTTGACATATTTCCTCTCAGTAGATACGTAGAGACTCACCTGTGAGGTTCCAAGAAGGACAGTACTTGTCCAGTTGCTAAAACATAAAACATGTTCCTTTTTAGTTGTTGTTTTTTAACACATCTCCATCTTGCTCCTGGGAGGCCACCTACATACACATACCTCTGTAACACAGGTTGGAATTTCTAGGGCATGTACCTCCTCAGAGGGCCAGAACTGACCCTCGATATATTTCTGTAAATTTGTTAAACAGACTTTTCAAAGGTTTAAAGCATTTCCCCGAGTTAATAATAAATGGAAAACCTCATTTCCAAGAGGAAGCGAAGCATAGCATGGAACTCCATTACGAATCTTGTTTCTTGTCAAAGGGAAGGGTCTAGTAGAAGCAGAGCATAAATTCACCCAGGTTAACCAGACGGCTAGGGTTAGACCTGGGCTCCTGATGTTCTCGTTAGGTATTATGAGACTTTGCAATTTAGGGACTTGTTTCTGAGGTAGAGCATTTCTTTCCAAAGTTAGATGTTTACTCGTGCCAGGTTGTGAACTTGCAATGTAGCAGATGTTAGCAAAGTTTCTGATTGTCTTTCTGGGTCTCTCTAGGATTATTTTGCTGGGTCCCAGAGGAAAATGCATTTCTAGGCCTACGAGGCTGTTCCTCGGCTACACAGCAGGGCCAGGCTCTTCTCCATCTGTCTCAATCATAGATTTCCCCCTGAAATTCAGGAAAACGTTTGCCGTGTGAAGTCATTAACAACTGTTTCAAAACAGTCTGATTTCTAACAGTTGGTGCATGTGGAGATACCTAATTAAAATAATTCCAGTCTCGTTAATAAGATAAGTGTGTTTCTAGTTGCTACAGGAGTATTGCTATCAAACACAAAGGGCTGAGTGAATTATGCTTGTAGTCTAGTCCCTTTACCAGTTTCACTGTAAGTTTAAGAATTTAAATCCTTATGTTGTTTTCTTACATTTTCATCTCAATGAATGGAAGCGGTAACTAGAGAAATGTTACGGACAGGAATACCAACAACAGAGGTAATACTTATAAATTCCACAGGGGATTTAGTGGAATTTAGATTTACCTAGAGAAGTTCACAGAAATTGAAATGCTAGTACATGGTGAAATAGCCTCTTGTCTGAACTATCCACTGTCACTATTTTTCCACAGGTCCCTTAATTGAAATTTATCTCTTCCTCCTCTGAACTCCCAGAGTGCTTTATCTCTATCCTTCTTCTGGTACTTTCTACTTTCGGCTGTAGCTGTTGATACACACATATTGTATAAATGCTTTTCCTTGAACTCAGGCTTCATGACTGACCACTGTCTTGTTTCCCATGGAGCCGAGTGCAGTGGCTCACACATTGTAGTTTCCTCAGTATTCTAATATTTGTTGCGTGAATGACCAACAGAAAGAAATAACATGTTACCATAGACTTCAATCTATTCTATAAAATCATATTCCAAGTTTTGAAAAGGGACTTAGAACCTGTTCTTAGGCAGATAGAGATGTTTCTATTTTGAAATCTCAGAAACAGTAAGTCAAAATCATTAAACTTGCATGCTGATAAGAAACAGACATATTTTTTTAGCAGAATTGTGCAGACCAAATACCAAGTATATCAAATCTTCAGGAAAACCCTGCATAAAGATAGAATTCTTCATTAATTATATAGCATTCAGAGCTATCACTAAAGTCTCCTGTCTAGACAACACACACTATTAAATGGTAAACTAATGGGTAAACAGAAAAAAACTGCCTTGCATTTAGGAATTAGAAAGTAAAATATTTGATCAAGTCTTGTTTGCATTGGTTGTTGGTCAATCCTCGCCCTGTATTACTCTGAAAACAAATTCTACCAGTGCTGCCTGATACTCTTCTGACCCTTGGTGGTGGTCATTATTACCCTCGATTCCCCAGAGCCCGTCTTCCTTAAAGCTCTGCCCTACTCATGTAATTCTCATAAAGCAAACCTTGTGATTTGGGGAGCTAATAATAATGCTATTGTTAGCGCTCCTAGTAAGAAGTTATATACGGACACCCGATAAGATGTGAGAGAGAAAAATCGGATGAGTCGGGGAGAGGCGATAGAAGGAAGGACTGGAGAGAGGGAGGAAATGGTAGGTCGGTGCTGGCATGCAGGCTCGAGTGAGAAGTAGCAGGAGAGAACAGGTGGGGCTGACAGGAAAGCCAGGCCTTGGGGAGGGTAACAAGTGTGCGTGGGAGAACAATGGTCCACATCTGCCAACAACATTAACTTGTTGTGTTTCTGTCTTAAAAACAATGCCTATATTCTAGTTTTCTTCATCTTATTAATATTCAGTATGTCTTTTTGCTAGTGGTTGTGTGTCTTTTGCTTCTGGAGCCTGTCATTTTAGAAGCAAAGAGATCAAAAGCCAAGCCACAGTCACATGAAGATGGAAGCTTGTTACTTCAGCTTTTTAGGCAGATGTTTCTTTACTTAAAAAAATATGTCTCTCTTCCTTATTGCCTTTCCAGCTCTGACTGAATCTCTCAGACCTGTGGTGTGAATGGCTGCAGAGATTGTTTTCATGACCAAATGAGACCCGTCACTGCTTTGAACCACACAAAGCTGTTTACCTCTGAGGGCGAGAAGCCAAGCTCTCCTGTAGCCCCTCACACCCTTGTTACATGGGAAGCAGACAAAACGGGGCATTTGTGAGAAAGGATGCTATTTATAGTCAAGAGGCAGCTTTGATTGGCTGCCAGGTGTGGTGGAAGCCAGAGAGACCCCAATTTAATGCTTCTCCTGAAGCATTTGGGTAAGGAAGCTGGAGGAAGGGGCCTTCGTGGAGACAGCTGACTTAGGACAGTATCTGTACAAAGGGCCCAAACAGGAGGTAACAACATGAACAAATGTTAACCAAGCTTTGACTTTAGAACCTGGCATCACGTTTAACAAGGGATCAGGGCAATTGTCCACTTAATGAGCTGAACTGTTACCGTAGAATCCGCCTGTCTATTCACTGCTACTTCCTCTTCTGTACCTTAGTATCATTAATATTATGTGGGGGCAACGACTTTATTCATAACCACGGAGTCTGTGGCTAGAACAAAATGTTTTGGGGCGGTTGTTTTTCCATGTGTCAGCCTTGTAGTAGTCATGTTTTGCATCTAGTGCCAGTGACAACAGACGATTGGCCAGTAGCAAGAGCAATGATTATAGTCTGTGTTTCTTCTGAGAAATTTGGCAAGAGTCCATTGGTAAACTTTTGTGTATATCTCTTGGTTTGCTTAATAACAAATTGATGTAGTTAAGAGATATATAAAAGCACAATATCTGTAACCTTTGAGATTGACTACTTCCATCGGTTAAATCACTTTCTGGAGACTAAGAGATTAAAGAGAAGTTATATAGACCTTTTAGCAGTCTGTGACCCCAAAATAATTAGACTTATAATAAAAAGAACATCTGAAATCTTGGTTGTAAGAGCATGATTGGGCATAAAACTTTTGAAGCTCTTTTCTGGTTTTGCAGATAGAGCTAAAACAGAGGCATAACAAACTGGAGAAAGCTGTCAACATTGATGAGAATACTATCTATCATTTCCTGAGTGCCTCTTATGTTAGGCCCTGCGCTGACACTGTTACCTACTTCACATACAAACAACACTGCAGGAGGGCGTTAAAATGACTGGTTTATAGGGGAGGAAACTTGAGTCTAAGACTGAGTCAGTAACTGCCGGTGATCACAGAATTACAAAAGACCTGTAGTGATCTGGGATTTGAACCTGGGTCTGTCTGACAGGTGTGCTGCACAATTTCTAGAGGTGTGTGCTCGAAGGTGAAAAAAATTTATAGACAGGCCTACAAAGAAGTAGTACCAAAACTTCTAAGGCACAGAGGCCCAGAAAGCAGAGCTTTCAACACGTTATCCAAGATCACAAACCAACAACATGTGATGATCAGAATGAATTACAGAGTGAGCTGTTTAACACTCTGGGGTAATTTCAGGTAAAGGAAAGTATTAATAGCTCTTATTTTTGCATGTGCCACCACAGGATTGTTAATGAATTGATTTTGTGCTTTAAAAATGACAATGTTTGTAAGCCCTGTGTCTCCTGTTACCCTGTTAAGCATTATTCAGCGTGGAAACCAGGAAGTTATTTTTCTCCTTAGTCTGTCTGCCCCTGCTACTGGAAACAGATGTTTCCCTAAGCCTACCATCCCAAAGCTTCCACCAACAAGCTCCTATAAAGTGTTGGTATTATGCTTGCTTTTCTTAATCTACCGTTTCAGGAATTAAACAGAAGACCTCAGTCTCCAGTGCATCAGCATTTATAGACAGATGTACTCTTTGGGAGCCCATATTTATGTGTAATTAGTACTGAAATGAGACTTTCAATTTGGACAAGAGTAGGGAACTTGACCAGTAAGCAGATGGGTGGGAGACCTTCATCTAAGAAAAGGGTCAACAACTGAAAATTATATAATGTTATTAACTAATGTTACCCCAATAAATTTAATAAACTATTTCTGTGTCTGAAACATAACAGCTATAAATTAAATGCACAGATCTTTCCCAACAAGTTAATATATAGGTTGGCGTCATGGATCAGTAAGTAAGTAGATTACATATCTATGTTCTGCTGTGAGTTTAGTGGCTTATTTTATTTAGTGGATGGCTCTGATTTTCATTAGGGGACTTTAACCCCTGTATTCAATTGGAAATATTATTTGAGTTAGGTAAAATCATAAGTTTGTTGTACGTAGTAGTAGTGATTCTTCCTCTTCCTCCTCCTCCATCCTTTTCTTCTCTTAAGGACATTTTATGATTTTAAAATCCTATCAATATACTAATAGACACCATTAATTTGATAATATTATCTTGACATTAGGGATGTGTGACATATGCATGTTTATTGCTCAGCATAGTGCTTTCCAAATTGGGGGTTACATCACATACTTGGGAATGAATGAATGAAGGAATACAATATATTTCTGAATTTGAATTCTCTTAATTTCTTTTAAGCACATTGAAAAATTTTGTTTTTTATTTTTATTTTGTCCATATGACTTGAATAATCACTTGGTGAGCAATAGCCCTGCTTCTGCTAATCTAAGGAGGTGCCTTTAGTGGAAGGGCCAGTCTAGCCATCTTGTATCTGCTTCTCTCTCATTGGTTCCTTGACTGGTGATATGCCTTTGAATTTTCCCTTTGTTTTCCCTTCTATCTGGCCCTCTACCAACCTAACTTTCTGCTTCCTTTTTAGACTGTAACCTATTCTGTGTTATCTTTCTTATCATATCTCTCTGATCCCCATTTTTCCTGCCCTTACTACTCCTATATTCTTTCTCAACTCAAATGTAAACAGGAATTAAAGAAGCTGAAACATTAATGTAAAATAAGAATAAAAATTTTGCCTTTTCAGTGTTTGATGAATATATGTTTGTATTTTTAAAAATCTCTCAGAGTCTAAGGGTTGAAGAAATTAGATTGGATCTTGTTGGATTGCTTATGTACACACACTTGTATAGAATATAGAAGACTGAAATAGTAATACTAGGAATATATTAATAAGTGGCCTGGGGAGTTGGCACTTTTTTATCATCTGGGCTATCTTAAATATTTCAGCTAATATTTACATATTAAGTCAAAAATTCATTTAGATCTTCTTAATCGGTCTGGATAATATGGCCTCTAATTTGAAGGTTCTATTTTTTTTTTCACGATTGAGGATGAGCTGCTTAGTAAATCAAAGGATTTTGCTTTGCAATCAGTTTTGTGTGTGTATGATAAGGAAGTGTTTCCAAGTGCAAGATGGTGCTATAATTGTTGCTGCTGCTGCCGTTACTACTGTGTACAACTTACATGTATATTGGGACTTAGGGGAGGGGTGCTGGCACTTTTTGAGATGTTGAACAGAAGGATTTGAACTTTGCAGATCGGCAAAAGGAAGAAGGCAGGTCAGACCTGGCTTGGGAGAGATTCTAGATTTGATAGTAATTTGGACAAACCAGCTGGGGGCTCCACCTGGGATATCTGAATTTGGTCTGCGTGTTAGACGAGATGAGAAGTTATTGAAATGGAAAGGTGAGGGCTTTAAAAATCAGGTTGCCGAAGAGTATGTAGAATATAGTGTTATTTTGGTGAAATCCTGTGCATGAATATGTGTATATGGGGCAAAGGGAAAGACCTAATACGGTGATTACCGTGCTGATCTCTGAATGATGAGAATGTGCAAGTTTATTGAAAGATTTTTTTTTGCTCGTCTGTATTTTCTAATTTTCTGCAATGCACATGCTTTTATTATTATAGGAGGCTGTTTTGGAAATTGGCTGTTGAAGAGGAACCTCTAGTAGAGTCTCTTTTCAGCTGTAGACGAGGAAGACAGTTGGTGTGGGGCCAGGGGAGGCAGATAAGGCACCGAGGGCTGTGAAGGCTTCAATGCGGTCACTTAGATGACACAAACACCAAGAATAATAAAAAAAACAAACTTCCTTTCTTTTAACTAATAATATTTAAGACAAATTTACCAACTTGTATGATTAGGAAAAATTTACTTTCCTAATTACGTTTTATAGTGGTAATAATATTTGTTTTTATTCTCAGACTATACACAGATTGTAGTGGAAAGAGCTCAACACTGAGCTGGGTGGCTGGACAGGCCAGCCTGGGATTTAAATTTTACAGAGATAATGCAGAGTTCATGGTATTAAAAGTTTGGCAGAAATCCCCAGGAGTTAAGAAATTTCAAACAAAGGCTGACAGGAGACAGTTGGCTGGAAAATGAAAAAGTCTGGTAGAGTTGAAGTGAATCATATATTAGGATCATCAGCAATGCAATGAATTTTCATTGCCAAATCACTAAGTTAGGAATTAAAAAAAAAACAAACTGTTTTGGTTTCTTTAATCCATATTTAAACTTAAAAAAAATCACATTATATTTGAACGAGCTATTACAGTTTTTTTTGTTCTAAATTAGAGTAGGGAGAGGGATATAGAAATGATAAACTGTTATTAGAAGAAGGAATAATGGCAAAATGCTGGAGATACGTCGCAGGGAAGCCATGTTTACACTGAGAAAAATATTATTATGAAGCTGCATACTACTTTGGATCCAAAGTCAGTACCTAAAGCGAAAAATGAAAAAGTCAAAATTACCCTGAAAAATCCCTTTAAAAATTCCATGTTAAAGATCAGTAAATCCAATACAGCAGCTTTTTCCTCTAGTGTTAGAACAAAGCAGCATTTCTTTGGTTGAACCCCAGATATACTTGGCTTGCACTTAGGAGCCGTGGCATTTAGGGAAAAGTAATGCTTTATACAATCGAACCACCTTCTGCATGGACGCCGCTGTTCTAGCCTGACGCGGTTTATACTGCACTTTCCAATACCTGTGTTTCTCGGGCCATTTATGCCAGCATAACTGGTGTCACCTAAAAGGTTGGGTCCGAATCGGGCTCTCCGGGCATCCAGTCTGGACTAAGTGCCTTTAAGATGTTCAGGCCTGGTTCACAAATTCTGAGGATGTGTGGGATCCTAGGGATTAATTTTGAGGCTACCCAAGATTAGGGATACAAGCAGGGATCCTGGACCAAAGGCTCTCCGGAGTGTTAAAGGAGTCTTTCCCAAAGTGAAAGTCACGTGACCTGGATTTCTTCTGTACAGTCTGAGAGGCTGTATTTCGTAGTAGAAAGAATAGTGACTGAGAGATTGAAAACTTGGTTCTATGCTACCACTTTCTTGCTCTGTGTTCTTAGGTCAGTGTTTTTCAGCTTTCAATGTTTGTGGCACATTTTATAATAGAGTTTTGGTGACATAATTGAAGGTGATAAAATTTCAAAACAGCACCAAACAAACCAGTAACAATTCAGTCGAGTTACAGTGAGTGTCACAGTGAGAGTCTTGGCGCCTGGAAAAGCATCCTTGGTGGGTATACTATTTACTTGGTAACTCTTTTCAACACTGTTTGCTGTATGATTGTGCTGTGTCGTATAATTACAATGAAACAGTATTTGTGGTTTCATTAAAGCACTCTTTCTCTGGCACTAGCTTTGTGGTGTGTTACTCCTCTTGCTTCTTACCCATAGTACATCTGTGCTCCGAGTTTGTGCTTTCATCTGTTAAGCGGGGAGCGTAAGAACTGGCAGGACTTGTGAGATCAGCAAGGTATAAAAGCTGCAAAAGTTTTATAACACTTTTATAAAGCTATGAAGCGTTTTGGAACCGTAAGGAATTTTTGTGAGGTTTTTGTTTGCTTGCTTGTCTCATTTCCTTATTAGACAGTAAGATTATTAGAACTATAATCTGGACTGGATTTTTTTCTTTACTTTGTTCCCAGCATGTGGCTCGATGTTTGGCATATAGAAAGATAGTCGATACATATTCATTAAATTGAAAATTCACATTATTTTTATTCTTAATATCGGGTTAGTTTGCCACACAGCCAACATCTATGCCCGGTGGCATCAGTCACGCAGAGACTCCATTGTGGATGAGCTAGCTGTAGGTCTGTCTCCTCTTGTGTGCAGAGGAACGCGGTGAGTGTTCGATACTTCTGCTGGGTTTGAGTGGGGAGCAGGGACAAAAGAAAACCAGAGATTTAGGTGCCCTCTTTTGAGAAGCGTTTTTCCTAAATATAGTCCGCGGGATTATTGCATGGTTGCTGTGTGCAAGCAGAGTGAGTGCAGTACTGTGTTCAGTCTGCTTTGAGGTATTCTGAGTGGTTTTATTATGATAGTACGTCTATTGGAGGCTCTTCTACATCCTTATAGATTTCATTTTCTTTAATTGGGATGGGGAGGGAGAGAGAGAACAGCATTTACTTGGCATTCTTGCCTTTTAGAGCTGTGGGTTATTGATTCAGGGGCCTGGAATAGTAATGCTTGGAAGTAAAGGTTCCCGTGGGAGCACCAATGTTAAAGGGCAAAGGGAAAATGATTAGAATTTAAATCTCCAGACTCCACTGAATTTGTGGCTTCATTAAAAAAAGAGGGGAGGAGGAAATGATGTGGGCTGCTGCTGTAGGCTTTGTTTAACACTGCATCCACAAGCTGAGACCCCCGAATTACACAGCCTTCACAACTTGAGCTATGTGGCTAGGTGTGAACAGCCAGCCAATGGACTGATGCCTTTACTACCAGGCATCGTCTTGGACCATGTTCAATCAGGGCCAACCAATTCTAGCAGAATCTCTCTTCTTTTCTAAGGGCGAATGTAACCTTTGCCTTTGGCTTTCTTTGAGCTAGTGAAATCTCTCCTGCCTGTTTGTGGAACATGTAATCACCAAATTACACACATACTTTGTTCTTTGATGTGTCACTCTTTAGAAATTCTGCTTCCCTAAGGTCAGGTTTTCCTTTTAGAATATCTGATACCTAGTGTTGCTACTTATCATTCATTTATATCATTCATTGCTACGTTACCATTCTATGAAATAAAATGAGTTAATCTTTCAACTTTCAGCTAATCAAAAAATACATTTTCTTTTGGAGTGATGATTTCCTTGTAGAGAGGCCCAGGATATAGTGGTTAAAAGCATGGGACGTTCTGGAATCCTTCCTCTGCAGTTTACCAGTTGATGGTTGATCCTGGCTATTAGTGAATCTCTGTACTTCAGTTTCCTCATGTATAAAATGGTGATATGAATAATGCCCACTTCCTAGGGTTGGTAAAGGTTAAATTAGGTAATAAATGTAAAGCACTTATTATACTGCCTGGTACTTAAGTACCTAATAAGTGTTACTATTAATTTGTTGTTTTCCCAATGAATTTGCCTCCCTAATGATTCCACGTCCATAAATATTTAATGTAGCATATATTTGAGGAGCATATCCCAATGGATGGAAAAGGCTGCCAAGATTGTTTGAGTAGCAGGGGAATGTCATCTTGGTGTTTTAAATGTAGAACAATTTATAACAAGAAAATAGAAAGTTAACTAAGTACTAAGTTGCTAAATTAACATGTACATTTCAGACTCTTGTGAAAAGTTCCTATCAGTGATCTTTTACAATACTTCAATTTATTTCAGAATTGGCTTCAAACTCATCTTTTTGAAGCTATAAAAAGAGGCACGATGGTTCTCAAGAATCAGCAGACGTGCAGTTCTAGCATGGTGAACAGTCACTTCCTCACTATGGGATTTAATTTTCTCATGTGAAAATGAGGTGGTGGAATATCTGATCTGTAAAGTACCTTCAAGTTGAGACTTTAGAATTCTCCGATTTAGGGCCTACAAGTATACTTTGAAGGTGCTTTATTATTTGTCTGCATTAGCCATAGTTGTGAACATTTCTCAGTTTCCAAGAAATGAGAATTTATCAGTGCCTTTCTTGATTTTGCCTGCTTTGTTGCAAGATGAGGCCCTGTTCATATCCAAATGGTGATGAGACCTTGGGTGTGTGGCTTTTCAAAATGGTGCTTTTGTTTGGATATATTTTGTAGTATAAATAACTGGATGGCGCAGCATATGTCAGGGATAAAATAGCCCTACAAGGACATAGGGGTTGTTTACACAGGATTTATATAAATACACAATAACAAGGACTATTGGGATTGTTGCTGTTTCATAAAGGAAAACGTTTTCTGGCACCACACTGCCTCCTTCAAGAAGAAAGAGGAAGGGAGTGAGGAAGGAAAGTTGATTTGCTTTTTTTAAAAAAAAAGTATGTCAGATATTTGTGTGTGTTAAAAACAAATGTTGTTGCCATGTCCCTGAAAATAAGCACATACACGCACGTGTCTCTAAATGGGGTTAAAGGAGCCCCATCAGGCCTGATGGGGGACATAGTACAATATACTTCTGATCTCCAAGTTTTTGAATTGAAACACAAGTCCTTGCCTGGGACTTGAAATTAAAGAAAAAAGTGTGGAGGCTTTCACTTAAAATGGTATGTTGGTTATTAATCTTGTTTACAATATGGAGATCAGTTCGCTGGTTCATTGGGCATCATAGTTACTGTTACAGCTCCAGTGTGTTTCTGACTATTCTGAGGAGGAGACAAAGTATCGAGAAACTAGGGACAATATAATATCCTGAAGGCTGCACTATTGAAATGCTATGTTTCTACATGCTGTAGGTTTTATGGAAACAAAAGCAAGAGACCGCCCTCATTATGGAGATGGGCAGTAGCCCAAGCAGCTGTGAAAGGGAATAAAAAACTGTCCCTGTTTGTCTGGATTTTTCCATTCATTTTGTCCAGAAGTTGAGCATCACCACGTAGAGAGGTCACATTGCTTACTGGGGTTTGAGAGTCATTCTGATGTTGTTGCAAATTAGATCTTTTTATAACAGTAAGTTGAATCTTATGTTAACAGAAGCTGTTTAAGCAGTGATTTTCGTGTGATGAATAAAAACCTTAGCAGGGAAGGACTCCTTATGTGGGGCTGAGGGTTTTCAGGAATCCCAGAATTTGGATTTTAGATTTTAGTATCATGGGAACAATGGCAAAATAGAATGTTTTTAGTTGTTTTCAAAATTAAATGCAGTAACTTTTATGTGTTATATTCAAGGCACTGTGCTAATGACTGGAGAATCAGGTATTTTCCTATAACACGATACAGGTATGCTCTACAGAACTGTGCACTGAAAATCATAGGGCTTATAAAAATAGAGCTAAATGTAGACTTTTCAACATCTCTGCAACTCTGAACCATGGAACCAAAATGCAATAGCTGGGGTAGCCCAGGCAGGCAGCTCAGCATGCATGGAAGTGGACATAGATATTAAAAATGCACTAGAAAAAGAGTTAAAATGCTGAGTTGCAGAAATACGAGATAATGCATTTCAAAGTGGAGCCCTGAGCCAGTGGGGTTGCCATTAAGGTGGACGCAGAAGGAGGTAAGACTTGCCCTGAGATGAGAACCAGAAATTACGCCTCTCTTAACCTTATAGGCAGGCGTTCACTTTTCATTTTCCTTAAACAGAGCAAAGAGCCTGTCTGCAAAGCAGTGTAGCTGAAGCCATTTTCCTTTTCCGTTTGAAGGTTACAATTCTATTCTAGTTCCTCCTGCCTAAGAAAAACATCACCTATGAACCAATACAGATTCCATGTTATATTGATGTGAGCTAAGTGGTTCTGTAGAAATGTTTTGTAGCAGCACGGACTGTAAAAGTGCAGATATGAACTCTACCTGTATGGAACTGATCTACTTGAGAATATGAGAAATAAAGTTAAATGATGACAGGTTTAAAAATGGCTCGAGGAAATACTGTAAGAAATAAGAAAATGCAGTCTATGATTATCAAATGATTAATGTAACTAATTGCTCTAGGAATTTAGAGATGGGGAAAGAGCTCCTCAGAAGGGGATGGTCAGAGACAGTTTAGACGAGGTGGGTTGATTTTAGTTTTTTCCCTAATCCTCTAACTTTCTGGGTGTAGCTAAATAACATTTAACTAATGCTTCTGAGGAGTTAGACAATTTTTAAGATTCTATAGCTGTTAGATATTTAGTGTTCTCCCTCCCTCGTATTTCCTCCCTTTCACCCCTAGACTTTTTTTTTTTTTTAAAGTTCTTAAAGTAGAATACTTTATGGAGTCATAGTATAGAAAGAATACTTATATCTGACTCAGTACCCATTCAAAGATAAATGTTTTAGGGATGGATCTTTAGCTTTCTCTTCTGGTGTTGAGTAACTTGGGATTGTGTAGGCAGTCAGTTCAATTCAATTCGGCAGAGTTTTTCTGAATGCCAACTATTGCATGGCACTGTGCTAATTGCTGAGTAAGAGGTGGTCCCTGCCCATCAGGAGAGCGTAATAAAAGATTTGTGACCTTGAACAAATCATTTGAAATTTTCAGGGTTTCATATTTCTCACTTGTAAATGAAGAGAAAAATTCTTTAAAAAAGAGGCATAAATAATGTAACATGAAAGTGTAGGAAAAGAGAGAAATATGAACTGGTAAAACTGTGGATGTCTTCTTATAAAAAGACAGGATTTGAACTGGGCTTAGAAGGATTGCTTGATGTTGTCAGACATACTAGAGGAGAACAGGATTTTTGGCAGGTGTGAAACAAAGCATAGGTGTAGGAAAATGCTGAATGTGATCAGAAATAGTGAATAGAGTTGTGGGTGGAGTAAAGTTTGTATGGGGGTTAGTGGATGGGTATGTTTAGGAAACGATAAGTTTGGAAAATGAGGTTGGAGCCAAATTGTGGAAATCTTTGTATGTCATCAGGGTGATTTATTCTATATATATATATAGTGACACGCTTGTCAAAATTTTGAGCCAGGAAATGCGTGATCAGAGTTTGGAAAGGAAAAAAAAAACAACTTTCATAATAGTTGAGTGCCTACTTATGTACACTGCTACTAACATTACGTGCTTTATATTCTTATTTTATTTACTCCTCATAGTGGTACTGAAAAGTAGGTATTATGTGTATGGAGGGAGTTTGTGGGAACTATGTACCTTCTGCTCAATCTTGCTGTGAACCTAAAACTTGTAAAAAATAAAGATTATATATACATATATTTTAAAGGACATATATATATATATATATATATATATATTTTAAAGGAGATATATATGTGTGTATGTGTTTATATATATACATATATATACATATATATGTATATATATGTATATATATATATGGTTTCACTTCATTTACAAGTGAGAAAAATGAAACCCTGAAAATTAAATTCAAATGATTTGTTCAAGGTCACATAGCTGGAAATTGACTGCTCAAGGAACGTCTACACCTGTCTAATTTTTTAAAGTCCATCGTCTTTCCACTTAGGAAGTGCGTTAGACAAGAGATTGGATACAGAAAAAGCAGTAGTACGCCTGTTGCAGGAGGCAGATGATGGGGAGATGAACTAGCAGTGATCATATAAATGGAGAGATGTAAAGAAGTGTTACAGATGCATAATAGATTTGAAAGTGTTATAGAAAGTCTAATAGATTTGAAAGAGACTAATGGAATGTGGGCACAAAAGGAGAGGAAGTATTGAAGATGCCATTTAACTGGGAGAATATCTTCATTTGGTCACCAAATATTTAAGGCACATCTACCATATATGTGATACTTATTTAGGCAATGGGGATTCAGCGCTGAACAAAATAAAGCCTCCACTTTCATAGTTTAACTGTGTGTGTGTGTGTGTGTGTGTGTGTGTGTGTGTGTGTGTGATAGAGAGAGAGAGAGAGAGAGAGAGAGAGAGAGAGAGAGAGAGAGAGAGAGAGAGAGAGAGAGCGCGAGAGAGCGGGGTTGGTGGGGAATACATAGATGCATTGGGATGGATGCAATTTTATCTTGGGTAGAACAGAAAGGCATTTCTTAAGAAGTGATGTATGAGCAGAGACCTGGAGGAAATAAGGGAGAAAGCCATGTGGCTTCTGGGGGAAAAAAGAGTAGTCCTTGCAGAGGGGCCATCAAGGGTAAAAGCCCAAGGGAAGGAATGTGCTTGCTGTACTCAGTATAGGAAAAAGACTGGACTAGAGTTCAGAAAAAGAACTAAACAAAATGGAGACAAACAATTTAACAGATTCAGAGTTCAAAACACTGGTTGTAAGGATGCTTGATGATCTCAGTGAGAACTGCACTGAGAAGGGAAACATAAAAGATGGGAAACAAAAATGGAGATAGAAAACATGAAAAAGAACCAGTGAGAAATGAATAATACAAAACTGAAATAAAAAAAATACATTAGTGGAAATCAACAGAAGGATGAAGCAGAAGATTGAATCAGTGATTTAGAAGTTGAGGTAGCAGAAAACACTCAATCAGAACAGCAAAAACAACAAAGAATCCAAAAAAATGAGAATAGTTTAAGTGGCCTGTGGCCAACATCAAGTGTACCAACGTTTGCATCATTGGGGTCCCAGAAGGAGAAGAGCGAGAGCAAGGAATTGAAAACCTATTTGAAGAAATAATGATGGAAAATCTCCCTAACCTGGCAAAGGAAATAGACATTCAAGCCCAGGAAGCACAGAGAGTCCCAAACAAGATGAACCCAAAGAAGCCAACCCCAAGACACATCATAATTAAAATGCCAAAGGTTAAAGACAGACTCTTAAAAGCAGCAAGAGGAAAGCAGTTAGTTACCTACAAGGGAGCTCCCATAAGACTGTCAGCGGATTTCTCAACAGAAACTCTGCAGGCCAGAAGGGAGTGGCAGGAAATATTCAAAGTGATAAAAGCAAGGGCCTACCTACAACCAAGATCACTCTGCCCAGCAAAGCTGTCATTTAGAATTGGAGGACAGATGAAGAGCTTCCCAGACAAGGAAAAGCTAAAGGAGTTCATCACCACCAAGCCAGTATTCCATGAAATGGTAGAGGGACTTCTTTAAGAAGAAGAAAAAAAGAGAAAAAATATGAATAATAAAATGACAATAACTACTTATCTATCAATAATTACTTTAGATTAAAATGGATTAACTGTTCCAATCAGAAGGATAGGGTGGCTGAATGGATAAGGAAACAAGATCCTTGCATATGCTGCCTACAAGAGACACACTTCAAATTGAAAGACACACACAGACTGAAAGTAAAGGGATGGAAAAAGTTATTTCATGAAAATGGAAATGAAAAACAAAAAAGCTGTGGTAGCAATACTTATACCAGACAGAATAGACTTTAAAACAAAGGCTATAATGAGACAAAGAAGGACCCAGTAATTCCACTTCTGGGTGTTTATCTGAAGAAACTCAAAACACTGCTTCGAAGGGACATGTGCGTCCATTTGTCTATTGCAGCATTATTTACAGTAGCTAAGATGTGGAGGCAGCCTGGGTGTCCATCAATAGGTGAATGGATAAAGAAGAGGTGGTACATATATATAATGGAACATTACTCAGTGATAAAAAAGAGTGAAATCTGGCCATCTGCAACAACATGGATGGACCCTGAGGGTGTTGTGCTGAGTGGAATAAGTCAGACAGAGAGAGACAAATGCCATATGATTTCACTTATATGTGGAATCTAACGAACAAAATAAATAAACAAACGAAACAGAAGAAAAACATATACAGAGAACAATTTGATGGTTGTCAACTGGGAGGGGATTGGGAGGAGGGGGAAAAGGGGAAAGGATTGAGAAGTACAAGTTGGTAGTTACAAACTAGTCATGGGGATGTAAAGTATGGCATAGGGAATATAGTCAGTAATATTGTAAGAACTGCATGGTGTCAGATGGGTACTAATTGATCAGTGTGATCACTTCGTACGTTATGTAGTTGTCTAATCACTGTTGTACAGCTAAAACTAACATAATATTGTTTGTCAATTGTAATTGAAAAATAAAAGTATTAAGGAAAAAAAAAGAAAGCAGCTCAAACATCTTGCCAGCTCGAATAGAGAGTCATAAAATGCCTTGGTATAGTTGTCATAATTGCTACTGTGATACTGTAGATTAGTATATTCATATTTGTGTCTTGAGGGAAAATGCAGAGAATTTACTTAAATTTGACATTTGGTTGGTTTGGATGATGGTTTGCTTTATTTCTTTTGATAGCTGGGATAATACCAGCAGTCACGTTCCTTCACGTGTACTGCGCTCATCCCTTAATGAGGCTCATGTTGCTAGTTACAATAGAATAATTAAGTTCTTCTATTGAGTCTGGGCTGCTTCCACAGTGTTTACCTTTTTAGCTGTAAATGTGAATGTTGGGCTGGCTATTGACTGGTGCCTATTTTTTTCTTTAGCCAAATAATGAAGACTAGATACTTTTTTTTCCAGTGCTTCCTGCCAGGGCATGTCAAATATATCTTAGAGTAGCATGGAGATCTAAGGGGTACTTAGTTTTTAATCTAATATATTGAGGTATCAGAGAAATATATGTTTTGAAATATAAATAGAATATAATTTTTAAGGAAAAAATAGTCTTTAAATCTTGCAATTTTTTTTGGCAGAAGGACAATATTAACATCTGGTTACCAAACTGTGGTACCCTTAAGAGAATTGGAGGTGGTCCAGTTTCAAATAAAATATTGGATTAAGTGACTTCACTTGAGTTTTTATTATTTTGAAGTACATTTTTAAACCTCTGTTCTCCCTGTAATTTGCAGTTTGCATTTACTTGCAAGCAGTGATTTTAGTTTACATGATGAATCACTCTCTCTACCAACATTTGTAGGATACCACAGAAAATATCGTCAGAGTGAAAATGCCAGGTTACCAAAATGCAGCAGACAGGAAGGCACCATTTACTAATAAGGCAGCTCTATCTTTGAATCCTTATGTTGGAAGGAAGGGAACAAATATCACTGGGCACTGATCTTGTAACTTGTAGCTTTACATATTTTCTCTTTCAGGTTTGCAATAAGCTTTTAAGGTAGGCTCGTTCATTCCACACAACAATCTGCTGAATCAAGAAAGGCAGATATAATTTCTATTGTGCTGGTTTGGAATCTTAGATAGAAAGAGGTTTGTGAGTTGCCTAAGACCACATTGTCAATCAGTGGTGGAGCTGGGACCAGACCCCAAATTTCTCATCCCTAATCTATTCTTTCTTCCACTGGATCTCCTGATACTTTCGTTTGTTTTTGGTAAGTTTGATGTAGAGCTGTGAGAAACTTGAATGGTTCATTTTTCTAGTTAGTTCAGCCTTCTCATCTAACATTCTCTCAGTGACTGCAAATCTAGCGCATGTGTGTCTAATATCAAGGTGAATACTGTCCCACTCTGTAGGAATTCAGAGTAAAACAGGTAAGGCAGGCACAAAACAAATGCTAGCAGTGACATTTAACATAGTTAATAACCGAGGGCCCAGAAAGTTTACCTGTGACTCATGTAAACTTTCCCCATGACAGTGGGGAAGCCAGGACTGGAGCACTCATCTGTCAAAATGGGGATAATAGTCCATTCTTCTTAGGCTTGTTGTGAGGATTAAATGGCTCAGATAACCCATGTGTAAGTATTTAGAACAGTACCTGGCACAGAGTAGCTGATCAATAAGTATTAGTTTAAGTTTCATGCTTTCTACTCCATAAAACTGCCTCTCCAGATGGAAGTGGGTCAGAAGGTTGGTAATTGAATATGTGGCTCTCATGAACAGGAACGGTACAGGAGAAAACGTGTTTCTTCTCATGGAAATTTGACTAATAATGTATTCCTCTTTAGCAGAAGGGATTGGTTATAAATGATTGGATTTCATGCAGCATGTTTCTTATTCTTAGCTCCGCCTCCCTTCTTAGGCACATAGATCCCCACATTTGTTGGGTTAGTTTGGGATTTGTTTTACTGTCACACGTATCACAACTTTGGGAAGGAGGCATTTTTTATTTTGTTATATGTAGATCATGGTTTTTATGCTGTTTCAGCAGTGTTCCATGACCTTATTCTCCCGTACACTTCTGTCTAAAACAAACAGACAGAACAAAATTGCTTTTCTCCCCTCTAAGTTAGACCTAAAATGTGTTCACTGTAGACTTTATTCACTTATATTAATAGTGGAACTTTTAACCCTTGTTGGAAGTGGCGTGTATGCTAACCATGCTTTCTTCTTTTTTAAAAAATACTCTGCTTATTTTGAAATAATTTTAGACTTGCAGAAAAGTTGCAAAAACAGAATAGAGAATTCCCACATACTTTCACATAGTTTTCTTTAGTGTTAACATTTTGAATAAGCATAGTATAATTATCAAAACTAATAAATTCATACAGTATAATTATGAAAACTAATAAATTAATACACTACTATTAACTAAATGACAGCCTATAAAAATGTCACTAGTTTTTCCGCTGATGTCCTTGTTCTGCTCTAGAATACAATCTGGGGTCCCACAGAGCACTTAATTGTGACATCTCCTTAAGTTGCCTCTAGTATGTGACTTGTCTTTGCCAATCTTTCCTTTAACGTTTTTTTAGTGCAAGTCTGCTGGAAACAAACAAACAAAAAAATAGCTTTATTTTTAATTGTGGTCAAACACACATAACAAAATGTACCATCTTAACCATCTTAAGTGTACAGTTCCATACTGTTAGTGCGTTCACGTTGTTGTGCAGCCAGTCGCTGCAACTCTTTTTCCCCTCGCAAAACTGAAACTCTATACCCATGAAACAACTCCCCCAGTCCTGCCTCCCCCCAGCCCCTGCCAACCACCATTCACCTTCCTGTCTCTATGAATCTGACAATAGGTACCTCACATAAGGGGAGTGGAATCATACTGCAGTTGTCTTTTAGTAGCAGGTTTCTTCACTAAGTCTGATGTTCTCAAGGCTCCTATCTTAGGTAGCATGAACCTGTGAATCTGCATATCCAAGTTTCTCTTGTCTTTAAGGCGGAATAATATTCCATTGTCCATATACCCCACGTTTTGTTTATCCATCCATCTGTTGCTTTTTCCTTTTGGCTGTTGTGAACAATGCTGCTGTGAACTTGGTTGTACAAAATCACTGTGCAAGTGCCTGCTTTCAGTTCTTTTGAGTATCTACCCAGAAGTGGAATTGCTGGATAATACGGTAATTCTGTTTTTAATTTTTTGAGGAACTACCATACTGTTTTCCGTAGCAGCTTTTATATGTCAGAAAGTGTCTTTTTTTTTTTTTTTTTTTTTTTTTTTTTGCTGTGACATTTGAAAGCTATTTTCTCTAAGTCTGGAGATTTCTTTCAGATTTCAAGATGTTGCTCCACTTGTCTCTCTTGTATTGTTTCCAATGAGAAGTCTGCTGTCATTCTTAGCTTTGTTCCTGTGTAAACTGTTTCCTCTGGCTGCTTTTAAGATTTTTTTCCCTTAATGTGTTTAAGAAAATTGATCATGATGTGCCTTGTTGTAGTTTTGATTTTAAAATAATAGTTTTTATTAAACCTGGAAAATTGGTAGGTCTTATTTCCTCAGATATGTTTTCCTGCCCTCTTTTCTCTTCTCCTTTGAAGACTCCAGCTACACATACGTTAGGCTGCTTACGCTGTTCACATAGCCCACTGATGTTCTGTTGAAACACTGTGTTTTATTTTCAGTCGTTTTATATGGTACATCTTCAAATTGACCAATATTTAGTTTCTAATTTGCTGTTAATCCCATGCCCTGCATTTTATTATCTGAGGCATTATGTTTTTGTCTATAGACCTCTGATTTTTATCTTTTTAGAAATATCTTCCAGGTCTCTCCTTAACATGTTCATGCTTTTCTTTATTTTCTTGAACATAAAATATTGTTATAATGATTCTTTTAATAGCGTTGTCTACTCATTTGTGTCATTCCCGGTTTGGTTTCTGTTGATTGAGTCTTCTCATTATGGGTTGTATTTTCCTGCTTATTTGTTTGCCTGATAATTTTTGATTGGATGTCAGACATGGTGAAGTTTACTTTGTTGGATTCTACGTATTCATGTATTTACAAGATGTTTTTTAACTTTGTTTTGGAGCTTTGTTGCCATTAAATTACTTGGAAATGGATTGCTCCTTTAGAGGTTGCTTTCAATAATGTGTTTCCTTGAAAATAAGACCGGGTCTGATTAGTTTTTGCTCCAAAAGACGCATTAGGGCTTATGTTCAGGGGATGTCATCCTGAAAAATCATGCTAGGGCTTATTTTCCGGTTAGGTCTTATTTTCGGGGAAACACGGTATTTGTTGGGTGGAACCAGAGCAGCCTTCAGTCTAGGCTAATTTTGCCTCGCTATTGAGGCAGTACCTTTAGAATCCTTCGCGTCCCATGTATTGTGAAGATATTTCATTCTGGCTGGTGAGAAGACTATTCATGGCTCTGTGTGAGGGTCCACCTGCTTCTTTCTGGTGGTTCTTTCCCCAGCCATGGATAGTTTTCCCCTACGGATCCACCGATCGGTTCTCCAATGAATACTTGGAGTAGGAGGACCCTCTGAAGAGCGCCACAGTTTTCTCTCAGCGCAGCTTCTCCTCTCCAGTATTCTGCCCTGTGAATCCTGCCCACCATAGGTAGCCTCTTTGAGCTCTCTACTCTTTCTTATCAACTAAGGAAGACTGCTGGGTTTGTCTTGGATTCCCTTTCCCAGAGCTGCAGCCTAAAACTCTCTGCAGTGAGCCTAAGCAATCACAGGGCTCACTGCTTTCTTTCTCTCTCAGGGATCATTGTCCTTTGCTGCTTCTGGTCCAATGGCCGAAAACTGTTATTTCTTGTTTATTTTTCCCCTAGTCTTTTAGTTGTTTCAGTAATTAGGTAAATGAGTCTTGTCCCTGTTACGCTATCTTGCTTGGAGGCAGAATTTGAGCAAGTTATTTAATCTCCTTATGCTCCAGTTTACTCATCTATAAAATGATAATTATGGATTTGTGAGGACTGAATAAGATAATAGACATAAAGCACTTAGTACAGTTCCTGGCACATACTAAGCGCTCAGTAAATGTTAGTTATTATTATTGGCACCAAAAAGGGGGAGAGAATGGTTTGAACCAGTCTAGGAAACTAGGATCGTGAGCCAGTTTTTTAAAATTCTGATTCACTTTCTGTAACTTGTAAGTATTAAAAAGCAAGAGCTATTAGTGCACGTGTTTTTCTCCCTCTCCTTACCTCCTGTCCCCTGCCCTATTTATTTATTTTTAACCAGGTCTAAAACATCATTCTTAATACTGTAATGAATAGAAGGTAGTAACTTTCCCTGAAACCTTCCCCCACCCTCCAAAATCAGAATAGTAAAGCAATTAGGGGCACAGTCCGTAGAGTCAGACTTGGATTGGAATTCTCGCTTCCTTGTGCACTAATCTGCAGCTTAATTATTCTGCCTGCCTAATCCTCATTTTACAAATGAGGCAACACCACATACTTCATATGTTTGTTGGGAGAATTAACTAAGTTAATGTATATAAAGCCCTTTAGCACAGTGCTTGTCACATAGTTAGGACTTAATAAATGGTGGCTCTTAGCTTTACTAGTAGTACCATTGTCACGCAGGGTGTCATGCGGGGTCTCTAGTCCTGCTCCCTGCACAAGCTCCCCGCACAAGAACGCAGGATATGGTGAGGCCAAAAAGGAACACCCACGGAGCCATAGATAGGGGAGTCATACCACTATATTCTCGCTGGCAGCTGGGTTGGAGACACAGGAAGCAGGAGCCACACTATCTGCAACCTGCTGCCCACTTCTCTCTGCCAACCAACCAACCTCACTTGCTAACTGCAATCTGCGCTTGCTAGCTCAGCCACCATCTTCTTGGTAGCCCTCATCCACTGCTATCGTAGCCACAGCAGTTATATTAGTGGCCAATGGCTCACTGGTTACAGCTGTGGCTCACTAGCCACAGCTCACTAGCCACAGCTGATGGCCATCCGATCACAGTTGATGGCCATTTACTACCTGAGCCAGCACCTTTCCACGTGAGGGCGAGAGCCTGGAAACTGAACTCCTGGCTCTGTCCCCACAGCCATTCACACCAGATATCTAAAACTGAAATGACCATATCTAACTCCAACTTTCTAGGTCATGGTTTCCTTTTAGTGGTCTCTTTCTTTGTAATACCCAACGTAGTAATATTTGTATATCATTTTATAGTTTACAGGATGTATTCACATACATTGTCTTATTAGGTGCTTGAATCTTTGTTTCTATTTTCCAACGAGGAACCTAAGACTCAGAGAAAGAAGATAAGCAACGCACTTACAGCCAAACAGCTAGTAAATGAGGGAGCCACAGCTACACAGGATTAGAACTGTTTTAAGTGTCCTTTGCACCATTCATGTGGCTTCCAAGTGAAACACTTTACTTGTGTCTAGATTTATATACTGTGTCCTCAACAATGGATTTTATGTTCTTTCAGGGCAAGGATCATACAGTGTCTTACTTTTTCTATTTTGCTTAGTGGCCAGCAGTCAATGTAAAGATACTGTTTACATGATATCTATGGAAAGAAAAACATACTTTTTGTTTTACTGGGTACTTCTCCCAAAGAAGAATGATTATTGAGTAATTAATACCTATTTGTGTAGGATACTGTTAAATGATAATTCTTTCTTCAAAATGTAGATGTGTAACTATATACTCTTGAGATATTTTAATTTTGAAAGCAAGTATCTTCTATATCGGTAAATTTACTGAATTTTCTTCTCAGGATAAAACTTTTCTAGAATCACATCAAATAGAGCTGCTATTTGCCAATTTCATGGAAGTTATAGTAGATTCCATTTGTAGATCAAATGTCAATGACTAAATATAACTACTTACAGCTAAATCTTATCAAAGCAATAAGCTCAAAATAACTTCTATGGAATATAAAGCAAAGAAGGGAGGCAGGATGTTTCAAATGATGGACGTTTCCTATTGTTTCATTTGAAAAATAGTTCTTATTTTGAAAAATAAATGGTGGCTATTGTCTGTGTGTTTCTCCATGTTGCTTTCAGAAAAAAAAAAACAAAAAGAAAAAGATCTTAAACTTTTATCTCATGGTTTTTGCCTATATTTTTGTATTCTTTCAGGGAAAGAATTTTCTTTGGAGCTGTTAATTATATGTTAATTATTATGGCCTATTCATGATAATTGATTCTCCCCCCCACTCCCTTTAAAAGAATAGTTGTATTCTCTGAAGGAGCCTATTTTGACTAATTTTTGTTGTTATATCTGTACTGGTTACAGATTTAGGCAGAAGGTTGCTGTCACTTCCAGAAGCGAGTTTTGGTCAAATCATCCTGTATAGTTAGTATAGTTATTTGGTAGTAGTCTTATTTATTTTCTTAGCTACTGGTTATATTCTACATAATTACCTATAAAGAAGCTTGTTGTTGTTGTTAAACAAAACACATTACTCTAAATGACGAATCTACACCCAGTGGTCCTTGCTCCCATAATTAAAACACCTTGTCAGTGCAGATGTTAAACAGCGGTGCTTTTGCAGATGTGATTGGGATCTATGGACTCCGACGGCCTTCATTTCCCTTCTCCAATAGAAGGATTCTGTCAGGGGCCGGATAATACCCTCGGATGCTGAGTGTTACCGCGTAAGCAAAGCAGCCCGAGCATTTGGAATCCTCTTGGGTTGCTCGTCCTTTATACAACATTAAATGCTTATAAGCAATTAAACCTTTGTGTACCATATGAAGAAGGGCTTCATAAAGTATCTGAAGGAGTTATAATGAAAGTCAAACTCCAGTTTGTTTGTTTTTTAATTTGTAAAATAGGAATAGAACTTGCCTCATATTTTGGTCTTTATGTTGAACATCTGGCACAGTACCTGGCGTATACTAGGTGCTTGGTAAATACTTGTTATTTGAATAAATGAAAGGATCCAGTAAGGAATGGGAAGGTACTTACAAAGTGTAAAGTTATCTTTGGGGGGGAGCTCACCGACAGCCAGTGTTCTCATACATCCTCTTCTTCGCACTTGCTCTGTGTGCTCTTCTACCCTGCTCTGTGGTATTCTTCACCCCTCAGCCCTTCTCTGTATTATAAGATAAGAGGGGTTCAGCTAAATGCAAACTTTAGCTAGAAACAGAGACTGTTCTGGAGGGACTCGACTAACCCGCATTTTACTGACGAAGGCATTTCTAGGTTTGGCAGAGGTTGTGCAGTGTCCTTGGGTCAGATGGTGTGTGGTCTGTAGTTCTGCTCCTGACTTCGGCATTTGCTCCTTGTGGCACAGATCGTGCAGCTTTTCACATTTAACATGTGTGATCCTCCGACATGTTGGCAGGGGCGAGGGGTCACTGAGATTGATTGAGCAGGAGAAGGAGAAGGGAAAGCCGACCGTCAGCATTCAAGAGTCTCCCTCCTGGCCCTTCTGTTGGTAACAGTTGCTTCTACCCAGAATCGAACAAAGCATAATCTTGAAAAAAATAAGACTTCAGTGTCTTATTCTTACTTTCTCCCTTTTTGAAAAATGATAAGTAGGACAAACCATGAACAACAGGGAGGTGGGGAGAGAAAGGGTTCAGGGAATACGACTGGGACTGTCGGGAGAGAAAAATATCGGCAAGTGGGTGATTGAGATGCTGGAGTTTCCAAGTGGCTGTAATTTTACACCGAAAATCCTGTAATTACGTGCTTAGCTGTTTAATAAAAATACCCTGTAGTGAAATTGCTATCTATTTACTCTGTATCTGAAATGAAGAATATCTTAAATACACACGTTATCATGGGATGGGTGCTGCATCTTCAATTTTTTGAAAAAGGAAATTAGATGTGTTTAGTAGCACTGTTCAGAAGTTTTCCAACTACGAATGACCAATTCCGAGTTACCTGACTAAATCTATCATTTTTCAGTCTTGTAGTTTTCCTGTTTTCTGAACCTTTGAAAGAAACTTTCTGTGAAAACAAATGTTATATGATTAACTTCTTGGCCGTGAACCTACTGTGTAAAAAACCAGTAGCCAGGGTGGTTAGGTTGAATCTACGTGTCTGCATGCAGGCTGCCTGCCTGAGTTGAAGTTCATCCGGGGTCTCTAAGTGATGGAATCTGGGTTTTGCACATAGGAGCAACCGTTTCACTGCTTTAATGACAGTTAAAATGATCCTGAGTAAATAGAGTTAACTGTAGTAGTGCCCGAATCACCTGGGGGTATTCTTAAAAACAGATTCTGATTCGGTGATCTGAGAGGAGACCTGCGTTTCTGCCTTCTAACCAACTGTCAGGTGGTGCGCTAATGTTTCTGGGCCAAGGACAGCATTGAATAACAAAGGTTTATGGTGTTGTTTCATTATCTTACACTCCTCCTTCTCTCTGTAGTTCTGTCTTTCTTGATCCAAGTGTCTTTTCATCTCTTTCTCTCTCTGCTCTCAGCTTCTGTCTCTCCCTGTTTCTGTCTCACCATCCTGTGTAATTTCTGCCTTTCTGTCTTTCTTTCCTTCTCTTTCTCCTTCTCTGTCTTCCTCGTTACTATCTCTTCTATAATCACCTGCCTCTTTGCATCTCTCCTCTCTCAGCCTTCTCTCTCTCTCTCTCTCTCTCTCTCTCTCTCTGTCTCTCTCTGTCTCTCTCACACACACACACACACTCACATATGAACACACACACACACACACAAACCACATTCAGAGCATTACAATGTAGGGCACAGAGATGATCAGTGAAGAATGTTCACCAGTGTTTAATGATGTTAACGATGTATTTCCCATTTTGAATCTAAGCCAAAGCCTTCTTTATCTCTGTTCTTGGAGATAAGGAAAAATGCCAACAGGGTGGTGTGTATGAATTTGTATTCTCCATTGGGATTCTGGACCCTGAGACCTCCTTCTAGAGGTGATCATGGTTCCCTCACAGGTGTTAGGAAAACACATAAATCCCCCAGGCCGGTTTGGTCATTACAGAAGCCTAAAATGGTAATTCAGAATCCAGCAATCTTAGCTGATAAGCTGGATTCCTCCCCATAATTTAATCACAACTGTTCAAATAGTCATACTTCTTGTAGTTCTGGTAGAATTCAGATTAACTAGTGAGTAATTTTGAACTAATTACTTAAGACCTTGGGCATTGAGTTCTTCATCTGTAAAATAAGAGAGTGTAAGTAGATGGTCTCCAAGGTTCATTTTAGCTATGACATTCTATGATTTAAAAAATCAGTAGGTAAAGTACATTTCAAGTATCAGTTGTTAGTTTGTTCAAATTCTTGATTGAGTCATTTCCCCATCAAAATATAAATTTCTTTTTCTGTTAAGTGAGGGTAGACTTGATATGCTCTAGGTTTACTTTAAAGATTAAGCAATATATTGCATTCATCTCTCAATGATTTGTACTAATGTAGATAATGGATAATGTAAGCAGAAAACCTATGTTTATGTGCTTTAGGACACATTAATCACAACAGAACTTTCTTCCCAATTAGTTTGCTTGGGCTGATAGTAGACATAGTTTGTATTTGTGGAGCTACCTGGAGCTATCACTATCTGGACATAATATCTAACACGAGATAATCTAAAGCCTAAAAAGCCCCGCTGAGTGCCTTTGCTTTTCAGTGCTCTGGGTGCTCTCTTATTTATTATCACTGAACAGAAGAACAATTAATAACTATGTTAGAAGCTGTCATCAATCTTGGAAACGTCCATTGTGTTTTCTTTGATTTTGGTGGAGAAG
Organism: Rhinolophus hipposideros; assembly: GCF_964194185.1. Taxonomy (NCBI): domain Eukaryota; kingdom Metazoa; phylum Chordata; class Mammalia; order Chiroptera; family Rhinolophidae; genus Rhinolophus; species Rhinolophus hipposideros. Next base: position 17,662,381 of record NC_138070.1, on the reverse strand, counting down.
AAATGAGGATACAAAGTGGAACGAGTAGGGCCTTGAAAAGTTGAGTTCCTTATGTATCTGAGTCTTCTCTTCTGTAAGTAGTCCCCAGACTTGTTAGATGCCGTACCCATATACTGGCACTAGTCAGACTGTTCCTTGGATTCAACATCTTGAAGTATCACATGTTGTATGTTTTCTATCAAATTGTTTAATTATCGAGAAACCATCGATGATTATCTTCTGAGGTAAGACTTTTGATTTTTTTCAGGGAAACCGTTGGATAAATAAATAATTATAAATGTAGTGCTAATGCAGATTGGTATGTGCAGTCTTTGGTGTTACAACGAAGGTTCAGAGAGATGGGGAGAATGAGGTTGGATAAGATGTACAATAGTCTTTGTGTAAAATGTTCACTTACTCCTCAATACAGATATATCTTGCTTTCAAGAAGTATAGTCTGTAGAAAGTTAGGGTGTCAGTGAAGAGACTGTAATGAGGGCACTATTTACCGAGGTTCGGGCAGGGTTAAGGAAACGAAAAGCGTAGTGAGATATCCGGAGCTAGCCTCCGTCGGCAGTTGTCACCACCTGCCCGAGGCCAGAAGGAGCAAGAGGGAACAGTGTCATTGAAGCCTGTTGAGAGGTGGCATTGTTGAAGAAGAGCTGTGTGAAAGAAGCTGTGGCCACAAAGAAGGCACCGAAACAGTCATGACGAGGTCAAGAGGGAGCTGAGGGATTGTGAGCGGGACCAGGAATAAATACTCTGACCCCTCTCTCCTCTTGCCTTCTGAACTTGGGCCAGTGCCTCCCACTTGCTGAGCTCAACCTGAAGCCAGCGGGTAAGGGAGCCATAGTTGTCCGTAGGGATTGGCCTTGTGGTGCTCAGAGGGAGCCGACAGGGCAGGGTCGGATAAGGGGTGGGGTGGGCAAACAGAATACTCAGCACAGAAAGGATACATTTTGATTGACAGATGGAATTGCCTTAATGTAAAATGAAGCACAGCTATGATTTTATCTCATGTTTGCTGTACATTCCTGCTAATCTTATGTATATATTTTTAGCATCTGGTTTTAAACTTTTTACAAATAATAATTTTCACTATGCCTTGTAAATACCTCAAGAAGAGGGCATTGTATGTAAATGCTAAAAGCCAAAACCAGCTCATTCTATAGATTTTGTTTGCTTCTGTAAATCTTTACTGTACTCAAGAAAAGGAGACATGCTAGTTAGTCATGTTGACATTTTCTTTTAAAGGTGATGAAAGATACTTTAAATTAAACATGAATCTTTGAAGAACCTGTGAGTTAATTTTTAAAACATGACCAGTTCTCAGATGTACACGGACTGCATAAAGAAAAAATTGTTTCTATTTTAGCAACCAATCTTTGCTTTTGAGTGATGTTACTAATCTAATTATAGTACTTGTTAAAACTGATAACATAGGATATCCTTTTCAGATATATCTGTAGTCGACCTTCATGATACAGCTTGGCTCTACTACCTTTCCAGAGGTTTACAAGCCCGGTTTTATTTGTGACCCAGCAGAGTCACATGCGATGCTGCGAGACCCTATCCATTGAAGGAGAAAAGTTCTGTGTTAAAACAAACAACCCCCCAAACCCCAACAACTTTTTAGTAATTTACAAATAAGTGCTTCAGTCTGCCCTTAAATGTAGCCCTTCTGTGCTCAAGACCAGCACTCTCTCGCCTTGACAGCCTGCCTTGCTGGTCTCCTTTGCAGTGTCTGCTCAGAGGGCGCCACCCTTGCTGGGTAAGTGGTACGCCTGATCCTGATAATGAGGCCACCTTGGTTCATTTCTAGTCGCTGATCATCACACTCTTTAAAGTGTAATGCTACTCTAGTATTAGCTTTTCAGATCCAAACTTAAGAAAAGAACTGGGTGTCTTTTTTTAAAGTGGTTTAGGATAGACAGAAAGCTGTAGATACTCTAAGTAGTGACCCCTTGAAAAGCCAGATACCCTTCCAAGTCCTTGATTCAGATCTAAAGTACATGGGCTTACCATTGTCGTTTGAGAAAGTGTTTGCGCCCTAACCAGTACACAGCCCCCTTCTAGATTGTGGGCTCTTTTTCCCTTCTAATATTGGTTAATAGTTGTCTCTTTCTGAACTTCCCCCCCCACCCCCAGGGCACATAGGTAAAAAAGCAGAAGTATTGAAGGGTATTCATTTTGTTGGTATATTTTTATAAACTCTTAAATCAGTAGTGTTGTTAAAAGTTGTAAAGTCTTATTTATCACTCTTTTAAGTGTTTTTGCACATTCTTTCAGCACCACCCACTGTTCTTCCTATCAGTTTAAACACTTGTCTTACTAGCCAGAGCATTTGCATGTTGTAGTGTACACATTCAAATGTGTTTTCACAGTAATATTGCGGTATCCCGTTACCATGACTGCATGGAAACATTCTTTGTAGTTTTTCATCATTATAGGCAAAAATTTAAAAATGAGACTACTGTGTATCACTAATCTTTTGCAGCCATGGACAAAATAAGGAACTAAGTAAGTTGTTTGAGTAGTTTAAGGAAAAACAAAATAAGGAAAAGCAGCTACTTTATAGTTATCAGATTTCTTCTGAAAGAATCTGAAGTTTGGTCTTTACCAATTTGCATATTCCGTCCTTGTCTGCTTTATTCACTATGTCATGTGTAACCTTGCCACAAATATGGAAAACTACTTGAAAATGCAAACCTCAGATAGTACTGTCTCACATATTCAGTTCTCTTGCAAAGAAGAATGAAAGTAGGGTAGAAATGAAATGATTATTAATGCTTGAAAATAACCCTTTCACGCTTTTTGAAAAACAGCTTTATTGAGATATAATTGACATACAACAAACTACACATATATAAAGTGTACAATTTAATAAGTTTTGGCATATGTGTACACCCATGAAACCATCATCACAATCAAAATAGTGAACATATTCACCACCCTGAAAAGTTTTTTGTGTGTGTACCCTTTGTAGCTTCTTCCAGCAATGCCCTCCCCAGGCACCAACTAGTAGCCTTTCTATATATTAGTGTATATTTTCTAGATTTTTATATAAATGGAATTATACAGCACATACCCTTTTGTGTTTGGCTCCTGTCATCCAGCATATTTATTTTGAGGTTTATCTATATTGTTGCATATATCAATAGTTCATTCCTTTGTATTGTGGAATAGTATTCTTTTGTATGGATATATCACAATGTATTTAGCCATTCATCTGTTAATGGACATTTGTTTCCAGTTTCGGGCTATTATATATAAGGCTGCTATAAAAATTTGTGTACAAGTCTTTGTATGGATATATATTTCATTTTCACTTGGGTAAATACCTAGGAGTAGAATGGCTGGATCATATGGTTAGGTGTATGTTTAACTTTTTAAGGAATTGCCAAAATATTTTGTAAGATGGTTCTATCATTTTTTTTATTAGTTTCAGGTGCACAGGACAAAGTAATACTTAGACATTTATCATTTATATCCCTCACACTGTGTGAACTCCCTTACCCCATCCACTATCCCTCTGACATCGCACCGAGCCATTACATTTCCACTGTCTCTATTCCTAATGCTGTACTCCACTTCTTGTAAGTATATACATGCGTATATATAGATACATGTATATATATATATATATATGTGTGTGTGTGTGTGTGTGTGTGTGTGTGTGTGTATATATATATAAAATTGTAGTTGACATTCATTATTGTTCAGCTTCAGCTTCAGGAGTACAGTGCCGTGATCAGGCATCTACATCATCCCTGAGGTGGTCTCCCTAATGAGACAAGTGTCCATCGGATACCCTACAAAATCTTTACAGCATTATTGATTACATTCCCCAAATTAATTTTCAAAACCCCGTGGCCCTCTTGTGGTTACTGACTGTTTTCTAATCCCCTCATCTTTCCCCTTATCTGCACTCCCCCTTCCCATCTAGCAACCCTCAGTTTGGTTGTATCATTTTACATTCCCACTGTCAGTTTAAGAGAGTTCTAGTTTCTCCACATCCTCACCAACAATTGGTATGCATGGTCAGCCTTTTAAACTTTAGTCATTTTAAGAGGTTCATAGTGGTATTTCATTATGATTTTAATTTCTCTAATGACTAAGGATGTTGAACATCTTTTCATGTGCTTTGCCGTACATTTATCTTCTTTCGTCAAGTGACTAAATCTTATACCATTGTATTTTCATTGGGTTGTTTGTTTTCTTATTGTTGGGTGTTGAGAGCTCTCTTTACCCAGAATGCAAGTCCTGTATCAGGTATATGCTTTGTAAAGATTTTCTTTCAGTTTCTGATTTATTTTTTTTATTCTTCTAATTGTCTTTTGAGGAGCAGCAGTTTTCAATTTTGATGAAGTTCATTTTTTTCAATTTGTTATTTTTTTAGATTGCACTTTTGTGTCATATGTAAGAAATCTTTGCTTGCTCCAAAATCACAAAGGTTTTCTCTAATGTTTTCTTCTAGACATTTTACAGTTTTAGGTTTTAGATTTTGGTCTGTTTGATTTTCAGTTGATTTTAGTATATGGTGTGAGGTATGGATCCACATTCTTTTTCGGAGGGCAGTGGTGCATGTGGTATTCGTTTGTCCCAGTACCCTTTGTTGAACTGGCTATCCTTTCTCCACTGCGTTGCCTTTGTGCCATTGTCCAAAGACAGTGGAATTTTCTTATTGGGCCTTGTGCTTTTCTGCTATGTTGTTCAACACTGTGAAAACAAAAGGAGAGCAGATAAAGACGAAACTCTTTGGAAAATAAACAAGACCTTTAATAATCTGGCCCTAACTGAACTCTCCTTGTTCATCTCCTACCATAACTGGTCTCTTCCCACCTCCCCTGGTTTTACTGTGTGGAATTGCTCTCCACTCCCTGGCTGTGTCATTGGCTTTCCCGCCTCTGTGCTTTCCCACAAGGTCTGCCCTCTGCCCGAGACACCATTTCCCCAGTGAAGCATCAAGTCCTTTGTTAAGTCCATCCAAACGCTACCCCTTAGAAACCTCCCATTGCCTAAGTTAATTGCTCCCCCTTTGTGTCACCAAAAGCACTGTAGACAGACCTCTATTGAGTACTTAGGACTTTCTATTGTGATTCTCTGCATAGCTGTCTTTCCTAATAGACTATGAGCTCCTAAGGAGGCAGGGACAGGGATCCAGCCTAATTCATGTTTATGTCACAGTGGCTAGAATACAGCAAGAAAATGTTAGAAGAATGGGTGATTGAGAGAAGAGAGAGGAAATTAGAAGTGAATATTTTGAGAGAAAAACTTGTTGAGAGGAAAATACATTGTATTTAGATTTGGTTTGCCGTTGTGGGCAGAATGTCCTGTGGGTTATAGGAAATGTTAGGTAAGACTGTGTATTTGTCTGTGGGTTTCTTTGTAAACTTCATGGTGTTCTTGGTTGAAATTTGGTGTTGTTTCTTTATATAGTTAAATGCACTAGTTAATGACACAGGAAAATAACAAGACAGTATCAAGAAAGGTATGTTGAGAATGATATTTTCAACATATACGCATGTAAAGAAAGAGGAAAGAAGTTGTTGAACCAGCAGCTGCCAAATTATGGCACATACTTTCCTTTGGGTTCAGTTTTTCATAGTATGTGGCACGTAACCATGTACAAATTGGTGGTTAATAAATATATGATTAATATATGCCATGTTTTGTGTTCTTTTAAGCCACTTGTGATGAATGACAGACATTAAATAATACTGTCTTTTTACGCATAGTTTTTTAAAATTCTTAATCTCATTGAAAGGGATTTAATTAGAAATGTCCTTGGGATCTAATTTTGGTACTATTTTTACACTGTTTTACACAGCGTAATGTTTGGCAGTATTTCTAATAGACGAATAAATTCAAATTGAAGGGCTAACTGATTGGAAGTCATACACAGGCAAATATACATATGTACTTGTGTTAATAGCAACATATACATTTCACTGTTTTCTTATTTACGAGGATGGACTTTATCAAAGAGAACAAAATTTGGATCTTCTTGCTTTTGCAGAAACAACCTCTAAGCAGAGACCTTGAGCCCATGCACACTAGTGAAAAGGGTCCCAAAGGAATAAGATGGATGTCTTGTGTTTGAATGTATGTTTTCTGCTACAAATAATTTTTCAAAGCTTACTTCTGTCTTTTCAGGTTCATGTACCCTTTTCCGGTTAGCTAAACAGTTAGGAATGACACATAGTTTTCATAAGTGTCAGTCATTGCATGACCTTATTTCCAAATTTTGAATATCGCCTAAATAAATCTATCAGATCAGAGTTGTTCATGTTGAAAGAAGATTAATATTGAAAGAAGTAGTGAAAGAAGATGAACATTGCTGAGTTTCAGGTTTAATATCTTAGTGAGAAGGTACCCTTGTATCCAGCTTTGAGAATGTTAGACTTTGTTTTAAAATAGGCAAAAAGAATAGGTGTAGTACAGAGGCTATTTAGGGCAATAAAATTACTGTGTATGACATTTTAATGGTGGATACATGTCGTTATACATTTGTCCAAACCCATGGAATGTATAATACCAAGTGTGACCCCTAATGTAAACTATGGACTTTGGGTGATAATGATGATGTCCTTGTAGGTTCATCAGTTGCAACAGATGTCCCACTCTGGTGAGGAATGTTGGTAATGGGGTTGGCGATGGATATGTGGAGGGCATGTAGCAAATCTCTGTACCTGCCTCTCAATTTTGCTGTCAATGCAAAACTGCTCTTTAAAAAAAAGTCTTAAAAAACACCCCTCAACAATCACAAGAAAACATGTTTAAAAGCAAATGCCATTGCAATGTATGATACGGGATCAAAAAATATGGTGAATGTTTAAATTAAAATTTATTACAGTAAAAGACACATTGTCATTAATCCCCCTCAAAATACTCCCCCTCACTTCGAACACACTTACCCCATCGTTCTTGCCACTTTCTGAAGCAGTTCTGGAAGTCCTCTTTCATGAATGTCTTTAGTTGCGCTGTCGTGGCTGCCTCAATGTCCTGAATTGATTCAAAATGCTTTCCTTTCATGGTCATTTTGACTTTGGGGAAGAGTGAGAAGTTGCATGGTGCCAGATCCGGTGAATAAGGTGGATGAGGACACACCATAATGTTTTTATTTGACATAAACTGCTGTACCAGAAGCAGAGCCTTTCTGTTGTGATCACAATATACGGTGAATGCTGCTGCTGAGTGCCATTCAGCAGAAAGGCAGGAATCTTCAATACGGGAAGCGGCCCGTCGAACCTTAGTAACAGTGTGTGACAAGTTTCAGTTTGGTTCAGTGCAGTTGGGTGTGAGCTGCATTTGAGAGAAGGTGTGTTTTAAAGTTGCCTTAAATCATCCTCCATCATGACAATGCTCCGTGTCACACATGGCTTGTGTGAATTGGCTATACGGCAATTCTGTCAAATAAAAACATTACGGGGGCAGCTGCTTAGTTCAGTTGGTTAGAGCGTGGTGCTCTTAACAACAAGGTTGCCGGTTCTATCCCCACATGGGCCACTGTGAGCTGCACCCTCCACAACTAGATTGAAACAACTACTTGACTTGGAGCTGATGGGTTCTGGAAAAACACAAATAAATAAATAAATAAATAAATAAAAGTTAAAAAAACAAAACAAAAATATTACAGTGTGTCCTCATCCACCTTATTCACCGGATCTGGAACCGTGCGACCTCTGTCTCTTCTTCAAAGTCAAAATGATTCAGGACATCGACGCAGCCATGACAGCGCAACTAAAGACACTCACGAAAGAGGACTTCCAGACCTGCTTCAGAAAGTGGCAGGAATGATGGTATAAGTGTGTTCGAAGTGAGGGGGAGTATTTTGAGGGGGATTAATGGCAAAGTGTCTTTTACTGTAATATATTTTTAAATTTAAACATTCACCATATTGTTTGATCATACCTCGTATATTTTACCTGTGTTCAGAAAATAGTAATTTTATGTAAAAATATTATGATCCCAATTAGCGTTTGAAACTAGCTTTACTGCCAGCTGTCAAGTAAGGAGTGCATGGGCTCAGGCACTTCGTTCAGTGTTCTGCCCAGGTTCCGCGAGGCGGCTGCTGACTCAGTGATGCAGGTAGGATCTCACACATACACTCCGTCTTCCTTCTCGGCGTCGAAGCAGGCCCTTTAAAATCTGTCTTACACATTGCACTTCTAGTTAAGATTTTGTTTGAAGAAGGCTATTGGATGCTTTATGATAATGATGACGACAATGCTGTGATGATAGGGAAGGGGAGGGTAAGGGGGATAGAGGGAGAGAGGGCATAGAGGAGGGAGGGAGGAAAGAGGAAGGGAGAAGGAGGAGAAGTAAACATTTTGGATTAGGGATCAGATCAGTTTCAGAAGCAGACTTGATCTGCCAGTTCCATGTCATCTTTTGCAAATGACCTTTGGAACCCGATTTCCTTTCGTAAAAGGGAAGGTGTACAGCATCTCTGTATCCTGTGAATTGCTCGGAGTAGGGACATCCTGAGTGCATGCCGGTGGGAGCTCTCTGCCTTGGCCCTGCCCATGTCACACCCCCGGAACCAAATGGTCTCCTGGAGAGACATGGCAGCCTGACGTTGATAAGAAGCTACTCCATTGTGTCAGAATTTCCCTCTGGGTTGAATGGTACCAACTAGGCTGCCTGTGGAGATTTAGAAACACAGTTTCTCAGGTTATCAAAGTACATCTGCTTGATGGTTGGCAGATGGCACTTGGGTTTATCATGAACCAGGTTCTCTTTCTTGGGATCTGCCCATATACTACGTTATTTGACAGGCAGGTGAATGTGATTGGATCCAGAAAGAATTCCCCCCTCCCCCAAAATGTCTTAGGCACTAAGAAAAAACTCTGAAGCATGTACAGAAGCACGTAGTGTCTAATATGTGTCTTTTAAAAAAATTTATTGGGGTGACATTTGTTAGTAAAATTAAATAGGTTTCAGGTGTACAATTCTGTATTACATCATCTATAAATCCCATTGTGTGTTCACCACCCAGAATCAGTTCTCCTTCCATCACCATATATTTGATCCCCCTCACCCTCATCTTCACCCCCCACTCCCCCTTTCCCTCTGGTGATATGTGTCTTTTATGAGGAAAAATGGATCATTGGATTCTGGCTGGACAGCTCTTTTCCTTGACCCAATCACTAAGCCAAATTTGCTAGATCAATTCAAAATCTGATTTGAGAGGCTATCAAAGACAAAGGTTGTTGTTTAAATGGTGAAGCACATGATATAGTCCTGCAAAGCATTTTTCCCCCGATATGACACCTAAGATGGCCCCTAGAGTTAATGGAAGAGATTTTCTTAAAAAGTCTTTTAAGACATTTTTGCTTACTATTTAATTTTAGTCATTCCAATTCATCCTCTAGAATTCAGTCCTAGGCTCAAACCTATTAGTAATTAAAATTATGCCCAACTGTTTTCACTCTTGCAGTGAGGTGTTCTTCTTAATGAAATGATCTGATTATTAGACATATCATTATTGCAATCTTAGGAATTGATTTTGCTATATAGCTCAGTAATTTTCTAGGTTAGAGGAACCGGGAGGGATACTTCTCAGGTAAGACCCCATGCCATTTCACTCAGAGAGGTGAACACAGGAGATGTGAAGGCCACATAGGGACGGGGAGAGCAGAATAGTCAGCAGGACGGAGGCAAGAAGAAGATCACCACACTGGCAACTGCACAGAAGCTACTAGTGAGGAAAGTCAAGGATCATAGTGGCCCTCATTCGCTCACTGTCCACAGCTCCAGCATGATAGGCCAGTGGGAACCTTGGCGCGTCAGGCTGGTGGCAGACAATTACTTCAAAATAATAAGTTACTTTGCATGAAATGTTTCATCTATCAGGTAGGAGCATGAATTTTGTGATATATGAGGATATTATTGCTTAGGACAAGGCTTTCTTTCCTAATTGGCGGTGCTTTGTGGGCCTACTATTAGCATATCAGCTGATTCCTCTTGTGTTGCACTGCAAATTGCTGATGAACTGCTTTTATGTATGCAGAGCTGACAAGTTGCCTCATTTAGAAACAAACAGTAGTGCTCTAAGGAACTAGTCACAAGTTCAAACTGACATTTAGAAATTGTAAACCCACAGACTTCATGACAAGTAATGCTGTCAGTTTAAATTATAGCATTTCTACCTAGAGATAGGATAAAAAAGAGCTAGTAATGTAGCCTGTGACCAGTGTATTAGAGAAAGATTCTGCTCTAGTGAGCTGAGAGATTGTGCTATTTGGATCTAACATTCAGTTGCACTTCTTTTCGCTTGGATATTTTCTGGGTGATCAGCCAGTGTGTGAAGGGTTGACACAGCGAATGGTTGTAACAAATGCATATTAGTTCAACCAAAAAATAAAAAAATAAAAGCTGTGTTCTTGGTTTCAGGGGAGAATTTTGAGTAACTGAGTTAGGAAACGAATGAGTTTTCAATTCTCCAAGTACTTGACGTTAACATGAGGAAGTTGAACAATAATTTCACTATCTGGAAAGATTGAATTTATATAAAGTATGTGGAAGGAGGGTGGGATGTGTCAGGTTGAAGCAAATAACTCCCTCCTTCATTTTAGTACCTGCTCGCTAAGTCCTTCCCCATCATCCCTGTTGTTGTTACTGTCTGCTGGCATTTTGATGTTCCCCCAACTAAATCAAGGAATCAGCTCTCCTGTAGTCAAAGTATATTCTCTTTTTTTATTTTATTTAATAAAGTCTTATTTTTCAAAATGTACAGCTGGTGGGACCTGTTTTTCATGCATCTTCACCAGCAGCTGGGGTTTCCGGTGTAAATGACTTGAGCTCGGTGTGTTGAAACTAATTGAGTAAGTCCTTTCCTAAGGAGCTCCTGAAGGGCTGCCCTGGCCAAGGAGCCGCGGATCTTCAGTCTCTCAGAGACAACAGCCGGGGTTATAAGCTTGTAGTTGGGAATTTCCTTATAGAGTTTGTCATATGTCGCTTTGTCAAACAAGACGAGGTTTTTGAGCTTGTCCTGAACTTTGCCTTTGGACCACTTCTTTTTGGCCTTGCCTCCAGATTTGGTCACTGGGTCTTTGTCTTTCTTGGCCAACTTTCCAGCATCTTTCTTCTTCTTGTCGTCTTTGGGCGGCATGGCAAAGCGCGGAGAGCAGCGGCTACTGCAGCTTTGCTAAGATGTCGGACAAAAAGGACTGTGAAAGTATATTCTCATGCGGTAGCATGGTCACACCTCTGGCTCTGCAGTCCTTTGTGAGGGACATTGGGGGTCCAGCATGCAGTCAGTGTGCATACTGGATGGGGTACATTGGGGAAAAAACTAACTTTACACCTGTTTCTTTCTCGCTTTTACGTCTACATGTTTATATAAAGCTAGAATTCTAGAATGTAAAAAATGAATTGAATTTTTAAAAATCTGACTGGAATTGACAGAAATAATTCCCACGTAATGACCAAAGTGGAGAAGTGGTCACTGTTCTAGTACCTCCCATGTGCCCTTTGCGTGGGAAGCGTGTTACGGCTTGGAGTGCAGGGATGGCTGTAATGCCTGCTCTTCTGTGCTCTGGGCAATGCTTGTCCCTTCTGAGTCAGGCTTTTCATCTTTAAGGTGAGGATGCCTATTCATCTCTATTTATAAGTTTATTGTCAGACTAAAATGAACCTGGAACTCTTTTTTAGGGCAGGATGTTTTATGCAGATGGTGTTGTGATTATTATGTCATATGGCCAGGATTGGCTTCCAGCGCAGTTACACAGATCTCATAGAATTTAATGCGCTGTGGTCATTGTTTTGAAATTCTGCGTGACTGTCTCTTTCAATTTGCATTTTGTAAATGAGGTCAGATGGGGCAGTGGAGCACGTGCTGGGGGCATGGAGCCTCCGTGATCCAGCTTTTGCCACTTCTCACTTCCTTGGGACCAGCTTACTCCCCTGCCACTGCCCAGAGACGGTGGCCACCCTCCACTCCTGGAAGGAACTTGAGTGTGGGCCCAGGAGGAGTGGGATTTGGTGCGTGTTCTCCGCACCCAGTGGGTGTTGCCCACGAGTATCTGCATCTCCCTATGAGCATTCTCATCTCTTAGGGAGCACAGTAGTAAGTAGCAAACAAACGACCATAACTTATTTAGAGAAATACCACAGAAAAAAAGGAAGAAAACCTCTCTTCCTGCTTTTAAACAAAGGACCCACATTTTCATTTTGCACGGGTCCCCACAAATTATGTGGCTGCCCCACAAAATGTGTAACCAGGTCTGAGTATGGTAATTTTCAAATTGTGCCCTTCAGAGCCCTAGGATTTCTCAGGGCCCCTTCCAGGCCCCCAAGGGATAGGTAATGGTGACTTTGATGAGAGGCCTTTGGTAGGGGTGCGGTAGGGAGCAGCCAGATTGGAGTGTGTAGAGGAGTGGGTGAAAGGTGAAGATGTACACAACAATTGAAACAAACTGGTTCAAAAGAAGAGTAGGGAAGAGCGTGGTAGCTGGAGTAGGAGATAAAATAGAGGGAGAGTTCTTTATTTGTTGTTTGTTGTTGTTGTTAATTAAAGAGCACTGAGCATATTTAAATGTTAATAAGATGAAGTTAGTTGAGTCGGAGAAGTTAAATATAACCATTTCCAAAATATTTATTGAAATGTATCATTTAGTTTTTCTGTACATTCTTGAACTGAGATTCAAAAGTTTTCATTTTTCAAGGCAACAGAAGGCATCTTCGATTCTGTTCTTTCTACCCAAATGGGGGAGGGCAGTGTGAGCACCCCAAATGTGGCTCAGGGCCATCCATATTTGGCTGTCTTTTTAGCTGTCATAGGACTGGTGCTGGAGCAGAAGGCCACACAATCCCTCCTTCTTAACTGAGCAGTGCAGCAGGGTGATCTCTGCCCTGCATGTGTTTGGGAATGAGATCTGTTGGGATTTTGAATACTCAGTTGTGCAGCCTGCTGGGGGCAGCTGTCATATTGGCTCCGTCAGGTATAGTGGATAGCTCTTGGCAGTGACTACTATTCTTTGACTCCCTAGGGAATGGAAATTAATTGGCTCCTACTTGACTAGAATATTTATCAAAATTTGAAAGTACAGTAATTTCCCCCTTATCCGCGGTTTTATTTTCCACGGTTTCAGTTACCTGCAGGCAAACGTGGTCCGAAAATATTAAATGGTAAATTCCAGAAATAAACAATTCATAAGTTTCACATTGCATGCCATGCTGAGTAGTGTGATGATGCTTCTTGCCATCTTGCTCCAGGATGTGAATCATTTCTTTGTCCAGGGTATGCAGGTTATATATATTACCTGCCTGTTAGTAACTCGTAGCCGGTTCGTTTATCAGGTTAGTTAACAGATATTTTGAGAGAGAGAGAGAGAGAGAGACTACATTTACATAAATTTTATTAGTCTATTGTTATAATTGTTCTATTTTATTATTGGTTATTGTTAATCTCTTACTGTGCCTAATTTGTAACTTAAACTATCATATGTGTGTATATGTATGTATGTGTATATATATATTTATATTATTTATATATGTATATATTTTCATATATGAAAATACATAGTATCTATAGGGTTCAGTACTATCTGTGGTTTCAGGCATCCACTGGGGGTCTTGGAATGTATCCCCATGGATAAAGGAGGACTACTGTAGTGAATTGGAGTATTTCGGATTACTGTATTTTTTGTTTCTTTATAAAATGGGAATAATAATCCCTACCTCACAGTTGTTGAGAGGATTAAATGAGATAATATATGTAAAATGCTTAGTAGAGTGTCTAGCACATGATTGGATACTTGAAAGAACGTTAGTTTCCTTTCTTCTTTTTCTTTTAAAAAATGTAAGTGTTGTGTGGATATACCTTGTATGGATATACCTTTCTGCATGCAATAGAGATGGTCACAAAAATTATATGCAAAATCAATTTAAAATTTGTAATTATGTTGGATGAAGTTTCCACTGAAAGAAAGCTTCAGTGATAATTTCTTTTCCAAAGGGGATGGTGGGGGAATACTTTTGTAAAGAAAATATCTCCAATTTATTTATTTATTTATTAAAGGTTTTTTTTTCTTTTCTTTTATTGGGGAAGGGGAACAGGACTTTATTGGGGAACAGTGTGTACTTCCAGGCCTTTTTTCCAAGTCAAGTTGTTGTCCTTTCAGTCTTAGTTGTGGAGGGTCCCGTTCAACTTCAAGTTGTTGTCCTTTCAATCTTAGTTGTGGAGGGCGCAGCTCAGCTCCAGGTCCAGTTGCCGTTGCCAGTTGCAGGGCAATGGCACAACCCCCCATCCCTTGCGGGAGTCGAGGAATCGAACTGGCAACCTTGTGGTTGAGAGCCCTCTGGCCCATGTGGGAATCGAACCGGCAGCCTTTGGAGTTAGGAGCAGGGAGCTCTAACTGCCTGAGCCACCGGGCCAGCCTCTAATTTATTTTTAAAAAATATTTTCTTGTCTAGCATTGCTTTAAATAAAAGTAAGTTTTAACTTCTATGGATCTCCCTTTTCTTATCTGTAAATTTGGGATAATAATAAGAATCCATAGTATAGTATTGTTATGAAGTCAAGCATGGTCGCTAGCACGTTGCAAGTGCTCCATAAATATTAGCATAATTATTATTTTCATCAATGACATATTATTTTGAGATTATTTAAGGATCCTGTGGTTTTAAACACTCATATCCACATTTGGATAATAAAGTAGTATTCTTTGTTCTTAAAGATATTTAAGACATGTTAGTTTATATCAGTAACATTAGATAGAGGCATATTGTGAGTCACGTGCCACTTCTCTCTTTATTTGTTGTGGCAAAATATACGTATCATAAATTTTAGCATTTTAACCATTTTTAAGTGTACAATTTAGTGGCATCAAGTATGTTCACAATTGTGCAAACATTATCACTTTCCAGTTTCAGAACTTTTTCATCACCTAAAACAGAAACTTTATGGCCATTAAATATTAACTCACTCTTCCTCCTTCCCCACGTCCCTCGCAGCCTGTTTTCTACTTTCTGTCTTTATGAATTTGCCTATTTCAGGTACATTATATAAGGGAGAACATACAATAAATGCCCTTTTGTGTCTGTCTAATTTCATTTCGCTTAGTGTTTTCAAGATTCAGCCATGATGTAGAATGTATCTGAATTGCATTCCTTTGTATGGCTGAATAATATCTCATTGTATGTATAAACTACATTTTATCCATTCATCTGTTAATGAACACTTGGGTTGTTTCTACCTGTTGGCTATTGTGAGTAATACTGCTATGAACATTGGCATACAAGTCTCTTGAGTTCCTGCTTTCCATTTTTGGGGAGTATACAAGTAGAAGGGGAATTGCTGGATCATATGGTGTTGCGACGTTTTTTCCTGTGGGCACCGCTAGGAGCTCCATCCCCCTCCTCCTTATTATCGGAGCTGTCTCTGGCGGGCAACGCAGTTAGAGGCCTTCCCGTCAAAACAATGTTGAGCGATCACAGCTGTTAGGGACGGACCTCCCCGGCACCCCGGCCAGATTTCCCCCCAACCCGGAGGCCTGTGGGGACAAAGCCCCAAAAAGCAGTTTCCAGGCTCTCGGCCTCACATAGAAAGGTGCTGGCTCGGGTAGTAAATGGCCATCAACTGTGATCAGATGGCCAGCAGCTGTGGCTAGGTGGCCGTCAGCTGTAACCCGTAAGCCATTGGCCACTAATATAACTGCTGTGGCTACGCTAGCAGAAGGGAATGGGGGCTAGCAAGAAGATGGTGGCTGGCAAGCGCGGACTGCTGTTAGGCAGATTATATAGATCCTGCTTCCTGTGTCTCCAGCCCAGCCGCCAGCGAGAATATATTGGTTTGACTCCCCTATCTGTGGCTCCGTGGGTGTTCCTTTTTGGCCTTACCGTGTCCTGCGTTCTTGGGCGGGGAGTGGGAGCTGAGACCCTGCGCGACAAGGCCTAACCCTATAAAACAAAGCGCCCGACCCCTGTAAGGACTCAGATTTTGGGAACAATCCCGCTGAGCCCGCCGGCGTAATAAAGCTGTGTTCTCCCTGATCTCTGCGTGCCGCTTGAGTTTCTCAGTCTTTGCCGCGACAATGGTAACTCTGTTTAACTTTTTGAGGAACTGACAAACTGTTTGCCATATTGGCTACACCATTTTACGTTCCAACCTGCAGTGCACCAGAGTTCAATTTCCCCATTGCCAACACTTGTTTGTTTTTTCTCCCCCGTGTTTTGATAATAACTATCTTAATGAGTATGAAGTGGTATCTCATTGTAGTTTTGATTTTCCTAGTAACTAATGATATTGAGCATCTTCTCATGTGCTTGTAGTCATTTATATATCTTGGAGAAATGTCTATTCAAGTACTTGACCCATTTTTATATTGGGTTGTTTGTCTTTTGTTGTTGATTATAGGAGTCCTTTATATATTCTGGATATTAATCCCTTATCAGATATATGATTTGCAAATATGTTCTCCCATTCTGTGGGTTGACTTTTCACTCTCTTGTTAGTGTCCTTCATTACATAAAAACATTTAGTTTTGCTGATGTCTAGTTTGTCTATTTTTTCTTTTGTTGCCTGTGCTTTTGGTATCATATCTCTGAAAACATTGCCAAATCCAATGTCGCAAAGTTCTTCCCCTTTGTTTTCTTTTAAGAGTTTTGTACTTTTAGCTCGGCTGTTTTGGTCTTTGATCCACTTTGAGTTAATATTTGTATATGGTATTAAGTAAGGGTCCAGGTTCATTCTTCTGCATGTGGATATCCAGTTTTCCCAGCCCATTTGTTGAAAAGACTATCTATCCTTTCCCCATCGAATGGTCTTAGCATCCTTGCTGAAGATCATTTGGCCATATACATGAGGGTTTATTCCTGGGCTCTCAATTCTGTTCCATTAGTCTATGTGTCTGTTCTTTTATTTTTATTTATTTTTATTATTAGTTTCAGGTGTATAAAAATAACATGATGATTAGACATCTATACCCCCTCACAAGATGATAACCCCCCTCCCAGCCTACTACCCCTCTGACGTTGTATACAGCTGTTACTGTACCGTTGACTATATTCCCTGTGCTGTACTTTACATCCATATGTATATACTTATAGTTGACATTCGATATTATCCTACATCAGCTTCAGGTGTACAGCTCAGTGGTCAGGCTTTTACACAGTCTGTGAAGTGATCTCCCCAAGAAGTCCAATACCCATCTGGCATCCTACAGAGCTTTACAATATTATTGATTATATTCCCTCTGTATGTCTGTTCTTATGCCAATACCTCACTGTTTTGATTACTGTAGCTTTGTAATAAGTTTTGAAATCGGAAAGTATGAGTCTTTGAACTTTGTTCTTCTTTTTAAAGATTGTTTAGACTATTTGGGGTCCCTTGAGATTCCATGTAAATTTTAAAATGAGTTTTTGTTCTACTTGCATTTAATACATTTATTCATTTTAACGTAAAAATAACAGATTGAAAAAATTTGTGAGTTTCAAAAATGAAATCCTTAAGGCTTCCTGTATTTGCTAATATACAAGACAATACAAAATACACTGTTGATTTATAACACTTTTTAAAAATCATACTCCACATGTACAGTGATATGTGATGTAATAAAATTGATCTTTGTGTGTAACTCTTAGGCTGCCTCGTTATTTTAAAGCTATATCAATATAGAGGCATTGTCATATGGTGAACTAAGAGTAAGGCTTTTAGAATCAGACCCATCTTTGCTGGAATCCTAGCCCTGCCTTTCACTACTTGTGTGACTTCGGGTAAGTTACTTCTCTTTGAACCTGGGTTTCCTTATTTGTAAAATGAAAATAGTAATAGGGTCGTTTTGAAAGTTAAATGTAATGACATAGAAAGATTTTAGCACAATGTCACACACACTTAAATACTCAGTAAGATAACTATAAAAAAAAAATTCAGGCCAATATGGTTTCTTTTTAATGGGGCTCTCCTTTTGGGTAGATGTTTGATAGTGGAAGAGTGGGCAGCTGGTGATGTGTGTTCTGCCATCTTTACCTCTAACAAGCTGTGTGATTGAAGATGATTCTGGGCTGGGATTTTCCCATTTGTGAAATAAGGTGTCTTCTAGCTTACAACTCTTTAGTTACAGCTTTCTGTCATTTTTCTCTCTCTTCTGGAATCCTTGTTAGATGTATTTTGAACTATCTTGTTCTATCTTTCCTACATTTTGGGTGATTTCCTTGAGTTAATCTTCCTAGTTACTAATTATTGGCTGTGTATCGTCCTACCCCCCATGTAAGGTTCCCCCCTTCTTTTATTTCTAGAATTTCTATTTCATTCTTTTTAAAATCTGCCTAGTCATTTTTTATACTGACTTTTTTTTTAAACCTTATTCTCCTCCTTTATTTCCTTCAGCATTTTAAACATAGTTGTTTTCAAGTTTCTTTTAACCTATTAAATTATGCCTAACTTTTGTGGTGCAGATTCTTTCATCTACATCACCACTCTGCATGGAATTTTTCCAGTCCCTATTTCACAGGCAGGCCTTGGCGACTCCTGGTTTTATTCAGGTACGTAGTGTATGTCCGTTGAGCGGTGAGTGAGGCCTGCAGCCTGGCGTCAGCACCCTCCTCCAGTGGCTGCGCCTGTGATTGATTCCAATACTCTCTCTTCCTGGTAGCTTTATTTGCTTCTGCCCCTGCTCACCACTCTGTCTTTATTTCCTCTTTGTTTCCAGCACTTGGGGGATTTCCCTTCCGTGGATATGAGCTCAGATATGTTGCCTAAAATGATTTTCATGTATTCTACCTATTCTGTGTTTTCAGATTGAGAGCTGTGTCTTTCCACAGTAGAACTTTTTTGTTGCTTAATTTTTGTTTTTGCCTGCATTTTCCCCTTTTTAAACGAACTACATAACCTATTTTAATTAAAGTGAACTGAATTAGAGGGTGGGTCATGGGGGGAGAATACCCAGAAACTAAATAAAACACAATCGAGTTCAAAACTGCATCAGGAATTAGTGATCCAAAGAGAGAGGTAAATATCAATAAGCCACTAAAACATATTCTTAGACAGAATCAGTGAAAAGCCCCCAGGGACCCTTCTGAAAGGAGAGAGCAATTTTATCAGCTCCTCCTGTATCAACCATTTGTGTTTTTTCATGAACTTCAGCTCCTTATCTTTATAAGCAGACTTTGATAAAAGATTGCCGACTAAGTAGTGTGTTTTTTCTTGACTTCCAAAGCTGCTTTAATTTTCTCATAAATACCAAGGTAATCTCAGTTAAACTAAGTGCCTCCTTCATCTCAGGCAGAGCCTATTTTTCTGCTCTTCAGCTTGAGGAGGGTTAATATTGGTTCTAAATGAACATCTGCTGGCCCCATATTGACACAGGAATAAATTATTCAGCATGTAGTATTTGGGAATTTAAAAGCTCCATGATGAATTCTACAAAACTATATTATGTCTCTGACATTCTAGGGTTTCATTATTTTGTCTTCAATTATTCACAAAGGCTTTTCACCTCTCAAAGCTTATATAGAATTCTTCAGATCAAGTGAGTGTAAGGCTGAAACGATGGAAGACTGTATGTATTAAGACATGATGTTTGCCTTTTTGTTTTGGTAGTAGTTTTCTCTTTAGGTGGACGCAACAACCCTTTCTCTCCACATATAAAATTGAGATCTGTTTGTAATGAGAGTGAGGTCTTTTGTTTGCACACGCTGGTTGTCAGGAGACTCTCTGTGCAGTGTTGTCAGTCCTTTCCTGACAGCTCTGGAGAAATGTTTCTTGCAGATGATAACAGTGATTCTCAAACTTCACTTACTATAAAAAAATTATCTGTTTCCTATATGTGTATAGAATGTCACTTTAAGGTCTAAAGTCGAGCAAGGGGAGGGGGGGTGTCTCCTAAATACCCCTTGAATCTTTTTCTGTTTCTCCACTGTCTGCGCATTAACTCCGGCCCTCTTTGTTTCTGATTGCATTGTTGTGATGGCTGCCCACTAACTCAGGGATTCTTAAGAGAGAGAGAGACAGAGAGAGAGAGAGAGAGAGAGAGACCCCTTTAGCAGTCTGGTAGAACCTATGATTACAAAAAGGACTGATTATAGAAATACAGTTTCATCCAAGGAGTCCTGTACAGCTCAAAGTGTGAAATAACTTCTATTTTAACCTAATCCAGACCTCAAAAAATATTTCATCAAAACTAAAACTTTCCAGTCTTGCGATTAACCCCAAAGCAAATTTTTAGAGTTTGAGCAAAACACATTAAACCATGAAAAAGAAAACAACTTTTTTTTCCTAAGGAACAGATAACTAAATACTATTAGTACTCTTAAAAGACTAGAAATTAAAATAAAGATCAACATTTTCTTACAACATTAATCATACAGATAATGCCTTCTATTTCTAAAATTGCTGGTAAATCAGCTAGATACACAGAAAGGATAATAGGAAAATTAATTGATATAGCTATGAGAAAATTGTACGTTTTCTGGAATGCAGTTAATGTTTAAACTTGCTACTTCAGTACTGCTCTTCTTTATTTGCTATTTTATAGACAATGTGTGTAGAAAGGGACAAAGAAAGGTGAGAGATAATGGATCTGTTTCTCTCCAGTGCTTGTATTGTTCTCTGCTAATGAGTTAGATATGCAAAGAAGTACGTTTATTTACTCTTTGCACCTTCCCAATGCATATTGGACAGGAACGCTGGTGTTGTACATGAAGATAACATTATTCTCTCATCTTCATTGTAACATAATGTTGGGTTAATTTTTCAGAAGTATTAGGCACTCTGGGAGATTAACAGTAATGCCCTGGGATCACGTCATTCATCCCCCTCCCCTTTTTGCTTTTTACCAACTTGTTAGTGGAAAGTTAATTCAAATCTTTTCTGGGTTACAGTAAGAAATTATTTGTTTTCGCATTTTGCCCTACATACATAATGGCATAAATTATAATAATGGCTTACATTTGTAGCTGACTGTTTACAGAATATTTTTACTTATTTGATCTCAGTTTATCCTCCCAGTGACTTGTGACCTAGGTATGTCAGACATTATTTATCTCTGTTTCATCGAAGAGGAAACTGAGGCTCAGAGAGGTTGTGACAGCCTAAGGTCTCAGAGTAAGTAAATGGTGGAGCTGAAATGGGAACTCGGGCTTCCTGGCTCCTCTCCAGTGCGCTTTTCTATTAACTCCAGTCAGAGAGGGTTTGCTCTTTGCTTTCTCTGCAGAATCCTTTTGTAGCGCTCAGGCAGATGGATGGGCGTTTGCTCAGTCTTGGTAATGGACGTGGATTATGTCCCCATATGCTTGGTAGGAAATCAGTGACTATACTGAACATTGTCCATTTAAAATATTAAATTGCACCAAAACTTACGACATTTAAAGTGCATTTACAATGTAGTTAAGATAACAATTTCATCTGTTCCTATGTAATTACAGTGGTTTTTAGTCACTTCAATTTAGCAGGCTAGGAAAATATGACCTCTGGCTTTGTGGCCTTTTCATTTCGCAAATTGTGTGTGTGTGTGTGTGTGTGTGTGTGTGTGTGTGTAACTAATGAACTTGGGGAGGTTTCATTACTTTCTGCTCCGCTTTTCCAAGGGCTCTAATTGTCTTTACTGCAACCCCAAGCCTCCTCCTCCTGTCTGCTGACAGCAGTCAGGATTTCCATGTGACATAGAGCAGCAGATTATTGATTTTGTTTTTTGTGTCAGGGCACTGTGTGTGTCACTCGAGGTGGTCTTGTGGGCATTTAGGTCATCAGTGATTATGCACAGGGCCCACTTTAGCTTTAGCTGGGAAGGAAATGTCAGACAGGAAAGGACGGGGACGAGTCTTTTAAGAGTTAACATCAGGGAATGTATACTAGAGAGAAACACTGAGCTGTCACTTCTCCTCCATGTTTCACTTTGATCTCCAGTTGGCATGTTTAAAGAGCCTGACATTTCGTTTCTCTGTGTTCACTTGAGCAGGGAGTACGGGATCAGAAGTCATCGATTGGTTAGCAGTAGTCTATAACTCTTAAGGAGCATTTGATCATGAATGAAAGCTCCTTATGTTTGGAAGTCAGCCCCCCAAACAACTGGATTTATCTACAGCCTGTGGAGGTCTGTCCTGTTCTGATTGAAACGTGGGGAATTTGGTCTAGTTCCACTAGGCTTCAGAGAAACCTTACCTCCTCTCAGGTGACAGTTAATTCCAAGGACTCTAGTAAATCTGTGTACTTTATCTTGGGCTAAATAACCTCTGGAGGCCTCCGAGATCGGGCCAGCATCTAGTGCCCTGGGGGACCCCCATTGTGTCCTTAATATCGTCTCTTTCCCTGGGCCACTCAGCGGTTGGCCACCTTTCTGTGACGGGAGGCACGTGAGAGGACCTGAGGGCCACTGTGCATGCAGGCTCGGGCTAGAAGTGCAGCTCTTGCTTTCATACTTTCTTGTGACAACCTGAGACCACATTGATGAGTTCTGCCGTGGTTCCTTGTGTCTAAGACCAATGGTGGTTGTCTTCTGTAAACTTTACCTGAGGGGGAATCTTATGTTACAGCCCTCAAGCACTAAGGTGAGCCATCTGAAACGCAGGTGCGGGTTGTAGACTCACTTGGAATAGCGTAAAGGCGTGTACCTGGCTCTTCCCTGATGGCTTCGTACTCAAGTAGCAAGCCTGCTTTTGGTTTTCATTGGTTGATACCAGTCTGATAGTTCTGAAGAGAGAGAGAAAAAACCCATTGCTTCAAGTCTGTCCCTTAAAATGTGCGAGATGGCCTAAGTGCTGTTCTTCCTGTCACCGTTCTCCGCGGGCCTCGCCTGCCCGGAATGGGTTAGGAATAAATTTGATGAAGGCACAGGGTGCTTTAAGCATGTACATTGTTGCTGAGTAATATATTTGTCACTGCATCTCAAGTTACCTGTGATGAAACTCTGGTAACAAAACTCTGAAGATGAAACATGTAATCGAATGGAATGCACTGTTAGTATAGACGAAGGCTAAGTAGAAGGAACTGAAGAGCGTGTACCACGGAGAGAAGGGCAGTGATTTTCTAGAGCTTTTCCTTGAAAATATTTAGTTTGTTTTCACCCGGATTACCTCACTGCAGATTTTTTAGGTTTTTTTGCTTGCTTATTTCTTTACTTCTAATTTTTTTTGTTTTTGTTTGGTTTTTGTCCTTTTGATTGAAGTTGCTTTCTTTGTTGCTGGGCTATGCAGCTCCTACGCCTTCTCCTGTAACAATGGATGGGGCATCTCAATTTCACCCTGTTCTCTCCTTGCTGGCCTTCCTCTAAATTGTCTGCGTTGTCGGTATGTAACAAGTCTTGTATGTTACAGAAATTGGCCGTCTATCCATCAGGTATGTGCCTAGCATGGCTGTTAGCAGTTTTCATGGACACTCAGGAGGTCGTCCACAAGCCCCCCTCCTTGTCACTTGCGAGGGCTATTGTCATCCCCTTGCCCTAACTGGCGGTAGCTTTAGGATCTTTTCCTGATATTCTGTGGCCCATCATGAGCCAGTTTAGATACCCTGTTCTCAAACTGGTGAGAGTTTGGAGCTGGTGTTTTGCTCTCTTGGCTTTCAGAGCATGAAGTGGACCCAGTGTTACAAATAAGAGCTGTTGACCAGCACATATCTTCATCCCAGCTACTCATGTTGCTCTCCCTAATCCAGTTTGGCACATTAGAATGAAAGCAATGCAAACCTTTAGTACCCCATTTTGAGAAGGGTGGTGATATCTGGTATCAAAAACGATGGATTATGAACCGACATGTGGAGAGGTAGACCTGAGTTCATGTCCCAAATCTGCCACCTGTTACCTATGGCGTTGGGAAATTTATTTATCCTTCTGAACCTTAATTTCTGCTCAGTAAAATGGGCTAATAGTACCCATTTCAGAGATTGTCATAAAAATTAAATGACATTATATATGAAAAGCATCCAAGGTAGTGCCTGACATTTAATGTTTATTTTCCTTTTATCCATGCAAACCGTGTCTACCACTGATTCCCACCCTGAAGATTTAATAAGAACTTGTAGGTTTATAAGGCAGAATGAGTGATTCAGGTTAGGTATATAAAATAATTTCTTGCTGATAAATGCAGATTTTTTTCCGAGGAGAAGGTTTTAACATTGAATGAATTCCCAGTTATTTTAAAGACTTTAATATAATTTTGTTTGAAGTGAAGATGATGGACTAGTAACTATTTAGGACCCCTTTAAGCACTGTAGTTTTATGATTCTTTGTCGGTTTTGAAAAACCAACATAATATGCCTTTCTGAGTTTTAAGTTCTGATTTCTCTGTAGTAAAAGTCTTTGGAAAAAAGAATGAGCTCCATAAGAAATTTTTCTTGTTTATGTAACCGGAGCATTAATGTTTTTGTTATGTTTTCTCTTAAAAATAAAAACAACCGAAAATGAGTTTCTTTGCCAAATTCTCCAAGTTGCTTTGCCTTGGGCTCTGTGCACAAGCTCAGGCAGATCCATAAAAGGTCATTGCAGGAACCTTGGTTAACTCAGTGTCCTTAGCTCTCTGCAGAGGGTGGGGCTGAGGGAAAGGGGAGTGCTGGGAAAGGAGATGATGGTTCTGGACTTGAGGATTCAATTCCCATGTACTGTATAAGGATTTTTAGAGGGTGATTATTAGCATTTTGGCAGCAATTTTTTTTCTCTCCTTTCTGTGAGTTTTTATTTCGGAGGTCTAGTTTTGGAAGTCCTGTTACCCAGCACTTTATTGGTCATAGTAGGACATATTCCTTTGTGGTCCCAAATATTTGTGGCTGTTGTGGGTTTTTCTTTTTAATTCCAGTTCCTGTGATATTATGACCAGCTGGTTAAAGTTACTTATTTTGATACAGAAAGGTATTATGACTAAACTCTGCTAAATACAACTTTAGTCAGGGAGTTAGCATACTACAGTGGAAAGAGTAGGGGCTTTGAATGTTAGATCTTAGATTGAATCCCAACTCAATTGCTTGTGATGTGTGTGATGGAAAGCAAGCTGCTCAAGCCTCTCAGTGGCTCCCCTACCTCAATGGGAAAAAAAGAAATAACAATTCTGATGTTTCAGGGTTGTTGAAAGCATTAATTTATATAAAGTGTCCTATATGTAAAGGTCTGCCCATGTTAGTACCTTCCTTTCTTCTCCTTCCTCTTTCATTCCTTATTCATAAAAAATTCAACCTCTGATTGGGCTGGAGCCTTACCAGCTCCTTTGGAGATGAAAGGAGAGAAAAACCCTTCCTTCTTCATCCTAATTAAGGTAAGAGAGACTCATTTTCTCACCCGTTGGGAAACTTCCCTGTCTTAATGGTGGGCTATATATCTTATTTTATGTGGATTATAGAATTAAGATGATTGTAAAGTAACTTTGAAATTGGAGCATAAGTGGGGTGCCTTTGTGGTTGTTAATTGTAATACTCATCGCTAATAAATAATACCAATTAGAAGAATGGATTTATTTTTTCAGTTATGTATTTTTTTAAACATTCTAGATCTTTCAACATATTAGAGACTCATTCCTACAATTTCCTTAATGCTTTTAGATTCTTGGGTTTAGCAGGTGATATCATGGTTCTGTACATTAGCAACAAGGTATTTGTCACATGTTGAAGCATATTTCAAAAAGATCTTGATATCAGATTCTTTGGATCAGGAAGAAAAGCTGAAGAAATTCTGAGTTGAGATTATTTTAAAGAAAACATTTTTGGATTTGCTGTTATTTTATGGCTAATGTTGCTTCAGGAAGTATATGTTTCATTATACTCTCTGGTCAATGGCTCTTCTTTAAGACACAGCTTGAAGGCACTTGTTTTGAATATAGTGTAATTTCTGAGGTTTGTTGTGAGATACCACTCCAGATTGCTGGATCATAGGATTGGAATACGTTCTTTCACAGGCATAGACCAGCTGCCAAATGACTAGTAGAATGACTAAGACTATTTTAAAATAGTAAGTGCTATTTGTTTCTATTGAATTTTATAATATTGCTGAAGAGTAATTGTGGATATGTACATACATGGTTATGTTCATATATAAATAATCGCATATGTTTAATGTTGAAGTAAAGAATTCTTTTCTTTATCCTTTCTATAAGCTCCCAAGGAAATTAAAAATACCAGAACACTGGGTTAATCCAAATTTTTACTGTTTGCGTAATTTTTTAAATAGGTAGAAGCTAGTTTTATATCCTCATTTGAAAGCTGGAGAGCAGCTGTATTGGTGTGCAGAATACAGAACTCAGTGAAAATATTTCTGCGAATAGAACAGGCTCCAATGGATGTTTATAGATGTTTGCACATGTTCTAAATTAAATTACACCTATCTCCAGTGCCACATTCCACAAATCTCACAAAAAGGACTTACCTGTGCTCTATGAAAGTAATCCTTTGGAATTCTTGAATTAGACTGAGCACATTGTTATTCCTTTGTATCAGAAACTTTTAAAGACACATTTGACTTTCCCGTCCAGGTTTTTTGTCTAATCTCTATTGTATTTTGTTTTGTTCTATATTTAAACAACTTTGGGGATTACACATTTTAGAGATAGTTCTTACTATGAGATAAATCTATAAATTTTGTGTACATCATTCATAAGAGGTAGTGCTTTTCCATTATGTATACATGTATATGTATGTTCCCTTCTGTCACCAGCTAGAAATTGTCATAGCGAAAATGTTTCTTTTCACTTTTTTTGTGTGTGAGAATAGCCTGGTTCTCTAGTAGCAGAAGCTTATGTGAATTAAAAGGTGTTTGGAATTTCCTCTCAGGGGTCTAATAAAACTTTTAGTCTAGGTCTGAGTATATGTATGTTAATTTCTCACATTTATTTGAAAAATATGTTATATTTTAAGCTGGTCTAGTTTTCTCTTATTTGGTTAGTCTCCATTGTATAGTTACAATGTGATCAATAGTTTGCTCTGCAAATTAGACATGCTACGTGGATACTCGTACATTTATTTGATAAAACTGATGTGACTTCAGCTCTGAAATACAAATTTGATTGGATCTGTATGAGTCTTAACACATTTTATATATATGCATGTGCATGTAATTATATACACTTTTTTGTGTGTATCATACAAACATACATATATAAAAT
The DNA here is from genome assembly GCF_964194185.1 of Rhinolophus hipposideros. NCBI lineage: Eukaryota > Metazoa > Chordata > Mammalia > Chiroptera > Rhinolophidae > Rhinolophus > Rhinolophus hipposideros. The sequence continues at coordinate 17,635,381 of NC_138070.1, read as the reverse complement.
CCTAAGAGTCTTGAAATTAACTTCATCTTGTTTTGTCCACTTTTATCTATGAAGATTATGTAACCAAATGACTATTTTAAAACAATTTAAGCCAAAATAGGAGTTAGAGAAAATTCAAGTTTTGTTATAAATATATGTGTGAATAGAAAAATATTGGCAATATATAAGCTAAAATGAAAGCGATGAGCTCTGGGTGATGGGATTAAAGCATGAGTTTACTTTATCTTTTGTTGTGCTTTTATATTTTTCCTAAGTTTTCTAAAATGGACATATATTCTTTAATTAGAATAATATAAATCTTTAAAATAAATGTACTTTAAGTCCCTTTGAAAGAAACATTTAAAACTTACTTAATGTACATTTTAGTTGAGAAATATGTATTATTTGTTCAGTAATGTGATAAATATTAGCACTAATAAGTTAATAATTCAAATTGCAACCTTAACTGAAAAATATTTTTAGGTAATATTAACTTTTTATTTCAACATCATATTCACGTGTTGTATTCTAAGAACATAGTTCTCTAACCCAGACCATATGCAGCAATTAGGAAATTTAACACACATAAACCAAAGCTACATTACTTTTTATTACAGTTTTTAAGTATGTCCAGAGTACAAATACTAAAATTTGCTAACATCAAAATGCCCTAATGATATAAGCTGAGCTACTTCAAGATCGCAACAACCCTTAAGAAAAGAATCCAGGGCCGGCCCGGTGGCTCAGGTGGTTAGAGCTCCATGCTCCTAACTCCGAAGGCTGCCAGTTCGATTCCCACATGGGCCAGTGGGCTCTCAACCACAAGGTTGCCAGTTGGATTCCTCGAATCCCACAAGGGGTGGTGGGCAGCGCCCCCTGCAACTAAGATTGAACATGGCACCTTCAGCTGAGCTCCCGGATGGCTCAGGTGGTTGGAGCGCATCCTCTCAACCACAAGGTTGCCAGTTCGATTCCTCAACTCCCACAAGGGATTGTGGGTTCTGCCCCCTGCAACTAGAAACAGCAACTGGACCTGGAGCTGAGCTGCGCTCTCCACAGCTAAGACTGAAAGGACAACAACTTTAAGCTGAACAGCACCCTCCACAACTAAGATTGAAAGGACAACAACTTGACTTGGAAAAACATCCTGGAAGTACACACTGTTCCCCAATAAAGTCCTGTTCCCTTTCCCCAATAAAATCTTAAAAAAAAAAAAAAAAATCCAGAAGTCTGACAAATTACAAAAGAAACGTGAAATTTATCTATGTTATTATGACTTTGCAATTAATTGAGCAGCTTTGTTTTCTTTCTCTATGATTTTGATGTATTGGTCTCCAATTGACCACACTTCTTGTTTGCATTTATCTTCTGTTCATCTTAACCAGCCAAAGGCTGTACTCTTTTGACCTTAGAGATAGCTGCATCCGCAGGGCATTAGTCGTCATTGGGATTGTTTTAGGCTTCTAGAAGATGCTAATGTACTCTTTGGAGATTTTAAAATAAATATTTTCATTTCTCAGTCAACTAGATTAATTCAATATCTCACGGTATATTTAATGCTGGAAAAAGGCACCTGAACAATAAAAGATGTGTTATTTTTCAGAGCATTCATTAACCTGTAAAACGTTATTTTCTCTGCTCTGATCATTTTAGGAGGATCTTGAATATAGACCTTGTTTTTTAGAGACTCCTGAATGTATAAATCAATTTTGACATTTCTTTGGTTTAATGATAATGTGACTTGTTAATAATTACTGTAGTAACTTCCAATTAATGAGAATTGTGACTTTAAATTAGGTTCCTTCTAATTAGTACTTTGTCATTTTACCTCATCAGAAAATGGTGTTTGCTGGTCTGGAATTAAGGAAAGATTTGGCAATAGGTGGTCATTAACACATGGAAAGAAATAGACTAGCTCACACCCTATTTGCCAATTACAAGTGTTTTTGTTAAAATGAAAAGCTTGCCTTGCTTTGTGAGGGATGATGGTGGCAGATTTCTTATCCAAAACTCTTATGTTAGGTTTTCTTTTTAGGAAAAAGATGTTTGAAAAGGAGACATTGATATGAAACCAAGTGTGGTATTCAGAAGGCTCCAAATGATAGTGAATGTAGAAGTCCTAAGGAGAGAGATTGGGATGTCTCAGCAGTTAGCCACTCTATAAATAATGAAAGAAGATCACATTTTATAGCATGGGAGTTTAGAATGTTACAGTTGTAAAGAACCCTCAGCGATCACTTAACCCTATCCCTTGATTTAGAAATGATGGAATTGAGGCCCAGGGAGGGAAAATAATTGAAATTCACATAGCTTGTCAGTAACAAGTCTAGGACCAGCCCAAGCTTTCCGTCCAGTGTTCTAGTTCACTACCATATATTGTTACTATCTTAATTACTGTGCTATCAGGAATATTAAACTAGTCAACATGTTTTGCAGGAAATACGATAATGATCGAACTAGAGGCTGGAAAATACAATGATTTATTTTCTTTAGGTTTATCAAAAATTTGGTAAAAAATGCCAGAGAACTTTAAGTTCTTTCACAATAAGTGGCAGAGTAAGTGATGAATAAATATAAGGATTTTTAAATTTGGCATATAAATGCTTTTTAAATCAAATATCATTTAGAAAAAGAAGCCCAAATAGGTAATTTAAGAAATTTTCCTGGAAGTAAGTGTAGCTACTACAGAAGTGTGGGTAGAGGAACAAAATGATCAGGTCAAAATCAAATGTTGGTGGAACAGTGAATATAATATTTTCATATAGAAATCACCCCCTCACATTGTAGGGCAAAGGGACATTCTTACCTCATTGCTTGAAATGCTTTCTCTGCTGTTGCAGTGTGAGACAAACAGCTGCAAGGATCAGGTTTTGAGTGGATACTGATGTCTCCAGACTATTTTGATTTCAAGTATACTGATATCTGTATACTGAGTTTTATCTATTTATGTTGAAATCTAGAGGCTTCACTCTCAGGGGAGGATGAATGAGACAGCAGGAAGAGATCAACTTTCCAAGCCTCCCTTTTTGTATTTATTACAAGGTGTTTTTACAGTTGTTACTTTTGTCCAGTTTAAAAAATGTATTCAGATTGTTTGAAATAAGCAAAAGAAAATTTGAGTGATTTTAAAATAGACTAAATTGAGTTCTTATAATTTAAAATCATTTTGTTTTTGTTTGCATTGGCTCTGCTCATTGCACTTAAATATTTCTTCAGGAAGGACCTCTTCTGATCTGTGATCTCCCTGGCAAAACCAGTGTAAGCAAGCACTTGAATTTCAAATGCGTGTTTTTTACATTTAAATTGCTGTTCTCTGCTATGAGAAGAGCTCATGAAAACCATCTATAGTTCATAAGGCTGGTCTCTTGCAGTGAAATTAGAGGCCATTAGAACTATTGGTCTTATTTCCAACTGAATTAGTTAACTGCCTGTTAAGGTTCAGAGCTTATTGACCAATAGGCATTTATTACCCTGGCCATAATGACACAATGATTTCCATTAAATTCCAGAGTTTATGGAAATAAAGAGATCTTGCAAAGAAGGTGGTTAGTGGTTGCATTTAATTATTAGGATTAATTAGGCATTTAAATGTGGATATAACGTATGTTTTAAAAACAAGTATTTCTGTTTCATTGCTCTGAGCCAGTTGTGCTAAAGGGAATGAAGATTTTGTTGCTCTTTCTTGAAAGTACAGCTGGTTCTCTTGTTTCACGAAGTGTATATACACTGCATTTACTGAGTAATGTGTTCAGAGAGTACTTATCAATATTACAGAATATTCTGGTAGTTTAACATTTGCCATTAATAATATTTAGGATAATTTTGAAAATAATCAACATGGTTGATGTAGGACATTAAAAGTACTCATCTGGGAGCTTAAGAAAATGCTTTGTCTGTTTTCAAGGACTTTTAATGTGATAATTTCAGAACCTGTATTTCTGTCACTTCTATATCTTCATTTAATAGTGGTCACAATTTTATAATTAACAAGGATTCTTTACATAAGGTATCAATTGAGGCTTATTGCATCATTTTTTGAACTTGTAGTGGTTAAAAATGTGTCTTAGAAGATAGTTAAAGGAACTTATTAAAAAATTAATGTATCCTGAAAGAAGGTAGAGAGGATGACATATTATGAAGTGGAACCTAGTTTTTAAGCTTTTGGGATTCCATCCATTACATTAAAAATTGATGTGGGATCTGAATATTCATCTCCAAACCATTTGAAATGATAAGCTACAGAATTAGAGCTACTTCGCTGTAGAGGACTCATTTGCAAGTGTCAGCCAACATTCCTTTCAAACAACGTGAAATGGGTTTCTTAATTTGCTTTAGAAGTGTGGTTTCATAAAGTTGATGCAACCAAATTCATTTGCATTTCCTCTGGACAGGATAAATCCACTTCATTGATATTAGTTTGGATAATTTCTCCCCAAGGGGCAGTGCATCTTTTTCAAACTCAGAGGTTCAAGAGCATTATGGGTAAAGCTTTCTAGGTTAAATTCATATCTGTCCTGGTTGGGGAGCATGCTGAGACACATAAAAGATGTAAATATGCATTTAGTCTCTCTGGATTTCAGCGTCTAAGGAAAGGAAGGGGGAGAGAACTGAGATTTTGAAAGACACCGAGTTCAAGGAATGAATTTGGAAGTGGTCAGGATTGAAAATTTAAGAAAAGCAAAATAAGAGAAGGTGCACTAGTGGTATGAAATCCTTTAGTTAATATTTATTGAGGATAGATTATATATCTATGGTAGGCTATAGATATGAATGAAAATTGACCCCTGCCTTTGAAGAACTTACTTTCTGTTCATTTTGTTTGTTCGTTCGTTCCGGTGGGTATCTACTCTGTGTCAAACACCACCCTGTAGGTACAAAGATGAAAAGGCATTGTCTCCATACTTCCGGAGCTGTCGGGCTGGGACGCTTATTCCTGACATTCCCACTTGGAGCGCAGAAAAGATGTTCCGTTATAAATACTGTTTTAAAGGGAAGCTTCATGCTATAGGAGTGGAGACCGGGCTTTAGAGCCTGACAGTTCTGGGTTTGAATCTCTGTTCTGTTGCTTACAAGCTATTTCCTTGGGCAAGTTATTTAACCGTTAGCAGCCTCAGAATCCTTATTTTTAAAGGAAGACATAATGATCTACCTGGCAGGATTCTTAAGGCCAAACAACATTACTCACGTGAAAGTGCTTGTCACACTAATGAGGATCAGTTCCATTTCTTTTCCCTTCCATAATATTGCTTAGTCTTGTAGACCAGTGACATTTTGTATGAACTAGGTCATTATGAACTGGGTGGATAATATAACCACCCTTTAGAGCAGGAGTGTCCAAACTGCGGCCCCGCGATCCATTTTTCATTGGTCCGCAGCAAATTCCAAAAATATATTTAGTTTACTTAAATAAACCAGGTGAGGCAATATGTGCTTCACCTCGAGTGAGTGGCCCGGCTGTTTGTGTATTTTACCGCATATGGCCCTTGGAGAAAACGTTGAAAAAAGTTTGGACACTCCTGCTTTAGAGCATACTTTCTTTTTATGGAAAAAAATGCTTAGAGCAGTCTTAACAATTGACTTGAAAATGAACTTTAGGAAACAATTCCTTTGTAAGAAGACCCATATTCCACTTTTACATGCCCTTGTTCATATATGAGTTGCTTTGAAACAATTCTTTAATTATTTAATGTGTAGCTTTTATATATCTCCCCAAGTTTATTATATGCTTTCTGAAAGCTGAGATTAATTATCTCTTCTTATATACCTCTGTAGCACTGACTACTTTTATATATAGTAGATAGCAAACTCATTATTTTTAAAATTAAATTTATTTAATTTTACATTATATAAATTTCAGGTATACAACTTTACGATATGCCATCTATGTATTCCATGGGAGAATACATTCTTAATGGAAGGTGAAACAGTTACAGAAAAAATGCCAAAGATGAATTTAATTAAAACTATGAAATTATTTTGATTGCACAATTTACAACTTGTCAGCAAATAATACTATAAAATACTTCAATTAAAAAAAGTCAAACTGAAAAAAATAAAATTAAACTTTTATAGAAAGAGAGCTTTAAATGATAGAGGGAACCATGTTAGCAATTTGTGATCTTTGAAAGGGGTGTGGAATCACATGCTTCCTGCACAAAAAGTCCTTGTCAAATAGCACCCCAGAATTATGTGGTGCAAGAGATGCTAACAGGTCAAAGAAGAGCATTAATCTGGATCTGTTTAGCCAACCGAGGCACCAATTATCTGTGAATGTTAACTCTTTATGTGTCATTCCCAAGACCTAGATTTATTGATAGAGTTAAGCAGTTGTGTTTGGTGGTTGTGCTTGTTTTCAAATGATTTTGTAAAACATAGATAATCCCAGTGAATGGGTAATTTTTAACACATTGATATTATACCTGAATACACTTTCTGACCATTTCTCAATCAAAAAAAGTTATTAAGTTTCTCTATATGTAGGAACTGCTGTGCTATTCTGATGGCGTTTTTGAAAGGAAATTCATCTGCCCTATCTCTGCTGTTTCTTTTTTGGAATTGCTGCCATAATTTCATAGGGCTGCGTCACCAGCAGGACTGTTTCGCTGATGAATGAAAGCTTCCCGCGCCTGTTGGCAGGCACTAAGTAGGCTGTAAGCAAACTGAAATTCATTGAATCTTAGCAGGACTATTAAGAAAATGAGTGCAAATTGTCAGGAGAAGAGAGATCGGTTCCTTAACATCATCACTTGACTCTTGGGTAAGAAATGTTAGGCAAGAAAGAGACTGTTTCAATTTGTCATCCTCCTGAGACCTCAAGATGTTATCTGCAGTGCTGAAATAAACCATTCCTTCCTATAAGCAGAGAAAATGAGAAAATGGTTTATGCCCAGATTGGTCCATTTAGTTAGGAGGACAGTCACATAAATAACTACTTAAGAAAACAAAAACAAAGAAAGAAAATGGGAAACCTGAATCCCTGGCAGAGACCCTTTCAGGATTAACGTCTTTGTAAATAGTATGTACAAAACAGAACTGTCTGTCTAGGACAACTGTAATGAGCTGAGAGGAAGACATTATGAACTTTAACCTCTCTTTACCTTAGTTTTTCCATCTCTAAAATAAAAGCCTTTTCCCCCCCATGTCTCATAGGGGAAAGCTAGATTAGCTCATGACTGAGAGAAAGCCCTGGGATCAAGGGGTCAGAGAGATGGAATGAGGGTGATAATGTAATTACTGAATGTGTGTCAGCAGTGTGATGTGACTATTTAGAAATGCATAAGATTCCCGGACGTACACTTGCAGAGCAACAGCATGTATGTTAACTGCACTTGTCATTAAGTCCTATGTAGTGCGTTTCTGTGATTTATTTTTCTAAAAAAATAAAATGAAATCTATGTATGCATGTATGTATTCATCTAATCGAATCTACTTTATTGAGAAAGGAAGATTCTTTGGGAGTGAGTCAGAGGACACCTGTAAGAAAGTGGGGAGGCAGCATGCTGTGGGTGAAAAGAGGATGGATTTTGGCATCAGTCCGCCCTGCCTGAATTTTTTCCCAGTAGCTGTGTAAGTTGACCCAGTTTGTTTACTTCTCTGAACTCAGGCTCCTCATTTTTAAAAAGGGGATAATAATGCCTACTTTCCAAAGTTGATTCGAGTCCTCTCATGCCACTGTTTCCCAATGGCCTTCTTTGAATTTCATAAACATACCTCTCTCCTTCTACTCTCAGGCCTTTGCACTCCCTCTCAAAGTGCTCTTTCCTCGTTCGGCTTCTTAGCATCCTTAACTCACAGCTTAAATGGTACCTTTTCTGAGCGTGTTTTTAAAGTATCTCTCCCCCACCAGTTAAGTTATTCTTTATTACCATAGATATTTTGTTTCTTTTTTGCATTTTCACAATTTATTTTATCCTTTTACTGTGTATTTGTTTACTGCCTATCTCTTACACTAGATAGGAGCTTTAGGAGGGCAAGGACAAAGTCTGTCCTCTCTCCTTTGCTGCCACAGTGCCTAGTAGCACAGAGCTAAACATGCAGGTATTCTTGTAAAAAAGAACGAGTGACTGAATGTGGAGCACCTGGAATAGTACTGGTAACTGCAGAGGCACTTAATGAGTAGGGGCTATTACGGTTAGGGTTATACCTCTACTTATGGATGTAGGTAGCCATGCGTCCTCTGCTTCCTGCCTTCGAGCTCCAGGCGAGGGGAATGGACAGCAGCACCTGCACACCGCCACTTCACTGGGTGTCAGAACCAAGGGGAAATGGGTTCCTTTCCCTCTAATTAAAACATAATCGGTTCCTGTTATTAACAGGAGCTATGTTCTATAAAGTTGAGTGAATACTGAGTTAGCAAAAACTGAACCATTGGTCCTGGGAGAAATACAGGGTTAGGCTCCTGCAAGTCTCTGATCACATTTTCATCAGCTGATGACCTTATTTTATGTGTGTTTCTGTTTAAACACACCTTCGATAATATACTATATTGTTGATTCATTAACATTGAAACTCATGGCCAACAGCACTATAAATCATGCCTGAAAAAAGCTTATCTATCACATGTATTTTCTCTGTAAGGCACGTCACCAATGAAAAGGATACTTGTTTACATATGAGAGCTGAAATAAGGCAAAGTGTCAACTTGTTTTACCTCAGCCAGGAACATGTGGATTGGGTGACTTAAATTTTTTGCTACTCTGCACATGTCCTTGAATGAACGTGAAAGTACAAATATTGATTTTGGAGTTACAAATGAAGTTTAGTGAGTAGGTGAATTCACACATATAGGATCCATGAATAATACGATCAACTGTACATATTGTTATACATTATTTATGTCTAATCTCATAACTTAGTATTTTTGGCTTTACTTTAAATAATATACATTTATATAAATATAATGATTGTATAAATAACTCTTCTTCCACAGTAATTTTACTGTTTCTTTTATACAAAGCACGTTTCATTTTTATGTATTCTTTTGTTGCACAATAGGGCTTGTAGTATGTGTTGTGTGCATGTGTTTGAGATACCCAAAACAGCATTTTACTTGTTATGAGCATTTAAAAATTTTTTAAAATCATCCACAGGGCTCACAACCAATCTTTATAGATTTGTCCCTTGACTTTATTTGGGTTGTAGTTTTACCCAGTTTGAAGAAATTGGCAAATGGGAAAATTGGGAGAAATTGGCAAATGCTAGTAATAAAAATCAGAGTTGGAAAATAAAAAGTTATCCATTCACCTGTTGAAGGAATTTGGATTATTCCCAGTTTGGGGAAATTATGAATAGAGCCACAGTAAACATTTGTATACAGGTTTTATGTGAATATATGTTAATTTTCTAGGATAAATGCCTAGAAGTGGGATTGCTGGATCATATAGTAAATCTATATTTCACTTTATAAGAAACTGAAAAACTATTTTCTAGACATTTGTATTCCACCAGCAACGTATGAGTTTCTGTTGCTATGTATCCTCACCATCACTTGGTATTATTGTTTTTGTTTGTTTGTTTGCTATTCAGATAGGTGTAGGGTGGCTTACTTTTACTTAATGGCTAATGATGTTGAATATCTTTTCATGTGCTTATTTGCCATCTGAATATCTTCTCTGTTGAAGTGTCTGTTCAAATCTATTGCCCATTTTTTATTGGTTTCTTTGTTTTCTAACTCTTAAGTTTTTATAGTTCTTTGTATGTGATGGATATTATAATAAAAGAAAAGGGTATGGGGAAAGGATAAGAAAGAAAAGGAAGAATCAAAGAAAAAAAACCCTGTCTAAAACTTTGCTGATTGGCTGTGTGCTCGGGACTCCTTCTATGCTTAGGTGGGCCACTTACTACTCTGCCTTAGCCTTCACTTCCTGCTTGCACTGAGCCTAGAGATTAATCAGAGGGGAGCATGTAGGGTCTTCTCAGGTCTTCTGAGTATGTATCCTGCCCTGGGCATGGGCTTGGCTTTCTGAATTTCCCAGTGTACTTGGGTGCTTTCAAATGCCTTAATGCTTCAAAGAAACGCTTTTCCTTCCAGATTTGCAGTGCTCTATTATATACCTCAACAGTAATCTTTGGCCCCAGGCGACTGGGGGTTGTACATTTGCATTAAAATATTTTGAAGAATGCCTGCTATTTTTCTTCTCTGAGAGAGTTCCAAGTTAGGTGAAACAAAGGCACGTACCTTGCGTTAGTCCTTCAGGCGGTCCTCAGACAGAACAGATAAATATTATTTGAGAATAAGTTCTGCTGTGTTCTCTCCAGAGCCAGAGACTGGTTCCTACACTGGGAATGTGGGTTGCTGGATTCCAGACAGTCACCAAGCCAGGAAGGAGGATGGAGTAAGGCCACGTTAAGATGTCACAAATCTTTCCTCCCATTTTTAAATGGCCTTTTTCTTGGTCCAGCATTTGTTTTGTTGATGTAAACCTGAGACTGTGTTCCAGAGTTCAAGCTGCTGCCCCAGCGCTAGAGCTCATTGCAAGCGAGTCCATCAATGAGGAAGTTTGTGCACAGATCCTTTAAGAGGTACACTGGGACTCCAGCAGCCCTCCGTCTTACTCAGCCACAATCTCTGCTGGTTTTCACAGCCAGAAGCTGTGGGGACTTCTCTCCCCAGCTCTGGAACCTGGGCTGGGGAGCCTAGTGTGGGACTGGGACCCCTTGCTTCTTAGGGGATACCTCCATCCGCGAGATGTCCCTCCCTATTTTTAACCACCACATGTGGGTGTCAGACCAGCCTGTTTTGCGTTTCCATCCTTCCTACCAGTCTTTATATGACTTCTTCTGTATATCCTTTGTTGTAGGACTTCTGTTCAGCTAGACTTCAGGCGGTTCTCAATGATGGTTATTCTACAATTTATTGAAATATTGAGGTTGTCATGAGAGGAGGTGAGCACAGCGTTTACCTGTTCTGCCATTTTGAACAGAACCAACCTGGGAATGTTAAAATTGGGTTCTATGAAGCCTACAACCTTTTATTTTTAAAAATTGTTCTGGGCATTTTAGTTCCTTTGCTTTTCTGTATAAATTTTTACATTCAGCTCTATGTGTACAAAAAAATCTTATTTGATTTTGATTGGAGTTGTATTAAATCTATTTGTGTTGGTTCAGTTTGGAAAGGGTTGACATTGTAACTATATTTAGCCTTTTAAGTCATGAACTTGGTATGATTTTCCATACATGTTGGTCTTCATTGATTTCTTTTATGAGTATTTTGTAGTCTTCAGCATGCTTATCTTACACATATTTTGTTGGATTTACACCTAAATGTTTTACTTTTTAGAGCTACTTTTAATGATAATTGTTTTTTGAAGTTCAGTTTCTAGTTCTTTGCTGTTATGAAATATGATTTTTGCATGTTAACCAAGTATTCATTGACAGTGCTAAATTCATTGATTAGTTCTAAGAGGTTTTTGTGTTTTTCGTAGGATTGCTATGTAGAGAATCATATTGGCTGCTTATACAAACAGTTTTATTTCTTATTTTCTGATTTGTTTGCCATCTATCTCTATTTATTTAGACTTATTGCACTACCAGCTTTTCCTATAGTATTATTTCTCTCTTGTCTGCTAAGAAGTTCCTTTAGCATTTCTTTTAGAATTGGTTTATTGGTGAGGTATTTTCTTTAGTTTTTCTTCATCTGACAGTGTCTTTATTTCAGCATCATTCCTGAGGATGTTTTCCTGAAGGGTGGCGTAATTCTGGGTTAACAGTTTGCTTTCAGTGCTTTTCAGATGTCTTTCCATTGCTTTTTAGCCTCCATGGGTTGTGATGAGAAATCTATAATAACTTGAATTGTTGTTTCCCTACTTGTAATATGACATTTTTTCTCTGACTGTTTTCAAGATGTTTTTCTTTGTCTTTTGTTTTCAGTAGTTTGATCTTGATGTTTCTTTTCATGTATTTCTTTGGGTTAATGCTGTTTGGGGCTTGCTGACTTTGAATCTGTAGATTTATGTCTACTTATGTCTTTTCACAAAATGTGGAAAATTTTCAGTCATTATTTGTTCAAGATTTTTGGTTTTTCTTTTCTGCTCCATACTCTTTATTGTCTCCTACTGGGACTCCAATGACAAGAATATTAAACCTTTTGTTATTACCCAACATATCCATGAAGCTCTGTTCATTTTTATTTTTGAATTAGTTTTCTCTCTATTGTTCAGATTGGATAATTTCTTTTCATCTATCTTTAAATTCACTGATTCATTTCTCCATCATCTCAATTCTACTACTGAGCCCAGCCCTGAATATTTCACTTCAGCTATTGTATTTTTATGTTTAAATTTTTCATTTAGCTTTTCTTTATATCTTTTATTTCTGTCTTTCCATTTGTTGCAAGAGTGTTTGCCCTTCTTGTAATGTGGATGTAATACCTACTTTAAAATCTTTGTCTGATAATTTCCACTTCTGTGTCATCTCAGAGTTGGCATCTGTTGATTGCCTTGTTTCCTTGTGAGTTGAGATTTTTCTGGTTCTTCATCAGTCATATAATTTTGTTTATATCCTTGATGTTTTGGTATTATTTTTTGTATCTTATGTATAGGAGAATGTGGCTTTTTATTTTTTTGTTTGTTTTAATAAACAGTTTACCTGTTTAGCTTCAAGCTGTAAGTCTCAACCTACATTTTGTGGACTTTGGTTCTAATGTCAGTGAAGTTTTCAGAGCCTTTGTAGTTCTACTAAGACTTTGTATGTGCCTCACTCAATGGTTAGTCTGAGAATTAGGGGGTAGTCTATCCTATAGTTTAGTTCTCAGAACCTTTGATATTCTATTTAGGGTCAGATTCATATACCTCTTTTTAAAAAATTATTATCATTATTATTATTATTATTATTATTATTATTTTAAAGATTTTTATTATTGGGGAAGGGGAACAGGACATTATAGGGGAACTGTGTACTTCCAGGACTTTTTCCAAGTCAAGTTGTCCTTTCAATCCCTAGGTCCAGTTGCATTGTTAGTTGCAGGGGGTGCAGCCCACCATCCCTTGCGGGAGTTGAACCGGCAACCTTGTGCTTGAGAGCCCACTGGCCCATGTGGGAATCGAACCTGCAGCCTTTGGAGTTAGGAGCATGGAACTCTAACCGCCTGAGCCACTGGGCTGGCCCCCACGTACCTCTTTATGAGATCACTCTCATAAACTCCCTCCTCTATCTAATCCCACCCACACTTTCCAGCTGTGTGGCTGCCCTCCTCCTTTCCTATCCTCTAGTCAAAACTAGGAGTTTAGTTTCCCTGCCCTGCCGTACATCTTCTATAATAATCATGTCTATATGATTACCAAATAATGGGGGTGGAGGGGGGGAAGAGAAACAGAGAGAGAGATTCATTGGGATTTATGCTGCACTTGTGGGACCGTAGCTTCTGTGATCAGAGAGAAGGGTCCTCTTCCCCAGAATTTCCCGCGCCTGCCCAGCAGCCACTGCTGTTGCCATCCCTGCCACTGCTGGCTTGCCCAGGGTGTGGAGTGGGAAAGAATGGAAAGAGGATTAAAAACAGGATTTTCTCTACTCTTTCTGAGCTCTAGGAGTCCTCTGTCTTGCTTCTTTGACCAGAAGAGGAGGACTTTTCTTGGAGTGCTTTTGTCTGGACCCAGTGAGAACTTTTTCATTTTGAGCTGCCTTTGAATCCAAACTGGGCAATACTAGATGGGAAGGATGAAAAAAATAAAACAGGAAACCCATGGCTGGTTTGGTACTACTTTGAATTCTGGTCTTCTTCCTCAGTGTATCTGCTATCATTTAATGTTCAGAGTATTCAGAGAGCTGTTTCATGAATCTTTCCAGGGTGTAGTTGTATTTAGCAAGAAAGATTGGACACTTACTCCATCTTGCCTAGAAATGGAACCCCTTCTCTTTTGAAAAGACTGAAAGTGTAGTGTTATATTTTTGAGCCGGTAAGTACTGAGAGGTAGACATTTTTCTTTTTCTTATATTTTTCATTGTGACATGCAGCACCCTAGCACACATATGCCAATGTAGAAACAATAACATAGGAAGGGGAAAGAGGAAGGCTGTGAAGTTTATCATTTAGAAAAACGCATAAAATATCTGTGCAAGTTTTTTTGGTCCCTGCTCTCACTGCTTATTCATGTTACCCTGTTCATGTCCCTCTCCCCAATATGTATTCTTTTCTGGAGACTTACTGATACCGTGTTTCCCTGAAAATAAGACCTAGCCGGACAATCAGCTCAAATGTGTCTTTTGGAGCAAAAATTAATATAAGATTGGTATTATATTATGTTATGTTATTATACCTAGTCTTATAGTAAAATAAGACCTGGTATTATATAAGACCCGGTCTTATATTATAGTAAAATAAGACTGGGTGTTATATCAATTTTTGCTCCAAAAGACGCATTCGAGCTGATGGTCCGGCTAGGTCTTATCTAAGGGGAAACATGGTACTTAGCAGTTGAAGCAGTTGACAAAGGTCGAGGTTGCCAGTGGTTTAGGTAGAACTTCTCAAACTTTGCTTTCCCAACACCTAAAGTCAGAAGAGAGGGATTATTGGAAGGACTGGGGCTATAGGCAAAGTGAGGGTGGGCATTTTTTTTAAAATGTTTTCTTTTTCTAGAAATTGTGTGAACTTTTTATTTTCTTTTATAATTTTTGATATAAAAATAATTCTCCATTGAGTCTAAATAAATACTGCTGTGGTGCAGGGTGTTAATAGTGGGGAAGGTTGTACATGTGTCAAACAATGATTACCCATGAATTCTCAGGAGATGTATTGTGTTATTCTATGGCTTTGCCCTTCTCCACGGTATAATGCTGCAAACTCACATTTGAATAATAATTAGATGAGAAATGCAAGAGTTGATAGATCAGAAAGCTCAGAAAGATCGAGGAGTGAGTCATTAATGGTGGAATGTCATCTGCTCAAGGAAGGTTTATGTAGAACTCCTATATCCCAATATATAGTACTTATGGCAATAATTTCTGATAGCCCGCATTCTGAAGGGAGTGGATTCCGGTTAGCCTGCCATGGTTAGGGAATAGCTACATTATGGTAGGTGAGATGCCAGATGTTTTCTTTCAATAGTTAGGATTCAGGATCCTTTGTTAATTCCCATGTTGTTGGCTTCAGGGTTTTTCTGAATCCACCATTCTCTCTGTCCACCATTATCCACCACGCACACACCATTTTCCATTTTCCTTCTGGTCTTCCTTACCACATTCCCCAGGACCAGGCTGTGTGCGTGAAGGCACACATGCTGTGTTCTGTTCCAGGCTGGGGCAGGATTGGTGGGAGGCCAGGGGCCCAGAACTCATACTGAAGCCAGATGGTTTTGGGGAGAATGTTTAGGAAATTCCCTGTTTTTTTTCTTGGCACCACTTAATACTCCTTTCCATGTCACACCCCTAGGGTGAAGGCATAAGACATGGAAAGTTGAGAACTACTATTCTAGGGGACTTCAGACTTCTTTCATTGATTATTTTTAAAGCTTAGAAGAGAAACTCCAGATTATTATACACACAATTTGTAACCTGACATATACTGTGACACGGGGAGTCCCTCCAGCGGCAGGAACCAACACCTACTCAGTTATTTAATTCCTGGTTGTCATCTCATCTTGTCTTTAACTTTTTATCAAATATCTAATTTCTTTTTAAAACATGTTACCTTAACCCTTTTGACACAATTAGTTTAAAATTAATTTTGGGAAAAGAAATAGCTAATACGATATGAAACAATCAGGACTGAGAGCAGATTTCCTTTAGAAATAGATATTAAACGTACCAAAAGCCAAGGTTGGGGAGAAAAGCAATTCACAGCTGCAGATTTGGTTAGAACATTATGTTGAGGCCACTTTGGCTTCTGATTTTGGGTTACAAACTAAATAATGGTGTTTTCTAAAATAGCCTCCAATCTCTTGCATGTGCTTTCAGCATACAATAAGACAGACTAATGAAAAATAGAAGTGTGGTTTTCTGGAGAGATAGGAATGATTCCTCCCAGCTGAGCAGGTAAAACACACTGCTACATGAAGAATGTGTTCTTTGCTGATTCGCAGGTTTTATTTTTATTTTTAATGTAAAGTGTCAGCAAATAGAAGCAAGAGAAAATTCACTTGAAAATGTCACAAAATAAAAGAAGCATAGCAAATTGTGTTGTTGGTAAGAATCCATTTTAGCCAGCAAACAAACAAGCATTGGTGGAGAAGCTTGCTGATGGCTCCTTTTGTTTCTCTTTGATTTAAAGCCTCATGCCTGTAATCTAATTAACATCGAGCTGAGTTACAAGTACAGTGGCCTGTTTGGTTCAATAATAATACATTTATATGAAAGGTTAATGAAATGAATTTTCCCTCCATCCAATTCATTAAAAATTGTTCTACAATCAACGGTTGCTAATGGAAAAGAGATTAAATATTCATGTTCATAAATTTTCTGTGTCATTTCTGATTTTCCTTCATCTCTGCCTCCATAGGTTGAATTTTGCAAGTACAAGAATTTCCAGACAAAAAACTTGATTTAGAGGTTAATTGCGTACCATTAATTCTTTTATCAAAGAGGTAATGTGGAATATAGTGGAAAGAGTTTGGCAGCAGGTTTGTCTCACTTTGTAGCTGTATGATTTTGGGCAAGTTTCATAACCGCCTCTTTTTTGACAGCTATACTGAAAAACTAACCACCTCTTATGAGAACTGTAATAACTTATTGCAGGATATTGTGAGGGTTACTGATAAACTATGGAAAGCACCTAGCCCAGCATTGGGCATAGATAGCGGATTAACACATGACAGCTAGAAAAGGTTTGGGAAAATAAAACCCCTGCATATTATGGTCATTTATAGCAGCAGGACTGATATGTTAAGACTGGGCTCTTGTTAATTCCAAAATAGGTGTCAGGGCCTCAGAAGTCTTGGTGATTCTAATAATCAGTGTGTCAGGATAAAGCCTCTGAGAGGAGGGACTGTTTCATGTTTTCACAGATATATTTTTGGTCATCTATTTTCTGCCATGTCTTTCTTCTTTTCCACCTAGGCCAAAAGACCTTATTTGACCTGCAGATGATGTTTTTCCCAAATCATGAGTTGGCTAGATAATTGAAGCCTACCCAATCATTACTGCCAAAATTGTAAACATTTTTTAAAGCAATTTTTATTTAAAAGTCTCTCTCAAATGTATTACCTACTTTCTAGGTTTTTGAAATAGAAGATGCCAAACATAAGTTTTAACTATTTCCTTACTGACTCGAGGCGATCATTATGATCGTTAATTTTTGTTTGGAGCCTAATTTTTGTCATCCCTGCACCAACTTTACCAAAAGTGATTTCTCATCTGCAAGCTGGTGAGGCAGAGGAGCCACCTGGTTAGATAGTAAATGCGGAATTGAGAGGAATGCCTAGTGAGAAATTCACTCAGTTCAATTTTGTAAAAAGTATGTACTCTGTTTTATATTTCATATATGACATCAGTTAGCAACTATTGTTACAACCCGTTAAGGTCACCAGTGTCACCCTCTTTGTAAGTGGGAAGGAAGCATGCAGTTTGTTGACATTTGGTGCCTGTCCAAAGGCGCACAGCTAAAATGGACAGGATTCCAATGTCAGCCTCATGAGTCCTTTCTCTTCTACCGCATCTGCCTTGGGAGTAAGTCGCGTAGCTTCAGTTCAGAGCTTTTATAATAGTTGTTTCACTTGTTCAGTATGTCCTCTTTTACCTTCCAATTTAGATTTGTGTTTTGAGGTTTGTTTTTAGAGTTAGACCAAACTCGAGAACTGCACTGTCCAATCCAGTGACTACTAGCCATTTGCTATTTAAATTTAAAGTATTTAAAATGAAATAAAATATAAAATTTAATTTCTTATTCACACTGTCCACATTTCAAGTGCTCAGTGGCCACATGTGGCCAGCTAGAGGCTAAGTACAGAGAACAATTCTATCATTGCAGAAAATTCAATTGATTTCTCCATTGTTCTAAATGAAACATATGTAACAAAATACATAACAAAAATAATTTGCATATTTGTATCCATGTAGGTGACTATTTGATGAAAGAGAGTAAAAACATATTGAAGGCATGGGTACTGTGCCTTCACTTTTACATGTCACATTTTTATGTGACATAATGTGTAATTTGTAATATATAATAAAGTTTATAGAGGTAATATACATGCATTTACATTTTGCTCATATGATGGGTATCTGTTTTAAGTACTACAAGCAGTCTTTTATTTTCCCATACACTGCATTCCTGAAAAAGTATATGAAAGTCAAATATGTAAAATATTAAAAGAGTGACATATTCAGTGACTGGGGAGTGTTAGTTCCTAGAAAATGGAAAAATAAAATCTCAAATCATGCTTTTTATTTTCAAAATCATTTTTTATAAAGAGGGTGCCTATATATATATGTATATATATATATGTGTGTATATATATGTGTATATGTATATATATACATTTTAAGAAAGGAAAAAACTATTAAAATTGTATTATTCAATATATACCAATAATGAAAATGAATACAAGTCACGTTTGACTTCTGCAATTACAAGAGGTGCTCAAAGTGGTTCCCATCAGCTTCCAGACACTTCTGCTTGAACAATGTTGACCAAAGTGTCCACTTGTAAACATTTTTTTGGCACCCCCAGTATGTTCTCTAATTTTATTCAATGAACTACTGCTGGAGCAACGTTGACCAAAGTGTCCACTTGTAAACATTTTTTTGGCACCCCCGGTATGTTCTCTAATTTTATTCTTTTCCATCACGACTGAGCATAGTTGTCCTGTGTACATCCATAGATGTTAAAGGTTTTCCACTTTTGGTGCCCTGTAATCATTTTCATTTTTGAACCAGTTGTATTAAATGATAAATTAATGTTGCTGCTTTTTAAGAACTAGTATCAGCATTTCTAGTTTCCCCATTTCTACTCATTTTAAAATAAAATAATAAGGGAAAATACAGTAAAATAGATATGTAATTTATAAATATTGAAAAAGATGAAGCCGATGTGGTAGCAGGGGATAGGATTGGCTCGCAGACATACTGCCGTGTTATTGGTAGTGATACTTACTCAGAAGATGTAAAAGAAGTTCAAATTCAAGCAGTGAAAGACAGGTTAGGAAAATGAAAGTATAATGTTTGAAAGTACAGATTAAATCGAAGGCAGAATATTTGGGAATGCTTTAACTAATAGATTATGTATTGTACATGTAAGTAAACACTCTTATTTTTGTATATCATTACATATGACACATTTTTTAATATTTTATATGTTATAAATATACCTATGAGCATAGGAGTTTACTTCATTACTCATTTGAGCCACGGGAGCATAGAATGTTACATTTTGGGTTTAGTGGTGTTTTAGAGTTGTGAACCAGGAATGGCGTGTTGAAAGGAAAGACTTAAAGGTCTTTCATTGCTTCCAGGGGTACTTGAAGAGTGAGTAGCCTAGTGTTTCACATGTTTGGTCTTTGAGTGTTTTTACTTTAATCCTGTCTTAGGCCATTTGGACTGCTATAATAGAATACCATAGACTGGGTGGCTTAAACAACAAGCAGTTATTTCTCACAGTTCTGGAGACTGTGAAGTCCAAGATCAAGGTGACAGCATATTTGGTGTCTGGTGAAAGCCCGCTTCCTGGTTAATAGACAGCTGTCTTCCTGCTGTGTCCTCACATGGTAGAAGGAGAGAGGGCACTCTCGGGGGCCTCTCTTATAAGGGCACTAATCCCATTCATGAGGCTCCAGCCTCATGACCTGATCACCTCCCCAAAACCCCACCACAAATGTCCTCATATTGAAAATTAGGTTTCAGCATATTAATTTTGGAGGGACACAAACATTTAGTCTATGGCAAACTCTCTGAGGTGAGAAGAATGGCCCTCCAATAAAGAGCAGACACTAATAGTTTCAACAACAGGGCACGAATACTTTGGTCATTAGTTACATTTTTATTACTGTTGAAATGTTAGAAAACCTTGCTACTTGTAACAAATTACTGCAGATAGCAGTCAAGACATTTATAACTTTTTCTATTCCCCTTAGTCTCTGAGCGCCTTGCGGGTGAGTCCTGACTTTGTTTCTTTCCGTTTGTTGTAGACCTCACAGTGTCTGGTGCTATAGATTTTACTGGAATGTTAATTGAAGAAAGGGAGGAAGGAAGGAAAACTTACTCTTATAACCCAGTTATACTTGTGAGATTATTTAGTAGCATGTGTGGAATAATCTTTGAGGGTTCCTTGTGATCAACAACAACAACAAAATGAATGACTCTGCAACACTTGAAAATCTAGGCATCTTACCTTTAGTCCAGTGTATTAACTAGCTTCCTCGAAATTTCTCTTCTTGGCTAAAGCTTCAGGCTAAAACCATTGTTCTCAGGTATAGGCGCTCTCAGTAGTCAATTCATGTTGCCCTTCCTTCCCCCTTTGCAACTAACCAGTGACCAGAATGTGGTGTATGTGGTGGGGGGAGGGATGCGAAGGCAGGGGAATATAATTTCTGAGGTTGGCTGGGCACCACGTGTTCAGTATTGCTTCACAGGCCTCGCCTTCTGTTGGTATACTGCCTCTGCTTAATCCGAAGTGATCAAAATATGTGCCTTTCCCAGGTGAAGCAGCTTCCTGTGAAGCCTGTGACACTAAGTAAGAGAAAAATGAGTAGCAGGCACCAGGAAGGGTGAAGCAGAGAGGCTACAGCAGATCACATCAATTTTCTGGAAGCTGTGGTAAACAGTTGTGAATCTGAGCGCATCCTGACCTTTGCTTTGGAAGAGGCTGGCAGGGGATTATGTGGGTGACTGCTGCATCACCTAAGACCTGATACTACCAGTTTCTTTTAGTCAGCTGGTTCAGATTTTGGCTGGGAGCCTTATAGCAGTAAGTTTCCCAGTTGCCAATAGTCTTTTTTTTTTTTTTTTCAGTTTCAGGAGTGCAAAACAATGCACTAGTTAGACATTTCACCCGTCACTAAGTGATGACCCCCCTCCCCCAATCTGTTGCTCCTCTGACATCATATATAGCTGTTACAATTCCATTGACTCTATTCCCTATGCTGTACTCCATAACCCATGACTATATATATTAAATTATAGTCAACATACAATATTATTCAACTTCAGATTCAGGTGTACAGTGCAGTGGTCAAACACCTACACCGTCCATAAAGTGGTCTCCTAATAAGACATGTTCCTATCTGACATCCTATAAAACCTTTACAAAATTGATTATATTTTCCAAACTGTCTTTCATATCCCCATGGCAATATTGTAATTACCAATTGATGCTGTCTAATCCCTTCCTCCTCTTCCTCAACCCCAACCCCTCCCTTCTAGCAACCGTGTTTTTCCTCTGTATCTCTGAGACTATTTCTGTTTACTTTGCTCATTTATTCAGATCTTTAGATTCCACATATAAGTGAGATCAGATGGTATTTGTCTTTCTCTGACTGACTTATTTCACTTAGCATAATGTTCTCTAGGTTCATCCATATCGTTGCAAATGGTAAGATTTCATTCTTCTTTATGGCCAAGTAATACTCCATTGTATAAATGTTCCACAGTTCCTTAATGCAGTCTTTTATCAATGGGTATTTCGGTTGTTTCCAAGTTTTTGCTATTGTAAATAGCACTGCAGTAAACATTGGGGTATTATAAAAGCATATATTTTTTTGAATTAGCGTTTTGGATTTCTCTGGATAGATACCTAAGAGTGGAATTGCTGGGTTATAAGGTAGTTCCATTTCCAGTTTCTTGAGATACCTCCATACTGATTTCCGTAGTGGCTGCACCAATCTACCATCCCACCAACAGTGCACCAGGGTTCCCTTTTCTCCACATCCTCTCCAGCACCTGTTGTTTGTTGATTTATTGATGATAGACATTCTGACTGGAGTGAGGTGGTATCTCATTGTGGTTTTTATTTGCATTTCTCTAATGATTAGTGATATTAAGCATTTTTTCATATGTCTGCCACAGTCTTTCATGGAGCAAGGAGAGGAGTGAATGAAGTAGTGATGGGAATTGAATAATATTATACTAGACTCTTGAATAAAATATTTGTTGGACTCCTCTTATATACTATCTGTAATCACATTTTCTTGTTATAATTCTTTTTTCTTGATCAAATAGCTAATTTTATTGAGTGCATACTTTGTTAGGTACTGTGCTGAAATCTTTTTATTCTGTCACAATCTAGGTTTTATCATCATCCATTTGAATCCATTATGGCATATCTCTCACAGAAGTATAGATGACTAATTTTTATTCCACAGCTATTTGTACATGCAATGAATACTGCATGGAGGAAAGTTGGGATAGCCCACTCGGTGAGTTAGGAACAGGTTTGTCAGAGTGTGAGTTATTACGCTATCTCAACAAGGATATAACTCTTAAGCTTTTAACTGAGAAAAATCATACAAAGTTGGGGTGCGGATTGTGGAAGGGAATGAGAGAGGTCTAAGGGAGATTTTTGAGTCTTCTCTCCTATACTTCTTTCCAAAATCTTCTGAAGAAAGCAAGCCAAGATTGTGGATGGCATGGTCATTGTCTTGTCTCATCTAATTTCTGAGTGTCCTCAGAAAACAAAACATGCACACTATTCTTTAATTACTGTGTGAACTTGGTACCATAACTGGCATTTAACACTACTTTGCCTGCCTACCAAGGATTAGATAAATCATATTTTTCAGTGATTGCATTTGGAGACAGGGAAATTAGTTGTTCTCTCAATGAAGTAATGAATGATAAGTTTTGCTTTAAATATGCAAGAAATTGTCAAACTTCATTGAGACTAATTTAAGATTTTTGTTTTTTAGTTTTATTGAGATATAGCATTACATAGGGAAAAGGTATGCAGTATACTTTTGACTTACATATATTGTAAAATTATTACCACAATAAATATTTGTGTTTCTTAAAATATATATTCCTGAAATCAATAACTAAAGACATCTTTTTTCTCTCTCCATAAATGATAATTACAGTTTACAGGTATTTGGAATGAATATTTATGTATATGTATGTATGTGTATGTGTGTGTGTGTGTGTGTGTGTGTGTGTGTACTTTTAGTTTAAGTTTAATATAGCATTTCTAGAATTGTGTAAACTATCGTTATTTTTAATTGGAATGTGGTATATGTTGCCCGTTAGATTATAGACATCACATAAAATGTGAGATGAAAAGAATAGTGAAAAATGTCATTAAAACACATTAAAGATTAAAGCAGTGGCTGAGCCATCAATAGATGATTGGATAAAGAAGTTGTGGTACATATATATCATGAAGTATTACTGAATGAAATCTGACCATTTGCAGCAATGTGGATGGACCTAGAGAGTGGTATGTTAAGTGAAATAAGTCAGACTGAGAAAGACAAATACCATGTGATCTCACTTATATGTGGAATCTAAAGAACAGAGTAAACGAACAAACAAAACAGAAATAGATTCATAGATACAGAGAACAAACTGATTGCTAGATGGGAGGGAGGGATGGGTGAACATTGGGGGGATGGGTGAGAAAGGTGAAGGGATTAAGAAGTACAAATTAGTAATTATAGGAGAGTCACGGGGATGTGAAATACAGTATAGGGAGTAGAGTCAATAATATGGTAAAAACTATGCATAGTGTCAGACGGGTACTAGACTTATTGGGGGGATCACTTTATAAATTATATAAATGCCTAACCACTATGTGGTACACCTGAAACTAATACTAATATAAAATAACATTGAATGTCAACTATAATTTAAAAATTATGGAATGTGGCACTATAATTTAAAAGTCATGGAATGTAAAGTACAGCATCGGGAATATAGTTCATATATTGTAACAGCTATGTACGTGTCAGAGGGGTCGCAGACTTGGTGGGGTCATCATTCTGTGAGGGGTGTAAATGTCTGATCACTATGTTGCTTTGTACACCTGAAACTAATAATAATAAAAAAATGAAACAGTGGCTGAGACCATTGAAAGGAAGCGATCTTAGGAATTAGTAATGAAAATGCATGTAGAGGTTATTTTCTGATCGGGTGTGAGTTTTAACAGCTGCTGACAGTTTAACCAAGTACAAGTCTGCATAGCCCACAATAATCTGGTTATTTATTCTGTTTATGGATTGTTTTCTTTAATACAAACACTGAGTAGTATTGCCTATCTTACATTACCTCACAAGTTAGTTGTAAAAATGAAATCAAATCAGTGAATGTTTTGTAAACATTAAAGGTGCTCTGTCTCGCTGTGTGTGTATGTGCACGTAATGCACAATTGTAAAGTCATGTATTAAATTTAATGAGTAACAGTTCTAGGAGGCGTTTGAAACTTCGTTTAGATCCTGTGAATATAATTTTTGGCAATTCAAAATATATTGGACTGAAAAAAGTAAATTTTTGTTATAAGCATGTAGTATTGTAAGAATGTTGAATGTTGAAGTTAAATAGGAGGCCAAGTATTTTAGAAGCAGATGTTGTCACAAAAGCAATGAAAACATTAATAATTGTTTTGTGTTATTTAATCAGGGACAAGGTCCTTTGCTGGCTATATACTAGTAACCATTTGTTCATTTAGTTGGTTTTACTCTGTGTGTTTAAAACCAAACTGCACTTCCTTACGACTATTCTCAAATGTAAATATTTTATTAATTTTCTGATCCCTTTTTGCAATTTGCTGGAAGGAGGTATGTTCTCCTATAATCACAGCTGATGATCCTACTTTTTACATTAATCCAATTATAGAATACAATGATAATCTTATTTTGTTCATAAGCAAAACACACATATTTTAGAGAACAGCTTTTAAATATTGTCTGAAACACTGCATTTAAATATAGCTGTGTTATGTTAGTCATTATTAAAATTATTTTAATAATCACATATTGATTTTTCCTGTTCTATATGTAAAAGGGGGAAAAATATAAACTAAGTGGAATTTGAGGATCTATCATTTACCTTGCACTGTACCACATACTTTGGTGAGATATAAAGAAATCTCCAAACCCCTGTCCTTGAGAAGCTATTAAAGATGGGATAAGAAATATTTTTAAAATCATCAAAAAATAGTAAAACCAATATGTGACTAAATGCCAAATAATGTGATAAAATGTATAAGTGTTCTAGAAGTGAAAAGAATGAAAGCTTAAAATATAATTTGCCTGAAAGAAGCATGTGTATATTTTATGATGTTGGAAGAAGTCAGATTTGATTGTGAAATATTTACTAGTTTTTGAATCAAGACTATCTCAATCTTTGTTCTGCTGATGTGTTGTTCTAATAAAGAATCATCACCAGCCTTGTTGGAGCACAGCATATGAGCAAAATATGCATTGTGTATTTTTTTATTTGCAGGCATACTTCCGACAGGGTGTTGCCCTCCAGTACCTCGGACGTCATGCCGATGCCCTGGCAGCCTTTGCATCTGGGCTGGCTCAAGACCCCAAGAGTCTCCAGCTTCTGGTGGGGATGGTGGAAGCTGCCATGAAATCTCCCATGAGAGGTAAATGTGATAAAAGTACTTGGGGCGACACTAACTTAAAGTAGAATATGGACGACTAAAGCCTTTGAAGACTTTAGACTCAGGTATTGAGAATGGACAGCTTGTCAGATTTGCAACGATTGTATACTTTAGACAAAAGATGATCAAAAACCACTGTCAGTAGCTGACAATGGACCAGAATAGGATGGTGGTAAGGCCACTGGCCTAAAAGTCTGTGGGTCAAGAGCAGGGGTGTCCAAACTGCGGCCCGCGGGCCAACTGCGGCCCGCAATCCAGTTTTTATTGGCCCGCAGCAAATTCCAAAAATATGTTTAGTTTATTAAACCAGGTGAGGCAATACGTACTTCACCTCGAGTGAGTGGCCCGGCTGTTTGTGTATTTTACCGCATGTGGCCCTTGGTGAAAAACGTTGAAAAAAGTTTGGACACCCCTGATCTAGATTATATTTTTGAAGTTTTCATTAGCTAATTATATGACTTCTTTAGATTTTAGAGTTATCTAAAGAATCCGCATATTTTTTGTAGTTCTAAGATTCTGTATCTCTAAACCACATACTTCTGGTTTGCTTAGTTGGACTAATATGCCATCTAGAAATAATCAAATAAAAGAAGACATTAGACATTGTGATATTTCATAAAAGGAAATATGGATCTAACTGTAGACTGTGTGTAACATTTTCAGAGCAGTATTACAAGATTATGTTGAATTGAAAGAGAGAGAGAAAGAGGCAGACACTAGTTTAATTGTTTTTTCCTACTATTCTCTTTTATATCAAATGGTATTCTGGAAAAACAATGGATTTGAGCTCTTGGGAAGGTTGGGCTGAAAGTATACACCAATTGTCATCTTTGCAGAGTGATAGAGACACTAAGGTAGATTGATGGCAAATACTGGACAGCTAATATTGTTCCATATTCACTAGCTGATGTCAAGCAGAACTCTTCTTTTTGTCTCCAAAAAGGTACGTTTTTGAAGGAACCTAAAAATTCCGATGGCAGTGTCATTAGACATTTTCTAGTTTTGAAAATGTTTGCAGCATTGGGTTGTTTTTAGTATACTGGCTAGTATGGTATTTGGCTCAAAATATATGCTAAGTAAACGTTTAATGAACTCAATGGCACTCATGGTCGCTGGGCAATTCATAGCTCTAACAAATATTTTCCTGGAAGTCGAAGATTTCACGTTTTAGAAAAAGAGTGGTAATGAAACCTCTCTTCGTGCGATTTTATATCCCCATCCAAAGCCGAGTCTTTGCTGCAGGAACCTAATGGCTTCTCCCACTGGGGGACCTGCTGTTAATAAACTCTTGACTTAGAGCAGATGCGCTTTGGAGCTCCAGGGCCTGGGGGTTGGGGGTGGGGTAGGTATGGACAACAACAAAAATTCAATCTGTCTCCCCTTTCCATTTTCCTAGTAGTTTCTCATTCTTTCCCTACACCCCTCCACAAGTAATTTGCGTGGAACATTTTTTTATTTCGTTCATGAAGATATCACTTCTATATTCTGAGGTGTTTCTGCTGCTGCCTTAGAATTTTGCAGTGAACATGTTGAGATCAGCAGAATCATACCGTTATGCCTTTGAAGCAATTTGTTTAGATAAATGTAAGGAAATCTTTCCTGCACTGCGAATAGTAGCTCAGTGCTGCTGTCACCCTTAGGGTTTTCTGTGCAGTGTGCTTTTCCAGCTTGTACCCAGTGACCTATGGCTGACCCTGGAGAATGCTGCACCTTACAGGTGCCCGGAGCGATTCAATATCTTCTTCTCTTGCCCTACAGCAATTTAATCTATCTCGTTTATTTTTAGCTCTGCCTGTACCACTGTAGGTTTTTCTTACCAACTTTTATAGATAGACTGTTGCTCTGCACGGTGGTATTCTGGGCGTCATCTCATGTCTTAATGACCTCTCTGTCGTAGAGTTGTAATTCACCAAATCTATCTTTATTTGCTGTCCCCCCCCCTTTTTTTAACCCACTTTTATTTTAGCTTCTTGCAGCTTTCTAAGTTTCTGCCATTGTGGCATAGCTGTGTAGTCTGAGTCACTTTGTATATAGGTCTGATATGTTGTGTCAGTTTTTTTTTTCTTTTGTAATTCTTAAATGCAACAGAGAAAGCTCCCTAGTCCAGTTGCTTCTGTAAGCAAACAAAGTTCCCATGATATGCAAAGCAGTCCTGTGGTTTGGCCTTTTTTTGAAATTTCAAGTTTTCATTTTTTTTAAAGGTATAGCCAATCTATAGTTCCCAAATAAATATGTTATATTTATCCACACTGAAACTTACTTGATTTTTTTTATAGTGTTGCTGCCTATGTGGCTAACTGAATTAAGTCTGTTTTCCTTTATTTTTATGGTTTTACTTGTGCTCACTTACCAGATATCGGTAAACTGCTTCTCCTGTGGTTATATTTACATCATTATATATATATATATATATATATATATATATACACACACACACATATATAATGTACTTATATAATGTATATATAATGTATATATATATAATGTATATATAATGTATTTCCCTTAAATCATTAATGAAAATATAAAAATAAGTGTAAATATAAAATGATACACTCTTTTTCATGACTTTTCAAGTTATCCTTTTACTGTTTTCCATTTCTCAGTTTTAAATAGTCTTTCAGCAACTTCAGTTCATTGTATCTTGTAAATGTTTATGCAGATTTGGATGGTGTAGCATAGACTACTGCCAACCACAAATTTAATAATATAATTACAAAGTGAGATTGAGTTTACCTTTATTTGTTCCTCTAAAGATGCCAGGGCTGCTTCTTATGAGTTCTCTTGTGTATATTTTCTCCTTTCCTGTTAATTCGGTAATCTAAAGACTATTACATTTATGGGCCATCTCCTGTCATGGTGTTTCTACCAGCTCCAGAGGATCCAGGGAAGCTGATTTTATGAAGTGCTCGTGGAAAATGGCTGTTGAATATATAAGCTTTTCTCTCAGGGTCAAATTTTATTTGCCTAATTGTCGACCCTCGATGAACTCTTTTAGGTGGCAGTTACTTTTCATAGGGGACCTCTTCCTGAAATATTGTGTTAAAAAATATAGACTTTTCCCCAAAAGATTGGAATCTAATTGCAGCACTGCCACTTGCTCTTCCATTGACTGAGCAAGGTTGCTTCCTTTCTCTACACCTCAGTCCTTATCTGTAAAAGGGAAACGATAATGTCTAGCGCCTAATGTTGTGTTGAGAATCCAATACTAGCATATAAAGGCAGGCACTTGGTAGGATGCCTTCCGCTCTGTAGTGGGGTGCTTCTTTTCTCATCGAGGAGGAATAGAAGTCGCAGCAATAACCATCCTGCTCTTGTACAGTGTTGGGGGTGTGGAATCAAAACTGTAGGACACACATGTAGGACACACTCTGGCTGAGCGCTCCTTGGAGAAGTTTCTCCTAGGCTTCAGTTCCAGGAAAAGCTGAGTTTCTCCTGAGTGTTAGTATATTTTTATCTGAAAGGTCTGCGAATTTTTAAAGCGATCCTTTATCCTTTTGCTTTGTCTTGTATGAAGCAGAGAGCCCAGTGTCTGGCCACCTTTAGGCCTGTCTGTATGCTGAGTTTTATTTCCTACCCTTACTTTCCACTCACTTTAACTTCTGTATTTTCCACCTTATTTCTATAGAAGGCTTGTGAATCCTTTTTGAATGAAGTTGAATATAAATAAATACACAAAGAAGCTCAGAAAAATGTGATGTGTCTTAGACAAAGTGCTAAACATGCCAGTTGTTTTTGCTTTCATCTTTTTGAGGAGGGTTAAGTTTTGCTTTTAGTTCGAACCAATGTGTGTTTTTAATTGTGGTAAAATATACGTAACATAAAATTGACCATTTAACAATTTTCAGTTTTAAATTCAATGGCATTAAGTACATTTACAGTATCACGCAGCCATCACCACCATCCATTTCCGGAACTTTCTCATCTTCCCAAAGGCACTCTGTACCCATTAGACAATAATTCCCACTTCACTCTCCCCACTGCTCCTGGCAAATCCCATGCTATTTTATATCTATGAATTTGACTACTCTAGGTAGCTTATATAAGTGGAATTATACAATATTTGTCTTTTTGTGACAAGCTGAATGGTTTTTAATTTCGTTTCCTCTTTAAGGAATTAGCTTAAGAAAGGTAAAAATTAAAATTAAGTGAACATTGTGAAACTTACCTCTAAATTTTGTTATTTTGGGGAGTACTTTATCCTCATAATACTTTGCTTACTTATTATTTTGTTAATAGGTACTATTCTTTCTTTGGATCCCTGTTTGGAGAGTCATTCCAGAATTGTTTTTCCCAGTCTTCTGGCTTCGCAGTTCACTACTATATTTTATTTTATTTATTTATTTATTTATTTATTTAAAAGATTTTATTTGAGAAGGGGAACAGGACTTTATTGGAGAACAGCGTGTACTTCCAGGACTTTTCCAAGTCAAGTTGTTGTCCTCTCAATCTTAGTTGTGGAGGGCGCAGCTCAGCTCCAGATCCAGTTGCCGTTGCTAGTTGCAGGGGGCAGAGCCCACCATCCCTAGCGCGAGTCAAACCCGAAAGCTTGTGGTTGAGAACCCGCATTCCAACCAACTGAGCCACCCGGGAGCTCAGTGGCAGCTCAGCTGAAGGTGCTGTGTTCAATCTTAGTTGGAGGGGGCACAGCCCACCATCCTTGTGGGTGTTGGGGAGTCAAACTGGCAACCTTGTGGTTGAGAGCCGGCGCTCCAACCAAATGAGCCATCTGGCCACCCGGGAGCTGAGCAGCAGCTCATTGACTTCATTCTAGTTGAGGAGGGTGCAGCTCGCTGGCCCATGTGGGAATCGAGCCAGCAGCCCTGTTGCCCAGAGCTCACGCTCTAACCAACTGAGCCACCGGTCTGCCCCAGTATTATATTTTAGTGACATATCGAAGGATAATTGCTAGTGGTATCACCAAGTTTTTAGGAAAGTTGAAGCCTTTTTAGTCATGTATGCTAGGAAATTGTTATTAGAATACCTTGGAAGTCTCCAGAATGTCTTCATAGTGCCTTAGATAGATTGAAGTCTGTAAAAATGTTAGTTACCTTGCAGATGATCCATAGGAGATAGT
Source organism: Rhinolophus hipposideros (assembly GCF_964194185.1). Classification (NCBI taxonomy): domain Eukaryota; kingdom Metazoa; phylum Chordata; class Mammalia; order Chiroptera; family Rhinolophidae; genus Rhinolophus; species Rhinolophus hipposideros. The sequence continues at coordinate 17,604,866 of NC_138070.1, read as the reverse complement.
CAGTAGAGTATCATTCCTCTGGAATAAGGCATTGTGCCTATTAAATACATTTTCCTCAAATTCTGTAAGTTTGTTTTTTTAATTCTGTATATGTCTGAAATTTATCCCTTGATTTCCATCTGGTCTGTCATTGCAAATACAGGACTCTTCCTCTAACTGGTTATTTATTATTATTGTTTTTTTTAAGCTTTTATCTCGTCTAAATCAGTCTGTTGCTATCCTTCCCGAACGAACTGTCTAAAATATAAGTCTGACCTGTTATTCTCTTATTCATAATTCTGCATTTTCCCCATTGCCTGCATGATAGAGGCCAACCTCTATAGTAGAAGAAATCTTACCTCATATCTTTTCATTCTCATCTCCAAAATGCAGTCCATCTGCAGTTTTTGGAAAACACTGGTTCCCATATCTCCATTTTCTATTCTGGTGTCACTTTCTTTGGAAAGCATTCCCAGACCTTCCTGGGTGGATTTAGTACCTTTCTCCTTTGCGGCCCGTAGTGTATCCTACCAATACTAGGAACTCTAGATTGAAAGTTCTATCATTATTTTGTATTACTGAAAAAAAAAAGAAAATGCTGATGATTAAATGAAGACACAGTTCTTTCTTGACGCTTAACTTTTTATTTTATATACACTGAAAGAGCTCTTCTAGGTCCATTAGGACGTAGAAGTGACAGATCATTGTAAGGCAGCCCTGAGTTCACAGATATGAAATCTCCAATTCAAAGATGTTAATATGTGAATAAATGTACATCTCAGAACTGATGAAATATAGTACAATAAATCCTCACTTAACATTGTTGCTAGGTTCTGCGACTTTAAGCTAAATGACATATAATGAAACCAATGTTACCATAGGCTACTTAATATAAAAAAAAATTAAGTTCCTGTGGCACTCATCAGTGCTGTAATGAAATGATGTTGAATGAAACAGTGTTATTTGAGGACCTACTGTGTACCTCTTAGCAGAGTGTTATTATTTGTTTATTATTAGCCTCAACTACATTCCTACAAGCTCTTCAACTGTCAGGAAAATGTGATTTTATTCATCTTAAATTCTTAAAGCCTTTACATTTTGAAAGCACATAACTGATGTTTAATGAATGTTGTAAAGGGCCTTTACATTCTTAAGGAGTTGGTTTGACATTGGCTACTTCATATGTTATGCATAGTTTCTAGAAAGAAAAACATCTTAATAGCTACAGGCTGCCAAAACTCTGCTCCACCTAGCCTTATTAAATCATAAAATTAGTCCCTTTGCTAACAGCCTACTACGTTTACTCTAGAATAGGAATTAGAATCATAAAAAAGTGTAGTTAGAAAGAATCTTGGTGATCACCTGATGTAGCCTATAAATTTTTATACATTAAAAGAATTTCCATACCACTTTTATTCATCAAATGCATATACCGGTGATAACCAGAGCTTCTGATTAGTGAGTGTGGACAAATGAGACATAATTAACAGTGGACAAAGGAGACATAATTACAGCCAAAAGCAGAGAAATTTGACGTTGAAAAACTTTTTAAATTACATAAAGTGAAATGGACTTTTGTGTGTATATATGTGTGTACACATGCATAGATGCATGCATAGGTCCATGTATGTATGTATACATATGTATATATTTATACACATACGTATAGACATGTATATAACCATCACCACAATCACAATCAATGCATTTGACAAAATGAAGAGACTTAGGCTCTGAGGCTTCGAAATCCAGGTCTTTCATCCTTAGCTCAGTATTTTCTCCATTTTTCCACATTAGTTTTCTTCCCTATAAATATTCTCTATTCCATTCCAGCTGACCTGTTCATCATTTCCTGTCATTCCATGTACCTGTCTTCTCCTGGACCTTTGGTTAGGAAAAAGCTTCTGCTTAGAATACCTACTACTGCCAGAAAAAATAACTCGTCTAAGTCCTACCCTTCCTTCAAGATATCAATTTCTGCTTCCATGAAGCTTTCTGATTACTCTTAATAATCACTCCCTTTTCCAAACTCTTATAATATGTGCTGTATATAAGCTTGCATTATAATTTATCTTTTAAATTTTTATTTCTTAATTATTTTTTAAATTTTAATTCTTTCAATTACAGTTGACATTCAATATTATATTAGTTTCAGGTGTACAATGTTGTGGTTAGACATTTATATAACTTACAAAGTGATACCCCCAATAAGTCTAGTGCCCCTCTGGCACCATACATATTTATTGCAGTTTTATTGACTATATTCCTTGTGTTGTACTTTATGTCCCCGTGACTAGTTTGTAACTGCCAGTGCGGTACTTGTGAATCCTATCTCCTTTTGCACCTACCCTCCCCCAATCCCTGTCCCATCTGGCAACCATCAATTTGTTCTCTCTCTGAGTCCATTTCGGTTTTGTTTGTTTGTTTGTTTTGATTCTTAGATTCCACAAATAAGTGAAATCATATGGCATTTGTCCTTCTCTGTCTCACTTATTTCACTTAACATAATACCCTCTGGGTCCATCCATGTTGTGAATAGTAAGATTTCATTATTTTTTCATGGCAGAGTAATTAATGTTCCATTGCATATATGTACATCTTCTTTAACTAGTCCTCTACTGATGGACATTTAGGTTGCTTCCATAGTTGACTATTATAAATAATGCTGCAATGAACATAGAGATGCATGTGTCTTTTCGAATCTGTATTTTCAATTTCTTCGGATAAATGTCCAGAAGTGGAATTGCTGGATCATAAGGTAGTTCTATTTTTAATTTTTTGAGGGACCGCCACACTGATTTATCTTTTAATGTGTTTATATTGTCTTTCCTATATATACTGAAAATGGAAATTTGATCTTTGACCTCTTGTTCCTTCAATTTCATTTTATTTAATAGAAATTTGTACCATTGATGATTTCTGGGGGTGGGGGAGGGAGGCAGGAACATCCTCGTATTTCCCTGAGTCCCGTGGTAATGTTCTCTTCTTCCCATTATTGTGTAGTTTTAGAGGTTCAGTTAGATGGCTTTTCTTTTGAATATAGCCATGATTGCTATGATTAAAAAAATCACCAGCTGAAGCATAGTATCTTTGCTGACCGTCAGTCATTTTGGGCTGTCCGTGCCTGAACACTCTTCCTGTGTTTTGGGAATTCTTTATCTTACACTTCTGCCTCCTGCCTTCCACTACAAAAGCTAAAAACATTAGATCCTAATTTTCCCATTCTTCTTTGAACCTGGGACCCCACTTTTGATTCAGGAGCTAAAGGTTCAAAGAAGAAAGGATACCACAGAATCTGTTCTGGTGGTGTAGGTGGTACTAGTGACAACCGTTTTCTAAGGGTGGCGTTCAGTAGTGGTGGGGGCAGCACTGCAGGCTGTGGTATCCTCTGTGTAGTTGCAACAGTTATGTCGCCTTCACCCGGGGAGATTTTATGGCAGGATTTTGACTGTGGACCTGGAGGCCTGGTTTCCACCCTTCCAAGTAGCCGCTCAGTGCATTTCTTTTCTACTTAAAACCAGCCAAGATTAGTTTCTTTTGTGAATGGCTAGGAGTTTTGCCTGGTGTGCTATCACAGGCCTTGGACCTGGAGCCCAGCAATGCATTCTTGTCTTAGCTCTGTCCCAGGCTGTCTGACCTTGGGTGAACCACTTTAATACTGATTCTTCATTTCTAAAACAAGGGTATTGTCAAGGTCCTTTTAGCTCTAAAATTCTATTGTTTTTGCTTCTGCTAATTAATTAGTGGGATTCGTAGATAATACAAGGGTATTATCTTGTATTATCATATCTTGTATGAAGTATCTGAGTATTGATGTGCTCATCATTGGCTGCCAAACCCATTGGTGGGTACCACCAAAATTCTGCTCAGTTATTTCAGTATAGTATTGTTCTTTTCTGTTCTGGCAATTGCTGGGTTCTTGTGCCTGTATTTAACCCTACTGGTTAGCTAGTATTTGCTGGTTCTATGTACTGCTTGCATCTTGACAGGTGTAAAAATGTTCTTTGTTTTCTGTTTAGTGATCTGATTGAAGGGAACAAATTCTTTAGGCACCAGTAGGTTTCAAGGTTTACATGGTAATGTTGATTCAGATGAGAGCTCATTAATGGAGAGTTGAGGTTTGAAGTCATAAATTGTAAAAATTACATTTTAATACAGTACTGTTGGCTGAGAGATTCACGATGTAAAGAGACCAACCTTTTTAAAGTTTTTCACATGTGCACAATGTGAAATGGTTTTCCGGGAAAGCTAGCAACAAATGCGTTATAAGTGCCACCTCATTGTATGGTTATCGTCATTAGCTCTGCAATTGTCTCAAAAATAAAAAGAGAGAAGCAGGGAAAGGATCTTAGAGATCATCTGTATTCAAACCTAGCTTCAAATAGAAAGAATCTCCTTGGGGCTTCCTTACCCCTAATCTGTGTCCTTTCAAACACCACATGAAAGTAAAATGAGATCAACATTAATTTAGTCTTCTACCTTACTTAGAAAACTCATTTTTGGTTTCATTTGTCACCACAATAAAAATTGATGATATTTTTTATTTGGTTATATTCATCTCAGAAGCAGCAATGGAAACTGGATTGCCAGTGAGGATGGCAGGTATTTTGTTGGGAGAACCATTCTTATTGCATCTTCTAGGGAAAGAGTTGGACGGGATCTATTAATCAGTCATTCAGATTCAGGTTTAACAAACATTTATTGATCGCTAAGTACGTTAGGGACATCCACCTGTGTGGCAATGGCAGGTTTTTTATTTAGTGTCCATCTTGTGCTAATTGCTATGGAATTTTAATAAAGTGTTAAACAGTCCTACAGCGGTATTCAGATTTAGCTGGGAAAACCTTTTTAAAATTAACACACGTGGAACAATTCTGAAATAGTTTAGGACCAAACTACGATACTAACTATAACAATGCCGCAGAAGTTTAAATGCGAGGGTTCGTGTGGTCTGGAGGGCCTAGGTATACTGCATAAACCAGGTGGACCTTGAAGCATGTCATATTTTGAGAGGGCAGCAGAACAGAAAAGGGAAAAGCTTTCGGGGAAAGGGATGTGTCATGTTCAAAGAAAGACCAAAAGAGGACAAGTGTGGCACATGCATTCGAGAGTGAAGAGAAGGAAGGAAGTGGACTGAGGCTGGTGTTACAAAGTCATGTGGCTACATGGACAGGGAGGGTGGTCCTGGATGAAAGGCTGAAGGGTCTGTATTGGAAATAGGCCATAAAAAGGTGTGGTAAACATTTGTTTCTAGAGCATACAGCACAGAGTGGTTTGTGTATTCTTCTACCTTTTCTTCTTTTCTTTTTCTTCAGACTCCCTCGAGCCCACTTACCAGCAGCTTCAGAAAATGAAACTGGACAAGAGTCCCTTTGTGGTGGTGTCTGTGGTTGGGCAGGAACTGCTGACAGCGGGCCATCACGGGGCGTCTGTGGTTGTCTTAGAAGCCGCTCTGAAGATTGGCACCTGCAGCCTCAAACTGAGAGGTTCCGTTTTCTCTGCCCTGAGCAGTGCCTACTGGTCTCTCGGAAACACAGAGAAGAGCACTGGATACATGCAGCAGGACTTGGACGTAGCCAAGACCTTAGGTAGAGTTACGCTTCGCTCCTTTATTCCAGTACAGGGAGGAGCTCAGGAAAGCCGATTAACCTGGCGTGAATGGGGATGTTTTAGAGGATCGGGGTCTTTAGGGCTTTCCATCGGCCCCAAAGGCCAAGAGATATGGATTAACATATTCATTGCCCTCCTCAGAGAGTTGGGTTCCCAGATGTAATATCCCAAATGAGTGTATTGGTGGGCGAATCTTTCATCTTAATTGTAATTGTTGCCCACGTTAGAATGCACCATCTTGATGTTGGAGGAGACGGGACAGTGCCATGTTCCGAGTGTGGGCTCTGGAGCCAGACGGCTGTGTTCAGAATCCTGGCCTGCCACTTACTAGCAGGGTGACCTTCAGCAAGTTGTCTAAGCTCTCTGTGCTGCCATTTCCTCGTTTGTAAAATAAGTGTGGCTCATACTTGCGATTGTTGTTATGGTGATTATTCAAGGGCTTGCGGGATTGCAGTAAGAGAAGGGATGTGGTGAATCTACCATTGGCATACTTATAAAGGAGCAATATGTGATAGTAGGTTTGGAGTCAAATGACTGAACCAACAAGCTGATGGTTGTTCAGAACCAACAGTCATTAGCGGAGCAATGAAGTGACTCAAACAGCAGCTGGTTTGTACCAAAGTCTTTAACCTCTCATTTCCAGGACACCCATGTCCCTGGTTGCAGTTGTATAACAACAATAACAGTTGTTATCCAGAGATTTAAGGTCTAGGACGACTTTCCACATATAGTCTGGTAGAAGAAGAAAGTACTTTTCTAAGAGAAGGCAAGTGAAATCTTAGCTAGCAAGTCTGTGGCTCTTCAGTTAAGATGGCCGTTATATGTTAAAACAATGCTATAACTTAGAGAAGTCTACTTTTTTCAACCCATGCAGGTGACCAGACAGGAGAATGCCGAGCTCATGGGAATCTAGGCTCTGCATTCTTCTCCAAAGGAAATTACCGGGAGGCTCTCACTAACCACAGGCATCAGCTGGTGCTCGCCATGAAGCTCAAGGACCGAGAGGTAGGAGGTCACCTGCAAACTCAAAACACTTCTTTTTGGAAACAAAACGTCTTAGGTACCTTAAAGTGTTACTTTTAGAAGTTGATAATCATTGCTTCTGTATTTCATCAACAACCAGGTGTTGGGCGTCTGCCAAGTAGAGGCCTTGGGGATACAGAGATAAGACATGGCTCCTGACCTCAGGCTCTGACTGCGTGGTCTGATGCGCTCTTCTGATTCTCTTCAAATGTGCTGTGGAGCAGACATCCATAAAATTAGCAAAAAGCTATATTATCGTGACACATTCATTAAATTAAGGAAGCACACATTATGCTTTATTTGAGATAGAGTATTATTACTGCAAACCCTTCCTGTTGTTTCTTCAGTGGATTTTTAACTCAGGTGGTAGAAGCATACGAAGTCTGATTCAGAGACTTGAATTGTAATGATAAAGAAATATCATCCCAGTCTTCATTATTGAAATGAAATGTAATATTCTCAGAGACCTGATACCTAGGAGATGGGACATGATGAGAAAGTGCCTACAGAGTGGAAAGAGGGTGGGGTTTGGAGTGAGATAGACCCAGATTTGAATCCCTGCTCCAGTGCTTCTTGGATCTGCCATCTTGGGGAAGTTATTACTTAACCCTTTTGCCTCTAACTTCTTACTCAGAAAATGACGATTCTATTTATTCCATGCACAGTTGTCGATAGGATTATTAATAATACGTGTAAAGTACTTAGCATGGTACCTGGAATTCTATAATGGAATTCCATAGATAGTACTTAAAATATAATATTAACAAGGAAGAGACAGTTAAAAGCAGAGGCAACAATAAATTTATGAATCAATTTATGTGTTGGGAAATATGTTTAGGTACGTTTGTACTGCAGAATTTCACTATGGGGCATTATGGAGAGTAATTATATTATTTAAATGACTCGATATCTTCAAGTCTCTAGAACATTAGGAAGGAACTGGGGAGGGAAACAGCTTTGTACCAACAGTGTGCTGGAATCTCCCCATGGGAAGACTGGACTTCTGCAATGTCTCTCTCATCCATGGGTGTCAGAAAAAAGCCTTTGAAAGCTACCAAAATAAGACGACTGAGGGCCATGGACTTTTGGCAATTTTATTCTCAAGAGAATTACCTAAACACTTTTCTCTTTGTCTATTCACTCTTAGCTTACAAACATTTCTTATAAGCAATACAGTCTGATTTCTTGATGTTAAGAGAATGAAAAGAGGAATCAGGCTTCTCGAGGCAGATATACTGATGGCATTAAGAAGTGAGAGTCATGTTTAAGAACTAAAACAGCGTAGTTGTCTAGATAGGGCCATTTAATGAAGAGACAGTTATAAATACATCAAGAACTGCATTTGTACTCTATTTTCTTAAGCTTTGGGATATGTATATTAGCCCAATTACTGGCTAGAGTAGAAAGGCTTTTAATTAGCGCCATAGGATTGTCATAGGTATTAAAAAGGAGACATGAAATTTTTCTGCTTTTCCTCTTAATAGTGTAATTTTCTGTAGCCTGTGTTATCTGGGTTTCATAGACTTTTGTTGTACAGTAGTTATGAAGAAATCATTGAATCATAAGGATGAAAAGGACCTTGAGATAATACGGGTAACCAGTTCCCTGCCCAAAACCTTTCCATCTTAGAGGTGTCACCTACCACAGACACCCCCTCTCCCCTTCCGTTGGCCTCTGCTTAACCACTACTGCAGTAGTTCACAAGCCTGCCGAGTGGGAAATCCCTTTTATGTATAATTAAGAGACCCTGAGATTGATTTTTAAACCTATTTCCTTCTCCCCACTGGAGGTAGGTAGAGAATGTCCAGCTACTATAATTAAGGGTCTCCTCAATGTTTCAGGTTATCAAAACCTTAACAATTTTTACAATCCTCTTTTGGCTATTCCCCTTCTACTCTGGCCTAGTCTGGCTGCTGGTTAGCCATAGCTTGACTACAGCAGAAGGCTTGTTCTGGGATGTTCTGGTTTCTAGCCCTTGCTAGCTGCCCTGTGTTGCCAAAGCGTATTTATCTGATTTCTAGATTGACCTGCAGAATTTCTGTTTTCTCTCACTGTGTGTCTCTTTTGTAGTGTTTGCCTCTGGAATTATAGGGTACCATTAGTTTTCTTGATAAATTTAATGTTATTTATTTTCTTATCATTTCTCTTCATTTTTACGGTTGTATTTGAGTGCTGCTTCTTGCCTGCCTGCAATTAACTGGAAATCTTTATCCCCCCATCCCTGAATCCAGCTACCAATTGTTAAGACTGGAGTTAATATTGGTTCAGAACTTAAAGGAATATATAAAATGTCTAAATGGAACTATAACAATAATATGTATTTTGTTTAGATCCAAAGTTTTAGTTGACCAGTCTTCTGGAATTTAACTCGGTTAACTGTGAGGTCTGCTCACGAAGCACTGTGCTGGGGGTTCAAGGTATGGGTGGGGGGTGGGGGGTCACTCCCCTTCAGGGGCTCATGTTCTCTTCGAGTCAGAACTTTAACACAACAAAAATATTAAAACACTGCTTGAGCAATAAATGGTGAATCACTGCTAAGATTGTGGAATTCTAGAGGAGACAGAGACTGGTATAAACTTGGGAAGCTTTGTGAAACAGGTGGGGCTCAAGTTGGCCCCTGAGTGAGAGATAGAAATTGGCATATGGGGTTCTAAAACCTGGGCAGCATTATTAGTCATGTTTTGCTGAGTGATAAGATAGTTCATGCCTTTAGCAAAGGCCAGATATTTTCCATCATCCTATTCGGTATAGTCACAGACTTTTGGTTTTTCTAAAAGGTAGTATTTATTAGTTTTATTCAGTTACATAAAAAATACATGAAAATAACCAACTGTAAGCTTACCATCCTATTAATATTTTGGGTATAATCTTTTGGTCATATATGCAGTTATAATTGTTTTTATCTATTGAAACAAAAATTGAAATCTTATTGTAATACTGTTTTATAATTTGTTTTTCATTAATATTTTCCCACTAATTTTTAAATATTCTACTGAAAGTCTTATGGCTTTCTTATGATTTATTTAATATGTCCCCATACTGATATTTTTTTGTTTGGTTTTGTTTTTAGTTTCAGGTGTACAAAGCAACTAATAGATGTTTAAACCCTTCATAAAGTAATAACCCGCCCCCCAAGCTACTACCCCTCTGACATCTTATATGGCTGTTACAATGCCATTGACTATCTTCCCTATGTTGTACTCCACATTCTGGGACTACATATACCTACATACTTACTTATAATTGACATTCAATATTATTCTACTTCAGCTTCAGGTGTACAGCGCAGTGGGCAGGCATCTACACAGTCTATGAAGTGATCCCCCTGATAAGTCCAGTGCCCATCTGCCACCTTACATGGTCTTTGCAACACTGTTGATTATATTCCCCATACTGTATTAACTACCAGTTTGTATTTCTTAATGCTTTCACCCAAAGAGGCCAACACTAAGACACATCATAATTAAAATGCCAAAGGTTAAAGACAAAGGGAGAATCTTAAAAGCAGCAAGAGAAAAGTAGTTAGTTACTACCTACAAGGGAGCCCCCATTAGACTGTCAGCTGATTTCTCAACAGAAACTTTGTAGGCCAGAAGGGATTGGCAGGAAATATGCCAAGTGATGAAAAGCAATGATCTACAACCAAGGTTACTTTATCCAGCAAAGCTGTCCCCATACTGTTACACATTTAGTTTGTTTCAAAATATTTGGTATTATAAAATCTGGAAAAAATATTTGTAGATAAATCTTTGAACATATCTCTCATCATTTCCTTTGGTCAAATTCTTCAAAGTGGGCTCACTTGGCAAAAACATATCAAGGCTTCTGATACTTACTGTAAATTGCCCTCAGAAAGGCTGTCTCTTTTTTCAGTCCTTCCAGCAATTTATGAAAGGTTTCATTTCCTTGCACTAGCTAACATGAGGCATTACTATTAAAACTAAAAAGTCAACTTGATATGTAAAAAAAACCCCAAAAACCAGTACCTGGTATCTTATTGTTTTAATTTGTATTTCTTTGATCTCTTTGAGGGATGATTTTTTTTTTTTTAAGTGTGTTTTTCCAGGACCCATCAGCTCCATCCAAGTCAATTAGTTGTTTCAATCTAGTTGTGGAGGGCGTAGCTCACAGTGGCCCAACAACCTTGTCGTTAAGAGCTCCACACTCTAACCAACTGAGCTAACCAGCTAGTACCGGGCTTGATTATGTTTTGAACATTTCTTGTATAAAATGTTTCATGCTCATATTTCTTTTATAAGGAGGTTTAATGCTCCGACCTAATTGTTTTTTTTGTGATATTGGTTATTTTATATTGATCTGATTCTGGGCATTGCTGTATCATTCCACTGAGCTGTTGGACAATTTGTGTTCTAATACACAGTTTTAATTATTGTTACTTTATAATACATGTTATATCTTCTACAAGTTCCATACCAATATTCTTTTTAAAAATGTATGGGATATTCTTCCTTTCCCACTCCTACAAATGAACTTTAAAATTATTTTGTCAAATTTCGGAGACTCTTTTATTGGGATCCTTACTGAAAGTGTACTGAATTTACAAATTACTTATGGATAAATTGATGTCTTTCCGGTAGTCTATCTTCTGTTCAAGAGCCTGGTCTTTTCCTCCATTTACTCTTTTATGCCCCTCACTGATTTATTTACACTTTTTGGGAGATTTTTTTCCCCCTAGATATTTAAGGCATCTTGTTGGAAATGGGACATTGTTTTCATTGTGTGTGTGTGTGTGTGTGTGTGTGTGTGTGTGTGTGTGTGTGTTTAACTAGCTATTGATGACATAGAGGCAAGATGTTTATTTTGCATGATTTGTTATTGGTCATGTGAAAATTCTCATTGTAGCTCATAATTTTTTGCTTATTTCTTTGGATTTTTCCGTGATGGAAATTTCTGTAAATAATGATAATTTTATGCATTTCTTTACGTATGTTATACCCTTACTGTTTTCCCTCTTAATTATTACATGGGTTAGAACTTTGAGAACTCTTCCCCCAGTCAAAAACTGTACCAAAATGCATACCTTCATGAGTATATGAAGTTTAGAAATGTACTCTTTTTATGGTTATCCTGCTCTTACATTGTATCTGTGACCTCAAATTGTACTTTGGTTTCCCTTTAGCATTATAGTTCCCCCTAGAACAATACAGAGTTTGGGGTGCTTATCCCCATGCAATAGAATATAACTTTTGACTACAGTTGTCCCTCAATATCCATGGGAGATTGGTTCCAGGACCCCCACAGGTAATAAAATCCATGGATGCTCGAGTCCCTATATAAAATGGTGTAGGACAGTGCATACAGGTGGCCCTCTGCATCCATGGATTCCCAACCACATATAGAAACTACCGCTTTTAGTATTCAATAAACCAGTAGGTTGAATCCACTGATGTGAAACCCAGGGATAAAGAGCACTGACTGTATATCTATTGAAAAAAATCCACATGTAAGTGGATCCATGCAGTTTAAACCCAGGTTGTTCAACGGTTAACTGTATTTTGATATTGAAATAAAATATAGGAAACTGTCTTTTGAAACAAAAATTAAACACTGTAAATGTTCTGACTGGCGAGGAGACCAACCTGCATCTTTCTGCCTCTGATATTTTAGGTATAATGCATTAACAAATTTTTCCCAGAGTAGCAAGATAGCAGCCTGAAACCACTTTCTCCACTTACCTTAAAGAGCAATAGGTTTTTCTTTTACAAGATTACTCTCAGATACTTAATAGGGGAAGTGATACCTTCTCCATAGGATTTTTCATTCTAACTAACCTTCTGTCTGCTTTAATGGTTTCAAAATTAATTTCTGGTGCCCACAGAGACCTTCCTGTGAGCTAATATTAATTGTCAGAAGAGTGCATAAATTATCTTGTACTAGAGACATTGTTCTCTATTCAGGGAATCTGATATGCAAATATGCTGATGACTGAAGTTTTTTTATCGGTCTGATTTCTCTCCTGAGCCTCATCTTTCTTTATCCAACTGCTGCCTAGACATCCACCTTCAATTCAGTGTTCCTGACTTAGCCCCAATCTGTACCTACTTCTACTTAGCACTTGTCCAATTACTCATGCCCCCTCACCCTCACGTTTGGTTTATTACTGGGTTCTCCTCTTTCTCTAATAGAAATCTCTTCTCTGCCTCCTCTTTTCTGCCTTCTGCTGCCTAGACTTTTGCAGTAGACTTCTCTCAGAATTTTCACTTTTTAATTGACACTGTCCTGTAAGCAAAGGAGAGAAGGTGTCTACTACTTAGATCTATGAGTGTATCTTGAAGCTGCAGCAATAAGTTGATAATTTCTTTCAAGTGTAGTATAGTGGTTGAGAGTGTGAACTTAGATATTAGACAAACTTGGAATGGAACTTTGGCTGGGTTCCTTATTAACATATAACCCTGGCTATATATAGAAAACCCTAAAAACTCCACCAAAAAGCTATTAGAAACAATGAACGAATACAGTAAAGTTGCTGGCTACAAAATCAACATACAAGTCCATTGCATTCCTATATACTAACAATGAAATCTCAGAAAAAGAAATACAAAAAACAATTCCTTTTGCAATTGCAGCAAAAAGAATAAAATACTTAGGAATAAACTTAACTAAGGATGTGAAAGACCTATATGCTGAAAACTATAAGACATTTTTAAAAGAAATTGAAGAAGACACAAAGAAATGGAAAGACATTCCATGCTCATGGATTGGAAGAATCAACATAGTTAAAATGGCCATATTACCCAAAGCAATATACAGATTTAATGCAATCCCCATCAAAATCCCAATGGCATTTTTTAAAGAAATAGAACAAAAAATCATCAGATTTGTTTGGAACCACAAAAGACCCCGAATAGCCAAAGCAATCTTAAGAAAAAAGAACAATACTGGAGGTATCGCACTCCCTGACTTTAGCTTGTACTACAGGGCTACAATAATCAAAACAGCATGGTATTGGCAGAAAAACAGACACATAGACCAATGGAATAGAATTGAGAACCCAGAAATAAAACCACATAAATACGGACAGATAATTTTTAAGAATCAAAAAATATACAGTGGAGAAAAGACAGCCTCTTCAATAAATGGTGCTGGGAGAATTGGATAGCCACGTGCAAAAGAATGAAACTGGACTGCTATCTGTCACCATGTACCAAAATTAATTCAAAATGGATCAAAGACTTAAGCATAAGACCTGACACAATAAACTGCATAGAAGAAAACATAGGTACTAAACTTATGGACCTTGGGTTCAGAGAGCCTTTTATGAATTTGACTCCAAAGGCATGGGAAGTAAAAGCTAAAATAAATGAATGGGACTATATGAAACTTAAAAGCTTCTGCACAGCAAAAGAAACCATCGACAAAATAAAGAGGCAACCAAAATAAAGAATAGGAGAAGATTTTTGCAAACAGTGCCTCCGATAAGGGGCTAATATCCAAAATATACAAGGAACTCATGAAACTCAACAAAAAACAAACAACCCAATTGAAAAATGGGCAGAGGACCTGAAGAGACATTTCTCCAAAGAGGACATACAAGTGGCAAATAGACATATGAAAAAATGCTCAACATCGCTAATCATCAGAGAAATGCAAATAAAAACCAAAATGAGATATCACCTCACCCCAGTCAGAATGGCTATCATCAACAAATAGTAACAAGTGTTGGAGAGGCTGTCGAGAAAAAGGAACCCTCATCTACTGTTGGTGGGAATACAGACTGGTGCAGCCATTATGGAAGGCAGTGTGGAAGTTTCTCAAAAAATGACGAATAGAATTACCATATGACCCAGCAATCCCTCTTCTGGGTATCCAAAAAATCTGAAAATATTTATCCATAAAGACACATATGCTCCAATGTTCATTGCAGCTTTGTTTACGGTGGCCAAGACATGGAAACAACCAAAATGTCCTTCTATAGATGATTGGATAAAGAAGTTGTGGTATATATACACAATGGAATATTATTCGGTGGTAAGAAAAGATGATATAGGAACATTTGTGACAACATGGATGGATCTTGAGTGTATAATGTTAAACGAAATAAGTCAGACAGAAAAAGCAGAATCAATCAGCAGAATGATTTCACTGATATGTGGTATATAAACCAAAAACAACAAAAGAACAAGACAAACAAATGAGAAACAAAAACTCATAGACACAGACAATAATTTAGTGGTTACCAGAGGGTAAGGGGGGTGGAGGGTGGGAGATGAGGGTAAGGGGGATCAAATATATGGTGATGGAAGAAGAACTGACTCTGGGTGGTGAACACACAATGGGATTTATAGATGATGTAATACAGAATTGTACACCTGAAATCTATGTAACTTTACTAGCAATTGTCACCCCAATAAACTTAAAAAAAAAGATGCGAAAAGAAAACGCATATAACTGGAAATTACATAAATCTTCTAAGTGTGATGTATATGGACTTGTATGAAAAAGCTGCTATAAACATTCACACACACACACACACACGGTGTCAAAAAATGTATTTAATTTATAAATACATTTCTTAAATATAATGTATTCATATTTAAGAAAGGAAAAAATGTATTAATTGTAATACTCAATATACACCTGTAACAAAAGATGAACACAAGTCACGTTTGACTTCTGCAATTACAAAAAGTGCTCAGAGTGCTTACCATCATGCGTCCATTATGGCAAAGTACTGCTTGAGCATAGAAAACCTCTCTTACAATGTCTATGCATTTTTTGGCACTGTATATATTTATACGTATATGTATATACTAGATAGATAGATAAGATAGATATATAGATATATGTGACATGGAAACAGCCCAGGGTCCATCACAGATGAATGGATAAAGAAGATGTGGGATACATGTGTGTGTGTGTAATGGAATATTATTGAACCATAAAAAGAATGAAATGAAATCTTGCCATTTGCAGCAACATGGATAGACCTAGAGGATATTAGATTAAATAAAATAAGTCGGACAGAATAAGACAGATATTACATGATTTAACTTATATGTGAAAAAAAATCCAAAAACCCCAAACGAACAAAACAAAACTGAAACAGATTCATAGATATAGAGAACAAACTGATGTTTGCCAAGGCGGGGTGGATGGCATGGGAGGATGGTTGCAAAGAGTGAAGAGGAATCAGAGGTACAAACTTGCAGTTATAAAATAAAATAAGTCATGAGGATGTAATGTACAGCACAGGGAATAATACAACATAGTAACAGCGTAATAATTTTATACAGTGACATATTGTTACCAGACTTATTGTGACGATCACATTATAAGGTATACAATGTGGAATCACTGGTATACACCTGAAACTAATACAATATTGTGTCTCAACTATACTTTAAAAAATGGGAGTAGTTTGAATTAAAATGTGCTCTAAATGTAAAATGCACACTGGACTTCAAAGACTTAGAATGAAAAAAACGTAAAATATCTCATTATTAAGTTTTTATATTGATTATAGTATAATGATAATATTTCGCATACATTGATTAAGTAGAATATGTTATTAAAATTAATTTTACTCTAGTTTTACATTTCATGTGGTTACTAGAAAGTTTAAATTATGTTTGTATTATACAGCATGGCTCTAGACCACTTAATATTATGGTTTTGTTTTTTATATGTGGGAATATATCATTTTTCAAAATGTTTTTCACTTAATAGTATTGAACTTCTTTTCATGTCACCACATACAGATCAACTACATTCTTTTGAACTTTTTTTGCAGTGATACATATTATGGATGTGCCATTCATCTGCTGATGGAAGGTTCAGGGAAGGTTTTTTTCCTTTTACAGATATGGTTGCAGCAAGTAAGACCTTATACAAATCTCTTTGTACACATTTAGGACTAGATTAGTGTCTGATAAGTGGAATCGCTGGGTGAACAGGTATTGTACATATTTTAGATTAAAAGATTTTCCCAGATTGCACACCAAAAAGTCTAGTGTGAACCCATAAGCACTTGATAACAATCTTAGATTTTTTTTTTCAAATTGATTGGCAAACTGTAACTGTCATGATCCCTCATTTATAGCACTTATTGTTTATTTGCTTGTAATGGTGGTCTTTTCCCCACTGTTTACCTGGCAGCTTTTGGAGAGAAAGGAAAACAGCTTATTCATATTGATCTTCTCATTTGAATACTCATTCATTCAGCACATGTTAACTCGGTGCTTACTGTGTCCCAGGTACTATACTGATTGTGGCTACAGAGATGACTATGCCATGCTCCTTGCCCTCAAGGAGCTCACATCTGCTGGCAGAGCGGTAGTATTCCAGGCCAGTGTTGACAAATACTTTTTGGCCTTGAGGAAGCACATCGAAGGTTTACAGTAGAGTGCTCTCCTGTCCTTGGTTCTTATGAATGGTGGCCTTTGTTTTACTCAGAGCTGGACAGGAAGCCTATGAAGCCCAGCAGTAAATGCCAACTAAGCCTACTCATCCTTTCTTTTCTGCAGTTTCTTCACTGTCCATAACTAAAGTCTAAAATTCACATTCAGTAAGGATGCTTTTTATATTCTGATAATGCCTCCCATAGAAAAGATCTTTTAAAATGAAATTTCGCTGTTTGTGATATTGAAGATTAAAGGTAGATGATAATCATTACCAATTTATGACACCTGTGGGTTCACAAAAACAGTTACTGACCTCCTCTACCCCCCCAAAAAGAGAAAACTGAGCCTCTTGGATTTCCTTTAGGATGTGGCTACAGGAAATTCATTAGATGATTTTCGATGACATCATCCTGACTATAGCACTTTCTCCAAAAACAATGCTATTTTTCTTGGACCTTTTTGCAGACATTTTCTACACCATGTATATTAATATATTGGTTGTGCTAATATGAAATCCACACATAGGTTTATGGGGTGTGTGTGAGAAGGAGAGACAGACAGAAGGAATGTAGTGAGATAATTGTTTTACTTCCAGTAGTTCAGGAGAATTGGTTAAAAGGTAAAATGCATCCCATTTTAGAACAATATCCTTAGTATTAAGTTCAGGAAGGGAATGCTTGCAACCTTTTCAGTGGTGTATGTCTTACAGGCTTTTGAGAAAGAAAAAAGATTGTTAAGCTGTAACTCTTCAAATCACTGAAGACTGTAAGACTTGGAAAGTAGATACTTGTGAAGAATAGGGATAGGGTATCAATTTCTTGATTATGCTCTTTGTACTTTGTATTATAAGTCATTTGAGCCAGACCCTTAGGGCCTGTAATGAGTAAGAAAAACTTTTTCTCCTACTGATAAAATAGTTATTACCTCAAAAGAAATTGCACAGCTGGTGAATATGTGTGTGTATGTACAGTCCCCGCTTAACCGCGGTTTCACTTTCCACAGTTTTCAGTTAACTGTGGTCAACCGCAGTTCAAAAATATTAAATGGAAAATTACAGGAATAAACAATAAGTTTTAAATTGCATGCCATTCTGAGTAACGTGACGACATCTCAGGCCTTCCTGCTCTGTCCTTCCTGAGACATGAATTATCCCTCTGTCCGTCGTATCCACGCTGCATGCACTGCCTACCTGTTAGTCACTCAGTGGTTGTCTTGGTTGTCAGATCAACTGTCCTGGCAATTTGGATCTGCCAAAGAGAAGCCATAAAATGCTTCCTTTAAGTGACAAGACGAAAGTTCTCTACTTAATAAGGCATGTTATCTCACATCATGACAAGGAGAAAGGGAGAAAGATGAGTACAGAACAATTAAGATGTTTTAAGAAAGACCATATTCACGTAACTTTTATTATAATAGATTGCTATCATTGTTCTATAGTATTAGTAGTTGTTTTTAACCTTTTGCAATGCCTAATTTATAAATTAAACTTTATGACTGGTATATATGTATAGGAACAGACAAATGTAGGGTTTGATACTACATGTCTGCAGTTTCAGGCGTCCACTGGGGATCTTGGAACATATGCCCTGCAGATAAGGGAGGACTACTGGATACTATATAATGTATGATATGTTTACAAATTATTCTGCTCTCAGCTGTTGCATTTTTCTCAACTATATTTTTTCAAGTTCTATTTTTCTCATCACTCTCCCTCTGTCCTCTTCCAGCCATTGCATTTTGTTTTCTCTTTCTCTACAGAGTAGAAAGATCTTCAAATTAGGAATTGGGAGATATAAATTCAAATCCTTGATTTGCCGTGACCAGCCGTATGTTAAGGGGCCAACGTCTTCTGGAAGCCCTCTTGGTTGCTGGGTCACTGTAAACAGGACCACCAGATCAGAATATCTTGACAGCTGTGTTGCCCAATGCTTTAGCTGTTAACCACCTGTGGTTAGTTTAAATTAAATTAATTAGAATAAAACAAAATAAAAAATGCAGTTTCCCAATCAAAATAACCACATTTTCAGTGTGCTCAGTAGCCCATGTGTCCAGTGGCTAACATATTGGGAGCACAGAAAAACAAGTCTGTTATCTCAGATAGTTCTATTGACTAGTGCTAGCAGTCTCTCATAGCTCTAATCTTTAAATTAATCAGAAGGCAAAAGTGCATCAGTGTGAATCACAGACTACCTTCATGTTTTCATAGTACCTGCTATTTATACTGAAATCATTTATATTTTTTTCAGATGCACAGGGAAAGAAGGAAGGTTCTGCTGTAATAATGGCAAAGTAGCTCATATCAGCCTAGCCACATATTACAACTATACACTCTAGGAAAAATACAAAACAAAGAACTATTGGAAGGTACTGGAGAGTGACCAAAAGCAGACAGAAACTGGAGGAGAGTTAACACTTGGAAGAAGGGAATAACACTAGATGAGTTTCCTGTTTTTAATGTCTTTTTGACAGAGTGCCAGCACCAGACTCCACAGTGCTACTAAAATATGTGTAGAAATCTGTAGTCTTATTGGTTATGGAATCAGAGGACAGAGTTTGGGCTCAGAACAGCAATCAGAAAGTGAGGAGTGAATTGTGGACAATCCATAGAAGAAACCCAAATTTTATGTATAAGTTCTGACCAGATCTCTGAGTAACCCCTGAAATAAGCATTTGAAGGCAGATTCTAAGGAACTCAGTTAAAGCTGAAAGAACTAGATTTCAACTGCTGCTCACTTCAGGGGAAACAGTTTGGTGTTTGAGTTCATAAGGGTTAATTGCCTGCAAAAACAAAAGTGTTGATACTTTATTGAATAATATAACAAAGCCCCGAGTGTCTGCAGTGTATCATTCACAAAGTCCAGGATATATTTCAAAATTATTAGACATATGAAGAAGTCAGAAAATGATTTATACTCAAGAGAAAAGGCATTCAAAGAAACCAACCCCAACATGACCCAAATGTTGGAATTAATAAATAAGGTT
Source organism: Rhinolophus hipposideros (assembly GCF_964194185.1). NCBI lineage: Eukaryota > Metazoa > Chordata > Mammalia > Chiroptera > Rhinolophidae > Rhinolophus > Rhinolophus hipposideros. The sequence continues at coordinate 17,584,911 of NC_138070.1, read as the reverse complement.
TTTTAAACAGTTGTTATAACTTGTGTTCAAATATGGAAAGTAAAATATGCCCATAATGAATGACTAGATTGAAAAATCTCAGCAGAACAATAGGAACTAGTCCATAAGAAAGTAAAGAAAGTAAAATGGAAATTTTAGCCCTGAAAAATACAGGATCTGAAATGAAAACATTCACTGGATAGGTTTAATAGAAGATTGAAGATGACAGAGAAAGAGGCATGAACTTGAAGATAGGTCAACAGAAATTATCTAATCTGAAAATCAGAGAGAAAATTGATTAAAAAAGATTAATAGAACCTCAGTGCATTGTGGAACAATATCAAAGGGTCTTATGTATAATTACATATGTGTTGCAGAAAGACAAGATAAAATAATGGAAAAAAGAATATGTGTAGAAATAGTGGCTAAAATATGTCTAAATTTAGTAAAAATAAATAAATTTATAGATTATAAAAATTCTGCTAATCTCAAGCAGAATAAATAAAAAGGAAATGATACCTATGAACTTTATAGTCAAACTACTATAAACCAATTATAAAGAATAAATCTTGAAAGTAACCGGGGGAAAATGACGCATTACAAAGAGAGAAAGCAACAGTACAAATGATGGCTGATTTTTTTTATGAGAAATAATGGAGTCCAGAGGACAGTGGGACAAAATTTTCAAAATGCTGAAAGAAAAAAGAAAATACCTGCTAACCCAGAATTCAATAACCAACAAAAATAATTCTCACCCAGAGTCAGTTCTCCTTCCATCACCAGTGAACACATAACGTGAAATATAGATGATGTATTATGGAATTGTACACCTGAAATCTATATAACTTTACTAACAGTTGTCACCCCAATAAACTTTAATTTAAAAATAATAATTTTCATGGATGAAAGCAAAATAAAGACATTTTAAGATAATTGAAAACCAAGAAAATAATCAATAGACCTGCACTAAAAGAAATGCCAAGGGAGGGTTTTCAAGCTGATGGAACATGATATCAAATGGAAACTCAGATATTCAGGAAACAGGGAATAAAATAAATTAAATAGTTATAAAAAATAAGTATGTTGGTAAATATAAAAGACAACTTTTACTTTTTTCTCATGTTTTTAAATGTGCACATAGCTGTTTAAAGCAAGAAAATTGTAATATTAAATTGTAGGATATATGGCACACATGGATGTGATTCATATATATATATATATATATATGTATATGTATATATATATATATATATATATATATATATATATATATATATATAAAAGATTTTTATTGGAGAAGGGGAACAGAACTTTATTGGGGAGCAGTGTGTACTTCCAGGCCTTTTTTCCAAGTCAAGTTGTCCTTTCAATCTTAGTTGTGGAGGGTGCCGTTCAGCTTCAAGTTGTTGTCCTTTCAGTCTTAGTTGTGGAGGGCGCAGCTCAGCTCCAGGTCCAGTTGCTGTTTCTAGTTGCAGGGGGCGCAGCCCACCATCCCTTGTGGGAGTTGATGAGAGGACGCGCTCCAACCAACTGAGCCATCCGGGAGCTCAGTGGCAGCTCAACTCAAGGTGCCATGTTCAATTTTAGTGGCAGGGGGGCGCTGCCCACCATCCCTTGCGGGATTCGAGGAATCCAACTGGCAACCTTGTGGTTGAGAGGATGCGCTCCAACCAACTGAGCCATTCGGGAGCTCAGCGGCAGCTCAGCTCAAGGTGCCGTGTTCAATCTGAGGAATTGAACTGGGAATCTTGTGGTTGAGAGCCCACTGGCCCATGTGGGAATCGAACCGGCAGCCTTCGGAGTTAGGCGCATGGAGCTGTAACTGCCTGAGCCACCGGGCCGGCCCTATGATTAATATATTTGATTCTCATATGTTGTTGGAAATGTGAAATGGTACAACCACTTTAGGAAAAGTCTTGCAGTTTCTTTAAAATCTAAACATACACTGGCCCTGTGGTCCAGCAAGTCCATTCCTAGGTATTTACCCCAGGGTTGAAAATGTAAATCCATAAAATGACTTAAATGTTCACAGCAGTTTTGTTCATAATAGCAAAATCTGAGTGTTCCTCAATAGAAGAATGGATGTATAAACTGCTCTGTTGTTGTAAAATACATACAGCAACATGAATGAATCTCAAAAACGTGAGATTGTGTGAAAAAAGTAAAAAAAAAAAAAGAGAGAGAGAATGCATTTTATGATTTTAGTGGCAACAAGTTCTAGAGCAACCAAAACTAATCTGTGTTGAAATGATTAGACAAACAAGATGTGGTATATATACACAACAGAATAATATTCTGCCATAAGAAAAGATGAAATACTGCTATTTGTGACAACGTGGATGGATCTTGAGATTATTATGCTAAACGAAATAAGTCAGACAGAAAGTCGAGAACCATATGATTTCAGTGATATGTGGTATGTAAAACTGAAAACAACAGGAAAACAAGACAAACATGAAAAAAAAAAAACATAGACACGGACAATAGTTTAGTGGTTAGCAGAGGGTAAGGGGGTGGGGGATGGTAGATGAAGGTAAAAGGGATCAAAATATATGGTGATGGAAGGAGAACTGACTCTGGGTGGTGAACACATAATGTGATATATTGATGAATTGTACACCTGAATCTATGTATCTTTACTGACAATTGTCACCCCAATAAACTTTAATTAAAATAAATAAAAATGCGAAAAAAAGAAAACAATCATATCAGTAGTTGCCTTTGGGAGCAGAAGTGGGAGCAGTGATTGAATGGGAAGGGATATGAATGGACTTTCTAGGGTGATGGAAATGTTTTATCTCTTAATATACATTTGGGTTACCTGGGTGTATGCATTTGTCAAAACTCATCAAATGATAGCGTTTAAACTTGATGCTTTTCACTATATGTAAATTTTTTATAAAGTAAACGTTGAATCCTAATTAGTGATATACATGCTACATGCTGTAGTATTTAGGGAGAAAGTATACTAATGTCTGAAACTTACTTTAAATTGGATCAAAATAACGGATTGATGAAAAGATGTATAGATATGTGTTAAAGTACACTTATTAAAATGTTAGTAATTGCAGTATGTTAATGTGGATATTTAGGTAATTATTGTATCATTCTTTCAACTTTTCTGTATCTTTGTAATTTTTCATCATAAAATGTTAGGGGGAAAAGAAGAATAGAGGATTTGATGGTGAACGTGGTATAAGCAGTGATTCTAGTGATCAGACTTCTTGGTGGGAGCTCACCCAGGTAGAATAAATTTCCCTGGATGGCCCTGTCTATGCCCCACCCCCACCTCATCCCAAGAAAACAAAAACATGCCATAATTTTCTTCTCCTTCCTGGCTATACATACACAGCATATCCTGGGACAACATCACAGCAAAATATTCATTGCAGATGAAACCAGATTTAACCAAATGTCAGAAATCGATGCATTGTACACATTAACCTTGCAGGGTGGTATGATCTTGCAGGGTATATTAACCGTTTGGGTGGTATGAGTGGTATGAGTGGAAGAGGGGAACGGCAGTCCCCTTTTCTCTGCTTTAGTGAAGGTGAGAGTGCTCCCCTTCATTGCACGGCCAGTGGCCTTTGCTTGTAGCCCTGGCTGTGGGGAGCCACCTCTTCCTTGCCAAAAGATGGTTAGGATGGGGAGGGAGTAAGACATAGAGCTCATGGAAAAAGTACTTTATGTAGTTTATTACTTTAGAAATCACCACAGCTAACCCTTTCACTTCATCTTAAGAAATAGGAAACCTATAGAAATAAATTGACTTGCCCAAGATCAACAATGAATTGCTTCCATTTGTTATATTTAAGAATTGTTTTATTTTCTGATTAAATTTGGCACTTGACTTCAAAAGGTCCTAAATTAGTCAAGTGTTTTCTCTATAATGATACAATTTGTAGAATGTTGAGTCCTGCTCATTTAAAATAATGATCAGTGATAATGAATTATTATCTATGTGATTAATGTTTACTATTTACAAATAAATGTCTTATTGTCTTACTCATTTTTACATTATTCTCACAAAAACCCAGAGCAAATATTTGCATTTCACGAATGGATTTTTAGATAGTTTTATGTACTCCAGCAATTTCCCGGAAAGATGGGCTCCCTGGGCTATACCAAAAGCTTGTTGCTTGATAGTACAGGTGGTACCATCATTTGCGACTGTGAACTGAACCAAGAGCTAAGAGCTTTGAGCCTAAAGAGTCAAAATTAAAGGGCTTAAACAGATAGAATCTGATCTATTGGAGAATGCAGCATTATCTACGGACTGAGAGGAGTTTGACCAATCCTGTGCCTGACGCTGCTGATGGCAATCTGTGATGCTAAGACGCTGTCATTACGGTCTGAGGGTGTCAGGCTGCTCTGACACCAGCTTCCGGATTGATTTACACTTCCTTGATTTTTAACTTTGGACTTACTATTTTGGACAACATGGAAACTTGGAGAAACTTAAGCAAATTAGTGGTATTCATGTTTTTTAGATGATAAAATTAAGGCTCAAAATGGGGTGGGTGATTTTCTCTTAGGCCACACAGTTGTGTTAGAATTGTGGTCCAGAAAACAATTTGAAATATATTCTGCTACCTACTTGGAATAAAATTTTTTGGTACAAATCATTAATCCTCGCCGAAATGAAATCTATCCTGTGTGTCCAGTCTTTAAAAAGATAATTTCCACAATAAAAACCATAACTTCCCACAGTCCATTTTAATTTTATAAGAATATCACTGAGGTTTGTTTAATTTTATGTCTTTGTGGGCTAGAACAATTAAAATCTGATGAGAATAGATTGTAAGACAATGTCCTTTCCATCCACTGCTACAGGTGATACAAATTAGGAATCCTTTCTTATTTTCAATTTTAGTTCACTATAAAAAAAAAGTTTGTTTTCAAAGCAGTAATCAGAATCTTTTATTCTCCTTGAATAAAAACCCTTTTCTCTAATTACCATAAAACATGTTTGGATTTTAAAGTTCTTCTTTTTTACAGAGAAATCACATCCCAAAGAAATCATCATTGAATTAGTCATTGCTATTATTCCTTAATCCACATTCTTCTGCAGGCTTACTAACCAGGGGTCCACTGGTTTCTGGAGGTATGTTAGGGTATGTCTTTGGACCTTTCCTGGAAAACAGAGGTTGAGAGTGCCAAGAATCTTGTAAATCTTGCCATTTCAATCTCTGATAACACTTCACTAATTAATCAGTTAATTAAGTTAAGTGACTCTATTTAGACTTTGTGATAATTGGTTAAGTCTAATTTTTTACCTTATAGCTTTTTTACCCCCCTTTTTCTGCCTCCCCACACCCCCCACTCCGGTTCAAGCCATTGTCTCTCAGTCTAGTTGTGTAGGACACAGCTCCCTGGCCCATGCTGGTGTTATGAGCCTTGCGCTGCCCCCGGCTGGGGCAGTCGGTCGCCAGTCATCCGTTGGCTGCTCATAGCTCATGCCAGCTACTGGCCACTCACGCTGGCCACCGGCTGCTCATGGCAGCACATGGTAGCCCACAGCAGCCCATGATGGCTGCCGGCCACTCACGTTGGCCACCGACTGCTCATGACAGTGGTGTTAGGAGCACAGTGCTCCAACCACCTGAGCCATCTGGCTCGCCCACCTTTTAGCTATCTTTCAGGAGGTTCTACGAGGCAAACCAAGAGGCTAAAATGATTACAGCGTGAATAAAGTCCTTAAGATAATAGCATTCCCAAATTCTCCAGGACTGGTAGGTATATAAGGAATTAACTATGCTGATCAGAATTAATAAGCAGAATGTGGTTAAGACTTTGGTTGAGTCCTCACTCTGACACTTGTCTAATTGGGTGACTTTCAGTAAGTTACTTAAACTTCTCTAAGCCTCAGTCTCCTAATCCATAAAATAGAGGTAATATGTAGTAAAGTGTTTAGCACAGTGGTTAGCATAAAGCATGTGGTCAGTCGGTAAGTGTTAGCTGCCACAGCAGCTGCCACTATCACCATCTTCATCCTCCTCCTCTAGCCATGAAAGCTGTTAGAGAAGTTCTGGTTACTGTGTATACTGGACAATAGCATAACTACCTATTTATCTAATCAAATCCTATTATATAACTAATTCAGATCCATCTCTTTCCTGGGTCCCAATCAGTGAGGTACTTACTTTTCCTTTGGTATATAATTTTACTCTCGTACTTGATCCCAGTGATTTAGGGTAGCCACGATTTGAGTGTTGATACATTTGAAGTTTCCCTATAAAACAATAGCGGTGATAGTCCCTGTTTTGTTGATCTATTAGCCATCTGTAAACATGTCCTCTGTAGCCTGTCACTTTGTGCATATCACTTTGCTTATTGTAGTCCAGTGCTGCTTCCAACTGGGGAATCAGAATCACTTGGCTAGCCTTTCTAAATCAAACCTGTCAGAGTGGTAGACAGCAGAGCTTGGAAAACAAAGGTTTTTAAACTTCCTCTTCTCCCACAATAGGTTAAAAACCTATTCCTTTACTGTAGAATACTTTCACTCTCTCCAAAAAAGCAGCCATAGACCTTCTTTCATAAAGGAGAGGAAGAAAGGGACATTTTCATGTAAGAACAATTAAAAGTTCAGGGATGAATGGGTCTATCAGCGACTGTCTTCCACAAGGCTCAGCAAAGTCTGATAAGAATTTCCTTTACTAAATTACTGGAATGGAAGAATATTCAACACCTGTAAAGTGTGGACTGAGTTTCCGGTTCCTAACATTGTTCACTTTGAAAGCCACCTGTACAGCATGTTCCCGCGTGTCTGTTGGCCATCTGTACGTTGTCTTTGGCGAAATGTATATTCAGGTCCTCTGCCCATTTTATAAATTGGATTGTTTGGGCTTTTTTTTTTTTAATGTTGAGCTGTATGAGTTCTTTATGTATTTTGTATAATAACCCCTTATCTGATGTATCATTCCCAAATATCTTCTACCATTCAGTAGGAGAACTTTTCATTTTGTTGGTGGTTTCCTTCTTTGTGCAAAAGCTCTTTAGTTTGACATAGTCCCATTCATTTATTTTTGCTTTTATTGCCTTTTCCCAAAAAATATTGCTAAGAGTGATGTCAAAGAGTTTACTGCCATTGAGTATGATGTTAGCTTTAGGTTTGCCATATATAGACTTTATTATGTGGCAGTATGTTCCCTCTATCCCGACTTGGTGGAGAGTTTTTCTCATAAATGGATGTTGGACTTTGTCAAATGGTTTTTCTACATCTGTTGACATGAAGATGATTTTAATCCTTCATTTTGTTTGCATGGCATATCAATGATGATCAATTTATGGATATTAAACCATTCTCGCATCCCTGGAATAAATCCCACTTGATCATGGTGTATGATTCTTTGTGTATTGCTGAATTCAGTTTGCTAATATTTTTGTTAAGGATTTTTGCCTCTACGTTTATTACGGATATTGGCCTATCATTTTTGTTTTTGTAGTGCCTTTGTCTGGTTTTGGTATCAGGTAATGCTGACCTTGTAGAATGAGTTAGGAAGTATTTCCTCCTCTTAAATTTTTGGGAATAGTTTGAGAGAAATGGGTATTAATTTTTCTTTGAATGTTTGGTAAAATTCACCCGTGAAGCCGTCTGGTCCTGAACTTTTGTTTGTTTGAGGTTTTGATTACTGATTCAATTTTGTTACTAATAATCGGTTTGTTCAGATTTTCTGTTTCTTTCTGATTCAGTCTTGGAAGATTGTATGCTTCTAGGAATTTTTCAATTTCTTTTAGGTTATCAATTTTGTTGGCGTATAATTGTTCAGAGTATTTTTTTATAATAATTTGTATTTCTGTAGTGTCAGTTGTCATCTCTCCTCTTTAATTTCTGATTTTACTTATTTGAACCCTCTCTCTTTTTTTTGTGATGAGTCTGGCTAAAAGTTTATCAATTTTGTTTATTATTTCAAAGAACCAGTTCTTAGTTTCATTTATCTTTTCTATTGTTTTTATTTTTTTTTTATCTGGCCCATGTGGGAATCGAACCGGCAGCCTTCGGAATCAGAAGCATGGAGCTCCAACCGCCTGAGCCACAGGGCCGGCCCTATCTTTTCTATTTTTTTAAATCTCTATTTCATTTATTTCCCCTCTGACTTTTATTATTTTCTTTCTTCTACTCACTTTGGGATGTGTTTTTCTTTTCCTAGTTCCCTTAGTGTAAGATTATACTATTTATTTGAGATTCTTTTTGTTTCTTGAGGTAGGCCCGTATGGCTATAAATTTCCTTCTTAGAACTGCTTTTGCTGTGTTCCATAGGTTTTGGATCATTGTGTTTCCATTTTCATTTGTCTCAAGAAATATTTTGATTTCCTCCTTAATTTCTTTGTTAACCCATTGATTGTTTAGCAGTATGTTGTTTAGCTTCCATGTGTTTATTGTTTTTCCAGTTTTGTTCTTATAATTGATTTCTAGTTTCATACCATTGTGATGAGAAAAGATGTTTGATTTCAATCCTCTTAAATTTATTGAGCTTCTTTTGTGGCCAAACATGGGATCTACCTTGTTTCTGCAAAAAAGTCAGCTGATAATCTTCTGGGTTTTCCCTTGTATGTCACTAGCTGCTTTTCTCTTGCTGCTTTTCAGATTCTCTCTTTATTTTTAACTTTTGATATTTAATTATGATGTGTCTTGGTGTGGAACTCTTTGGGTTAATCTTGTTTGGGACCCTGTGCTTCCTATACTTGGATGTCTGTTTCCTTCACTAGGTTAGGGAAATTTTCAGCCATTATTTCTTCAAATATGTTTTCTGTCCCTTTCTCTCTGTCTTCTCCTTCAGAGACCCCTATGTTGCAAATGTTGGTTTGCTTGATGTTGTCCCAGAGGTCCCTTCAACTATTATTTAGATTTTTCTTGTTGTTTTTGCTGTTCCGATTGTGTGATTTATGCTACCTTGTCTTCCAGGTGGCTGATGAGGTCTTCTGCATCGTCTAATCTGCTGTTGATTGTATCTAGTGTCTTTTTTTTTATTTCAGTTAATTGTGTTCTTCAGTTCTGATTGGCTCTTTTTTATACTTTCTGTTTATTGATGTTCTCATTGAGTTCATCTGTTCTTCTCCCGAGTTCATTACCCATTTTTATAACCAATGTTTCTTATTTATTGGAAGATTGCTTGTCTCTGTTTCATTTAGTTCTTTTTCTGGGGTTTTGCCCTATTTCATTTAGAACATATTCCTCTGTCTCCTTATTTTGGCTGTCTCTGTATTTGTTTCTGTGAAGTAGGGGAAATAGCTACCTCTCCTGGTCTTGAAAGAGTGGCCTTGTGTAAGAGCTTCCCCTTTGTAGAGTGCTTGTGCTGCGTGTCTGTGGCAGTCCATCTGGAGCTGGAGCTGGATTGGCCAGGGGCCGTAGGGAGTCCTGGGAGCATGCTGGGCAGGGGCCACCTAGGCAGGCCCATTGGAGCTGTAGATGGAGCTAGGTCAGGCCTCAGGGAGTCCCAGGGGCAAGGCACACTTGGGCCCAGGAGTGGCTGAAGTAGGTTCAGGCTGATAAAAGTCCTGGCAGCAAGCCAGGCAGGAGCCCGGAGCCTTAGCTGAAGTAGGTGTTGGCCACAGATGTCCTGGGGTCCAGTCACTCTTGGGCCACCTTCTTGGGCTGACTGTAGCTATTGTGGGTCCTGGCCATGTGAAGTTTCTGGGCAAGCTGCTCAGAGGCTGCCTTGGCAGGCCAGTTGGGGCTGTAGTTGGAGCAGGCTGGGGCCTTGGGGTGTCCTGGGGGCAAGCATCACTGGAGTCTGGAGCTGTAGCTCAAGCACTTCGACTGTGGGAAGTCCAGGGGCAAGGTGAGTAGGTGCGAGCCTTAGGGAGCTGGTGTGGGCCTGGGACATGGGGTGCAGTGGGACGGCATTGGCCTGTCAGCTAGAGCACCTTGATCAAGTTCCTGCCTATGCAATCAAAGTGGGAGGGGGCTTCCTCCCTATCGCAGGTCAATGAGTTGGGGGTGGGGTTCCTGCAATTCTGCATCTCCATCTCTCCTACCCTTTTCTGTGTGGTCTCTCTCTCCTTTCTTGTGCAGAAGCTGTGCAGTCAACCCTCAGTTCTTCTACAGATGGAGTTGCTCTGTCTGTAGGTATAGATTTGATGTGTTCATGGGAGGAGGTAAGTTCAGGGTCTTCCTATGCTGCCATCTTGGATCTGAAGTCTGTCTCAGTATTATTGTTGTTGATTCTTTGAAGATATTTTTCCCCCACTTCTTGCTTTTTATTTTTATCATTGGTTTTCAGCGCTTTACTATGAAATTGCCTACATATGGTTTGCTTCGTATTTTTTCTGTGTGAGGTTTACTGAGCTGCTCAAATTTGTGGCTTGATGCTTTCATCAGTATTGGAGCATTCTCAGCTATCATCTCCTCCAATATTGCTTCTACTGCATTTTTTCTGTCCTCCTGTTCTGGGGACTCCAGTTGCATGTAACTTACACCTTTTCACTGTGTTCCATGTGTCCCTTATGCATTACACTGTATTTTCCATCCTTTTTATCTCTATGTGTTTTACCCTAGATATTTTTCCTATCCTTTATTCTAAATCATAAATACTCTCTTTTTAGTGGTGTCTAATTTGCTATTAAGCCTATATATCACATTTTGAATTTCATTTTATTTTTCCAGAATATCAATGTGATTAATTTTTATAGTTTCTAATTCTGTGTTGAAATTCTCCATCTAACATTTTTTTCTTGAACATATTAATCACAATTATTTAAAATTCCATATATAATAATTCATGGGTTTGTTTCTGTTTTCCTCTTGATCCTATTTTTGTTGTGCCTGGTTCCATTTTTTTTTTAATTGACTGCTTTGCCACTATGTATGAAAATATTAATAGACCTCAATATTATCGTACACCAGATAGAACTTTAAAAAATATTTGGTAGGCATTTAGAGTAGGAGTAGATGATCTTAATTCAGTCAAGAATAAGGTAGTTCAGAGCTGGGGTTCAGTCTGATGAGTTTCTGGTTCAATTTTGCTCCTAGGCTGTAGTCCGTCAACAGCCCCAGCTTGAAGCTTGAGGACTTTACCAGGCCCCCCCACCATGGTGGACTCTGAGCTTCAGTTTTTATCTTACCAGTACCATGGGGATGCCATTAACATGGTTTATTGCAATTACTTTCTACTTCTCTTCTCCTTCTTTACATGTGTGCCAGTTATAAAATAGTAACTGTCCTGAGGGTACAAATGGCTCAGACTCTTGGGCTCACTTTTCTATAATATTTGTCAAATCCTGACTTCCTTGGTAGTTCCCAACTTCAGGTTTTATCTCCTTAGTCCCATGTGATTGTTGAAAGCTTTATGAATTTTCTGTGCTTCATAGTAGCCACTTGACTTCTCAACCTTTTTCCCATAACCATTTCATTTGGAGTATTTTATCAGAGGATGTCAAACTCACCTTGATGGGTTTCCTTTTATTCAGGATCTTGGTGGCTTAAGTCTTGAATACCACTCCAGTGCCTTTAAATGAATTTTTCTATTACAAAGTAGTCTGTCATAACTGGAAGTAGTTTATTATGTGCTTTTTACTAATGAATATTTTGATTCCATACGTTTACTTATTTAGAATCACAACTTTTTGATCAGATAAGGACCTTAGAGAGCACCTCATTTTGTTGTGCTCTCACATGAAGACAGCGAGGGCCCTGAGACAGAGAGACCTACCCAAAACACACAGCCCTTTAATGGCTGTCTTCATATCAGGGACTCTTAACTTCTAGTCCATTGGATTTTATACTGCATCACTGGTAATGTAGTATTCGTGTCTTCTACTCTCTTACTAAGGTCATAAAACATATCTAACCTGCATTCTATAAAATCAACTCAAGCTTGCCCTGGTTGAGTGATGGTAGTGTACTGACAGACTTATATTATGAGAAAAGAACTAACATTTTGAGGTTGTGATAACATTCTTACATTGCAGGCATATCCATGAAGCCCCATCTATGCTATTTAATACAACTACATTTAAGACCAAGTTTTTTCCCCCTTTTATTAAACTCTACATGTAAAATTATTTTTTTTTCCAATCTAGAGAGGATAATTCATAAAAACACATTACCAGATTATGCCCATCTGTAGTGCTATGGAGAAGTATTTATTGACTACAATAGCTCAGCTCAGCAGGTGTGCCAGAGAAGAATAACATATATATTAACTGTGGAATCACATAGAGTCACAGAGTGCTAAACCAAACAATATTATCTTGGGCTTTTGCAATTTACTTTCAGAATGTTTTAATAATATTAACCTCATTTCTTGTATCAGTCAAGATGATAGCTTCTCTTACAAAGAATAAATTTGATTAGCAGGTCAAGATGGTGGTATAGGTAAATGCTGTGCTTGCCTCCTCTCATGATCTCATCAAAATAACAAACTATAGAACAATCACCATTGAATGACATGTAGCTGAACAGAAGTACTACAGCTAGGGAGATACAGAAGAAGCCACATCGAGACCAGTAGGAGGAACAGAGACATGGAATGGGCTGGTCCCTATACCCATGTGTGGAGGTTGAAAAACAGGAGGGATATCTTAGCTGCAGAGGTCCCCCATGTGGAGTGATCGGCCCCAGCCCTACACCAGGATCCCAGCCAAGGTTTCCAGTGCCGGGGAGAGAAGTCCCCACAGCTTCTGGCTGTGAAACCCAGCAGAGATTGTGGCTGAGTGAGATGGAGGGCTGCTGGAGTCCCAGGCATTTTTCTTAAAGAGCCCACGCATAGACTTACTTGCTGATGGACTTACTCACTCTGAGCTCCAGCACTGCGGCAGCAGCTCAAAAGGTTCCAGGGGTGTACAGGGAGGAACTGAATGGTCTAGCTTCATGGTGAGGGCTGGAGGGGCAGCTCTCCCAGACAGAAATTATGGCAGAATCCATTATGTCTTTGTTGAGTCCTCCTCACTCCGTGTGCACATGCAGGCAGGTACCTTATCTGAGTCTCCATCAACCTGGCTAACATCATTTGCTCCCTGCCCTGGTGATTCCCTGAGATACTCCCCACCCCAACTTGCAAACCCACTGAAGTCACTTCCTGTGGTTTTTCCACACACACACAGGCGGTCTTGGCTCATGCCACACAGACTTTCCTAAAATCTCTCAAAAGTTCACAAACCCCAAAAAAGTAGTATCTGGCCTTGGTATGCCCTGTACCACTTGTTGAACAGCCCCAAACCTGCGCTAGCAGCAGCTGTCATTGGTTTATGACTTGGCCTCTCCCAGGTATCTCCAGGCCCAGTGTGGGTGGCTGCCATCTGCTTATTGCTTTGGGCAGGGCATAGGCTGCAGCTGAACTTGGCCTGCAGTGGAGCCCCTCCCAGAGGCACCACCCAGTTGCCTCCAGAAGTGACACACCTAAAGGGAAGATTGGGCAGGCACCAGAGTCCTGGTAAAATGAATCCTGCTCCATAGGATCATCCCCTGCACAACAGCTCCTCTATTGTAGTCACGGCCAGTCCTCACAACCAATCAGCCTGAGGGTCATTGATGTTCAAACAGCAACCAAGGCTCAACTACAACATGAGGGCACACACAACCCACACAAGGGGACACCCGGAGCACCCAGCTCAGGTGACCAGGGAGGCTGTGCTACTGGGCTCCACATAACACCTACTACATAAGGCCACTCTACTAAGACCAGGAGGTGCAGCGGCCCTACCTAATACATAGAAATGAGACAGCCAAAATGGGGAGACAAAGAAACATGTCCCAAATAAAAAAAACCAAAAAACAGAACAAAGCTTCAGAAAAAGAACTAAACGAAACGGCGACAAGCAATCTACCAGATGCAGAATTCAAAACACTGGTTATAAGGATGCTCAGTGAACTTAGGGGAAGAGTAGATGAACTCATCAAGAACTTCAACAAAGAGATAGGAAACATAAACAAGGACCAGTTAGAAATGAAGAATATAATAACTAACATAAAGTATACATTAACAGGAATCAACAGTAGAGTAGATGAAGCAGAGGATTGAATCAGCAATTTAGAAGTTAAGGTAGCAGAAAACATCCAAGCAGAACAGCAGAAAGAAAAAAGAATCCCCCTCCCCCCCAAAAAATTTGAGGACAGTTTAAGGGGCTTCTGGGACAACATCAAGCTTACCAACATTCACAGTATTGGGTTGCCAGAAGAGAAGAGAGAGAACAAGGAATTGAAAACCTGTTTGAAGAAATAATGACAGAAAACTTCCCTAACCTGGTGAAGGAAATAGGCGTACAAACCCAGGAAACACAGAGAGTCCCAAACAAGACGAATCCAAAGAGGCCCACACCAAGATACATCATAATTAAAATGCCAAAGTTTAAAGAGAAAGAGAGAATCTTATAAACAACAAGAGAAAAGCAGTTGGTTACCTACAAGGGAGCTCCCATAAGACTGTCGGCTGACTTCTCAGCAGAAACTTTGCAGGCCAGAAGGGATTGGCATGAAATATTCAAAAAAGCAAGGACCTACAACCAAGGTTAGCCAAGAAAGCTGTCATTTAGAATTAAAGGACAGATAAAGAGCTTCCCCAACAAAAAAAAGCCAAAGGAGTTCATCACCACCAAACCAGTACGAGAAGAAATGCTAAAGGGACTTCTTTAAGAAGAAGAAGAAAGAAAGAAAGATTAAAAATATGAATAACAAAGTGGCAATAACTATATATCTATCAACAATTACTTTAAATGTAAATGGATTAAATGTTCCAGTCAAAAGATAGGGTGGCTGAATGGATAAGAAAACAAGGATCTTACATATGTTGCCTACAAGAGACTCATTTCAGATTGGAAGACATACACAGATTGAAAGTAAAGGGACGGAAAAAACTATCTCATGAAAATGGGAAAAACAAAAAACTGGGGTAGTAATACTTATACTAGACAAAATAGACTTTAAAACAAAGGCTGTAAGAGGAGACAATAAAGGACCCAATAATCCCACTTCTGGTTATTTTTCTGAAGAAGCCCAAAATACTACTTTGAAGGGACATGTGCGTCCATATGTTAATTGCAGCATTATATACAATAGCCAAGATATGGAGACAACCTAGGTGTCCATTAATGGTTGAATGGATAAAGAAGAGGTGGTACATATATGTGTACAATGGAATATTAGCCATAAAAAAGAATGAAATTTTGCCATCTGCAGCAACATGGATGGACCCAGAGGGTAGTGTGCTGAGTGGAGCAAGTCGGACAGAGAAAGACAAATGCCACATGATTTCACTTATATATGGAATCTAAGGAACAAAATAAACAAAACAGAAACAAACTCATAGATACTGAGAACATTTTGATGGTTGCCAGCTGGGAGGGGTGTTGTGGATAGGTGAAAAAGGGGAAGAGATTAAGAAGTACAAGTTCGTAGTTACAAACTAGTCATGGGGATGTAAAGTATGGTATAAGGAATATAGTCAATATTGTAATAACTATGGTGTCAGATGGGTACAAGATTTATTGGTGTGATCTCTTCATAAGTAATACAAATGTCTGATCACTATGTTTTGCACTTGAAACTAATATTGTATGTCAACTGTAATTGAAAAATAAAACAATTATTTTTTAAAAAGGATACACTTATTTGTAAATTCAAAGGATATACTGTAGAATGAGTGGAGTTGACTCTGGCAAAGAATTTGATCTGGTTTATGGATCCCATAGAGCAGCCATTGACAGTAGCTTTATGGTGACATTGTTTGATTACCGGTTTCTCATGCTGTACTAGGATGTATAAAGTAGTATTTTGGTCGCATATCTTTTTGCCCTTTAGTTTTTATGTTATGAAAAGTGAAACATAAGTAATGGAAATAGGTAAATAGAAAAGGACATTACTGGGGAATAAATATTTCTTAGAATTTGATCTTTGTTCTTATAAAAGCTACTTTAAAGTGGGTTTTTTTTGTTTGTTTGTGTTTTGTTTTTAAATGACAGAGTAGAATCTACTTGACAGTCTGGAAAAGAATTCATGTTGCTCTGTGCTCTCAGCTTCTCCAGACAAAGTACATTTGTTAGGCAATGTCTGATCCAAGGATTACTGCTATTTAATAGTATTGCCAGAGCCATAATTTTATGTGCTTGTGACTTTTCTCATCCCTCTTTATTTTGTTTTAGAATGAATGTAACCCCGAGGAGTAACATTTCTAATATTTATTCTTTTTTTAAATGGAGTTTTAGGATTCAATTGCTTCCCCAATGTGTCTCATTTAGTCTTTTGCCTTTTGCTTTTTTCACAAGAATTAAAGGAATAATAAATGAAGATAGTTAAGGTAAGCAACAGGAAATCAATCCATGATTTCTTTGTATCCAGGCCCGGGGACGCATAAGAATTCTAGAAACTGAATTTTAGAGGAGAAAAGTAGTTAGGGAGATTATCTATAGCACTTTTCTCATTTTGTAGATGAATAAGCCAAGGTACATGAGTTGTTTGTGTAGTTGATTAGGAGTAGATTTGGAACGAGTCTGCAGGTCTTATGACTCCCAACTCAATGTTTTTATCATTGGTCCCTACTCTTTCTTTTTTTTTTTTTTTTAACTTTTATTTATTTTAAGTGTATTTTTCCAGGACCTATCAGCTCCAAGTCAAGTCGTTGTTTCAATCTAGTTGTGGAGGGCCCAGCTCACAGTGGCTCATGTGGGGATCGAACCGCAACCCTGGTGTCCCGAGCATCATGCTCTAACCGGCGCCCCTGGTCCCTACACTTTTGCATGTGTTTTCTTCCTACTTAAAGTCAGGTACCTATCATTGTGCAGCTTGGGCTGCACCTTAGGCTTTCTCCCCTTTTCTGATTATAGAGATTGATTGTGGTGCTGCAGGTTGGGTCCATGGCATTTAGTTGTCACTGTCCTATATGAGATCTCTGCTGCTTATCTTGGTTATTAAAAGTAAGCGTCTAAGAAAAACTCACGGGTCTATCCCCCGTCCTCCCCATTTTGTAAATAATCTTTCTTTATCCCAGTACACTATACTTGAAAACCACTCCTCCAAACTTTTTTTCTGATTAACATAAATTCAGAGCCAGTCTTTCTGAACACTTCATCGCAAAGTTACATGTAGAATGACATCAAGTACATTTGGCATTTCTTCATGCAAGTTCTTGTTCACATCATGAACTGTTTTACTGTGTTATAGAAATTAGTATTGGTACATTATGCAAGAAGTCAAACACTCATCCCCCAAGACAGTGTTGTTAAAAGTAGCTAAATAGGTCTGGCTAGAGTGGCAATGTACAAAAATAACTTTAAAGAACAAAACTGGGAAGACTGTTGAGAGACCGCAAGGACTTAAAAGCAGAAATTAAAAGGAAAATGAAGAGAGCAAAGCAATGTGTTTCTTGTTGGGCAGAGTTCCCCTGAGGGACCCTGTACGCGAATACTCCTTGACATTCCATTTGAATCCTTAGCTTCGAACAGCCACTGATACCACAGAGACCCAACAGTGTGTAATGGTTCCTTCATGTCCTGGGCCTCTAGACGCCTCCTATTACAGCCCCACATTTAAAAATAGCAGGGAAATGAGGGAAAATCATAAACTGGCTATAATAAAATTAGTGCTTGCGTGAAAGAGTATTGCCAGAGAACAGCTTTTAGAAGGCCCAGTGCTGCCAGAAGGCCGTTGGGTGTTGGCAGTATTCAAGCAATTCACAAGCACATTGAGACCCGAATTGGGCATTTGATTAAAGATAGTCTTTTCTTCATGATCATGGATCTGAAGGGTTTTTTTTAGATAATAGAAAATGAATCAGAAAAAATAGATTGTCATAATAAATAAATGTGTTACTCCTCCTTGCCAAAATAGGGAAGTAGAAATTAAATAACTTTGACTGAATAAGAAATATAACTGCTTTTCTCAAAAAGACTGATTAAGTCAAGGGCGTCCAAGAGCTAACATCTAAGGAACTAGATTTCTAGATAAGGAATACCACCACCACTAACGAAAACCCAACTCTTCTTTAATCTGTAAATGGGAAAAAAGCAGGAATTAGTCCTGAAAGTATGGTGAGGATCATTGCATTTCCTATTAAATGCATACTTGTAGAAGATCTGGAATTCTCATTGCAACTTGAAAGGAAAACTGATTCTCTTAGAATGTAATATTTTCAAACTAGTATGTCACAGAGTCTGCTCTGGTTCAATGGTTCTTGCTACTAAGTATGCATTACCGTGGGTATTGGTTTCGTTCCCGCGTGTGTCATTAACATAGATGAGCCTTCGAGGATGTGTTTCAGTGACATGGATGAAAAGACTTTTTACCTGACCTCATGAATCTGTCTTTTAAAGCGACTTTGGTTGGCATACGCCGCACCGATTCTGCTACTGAACTTGGACCACTCCTTTCCTGCCCCCATTGCAGGCAGTAGTCTGGATCGCATTGCTCTTCAATAAATTTGTTTCTAGCAGCCTTGGAAAGAATGAGCTAGAAGATCTCAGGACTAGTACTGTTACAAGGGCCATTCTAGCGAGAACCTTGGTTAAGGCTTAAAAAGTTGGATCGGCATCCAGAGCTTTCAATTTTCGTAAACTCTCTACTAGGGCTGCAAGTACCAGGCCATTAATCTGGTTCATATACTCCATCTGCTTTTTAATCTTTTGAATGGACAGAGTATGCATCTGAATTCTAAATGGACGAAAAAAAGGAGCCTATTCTTGATGGTACACTAGGCTTTGACCTACCCTTTAGATTTAAAGAAGATAAAATACCTGATATTAAACTTTGAAAATGTCAGTAAAAGGTTGTCACTGCAGCTGACCAGCTCTAGTCCCAAAGGACTTGATCTCTGTCCTGTACTATTACGTAGGCATGTGGGGTATAAATCATTTTGGAGAGATTGCGAAACAATTCCTGAAACCCTGAGCAAAGACATTTGAATTTAGAAACTCTCATTGATTGATGTTATTGGTTTTTAATGTATGTAGAGAATGTCCACTTCTGATTGGGTACTGCAGGTTTAATGCACATGTGTTGATTGGACCACAGGATTAATAGTACAAGGTTACTTTATATGATGATCTTCAGAAGAACTCAAAATATTTAATGTCTTAGCACATTCAGTATTATGACTATCAGACACCCATGTTTTCTTCTTAATATACTTTATTTCTCTCGGTTATGGAAAGAATTCAACATAGGTGAAGGATCATAAGAAAGCAATGACTTGGGTCTTCCACCAAATTTCAGAAACAGATATTTTTCTTGCCTTGTTCCCATTTGCTAAGTGTGATTAGCCCTGGCTGTTTTAGTGTCCTGAGTGGCCATTAAAAGGAATGGATTTCCCAGCTTATAAAGTATTTTTCTAGATTAATATGCTAAGATTAGACTCTTGAAAACTGGAGAAGCCTTTCCAGGAAATAGAAAGAGAAATCCAGCTGCTTTTTCTTCTCACTAGAAACCAATGTTTCTGTGTAGTTAGGCAGCTGGCTTCTTTCAAGATACAGAATTTTAAAAAATCACAGAAATTGGAAGTAGGAAAGATACTGTAGGTCATTTAGCCCAGCGTTTAGTACAGCACCCTGCTACTCCCCCACATGCACCTAGGAAGTCAACTGTTATACAAGAGTTTTCTAAAATGGATGTAATCTTAGCCACTCGATATCCTTGATGCCTTCTGATTTTGGATTTAGAAGTAGTATAATAGGAAAGGTCCCATACTGATACAACTCTATCTTAAAATCTAACTGCTTGTAAACATCTGAAGAACAGTGATTTTTCCAAACCTCCGTTCAAACACACACAACTCATGTCATTGTTGAGACACTGTCTTATAGTCTGTCATTCTGGTGGGGTTTGTGCTTTTCTAGGGTTAGTGAGTAAACAATTTTCACATGCTTAAATAATTGTGTATATCACTTTTCTGTTTCTACATGCTGTATGACAAAACAACCACAAAACCTCAGTGGCACACAACAATACACATTTATTTTTGCTTACATATCTCTGATCAGAGCTAGGCTCAGTGGGGCTTACTTACATGTTTGAAGTCAGCTGAAGTCAGCCGCTGGTGGCTCCGTAGCTTCCCTGATCCTGGCCAGCCTCTCTCACATATGTGACTTCCCCCGGGACGGCTGTGTTGGTCAGGCTCTGTCCCAGGTGTCTCATCCTCCAGTGTGTCACCGTAGGCATTCTCTTACGACGAAGGCAGAGGACCAAGTACTTGACATGCTTCTGCTCGTATCACGTTTGCTAACGTCGTTTGGCCTAAGCAGGTGAATTTGACTTAGTCCAGAGTCAACACCACGTCCTCAACGGGAGGAGTGGAGAATTGGGGCTATCAATGCAATCACTACCACAGTGTGGTGGCTTAATTATTTTATGAATGAGCATGAGTGAAATGACACACCCAGGTTACAAATAGCTTAATGTGTATTGTTTTCAATATAATTCCTTTTGAGAAAGTAGCAACCTTACTGTCCAGATTTTCAGAAGGAAGAATGGGACAAAGGGTGACTAGAATCAACTTCCCTGGCGCTTTCACGTACCATGTTTCCCTGAAAATAAGACCTAGCTGGACATTTAGCTCTAATGCGTCTTTTGGAGCAAAAATTAATATAAGACCCAGTCTTATTTTATTTTAATATAAGACCAGGTCTTAATATAATATAATATAATATAATATAATATTATATAATATAATACCCGGTCTTATATTAATTTTTGCTCCAAAAGATACATTAGAGCTAGGTCTTATTTTTGGGGGAAACATGGTATTAACTTACCAAATATTTTCATCTCTGTTATGTTACGTTGTTTGGGGGAAACATGGTATTTGTTTCCATTTAATCCACACGAAAACCTACAAACATCCTTTAATAACTTTAATAATTATTGCAATCCCTGAAATATTTGGGCTTCCCTCCACACCTCTGTCTGGGTATTGTGGAAGGAATGTTGGTGAGATAACTTTTAAAGGCCATTTTCTACCCTGAGATTTTAATGATTCAGTGGTTACTACATAGTTTTTCTGAGTACATGTCTCTTTCACTATGTTGTCTTGGCCAGCATGACTTTCACCTTTTCCTTTTAACGTTACTCTCTCTAACATTTGTCTTGTCCCAAGAACTTTAAGTTGATAAATAACTTGTTACAGGTCAGTTATCAGCAGTCTATCATAGGAGATGAGTTTTGAGTAGTGCTGCTGGTCCTTTGGCAAAACGGTGACGTAATAACAACAGCTACCATTTACCAAGCCTCTCTGTGTTCCCTGGGATACATGCAGTGTGTGCTCTAATCCTTACAGTGAGCCACAGAAATAGGGAATAGCATCTCGGCTTTGCAGATGTGGAAACTGAGGTGCCTTCTTTGAGGACTATTTCAGCAGGTGATCTGGTACCCACTTTTCATTGCTTCCTACCAAAGACTGATGGGGAGGGAGTGAATTAATGAGCAGTGATAAGCCATTTGAAAAGCTGTAGTTACTAGATCCTCACGTAGGTAAAAGAAAAAAAATTGTAGTCTGGATACATGGTATGCACTACCCCAAGAAAAAAACATTTGCTTGAAATTACAATTGAGCAAACCATTAGTCTTTCAGTTCCATTAATTGTGTAATTTGTGCAGGTTGCTAATAATAATAATTTCTCAAAACCACATTAAAAAGACAATGGACACAGGATACATAAATGTATGTTTAATTACTTTATTTCTTCTTGGCTAATTGTGAAATACCTGTTGCAGATTCCATTTTTACAAATACTATATATGTACATATTGTCTTATTTCCAAGGAGCTCATGTATAAGTAGATTATCTTGTTGAAATTACCACTTTGTAGTAAAAAAAAAAAAAAAGAATATCGGTAGTTTCATATGGTTTGACCTAATATTCCAACCCGTTATCTGAGAGAAAATGAGGAATCACTCAGAAATCACAAGAGTGAACTCTTCGTGCCAGATCTTGCTTTTACACGTCAGCCCCATATTTTTGACGTCTTCCCTACAACTCCACCAGTGTGTGTCGTAGGCACCGTCAGCCCATCAGGTCTAACCCACGCTCTGCATCTCTTCTCCCTCCCATGTAATGTGGTCTCTCTGCTCCATTCTCCTGCCTCACTTGGTACCCAGTGCAGAAACCTGGTAGTCATGCTAGCCTCTCACGTTCTCCACTGTCAAGGCAGCCTTCAGGCCGGATCGAAGCTCTCTCTCTCTCTCTCTCTCTCTCTCTCTCACACACACACACACACACACACACACACACACACACACACGCTGATACATATCATACATATGCTATACATATATGTGTTTCTATCTATACCTATGAAGTAGTCTTTGTTCTCTTTCCCAGGAGACTCTCATCATCTTCCTCTGAACACATTTACATTTGTTTTGCTAATGTATGTGTTGTTCCACAAATAATGGAAGGGACAATGAATTCTGAGTTGGTCTTTTTGCCTACCCATTTTCTCCTTTTGGCCCCGTCTCCCTAAGACTTCAGAACAGAATTTCAAAGTGCAGATCAAAACACAGCATTCTCCTGTATCAAAACCACCAGTGACTCACCACAAATCAAAGTCTAATCTCATTATCCTTGGCCCTTCCTGATTCAGCGCCTGCTTGCCTTTCCCCTGTCATTTACTGCTCTGTGGATCCGATCCACTAGCCTAACTAATCTCTTGTAGTCCTGAGATCAAGCCCTAGATCAAGCCTCATCCTCTTTGGTCAGTCTTCCCTAAGTGCTGTGTCCACACGATCTCTTGTCAGATAGACTCTGAGAAAGGTTTAATGAAAAACGTTATGTACCCCAGGTTCATTGATTAGCAACATCCCCCCATGAAGAATACAAAGCACCACATTTGTCTGTTTTGCTACACATGTTTATAAAAATTGACACAAGAACCTATTGAATAGTGTAGATATAGGAAAGTAGAATGATTATATGAAGTAAAAGGCAGACGGCATCTGTAGGCAGTGAAATTGTCCCAGTTCATAATTGTAAAGAAAAAGTATTGTACATTTTGCTGATTTGTTTTGCTTGCCATTCATTTTTGTGTCACTAGTCATGAGATATTTATTTCTATTGTATATTGTATATAATGTATTATAATATGTGAAACAAATGTAGATTTTTATTTAAAAAATTTTAAATTGAGGTATAAATGACATACATTACATTAATTTTAGGTATAAAACATAATGATTCAATATTTGTATATATTGTGTAATGATCACCATAATCAGTCTAGTTAACATGCATCACCATACATACGTTATAACTTTTTGTCTTATGATGAAAAAGTTTGTTTTACTCTTAGCAACTTTCAAATATGCAGTATAGTATTATTAACTACATATTATTATGCCACATATTACATCACCATGACTGATTTCTTCCATAATTGGAAGTTTGTATCATATTGACCATTCCTCTATCCCCTACCTCTGGCAATCACCAATCTGTTCTCTGCATCTATGAGCTTGCTTGGCTAGATAGTTGTTGTTTTTAGATACCACATATACATGAGATTATATAGTATTTGTCTTTCTCTCACTTATTTTACTTACATATTGCCCTCAAGGTCCATCCATATTGTTACAAAGGCAAGATTTTAATCTTTTTTATATGGTATATATTCCTCTGTGTGTGTGTGTGTGTGTGTGTGTGTGTGTGTATCTCGCATCTTCTTCATTCATCCATCAGTGGAGACTTATGTTTCCATACCATGGCTATTGTAAATAATGCTGCAGTGAACATGGGGGTGCATATTTATTTTTGAATTATTGTTTTTGTATTCTCTGGATAAATAGCCAGAGGTAAGATTTCTGGGTAATAAAGTAGTTGTATTTTTAATTTTTTGAGAAACCTCTGTACAGTTTTCCATAGTGGCTGCACCAGTTTACATTCCTACCAACAGTTCACAAGGGTTCCATTTTCTCTACAGCCTCATCAACATTTGTTGTTTGTTATCTTTTTCATAACAACATTCTAACAGGTGTGAGGTGTTATCCTGTTGTGGTTTGGGTTTGGGTTTCCTTCATTTGATGACAAGGGATGCTGAGCATCTTTTTTATGTACCTGTTGGACATTTGTATGTCTTCTTTGGAAACATGTCTGTTCAGATCTTCTGCCCATTTCTAAGTCAGATTGTTTATTCTTTTGCTGTTGAAATGTATGAACAGAATTTTATTATTTAAAAAAATTTTGAGTTAGCTGCTCAACCTCTGTTCGTCTGTAAAATGGGGATAAAAACAGGAAATCCTTCACAGGGCTATTAAAGAGATTGAATGCGTGTAACACATTAACATCATACATAGTACACAGTAAGGATGTAATAGCTGTTAGCCATGATTGTTTATCTCTTGATGCAAGAAACTGTCTCATTTATCTCTTATTCATCTCATTTAACATCTAACATAAAGCTTCACCATGAAAGGCTATCCTGTGGCTTCCTTAAAAACCGCTTGGTACATCTGAATCCTTATTCTGGAATTCTTTCCGACCACCTTCTCTACTCACCTGTCCTCCTCTGCCTTGTCTTTGCCAGTTCTGATTCCTGACCCACCCCTGCCTCCTACCCTTATTTAGGCTCTGAACTTGCCTCGCACCCTGTACCTAAGTATGTTCACTTGCCAACTACATTGGATGCTCTCATGGTCTCCTGGGGGGCTGATACCTGGTAGTAATTCTCAGGTCTCATGACCCCCCCTCCGCATGAGGAGAGCCCTAGTTCTTCATTGCCAGTTGGGGCTTGTGGGATGACAGATTTGTCATCTTTACCTGCCCTTAGGACAGAAAAATCAGACCCTTCAGGCTAATGTGTGGTCAACCCCTGCCTTAGGACTTAACTGTGTGATTTGTATGTAATATATGACTGCTTGGGATCCTTCGCAAATGGCAGTCCTAGCAAATGCCTAGATCTGTCAGTTTAGGTCCCTTCATTAACACTGATTTTATTTTATACATACATTTTAACTTTAAGAGGGATAGCTCATAGTTCTTTGTATGATAAATGAAGCTGTAAAAATAGGCTGTTCGTTTATATTAAGTTTGAGCGACTAAGATATTGTGGACATATGAGACTTATTTGAGATACTTTGATGTGAATAAGTAAAGATCAAAGAAACCAATTGGATAATGAATATATTGCTTTGAAAAATGTAACTTTAATTTAGCCTTGCTGCAGTGTGGAAAACTCTATTTTTCTAGTTTAGTGGCTCAGAACTATTGTTTGCATAAAGACTAATTTACAAAGTCAGAAGCTGAGATAAACATTTGTGTCAGATACAAATGACTGCAGGGTTGTGTTAGTTGTCATAGTTCAAGCTGTGGAACTACTCTTATGTGACAAACAGGAGCCACTGAGGGGTCTCTGCTCAGACAGATGACCTGAACTTTGATTTTGCCTAGTATCATAGTATGTTGAGGGAAATTTTAGCTCTGATTTTGCTTTCAAGTAATGCTGTTTCCCTTTGTTATTTTAGAGGATAGATATCTAATGCCTGAAGTTGTTTCATTTATTTTTCACAACAAATTTTGTTGACGGGGTCTAATAAAGTTTAGCTAGGAATCTTCTATTAAAACGTTTCTGGTACAGAATCTTAGAATATTTTATTAGATCTCAAAGAATCTTAACCATCATCTAGCCCAGTGTTTCCTGGACTGGGTTCTAAACTGTTCCGTAAGCTGTTAGAAGGTGTTACAATAATAAAAGATTTTACAGGCATAGTAGGTGTGATATTCAGGGTTAAAAAGTAAGCTTAGTAGGCTTGTTTTCTGCAGTTCTCCGAGCTGTCAAAGTGCTAAGGTACTTTGTTAGTCCTAAAGGGATTAAGGAGGGAGGGGTAATTAAGTAGGGAGGATGCCTCCAATTGATTTGAATTTTTCTTCTGTGAAACACCTACTAACACCATCAGAAGGATCTATTTCAAATAGTAAGACCTACCGTGCCCCTGTGCTGCTCCAAACCATCGAGGTGGGTTCCCATTTCACACAGAAAACCCAGGATTCTCACCGTGGCTGCTAAGACCCTTCAGGGCTTGAGCTCCTGACTCTTGAGTCTGCTTTCCTGTGAGTCCCTCCCCTGCTCCAGCCACACTGGGCCTGCCAGTAATCCCTGTCACTCTTCCTGCTCTACTTTTCCTCATAGCACACGATGTCTTCTAATACTAATGCCATCATTGCCGTATTGTTTTTGTTTTACTGTCTGTTTCTTCCTACTAGAGTGGTGTTCAATGACAACAGAATTTTTTGTGCATTTGATTCTCTGCTGTGTCCCTAGCATGTAGAATACTGCTTCCCACATAGTAGATACTCAGTAACTGTTTGTCGAATGAGCTAGTTGACCTTGGGACAAATCAAGAGTCTAAATTAGGGTGGCGTTCTTGAGGCTTGGAAGAAAGGCACAGACTTTTACCACCTCCCCCCTGAGTGGACCAGGCAGAGGAGCAGAGGCACAAGCCGAACAGGAGGATACTCTCTGGGAAGTCCTGTGTGAGGAAAGAGACTCATGTTGTGATCTTGTGCAGCGAAGGTGGTGACGTTTTCCTTCTCAGGACCACGGGTGAGACGGGCAGTCGGAGGAAATTAGGAATGATGCTTATGAAATAGGAGTAGGCAATGGTACTCATCTTACTGTGCTACACTCTCCTGTAATTATGACCAGTGTCCCATGAAAGGACAAGGACAGCCCTCCGGCCTGGCCTGACGGTGAACCCTTCCTTACTCAGTGCGGAGTGGAATCGGTCCTGAGGCCAGAGAACACTGGCCTGCCATTCGCGAAGCACATGTTTACAGGAGGCCAAATCCTGCCACACAGCTTACGCAAGGAAGTGTCATTTGGGGGATGCTTTTTCTCCAGTGACAGATTTTGTAGTTGTTTTGTTTTGTTTTTGAAAAGCTTATTCATTGATTTCAGTCATTTGGGGGATGCTTTTTCTCCAGCGACAGATTTTGTAGTTGTTTTGTTTTGTTTTTGAAAAGCTTATTCATTGATTTCAGAATTTTGATAATTTCACCTTTTATTTTCCAAAATCCATCATGTTAAAAATGGGTTCCTTCTTTTGTCTTTCAATAAAACAATGGATGGCGAGGTTGGAGACTCAGTACTATAATGATAATTCTAGTTCTTGCCCCAAAGAAATAGAGTTTTATCTTTTAGCTGTCTGGCTTGTTGGGATTCCTTTCTGCTATCATATGTTTATCAAAAAGAAATAAGAGAAAAACTTTTAACCCCATTCTTTTCCAGATGGGTAAAATAACACCACTTCTGTTCCCTTAGCTAGAAAGAATGGATACAGTAGTGTCCGGGAGCATTAGTCCAAAATTTGTCCCCTTTAATGCAAAATGTTGTAGTACAGAATCATGACTAGTAGTTTTCTGCTTCTTCTACTCCTGCTTCATAAAAAGAGAATTGTTTAGAGGTATGTTTATGTCCCGTGAGATTATGCTTTAGGACGTGATTGCCCTAAACAAAGTACAAGCTCTGCTAGTTCCTAATAAATTATTGCGTCTTCCACATCTGTTCCTGTCTTTTCTCTAAAGCATTCATCCAAGAGAACACAGCATTAACTGAAAATCCCAGAATTATGGGAAGACATTTTCCTGATAAATGCATTGACAGTTGATTTGTTGTGATTAGAGGAAAACCTCAGAAGTAGAGGGTTTGGGGCTAAAAACTGACTTTCTGTCTCCTGCCAGACACTGTCTCCTTCAGCCTTTTTCCCCTTTCCTTGCGATTTCCTTTGAGAGAAATCATGTGACCCTGTCACTGCAGTTTTTAATGCCAAATATCTAAGTGTCTTTAAAATGCAGCACAACACATTTAAAGGCAAATAGTCTAGTTTCATCTGACATTTCCATTATAGCTGCTCTTAGTGGATTCTAGACATCATACATAAAGGTGGCCAGCTGATTCTTCTTTCAAAGAAATCATGATGCAAACCCATTGAGCTGTCTTTTCATATTTGATACTCCATCCATTGAACATGCAGCACATTTTTTCTTAGAAATGTGATTTGATCAGAGAATATCTTTAATAGTCTGAACTAGATTTTTGTAGCATTTGTCTTATATTTGAGAGATGCAGCCATTTCCCATAGTTTTGTGACATACCTAAGTATTTCTGAACTAACATCAATTACTTTGTTATCTCTAGTATTCTGAAAAAAGAAACCAAAATGTTAAATTGCCACCATTACTGTCAAATTGTTGTTGTATGTAGAAGTTAAAATTGTATTCTCCAACTTTGTATACCCTGTTTGTTTTTGAATCTTAAATGTTTTATTAAATTAATTTTCCTCATATATTAAATATTTAATGAACACCTATTATGGGCTAGGAACAGTGTAAGATTGCTTTAGTACAAAGATGAACAAGATTCAGTCCCTGTCTTTGAAGAGCTCACAGTCCAGAGAGAAAGGCAGATGGGTAAACTGGGAAATTACAGCAATTAACAGCAATAATAAATTGCTTTGACCGCATTTTAGTAATTGACTCCCCCAGTAATGGACAACCAGGTTGCCTTTGGCTTCCTACCACCATAGCAGTGCTTTGATCAACCTTTGTATTTGTTCCTTTCTGGGCCTGAATACAGGGTGGAAATATGAGGTCATAAGGTATGCATATCGTTGATTTAACCCCAAACTGCCAGAATCTTCCCTGGAGTGGATGTATCGGTCTATACTTCCACAGATGTGTTCCTACTTCCCACAACTCCATCAGTGCACTCGGCATTTTTCAGCATTCTAATTTTTATTGGTTTAAGAAGTGTAGCATACTTTCTCCTGATTTTACTTAGCATGTCTTTTATTACTAATGAATTTGAACATCTATTTGTATTCTTGTTAGTCATAGGGTTCCCTCTCCTATAAATCGTTAACCATTCTCTGTTGTTGTTGGGGTTACTGTCATGTTGATATGCAGGCATTTCTCATGTGCTCTCGAGTTCAAGTCACTTGTCGGTTTTAGACATTGCACATGTCTTCTGTTATTGCCATCTTGGTTGTGAGTGAGTTTATACAATTACTTGTATACTTTGTTGCATTTTGCCCTTATTTTATAAAGTGAGTGGGGAATTTAAATAAAAAAGTGCTAATACTAGTAAAAGAGATATGTGGGTCTCATAAACTAATACAATTGAGAGAAAGATGGAAATACTCCGCCCAGGCCCAAATAGTACCTCTTTGTCCTCAATTTGATTGTTTCTTTGACTTCTGATAGATGAAGGAAAAGGATAACACTTTAAGGAAGTGGAAAAGAATACATATAAAATGCTGAAAATGTATCTTTGAAAATCCTATCTAACAGCCTGGATGTAACTGTAGAACAAGAACTTCCCTTGTAACATGGAATTCCATTGTTTGACCTGTGCACGTTCAGCCTTTGTTCACATTTTGAAGAACAACTTACACACCAGAAGTAGCTCTGTCCGAGATACCAGTTGCAAGGCCATTGCTAGGGAACCTCCACCACCTTAGGGCACTGACTGATTTCAACTATGGTATGTTTATAAAGTTACATTCGGTTTCTGCTGATGAAGGTGGAAGGTGGGAGGACTGAAAAAGAGTACAGAGGGCCAGTGTTTTATTTTTTGAGGAAAAATTGGGGGTGAGGTACCTTTTACTCAATGGTTTTTAATTAGTATGAAGAAAGGAAATGAGAGTTCTACAAGGACCATAGTGGTAAAATCAAGTAAGACTGCCTATAAGATTTGCTTAAAGAGCTTAGGTAATATGAATGAACGATATGTAGTTCATTTAACTGTTTTTAACTCAATGTTAAGCCCTTTCTCTTCATCATCAGCCTTATAAATATCTTGAGGTCTCTCCTATCTTAGGAAAAAACCGTCTTTTGACCTTGTATCACTTTTTAACTACAGTGCTATTTCTTTCCCATCAATGTGAGCCATGTTTCTTGAACACATAATCTGTGCTTAATACTGACACTTCCTAACTTTCTAGGCACTCTTCCTTTTTTAAAAAAATCTCTTTAATCGTGTTAAAATATTTATTTTATAAGCTTGAGATTATTTTCAGTTCAGACCCGACAAGCTAGGTTTTCCTGCAATAAATAACAACCAACCAAAAACATCTCAGTGGTTTTGAACAACAAAGGTGCATATTGTGTTTAAGCTGTGTGTTCTTTGCAGGTCATTAGAGAGTTTCTGCTCATTGTAGTCACTCAGGGACCCAGACTGAGAGATCGGCCACCATCTGGGGCATCTCCCATTGCCATAGCAGAGTAAAAGGAGGATCTCACACTGGAGCTGACACATATTGCTCACCTACAAGTGGGCTAAAAGGTCCAAAATCTTATGTGCCCAGAAGGTAAAGAGCTGGAAATATGTGGTGTTAGCACCAGTGACAACCACAGTTATATTACTTCACGTTTCAAGGCTAATCATTCTCAATTTGTTGTGTCTTTTGGTGTATGGCTTTCTTGTGTGGTCTGTGCGGTTTTTCAAATAATCATCTTTATTGGGAGTGATTGTAAAAGAGTTCCTACAGATTATAGCTTCACCTTTGCTTCTGCTGAAGAAACTCAGGAATTTCCCTGGTCTAGGATTTGTTCTTAATGTTGATTTCTTGGTTTGCGATTCCATATAATTTGGAAGGTTTAAATTCAGACTCCGAAACTGTGTATCACACAGGCCTTGGGTTTTAATTTGTCACTGGATACAGTATTTCTATACAGAAGACAGATGACAAGGTTTCTGTGTTTGCTAGGAATAGTTTTTCTAGTCTTTTTCATGGAGGGGGCAGGCCTTTCCAGGATCCTTGCCTCATACAAGAGTTTCAGTTCTGGTTCTCTGCCTTCTGTGAACCTAAGGCCAGGTTACTTCCTCCATTCAGACATTACTCCTCCTTACATGGCCCCTGGGCCACGACTCGATTGGCTCTATACTGGATGTTTTGGTTTTTAGTTCACTCTGTTTCTAGCATGTTAAAATCTCAGATTTTAACATGTTATTCTATCTTACATTTCTGTATGTTTTAGGAGGTCCACATCTATGCTTCAGTCACTCTTCAGCCATTATGGTGTGTCTTTTCTTCCCCTAATATATTCAATATTCTTTCCAGTGGTTCACGATTGACTTCCATTTTATCAAATTCCAGGGATACTTTCCAGCCTCTTATCTTACTAGAGTTTTTATGCACATTCAGTATTCCTGAATAAGCACTCTTTTTGCAATGCTCTTCTGTCTTGGCTTTCCCCCTCTGATTCTTTTAGTACTTTGTAACTATTTCCTTACTTTCATTCCTGGGCTTTCCACTCACCAAATGTCGATGTTCCTCAATTTCATTTTTCTGTGTTTCTTTGTTTCTACATTCTCTCTTTGTATGAACCCACATAGTTTCATGATTATAACTATTACCAAAACTATATTTCCAGTTTTACCCCTTTCTTTCCTCATATATTCTGCAGTCTGCTGGACATATATATTTTGTTGTCTCAAAGTAAGCTTATCTAAACCTGGGCTCTACTTTCCCCTCAAAGCCATTTCTCTCCACGAATTCCTGATATCACTTAGTAATATCAGCCACTCAAACAGGAAACTTGGCCTTGTTTACCCTAGATCCCTCCTGTCCTTCAACGCTCATGTAGTCGGATGCCAGGACTTGATGTTTTAGCTCCTAAATATTATAAAAATCAGTATTTGCCTCTCTTTCCCTACTGTCATACATAGTTAAGTCCTCATTTTTATTCATTCGTTCATATAAATACATGTCAGATCCCTATTCTGCGCCAGGTACTGTGTGCTAGGTGCTGGATCACAGTGGTGATGAAGGCAGCTAAGTCCCTGCCCCGTGGAGCTCATTCACATGTAGGAGATAGTGAACAAATAAATGTACGATATGGTGTTAGATAGCAATAAGTCATTGTATTGCAGACACATTCTGTTGTTACCTAGTGGTGATTTATGTAATTTGCAGGTTTAGTTTTTTGGAATGTGAATAAAATCTCTCTTGAAGAGTCATCTGTAATTAAAGTGAGTACCAGAAAATGCCATGCTATGACATAAATGCAAAGCATAAATTTACTTAAAGTCGTTTAGAAGTCTGAATAATTATTTCTATTACATTATTGAAATGTATTCCTTTAAAAATCATTTAATTATATAGATATGTTATTTGACATGGTGGCTTTTTCTTTAAGCTGTATTTAGAAAATTTCCCAGAAATAGAAATATATAGCCTCCCTCAAAAGTATTTTAAGTTTCTTGTCATTTTTTCTTTGTTTTGTTTTTCAGTCCATTCTCTGAAATAATCTAAGTAAACTTCTTTGTAGGTGTCTTTAAAATGATGTAAGTTTTTCAGAAAACAACAACAAACTATAGTTACTGAGTGAGTGAGCACTGGAGTTCTCAAGTCCTGTCCAGGCATTTAACAGAAAGGACGTATATTTGGGGATCTTCATACCCACATTTTACTGTTTTTCAGCTGCTGCAGTTGGTGATGGATTAGTCAACATGTTTCTAAAACCCATAGCTGAACCATGTAGCTAATAACTTCAGTAGGGGGAGCAGCAGAGGGGCAGAACGTTGATCTGGACTTGTCCCCAGACAAGCCGTCACATCTGTCCCCACAGTCAGGTTCTGTCAGAGGATGGTGCCAGACCTTTTGTGGCCTTTGAACACAAACCTGAGTTTCCCCCAATGTCCACACCTTTAAAGGACTCCAGCGTGTTAATGGAGATGAAACTGGCAGTTGGAAAGGAGGAAAAAGAAAAGATCCCAGCATCCAGGTTATTGTAAATGAACACTTTGTCTCTGGTTTCAACTGTTTCGTTTAGATAAGTGCTTCTAGGAAGATGCAAGAACACCATGTGCATTTATGGGTTTAATCGTGGCAGTTACAGCTTACTACCTGGCTTCAGTTTTGTAGAGATACACATGTACCATCATCCGCCTCTTCTCCTCCTTTCTTGATGCTGCAGACATTCTCAACTCAGTACATTTCAAAAGTCGCAATATAGAATAGCAGGTGTGGGAGGTTAAAAATGATTGAAGACTTCATCATCTTATTTCTCACAATGATACATACTGGAGCTCTGTTTTTCTTAGGGAATTGTAGCTGATGTTGTATGTAACCAACAGCTATCCCTTCTCCTGGATAATAGGCCAGGAGTTGTTGAAAATCTGTTGGAATTGCCCTATCAAATGAGATGGAGTAAAAAAATAGCAATGAAATTACTCCAGTGCTGGCCTGGGGCTGTTCTGGGGAGAGTTGTAGCATGTAGCCTTCTCATGTACACAAATTATGATACTGAATATTTTATGGCTATTTTTGAGTTGTGTTCTCACTGCATATGATACAGTTTAATTTCCTCTTCTTAAAAAAAAAAAGAGTAACTGAGTGAAGAATGTCTTACAATTAGCTGAAGTGGCTAACAACCAGTTGTCTTGGTAATCTAGGATAAATATTCCTGGTCCTGGTGTGTATTTGTTTTGCTTTTAATCACATGGACTATGGAAGAAAGACAGAGAAAGAGAGAGAGGAAGGGAGGGAGGGAGAGAAGGAGGGAGGAAGGAGGAGAGAGAGAGAAAGAGAGAGAGAGAGAGAGAGAGAGAGAGAGAGAGAGAGAGAGAGAGAGAGAGAGAGATTCTGATTCAGGATATTTTTTAATGGACAGTGGAATGGAACTACTCTATCTCATAGCCCTTTTCATGTTTCAAAGCATGCATTTTCTCATGTTTCCTATCATTGGTTGGGATAAATATTACTGTTCCATGCATTAGACTGTGAAACATGGCTCAGAAAAAGGTTAAATTGCTTAAGATTGCTCAGGTAATTAGTCATACGCCACCATATATTTGTGAATCACTTTCATTTAGTTAGCGATATACATATTATATTTTTGTTTCTCCTAACAGTGTGAGAGTCAGATATGGAATCCAGCTCTCTCATTCCCAGCTATTTCTCTAAACCTGATGTTGGCAAACTTGCTCAGTAAAGGGCTGGATGGTAAATACTTTAGGTTTTTTTAGGCCAGACAGTTGCAATTATGCAGCTCTGCTGTGGTAGCATGGAAACAGCAATAGATATTAAACGAATGATCATGGTTGTATTCCAATAAAACTTTATTTACAAAAATAGGTGGTAGGTGGAATTTGGCCAATCCTTTCTCTAAACCAGTAGCTTCCAGACTTCTCCTTACTGACTGGCCTTTTATGGTTTCTATCTGTGACTCCTTCTAGTTCCCCATGTTTTGAAAGTGGGACTTTTTTTTTTTTTGAAAATGGGACTTTCAAACAAACTCAATATTGAATAATAATGAGTCCACTCTCTCATTTTTAAGAAATTAATGCCAATCAAAGCTTGACATGGCCATGTTTCTTAAAAGCTGTGACCATTGAGTCAGATAGATACAGCCTTGTGATACCCAGAGTCCAATTTCCTGTCAGTGGCACGGTCACATACCAGCTGCTGACTTGAAAATTAGATAATGATTTAACTGAAGCCCTGAGCCTTGGGTCAGTTGACCTCTTCCTTCTTTAGCTTCTGTAGTCTGTTACATGCCAACCACTAACAGGGACCCACCTTTCCAGCAGGTTGTGAGCGTGATCCCGATACCTGCGTTTGTAGACTTTTATCTCAGCCAGTCTCTCAGTGTGCAAAGCAGCCTCATCTATCTAAGTTACCCCCCAAAATTGCTTTCACAGGTCCTTCAGTATTGTTTCGGATGACATAAAGTCATTTCCTAGTGATTCAAATTCAAATATCAGTATTTTTTGTGTTAGGGGATATGTACTTTTAAAGTTTAAGAGAATTTGGCCTATTAAATTAATGGGTCAGCCTTGTGACTCTTAATATATGTAATTGGGTAATTTGATTAGATATGACTGACTTACAACTCTAAGTTTATAGACAATATTGGAATATTTTAGAGAGCCCAAGAATTATCATTTTTGAATATTTATTTATGAGAACGCTGTTTCCGTGAAAATAAGACCTAGCCGGACACTCAGCTCTAATGCGTCTTTTGGAGCAAAAAGTAATATAAGACTCGAAATTATATTGTATTATATTACATTATATTATATTACATTATATAAGACCTGGTATTTTATATTATATTATATTGTATTGCATTGTATTGTATTATGTTATATTATGTTATGTTATATTACTTTATATTATATTTTATATTATGTTATATTATATTATATTATATTATATTATATTATATTACACCCAGTCTTATTTTACTCTAATATAATTAATTATATTAATTTTTGCTCCAAAAGATGCATTAGAGCTAATTGTCTGGCTAGATCTTATTTTCGGGAAACACAGAATTACCTACATTTTTTAGAAAGGGCTTGTTTGTCAGTTAGAAAACTAGAGAATTGAACAAGAGAATTGAACATACTAAGTTTATAAATGTGGTCTAAAGCAATTTAAGTGTGTTTGTTAAAGTTACAAGAGTGTCTCTTTAAAAGTGATAGTGTAGAGAGAATAATAAGAAAACTAAACTTGGAAACTTAAGAGTGAATAGAGTTTTGAATTTTGAAATATAACAAATGGATAAATAAACCTAAGAATGCCTGAATAGTCCTTTCTGTTTATGTCTAGGACATTAAAAAGAAAAACTTCACACTGAAATGATCAGTCTGAGTAATCACTGTGACTGTACTATGCCGATGGAATTCCAGGCACAGCAAAGAAACGTGGCATTTTAGACTCCACAGTTTACAGTTTCCTAGAGGCTTTTGAAATATTGAAAATGGTTTATGAATCTCCACTTGTCTTCCAGGATCATGATTTGCCGGTTACTTACATTAGACACTTCTCTTATGTGTAGAATTAACTTCTTAGTTGAGTGTTAATTGAAATGTTATATTTAAGTGGCTGCGAGTCCTCATTTTAATCACAAGAGGAGTGAAACCTCAAAGATGCTTCTCTGAGAACAGTGAATTGGTCTCAACATGAAATAGCGAGTGAGTGGCTGATGTTCAGGCCTGACCTCTGAGGTAATGTCTCAGAACTGAGTTTTCAATAAAATAGATAAAGAATTTTTATTAAGTTTCCTGAGCTGGAAACACATCCATCCTCTCATTTTGCTGGACAATGTGTTTACCATTAAGGGCCTGCCGTCTCAGGGAGAGCTCAGGGCGGCCGCGGAGGGCATGCAACCCTGTCGCAGGGGGAGGTGAAGCTGGGCTTCATCCCAGTCGCATGACACGTCCTGGTGGAGGTGCTGCCCTTTTGCCCTTGTCCTTGGGAAATTCATCAGTTCCTAGAGTTACAAGAGATCACAAGACATTATCTCATTCAGCCCTCTGACTCCAAGTAGGAATTTACTTAAATTATCTCTGGCAAAGGAGAATGTTTTCATGTACTGCTTGTATAATTCAAAATTAACTTTAGAGATGTACCTTTATTTAAATGACCTATGCAAGATTTTGTTCTACCTACTCCTAAGATTGGCAGGGATGGTGAGCCCCTTGCTAACATATGGGAAGTAGTGATGAGAAAGATAATTAGAGCTTACATAGTTTGCATTTTCCATGTGCCAGGTACTGAGGTAAAAATAAAACCTTTCTATACATTCACTCATTTAATCCTCACAGCTACCCAGTGGGGCAGATACTGTTCTTGTCTTCGTTTTAGAAATGAGAAAACTCGGGATTAGAGCTCCTAAGTGGCTGAGTTGGGATTTGAAACCGGGGTTTGTCTCATTTCAAAAGCTGTGCTCTCAACCTCTGTGTTATTCTGCCTTCACCAGTTATTGTACTTACTTTGTCTTCTAATTGTGTTTTTCTTCTGGGAATAAATAATTAGGCTCTATAATGAATTATATAATACAGTGCAAACTGAAAGATTTGGGGGAGTAAGGAATTCATGTCATTCCTGTAAATCCTACCTGTGATTAATTAACGTGCAGGGCTTATGGTTGGAAGACATTATTTACTCACATGGTAAAATTGGTATTATAAAAGTAAGCAGTTTGCATCGTTTTCCATTTTCTCTTTGCTACATACCCCATACTGCTTTAAGTTTTTGTTTGTTCTTACATGTGGTAAAGTGGAGAAGCTAGACGAGTGAATTGTCAAGCCCTCATGGAAAAAGTTAAGAAACAAACTTGCAAGAGAACTATGATATCAAATAAAAGTGTGGATGGACCTTTATTCTTGGCCCCATGAATTAAAAGCCTGCAGGTTTACAATGCACTTTTGGAAGGATCCTTTCTGTCTCCCTAAGTGAACATCAGTGGAAAGCAAACTCCAGTGTGGCTTCAGTGGGTGTGTATTATGAAGGGCAGAGCTGCAACCAGAGAAGTGGAATCATTTTTGAACTGGAAAAAAAAAAAATTACCTATTTATTTGGTTAGTGCATATTGGAAGGCATATATGGGTTATCTTCATAGTATTTTTATACTTGGCATAGTGCTGAGAATTGTGTTCTGTTTTAAATTCTAATGTCCTCCTTAATTTAAGAGCACCTCTGGAATTAACTCTGTTTTTTCCATGGCAAATAAAAGTCTGAGAAAGTAGTAGAGATTTAAGCAAATCCAACCCCCAGCCTGGCCCCTGGTTTCCAGGCTGGCTACAGTGAGAACTGTCAGGGAGATAGATGGGGGCTCTAAGGTTTCCTGGAGTTTGCAGCCATGTGTGGGCACCACATGTGGTGTGTTCAGTGAATACAAATACAAGAACACATGCTGTTTCCATTAGGGACACTTCAGACCCCTCTCTGTCCCCAGCCTCACTGTGGAGTTGAATGGGTCATTTATCATAGGCCACTTACTGATGGTGACTGGCGCTCAGGCCCAGCTACAAGTAAGCAGCAAGCAGTGTGACTTCGGTTTTCTGTTTTAGAAGGCTTATTATACATACATGGTGTTTTTCTTAACAATTCCCACATTCATATGCAAAGGAGCATTTAACTAGCTGTTTATAGAGTGGAATGTATTTAAAATGCAAATCTGACTGTGTGTCTACCTGGCTTAAGCTTTCCCGGGACTTCTGAGAGTCACAATCATTCTGGACTGGGTTGTGCCGTGTCTGCAGGCTCATCCCCTTACGTTCCCTCCAGAAGGCTGAACTGCTCTGTTAGCGCTCCACATATATCACACTTTTTGGCCTTCCCTTGACCTCTACTTCTTTGTTTCTTTTGTTGACAAGGCCTTTCTCTGCTTTCTTTGTCAATGTAAAGCCATCACATTTTAGAAGACTTGGACTTAGGTCAGATGTCACCTCCCCCAGCAACCCTTCCCTGTGTCTCTTCCCCAGTCTGGGTTTATTGTCCCCGTCTGAGTGCTCAGAGAGTGGTGAGATGTCATCTGTCATAGGTAGCTCTTCTCTCAGCGTTGAAACAATGTTTTTGTCTCAGTCTCATGGCCTTGAGTAGCCTGAAGTTTGGCTTGAGTCTGTTTTCTCCCTCACCTTCAGGTGCCGTGCCTCCAGCCGTGAAGAAGCAACAACCAGCCAGCAGTGATTCTTGCACTAAGTTAAACTGCCTCGTAAGCTACTCTGAGCTTCGCTCAGGCACACTCACATGTGATTCTCATTATATTCCTTATCCCACTGCCTTACACACCCACACCATGAGAAAG
Source organism: Rhinolophus hipposideros (assembly GCF_964194185.1). Classification (NCBI taxonomy): domain Eukaryota; kingdom Metazoa; phylum Chordata; class Mammalia; order Chiroptera; family Rhinolophidae; genus Rhinolophus; species Rhinolophus hipposideros. The sequence goes on along the minus strand of NC_138070.1, from coordinate 17,546,481 downwards.
TTCATAGAATTGGCCAACAGCGTGACTCCCTCAATTTTCCATGATTGAAGAGCCCAGATATACAAACCGTATAAGCTGTTTTCCTTCGTGAGTGTTGTCACTAGAAACACTCTTTATTGACTGTTGTCTCTGGTGGTTCTAGGAGGCACCTTGGACCTATTCATCATGTATCGTTTAGGAGAAAAATGCTATCTTAGGGGAAAAACGCTATCTCAGAAAGAGTGCCTGGTATCTTGATGACCTTAAACATTTCCCTGTTTTATTTGGCATAGCTGCCCAGGGTCGGATGGATCTAGTCCTCAGCCATGGCTCTCATACAATTTCTCCCTCCTTCAGTGTGGGAGAAATTTCAGAGTACAGTCATATGCTGTTTACTTTCAAGAAATGCATTTACTTCCTAACCAGGTAGGATGTGTGTAAAAGGATTTATAAACTGTTTTCGTTGAAGTATAGCACGTCCCCACCTTTTATTCCATCTTACCATTTTTATTAGGTTGCCATACTTGGTCTTTCTTCTCCTTGTCATTTCTTAAAGAGGCCGCAAAGCACAATGGGAATAGCAGGAGCTTTGAAGTCCAGGACCTGGGGTGAAAGCTGAACTCCCAGCTTACTAGACTGTGATTGGCTCAGGGCTTAACCCCTCTGAGCCGTAGTTTTCTCCTTTGAAACGGGGATAGCGCCTGTGTCATTCGGTTGAGGATTCAGGGAGATAATTTATATACATAAGGTGCCAAGGACTTGGTTACTGTCATCATTACCATGCGCAGCTATGCAGGGGTTGATGTGGGATATAAAATACTGACACTTGAAACAAGCAAGTAGCAATATACGGTAGTCTATGAAAAGGGGTAAGATTAGTTCCTCGAAGAATTACAGAAAGTTAAGACCAGAAAAGAGCCGTAGAGACTATCTAGTTTAATCCCCCACTAAAAAAACAAGATTTAAGTTCTGACCATATCATTTATTAACTGTATCACCCCAGCTTCACTTCCTTATCTATAAAACAGGGAAAATCATTAATATGTACTCCTTTACTTTACAGAAGTGGCTTGAGGATGAAATGGAGGCATTACTACGGGCTAGCAACTAATGGTTAACCTGTAATTGTTAATAATAGGAGCTACATAATCTTCCTACTGCATTTTGGCTTTACATTAAATATTGTTAAGTCTCTGATATGTTCCCCATTATGAAGCATGGAAAACTGTTAAAATAGTTATTCAGTTCTCATGCATCTGTTAAAGAAAATTTCTGCTTCTAAACATTATCAAATCCCCCAAGGGAAGCTACTGTTCCCTGCCATTTGTGAATGTAAGCATGACTTCTGAAAAACAGCTTCCTACCATATAAAAATGAAGGTCTGGCCTGCTTTCTCTCTCTGCATTCTGTTCCAGCGAGCTCTAAGGGCATCTGAATGATAACTGCTTTCTCTCTTAATACATACTGTCTCCACTTGAACTTATCTTGCTTGTAGGCATGACACAAGCAGCATCAAGCCTGGGCACTCTCGGTAGACCTCCTCCTAGGTGTGTATGGACAGCCAGCGAGATCACTTTCACTTCACTGAGCTGTGAAATTGACACCAAATTGTGCCATTAGCTTGTTTCTGAAGGGTATGTTGTGCTGGATGTTCTCTTCTTGCTTGCGTGGTACATGGGAAAAAAAATGACAAGATAAAAATGTCCCATAAATGAACATGAGCGAGGAAATTTAGATGCAATTTGTCATGAATTAAAACATTGAATAATGTATCAGGAGCCCCTAGAAGCAGAGGTGCTGAGAATTCAGAGCATGTATTTAGTACTCGGGGAAAAGAAACTGTAGAGCTTTCGGTTTCTCTTTTGAAGCTTTTGCAGATTTTCATTAGCTACCCTGCTAGCAAGCGGACCCTGCTAGCAAGCGGACGATCTTGCAATCAATGAAGTCTTTCAGTAGCACTTATCTATATGTCCACTGATTTAGGGGTAACAGTGTGTTTACGTGAGCTTTTTTCTTCTTGATAATTAAATCCTTCTTTGTCTACCTTTCGATAAGAAAATTGAAATAAATTCTTTCTCAGTAAAATCTTTCCCCTGTGGTTGAAAGGTAGCAAAGGGTAACTATAAATGCAATGGTTGGAAGAGGTCTGAGTGGAATCTGCATCTCCCTTACCCTGGCGAAAGCGTTCTGCATGGTAAGTCATTGGCCGGTCTCTGTGGAGCCTTTGTGCTTTCTTTTTACCCTTCTCCCACATACCCACTTAGCTCACTTTGTCACCTCCTCCAGGCTTTTTACTCCAACCTACTTTAATCCTGCCTCCCTGGACCGGGAATTCCCCACTTGGTTTCCCCCAGAACTTATCACTGTCGAACTTATTGCCCTGTTTACTGCTTCTTGGCACATATATATTCCACATTGTAACATCTCTGAAATTGGGAGATGTCTAACAATCAATGACATCTCTGATTCTGCAGAATAAATACGTATATTGGTTTCTTTATTTTTCTCATTTCTAGAATATAAGGTTCACGAGGGCAAAGAGTTCTGTTTATGTTGTGCATTCAGTATCTCCAGTGCCTATAGTTGCCTGCCACATGATAGGTGCTCAATAAATATTTATTGAATGGACTGTCTAGATTCAAGGGATTTTTGGGAAAAGCTATTCTACATGTATTCCTCTGTCCTTGTCTCACCCCCCCCCTTTCCCAGCTGCCATGCCCTTTATCTTAACCTGCTTGTCTTCTCTGTGCCAGAGGACACTCTCATTTCACCTGGCCCCCGTGCCACCCCACATAGCTTGTGAGGTTACTAAAGCAGTGAGCTGGGGTGTGTAGTGAATATCTGTTCCCCAGCCCCTATAACTGAAGCCTAAAACCCTACGAATTTCCCTGCTGGTCCAGATCTTACTTTGGCTAGGTCTGTGGTCTCTAGTCACGACAGGAGCACCAAAGCCCACACTGGATTAGGGCAGCTCTCTGTGGCTGAGGATCAGCTTTAAACTTCCAATCCATCACCAATTGACACATGTGTAATATACAAAAACAAAAACAAAACAGAAAAATGAAATATATTTTTTAAAAAAGATGGATACTCAATCCTCAATTTTTTGTTACATTAAATAAACGTAAAATTACTCTGACAAACTGATGGAAATGTTTCTAAATACTTACTGTCAATTTCCGTACCTGTGTCATTACAGACCAGTAACCAGCAGCGCTCAGATCAGGACCACTCTATGGATCACAGTTTGAGAAGCGCTGTATCAGGGCATGATTGTCCAATGTGGTATCAGTTCAGATCTAGCACGTCTACCTTTTACATGTTGTTGTTCACAGACATGACGTAAAGCTGAAACTTATCTAACCCACTTCAGCACCAGTAATTGGTTGGTTAGTGGAAAAAGTAATTTAGAATAGAAATCATAACGAGGATACATACATATACAGGCATATTATTTTAACTAAACCCAAACATGAAAGAACACTGACCCAACAAACTTAAAATGCCTTTTCTTTAATGCCGGCCTTAGAGTTCAGCAGAAGTTGTTCTTATATAAACCAAACCCATTTACAATTTCACTTTCTTCAAAGAGATACAATAATTGAGTGCATCAATTGTAAAGAAATCTGAAGGCAGAACCCCTTTAGATTTTTGTGATTTAAAAAATATTTTACAGTTATTTTATCTATATTAAATTTGCCTGGAATTCATTGTCTTTCTGAAGTATTCAGTGTCTTTTTTTGAGAAGCAAGAGCTTGATTTTGTGCTCATGGTTCATCACTGTACCTTACATTATGTAATTATGTAACAAAGCAATATGACATAACCTGGTTTGGGAGCAGTTGTCACACTCCATGAGGAGGAGGTCAGGTGCTGGGGATCCTGGAGGTGACGGCGGCAGTCACAGGCGAGCGGCTGCTGTCCCTGCACAGCGTTCTGCAGAAGGAACAGAAAGCAGGGGCTAATCTGTGCATTGGTGTGAAGACCCTTAAAAAGAGTTTCTGCTCTGCCCTTTTATCAGTCAAGGCCCCCTTTCTTATCTTCAAAGCACCACTTTTAAGCTTCTCCTGGTACTACCACAGTGCTATTGAATGAATCTGTTTTCTGCCATCCTATTTATGATTATAAACACTTCATTTATATCCTCACTTGGCTTTTGTTACTTACAAAAGAACCTGGTCTTTTTAGGGTATAACCATGTAACACATCCCAATCCTTTGTTTATTTTACTTTCCTTTCTCTAGTTTTATGATAACTTTTCTACACTGTTAGAACCAAACTGCTTTAAGTCCTGTGTCCGAAACATAAGAGGAGAGGAAGCCCATTTTTTCGAACTTTTTATTTTGAATAATTACAAACTTACAAAGAAGTTGTAAGAGTAGTACAGTTGTGTAATCAAAAGTCTGCGTATAACTTTTGACTCCCCCAAGACGTGACTAATAACCTCCTGCCGACTGGAAGCCTTACTGATAACAAAACCAGTTGATTAACATTATATTTTTGTTATATATATTATATACTGTATTCTTAAAATAAAGTAAGCTAGAGAAGAAAATATGTTATTAAGAAAATCCTACACACAATGGGATGTATAGATGATGTAATACAGAATTGTACACCTGAAATCTATGTAATTTCACTAACAATTGTCACCCCAATAAATTAAAAAAAAATCCTAAGGTAGGAAAAATAAATTTGTAGTGTTTATTGAAAAAATTCCACATCTAAGTGGACCCGCACAGTTCCAACCTGTGTGAACTGTTCAAAGCATTCTCGTGTGTCCTTTTCTCAGATTCAATCATTATTTTGACCCACTTGTTTTCTCATATCTTCTCTCTCTCTCCTTATACTTTTTATCTTTAACCTTTTGCAAGCAAATAACAGGCATTTACCTTTTGCCCCTAAACACTTCAATTTGTATTTACTGAAAATAAGGACTTTTTTTTTTTTTAACATAACCATAGTACAATGGTGACATTCAGGAAATTTATATTGATTCAATACTATTATTAAATCCACAGTTCATACTCAAATTTTATTAGTTGTCCCAATAACATTCATCTAACTGGTTTTTTTTTCCCCTGGTCCATTATCCAATGCAGGATTACACATTGCAAATAGTTTTCATGTCTCCTTAATCCTCCTTTAGTCTCAACCTTTCTTTGTCTTTCACAGCCTTGACACGTTTGAAGGGTATTGGCCTTTTCTTTTGTAGAATTTCCTTCAGTTTGGATTTGTGTGATGTTTCTTCGTGATTAGATTCTAGGTATTCATTTTGGGGCAGAAATCCCACAGAAGTGATGCTGGTTCTCAGTGCATCCTCTCAGGGGCCTCGTGGCATATGGGAGTCTCATTCCTGGGGAGATGAACTTGGATCAGTTACTTCAGGTGCGCCGTCTACCAGGTTTCTCCACTGTGAAGGAACTTTTTTCTTTGTAATTTCTAAATAATTTGTGGGGAGACACTTTGAGACTAGACTATGTGTATTTCCTGTTTATTCCTTCTATTTTCGTTAATTGACATTTTACAAGAAACAAGAGCATTCCCTTTTCCACCCTTTATTTATTCATTTATGTCAGTATGGTTTCGTAGATTCTTATTTTATTTATTTTTATTTTGCTAAATGGGTTAAAAGTCTGTATCTATTGTTATTTAATTTGATTTGATGCTCAGATTGTCCCAGGTTTGGGAGCCCTTTTAAGCTATTCCTATGTTCTTTTAGAGATGTACTCAGATACATCTCTATTATTCGCTGAACATTTTTTGGTTCTTTACTTTCTGGTTCAACAAGATGTTCCAAGCTCATGATTACTTTCCCTGCCCAAGTACCAGAATCAGCCATTTCTCCATTTATCCCTGGTTCTTTTTCTAGGGGAGTGGTTTTAAGAAACCAAGATATCAACCAAAGATATGCTCATTGCTAATGAATTACCAGTATTCCTCTCTGTAATCTAGGGGAAAAATCTGTGTATATAACATCTATGTTTATTTATATCTCTATATATGTTTGTGTATGTTCAGATGTACTCAGATACATGTTAGATATGGACATACATATGTATATATACACATATAGTAAACATGGTTATTTTTACATTTAATGCTATTAAAAATTATGTATTAACAATCGTGAGTCCCTACAGATGTTTCCAGTTCCAGTCCAAACTATAACAGTTTATTCTTGTCTTCCTTCTTTTCATATTTGTAACTCCCTTCTTCAGCAGTGAGAAACCTGACTTGTGTTATTCTCAATCTGTTTCTCAGTCCTTTAATATACAGAAAGTTGTTTCAGAAGCACTAATCCATACCACTGTGAAAAACATTGGAGTTCAATATTTGCTTAGGATTGTTTTTGTCTTTGCCTGAGGGCACATAGTTCAAGTTTCAAAAGTTTGATTTGCAAATCTCTTGGGTTCGTTCCCATTCTTTAATATAATTATGTTATTCACTTCAAATATAGTTAGATTCATTTGTTTCTGTTATAGTACATAGAGTTCAGGGATGCTGTCAGACATCTTCCCTGAGGACCTTACACCCCCAAGGGTTAGTCTTCCCTTGCCTGGGAGCCTGTAATAACCTCTCCTGAAGTAATTTCCTTGAAGGTGATGCTAATCTTCCTGAGATCTACCCCCAATGACCTCATCACCTCTCACTGCTTATAGACCAGGGTTTTGTAACTTAAGCACTACAAGAATACCTCATTTTATTGTGTATTGCTTTACTGTGCTTCACAGATATTGCATTTTTTACACATTGAAGGTTTGTGGCAACCCTGCATCAAACAAGATTATCACTGCCATTTTTCCAACAGATTCAGATGATGGTTTGCATTTTTTTTAGCAATGAAGTATTTTTAATTAAGGCTTGTACATTTTTTGTAGACATAATGCTATTGTACACTTAATAGACTATAATACAGTGTAAACATAATTTTTGTAAGCATTTGGGAAATTAAAAAAAAAATCATGTGACTCCCTTTACTGCAATTTCCCTTTATTTTAGTGGTCTGGCACTGAACCTGCAATATCTCCGAGGTTTGCCTGTACTGACATTCAGAGATAAATACCTGTTGTGGGGGTGTCCTGTGTACTGGAAGTCCACTGGAATGTGCCTGTATGTCTCCATCCCCCTTTTCAGGGTCCGATTCTTCTTTACTTGATCTTCCCTGTGAGACGCTAGTAGAGTTCCTGGAGGAAACCCCTGCATATCTATGTTCCCCAGGGGCCTTATGCTCTTATGCTAGCCCGTACTAAGTAAGCCTTTAGCAATTTGTTATCATTTTTCAGTTTACTCTTACTGGCTTTTGTGGTGTTTGGTAGCAGCTGTTTCACGAAGCAAATGCTCAGGTCCTACGTCTCTGCAGCTGCTCGTCTGTCTGTAGATTTCAGGTTAGGTGTCTGCCTTGTGACCTCCGATGTCCAACCAGTTCAAGAAAAGACACTGATTTTTACTTTGTGAAATTTTTTTCTTATTCTATGATAGAGTGATGCTCTTTCCAGTTTTCTGCATTTCTGGGCTGAAACTAGAAGTCCCATGTGGCTATTGATGACCGTATTGGACATGGAAGATTATAGAACATATCTATCATTGCAGAAAGTTCTATTGGACAGCACTGAGACGGCAGGGGAATTGGACAAAGAGGAAATAAAAAGAATAAAAATTCTGCTTTGATCATAATGAAATAAGTAGGAATAGACTAGTTTTTCCACTGTAAACAACTAGAACCCTGGACAATATACGTGAAAAGACTGTTTTCAGACATTGAACAAATGGTGCAGAGTTATGATCCCAGAGACAAAGGAAATAAGAGAATTGAGCCTTATAGTTACTCGGGCTTTACCTAAAGGGATTTGACAGGTCATGGTACAAGGAGTGGAACCCAAGCAGAGCACAGCGGTCTCACTGAGTAGAAGAAAAATAGATCATAGTTTGAGAAGTCTGAAGTATCTGGAATTTGTGGAACAGAGACAGGAAGGTGTGACAAAGAGAAAGACCTCCAGAAATTAATGGCATATATGAGTCTTTGGATGAACACTGAACTGTATTTGCAGAAGGTTATTTTCCATGAAGCCAAACAAAAATAACTACTGGGAAAAAACCAACTATTTGGGGGCTGTATTAAACAAATAACAGAACTACCACAAGGCTAGACTAGAAAGACCTTGTTGAACACCCAGGGCATTTGGTAGAGACCCTAAAAAGACTAGGAGTAGGACTAAACACTCCTGGTAAAGACTATGCTGGACCCATCCTGAGACACTGAGAAAGAAGTCTCGAAATACACTGATCTGCAAATACGAGTAAGTGATCCAGGTAATGGAATTAATTGTCAAGTACTTTAAAACAGGTATTATAAATATGTTCAAGGATATAAAAGAAAACATTTGATATAATGAAGAGAGAAATGGAAGCTACCAGCAAGAACCAAAGGAAACTTCTAGATTGGAAAAATACAATATTGAAAATGAAAAATTACTGGATGGGCTTAACAACAGATTAGATACAGCTGAAGAAAAGATCAAACGAACCTAAAGATACAACAATAGAATGCATCCAAACTTGAGAAAAGGAAAACAGGCCAAGGAAAATGAACAGAGCCTCAGTGGTTCATTGGTCATGTCAAGTGGTCTGTTGTAACGCGTATGTGTAATTGAATTCCCAGAATAGGGAATTAAAATATTGAAGAAATAATGACCAAGAAACTTCCTGATAGTATAAAAATTATACAACCAAGAAGCTCAGTAATCCTCATGCATGCAGGATAAACATAAAGCAAACCACACCAAGGCACTCCGTAACCAAACTGTTGAAAACAGATGATAAAGAGAATGTCTGAAGAGCAGCCAGAGAAAAGAGACATTACATACAAGGGAACCAAGATAAAAATGATTGCTGACTTCTCATCAGAAGCAGTACAAGCCAAAAAACCCAATAGAATGGCACCTGTGAAGTGTTGGAAGAAAAAAAAGTCACCCTAGAATTCTATATATAGCAATAATATACTCGAAAAATGAAGATGAAATCAAGACATTTTCAGACAAACAAAAGCTGAGAAAAATTGTTGCCATCAGACTGGCACTGGAGAAGTGTTAAAGGAAGTTTTTCAGGTAGAAGAAAAATAATACCAGAGAGAAACTCGTGTCTACATAAAGGAAAGACGAGAGCTTAAAATGCAAATATGTGGATAAATGTAAATTACTCCTCCTCCCCATTTTGCCATTTATTTAAAAGATAATTGATTGTGTAAAGTAGAAATAATAGCAATGTGTTCTGTGGCTTATAACATGTTGAAATAAAATGTATTACAACAATAGCTCAAAGGACAAGAGGGGGAAATGAATGTATACTGTTGTAAAGTTCTTACATTATACGTGAAGCAGTGTAATATTATTTAAAGGTAGACTGTAATAAGTTAAAGATGTATACTGAAACCCTAACAGCCTTTCTCACCTAGTTCCTCATCTCAACCATAGAACATAGAAAATTATTTGAGTAACTGTTGTCTCAATTCTCCTAAGGATGGAATGTAATTAGTACCATTCTACTATGCATAGAAGAAGAGTTAAAACATTACATACAGTGAATGCCTCAGGGCATTAGGGTTTAATTCTGTCTTAGAATCCCAGGTGAAGAGGACTATAAGAACAACCACAAAAACAGACTGAGAGAAAGAGAGAGAGAGAGAGAACACGAGAGAAAGAACTAGTAAACTAATAGAAGGGATAAAATGAAATCCTAAAAACTGATCACTTGATTCAGAAGAAGGCAGGATAAAAAGGGGGAAAAGGAACAAAGGAGAGATGGAAGGAGAGGTTGTAGTCAATTTTTAGAGCCACTCCCCGTTGCGTGAACTCACTGAACCTCCATGAATAAAATTGTCCCGTGTTATTATATTCCTTTCACCTTAACATCACCTAAGATCAATTCTCATACATAGTCCTCAGGTTTCTGTTGATATGAGTTGTAAAATCTTGTAATTCTACTGCTATTTGTACCTCTTCATACGTCACACTTTTGTGCCTAACCCCCTGGAGCTACCAGGATTAGTTATTTGACTGTATAGTTGTTCTCAACTGGAGTCAGTTTTGCCCCCAGGGGGACATTTGGCCACGACTGGAGACATTTTTGGTTGTTACAACTTAGGCCTGGTGCTACTAGAACTTAGTGGCTAGAAGCCAGCTACTAAACATTCTACAATGCACAGGACATTCCCATACAACAAATAATTATTCAGCCCAAAATGTCAACAAGGCCACAACTGAGAAACCCTAGTCTAGAAGCAAGGAGAGGTGGTGCAGATGGGGTCAGATCTCAAGGAAGATTAACATCTTCTCTAAGGCAATTGCTTCAGGACAGCCTATTCATTATATGTTGTCAGGCAAGAAAAGACTAACCCTTGGGAGTCTGAGGTCCTCAGTTTCATCAGAATATGCCCATACGTCTTCATTATTATTTTCAGGGTCCGGCTCCTTCCCAGTCAATTTCATAATCAGTTTTCAGTAATCTTAAACCTAGCCTCAGAAAATAAGAGCCTCTTTCAGGACAGTCACAAAAGCCTTCCTATTCCTTACCCTGACCTTGGGGCTGGGAATTTAAAGTGTGGAGCTCATAATTTTCTTTCTTCAAGTTCGCCACCATACTTAGATGCAACTAACCAAGCCTATAGTCTTTATATTCTATTTTCATTTGTATGGACTGTGGCAACAGCTTCTTGGTTACCTGGTGATGAGACAAGTAAAGAGTTAACAGGAGCGAGCTTGTAGGCCAACAGGAATGAGCTAAACATTAACTGTTGGCTATGAATCTCCCGGCTAGCACTGCACCTGCAAGCTGACAAGCACCTTACATCCATCATAGGAAGGAACAGAACACTTCCCAATCGCAATGGTAACCCCCTGCAGACTAACAAACACCCATCATAGATGGGAACAGAACAGTTCCCAAGAGAAGACAATTGTAACAGCAGCCCCCTGCAAGCTGACAAGCACCCTATATCATATATAGAAAAGTATAAAATCTCAACACTCCTTCTCATCGGCACAGCTGTCTCCATCAGAATCTGCGCTGGCAAACTTCTGCCAGTTCCAAACAGAACTGTCTCTCTTTGACTTTCAATAAATCTTTTCCTACTCTTGTAGAGTCTTGTAAATTCTTTGATATTCTGCGAACCACCAGGGGTTAATTCTACGCCAAGACACCTAAGTCTTGCCATTTGTTGGCGCTTGAGTTCAGGCGATTACAGGTAATACTTTTCTAATCTGTCTTGCCGTTATATGCTGTCATTGTTCGGATCCTATTTAACACTGCACTGATGCAGATCAGAGAACCAATTCTAGAGTCCCTTTTATCCTCTTACTTTGGAACTCCACTTTCAAGACCAATAGTTATATCAGTCATGCAAGCAAATTCACTACGAGTGTTAGGGGATAAGGGGTTGAATATAGGAATTAGACCTCACACAAATGTGGGACTAGCTGAGGAAACGAAGGCCCAGAAGCGAGGGGTTGGAGGACCCGTGGAAAAGTCACTAATCTGTTCTCCTGAAGCACTGGCACAGGCGGATGAGTTAGAGCTTGCTGAGGAGCCTAAGAAGCTGAGCAGGTCCAGTTGCTGAAGCCGGATTGGGAAGGGGGAAGGTCACGGAAGTTCATGGGGAAGCCGTTGTCTCTGGGTGACTACTGCCAGGCCCCTGGAGCTGGAGCTCAGACTACAGCGAGACCAGCAGTTAGGAAGAAAACCTGCATGTGAAGCCGAGGACGGAAACAAGCTGAAACATACCAGCAGCTCTCTGTCTTTTCAATACATTTGAGACCAGGAAGACTCTCAGAGTAATAGATGCCACCTCCCAAATTCCTCATCAGTTCCTTTATTTGTCCTGAAATTATACGGAGAAGGGGACCCTAGGAAATGTAGTTCCAAGCTTAACCAAGTTCACAGGAGAACAATCGTATGGTTTCAGTTTTTGCATTTTTATCTAGGATCCATTTTGAGTTTATTTTTGTGTATGGTCTGAGGTATAGATCAAATTTTAACTTTTTCCAGAGGCTATCCAGTTTTCCCTATCAACATTTATTAAAAAGTCCCTCCCTGCCTCAGTGCCTTGAGATGCTGCCACTGTTATATTCTAAATTACCTTATATACTCGCATCTGTCCTGGACCTTGCGTGCTGTTCCATTGTTCATTTTGCCTACTGAGATACCGCGATCACACTGTTTTATTCTATAGACTTGAAGGGAGTTTTCATACCGGGTAGGGCTAGTCTTTCTTTATAGCTTGAAAGCCCACCTTTAAACACCATTCTTACCTCGCTTTAGTTAGAACCTCACTTAAATCAGTGTTTCACCTTGAATATTAGGGTTATTAACAGAAAGGAGAGATTTGAGATTTAGAGGCCAATTTATTTTGCCACTGATTATTGTGCACATTCAGTGGGAGTGAAGTTTCTTTCCCACGCGGAGCTGAGAAAAGTCAATAGACCACGCATCAAATGCTACTTCAAAAGTTACTTCCTTCCCCAGCCTCTTGGTATTGCCTATTTTAGGATGGAAAACAACACCAAACACAAACAAACAAACAAACCAAATGAGGCTAGCATGAGAATAAGTGGAGAAGAAATCAAGTCTGGATTCAGAAAGAGTGACCTGGGAACTTGTAGTGGCTTTGACACTGGTGCTCCGTGACTCTGGGAAAGTTGTTTCATCTCTTTGGGCTTTGATTTCCCATCGCCACATGAGTGGACTAGATTAAACACCTCCAACAGTCTTTCCTTTTCTCATACTGTATGACTAACCCTCGTAATACTGTATATCAAAAAACCCTCAGAGAAGAAGCTCTTGTAATACGTATTAACCCCTTCCTTGGAGATTAAAGACTCCGAGAATTCAAGTTCGCAGTAATTATTGACTGATTGTCTAGCAGTGAAATAGAAATAAATTCTATTTTGAGAATTTATTATATACAAAGAGTGCAAAAAAAATGTATACACATTTTAAGATAACATCTCTTAAAATATGTATACAGTTTTTTGGGCACCCCCGGTATAAGTTCATAACCACACTGGAACAAATTCAGCGTTGTACTTCTAATTTAGAAGTAAATTATGAGATCTAATGACAATTAAGTTCACGAACTTGTTGCAACGATGTTGTTAACCTTTTTCTGATATCAGAGGGATTATTCATTATGAATTTGTACCGACTAGGCAAACAGGTAACCAGGTTTACTATTTGGAAGTGCTGAAAAGGCTGCGTGAAAAAGTTAGTCGGCCTGAACTTTTCTGCAACAATTAATGGCTCTTGCATCACGACAATGCACCAGCTCACACTGCACTGTCTGTGAGGGAGTTTTTAGCCAGTAAACAAATAACTGTATTGGAACACCCTCCCTACTCACCTGATCTGGCCCCCAGTGACTTCTTTCTTTACCTGAAGATAAAGGAAATATTGAAAGGAAGACATTTGGATAACATTCAGGACATCAAGGGTAATACGACAACAGCTCTGATGGCCATTCCAGAAAAAGAGTTCCAAAATTGCTTTGAAGGATGGTCTAGGTGCTGGCATCAGTACGTAGCTTCCCAAGGGGAGTACTTGGAAGGTGACCATAGTGATATTCAGCAATGAGTATGCAGCACCTTTTCTAGATGAGTTTGCCATATATTTTGGTGTTTTCCTAACAGGTGTCTTAGAGTTCAAGGATTTTATTCACCCCTTTTTTTCACTATATATGGATAAATATTTCAAGGGATCTTAGCCTCTCCCCAATTCTCCATAATCTTGAAAGTTAGAAGATGAGACTAGCACAATAGAAAATGGAGTTTTGGATCATGGTGAATTCCCTTTTCCCTAACAATTTTAGCAAATTCTTCCATTGTCATTTAGCTAGTGATGTATTGGGCTGTACAATGCATATTAGTTATGGCTCCTTGTGCTCTTGTAACAAATATGACACATGACTTTGAGTGGTGTGATGTATTGCTGGTGAATTTTTAATGTCCACATGATACTTGGAATACATATGTTCAACTAGGGAATCAACCCCTGTATTGTTTTTTATTCCCCCCCCCCCCCACATTCTCACTAGTTGTGTAACGGACAAATATTTACATGTTAAACAATATGGCAATATTTTAGAATGTATAAATGGTGCAGTAATCAAAATGTGTGCATTTTGTGGATATAGAGACACGTCTTTGTAATGAACTAAAATTAAAATATGAACATAATGATGTGATATATATGGTACAATTTCAAAGCAGTAAAGTAGGAGAAAAGTTATCCAAAACTCAAGTATAAATTTGGAGTCCTTTAGACTACTCTTTCTACCAATGTACTTGATATTCTCTAAAATTGTCACTGAAAGAAATCCAGAATTTTAAATCTCAAATAATATATTATTAATAATTATAAAGCAATAAAGGAAATACAATTCAAAATTAAAATGGAAAAAAATTTGAAGTACATGAACAATATAATGTAATCAAGGGAACCCTATGTAAAAGAAAAAAAATTTAGTCATAAATCTGCAAGAGACATTAGTCAAATTATTTATCTATCCGCATTAATTTTCTATCTTAAGCCACATACAGGAATCAGTCCTCGCTTTACCACTAAACTGATCATTTAATTACATTGAGTCTCAATTTCTTCATTTGAAAATGAAGGTTACAAATTGAGGTTCTTTTGGTTTCAAGAAATATAAATTTGTAAAAAGCACATTAAGAGAAAGGGAGTTTATTATGAGGATACATGTACTCTGGAATGGAGACTCCAGTAAGGGCCACCGGCTTTCTCTGTTCCATGGGCCAATTAATGTCTCTCTCTCAAGATCTGTGCTCTCCGAGAATCGTTCTGTTGTCATAGGCTTTGCCATGAGTGCCCATACCCCCAAGGCTGGCTCGTATAAGCCCTCTCTATTTATGCGTCCTTTCAGTTTTCACTTCACTCTGACCTGCTTCATTCCCTTAATATTTATTAGTTTAAATTCCTGAAAGTGGTTTAATCTGATTTGTTGGAGCTCATTGTTTAATTCCAGATCACAAAATAGGTCATTGATCATGCAGTTGATTGGCTGTCTTTCAGTCAGGTGCCCACGTCTGGTTCAGTCAGCTCTGACGGGGTGGTTGAAATACTGCGGTGTTCAACACAGCCAGTCGTGGTTCTCAGCAAGGTCCAGGAGGAGAAGCAGTTTCCCTGGGAAAGGGCCTGTGGGCTGGCATTCCCCATCACTGGCCGGTCTGATGTAAGAAAACTAATACCTGACTTACTTCATTATAGGTCAGTACTTTAAAAAAATTATCCTTGGCTCCCAATTCTCTGCTGGATGCTTTCTCAGGCATTCTGAACTACTGTGGGTGGCCACTAAGTGCATACGTCTAGAATAAGTATTTAAGCCTTGTATCAGATAAGAAAGAAAATTTCCCTTAAATTTTCAAGCCATTGATTAATACTTTGTTTCATATAAACAAACGAAACCATTTTTCATTGTTTCTTTGCTATTATCAAAGCTGGAATTAATGTTTGGTTAGAAGGTTAAATGACCTGATGGTTGACTGCTTTGATTCGTTGGAACAACAAATACCTTCCTTCCAGACATTTATTTTCATGGACTTTCCTAATGGCCACACCTGGTCTGTTAGAGCTGAGTTCCTGATGGGTCTTGCATAGCCTCTCCCCTTCAGCCATGTGTAAAGTTCTAACATTCCACAGCCCCCCCATAGGACTTGTAAACCAAATAGAACCCGGAGCTATTCCCAGCTGTGAGTTGCACATACCATCCCCTCTTGTATTGGGTTTATCTTGTGATTCTAGGAGGAGTTAGAAGAGTTATAGATACAAGCTGTGAGTTTTGATCCCGTCAGGGATTTAGAATTAAAATTTAAAAATAAGACTCTAGGCTCATTCTCCTGCCTTATTTTCAAAAGCCAGCCTCAGATGTTAGGATCTTCTCTTTGAGTTTCCTTAGCTCCTGTATTAAAGTGCTTATATTATATGGCCCTTTGTTTTACATATCTATCTCCTCCTATAGACTGTACATTCCTCAAGTGCAGGCACCAAGTTCAGCTCATCTGTGCGTTCTCTTCCCCACCTCTCAGCCTCTGCTTCTGTCTCTAGCACAGTAATATCCATGCTGGGTTCTGTAGTCAGCATTTGTGGTATGAATGGGTTGTCAAAAGAAAAGCTAGGGATATTAACTATAGAACATACCTGAATAAGAGCAAATAGAAGGATCACCAATGTTATATACTAATATTTATTATAATTCACAGCTGTAACATATTTGATATGTATTTTACCAGTACAAGTTTCCAGTATAGGCACATACATCTCTCTTACTTAAACATTTTTGCCTAAAACTCACACAAAGAAATGAGTAATGAGGTTAGACTTCCTATTAGGTCATTCCTCTTGGCTGAGGAGGGTTAGAATCCTGGGGCTGGAATGAATGAGAGCTCAATAGTTTATAGTTTTGGGAAGCTTTTCCTGCTCATAATGAAAAAATTTTGGTTCAGCTCACTCTTGACTTAACATTTAGACCCTTCCCAGCTGGCACTATTAGGGTATACTTTCAAGGAAAAATATCCCATTTCTGCTGAATCTGTCCCAGCCTCTCTGTTTCCCAAAACATGAGTATAATACAAGAGAATGATGCATCTGTCATGGCATGTGAGAGAAGTGCTGTGGAGACATCTCCTTTGAAGAATCTCCTGTGATGTCCACGTATCAGTTGAGAATAAGAGGGTTGTTTGCTTTTCTGGGCAGTGAAAGACAAAGGACTTCCCCCTAGCATGAAGGTGCAGTCTTACGAGTGTGTTGCAATCACCTGTGAATGGATTGCACTATGTCTTGTCTGGACCCTTGAGTTAGATTTAATAACCTGCAGAAAGCTTCAGCAGGATCAATAAGCCTTTTCCAGCCAGCAGAGCTCTATGCGGCCTGCTGCCTGCCCGCAGCCAATTCTGCCGTGGCCTGCCTGCAAAGGGCCTGTCCTAGCCGGGGCTATTTCCTAGGCCGTCTCTCTTGTACATCATGGAGCCACTTGGGCTGATCTGACCATTGCAAGTAGAAAAAGAGCCTGTGTTTTTGTCAGGTTTTGTTACCCTTAACTGTAGAAGTGATGCTAGTCAGAAAATGCTGTTGCAGCATGCAGGCTATGGCCACAATGGCTTTTTTTCATTCTGTCATTTCCAACTGGTGTTTGTCATCTGGTGACCAGGCTGGAAATAGGTTTCCACGATTTGAATATTCTGTCTGGAGCCCAGACACATTGTGTGTGTGTGTATCTTATTTATTACCACATAACGAAACAGTCATTAGAAATAGAATTTTGCCCTTCTTTAGAGTTCTTTTTTTTTTTTAATTAAGCCTCTCAAAATGTTTTATAGAATTGGAAGTCTCAAAATCCTCTTATTGAGAAGGGAAAGCAACACCATTTATATCTGGTAGAAGAGGAAAAGTTTGAAGTTAGGCTGTGTCTAATCCAGAGAACTCAGAATGAGGCTTCAGAGTTTTTGCTGTACACCCTGGATGGCCATTCTTCACTCCGGATTCTTGTAGAATGGGAGAGGCCAATGGGGAATAAACTTGCATGTCTAGCAGCTGTTAGGAATCTGCTTTTTGCCTCCCACCCTACTAACCTATAAATAACATCGTTTTCAGGACCCCTTGGCTTTAATTATACAATCTCAAATAAATGGTTAGGAGAATAAGAAAATAGTGAAATTAGTTGAATCTGGACTATTCAAATAAACTACTTGGTTCCATATTTTATTTGTCTTCTAGAATAAAGCTACCAGGTTGAATTGAATAGTTTTAGAGTTGACCTTTGCTGGGAACAGTTGATAGTAGTTTATTATGACAGCTGTTAAAAGTTAATTACCTTCTTGATCCACTTGATCCCCCCCTTTATTTTAGCTGGATTAACTTATTTTTTGGTATGTATTTTAAAGCCAAATGGAGGGCTTATTAGTTCTTTGTGTGATTTTTAAAGGCAGTAGATAGTCTATTCAAGAGTTACAAAATTAGCTCTTTTCTGTGAAACTTTGTTATCTTATTGGGAGTTGTTTTTATTTTTAAACAATCTAGAAAATATTTATATTCCATTTGTTGATTTAAATAAAATTTTTAAAATACTTCCTACCAATAGAGGGGCTTTCACTGTCTTAGAGTGACTCTTCTCAGATCTGGGGTGTAGTCTGAGCATGTGTACTTTTTTACATTTATTTTTTATTGTGATAAAACATAACATAAAATGTACCATTTTAACCATTTTTAAGGGTACAGTTCAGTGATATTAACTTCATTCACATTGTTGTTCAACCATCACCACCATCCATCTCCAGAACTCTTTCATCTTCCCAATGTAAACTCTGTACTCTTCACGAACTCTTCATTCCCCTCCCCACCACCCTACCAGCCCCTGGTGACCATATAATATTTATATTTTTGTGTCTGGCATATATCACATAGCATAATGTCTTCAGGGTTCATCTATGTAGTACTGTAGCATGTGTCAAAATTTCCTTCCTTTTTGAGTATGTTAAGTATATTAATATTCCATTGTATGTATTTACTCCATTTTGTTTATCCATTCATCCGTGGTAGACACTTGGGTTGCCTCTACCTTTTGGCTGTTACAAATAATGCTGCTATGAACATGGCTATACAGATATCTGTTTGGGTCCCTGCTTTTAATTCTTTTGGAATATATAGCCAGAGTGGAATTGATAGGTCATATGGTAATTCTGTGTTTAATTTTTGGAGGAACTGCCATACTGTTTTCCTCAGTTGCTGCACTATTTTACATTCCCACCAGCAGTGCACAAGAGCTCCAATTTCTCCACATCCTTACCACGCTTACTCTTTTTTCCTTCTTTCTTTTTAAAATAGGTAATAGCACCCAATTGGGTGTGAAGTGATATCTCATCATGATTGTGATTCGCATTTTCCTAATGACTGTTGATGTTAAGCATCTTTTCATGTGCTTCTTGGCCATTTGTATATTTTCTTTGGAGAAATGTCTATTCAAGTCCTTTGCCTATTTTTTAATTGGGTTGTTTGTTTTCTTGTTGTTGTGTTGTAGGAGTCCTTTATATATTCAGTCCCTTATCAGGTACATGATTTGCAAATATTTTCTTCCATTCTGTTTGTCTTTTCACTTTCTTGATTAGTGTTCTTTGCACAAAAGTTTTTAATTTTGATGAAGTTCAATTTTACCATTTTTTACCTTTGTTGCTTGTGCTTTTGGTGTCATATTTAAGAAACCACTGCCAAATACAAAATTATAAAGATTTTCCCCTATGTTTTCTTCTAAGAGTGTTATAATTTTAGTTCTTACAGTTAGGTCTTTGATCCATTTGGAGTGGATTTTTGTATGTCGAAGTGTCCAACTTCATCCTTTTGCGTGTGGATATCCAGTTTCCCAGCAATATTTGATGAAAAGACTGTCATTTCCCCTGTTGAATAGTTCTGATGGCAAATCAATTGACCATGTATTTGAAGATTAATTTTTTTGGCTCTATTTTCTATTGCATTGGTCTATATACCTGTCTTTATGAAAGTACCACAATGTTTTAATTACTGTATCTTTCTTTTAATTATTGTATCAACTTTTTTTTTCTCTTTCAAGATTATTTTGGTTATTTAGGGTAACTTGATATTTCATAAGAGTTTTAAGATGGATTTTTCTGTTTCTGAAAAAAATGTTGTTGAGGTTCTGATCGGATATGTATTTTATCTGTAGCTAATTTTGAGTAGGATTGTCATCTTAACAATATTATATTTTCCAAATCATGAGCATGATGTCTTCCCATTTATTTATGTCTTCTTTAATTTCTTGCAGCAGTATTTTGTAGTTTTCAGTGTGTAAGTCTTTTGTCCAGTTAAATTTATTCACTTATTCTATTTACATTTATTATTTTTAAAGTTATTCTATTCTTTTTGATGCTATTGTAAATGGAATTGTTTTCTTGATTTCCTTTTTGGAGTGTTTATTGTTAGTATATAGTAATGCAACTGGTTTGAGCATATTTTTGAAAAGCTTTTCAGATGAAATTAATATAAGACCTGGTATTCTATTTTTATATTATATTATATTATATTATATTATATTATATTATATTATATTATATTATGTTATAATATAATATTATAGTAAAATAAGACCGGGTCTTATATTCATTCTTTCTCCAAAAGACGCATTAGAGCTGATTGTCCAGCTAGGTCTTATTTTCAGGGAAACACGATAGTGACTAAGAACATGGGCTTTGGAATTAGGTAGATTTGGATTCAAACTCCAGCTTCTCCACTTCTTCACTCTCTGTCCCTGGCGAATCATTTAGCCTTTCTGACATATGACTCAAAAAAGAATTCAAAATGGAAATTACTAAATATTTTGAATGAAATGAAAATACAGTATATCACAATTTGTAGGGTGCTGCTTATTAGTACTTAGGGGACATTCATAGCACTAAGTGGCTATTATATAAAAGGAAAAGGGTCTCAAGTCAGTGACTTCACCTTTCATCTTAAACTAGAAAAAGAAGAGCAAATAAAACCCAACGTAAGCAGAAGAAAGGAAATAATAAAGATCAGCTCAGAAATCAATGAAATAGAAAAAAGAAAAAAATGCAGAAATCTATGAACTCCAAAGCCTGTACTTTGGGAAAATCAATAAAATTGATACTCTAGTCAGATGGATCAGGAAAAAACACAGAAGACACAAATTACCAATATCAGGAATGAAAGAGTAAATGTCACTATAAATATTAAAAAGACAATAAGGAAATGTTATGACTTATGCCAATTTATGCCAATAAATCCAACAACTTAGATGGAATGGACAAATTTCTTGAAAGAAGAAAACTACCAAAGCTCACTCAAAAATAAATAGATGACCTGGATAGCTCTGTATTCACTAAAAAAATAGAATTGATAAATTGGACTTTATCAAAATAAAAACTGCTGCTTTTTGAAAGACACTGTTAAGAGACTAAAAAGAAAACAAACACAATTTAAAAATTGGCAAAAGAGTTGAACAGATACTTAATCATAGAATGACAATGAAGAGCAAAAGCAACATAAAAAGATGCTCCACGTCAGTAGTTTTTAGGGAAATGCAAATTTAAACCCTACCTACCTATAAAATGGCTACAATTAAAAAGACTGATTTTGCCAAGATTTGGTGAGGATGTGCAACAATTGGAACTGCCATATGCTGTCACTGCGAATGAAAATTGTACCACCGTTTTGGAAAGCAGTTTGGTAATTTCCTTAAATGTTAAACACATACCTATTAGATGACCCAACCATTTCACTCCTAGGTATTTACTCTAGAGAAAAGAAAGCATATGCCCATACGATGAGTTGTACAGGAACGTGCATAGCATCTTTATCTGTAATAGCCAAAAAAGCCTGGAAACAACCCAAATGTCCATCAATAGGTGAATGGATAAAGAAGTTGTGGATATAGTCGAACAACGGAATGCTTCTCACTAACAAAAAGGAACAAATTATTGGAACATGCAACAACATGGATAAACCTCAAAATGGTTATGTTGAGTGAAAGAAACCCCTCTCTCCACAGAAAGTACTCTATGATTCCACTTACATACAATTCTAGAAAACACAAACTAATCTTTAGGCATAGAAAGCAAATGAGTAGTTGTCTGGGGATGGGGACAAGTCGGAGGGGCAAAAGGCAGGGATTACAAAGGGCAGGAGGTAACTTTTGGGAATGAGGGCATATGTTCACTATATTACCTGTTGTGCTGATTTCATAGGTGTATACATATGTCAAAGCTTATCAGGTTGTATACTGCAAATATGTGCTATTTATTTTGTTAATTACCTCAGTAAATAAATTGCATGCTATTTTGAGTTATCTGTGTAATTCTATTCTTCTTCAGATTGTTATTATCCTTTCCCATCATATTTGTATTATTGTTGGTTCATAGCAGAAAAGTTAGTTTATCTCAGTTTGAAAAATTGATTGGAGACATTTCTCCAGATGGAAGCAGGAATGAGTAACTTGGGATCATGGAATGAAAATTTGAGATACTCTTGTTTTTCAGGGAGAGGTGGCATAGTTGTGAGGTTTATTATGGGATCATTAATGGGCAGTCTCTGTAGCTTAAGGAGTATGGAGTTTGGAGGCAAAGAATTTGTGCTTTTTCCATTTATTGGTTTTTGTGAACATTGGGTAAGTTTGTTAACCTCCGAACCATAGGTAACATTGCACGATCGAGGATAATTGTGGACCCATTTTATTTTAGTCAGGAATCAATTGTTTTAAGCAAAGGTGCCTCCTTAAACTAGTTTAAGCAAAAAAAAAAAAAAAAAGGAATGTAATCACTGGATATAGAGGTACGTAATGAATTCAGGGGCGAGGAGTTCAGCTGGAGCCTTAGTAGGGGCTGGAACCAATGTGAGGTCGCTCTGACATTTGCCTCTTCCCGCCTTCCCTTCCTTATTTGCTCCCTATTCTCCCTCTCTCCCTCCCTAGTTCAGAACCTTCATTTCTCTGTGCACGTTGGCCAGACACACAACCACCCTGAAAACCTAGCTCTACCTCAGTCTCGAGCTCCCAGAATTGATTGCCAGCTCCTAGTTTTCAGCTGAGTCCCAAGGTCTGATAACAACTTCTCAGAAGAGGTCATCTGATTGACTCAGCCGGGTTCTGAGGTTTATCGAGGTATAATGAGCCATGGCTGGAAGGGTGGAGTCATGCAGCCCCCTCACTGGAGGCTTTGAAAACAGATTCTTGACAAAGGCTGCATCAGACAGGCTCATTAAAAACGACATGTGCTATAGAACCTTGATACTCCCTACACCAGCCATGTCAGCGTCACCTGGGAGCTGGTGAGAAATGCGGAATCCCAGAGATGCATTGCATGACCTTAGGTGATGCCCATGAAAGCTGCAGAAGCACTGCTCAGAGCAGGATTTCTCCACCTCGGCACTGACATACGGGGCTGCATTATGCTTTGTGGTTGTGGGCTTTCCTGTGCCTCGGCAGATGTTTGGCAGCACCTTTGGCCTCTGCCTACAAGGGTTGCTGCTTGTAGCAACCCTTACCCCAGCCCCAGTTGTGACCGCCAGACATGTTTCCAGAATCGCCACAGATGCCCTGGGATGAGCGTTGCCCTGATGGAGAACTAGTGCTATAGAGGATTAAAAGAAATAACATGTAAAGTGTTTGATAAACTATTAATACTATACAAGTATCAGTCAGTCTGATGAGGTTTGTCTTTCAGAAGACAAAGGCCATGTAAAAGGGTTTAGGTTTACTATGAGGATTTAAGTGAATTTTTATTTCTTTATTAGGTTTTATAACATTCTTGTACACTTTACTGTGTTAATTTAGAAAGCCATTTCTCTTGATTTTCCTTTTTTCTGATATCGTGGTAACATGTTTATTCACATAGATATCATGTATACATTAAATCTTGAATTTAGCCACGTGTTTAATTGTATTCGTTTTCCATAAAATGTCTCTTGTCATTTAACAGTGAGACCCTTTCAGAGAAATCTCTTTGGGAAGTTCAAGCTCTCATCATTCAGGACGTTCCACTGCTGTGGCCAACTGTGGAGATGTAAAAACAGATCAAATCCAGTTCAAATAATTAGGTTCCAATGCACAGATGTTTGACGCTCACGGAAATGGGGTATAAAAGCCAGAATCATTATAATAGCTTTCCTTAAACTTTTAACAATGAACAGTGGAAGTAAATATTTTCTCAATTTCAATTTCATTTTTTGGAGAAGTAAGCCAACTATGCTTTCCAAAGGGACTTTGTTGGCTTCACCTCATGTGGTTTAAAAGTTCCTTTTTTACATCCTTAATTTCTTACTTATGCTACCATATAAATTCTGTTCTTAGAGGAAGGAGTGTATTGTAGGAATAGCATTGCGTAGGCTCTCAATGAATGTTTGTGGAACAGAAAGGAGGAGTGTCCGAGGAGCCATCCGACCAGCCGTGATGGTCCGTGAGATGCTGGCTCCGGCCGACTCTCCCACTGAACATGCACCTGCTGTGTTCAGTGCTGTGCTGAGAGCATCTTGGCAGACGTGCCTTCCAGTTACTGGGCACATTCACTCCACAATCTGACTCTAAGGACAGATTCATCAAATTAGTTCTTTTTTTTGTCAGCATGTTTAATACCTGTCCCTCATTATGAATGGAGTTCTTTCATTGTCGTAGGCCAGAGGGCCATTTTAAAACGTGGATCTATACATATTTTAAAATAAAATGAGAAGCTGTGTGCATAATTTGTTCCCATTTCCAGGGTTTAATATTCATATTAAGAGGCTGAAAAGGGATCCTGCAGATTAGCTGAGACCTTGTTTCCAGCCACTCCCTCTTGGGGTCATCTTGAGCATTAACAGTCAGATTTAAAGGATTCATTTCAACTTAAAATCTTTCACCTTAGAAAAGAACTGACTGACACTGTTGTGCATGTCTGAGGATGACGACTAGCCCTTTTCTTTCTTGCCTAGTAGAAGGTAGCTAGTGGCTTCAGGACATTTCTGGGGCTGAACTCAATTGCTGCCCTCAGAAATAGTCATTGTGTGTCTGCAGTCCAGCTCTGTGCTTGTACATTAGGTTTAGTCATTAAAATCTCACATAGAAGGGGCAGAAGGAAGCCATTCTCACATGCAGAATGAATTTTGAAGAGGAAATTCTTTTGCTGTAGCTTCAGACACTAAAGATACCAAGTGCCAGGTCTTATGTTTTTCTTGTCAGCAAATGCAGAGGGACTTCAAATCACCTTCAGGTCATGTGGATTTTCTGGGTTACCCACAGTGGCAGCTGTGAACTACACTTGGGATTTTCTCTCTTTTGAAAACATGTGGGTGTTGTGTTCTGCTTTACCTCTCACATCTGGTGATCAGAGCTCAGGGTCAACAGGGGAAATGTCTGACTGTGCATGCAGATTTGCAGTTTGTCCATAAAAGATTTAGTGCTGTTGTTTCAGCCCTCTAGGTCAGGCTTCAACTGCATTAATGCTCATTAAAGAGCAGCAGTTATGTGAACCCAGGCATGTTCACAGAGCCCGCATCAATATTGCAAGGAGTGGGCTGTGTAGCAGGGGCATGAGGGGTTGGCGGTGAGGATAGGAATTAGGTTCCTAAGGAACAGAATTAGGTTCCTAAGGCAAGATCAATAAAGCACGATTTAATTGCTTCCTGGGTTTGTTGTTTCAATAATTTTTATCGAGCAACCAGGAGATAACCAGCCACTATTCCAGGTGTGAAGGATATAAAGTTGAACGGATAGATGTAGCCTTTTCCCTCCCATACCCATCGTCTGTTAGGGTAAAGACACACAGAGTAAAAATCATAACTTGACAAAGTGCTGCACTAGCGGCCTGGACAGTGGGCACATTTCATAGAGGAAGTAACGTTTGAACTGGGTCCTGAAAGGGAAGTAGGAATTCTTCACACAGAGCTGAAGGACCTAGGGCACTCCAGGCAGAGTACACAGAGGATAAGCCTCAGAGGCATGCACGTTCATGCCCAGTGGCAGGCCCTTCCAGTGCTTTCAATCTAAGGAGTGGCAACATGGAGGGAGATAAGACTAGAAGCACAGACTGAGGCTGGGCTGTGGATTTAGACTCCACCCAGTGCCCTGCGCCATGACAAACTGTCAAACAGGTGTCTGTCTTCTCTTGCTTAGCTCCCAACCCCAGTGTCTTAAAGTGCAGCCTCACCTAGTTAGTCCCTCATCGTGTCAACTTCCGGGGCAAAGCTGGTTCTGGGCTATTAGCCAATGGAACCAGAACTCATCTGGCTGCTCTTAAGTACGGTATGCCACACACTCCCTGAGCTCTTTGACTGGGCCCTCCCTGTATTTTCGTTCGCTTGGCCCTTGTGACTGGGTTTTTACTTGGTTTCCTAAACAATTTTCCAATTCCCAGAACTAGAGCTGGCTTCAGACTTCTGCCTCCTCTGCGAGAGCCCGGAGACTGGGTCTGTCTCTTATCAGCTCTCCTCCTGGAGCCTCGATTCTTCTTTCCATGTTCCAGCTGCTCGCTGGGATCCTGCTTCCATGGACAGCTTTCTCGGAGCCCCACTGATACTACGTACCTATTGTGAGTGCCTGTTACCTCTTATGGTTGTATCTAATCCATCAAATCATACCTTCCTACGTAGCAATACTACCTAGGTTCTCATCTGGATTTGGTGCATCTCTATGGATGTAAATTTGCATTGATAATAGGCCTCCTTCTCTATAACTGTTAAACTCATTAATTCTTCTCACCCTAATCTTGGCTCTTGTCAACTTTTTCCTATTCCCACCAGCCACATTGCATGTTCCAACATATCTGTGGTAAACACACTCTTCAGGTGGTGCCACGATCCCTGCTTCCTGGTGTTCAGACCCTTGTAGGACACCCTTCTCTTAAGTGTGGCAGGACCTGTGATTTGCTTCTACCAATAGGATATGGCAAAAGTGACAGAATGTACATGATTCCGTTATGGGATTAAATACAAGATTCTAACACCCATCTTCCTGGAGTCCCTCCCTTGCTGGCTATGAGGAAGCAAATAGGCATGTTGGGAGACTCCTCGTGGCAAAGACTTGCAGGTGGCCTTGGGGAGCTGACAGCTAAGAAAAAATGGAAGCTCTCAGACCTGCCACTGTAAGGAACTAAACACTGTCAACAGCCAAAGAGCAGGGAAGCGGGTCCCGCCCCACTGAGCCTCCAAAGGAGAACCCAGGCCTTGTGGGCATCATCATCGCAGCCTGGCAGAGGACCCAGCTGCGCTGTGCCTGGACTCCTGACTAGCAGAACATGAGACAATAAACGTGTGTTATTTTAAGCTCTGAAGTCTATGGTAATTTTGTTATGCAGCAATAGATAACTAATACAGTGTGCCTCAGTGGAGCAAAACAAGATACAGCAATTAGAATACCTGTTCTGGTTAAATGCTTGACATCTGGTAATTAGATGTGTAATTGTGCTTTATGAAACATTTTTTCTCTCTCTTCTACTAGCATTCCTAAAGAAATGGGAAATGTTTATTTTTTTACAAGGAACTGGTTCATCACCTTAATGGTCTCATTCCTGAAACAGGTGTCTTAGATAAAGGACACCAGATGGGATCCGGCAGCTGGAGCAGGAAAACTGAAATCACAGAGATTATGTTGAGTGTAACCTTGTGTGTTGCAGAGAACAAAGGAAAAACAAATGAATTCTTAAAGATTTTCTTGAAAGTGCTGGGGAAGTTGTCAGTAGTGTCTGAAATGCAGTGCTAATACATGGTTCAGGATGAGTATTTGCCATCACCTTGGAAATAGAGACAGTTTACAAATGTTTACTGGCAGAAAATATAAACATTTGTGCAAAGCTGTTAAAAATATCTTGGTTTCAGAATAGTATAAGATTGATCTGTTATTGATGCATTATCCTCATAGTAATTTTCTCATCATTAGTTCTTCTGATCTTCAGTTATTTAACCTCGCTTGATTTTTGCATGTGTGCAAAAATGGGGCAATTTCCATTTTATGTAGGGGAAGAGAGTTAAAAGTAACATTTTGTGAATACCTATTGAGTACTTTGCTACATGTTTTACACTCGTTTGATCTTCACAGCAGGTCTGTGAAATGGGGATATTTTTGAATCTTCATTTTGTTAAGTGAGCAAAGTAAGGCCAAAGAGTTAAGTCATGTGCCCAAGAGCACACCCTAGTAAGTCTCAGAGACAAACGTAAATCCTGATGACTTCAGTACGTCTTTTCTCGGTACCAACAGTTCTCGGAGTCTGGTACGTGGGTCCCCTTGTCCCTGATATCCTTTCAGGGAACCCACGACGTCATAATAATGCTAAGATGTTATTTGTGCGTTTGTTATTTTTTAACTGTGTAGATGGTCACACCGATGGTACAAAAGCGATGGTGGGAAAAAGTGCTGGTGCCTTAGCATGAATCTGGGCAGTAGCAACAAACTGTTCTAGAAGTTACTGTATTCTTCACGCCATAAACTTGCCGTTAAAAGAAAAGAAGCCAGTTTCATTTAAGAATGTCCTCAATGAAGCAATAAAAACCATTCATTTTATGGAAACTCAACGCTTGAGAACACGTCTTTTAAATACTCTGTGTGATCAAATGGGTGGGATGTATAAACCACCTCTGCTGCCTACTAGCCAGAGCGCTGGGCTTGTCTCAGAGAAAAGCACTCGCACAATTGTTTGAGTTGAGCTGCAGGGCTGTTTTTTTCATGGAATACTTTTTTTTTTTTACTTGAAAGAATGACTGACAGAAAAACCATGATTATACAGACTTGAGTATATGAAGAGATTTTATCAAAAGTGAGTGAGTGGAAAAAAAATGACTGAGTGAGCCTGCCACTTCAGGGAAAACAGTATTTATTACCAATTCAAGGTTTCAAGGAAAAATTACATTTTTAGAAAAACTTGTGTTCACCACTGTAACTGTAAGCTTGACAACTTCCCAATACTTAAAGATTTTTCTGAAGAGATTGGTGGTGAGTTTTTGATATTGTATTATGACATGTGTCAACATCTGGAAGATCTGTAGACTCAGCGAACAATATTTTCAACTAACCAATGCATGATGTTATAGTCATTAGTAGGTCCCGATGTATTTTAATGTAACAGAGTACAAAAAGTTCATTGATACAGTCTCAGATTCCACATTGCCCCTAACATTTAAAAAATTACTGCTTATAAAGTTTTGGTATAGCATTAAAGAATAATATTCTCCAAGTGGCTGGTTAGCTCATTGGTTAGAGCATGGCACTAATAACACCAAGGTTGCCGGTTCAATTACATCATGGGCCACTCTGATCCCTCCCTAAAAAGAAAAAAAGAAAAAAGAATATTCACAATTATCCCTTTTCCAGTTACATATCTGTGTGAAGCTGGATGTTATTCATATACTTCAATCCAAACAACATATTGCAACAGATTGAATACAGAAACAGATATGAAAATTCAGCTGTCTTCTATTAAGTAAACATTAAAGATTTTTAAAAATACAGTAAAAAAAAATAACAGTGATGCTACTTTTCATTATTTTTGTTGTTTTAGAGGATCTAGTTACTTTTCTTTAATATAAATGTTATTTATATTAACATCGGGTTTATAATTTTTAACATAGTTAATAAATGTTTAAATTTTTTCACAATTTTATTTTCGCATATATTAAATATTGATATGTAAACCTCACATAAACAAAAGCTTTTTAGTGTTGTACTTGTTAAGAGTATAAAGGGGTCCTGAGACCCAAAAAACTGATACTGTATGCTGTTGTTTCCTGTACCTACATCTCTGTTCTGAAAGTAAAATGAAATGTTATAAACAGATTAACTTGATAAGGCACTTTAAAGATGCGTGGTCCTGTCACTAATGATGATGAGCCTGTTTCACCTTTATTCTAACTATTCGCTTTGATTTTGCTGTTGAGAATGTAATCTGATGATATTAGGAGATTATATACAATTATCACTTTCCTCCAGCACCACAATTCCTTTGTTACTAAATGAGGTCCATAAATAAGACATGACTTGGCTGAACTGATTAAACAGGTATCTGGTGAAACTTGTTTTATATTCATGTCTGAATTTATTGTTAGGTCATTTGCAGGTTTTTTCTAGCAAGTTACTCTTAATTTTAATGGTGCAAAACTGTAGAATGGTAGAATGTTTTACTGACCAGTTTATGTAGGTTGCAATCAAACTTGTCATTGAAATAATTCCTTAGCTTTGCAGTCTGGAAGCAATATAAATGGGGGTTGTTAATTACTCCCTTCCATTTTCTTGTATAGTAGAGTGATTCTTGGGACTACAGCGTTAGGAGGAAGTGTATCTTGTGTAGTCATTAACACTCAGCTGTTAGGAGCAAGGAGTTTTCCAACTTGGACCCTTTAATGACACCTAATGAATATACTACAACTGCCGATAGCAAATCTCTTTCCTATATCTGAGGGTATTTAATATTTTCTCCACACTTGAGCTAAATGTTTTCATCACATGAAGTTTATTATTTAAAATAATATTTATTCCTGTTAGAATGGCTATCATCAAGAAGACAAATAACAACAAGTGTTAGGGAAGCTGTGGAGCAAAAGGAACCCTCGTACACTATTGGTGGGAATGTAAATTGTACATCCATTATGGGAAACAGTATGGAAGTTCCTCAAAAAATCAAGAATTACCATATGACCCAGCAATTCCATTTCTGGGTATTTACCCCAAAATTCTGAAACCATTTATCCGTAAAGACATACGTATTCCGATGTTCACTGCAGCATTTTTCACGGTGGCCAACACATGAAAACAAAAATGTCCTTTGATAGATGATTGGATAAAGAAGATGTGGTACATATATTCAATGGAATATTACTTGGCCATAAGAAAAGATGAAATAGTGACAACATGGGTGGATCTTGAGATTATCATGCTAAGTGAAATAAGTGAGACAGAAAAAGTCAAGAACCATATGACTTCACTCATGTGGGATATAAAACTGAAAGCAACAAAGGAACAAGACAAACAAAGAAACAGAAACTCATAGACACAGTCAATAGCTTAGTGGTTACCAGAGGATAAGGGGGAGGGCGGTAGTAGAAGAGGGTAAAGGGGATCAAATATATGGTGATGTATTATAGAAATGTGCACTTGAAACCTACACAATTTTACTAACCAATGTCACCCCGATACATTTAATAAATTAAAAAATAAAATACAATTTATTCTCAACGTCTTTAGTGGACCTTAGGATCAGTAACGACTTGGTATTGCTGGAACTTTATGGAAGCTTCCAATATCTTTTCTTCCTCAATGACTGCCCCTTGTGTTATTTTTTTTTTTTTTTTTTTTTTAACTTTCCCTCTTAACACATAATTCCTGTGTTACCTCAATCTCACTCCAAATACCTTATGGTAAAGCATAGACTCATTAATGAGTTTATGCACTGAAGCTCAGTCCACGCTCACCTCCTCCCCGAAGGTTTTTTTGACTTCCTTTCTATCCGCCCCTCACTGAACCCAGTCCAAGTTGAATTGACACTCCTACCTTCATGCCCTGCCTATATGAATGTTTTTTCCAAAATCAGCTGTGATAATGACTACATCTGTATGTGCCAGGTCTCCATACTGCACTCTATAAATGATTCAGCGACAGAGACCCTGTCTCATTCATTCATTCTGCAAAAGTTGAGGGCCTCTTTCTCGGTCTCAGTTCCTGTGCCAGGTGCCGAGAATGCAGCAGCGATCCAAAGTGACCGTCCTCTCACAACGTGGACAGGTGTGTCTCCTGCACCTAGCCCCGTAGCGTCGGCTATATAGTAAGGGCTTGATAAGAAATGTCTGTTGAATGGTATGATGCTTTTCATTCACAGTCTTTTTTGGTATTTGTTTTTAGGCAGTCGAAATGTAATGCACCTGTATGCTGTGCAAGTCTGGCTTTTTCCACTCTGATTTCAAGGCACCCTTTGTATATATGAGTAAGAAAAGTTTGTAAAAACATGCCTTGTAGTTACTCTATCCCTAACAATTAACTAATCTTTTCCCATACTTATTTCATTTGATTCTTAAAGCATCCTTAAGAGAAGTAGAGAAGGTGGTTTTATTCTCATTTTGCATGTGGTCACTAGGCTCCTCGTCTTCTGATCTAACCTCATCATACCTATGCTCACAGATGTTCCTTACACACACGTGCATTCTTTCAAATCATTTTAGAGATTTGTCAACTTGAGATGAACTTGCTTTTACTTCTTTAGAGAGAAATTCTATAGCAAAGCCCCTGTTGTAGGGAAGAAAGTTGCCAAACAAGGAGATGGGGAACAAAGATGCGAGGAGAGGCGTTATTTTTCACAGCAAAACCTAAGTAATGGGACCCATCGTTGGAACCTTTACCTTTTTTTTTTGTAGTGTGTGAAATGGTAGCACCATTGTAGCGGTTATGAATGAGCATGGTATTTCAGTGTGAGAAGGCACCACGTAGATCGTCAGGAGACTGAAGTACAGAGAAGTGAAAGACTTACCTCAAGTCTGTCAGCTAGTCTAGTGGTAACCAATCTATAGATCGCTTGGTGTGAAAATATGAAAGTATGAGAGCAGTGGTCTCTTGGTGTATGTATGCTAAATCTGCTTAACAAGGTCGTATGTCTGAGAAACCTTTTCATTCAACTGACCTGTTTTGAGTCAGTGGCTATCAAGTAATTTTCCTTGGCAGTTCCCAGATGATTCTAATGAGCAATTGTTCTTCCGAATGATTGGAGATCAACTCTCTAATATGTAGAGGATAAGTGCCTTCAGTCTAATATCTAAGCACACAAACTTTTTTTTTTGGGTTATAAGTCAAAATACCATATTTTAGAAGAGCATGGATTATTATAACTTGAATTCATAGGATATTAATTTATGTAGAAAAAGGGGAGTTACCATTGTGTAAGTGTGAGCCATAGCTATGCCTGGTAAACTAGGGGATGTCCTATGTGGGGGTGTAGCTATTTTTATTCTCAGATTTCCAGAATCTTTGAAGTTCCTTGTTCTCTGGATCGTAGCACAGAGAATTTGGAAACTGTTCAGACTCAGACCTGACACTTGAACCTGCTTCTGATTCCTCTAGTGTGCTCTTTTCATCAACCCACCCCGTAGGCGTGCGGGAATTCCAGCAGCCTCTGCTGTTCATCTGTTTTAGTAACATATCATATGGCTGAAGAGCCTAATGTCATGTGGAGTTTGTGAGCAGGACTGCTGAAGGAGGGTCATGAGAACCACAGCAAAGCACCATTAGGCTTGACTAATATAAGCTACTTTGTCTCTGGTCATGAAGAAATTAGGATTTGTGGATGTCAGCAGGTGCTTTTCGGGAAGCTGTGTGCCCTTTATTCATTTCGCAGATATTCAAGCACCTTGAAGCATTTTAGGCAAGATATAGAATGGAAGAAAAAGACTATACATACACACAATCACACACATATTACAAGTTTTAGATCTATTGCATCATGTGTATAGGATTCGTAGAAGCAAGATGGCTGGAGAGTAGTCACTGGTGCTGCACAGTGTTTCTCTTGCCCCCTGGTTGCCTGCAGAATACATGGCTTCCCGAGACAATCCCCATTTACCTCAAGTTCTGCCAGGTTGAGTATCTCCTATTCCAGATACTCTCCTTTTTTTTTTTTACTATCATTTTCCATCTGTTTATCTACTTGTCTGTATTTTAAACTACCTTATTGAGGTAGGATTGACACACACAAAACTGTATATATTTAATGTATACAACTTGATGAATCACACTCTTTAATTTTCAGGGTTTCATCACTGTTCCAGAACAGGCTTACACTTACGATCTATGTGCTTCATTTAAGTGCATGTTTACAAGCACAGGGCACTCTTGGGTCCTCCACCAGGCTCAGCACAAGCAAGGCCAACTCCTTGATGGAGAGCAAACAGAACATTCCTGTGTGTCCCCGAGCTGTGTCTCTGCCTTCCGCTTCCCAGTGTCTCTGAAGTCCCCACTTCGATGCTGATATTGATGGTGCTGATGCTAAGAAAATGCTAATAGATCTCCACCAGTTTTTTGTTCGACTGTTTAAGCAAGAATTGTTTGTACTCTGTTGAGCTCCTACAGATTTGTGTCTGTTGGTTAAATGCATATAGTTTAGGCTTCTCTGATTTGTGTCTGTTGGTTAAACGCACATAGTTTAGGCTTCTCTCTGTTAGAGTGGGATGAAATGCTATAAATATAATAAAATGTCAGAAGACCTATCAGAATTCAACCTGTCATTGTTCATCAGAGGCTACACATGAAGAAGAGGACTTCTGTCAAATGTTCTGAATAATCAGACGACTTCATTAAAAATCAAATCTTGGGAAAACACAAAAGCCTTTACCACCAAGTGAACGTCATTAAACATGAAATAAGATTAGGCTAAAATCTTGTATTTTGATCATTGTAATTTCTTCTGAACATGTACTGAATGTGTGCGTCAGATTTTTCTTTCCCCTGAGGAAATGTACCAGTTTCAAAATTGACGATAAATTCTTCACCTAGAACTGATGTAACGAAATTTGTGATTTATATGTACCATGTTTCCCCGAAAATAAGACCTAGCCGGACAATCAGCTCTAATGCGCCTTTTGGAGCAAAAATTAATATAAGACCTGGTCTTATATAAGACCCAGTGTTTATTATATTATATTATATTATATTATATTATACTATACTACATTGTACAAGACCCGGTCTTATAATAAAATAAGACCGGGTCTTATATTAATTTTTGCTCCAAAAGACGCATTAGAGCTGATGGTCTGGCTAGGTCTTATTTTGGGGGAAACGGTAATAGTAAGTTTTATGCGAAATATTTACCTATGCACAAACACTGTGGAATGTGCAGTTTTAAAGATGGAAGAATAATGTGAACTCTGTGGAGAACACCAGTAAATGTTTATGACTAGTCAAAAAAATTTTGAATATAAAAAGGAAGAAAATGCCGAGAAATCTTTTTCTTCTGTACACCTACTGTGTTCTAGGTGCCCTGCTATGGGTTTACATAATTAAGAATATACAACAGCCGCTACCGTTGGCCTCCTTTTATAGCCTGAATAAACGGAGGCCCAGAGGGTTAAATACTTGCCTAAGGTCATGCATGTTTAGTAGTACAGCCAAGATTCATTTCCACATCTTTCTGATTCCAAAGGTGACTCCTTGCCCTTTTCAATATGCCATGCAGCCAAGGGTAGTGTTTTGGGGTCAGTTCTTTTGTGTTCCTAGAGTGGCATGCTAAGTGATTTTTTTTGTTTTTTAGGATGAATTAACCCATAGTGATTATACTATGTTCACAGCTGTAGAGAACTATTTTTGAAGGCCTGTTTTCTGTGCCCCTTTTTACAGTTACTCAGCCCCCATGAAATCAAGTGGCATCCTCTTCAAAAGGCTCAGTGGCTTGTTAGTTATTTGCACTCACAATTTTCCCGGACTACATTCAACTCATAGACAACCACCTCTGTAATATATTATATTATATTAGGTATAATAGTCCTCAACTGGGACAATCTAAATGTCATTTACATTTGAAGGATTGGCCCACGTTTACTTTCCTTGTGTTATCCAGTGTTGAAATGTTAGAATGAATTATTTGTCTTGACTAGTCCTTCTCTTTGTCCTTCAAGTTTTACTGCCTTTGCCCCTCCCTCTCTTCTGCCCAGAGTACAGACTTTTCCCCATTTTCTGTAACAACATGAGTCAATTGCACTTAAATTACTTTCCAGTGGCTGTTTCTTGCAATAGTGCTGAGTAAAGTACTAATGAGTATGGCATCTAAAATGTAGTATGGCTCCCAGGGTAGAAACTTGTCAGTTTTCTTTTTTCTGGCTTCCCCGTAGTCAAAATTTAGTGACTTTTCAAACCATTCATGAGAGGACCCATCGCTTTTGTTTTTGAAGCCCTAGTGCTATTTCAGGCAACATGCAGCTCCTAGGTCTTAAATGATTTAACAGTGATAATACTAATCAGAGCTCATCTACTATGAGGGACATATTAACCAAATTTTTACATCAGCAGAGTAGGCTAAATTTTCCTTTATTGCCTAATGTGTGAGCAATAAGATAAGCTAGGTTCTCTTGCGCTAGCTCTGGACATTTAACTGCTGCTTGGGCTAGCACAAATACTGTAATTAGCAGCTAATGTTATTAAAATTGAAAGATAATTAGAAAGTGGACCCATTCTTTGTTAAAGAACAAAAGACCAGAAGGTACTGTATGACCATAACTTGTGTCAGAGC
This sequence comes from Rhinolophus hipposideros, assembly GCF_964194185.1. Lineage (NCBI taxonomy): Eukaryota > Metazoa > Chordata > Mammalia > Chiroptera > Rhinolophidae > Rhinolophus > Rhinolophus hipposideros. The sequence goes on along the minus strand of NC_138070.1, from coordinate 17,510,749 downwards.
CCACAGTGAACAAATATCCTATAAAAAATAAATCTGAGGAGGCTACAGGATTTGTTAATCCAAATCTTAGGTTTTTTTCCCTTCTGTAAATGCATGTATTTATTATCACTTACCAATCTGTGATCATGACTGTTTGTATTTTAATTAGGAATTACTGCATCTCACAGCTGACCTAATGCTTACTTAATTAGAATAATCATGGGAGTAGATTTTGCAAGCTGGCTTCCAAGGGACTTAGGTGGAATTTTAAAGTAATGTTTTGCTTTAGATCCTAGTACTCTAACCTCTCCCTTGCCCAGTTTCCAGTAATGTTTCCTCTTTATTGCTATCCCATGGCTATTTAGGGGTTTGTGCAGACAGAGTAAGCAGTAACCCTCTCCTACTCATCAGATACTTAAACCTTAGCATGAATCAGTAGGGGGGAAATCAATGTTATTTCATGAAAATCAATGTGTTACTTCTTCCAAGGGGTTATTTTCATTTAAGCCTAATCTCTAATGGTGAAATAAATGATTTTGTGGCTTGTTAAAGGAATTCATAGATGGAGAAAGGAAGAGGATTTGGGCTCCTTCCCTGACCTAGGATATCATAGCTTCATTTCAGAGTTGGGCCTGCTCTCAAAATTTTAATTTGAGTGTATTTATCCCATCAGATGTTTTATTCTCTTGTTCATTTAACATCTTCATCATTGAAAATTGTCATTTAATTCACACCAGCCAAATAGGCCAATCTTTCACCAGTCTGATATTTTTCTATGTTAATCTCAATTCCCTCAGTCCTTTGGAAACTGCTAGATAGAAGTGTCATTTTATTAAAATTTAATATCATCTTGCCTGGAGTGGGGGCAGCCAGGCAGAATTATCATCCACTGTAAATTGTAGTCTGGGCTTCAGGTGCACAGCAGCTTTTTTGGTCTTGTCACATGTACTAATCACTGTGCTGTACCACCTTGAACAGAAGTTCTGAGAAAAATGAGTCTTAGAAATTTGAGGATATTTATAAGGAAAAATATCCAACTGTACCACAGACGAGCAAATGAGGTTGAGCAGAATCATTTTTGTGTGTGTATATGTGTGTTTCTAGCATTAAAATTAAAAAGCATCTCTTCGTCTTTACTGTATTCATCTACAAGGCGTAAGCCCTTTTATTCCCTGTTTCAGTCGAAGGAGCACAGAAACGTGAAAACACTACAGGTAATATTTCACAAGGACCCTTATGATGGAGAGAAGGCCAAAGGAGCTGGTCGTATGCTTTCTACTGAGATCATATTTTACCTGAAACACATATTAGTTTTGGGCATTTGGTCTGATCCAAGAGACTAAATAAATAACAAATGGTTTTAAGAGAAGGGTAGGGATAATGCAAGTAATAAAGTAGTCTTTACTGCTACCAGGAGTCTTCATCATTTAGACACTTAATTTTCTTTGAATGAGAGCGTTAGATACATAGTTGTGCTTTTCAAGTGTTCCCTGTAGTGTCTTGCATTTATGAGTAATCAATTTTTATCATAATTAATATCCCAAATGGGTTGGGATTTTCTCTGGGGGGTGGAAGGACTAGAGGCTTAGGAATCTTGGGAAATATTAAGTGTGTTTGTTATGAGTTACTGTTTGGTTGTGTCTGCGGCAATCCTGTTGAGTTACTCACTGTGTTCCTTGTCTCAAGCCCAGCTCTGTGTGACAGGGTTGTTGGTTCACAGAGCGGTAAGTCAGGCTAGTGTTTGTTATGTGGGACACGTTGAGTGGGAAGAGCATGGGCTTCAGAGTTAGACAGACCTGGGTTTGAATTGTAGTTCTCCTGCAGTCTGGAAAATGGGGATAGTTCTACTTTTCTTGCAGGGTTTATATGAGAATAGAATTAATGCTTATAAAGGACCAGGCATGGCAGAGGCTCCTGATATTAGCTATTATTAATATTCTTCAGACAGAGATATTGAATCTATGTAGACACTGGAGTAAGCAGATTGGCCAAGTCTCAGTGGTACTTACAGTGTGAATGTTGGCTAATGTCCCATCACAGTGTACCAAGTCTTGATAGTTAAGTATGGATTTCAGTTCAGTGCATTTTTAATGAACATCCTGAGTGCTGTGAGAAGTGAGTAGGATGTCTTTCCCTGGAGGAGCGTGCAGTTTAATCAGGGCTGGCTAACTACTTGCTGAGCTCTGTGCAGCAGGCATACGAAGGTCAGACAGTTAAGTTCACGACCTCATCCTAGAAATGTGCTACACACCTCATTGCTGAATATCACTGCGGTCACCTTCAAAGGACTCCCCTTGGGAAGCTATGCACTGACGCCACTGCCTAGTCCGCCCTTCAAAGTAGTTTTGGAACTCTTTTTCTAGAATGACCATCAGTGCTCTCATATTACCCTTGATGTCCCGAATGTCATCACAATGTCTTCCTTTCAGTATTTCCTTTATCTTTGGGTAAAGAAAGAAGTCATTGGGGGCCAGATCAGGTGAGTAGGGAGGGTGTTCCAATACAGTTCTTTGCTTACTGGCTAAAAACTCCCTCACAGACAGTGCCGGGTGAGCTGGTGCATTGTCGTGATGCAAGAGCCATGAATTGTTGGCGAAAAGTTCAGGTCGTCTAACTTTTTCACACAGCCTTTTCAGCACTTCCAAATAGTAAACTTGGTTAACTGTGTTGTCCAATTGATACAAATTCATAATGAATAATCCCTCTGACATCAAAAAAGGTTAGCAACATCATTGCAACAAGTTTGCAGACTTAATTATCAGACCTATGCTGTGACATTCAGAAGAGAGAGAGGTTGCCCCTTTGGGGAGAGGGAAGTCAACATGGATTTTTTGAAAGAGTTAGTAGTTGAGAGGAATCCTGAAGAATAGGTGAAGTTTGATAGGCAAAAATAGGTATAAGAAGTGGGATCAAGATATTAAAAGCAAGTCAATGAATAAACTTCTCTTTCTGGGTGGGGGAGCAATAACAAAATCAGAAGAGATTTTGAAGGAGCAATGTCAATCTCCTTCTGATGGGTGAGGCAGAAACGACATAAATAGCAGTGCTTCTGCGGATGTCCGTCCTGAGCCTGAGTTTAGCATCTTTATTGAAAATGCAGATGAACGCTCATCAAATTTATGGACAGCACGGAATTGTGGTGGGATGGGTTAGTCCACAGGGGAGGTGAGTAGCAGAAGGCGCTGGGGGACAGGATTGGCTTTCAAAAAACTTCTTCGAGCTAAACTCCTGATCACAGTCATATAGAATGGCATTCCATAGAGATAAAAGAATTAGCAGTTTAATTCTGCCATTAAAATAAATAAGCCAAGCCCAGCTGTGTAGGGGAATACATAAAAATTCATGGGACTTAACCTGGAAATGATCACACCTCCTGTTCTGTGAGCACAGTCAGACATGGGATGTTGGGGCCATTCTAAGACTTAGGATTCCTGAACAGGTTGTAGTGAAAATAGCTCCCATTTATTGAGAGTGTACTATTTTATTGTGACAAATAATGGGTCACATTTAGTGAATATTTGCCTGGAGCCAGGCTTAAAGATAGGTATTATCTTATGCCTCCCAGTAGCCTTGCAAGGTAGCTTTTTAGCCCCATTTTACAAAGCAAAAGCTGGAGCTCTAGAAGGTTCAGCAGCTTGCCTGTGGGCCTAAGTGCAAAACCTACAGTGTCCTCCTGGCTGTCCCAAAGTCCTATTCGCCTCACTTTACCGTGTTGTCTTCCACCAAAAAATACAAATATGTGCAAATAAGTGTGGAAAATGAAATCTGTAGAGGGATGTGTGGAATATATTTCTATTTATATAAAATTTGAAAACCTATAAAACACTAACAATTTTTATGGATTCATAATATACATAATAGTATCAAATGTGCATGGGAGTAACAAACACCAAATTCTGGCCAATGGTTACTCTGGAAAGGGAAGGAGGTAAACCATATCTGTTACGTTTATTTCCCTTAAAAAGAAAAGAAAAAATCTGAGGCAAATATGGGAGACTGTTAATTGTGTTGAAGCTGAGTCCTGGGTATTCATTATATTATTTTTCATCCTTTTCTCTGAAAAATTTTTGAAAGGAAAAAAGGCCTGAATTACCACATAGAAAGCTTTGGTGGCACTTGCATTGGAAAGCTGGAGTAGCTAGAGCAAGAGCCCCTGAAGTCCCTCCAGGACCTCTGTGAAACTCTGTGGCTCTCTGATGACAAGCTCCTTCCTAGTCTGACATCTTTATAGCTTTTTAAATCTAAGATACAGAAAGATGGCGCAAAGGATATTTTTCTGCCTGTCCTTATTTCTCGTTTTTAAACTACTGCATTAAAGCAGGATTTTGAAGTTTCTGAATCTGTTCAGATGCAGTATGGTATTTTGAAAAGAGCCAGGGCTCTGTGACGTCGGATGACCAACGTCTGAATCCCAGCCCAGCCACTTGACAAGCCTGTTTCTGAGGACAGGTGACTAAACCTCTCTGAGCTTCTCTGCTTCTTCTGTAAAATCGGGAAAACACTACCTCGTAGGATCGTTGTGGGAATTAGAGATGACATGTGCGACGGGTGGAGCACATCATAGGTACTCGTGGTAGGTTGTTTCAGCTGGCCTCGATACAAATACTAATTCCATTCAATTCTGTGTCTGAAATATTTCTTCTGTCTACTAATCCCAGGGCCATCACCCCTCTTCTGACTGCATTCACCTCCCACCCGGACTTGCTAAACAGCCTCCTAACCAGTCATTCTGTGTCCATGCTGCTTCCCCTCCCAAGTTTATGGCTTGCTGTAGTCAGATCTTTCAGAAACCCAATCAGACCACACCCTTTCCATGTTTATTTCAGCTTTTCATCCTCCCTGTTGGGCGCTCACCAGGCTGTCGCTGCCGTCCTCTCTCATCTTCTTGCTCACTGCTCTCAGTGGCATTCTATGCCTCATTCATACTGAGTTTTTAAAATAACTTAAAAGTTCCATATTGTCTCTTACCTCTTGCTTTGTGTCCTCCCCCTGCACCCTGTCCCCCCTCACCTTTCTAATTCTCGCATATTCTTCAGGCTTCATTTTCTCTCTTTTTTTTTTCCAAATTGAGGAATAATTGACGTATAATGACATGTTAGTCTCAGATGTACAACATGATTTAATATTTGTATGTATTGCGAAATGATCACCACGTTAAGTATAGTTAACTAACATCCATTGTCACAATTTTTTCTTCTTGTGATGAGAACTTTTAAGATCTACTCTTAGCAGTTTTCAAATATGTAATACAGCATTATTAACTGTAGACACCATGCTGTACATTCTATCCCTGTGGCTTATATATTTTATTACTGGGAGTTTGTACTTTTTGCCCTACTTTACCCATTTTGCTCAACTCCTCCAGCTCTATCTCTTGGCAACCACCAATCTGTTCTCTGTATCTATCTATGAGCTTCGTTTTGTTGTTGTTTTTACATCCCACATATAAGTGAAATTATATAGTATTTGTCTTTCTCTGTCTGACTTACTTCACTTAGCATATTGCCCTTAATGCCCATCCATGTTGTCTCAAATGGCAAGATTTCCTTCTTTTTATGCCTGAATAATATTCCTGTGTGTGTGTGTGTGTGTGTGTGTGTGTGTGTACATGTGCGTGTGCACATATCACATCTTTATTCATTTATCTATCAACGGACAGCTAGGTTGCTTCCATATCTTGGCTATTGTAAACAATGCTTCAGTGAACATGGGGGTGCAGATGTCTTTTTGAGTCACTGTTTTTGTGTTCAGATAAATGACGAGGAGTGGAATTGCTAAATGATGTGGTAGTTCTATTTTTAATTATTTGAGGAACCTCCATACTGATTTCCATAGTGACTGCACCAATTTACATTCCCACCTACAATACACAAGGGTTCCCTTTTCTCTACATCCTCACCCACACTTGCTGTTTCTTGTCTTTTTGATATTAGCCATTCTAACAAGTGTGAGATGATATCTCAATGTGAATTGTGTTTCCCTGATAATTAGTGACGTTGAGCACATTTTTATATACGTGTGGTCCCCTAGGTTTCATTTTAAATCTTGGTTTCTCTAGGAAGATTTGTACTGATTCCTGCCCAGGGTTAAGCCTTGTTATTTTTACCCAATCTCCTGCACTTCCCTAGTCTTCATCAAATAGTGTATTGTCATTTCTTGTTTGAAGTACGTGCTCTATGCAGGCCTCACAGTCTCCATGAAAGCTGAGTAGTGTGTCATGGTCCTTGTTACAGCCCCAGCCTAGCCAGCAAATAATTGATGCTCAAAAAAATATTGGTTTGTTTGTTTGAATGAATTTCGAGACTGATCAAATGCTGTTCCTATACTTGACTCACTGTGTGCTCTTGGCTAAATGATCCTCCTGACCCGCGGTTTTCCAACCATTGCAATGAGATAACACTGTCTAACTCTGTGTGTTGTGAGTTGCAAGTGAGCCAGTGAACATAAACTTCCTGGAACATAGTGGATGCTGAATGGATACTATTTTTCCTTCATAAGTGGAAAAGCCAGAAGATAGAGATTTTTCCAAGAAATATAATTGTGCTTTTTAAAAATAAAAACAAACATACTACTTATTTATATAGTAACACACAGTATAACTTTCTAGTTGTAAATCAAGTAGAACAAGTCTCTGAGAACCTACTGTCAGCACTCAGCTCAGCAGAGTTTGGTTATCTTCCTTCTACCTCGTGGCAGCCCTAGGCCATGTCCAGCCCTCTAACCGGCCACTCTGTTTATATTGCTCCTTAATTGCTAGTTGGAGATGGAGTATTTAAGACTCCATCACATCCCTTTGTTTGTTCCCCATTCTGGGCCCTAAATGCCCTCCTGTTGGCTCTTAAATTCTCAGACGAGCTGTCTTCCTAGCCCTGCAATTTGAAACCCAGCTCTAAATTGTCCTTTCCCAGCCCTGGTGTCTGTGGCGTGGCGAGAGTTTTGAACTGCCTTGTACAGGGGAGCCACGTACCAGCACTACCTCTGACTCCATTTGGTCTTAATTGATTATTTCAGGATCATTGTATTTAATTCAGATTTAGTAAGACTAGAATTTTTAAAAAGCAAATAAAACTTGTTTGAATTGTAAATTAGTACATGCTGCTATAGAAAATTTAGAAAGCAATGATCAAAAGGCAAACAAAAATAACATGTCATCTCATTTCCCATCAGCAAGCACGGTTAATATTTTGTATTTTTTTTCAATCTTTGTTCTTTTCCTTAAAAATAAAGTTTGTTTTATTTTTCATTTTGTAAATCAATATTTATAGACAAATTATACAGAAACAACAAATGTCATCTTAGTATTAAATGTTCCAATCAAAAGATACAGGGTGGCTGAATGGATAAGAAAACAAAGCCCCTACATATGCTGCCTACAAGAGATTCACTTCAGATTGGAATCTCAGACTGAAAGTAAAGAGATGAAAAAAGACTGAAAGTAAAGAAATGAAAAAAGGTATTTTATGAAAATGGAAAAAAAAAAGCTGGGGTAGCAATACTTATATTAGACAAAATGGACCTTAAAACACAGGCTGTAACAAGAGACAAAGAAGGACCCAGCAATTTCACTTCTGGGTATTTATCTGAAGAAACCCAAAACACTAATTTGAACCATATGTTTATGGCAGCATTGTTTACAATAGCCAAAATATGGAAACAAGTGTCCATCAAGGGAATATTACTCAGCCATAAAAAATAATGAAATCTTGCCATCAGCAACAACGTGGATGGACCTAGCGGGTATTATGCTAAGTGAAAGAAGTCATACAGAAGAAGACATACCATATGATTTCACTTACATGTGGAATATTAAAAAAAATAAAACAGAAACAAACTCTTAGATATAGAGAGCATTTTGAGGGTTGGGTAGATGGGTGAAGTGGGAAAAAATATTAAGAGGTGCAGATGGGAGTTACAAAATATTCATGAGGATGTAAAGTATAATATAGGGAATATAGTCCATAATATTGTAATAACTACATATGGTGTCACATGGGTACTAGATTTATCAGGGTGATCACTTCGTAAATTATATAAATGTCTAATCAACTATGTTGTACACCCAAAATGAATATAATATTGCATGTCAACTGTAATTGAAAAAAAAATTATTAGAAAACAAAACAAAAATTAAAACAAATGTCATCCATAGTTTCATGAATATTTTTGTTATTTTTGACATTTTTAAAAGTAAAAAGTATATAAATAATACAGAGATAGATTCTCATAGTAAAGTTTTTAAACATTACAGATAAAATGAACGTACCCTTTAATTCTTCCGCCATTTCTGCCCCTCATCCTCCAAGAGTAACACTTGAGTCCATTTAGTGTGTATCCTTTCTAAGAGGTAGAAAGGAGGGCAGTTGTTACTGTCACCTAGTGGGTGGAGCCCAGGGATGCTGCTAAACATCCTCCAGGGCGTACGATAGCCTCTCCCCCCACAAGAACTATTGGGTCAAAAATGTCAGTAGTGCCACTTTTGACTCTCAGCCCTCTTCCTGACCTTGTTCTCTGACCATGCACACAACCCAGCGTTCAGTTTTGTGTTTAAAATGTAAGTGGCGTCATACTTTATTTTTCTGTCTCTTGCTTTTTGCTCTTAACGATATACCTTAGAGGTATCTTCAACTCAGTTCATATACAGTTGACCCTTGAACAACATGGGGGTTCGGGGCACCTACCGTCCATGCAGTCAAAAATTTGTTTGTAACTCTTATTCCCCCAAAACGTAACTTCTAATAGCCTAACCGATAACATAAACAGTTGTTAACACATATTTTGTATGTTATGTGTATTATATACTGCAGTCTTACGATAAAGCAAGCTAGAGAAACTATTATTAAGAAAATCATAAGGAAAATAAATGTTCAAAATCATAAGGAAAATTTTGTTCTAGGGTCAACTATATAGTTCTACCTTATTTTTTTTATGCATAGTATTCCATTGTGTGGATTTGCTATCATTTATTTAATCAATCCCACATGATCCTTTAGGTTATATGTGATATTTTAAATTATCTTTCTACCCGTTTCTTTGTGTGTATTTCTCAAGAGGATATATTTAGAAGTAGAATTGTTGGGTTGCAAGGTATTACTCTTGTTTCTGGGAATATGTAAAACACAATAGATTGAGATTGCATCGTGTGTATATACAATGTATTAAACCACTCTTTTTTTAAATATTATTCCAGAACTCTGACAGAGGCTGAACTATTGGTTTACCAAATCTGTTTTCTCTTTTTTTCTGGACCCATGGCTTGACTACATTTCCTAGTCTCCTTTGAAGTTAGTAGTGGTTTGTAACTCAGTTATAGACAATAGAACTTGAGTGGAAATGATTTTTGCTACTTCTTGGTCTGGCCCATAAAACTCTTCCAGTCACCATCATCCAAGCTCTTTTCCTAACTGCAAGGTGGGTACTGACACTGAGCGTAACTTTGGTAGCTACAGAGTGAACATGGCAGAGCTGCTGGCAGCTGGGGTCTCTGAATGCCTGTATGGAACAGGGACCCATCTGCCTCTGCCAATCTGGCACCACCTTGAATGGTCTCATGAGCAAGAAATAAACTTTTTCATGTTAAGTCAGTGAAATTTTGGTGTTCATTACAGCCGCTAGCATTATTCTAATTAGTAAGTAAACATTTTTTTTAAACACCATTTTATTATATCTCATAATATTGTTGTATCATAATTTATTTAACCGTTCTGCTATTACTGAATGTTATGTATTTTTATGTTCCTAATTTTTTATGATTTTTTCCGTGTTTATAATTTTTTCTTCTAATACTGTGACAACTTATCCACAAAAATCTTCATTTAACTTTCTCATTATTTTGTTTATATAGAGAAGTAGGAAAATTTTTCACCCCAAGAGACATTTGGCAGTGTCTGGAGACATGTTTGGTTGTCACAGCTTGGTTGGGGGGGGTGGGGGAGTGCAACTGGCATCTAGTGGGTAGAGGTCAGGGATGCTGACACATTCTAGAAGGTCCTGGATAGCTGCTCACAACAAAGAGTTATCTAGCCCCAAATATCAATAGTGCCGACGCGAAGCATTCCTGGTCTTGAGTCCACACGGCAAATTACTGCATCAAAGGACATTTTTAGGACTTTTGATTTGTCTGTCAAGTTGCTTTTCAAAAAGGCTTCACGAGGTTATATTCCTACCAGCAATGTGTGAGAGTACGCACTTCACTCTATTCTTACCAATATAGTGAGGTTTATTATTATTATTATTATTATTTTACACTTTGCTATTTGAAAGTTGAAGTAGAATCTTGTTTTCTTTTGTGTCCTTAATTGCTAATATGGATGATTTTTTTCCCCCATGTTTGGTTTTTTTATATTCTGGTAGTGAATTTTACATTTTTTTATCCCTTATTTTTTTTTTTGCCTTTAATTTCCTTTATAATACCATGTTTTTGACATAAAGAAATAAAAATTTTTTATAGTCATATCTTTTGATTTTATTCTTTGGTATTTCTATGATTTTCAGGCTTAGGAAGTCCTTCTCCATTCAGAGATTAATGATTCATCAATATTTTCTTCTAGTTTTGTGTGTTATGTTTTTTTGTTTAACCCTTTTTTATCTGTCTGATATTTGTTTTGAAGGATTGTATTTTTTTAACCAAATGTTTCATCTCCATTTACTTGAAAATCCTTTATTTCTCTGTTGATCTTATAAACAGGATTTTAAAAGAAACCTTTAACATAATTTGAAAAAATTCATTTGCATTGAAATATGTTTCTTATAGTTCAAAATTTCACACAAATATGAACCATGGCCTAGAAACATGAAATGAAGCAGATGTTTAGAGAACAATAAATATGTCAGGAGGTCTGGGTTATAAGGAGAGACATAATAGTAAAAAAGAAGGTTGGAATCACGTTGTGAAAAGCGTTGCGTGCCAAGCCTAGGGTTTGGATTAGTGCGCACTGGGGGAAGTCATCAAAGGTTTTTAAGCAAAAGGATGGCATAATCAGAGCTTTAGGGAAATTAGCAGAGTGGTAGAATGGAGGGGGTAGAGGCCTGATGACCTGTTAAGAGGCTGAAGGCAGTGCAGGAGAGAGATAAAGAGGCCCAGAGCAGGAAAGGTCTAAAGTAAGAACGGGAGCCTCAAAAAGCAGATGCCTAAAGGACTGAGGCAGCAGTGTAAATGCATGATGAAGCGTGTTTGGATGTAGGGAGTGGAGGGGGTCTATGGGGAACTTGAAAATGTGTACATGCATTGTCTGCCTGGGACAGCCACTGTTCAGTTAGGTGGTTTTCCTGTGAGAATGTGGGTCACTGTTGTTAAATCTGTTTTTATTGTTGTTGTTGTCGTTGCTCCTATGGAAGTTGGAAACTTGGATTTTTTTTTTTAATGTGAGATTTCCTAATTTAAAAAAACGCAAACTGTGAACCAAATAAAACATGTTTACTGGCCACTATGTGCTACATTAGACATACTTCAGAGGTAGATTCAATAGGACTTGCTCATCATTGGATCTAGAGAAAGGAGATTTGGAGGAATCAAGGTAGCTTTGGAGAAGGGTATGGTCTGGTGGTCCGTGGGGCGGCACAGCTGTTTTGAGCTGGAATGACTGGGCTTGAATCCTAGCATCGACTTCCTGATGGGATGCCTGTGGGCAAATACTACAGCTCTCACCTGTGAAACAGAGATGACAATAGTGTCTATCTCATGGGATTGTTCTGAAGATTAAATGTGTGAATACATGTGAATTGCTTAGACCAGTGCCTGGCACAGAGTACTCCTTAGTAAGTGATAATTATTACTTGAAGTAGTTATTAGAATGAATACTACAGTTAAGAGAATAGGTTGTGGGCAAAGCCAGCTTGGGTTAATCTCTTAACACTTTTTGCCTGTGTGATCATGGGTACATTACTTCACCTCTGTATACCTCATCTGTAAACTGGGGACTAACAATCCCATCCTAATTCTGTTGCTTATAAAGGGCCCATCAGGATGGTCTAGTAACTAGATTTGTTGAGTCCTTTTGAAACTACTTGGGTTTCTTAATGAGAAAAGCAAAGCTGAGGGCTCCACCCAGGTAATTAACTGTAATTATGATCACTCTCCTTTTTTTTCCTTTTAAAATATTTCCTTCGACTTAGCTCTTTATCAGTAAGACTGTGTGGTTAAGGTTACACGTTGAGCTTGTATCTGAAGAAGTTACTCTTCCAGCTCTCTATTCCCTTAAATTGGCCTCACCTCCAGCCCCTCTACACTTGCTCTGGTTCAGGCCCTTATAATTTCTTTCAGACTTTGTCACTCAACTCCTAACCTGTCTTCCTTATTTTCAGTTATGGCCTTGTCACAATTCACCCTTTACGCCACTCCAGTGATCTTTCTGTATTGCAAAACTGGAATTCATGATTACTTTAGTTCTTGTATTGTTGCTGTGGTTTTGCTTGCTTTTCTATGTGCCAGTCACTAACGTAAGACTTTGCAACTGAACTATAAATCTTTTTAGAGTGCCAGACATATCAAGTAATCTACAGAGGGTGCCCAAAAAATGTATACACATTTTAAGAAAGGAAAACTATTAAAATCATAGTAGTCAATATATACCAATAACAAAAGAAGTCACGTTTGACTTCTGCTATTACCAGGTGCTCAAAGTGGTTCCCATCCAGACCTGGTGTCAGCGTCCAGACACTTCTGATTATGGCAAACTACTGCTTGAGCAACACTGACCAAAGTGTCCACTTGTGTACATTTTTTTGGCACCTCCAGTATACCCTACTCATCCCTCACATCCCCGACAAATCCTTCTTGGTGTCCTACTCCGAATTTGACTAGTTGTTCTGTAGGTCCCTGCCCTGCTGCCATTCTTAGACTTTGCTTCCCTAATTCCCTTTGCCTTTTCCTGTCTTTTTTTTTTTTTGATTATAGCACAACTTACATATTTCAAGTGAACAAAAAAATTAGTATCGTTTACAGTATCTTAAGATAAACTGCCTTTGAATAGGAGCTTCCTTTTCAGTACTTTGATGTCTACAAGACATATCTAGAAAATTTACTACTGTGGAAAAAGAAGACTGCTTAAATTTAACGGGGGCAGGGGGAGGGCCTGTGGTTTTTCTTTTGATTAATTGCTGTAACACTGCCTTTCAGGTGGCTGAGGGAGTTTCATATTTTCTTTAGACATCATTAGGCGCCGAAGTTCTTGCAGGACAACTTTGATGCCAAATGAATTCTGCCATTTTGCTAGCACTGATACAGCTCTTGGGTCCACCATTCCACTAGAACTATTAACTGCATTTGTATTAATTTTTGTTACAAATCTTACAAAAGGGGGTGCTTCTGGGTATTCTATGTTAAGGCTATCTATTTGGTTTTCATAAATTGTCATTTAGAGGGATTAAAAAGCATCAGAGGAGGTTCAATATAAAAACTGAAACCAGTCAAAAAAGAATAGCCACATTTCAGAAAATATACCATTGGTAGCTCTTCTATGATAAGGCTAATATTTTTTTAAAAGGAGGCATAGTGAATTTAAGATATTGACATTTATAGCCGTAGCTGGACGTTTACTCTTGGACGCCCAATTATCATCCCTGTCCATCTTGTAGGTGTCATGTCTTTGTCATCTTCTAGACCCCAGCCAAATGTACCAGCTCATACTCCTTTCTCGTCTTCTTTGAGTTCTTCTAACAGTCCGAAATTGCGAGGGACTTCTACTCCTGAGCCCATGGTGGCTGCCATCTTGTGTCACTGTCCACCTTTTCCTGTCTAGTCGCTCTTGTTTCCTGCATTGCGTCTTTTTATTTTGTTCCCCTCGATGTGTTGCTAGAGCACACCTCCATTAGTTCCTTGAGAAAAGATGCATGATACATAAGGTTTTTGAGAATTTGAATGTCTTAAAATTCTTTAAGTCTACCCTCAAACTTGATTGATAGTTTGGCTAGGAATAGAATTCTAGATTGGAGTGCTTTTCTCCCAGAATTTTGACAGTATTTGATCCATTGTGGTTTAGCCTTCAGTTGGTGTTGAGAAGCCAAATGCTACCCTGATTCCTAATTATTTGTATATTAGCAGATTTTTCTCTCTAGAATATTTTTGGGTCTTTTCTTTATTCCTATTGTCCTGAAATTTCAAAATTGGTCTTTTCTTCTTCTTAATTGTCTAAATTCTCATGTGTTTAATTTCTGGGAAATTTTCGGGTAATTTATTCTCCATTTTCTTTGTTCTATACAGCTAGAACTTTTATTAGTTGGATGCTAGGTGTCTAGGGTTGATTCTCTAGTTGTATTACCTGTTATTTTTCTTCTTTTCAATTTCTTTTTTAAAAATCCTACTTCTTATGAAATAATATTCTTCTTCAATTTGTTCTGCTTTATGTTCTGTTTTCTGCTGTCACTAAAAATTTTGAAGACTTCTCTCATGTTCTCTGAATGTTCCTTTTGTGTGGCACACAAAAGGTTCATGGCTACAGTATATTGTTTTATGTCTCTGAAGATTTTATATTTTTTGAAAGTTTTTTTTCCATCTTTCATTGTATCTGTTCCCTCTTGAATTCCTTTTTTGTTGTTCATTTTCATCACTGTCTTTCAGTGTCTTTTCAGTGGACCTAGAGGTTTCCTCAAAGGTCTGATAATGTTTGACTGACTGCTCATATTAAGAGTGAGGCACTAAAATCTGATTAGAGCCTCTGTATGATTGGGTTGGTCTTATGCACAGAGAGATTTCAATGCAGGTTGAAACACAGCGAGTTTTTGTTTGTTTGTTTTAATTTGGGGAATTACCTCTTGTTAGCATATGCACATCTTTTCTGAGACCAATTGCTCCCAGAAACTTCCAGTCTGCTGCCACATGTAACTGCCAGCATAATAGAAACTGAGCAGAGCAAAGGGGCTTGTAATGTGGAGAGGGGATGCTCAGTGAGGAGAGTCTCACCATTCTGAGTGCAGGTTTTCACTGACTTCCTGTTTTTAGGATAGTGTTTTATTTCTATCTTTGTCTCTAAACATCTGCAGAAAGCAGGCTTCCATCTTTTGCCAGATTGGGGGTGCACGTCTAGGCTCCAATTGTGTCTTATATAAGTTTATATCCCATCCTCTGTTTCAGCCCTGCAACCCTTCTCCTGAACTTCAGAAGTCTTAGTGCCTCAATTCCTACTCCTTTCCATCATTCTGCAGCTGGACTTGGCTCCCCCCCTCATAGGCAGTTGGTTTCCGTTTTGCCTGTCCTACTAAATCAGTTACCATTCATCCATCTGCTTTCCATCTTCCCAAATTTTGTGGATATCTCTCATCTGTTGGCATCTTTCTCAATCTTTTTAGTTTTATGGGCTTACAGCTTGAAAAAAAAATTCTTTCACTCTTATTTTACTTGAGTTTCTGACAGAAGTGGAGAAACTTGGGGGTTTCCACTTACCCTCGTCACCCATAGCTCTATTGTACTTACTTTCCAGTCTGTCTCCTAAGTGGTGAGTGACTCTTTGGCAGATGCCTTGTCTCGTTTATTTTTATATTCCCAGGGCCTAGAACATAGTAGGCTCTCAAATGTTTGTTGAATGAACGAGTGAATAAATAAATTTTAACTGTTCTTTGTTAGTTTTGCAAAACCTTTATTTTCTGGAAGCACAGTGCCTACAATGCCACTCTAGAGTCTACCATTGTGGCAAGGTCTGTCTCCTTGAACACAGCTGGTATTCACAGTATGCTTGAGTTACTTAGAATTCCCAGTGGGCATTGTTATGCAGAGGATTTTATCAAGTATCCAATGATGAATCTGTCTCCCAGACTCTTATTACCAACCCCCTGAAGCACACCCTTGATGCCCCCAGCTGACTTAATCACCATATTGCTCTCAAGTACCCAATGCATGTTTCATACACTACTCTGGTTTTGCCTCTGATGGCACCCATGAGGAGTGTGTGGACCACTATTTATCTTGTTAGAGTGGAGATATTGGAAGAAGCATCCCAGGGGAAATGTAACTCACTTGCGCACATCTGGGATTCTGCTGTAAAAGACTGGCAAAGCCCTGATTGGAGCTGAGGGTGAGGTTGTGGATAGTGGCCTCTACCTGTTATCACCAGTACAGTAAGTTTAATTTTGTTACACAAAAATTAGATGAGGGGAAAAAAAAAATCAAAGTTCTGTCTTTTGGACAACTCATCAAATGCAAATCAAGGTATTGTGTTTCTTTTAAATTAAAGTTGTTATACTTTCACATTATGGAAAACTATTTCCGATAGTTTAATGTTTTAGTACTGGTATTTTTTTTTTTTTACTTCTTTCCATTCTTTATTTTGCTTCTCTTCTATACATAAGAGATTAATCTTAACTCTTACCCTCACGTAATGACTCCCTCTATTCAGCATTTCTACCTTTTTTTCTTAGATTCCAGGCACATAAGCAAGCACAGAGTGGAGTCACTATCAGGAGAGTAATCTTAGAACTTGGGAAACAAAACTTTATTTGTCTTCCTGGTTTCTCCCTCATTTCCTCCCGCTCTCCTTTTCTGACCTATAAAATTAGGTAAAATAAGCTTTAGATATAATCAGATATGATACAACATGTGCTTTATTATGGGGGAAAATGTGCTGCTACTTTCTTGGGAAGAAGCCAGAACAGGAAAAGGCTGTATCCCACCCCCATCTGGAAGGGGGCATCATCAGAAGTGTCATCACTCATCACTTCACCTTCTCCCTCCCACTGCTTTCTCTCTAACAGTGACCAAAATCATCACCTCGCCTTTCACCATTTACTAGAAGCAAGGTAAACCAATCCATTCCTAATCCCAGAGTTTTTCAGAAAGGAGCTTCTGAGGTTTCTATAAAACTACACAATTTCTAGCAGTCTCTATTTAATACCATGATACTTTGAATGGAACCTACTGAAAATGGACCCTGCCATTCTGAGAGTTGGGCTAATTCTTTCTTCCTGTTGAGCTCCCAGCACACATACATTACTAAGGCACATTTAAATGTTCCTGCCTGAACTCACAGCCCAATACCACTGTTGAAAACCATCTCTATCCCTAAATGGAATAAACTTAAACCTGAATCATAGCCATCTTCTGAATGTCTGTAATTACACGCATTTGGGAGCAGCTTTTTGGGATTTTTTTCAGGCATGCCAGACACATTAACCAGTCGTAGACTTGGCACAGTCCCTAAACTTTTCATTTCATATCTCAGCATTTACATATAATCCTGAGGATAATATTAATCAAATAAAATGCATCTTTCTTTAAACTCATATGTAGGTTGGCAAACTTGAAGAATTCCAAAGGTAGTTTTTATATCTGGGGTGTGGTGGGACGTAAAAAAAATTGTAAGGTGCTCGAAAAATAACAGTATGGTGGAATGGTTGCAGGTTTTTTCTTTCTCAGTCTTAATAAAATTCTGAGTCTGAATCCAGTTGGTGATATAGTTTGACAATAGCCATTTTTTAAAAAAATACTGCAAATGAAAAACACCTGCCTGCTAAGCTTTTCTAAGCACCTAATTGTAAACAGCAATAATAACACGTCCTTTTCAGAACCAGTGCCTTTCCTCCTTCCTCATTCTTGTCTGGGATTTCTGGACAAGGCGGTGCAGTGTGATGGGCGTACTCAGATTTGTAGTCAGGTAGGCCTAGATTTAAGTCCCAGCCTTGCCATTTAGTAATAATTATTTGACTTCAGACCAGTTGCTTAATGTTGTCTGTTTCCTGATCTGCAAAGTGAAGGTAAAAATTCCTGCCTCATAAGGCCTGGTGGGGATTGGAGATAATGTAAGTAAAGCACCTGATATATCATAACTTATTGATTCTCAGATGCTCATTTCTTCACATTTTTGTATCTCTGAAATCAGGATAATCTTATAATCAATAAGTAAGCATACTATCATTGTTTAATTGCAACATTTTTATTTCTTTATTTGTGGTGCATATTGTAAAGTGCTTCTTAAGTTTATGGCAAGTTTGATTCGATGAAATATAGTATGCCTGGCTCTCAATGAGTAGTTGTCATACTTATTATTATGATACATTTTTTTTCTAAGAAAGATTTTAATGGTTATCAGAAAGAATCTGAGTTTTACTAATTTTCCTAGAGCCTAATTTGGGGTACCATTATAATTATTCTTAGGAAAAATAGTATTATCACAAAAATCATAGTGGCTTCTGTTTAACCATTTCATGTCTCACGAGAACGATGCAAAGGTAAAAGGGAGTAGGTTTCATAAGACTTTTTTAGCAAGAATGTGATTGATGACGTTGAATGTGAGGGGCAGCAGGGAGAAGAACAAGTACAGATACAGGGACCTATGCAGACAGACACCGAGGTGACAACTGACAAACACCTATGGAATAGATCCTATATTCTTGCAGCTGTAGGAAAGTTAGTACACCAGAATTTTACTTAAAGAGACTTAGAGGTATTGGTACCACATATTCATTCTGGCATTTTAGATGGCGTTTTCTTCTTTTCTATCCTGTGCAGACTATTAGTTTGGTTCTTCAAGTGTGCCTCCTATGTGCCAAGCTTTGTGCTAGACTCTGAGTGAAGAGATGAAGAAAGTAATTCTTGGCTTCAAGAAGTCCCTTGCCTGACCTGTCTAATGCTGTCCTCCTCTTTCCTTTATCCATTTCCTGGATCTTTTCTTACTGCTTCCAATAGAAAATATAGGAATTGTCTCTTTTTTGCTTTAGAACATATTTCCTTTGGAACTTTAGTATATTTTCTGGTATTCACTTTCATCAAAAACAAGCATATCACTGAAAAACAAATTTAAAAACTAACACGATGAAGAATTTTATCACAATTGTAATTAGAAATTTTATCTATCAGTGTAAAAAAATATAAATTACTTATATTTAATGTCAGGTTGGATATTTTTATAATAAGCTAATATTTAAAAAAATTTAGAATCTCAATTAAAAATTTAGTTTGTCTTCAGTGAACTTATTGTGTTCCTTTTTCAAATCTTGGTGTAATGCCTTCTTTCTTTGTCTGGGGATTGCCAAAAAGGATTGCTTATGTGGCTTTCATGCCCAAATAATTTCTGTGCCAAAGGAACAATGACAAATGCCACACAAGGGAAATGACATTTTCAGGTTTTTTAATTAATATAACGAGAGGAGAAGGAAGGCACTATTTTAACGCATTTAAATTTTAAATAAATATACAAAATAGATTAAATGAATGTAAATACATGACTCTAAAATTATTTAATTGACTCAGTTTTATTGGTATTCAGCATCTATAATAACAGCTAGCAGTAATTGAATACTTGTTATGTGCCCGGCACTATTCTAAGCTCTTTAAGTGTGTGCTTATAACAATCCCATGAGACAGATATCATTACCCCCACTTTATAGATAAGGAAACAAGGGCAGAGAGAGTCACTAACATCCTTAAGGGAACATAGCCAACAGAGACATGAGCCAAATCTGGACAGTTCTAATCGCTGTATTACCCTGGAATTGCTAAGTCCATTATTATTCAGGAGACAAAATCAGTAGCTGTTAGAAAAGTTACTAGCGTTTGATTAAAGTTATTAAAGTTTGCCATTGAATTTGTCACTGAATAGCTGGGTTGGATTTTAGAGAGAAAAGCATTATGTACTTAAAATATATTACAAACCTCATCTGTAAACATTGTCACATAATTTAAAAGATAATATTTATTATTTAAAATTAAACTGTCAGAAATCAGTTCTAAGTGGATCTAGTACATTGGTATAATTAGCATTAAGGTATAATTATTATATAAGATACAATCTAGTATAATTAGCATTAAGGTAAAGATTATTAAATAAAAACTGGTGTAATTATACTTTTGGGAGTCTAATAAAGCTGGCCTTGAGTACCTACCGCATATGAGGACCAAAAGACGGGGGGAAATCAATGATAATACTGAACTTTTGACTGGTTATTGGAAGAAATAGTGATAATATTTACTTCTTTTATTAATCGCAGAAGCACAGAGTAAGAGAGGCTTAGGTAAGGCAGTGAAGGCTTGAGCTTGAGGTGACTGAGATGGGGTGATGGAATGTTGGCAAAGCAGAGTGAAGAGAGTATCCCCTGGGGTGCAGAGTACCACCTGGGGTGGAGGCCGGAAGCCCGGGGCTCTGGGCCTGTCTTTGCTGGTCATTAGCAGGTTGACCTTTGGCCAAGGTACTTGACATCTCTTGGCCTCAGTTTCCACATCTGATGATCCTGAGGACATTAAGTGTTGTTCAAACTCTGTTCCAAACAGTCCATAGGATGCCATAGATTCTCTTAAGGGTACGTGGGGAGCAAAAGGCACCCCAGTCTAAGCAAACCTAAACAACTACACTTTTATATGTATTTGTGTTTTAGTTTAAACAATGTTTGATACCAGTGGATTTGGTGAGTGCCTCTCCCAGCTCCAAAATTCTCTGTCTCTTGGTCTGAAATACAAGTTTGGAATTTCCCAACAGGGATAGAAGTTGAATCTGCTGGAATAAGTGAAAGGACAGAGAGCTGAGACTGTGAGCCATTTAGTCCTGACTAGTTAGAAGTCATGACATTCAGAAGGTCTCAGCCTCCATGAGGACCCGTCCTTCACCGTGGGAGCCTATAATGATATTCCTTCGGGGATCGTTGCAGAAGTTTTCAGTTGTTTCTTAATTTTCTAACATCTTTCCAGGTTCCTTGAGGACTTCTTTCCATCCAGTTAAAAAATTTCTTTTATAAGTTGTTATCAGCTGGGCCCTGCGAATAAGTTGTCCTTTTCTTGTGCTTTCTTGCTTCTAAGAACTGTCTCGTCGGCTCTTGTATGTACACTTGCATACGTCTGTGTTTCCCATCCCTCTCCAACATTCTCCATTATTTCCTGCCCAGTCAACGCCAGATTTTATGATTCAATGTAAATACTGTCTTCAAAGGGTGATTGACTACATTCCAACCCCTTACAGAACAATGTTTTATTGCCCACTAAAATTCAGCTTGGCTGGCAAGTGTGGAATGGAACAATTTTGATTGGACTAAACAGCACTATGGTAAAGTATGTCTCCTAACCCAGGTCAAATTATTGCATAAGAAACCTGAGTGAATTATGTCATAAAAAACTCATTTGAGACTTGGGTATCTGCCTCTCACCCCCCACCACCCCCCAAATAAAACTGAAGACGTAGGTAAAACCAAGACTGGGAAATAAGTTTTCCAAAATAATCGTAACTGATTATTTCAAGTGAGTGAGAGAATATGTCCCCAGTCAAACTCTCTAATAGGACTACCAAGCCTCTAGGATTTTGACTTGGCCACCATTTTGTGGCCAAAGAACTTTGTAGAATGAAGTTCTTTGTAAAAATCTTCCTAGATGGGTAGCAAGTGGCTGCAGTGGAAGGTGTTAGGATGTAAAGGAGGGAGGAGAATCCGTAGTAACCTGGAGGAGATAGATGTTAGGGAGTAAGGTTTCCTTCCTCTGACCTTTAGCAGCATCCTCACCTTCGCAGTCCTTCCTGAGGAAGGAGCATGCCGATTCCTTCCATTGGCTGCAACGTGGCAGTTACGGCACATAGCACAGATGCCTGTTGGATTGCATCAAGTTTACATGGAGCATCAAGTTTTTTAAAAAATGAAATCATTGTAAATTCTGGCAGTTTTTATGGTATAATTAAAATGTCCAACAGGATACCTCTGGGAAACTAAATGCAGTTTTACTATTTATAGAGCCGGCAGAGGTAGTGTTTCTTGCCAACTTTCATATCTTATGACCTATAAATTGCTCTTAATAGCTAATCTGTCATCCCAGCTTCTCACACAAGAAAGCTTGTTTCCTTATTAATCTGCTAATTTGCATCTGCAAAGGACATTTTGAAAACATTAGTTTGAAAACATTGCTGGATTAATGCTGGGCATTATAAGTAATTTATCACCTGTGATAGCAATTCTTAGATCTAGGTAATAGATCTCTCTAACATTGTGCGATTCTTCCAACCCCAATATAATTTTTATAAAAATAATTATCATGAAAACTTCTCTGCTCCCACAGTACTAGAAAAGGCTGACAAGTTACCACGGAGAAGCTATAACTATCACTAGCCGTTCTCTAAGATCATAGTAACCGATTCAAAGCAACTCTTGCAACTATGGTACAGGATATGGTAGAAAGAATTCAGATGTGCACAAATTAGTCTCTTACCTTTTCAGTAACACCTGCAGAATACTCCTCCAACTCTAGGTTTAGGTATTGGGACAAATTGGTTAGATTGATTATAGTAAACCCAACACCAGTTATTGAGTATGAAAATGATTTAAGACTACTAAAGACCATGTAATTAAAATTTCTCCTGTATGTGTGATATTTAAGTCTCTTCTTCAGGCTGTGGCTGTGAATTGACGATTCTTAGAGATCCCATTTAAGGAAGCTTTCTCCCTGCCAAGAACCTCAATATTTACTATTTTTTTGATTTGTGTTTTGTTGATCTATTTTTTTTTCTATTTTAATCCAAGAAGAATTTGTGGGAGCAGGAAACAAAACATCAAAGGGAAGAAATCGGAGTAATAAGAGGATTAATGTCGTATCATAGGCTGAAGCCAGGGCAGAATTTGCACATATTATGGGATTATATCTGGCTGTTAAAGGGAAGCTCTGCAGCAAGCCATGTGCTTCCTGGTGACCTAAACAAAAGGATCAATTTGACCACTTATAAGATTCATATTTTTCTTAAGATAAAACCAAAGCAGCTGCTTGGTAGAAGCATTGAAATCTGAAAGAAATTTTCCATTGGTCCTTATAAAGATGACATTGGGTAATGTCCTCAACAATATAGATTATTGTTTTTTTAATTATTTTTGTCCATTTAATTTTGTATGACTATTGAATAAGCAACTCTAGACCATCATTTAACCTTTTATACAGAATGACTTTATCAGCTCAGTGCTGATTAAGGGTATATTTGCAGGCTATCATACACTCATTAAATAGGGAGTGTATGTCATGCAGGCCTGTAGGAAGTGTATAGGTCCTGCAGAGCATGGTTCAATCTTCTGTTTCTACAGGTTTATATTTGGGTGGCTACTCATTCCCCCTAAATAGGTCTGGAATTTGGGTTTATTACTACTAGTTAGACCCTTGTATCTGGGCAAATACAGGTTTTTAGAAACCAGCTAAGTTTTGGGTTTTAGTACCTAATTCTCCTCAAATTTAGTTTTTCTATCAATGCCTACAGTTTCATTATCCAGAAACCTATAGTAATTGGTAAAGGTCTAAAAATTTACTCATCCAGAAACATGGTAATTCAAATAATTGAACTACTAGATAGTGTTAACTATAATTGTGACAACTGGAAGGTGGAAATGATTAATTGATGCCCAGTACTGTGTTGGTCAGGCTAGGCCATGTTGTGCTGCAATGACAATACATCCCCAAATCTCTGTGGCTTAAAACAACAAAGGTTTATTTCTTGTGCCCACTAGATATTCATTATAGATCAGCCAGGGCTCTGTTCCCCATTGTCATGATTCTCTGATGGAGCAGTGTGTACCAAAGAGAAGAGAGAAGGTGGTGAAGCATGCTCTGGCTCCTAAAGCATCCCCTGGCTGTCATCCCATTTATTGGCCGAAGAAGGTCACCTAGCAGCTCATGCCTGACTTCATGCAGGCAGGGATGTGCACATTTACCTGCTTGGAAGGAGAGAAGCCAGCCAGCACATGTGTGAACAGCCTGAAAGATTACACTAACTGTTAGTAGGGTGTCTTATTTTATTCTAATTAGTTATTATTTTAGTTACGCATTTTGTTGTTGCTGCTGGGACTACTGATCTCCTTTCTTTTCATCTACTTCATAGAAATACATGAAAGTGCAATCTGATCATGTCAGTCCCCTGTTTAAACCTGTGGCTGTTATTGCCCCCTGGGCAGATTATAAAGTCTTCAGTAGAGGTAAACTGTGTGTAGTCAACTCAGCATGAGAGTAGAGTCTGAAGTATGTGGATCTGAATCCTGGCTTTGCTATTAATTGCATATTTTAGGGATGTCACTTATCTCTTTGAGTCTTATTTTATCTCACAAATGGATATAATAAGTATAACACATACTTAAGATGGTTGTTACAATGATGGAATGAAGCAGCTTGCATGCTTCAGATTTTACAAATTGATGGACAAAGAACTCATCCAAACCTACCTTTCCATTCTCCCCTCCAGCCACCGTTCCCACTCCCAGGTCTAAATAGCTTTCGCTTTCTAATCATTACACAGTCTGTCATACTTCCTGCGTTTGCTCATGCTGTTTCCATTTCCTAGAATGACCCACTTCTCCAATGAGGAAAAACTCCAATTTATTTTTTTTTAATTAATAGACTTCATTTTTAGAGCAGTTTTAGATTTATAGAAAATTTAGGAAATAGTCCAGATTCCTCCCTCTTCTCCACTCCGTTTCCCTGTCATTAGCATCTTGTAGTCGTGTGGTATATTTGTTACAATAACCAATACTGATATCTTATTGTTAACTATAAATCCCATAGTTTACATTAGGGTTCACTCTTGGTGTTGTACAGCCTACGGGTTTTGACAAATGTACAATGTCGGGTATCCACGATCATAGAATCATGCAGAATAGTTTCACTGTCCAAAATATACCCTCTGCTCCACCTGTTCATTCTTTCCTCCTGCCCTGCAACCACTCATCTTTTTTGTTCTCTATAGTTTTGCCTTTTCACATGTCATATAGTTGGGGGTCATACAGAATATAGTCTTTTCAGACTGGCTTCTTTTATTAAGCAGTATACATGTAAGGTTTCCTTCTTGTCTTTTCATGGCTTGATATATCATTTCCTTTTAGTGTTGAATTATTTATTGTAAGGATGTACCAGGGTTTACTTAATCATTCACCTATTGAAAGACCTCTTGGTTGCTTCCAGTTTTTAGCAATTATGAATTAAGGTGTTAAAGACATTCATGTGTATATTTTTGTGTGGACATAATTTTTCATTTCATTAGGGTAAATACCTGGGAGCATGATTTGGATTATATCACAAGTGTGTTTAGTGCTGTAGGAAACTTCCCAACCAACTTCCAAGGGGCTGTTCATTTTGAATTTCCACCAGCAGTGAATGAGAGTTCCTGTTACTCCACATCCTCACCAGCATTTGGTGGTGTCAGTTTTGTTATGGATTTCAGCCATTCTAACAGGTATATAGTGGTATCTCGTTGTTTTAATTTGCAATTCCCTAATGACATAAGACGTGGAGCATCTTTTCACGTGCTTATTTGTCATTGATATGTCTTCTTTGGTGAGGTGTCTGTTCAGATCTTTTGCCCATTTTAAAATTTGGTTGTTTGTTTTCTTATTGTTAAATTTGAAGATATTTTGTATATTTTAGATACAAATTCTTTGCCAGATATGTGTTTTACAAATATTTTCTCCCAACCTGTGGCATGTCTTTGTATTCTCTTAACAGTATCTTCTTCAGAGCAGTTTTTTATTTTAATGAAGTCTAAGTTATCAGGTTTTCTTTCATGGGTTATGCCTTTGGAGTTATATCTAAAACTCATTTCCAAACCCCAGATCCCCTCGATTTTCTCTCACGTTATCTTCTAGGAGTTTTATAGTTTTGAATTTTACATTTAGGTCCATGATTTAGTTCCAATCAATTTGCTCGAGAGGTGTAAGATTTAACTATAAGTTAAAGATTTATAGTTAAGATTTAACTATAGTATAAGACTGGGTATAATATAATATAAAATATAATATATAACATAACATAACATAACATAATATAATATAGTATAATATAATATAATACCAGGTCTTATATTAATTTTTGCTCCAAAAGACGCATTAGAGCTGATTGTCCGGCTAGGTCTTATTTTCGGGGAAACACGATATATGCAGGATATACCAATGATTCTAAAATACTCTGGGTAGAGAGTGGATTTTCTTCTATGTACATTTGCAGATGAGTAATATGCTTCAGCATATGAAGATGATAGCACTTCTCACTACAAGTGGGGCAACCTTGTGTTGTATTTTTTAAAGTTATGATAATGTAACTTCATGTTCTGTTTTCTGGTCATCTTCTACCACATCTTTGACATGATAAAGCTAAGTGAGAATTATCTTGGTTGAGGTAGAAAGAGAAATTAAAATCTAAAATTTTTGAGCATCTTCCTTGTGCCAAGTACTGAACCACACTCTTTACAAGTATTTTCTTATTTAGTACCTATCAAGGCACTATGAGGTAGTAATAGTCCCATTTTACAGATGAAGAAACTGAGGCTCAGGTGTTGCATAACTTGTGCAGTATCACATAGTTTGTCATTTGAACCCCTGATTCCAGAGTCTGTCCCTATTATTTTACATCCCTCTGCCTCTTGGGTTTTAGGTGGTTAACCCAGAACCTTGAGTTTGTGGACACGGAACTGGTAGGGAATACAAGGTGCATGTGGATTTGGGCAGTAAAAAAGAAAAACCATGTTTCTGGTACTTTTTCTAAATTACATGTGATTATAGTCAATCAGTTATATCAAATATTCTCTATATATGTATTTAATCCTCCCACAAAATATAACCCTTATGAAAAACACATACAATAAGGGGGAAACTGCTAGATGTGAAGGAAAACATGTTTAAGTCTTTAGAATAATGTTTAATGGTAGTGTCATCAATGTGGTTATAGTTTGGGCAGTTTACACTCTCTATTTTATGTATCAAACTAAAAGCCCTTAAAGGTGGTTTGAAAAAACAGGAGCAAATTTCCTTGTCTAGCTCCACGTCCCATGGAACCGGCTTGTCAGCTGTAGATCTTCCGCACCTATTCGGGTCGCAGAGCAAGGGGTGATGATTTCTGTGCACTGAGTCTGCAGCTGGAAATCATGCTTTGGCAAGAACATGAGTGATTTATGCATCTTGTAAAGAGAAAAGGATCGTCTTATTCCAACAAGATAGTTTGTTAGCGTAACCGTTTGTGTGCATTTTAGTATTCAAATACAGATGTTCCAAATGTTTCCACTGTGGGAAGCAGCTGCTGCTATTCTAGCACAAAAATCTCAGAGAGATTAATATACAAAGGCAGCGTGAACCTTAGTGGCAAATGCAGCATCTGCTTGAGGTGGGGCCTGTGATTCCCTGTAGGTAGTAGGTCTTCAGGTTCTCACTAACAGCCTGAAACCATGTCTCACATCTAAGTGTATTCTACAGGAACAGGAACAGAGACAAGTGATTAATTTGTAATGCACTTAGCTGACAAATATCCTCACATGTTACTTGCCCAGGGGCTGGAAAACACCGGACTTCATTTCCTATGGCAACTGATAGGGATATAGATGTTTGGTCATGACGTTCTCACTCGCCTTTACGAGCTTCTGCTTGGGAAGAGGGCTCAGCCCCGCCCGCCTGCAGTCACAAAACGTTCATCCACACCTTGCTGATGCATTCCCAGGGAGCTCTGCAGTTTACTCAGGATACTCACGGGCACTGCTTCATCTGATCCCACCCTAGCGCTGGGAAGTATGTACTCTGTCATTATTAACACAATTTGCATATAAAGTAAACACGGGTGAAGAAGTGAAGTGACACAGTTATGTACCCAGGGCCTCTGACTCTAAATCCTGTTCCATTCTTACACAACATCAAGCGGGCGCTCTAATTTCAGAGGCTGTGATGTGTGCTTCATAAATTATATCGTCCTTGCTAGAGACGCCGGTTTCCAGGACACCTGCCATGAAGCATCCTAGCCTAACAGCACTGCCTGGTAACCGAGGGTGCCAGGGGAGAGCTAATGCAGTAGTCCTCCCCTCTCTCCCTCACACCCAGAGGGGAAATGCCCAAATACTCCCTTTCTTCATGTTCAGATAGCTTCAGCAGATGAGCTCCTATGCCTCCCTGGCATTTGGAGAAATGAAGACCCAAAAGCATCCCGGGGCTGTCATTTGGAGTTGCCATAAACCAGAATTTCCTAAGAATAGGGCCGCCTGGGGTGTGGTGCCTGCCCCAGGCCTTATAAATCCATCCCCTGCAATGTTCAAGAGCCCATTGCTTCCAACCACATCTACTGTTTGGAACTGTTGAGTGAATTATTTATGGTTTACACATTTGACAGAGGTTCCTGGCTGAGTTTGAAAACACTCATGTCCTAGCTTATGGGACCTAGAAATGTCTGTCTAGAAAACCGAGGCTCGGAGAAGTTAAGTCTCTGAAGGTGCCCAGATCTAGTAAAGGGCAGTGCTCTTTCGAACCAAGTACATCTGATTCTAAGTTATACTAGCTCCATAGTCACAGGACACGTGCTTTACTTTGAGGGCAACAAAAATTTGCAGGTGGGAGGGTTTGTGGACTGTGCCCTGCTCCCCAGCCAGGCCTTGGTGGAGAAGAACCCCAGAGAGTGAGGTGGGGAGGGCCCACTAGAGAAGTAGAGACAAGAGGCTGAGTCCCTGGAAGACTCAGCAAAGGAGGAAGAGGGAGATTCTCGGGCAGAGGTGAGGAGTTGTAAGCAGAAGGCTCATGCACGGTGTGCTGACAGGAAGTCCTAACCTCTGGTTCTAAAGAGGCTCCCAAAGTGGGAGCCTGAGGCCAATACACGTCCAAGTGGCATGCTCTTTTGGTGACGTCATAGCTGCTGCCGCCAGACTCACATGCTACAGCATGGTGACTTGCATGGAATTGTTTCTGCTCTCTACCACTCAGGACAAAACAGAAAAAAAAAAAAAAAAGGAAATTTGTAAGTATTTAGTTCCTCTCTATTTTCCTAAAGCTTTTGTTGGAACATCTGTGAAATGATAAAAGCAACTTAAAATGATATGAAACCCTTTGCACATGTGCGAAGCTTCATGACGATGGTCAGCGTCTCAGTTATTTTGATCAAGAACAATTTCACAGGCAAAAGAGATTGGGTAGCAAACGTATTAATATTTTATTAAAATGCGACTAAAAGTGTTGTGAAGTACACAGACACAGAACACATCTCATAAGGAAATACCCTAACCCAGGGTGTGCAGATCCCTGTTCTTTTTATTCCTTCGCCTGGAGGCCCTGGCGACGATGACTTGCCTCCTTTCCACAAAGCCCACCCTTTGTTCTGCCGGCATCACGTGTGCATGTTAGGAAGAGGGGGCAACATGGAGAGAGGGGGCTACGTGGCTCCAGCTGTATGCACATTATGAAGGAAGGAAAGGGTAGGCAAGCCTACAGCTTGTAGAATGAAAAGAAGGGCAGAAAAAGCCCAGTGTAACTTCCCTTTTAAGTCTCTGCGGAGGAGGGAGAAACTAACGACGAGAATCTAAGGCTATATGCACTTGGTAAGATTATAGGACCCACATATCATCTCCTTTTTTATTTTTGTTGTTCCCATTTGATTCACTATACTGACACAGTCATTTTCATGAAAACTTATAACACAAAACGGGCTCATGTACTTTTCTTTAGGCAAGAAATGCATGAGTGACAAGCAGAATGAGGGGACTAGGAAGAGAGCATCTTTCTGTTTCTGTTCAGAGGCTGGGGTCCAAAGAGCCTCTAGGCAAGAAAACCAAAGCTGGAAGAGCCAATGTGGTCCTGAAAAGGGGGTGATGAGGCCCAGTGGGGACCACCCCATTCAGAGGTGGAGGTTGTAACCCGCCGGTTGTTTACCTCTAGGGCTCATCTAGACCTAAGCCCTCCCCAGTAACCAGCACTGATGAAGTCACGTTGAGGGAACAAAGACAGGAACAGGGTCCTCCAGTGGGCCCTTAGTCGCAAGGTGGCCAGTCGCCCTAAGTATCTGCCTTACCATGAATGTGTCCATTTGCTTTGGGAGAAGACAAGCCTAGAGAAATGCTCAGGAGTGCAAAGAGCCAAGCATGGTTTTCTCCTATGAATTTGCTACACTGTATTATATGTAGTAATTAATTTTGGTTTGCTTCAACATTTTCTTACACTGCAGAGGTTAATAGCTATCAACAGAGCCATGATATCATAATATTAGAAATGTCAGTGTCTTTCAGATGCTACGTGGAATACAACCTGTTTCTGTGAGATTAGGTATTGAAAGTTACTAATTAAATTACCATTGTCTTTTATTAGGAACTTTCTGTTTGGATGTGCTCCTTTTCAGTTCTGCATACGTCTGTGAACCACTGATAGAAGTTAGGAATTGGATTGAATGCTTACAGGCAATCTCTGTCACATTCTATCTGCTGAAACGAAGCCGAACCGTTTTCTGATGTGCTTTCATGTCTCTGCCTTACTCTTTTTCTCCAGGCAGCTTCATCAGCCCTGAGCAGCCTGGGCCACGTGTACACAGCCATCGGAGACTACCCCAACGCCCTGGCCAGTCACAAACAGTGTGTTCTCCTTGCCAAGCAATCCAGAGACGAGCTTTCCGAAGCCCGAGAGCTCGGCAATATGGGGGCCGTGTACATCGCCATGGGGGACTTTGACAATGCTGTGCAGTGTCACGAGCAGCATCTGAAGATAGCCAAGGACCTGGGTAACAAGCGCGAGGAGGCCCGGGCCTACAGCAACCTGGGCAGCGCCTATCACTACAGGAGGAACTTCGATAAGGCCATGTCTTACCACAACTACGTGCTGGAGCTGGCACAGGAGTTGATGGAGAAGGCCATCGAGATGCGGGCCTATGCTGGCCTGGGCCACGCTGCCAGGTGCATGCAGGATTTGGAGAGAGCCAAACAGTACCATGAGCAGCAGCTGGGCATCGCTGAGGACCTCAAGGACCGGGCGGCCGAGGGGCGAGCGTCCTCCAATCTGGGTAAGGGCAGAATTGCTTGCAAGACCCAGGCTCAGTGCCATGGGCTGGAAATAGCTGGAATAGCCCACTGTCTTTTACAGAAATCTGTGTGTTTATATTCAGAAGAGTCTCCCAGGGTGTGTGTTGTATATTTCCTTCAGATAGATTTCCTTGGAGCCCGCCTGCTCTAAATCACGTGATCCTTCCTGTCATCACGGTGCTCTAAGGATTAGAACTCTGAATTACTGGAAAAACAAAACACCCCAACCTTTTAATCTGTCTAGAGAGAAGAGAGACCAGATTTATCTAATTAGAGAGAAGGGGAATGAAATAAAGATATAAAGAGCTATGTTTGGTTTAAATGAAAGAGAAGCCGCTAGGAAGTCGTCAATGAAAGAGAATTTGAGAGGATTTTTGTTTAAAGGGATTTCTTTACTTGGTGACTTTAACCCCACAGGAAATGTATTTCTCCTTACAGTATGTGTATTCACATATGATATTTATAGTTTTAGTACAAATGCAAAATTATTTTTTGAAAGATCTATTTAAATAAGATAGATTTGCACTGTTTTACTAGTACTTGGTTACAATTAAGACATTTATAAATTTGGGGGAATTTATATGTAATGGTAAGAGACAATAGATGTTGTTAACTGGCTACTTTTTAGAAGCTATTGTTATCTTGTCTCTGTACCCAAACAGATTTGGGTTCATACTGAATGGAAGTATAAGCTAACTCATCCCTGTGCTTGGAGCCCCCTGGTCTGTCCTGTGTCCAC
This sequence comes from Rhinolophus hipposideros, assembly GCF_964194185.1. Lineage (NCBI taxonomy): Eukaryota > Metazoa > Chordata > Mammalia > Chiroptera > Rhinolophidae > Rhinolophus > Rhinolophus hipposideros. Next base: position 17,479,366 of record NC_138070.1, on the reverse strand, counting down.
AGGGACCCGGGGGGTGGGGGGGACAGGATAAGGAAAAGGCGACTTTATTGGTATTAATATGTGCTTATCAGATATTAGTAGCAGCAGGATATAAAAACCAGCCTCTTTTCTTATGTGACCTACAAAACCAAGGCTCCTGATCTCAATATAATTTTAGCACTACTCCTCCCTCCCCACACCTCTGTTTATTGTAACCATGTGTTTTGTGAGTATGGGTGTTAGAAAATGTCTTGCAGATCCCCGGAGATGACTCTGAAGATGGTACTGAGATCAGAATGAGAGTCTAGAGCGTCTGTAAGGACCATAGAAATAAGCTCTTGGCATTATATATTCCTTCAACAGATTACAAGCATTTATTGAGTCATTACTATGTGCTGAATCCTCCGATAGTTGCCTTAAGGGATAGAGAAGTGGCCTCTCTGAGAGACAGTGTTAATAATGTCATATTGCTGTGAAATCCTACAAGAGAGACCCTGAGGGTTGGGAATAACCTAGAAAGCTCTGGGGGGGGGGGGAGATTAGACTGGGTGGACCTTGCAGAACAAATGAGGTTTGGTCCGGAATGGAATGGCATTGATGGTAAGGGATATGTGAAGGAAGGGATGAGACTCAATAGGTTGGCTTATCTGAGAGATGGGAGCAGGATTAGCCTTCAGGAATGTGCTAGAGGGTGGTAGAAGATTAGTGTGAAAACTAGGCGAGGGATTTACTCTTGAAGGTTTTGAAATGTAGGAGTAAGAAGACAGACTAGATATTTAAGGAAAACAAGTCCATCAGTGGCACGGAGGGTAGATTGCCGGGCTTAGAAACTGGAGTTTAGACGGCTGTGCATATTGGACTGTTCACATTATCATCTTGTATTAGTTTGGGTAAATTGTATTTTCTAAAGACTTTGTTTATTTCATTAAATTATTGAATTTATTGGCATAAAGTTGTTGATACTATTTCCTTATTTTCCTTTTCTATGCTGTTAGGATTCATAGTGTTACACTCTCTTTTGTTTCTGTTATTGGTAGTTTGCGTTTTGCACCTTGTATCACCCTCTTTTTCTGGATCATTCTAGCTGGAGATTTATCAATTTTCTTGGTCATTCTTATTAATTTTTTGTTGCTTGTCTGTTTTTTATTTCATTTATTTCCAGTCTTATTTTTAATAATTTTCTTGCTCTTTTAAGCATTTTATTTTATTTTTATTAGTTTCAGGTGTACAAAACAAGATAATGATTAGAACAGTGGTTAGGCACTTATATAATTTATGAAGTGATCCCCCTAGTAAGTCTAGTATTCATCTGATACCGTACATAGTTTTTACAACATTATTGACTATGTTCCCCATACTGTATTCACATCCCCATGACTGTTTTGTGACTACCCATTTATATTGCCTAATCATTTTCTTCTTGCTTCTTACTGTGGGTCCTCTTTCTAGATTCTCAAGGTTGAACCTCAGATCATTGATTCTAAGATCTTTATTCTTTCTAATATATGAGTTAGCATTTAAAAATATATATAATTTTTTCTAAAAACTGCTTTAGCAGCATCCAAAAATTTTTTATGTATTATGTTTTTACCTTCATTGGTTTAAAATATTTTCTAAAATCATTGTGATTTCCCTGTAAACCCTGTTATTGACAAATGTTGTTTAATTTTAAAATACGTGGGATTTCCTAGATACTTTATTGTTATCAAATTTAAGTTTAATTTCATCATGGTCAGAAAACATATTTTGTACCATTTCAATGGGTATAATGCTCTATAGATGTCAGTTAGGTCAAAGTTATCTTTGTCTTTTAAATTTTTTGTCTAGATGTTCTGCCAGATTCTAAGAAGGAAGTTGTTAAAATCTCCAACTATTATTGTGGACTTGTTAGTTTTTTTGTTTGATTCCGTGGAACATGACTTCTGTACTTTGAAGCTCTCTCATTGGGTGAATATTCATTTATGATCGTTTTGTCTTCCTAGCAGATTGGCACTTTTATCACTATGAAATATCCTTTTTTATCATTGGTCATACCTTTTTGTCTTGAAGTCTACTTTATCTGATACCAATATACACATTTCTACCTTTTTATGCTTACTGTTTGTGTGGTTCATCTTTTTCTGTCTATTTACTTTCTATTTCTGTGTTTTGATATTTAAAGTTTGTTTACTACAGATAATGTCTATTTAGGTATTGCTTTTTTATTGGTTTTGATAATTATAGCCTTTTAATTGAAGAATTTCATCTATTTAACACTTAATGTAATTACTGATATTATTGGATTTAAGTCTATCATTTTACTATTGGTTTTCTATTTGTCCCATTTATATTTTGTTCTCTGTTCTTTCCTGCCTCGTGCGGATTAGTTCAGTCATATAGATTTTGTTTTAATTTGACTGTTTGCTTTTTAGCTCTACCTCTTTGTAATATTTTTTGGTGGTTGCTTTAAGGATTACATTATGTATCTTTAACTTTTCATAGTCTACTTTAAGCTAAGATCCTACCACTTTCGGTGAAATATAAGTACCTTACAACTTTATGGTTCCATTTACTCTCCACTCCCTGTGCTTTATGCTCTAGTTGTGACATATTATTACACCTAAGTTCTTTTTAAACTCCTTAATAAATCTTTTTTTGTATTAAATAGTTACTTTAAAGAATTAAGAGGAAAAGCGTTTCCTCTTTATACACTTACTTATCATTAATTACCACATAATATTAACGTATTCTTTCCTAAGCATCTGAGTTTCTATCTGGCATCACTTCCCTTCAGGCTACAGAACTCCATGTAGTATTTCTTGTGGTGCAGGTCTGCTAGTGATAAATTTTCTTCATTTTTGTTTACTTTAAAATGTCTTTATTTCACACTCATTCATGAAGGCTTATTTGCTGAATATAGAATTCTAGGTTGATACTGTTGGTCTTTTTTTTCTTTAAGCAGGTTAAAGTAGTCTTTTCAATGTCTTTTGGTCCCCATTATTTCTGATAAAAATCAATGGAATTAATAAGCTGTATCACATGTGCTAATTTTTTTCGTGACTGCTTTCAAGATTTCCTCTAACTTTGGTTTTCAGCAGTTTAACTATGCTATGCCTAAATGTGGCTTTTTGGGGTATTTTTTCTTCCTCTGGTTCTTCCAGCCTTTGAATCTGCAGATATATGAGGTCTGACAATTACGTTCACAAACTTGTTGCAACACTGTTGCTAACCTTTTTTGCTATCAGAGGGATTATTCATTATGAATTTGTATCAACTGGACAAACAATTCACCAAGTTTACTATCTGGAAGTGCTGAAAAGTCTGCGTGAAAAAGTTAGACGACCTGAACTTTTCGCCAACAATTTGTGGCTCTTGCATCACGACAATGCACCAGCTCACACGGCACTGTCTGTGAGGGAGTTTTTAGCCAGTAAATAAATAACTGTATTGGAACACCCTCCCTACTCACCTGATCTGGCCTCCAATGACTTCTTTCTTTACCTGAAGATAAAGGAAATATTGAAAGGAAGACATTTTGATGACATTCAGGACATCAAGGGGAATACGACGACAGCTCTGATGGCCATTCCAGAAAAAGAGTTCCAAAATTGCTTTGAAGGGTGGACTAGGCTCTGGCATCAGTGCACAGCTTCCCAGAGGGAGCACTTCGAAGGTGACCATAGTGATATTCAGCAATGAGGTATGTAGCACTTTGTCTAGGATGAGTTCACAAACTTAATTGTCTGACCTTGTATATCTTCCCTCAAATTTAGGAAATTTTAACTTATTTTTTAAAAAATATTTCTTCTTGCCCATTCCTTCTCTCCTCTATTTATGAGACTCTGCATTATTTTAGACCTTTTGGTATTTTCCTGTCTACTACTGAGGCTCTGTTAGTGTTTTTAATCTTTTTCCTATGTGTTCTTCAGGTTTGAAAATATCTCTTAATCTGTCTTCAAGTTCACTGACTTTCTTTTGTCATCTCCAGTCTTCTGTCAAACCCATCCAGTGATGCAGAGTTGGGGATTCCCTAAGACCATTCTAACTTCTTACATCAATTGCAAGCAGGGGTCCCCAAGACCACCCTCACGTATAGTAATTCACTAGAAGGATCCACAGAATTCACTGAAAGTGGTTATACTTACAGTTACGATTTATTACAATGAAAGGATATAGATGAACATCAGCCAAAGGAAGAGCAACATGAGGTGGAGTCCAGGAGAGTCCCAAGCTCGTAGCTCCCAGCTGCGTTCTCCCAGTGGAGTCATGGACAGTGCTAGCTCCTCCAAGCAATGACGGTGACAGTATGCATATGGTTTTGTCATCCAGAGAGGCTCGCTTGAGCTTTGGTCTCTAAAGTTTTTACTGGACATTGGTCACATGGATACAGTCGAACACCTGTGGGTGATCTTAGTTTAGAGCCGCTTTGGAGGTTGGGCCAAAAATCCCTGCCATAAATCGCGTTGTTAGCAACCATCGACATTCTGGCCTGGCCAATACCCTCCCATAAACAAAGGCAGGCCATTCGAAGGACTTCGAGATTGCCTTCCAGAGCTGAGTATAAAGGTCAGACCTCTCTTTGGGCTAAGTTAATTCTTTACTGCATAAGTGAACTTTAAATTTCAGATGTATATTGTATTTTTTATTTTTTATTTTTTAGCTCTAGATTTTCCACTTGGTTCTTTTAATTAAAATTTCTGTTTTTCTGCTAAGATTTATATGTTTATTCATTACATGTATATTTTCTTATACATAGCTGAACCCAGTTATTACAAAAGCTTTTAAACCTTTTCTGCTAATTCCATGTCGGCCTTCTCAGAGTTGGTCCCTAGAGACTGCCTGTTGTTGATGTAGTTTTGTAACAGCCTGGTTGAGTTATAATTCACATACCATACAATTTACTCATTTAAAGTGGATAATTCAGTTGTGTTTAGTATAGTCACCGAGTTATGCATTGATTGCCTTTTGTATTATTAGTCACATATTATTTTGTTTGTGTATCCTATATCCAGTAATATGGGATTATATCCCATATTAATGATATTTTATAGTATGTGAATGATACTTTATAGAGATTCTGGATTCTGATATACTTCTCTTAACAGTATTGATTTTGTTGTTGTTTTACTAGTTAACTTGCCTGAATTCAAACTCTAAATTCAGTCCTCCCTGTGGTGCGTGGCAGTTGAAATCTCTGTTTGGGTCTTTTACTTGCTTGTTTTATGCATGTATGTATGTATGTATGTATGTAGTATGTATTATTGGGGGGGGGTGTCTTTTAGCTTTAACTGGCTGCTTAGATTCTGCCTTGCACAGGCATATTTCAGGAGTTAGAGAGAAAGATTCAGGTAGAATTTATATTCAGAATTCAAGGCTCCCCACTGTGGCTTTCTCTGGGATTTTTTCCCTCTGGTTCTTCAAGTCAGTAAGACTTTCTACCTGAGTTTTTAGCCTCACCACATGATATTAATTGGGGCTTGCCCTGGGTTGGAGGGGGGTGTGTGCTCTCTGGCATTTTAAAACTGAGAAACTTACCCAATGTCATTCTCTTCTTCAGATGGTCAGCTGCAGCCCCCCTGCCGTGTCTCAGTGCTTGTGGTGGCACTTCAGTGCCTTTAGGTGGCTCTGTCCCCTGAGTCCTCGATGCTATTTCTCCCCCCTATTCCCCTAGACTTCACAGTTGTTATCTGTAGGAGAGGTGGTCTGAAGGAGCTACTCCTCTATTACTAGAACCAGAACTCCTCCTATTCATTTTTAACCCAGTGCAATTTTCAGCGCTCCTTTTGTCCCCTGAAAAAGATCAACAGTGAACTCCTCCTCGTGGCTGAATTTTGAGGTCTTTTGACAGTTCTAAATGTCCCTAATCAGTATGCAGCATTTGGAGTGCTTTACTAACCGTTCCTTGAAATTCTTTCCTCTTCTAGTTTCTGTGAAGCACACTGTCCTAATTTTCTTCTTGGCTGCTCTTTCTGTACCTTCTTCACTGGCTGTTTTGTCCCCCCTTTAAAAAAGAAAAAAGAACAATTTTTAGAAGTTATAAAAGTGGTACTTACTTTTATTTTTTAAAAAATTCTTGTAGTACAAAAGTGTATAAAGTAGAAAAAAGAGATCCATCTCCTTACAATTTTTACCTTCTTCCATCCACTCCTTATAGTTAACTACTGTTAACAATTTGGTTAGAATAGTTTTACTATGTATTCATACATAGACACATGGCAGTATAACTATATATGTAAATATACACGTGTGTACACGTTGTTCCTTTTTTAAAACTTGTATCAGTAAACACACACACACACCACGTACACATATATATACACACACACGGTGCCAAAAAAATGCATACACATTTTAAGAAAGGAAAAAAACTGTATTAAAATTAGAATACCCAATATATACCAATAACAAAAGATGAATACAAGTCATGTTTGACTTCTGCAATTACAAGAGGTGCTCAAAGTGGTTCCCATCAGCATCCAGACACTTCTGATGACGGCGAACTACTGCTTGAGCAACATTGACCAAAGTGTCCACTCGTATACTTTTTTTGGCACCCCTGGTATATATATATTTTTCTGTAGACTTTATTTTCCTATTCTGCCTTCTCTCTTACACGTCCCTTTGTGTCATCACTCACTACATTAATTTAATTTAAATGACCTACATTAATTTAAATGACCCCTTTACATTGTATTGACATTTGTTAAATGTAGGAGTTCTTGTGTTTTGTTTCTTCATCCTTTTCTGTTCTTTCTTTATAAATCTCCCTTTATAATTTTCACCACCATACCTTCAACTGCTACTTCAATGTACATTATTTCTAAATCTGTATTCACCAGCTCTGACCTCCTGCCTGAGCACCATTGCACATTTCCAAACGTCTAGTGGATACCCCATCTGAGTGTCATGGCGATTTGTCAAAATTAGCGAGTCCAAACATGAAATATGTTTTTGTTAAATTAACTGCTTTCCCTAGATTTCCTAATTCTGTTGATGACAGCTCCACCTCTAGCCCTATGAAGCAAACTGTTATTATTCCTGATCACGGGTGAGGATCCAGAGATTAACAAACGTTTGTGACTCACCCAAGATCATAGAGTAAGAGGCAGAGTCAGGGCTAGACTTCAGGCCGGTGATTCCATGTCCATAGATCTTCCACGATCTGTGGAAGTTCCCACTAGAATGGTGGATTCCAGTGGGAGCCATGCTAGGATTACCTGGCATAGGGCTAAAAGCCAAGGCCAGTTTCCTTTAAGTTTCCTACAAGTTTCCTTCTTGTGCACCTACCCACTCCCCACCCCAACCATGCACAGGAAGATGAAAATGAGAAGCACCGCTAGAAGGGGCTATAGGTCACCTTGAAGCAGTGGACCCTGCTTGTGCCCAAGACAGCAAATGTTCGAAGAGAAGTATAGGCACTATCAGGATGGAACTGTTCTTCTTTTTCTCCTGGAGAATCTAGTGTCTATTGATTACTTGCACCAAGTCTAGACACTTTGCACACATTATTTCATTTTATCCTCACTACAAAGCTGTGTGGTAGGCACAGAAGTCAAGTTAGTGGCCCAGATTCATACAGTTTATAAGCAGCAGAAGCAAGATCCAAACCCAAGTCAGCCTGCTCTCTTCTACAGCCCACAGGCCCACTCTGAGCCCTACAGATTTATAGAACAATTAGTTCTTCTGCTTGAGAAGCATAGACGAGACTACACAGATTGTCAAAGTCTAATAATGTCTATGATATAGGAAGCCAAACCACATCCCAGCTTTTCATTCAAAGCAGTTCCTATTAAGGGTCATGAAAAGGGAACATATAAATATAAATTTAAAAAGAGAAAGTGTCCTAGAGTCTGAAACAGATTTTTCCAGACATCTGAAAAAGAAAGGAACAAGAAAGTGCTTTCCATGTTTGAAATGAGAAATGGAGAGCATCAACCGAAACAGGAGATTTTCCTGATGGAGCAGCGGAGGACTTGCAGAAAATGATTCAGACTCTCATTAAGGTTATGACATGCACGTCCTGCGCTGTGGCCCACACCTATCAGTGCCTAATAAATATTAATAATATTTGTTCTCTCCTTTAGGTCAAGATTTGTTACCCTGCTTGTCTAGACGTGGCTATTTAAAAGGAGCTGTGATTTGCTTACAGATACAGCGCGTCGGTAAACATGTGAGCAGGAACAGACGGGGCAGTAAATCTTGGTCAGAGCCGCACTTTGGACTGTTGCAGGAGAGGCTGCAGAAGTGTTGTTGGAATAATGAAGTGGATCCTTGCTGCCAGGTCCCAGAGTTCCGTCTCCAGCAGGCAGAGTCTAGCAGTAAATTAGCTTATGTTTCAGCTTGGCAGTTGGCACTTGGTTCATTTGTAGATGCTAATTGTAATCTGATGTTATCAGCAGCAGGTAATTGAAATGGGCTTGATGAATTACTTAATTTCCTTTAATAGCTGAGTCTTCAAGAACTGAATAAAGAAGATAAGGTGATCAGGAGGAAAATACAACAGCTCTGTCTTTCTAATTAGTGCTTGGAGGTTTTTCTTCTTTACACAAATGATTATGAACATGTGAGGCTGAATAGGTTTATGAGTCAAAAGCCCCCGTGGGGGCATTTCCCATTAGGCAGCCGGGTCCTGAGCATTGATAACACTTCGGTTAGGACTTCAGAAAGGAACACTTGAGTGATCACCGTGGAGAGCATTCGTTTCTGAACACGACTTGGTTTTCCCAGACGTAGGTGGGCACTGCCTGCCGGGGGCACGGCCACTTTGGCGCTCACCCAACCTTCAGCCTCTCTCCCGTGGCCGTTTTCTGTGAGCCACGCTGCCTGGCACCGTGCAGTGGGGCCCCACAATGATGTTAGTTGCTGGCTCCTGCCACCCACACCTGCCTGCACCTAAGTCTTCCCATCTGTAGCAGCTCCTGGGTAGCCCTCTGCTTTGCCAGCAATGGTGGGTGCAGATGTGGCCCTGAGTCCTGCCATCTGTGCTGGACGCTGCCTATTGGAACTATGCCACGTGACTGCGATGAGCTTTGGGGTCTTTCTTCTGGAATCATTTGGCTCTGCTCTTCGTCTCCTGTTTGTTCCTTAAGGAATCCCTCTGTTGTGGGGCAGCTTTGGAGGAATTTACTTTTGGCTGATTTTTTTGAGAAAATCAAAATAGCAGAAAATGTAGAGCATCAGAATTCGGTCCCTTAGATAGACATGTGGAGCAGATACAGCAAGTGATTCTTCACATAACCTCTGTGCTTCTCCTTCATGGTGAGTTCTGTTTAAAGAACTGTTGTTAGAGGTAAAGACTCCAGGTCTCTAAGCCACCACCACGACGGGGGCAGTGAATGCCTTTGATGGTAAATGCGTTGCAGGGATTCTGGTAGTATTTTACTTCTTGGTCTGAGCAGGCGTTACATGGCTGTGCTCATCTTGTGATTATTTGTTGAATTGTATGCTTAAGATTTTGTGCCTTTCTGACTATATGTTATACTTTAATTAAAGGTGTACTTTTAAAAGCACATTGTCCTCTAGGCCAGAGTAGCATTGGAATGGTATGCCTTTCTTGATCCCATCCATGCCCATGGCTTTCACCACCAAAAACCAGCCCCCCAAAGCCAGACCTCATTCTGACAGACATATATCTACTCTTGCTTCCTAAACACCTCCATCTGCCCCAGATAAGCCTCTTTCCAAGTCTGTGATTTCATGTTGTGTATTTCCGCTTTCTGAGAATGACAACCCAATCTCAGTGCCCCACCTAGAAATCTCCAAGTTACCTGGGATCCTTACCTCCTTCCCTCAGCCATCATTAGAAGCTTGGAATTTTCACCCCCACCCCATCACCAAGAGAGGAGAGAAGGGCTGGAAATGGAGTTAATACTTGGTCATGAGGAAGCCTCCATAAAATCCCAATAGGAGGGGTTTGGAGAGTGTCCAGGTTGGCAAAAACATTCACGTAGTAGGAGCGGGACGTACCCCAACTTCACCGGGACAGAAGTTCCTGCACTCAGGACCCTTCCATAGCTCACCCTATGTATCTCTCCATCTGGTTGTTCATCTGTATCTTTTATCATATCCTTTCGTAAACTGGTAAAGGTGTTTCCCTGGGTTCTGTGAGCTGTTCTAGCAAATTAATTGAATCTGAAGATGAGGTCATAGGAACCTCTGATCTGTAGCCAGTTGGTCAGATGATAACCTGTGCCTGCAAGTGACATCTGAAGTGGGGGTCCAGTGGGGGGCAGTCTTGTGGGGGGGGCTCTGCCCTTACCTGTGAGATCTGACACTGTCACTGGGTAGAGTGTCAAAACTGAGTTGAATTGTAGGACACCGGCTGGTCCTGGAGACATGCTTGGTGATCAGAAGTGTCAGAAGAGAAGTGTTCTGTGTGAGTAGTAAAGGAGATTCACAGGAAAGAAACAGTAGGGAAGAACCAGGTTTTTCCTTATATAAGAAAGAAAAAAACGGAGTTTTTCTGTTTACATCTGCAATATTTATTTTTTTAACAACCCTCAACCTTCAAAAAGCATTTGTGAGCACCTACTATGTGCCAGAAACTATGCCAGTGGCTGTTTGGTTGATAAAGCAGGCATTTTAAGTGCTTGAAGGAAAAGTACTTAGTGATTTTAGAAAGTATTACATGGGGTGTAACTTTAATAGTGGGGAGGTGGTGTCAGAAAACTCTGAGGAACGGGCTCCAATTTATCCAACAAAAAAGTTCAAATAATTACTTTTTTCATATTTACTGTTTTCATCCACTCATGCCTTACTATACTTGCTTCAAGTCCAGATATCATTCCTGCTGCTTCTGGTTCCATAGACCATGGAGACTAATTCTGGGGAACAATGGCAATTTCTGTGCATTTATGTCAAACCTTCAAATTCCTGTCAGTATAAATGATCTCTAAAACTCTTTACTACTGTAAAAAGCTCAAATTCTGTTCATTTTCCATGGGAAGACAATGTATATAGAAGCTGAAACTTGATTCTTAAAGCCTTTTAAATGAACCAAAAATATAATCAGCTTGAGAAATAGTTAAACCAGCAGGTGGTAATTATGTTTTATGAGATCATTTTAGTTTTTCTCCTTTATGGTTTTAGGAATACTGAATTGAGCAGATTTTTCTCCTTTTATATAGTCTTTTGCCCTTTAGCTAAATGAGACAGTCTGATTAGCAGGCTAAGTAAAAATATGTTAACCTTTTTGGATCTTTATCCAAGAAGTTTACAAAAGCATGGCTAAAATGAGGCCCTTTGTGCAGGTTTGAAGAACCCTAATATTTATTACTTTTGGACAAAAAAATCACCAGGGTATCACAGTTTCTTCTTTTAAGTACATGAACTTAATAGTCTATTCTCCTCTGCATTTAACATCTAGCCATAGGAAACTGATTCTAGCTTCCCTTTTAGGTATTCAAATAACAGGTTCCATAGAGAATATATGAAAAGGCCTTTGTGATCCCTCCAACACACCTTTGAAATGGCATGGAAGTCATGATAATAAGAAAAGGAATGCACTTTGGAGTGCCTCCAGGGTGCTAACACTGTACTTGGTGAAGTTCCTTATGCAATGTTTCCCTTGTTCATTTAGAATTTCAGAAAGATGAGGCTTATTATTCCCATTTAGTAATGGAAAACCTAAAGAACAGAGAGGTTCCAGTTATCAAAGGTCCCACAGCTACTACTGTGTGAATTGAAAGTGAGTGTTCTTTCTACTATGTCACACTGCTTCTCTAAAGAGAATGGCCAAAATTATTTAAGTAAGATCTAAAGCTGTAGTGTTTTTAAATGACAAGGACAGTTTGACATTGTAACTGGAAAGTGAGCATTTCTTTTTGCCCACAACTTCTTTTTATTCTCAGTCACCCATCCCCATTTCATACTGGGTGCACCCAAGCACACCTCCAGACGGATTGCAGGGCATAAGCGTGGCTGCTCATTTACCACAACTTGGACTCTTCCCTCTTTCCCAGCGTGAAATCCACAAGAGGCTCAAGTGTTTAAGACTCTTCAGCATAATCAGTAATTTCAAGGTACCTTCAAAAAGTAGCTTTCATCGAGAACCATTTTCAGCATGTTGTTGAAGAAATTCTTCTTTGGGCTCTCTCTGACACAGCAGAAAATGCATTTGCTGAATTGGATTAAAGCCGGAATGCAACTTTTAGTGGGTATTGCTGACTCAGCGTGTCCCCACTTGACTTTCAAACAGCTTTGTTAGCTCCTGAATACAGGCTCTCAGTTTTCAATGGATTTCAAAAAGGGGTCCTTTCTGACCTCCTTTGAAGAGTTAAGTTACTCTGAGAAGTAAAATGCTTTCATTTTCTAGTAAAAAATGCATTGATGCCATTTAAAATGTTTCCAAGAGCAATTAAAAAGTGAAGGAAACGCTTTGTTGTTATGTGTCCAATGGAAGCCCTCATCAGAAGAGCCCTAGTGGCAAAAAAAGTAACAGATTTGTGTTCCTGAGCCAGAATATCAGAATTGGCCACTTACTTGAAACAACAGCAATTCTGTAATTGTGTTTTCCTGATTCAAATGGAAAGTCCCATCAAATCCATTATCTAATACCAAATAAGACAAAGACAGCTTATAACATGGCCCAGCTGTCGGAGTGCTCTGGAGGGAGATATAATATGCTCTGTGACTCAGTAAGCAGAAGTTATCAAGCCCTTCACCACAAGGAGATCTGCAGTTTAACCAGAAATTTCAGACTGTCGTCCTTAACAAAACAGATGGTGTTCTCCAGTCCGTGGCACCATCCGGCGAGCTGGCATGCCTGTCCCCACAACTCCTGCTACTTCTTAAATGCCTCATGGAGAAAGACATTCTCTTTGTCATCAGAGAAGAAATCGCCCTACTCTGTGTGTGACAAAGGGAATGAGAAGCACCTACGTGCTGAATCTTTTACTGAACACTTTTATGATCTTTCTGCTTTCAGGGCTGTGGCATTTTGCATAAGAATCCAGGTGTTCTGTTCTTTTTCCTTCTGCTGGTACCGTAGAAACCATTCAGATTGTGTGCTGATTTCGCTCCATTTTGATCACTAAGAAACCCCATTCACAAATGGCTGCATTGACATGTTATGGGTTTTTACAGTGTTGTATAGTTAGAGTGACTATATTAAATCACTTATCACTAGGACAGTTCCAGGCACCATCGGTATATAGGATATTGAGTCACCCTACATCTCACGTACCTGTGAAAAATCTGACTGCTATAGTCAAACGTCCTGGCTCTGGATCTCAGCTATGTCATTTTCTGGCTTTGTGACCTTGGACAAGGTACTTAGTTGTTCCCTGCCTCAGTTTTTCATCTGTGAAATGGGTATAATTATAGCACCCATCTCACAAGATGACTGTGAGGACTGAGAGTTACATGTAAAGCCCTTAGAATAATGCCTGATACATAATAATTACAAATGTTTTAATCATTAGCATCATCATCATAGTTTTATATCATGTGTGAGAGGAGTATATCACTTGTTAACACAAAACTAAAATGCTAAAAGAAAGGGGAAAATGCTACTGAAATACATAACATTTCTTACGCTTGAAAATAATCTGATCCATTGAAAGTGGTTATCAAGGGCCAGCAGTGCATGTTGACATCTGATATCGTCATTGCTTTTTTTTCCCCAGCTTTACTGAGATATAATTGACATATAATGTTGTGTACGCTTAAGGTATACAATGTGATTATTTGATATGCATATACAAGTACATTGTGAAAAGCTTTACTACAATACAGTTAGTTAATACATTCTTCACCTCATAGAATTACCATTTTGTGTTGTTATGGTGAGATCATTAAAGCCCTACTCTTAGAATAAGTTTCAAGTAGACAATGCAGTATTGTTAAATATAGTCACTAAGCTGTATGATTAGATCTCCTGAACAGATTCAGCTCATAACTGAAAGTTTGTACGGTTTGACCAACGTCTTCCCATTTCCCCTACCCCTCAGCCCCTGGCTGAAACCCTTATACTGTGTTTCTATGAGTTTTGTGTGTTTAGACTCCACGCATGAGATTATACAATATTTATTTTTCTCTGTGTGATATGTCACTTAGCATAATGCCCTCAGGGTCCATCCATGTTGTCACAAATGGCAGGACCGAATTCCTTCTTTTTCGTGGCTGAATAACATTCCTCTGTGTGTATATGTGTGTGTGTGTGTGTGTAAAGCACATTTTCTTTATCTGTTCATCCATTGATGGACACAGGTTGTTTCCGTGTCTCAGTTATCGTGCACAAAGCTGCAGAGAATATGGAAGTGCAGATAGCATTTTGAGACAGTGATTTCATCTTTTTCACATATACCCAGAAGTGGGATTGCTGAATCATGTAGTAGTTCTCCTTTTAATTACTTGAGGAAACTCCATACTGTTTTCCATGACGGCTACACCAATTTACATTCCCACCAACAGTGCACTAGGGTTCCCCTTTTTTCTACATCCTTGCCAGCATTTGTTATCTCTGGTCTTTTTGATAATAGCTATTCTAACAGGTAGGAGATGATACCTCTTTGTGGTTCTGATTTGCATTTCCCTGATGATTAGTGATGTTGTGCACCTTTTCATGTATTTGTTGGCCATCTGTATGTCTTCTTTGTAAAAGTGTCTATTCAAGTCCTGTGCCCATTTTTTAATGAGATTGTTTGTTCCTTTGCTATTGAGTCATATGAGTTCCTAATAGATTTTGGATATTAACCTCTTATCAGGTATATGCTTTGCAACTGTTTTCTCCGATTCCACAGGTTGCCTTTTCATTTTGTTCATTATTTCTTTTGCTGTGTAGAAGCATTTTAGGTTAATGTAATCCACTTGTGGAGTTTTGCTTTTGATGTTTATGCTTTTGGTGTCACATCCAAAAAAAAAATCATTGCCAAAATTGATGTCAAGGAGCTTTTCTCCCTATGTTTTCTTCTAGGAGTTTTGTGGTTTCAGATCTTACATTTAGATTCCTAATCCATTTCCACTTAATTTTTGTGAGTAGTGTAAGGAGGGGTGCAATTTCATTCTTTTGCATGTGGATATCCAGTTTTCCCAGCACTGTTTATTGAAGACACTGTCCTTTCCCTATTGAGTATTCTTGCTTCTCCCGTTAAATATTAGTTCACCATATATGCGTGGGTTTATTTCTGGACTATTTATTCTGTTCCATTGGTCTATGTGTTTGTTTTTATGCCAGTACTGTATTGTTTTAATTACTATAGCTTTGTAATAGTTTGATATCAGAAAGCATGATTCCTCCAGCTATGTTCTTTCTCGATTGCTTTGGCTATTTGGTGTGTGTGTGTGTGTGTGTGTGTGTGTGTGTGTGTGTGTGTGTGTGTGTGGTTCCATATGAATTTTAGGATTTAAAAAAGATTTTTTGTGAAATATGCCATTTGAATTTTGATGGAGATTACATTGACTCTATGGATTGCTTTGAGTGGTATGGACATTTTAACAATATTAACTCTTTCAATCCACATAATATCTTTCCGTTTATTATTATGATTTTTTTTTACTTTGTTTCATCAGTGGCTTATAGTTTTCAGTATATAGATCTTTCATGTCTCTAATTAACGTTTTTTCCTTTAAATTAAAGTTTATTGGGGCGACAATTGTTAGTAAAGTTACATAGATTTCAGGTGTATAATTCTGTAGTACATTATCTCACATTGTGTGTTCACCACCCAGAGTCAGTTCTCTTTCCATCACCATATATTAGACCCCATTTACCCTCTTCTAGAGCCCCGCTCCCCGCTCCCTCCTTATCCTCTGGTAACCCCTAAACTATTGTCTATGTCTATGAGTTTTTGTTCCTTCTTGTCTTGTTCTTTTGTTGGTTTTGGTTTATATACCACTTATCAGTGAAATCATATGGTTCTCTACTTCTTCTGTCTGACTTATTTAGCTTAGCCTTATAATCTCAAGATCTATCCATGTTGTCACAAATCGTCCTATTTCATCTTTTCTTCTAGTTAAATTTATTCCTAAGAATTTCACATTTTTAATGCTATTGTAAATGAGATTATTCTATTTCTTCTTTCAGATAGTTCATTGTTATTGTGTAGAAATGCAACTGTTTTTTTGTATATTGACTTTGTATCCTGAAACTTTACTGAATTAGTTTATTACATCTAACAATTTTATGGTGGAATTTTAGGATTTTTCGTGTATAAGAGTATATAATCAGCAAACAGAGACAGTTTTATTTCTTCCTTTCTGGTTTGGATATCTTTTGTTTCTTTTTCTTGCCTAATGACTTTGTCTAGGACTTCCAGCACTATGTTGAATAGGAGTGGTGAGAGTGGGCACTTTTGTCTTGTACCTGATCTCAGAGGGAAAGCTTTCAACCTTTTACCATTGAGTATAATGTTATCTATGAGATAGATAGATTATCTAGATAGATAGATATAGATAGATAGATAGATAGATAGATAGATAGATAGATGATAGATAGACTCAATAATCAAAAAAGGTTATATATATGACTGTTATTGTATTGAGGTATGTTTATTTTCTACCCGATTTGTTGGGAGTTTTTATTATGAAAGGATGTTGAATTTTGTCATATGCTGTTTCTTTATCTACTGAATGATCATATGATTTCTGTCTTTCATTCTATTAATGTGATATATCACATCTCTCAGTTTGCATATGTTGAGCCATCCTTGTACCCTAGACGATACATCCTACTTGATTATGGTGTATGATCCTTTTAATGTGCTGTTGGATTTGGTTTGCTAGTATTTGTTGAGAATTTTTATATCATCAGGGATATTGGCCTGTAATGTCCTTATCTGCTTTGTTATCAGGGTAATACTGACTACTGATTTCAAAATGAGTTTGGGAGTGTTCTTTCCTCTTTGTTTTTTGGAAAAGTTTGAGAAGAATTGGCATTAATTTTTCTTTAAATGTGTGGGAGAATGTACCCATAAAGCCGTCTAGTCCTGGGCTTTTCTTTATTGGGAGGTTTTTGATTACTGATCAGTTTTCTTGTTACTTTTCTGTTCATATTTGTTTATTTCTTCATGATTCAGTCTTGATAGGTTGTTTCCAGGAATTATTTCCTTTTCTTCTAGGTTGTCCAGTTTATTGGAATATAATTTTTCATAGTAGTCTGTTGTGATAATTTGTATTTATGTGGTATCAGTTGTGATGTCTCCTTTTTTATAATTTTATTTATATAATTTTATTTATATAATTTTATTTATATAATTTTATTTATCTGGGTCCTCTCCCTTTTTTTTCTTTAAATCTTGCTAAAAGTGTCAATTTTTTATCTTTTAAAAATATTAAATCAGTTTTATTAGTCTTTTCTTTTGTTTTTCTGTTTTCTATTTCATTTGCTTCCTTTGATCTTTGTTATCTCTATCCTTTTGATAACTTGGGACTGTTTGTTCTGGTTACACTGGTTCCTTGTGGTATAAAGTTAAGTTGTTCATTTGAGATCTTTCTTTTAGCACTATAAACTTCCTCTTAGACCTGCATTTGCAGCATTCCATAGGTTTTTGTATGTTGTGTTTGCATTTTCAGTTGTTTCAAGATTTTTTTTTTTCTATTTGCCTTTGGATTTATTTGTCCAATTGGTTGTTCAGGAGTGTTTTGTTTAATTTCCACATATTTGTCAATTTTCCAGTTTTCCCCTGTTATTGACTCCTAGATTCCTACCTTTGTGGTCAGAAAAGGTACTTGATATAATTTCAGTCTTTTAAAATTTGCTGAGATTGTTCTGTGACCTAGCATATGATCTATCTTGGAGAATATTCCATGTGTACTTGATAAGAATGTGTATTCTGCTGCTGTTGGATGCCATGTTTTATATGTATATGTGTATATATATAGTTATATATAGTTAATGATCTAATATGTTATTTAAGTCCAGTGTTTCCTGTTGATTTCTAGTCTGGATGATCTATTGATTGTTGAAAGTGGGGCATTGAAGTTTCCTACTTTTATTGTATTGTTGTCTGTTACTTTCTTCAGATCTGTTAGAATTTGCTTAATATATTTTGGTGCTTCTATGTTGGGAGCATATATATTTACAATTGTTATATCCTCTTGAAGAATTGACCCCTTTATCATTATATAGTGACATTCTTTGTCTCTTCTTACAGTTCTTTACTTAAAGTCTATTTTGTCTGATATAAGTATAGCTACTGCTCCTCTCTTTTGGTTTCCATTTGTTTGGATTATCTTTTTCCATCCCTTCACTTTGAGCCTATATGTGTCCTCGAAGCTGAAATGTTTCTTGCAGGCAGCATATAGTTGAGTCTTAGTTTTTTGTTTTTGTTTTTAGTTTTTCGGTAATTATTCAATCGGTCTGTACCTTTTGATTGGAGACTTTAATTGATTTACATTTTTGTATGTTCTCCCATGGCTGCATAGTCTCCCTCTGGTTGTGTGCACAGCAGTACCGGCAGGTGACGGGGGTCAGGCTGGAGGCATGTAGGTGGACAGCTGCAGGGTCTAGCCTTGAGTGTGCACACAGTGGTGGGGGTCAGCTGCAGGGGTCTAGGGTGGTGTCTTGCACTTGCACAGCTGCAGAGGCCTGGTCTGGCTTCCTTTGCTGTTCTTGGGCTCTGGCAAGGCAGTAGGGAAGCACTCAGGTGGCTGGCATCAGCCAACATGAATACCTGTGGGGTGAAAGGTGGTGAAATCTGCATGTGGTCCATGGCAGCTGTGCTGGCTGTTGGCCTCTACAGTGGTGAAAGCACTGGAGTCATCTTCAGAGCAGGTCACCTGGAACCATGAATGCTTTCCCTGTGTGGCTGACACTGGTAGTCCCTGCTTTTCTTCCTTGTTCCTAGCCTTCCCTGTATGTCTTAGCTTTGCCCATCTCTGAGTGGGATGAAATTGAAGCAGATCCTCATGCGGTGCACCAGAAGGCTGGTAAAGCTGGTTGCTCAGTCTGCTCTTTCTTTCTCAGTGAAGGGAATTCTTTCTAGATGGAGAGCTCCCTTTTGGCACTGAGCAATACCAGCTTGGGGAATGGGACAATGCAGGCAAATTGAAACTATTCTTCCTTCTCTTTCTGTGTGATTATTCTCAATTTTTTTGTTACAGTGTTTTGAAATGTTTTGGAGCTTGTCTAAGTCCACTTAAATGGACTCGAGAGCTCGCCTAGAACTATTTTTGTTCATAGATAGCTGTCTACTTGTTCACCTTTGTGGGGAACAGAGGCTGGGATCTCCTACACCTCCATTTTGGTGATATCATGCCTATTTCTGATCTCTTCATCTCTTACTGACAAACTCTGTTATTATTGGCTGACATGCTTCTGACAAGAAACATTTCAAAGGAGAGACCAATAAAAACATCCAAAGTAAAATATTGACTAAGAAGAACTCACCCCAGATTCTAACTCTAGTGACTGATCTTTGGAATAAGGCAATCAGTTTTGAATACCAAGGAAGGGAGGGAGGGAGGGAGGGAGGGAAGGGGAGAGGGACGGAGGGAGGAAGGAACCCAAGCAGGTATGATAAACTATGTTCTGTGTTTCAGGGATGGCTAGACTGGGAGTTAGACAGTCAAGGCCCCAAACTGAGCTCTGAACCTTACCTTTTGCAAAACACTTCCACTTCCTGGGCCTCAGATTTCTGACATACAAAAGAAAAAAAAAATGGCAAAATGGTGTATTTGTTCTTTAAAAAGATGGTAAGTAGGCTCAAAATGAGAATGTGGTCTTTCAGCGGTGGGCATCTGATGTCCTGTGATGCAGTCTTTCTTGGACAACTCTTGGGGATCTGCAGTCCTCAGGCAGGTGGTGGCTGGCCTCAGTGTGCTCTGTTCCTTTTGCTTAGTGGCCTCAGGCTTAGCACTGGTGCCAAATCTGAATCTGCATTAACCTGGTGAACACTTGTCCCACCCTGGTGACTCCCTGAGACCCCACTTCATCCAACTTGCATACCTCCCAAGGCTCTTTCGGAAGCTGAGCCTTATGGGCAGCCAGCAGGCAGCAGCAGTCCTTGAGATGCCCTGGGCCTTTTGTGGAGCTGCCCCAGGCCTGGTACTGGTGGCCGCTAACCTCAGTTCACAGCGTGGCCTCTCAACATGTGACTCTAGGTCTAGCACAAGCAGCAACCAACCGTAGATTGCTTTGTAGCACCTACCAGCTAGCCCTAGGTAAGTCACAGGCAGCAGTTGACCTGTATGGGAGCCCCCTCCAATAGGAACCAACACTCGGGTGGCAAGCTTCAGACAACAACAGAGCACCACTGGATTAGTCCCACAAGTGGCACACCCATAGGGTTGTCTCGACAGGCACTAAAGCCCACTGTGGCAAATCCTGCTCCATGAGGTCAACCCCCTCACACACAGTAGCTCGTAAGCTGTGGTGTGACCAATCCTTACAGTCAGCCTGAGGGTCAGTCCCACCCACTGGTGTGCCAGTAGCAATCAAGGTTCAACTACAACCTGAGGGCACACACAACCCACACAAGGGACACTGATGGAGCACCCACAGGCCCCACAGGACACCTACTACATAAGGCCATGCTGCCAAGATTGGGGGATGTAGCAGATCTACCTAATACATAGAAACAAACACAGAGAGGCAGCCAAAATAAGGAGACAAACAAACATGTCCCAAATGAAACAACAGGAGACAACTCCAGAAAAAGAAATAAACAAAATGGAGGCAAGCAACCTACCAGATACAGAGTTAAAAACGCTGATGATAAGGATGCTTGAGGAATTTAGTGAGAACTTCAACAAAGAGATAGTAAGCATAAAAAATGACATAGAAACCATAAGAAGAATCAGTCAGAAATGAAGAATACAATAACTGAAATAAAGACTACATTGGCAGTCATCAAAAGTGCGTTAGATGAAGAGGATTGAATCAGCGATTTGGAAGACAAGGTAGCAGAAAACACTCAATCAGAACAGCAAAAAGAAAAAAAAGAGTCCAAAAAAATAAGGAAAGTTTAATGGACCTCTGGGACAACATCAAGTGTACTACCATGTTTCCCTCAAAATAAGATCTAGCCGGACCATTAGCTCTAATGTGTCTTTTGGAGCAAAAATTAATATAAGACTTGGTCTTATTTTACTGTAAGACCGGGAATGTAATGTAATATAATATAATATAATACAATATAATATAATATAATTAATATAATATAATATTTATAATATCAGGTCTTATATTAATTTTTGCTGCAAAAGACTCATTAGAGCTGATGGTCTGTCTAGGTCTTATTTTGGGGGAAACACGGTAACATTCGCATCAGAGGGATACCGGAAGGTGAAGAGAGAGAGCAAGGAATTGAGAACCTATTTGAAGAAATAATGACTGAAAACTTCCCTAACCTGGTGCAGGAAAAAGACATACAAATACAGGAAGCGCAGAGAGTCCCAAACAACATGAACGCAAAGAGGCCCACACAAAGTACATCATGATTAAAATGGCAAAGTTTAATGACAAAGAGAGAATCTTAAAAGCAGCAAGAGAAAGCCAGTTAGTTACTTATAATGGAGCTCCTATGAGACTATCAGCTGATTTCTCAACAAAAACTTTGCAGGCAAGAATGGAGTGGCACAAAGTATTTTTAGGATCTACAACCAAGACTACTCTACCCAGCAATGCCATCATTTTAAATTGAAGCAGAGATAGAGAGCTCCCCAGATAAGAAAAAGCTAAAGGAGTTCATCACCACCAATCAGATATTACAAGAAACGTTAAAAGAACTTCTTTAAGATGAAGGGAGAAAAAACATAAATATGAATTAAAAAATGATAATAACTACATTCCTATCGATAATCACTTTAAATGTAAGTGGGTTAGATGCTCCAATCAAAAGACATAGGATAGCTGAATGGATAAGAAAACAAGACCAATACATATGCTGTCTGCAAGAGACCCACCTCAAATTGAAAGACACACACACTGAAAGTAAAGGGATAGAAAAAGATGTTTCATAAAAATGAATATGGAAAAATAGAATTTAAAACAAAGGCTATAATAAGAGACAAAGATGGACATTTCATAATAATAAAAACATCGATCCAACAATAAGATGTAACCATTGTAAACATTTATGCACCCAACATAGGAGTATCTAAATATATAGAGCAAATATTGATGGACACAAAGTGATAGATTGACAGTAATACATTTATAGTTGGGGACATTAACACCCCATTGACATCATTGGATAGATCTTCCAGACAGAAAATCAATAAGGAAGCGGCTGCCTTAAAGAATACGTTAGACCAGATGAATTAAATTGATATTTTTAGAGCATTTCATCCCAACGCAGCAGAATATGCGTTCTTTTCAAGTGCATGTGGAACATTTTACAAGATACACCACGTGTTAGGCCACAAAGTTAGTCTCAACATGTTAGGCCACATGTCAGTCTCAACAAATTTAAGAAGATTGAAATCGTATCAAACATTTTCTACGACCATATTGGTATGAAACTAAAAATCAATTACAAGAAAAAGACTGAAAAACACACAAACACATGAAGGCTAAATAACATGCCACTAAACGATGAATGGGTTAACAATGAGATCAAGAAAGAAATCGAAAGATACCTTGAGAAAAATGAAAATGTAAACACAATGACCCAAAATCTATGGAACATAGCTAAAGCAGTCCTAAAAGGGAAGTTCATAGCAAAACAGGCCTACCTCAAGAAACAAGAAAAATCTCAAATCAACAATCTAACCCTACAACCTAAAGGAACTAGAAAAAGAACAGCAAATAAAGCCCAAAATAGAAGGAAGGAAATAATAAAGATCACAGTGAAAATAAATGAACTAGAGTCTGAAAAACAATACAAAAGATCAATGAAACCAAGAGCTGGTTCTTTGAAAAGATAAGCAAAATTGATAAAACTTTAACTAGACTCATCAAGATAAAAAGAGAGGACGCAAATAAAATCAGAAATGAGAGAAGTGACAACTGATACTGTAGAAATACAAAGGATTATAAGAAAATACTATGAACAGTTACATGCCAACAAATTTGACAGTCTGGAAGAAATGGATAAATTCCTAGAAACATACAATCTTCCAAGTCTGAATCAAAAAAAAAAAAAATGGAAAGAAAGAAAAAGAAAAAACAAAATCTGAACAGACCAATTACTACTAACAAAATAGAATCAGAAATCAAAAAACTCCACAAAAACAAAAGTCCTGGACCAGATGGCTTCACAGGTGAATTTTACCAAACATTCAAAGAATTAACCCATCTTTCTTAAGCTAATCAAAAAAATTCAAGAGGATAGAAAGCTCCCAAGCTAATTTTACGAGGCCAGCGTTACCTTGATTCCAAAGCCAGACAAAGGCATTACAGGAAAAGAAAATTATAGACTGATATCCCTGATGAACATAGATGCAAAAGTCTTTGACAAAATATTAACAAACCAAGTTCAATGTATTAGCAATACATTAAAAAGATCATACACCATGATCTAATGGAATTTATCCCTGGGATGCAAGCTTGGCTCAATATCCACAAGTCAATTGATATGATACACCACATAAACAAAACAAAAGATAAAAATTATATGATTAGATGCAGAAAAATAGATGCAGAAAAAGTGTTTGATAAATTTAGCGTCCATTTATGATAAAAACTCAGCAAAGTGGGATAGAGGGAACATACTTCAACATAATTAAGACCATTTATGACACACCAACAGCTAATATAATGCTCAGCAGTGAAAAGGTAAAAAAGCCTTCTCCTTAAGATCAGGAACAAGACAACGATGCCCACTTTTACCACTTTTATTCAACATAATATTGGAAGTCCTAGCCACAGCAGTCAGACAAGGAAAAGAAATAAAATGCATCCAAATTGGAAAGGAAGTAAAAAAACGGTAATTATTTGTAAACGACTTGATATTATACGTAGAGAACCCTAAAGATTCTACCAAAAAACTATTAGAACTGATGAATTAATTCAGGAAAGTAGCAGGATACAAAATTATTCAGAAATTGGTTACATTTGTATACATCAATAACAAACTATCAGAAAGAGAAATTAAGAAAACAGTCCCATTTACACTTGCATCAAAAACAAACAAACAAAAATACCTAGCAGAAATTTAACCAAGGAGGTAAAATACCTGTACTTGGAAAATTATAGGACATTGAAGAAATAAATTGAAGAAGATACAAATAAACAGAAGCATATACCGTGCTCATGGATAGGAAGAATTAACATCATTAAAATGTCTACGTAGATTTAATGCAATCCCTATCAAAATACCAATGGCCTTTTTCTCCCCACCCCCTTCTTCCACCTCCTCCTCACTCCGTTTCAAGCTGTTGTCTCTCAGTCTAGCTGTGTAGGACACAGCTCCCTGGCCCATGCTGGTTATTATGAGCCTTCTGCTCTCCCCCCACTGCTGAGGTAATCGGTCGCCAGTCATTGCTGGGCCACTCACAGCAACTCTCACCAGCTGCCGTCCACTCACACTGGCCCCCGGCCACTCATGGCAACACGTGGTAGCCCACGGCAGTACAGCAGCCCACAGCAGCACACAGCAGCTTACGCCAACCTCCAGCTGCTCATGGCAGCCCAGCTCCAGGGAGAGCCGTTGTTCACAGTCTTAGCTGTAGAGGGTGCAGCTTACTGTCCCATGTGGGGATTGAACCAGTGACCTTGGCATTAGGAGCATGGTGATCCAACCACCTGAGCCACCGGGCCAGCCCCCAATGACATTTTCCACAGAACTAGAAAAAATAATTGAAAAATTTATATGGAACCACAAAAGACCTTGACTAGCCACAGCAATCTCGAGAAAGAAGATCAAAATTGGAGATATCACACTGATACCAAACTATACTACAAGGCTATGGTAATCAAATCGATGTGGTACTGGCATAAAAACAAACACTTAGATCAATGAGACAGAATAGAGAGCCCAGAAATAAACCCCGCCTATATGGTTAATTAATCTATGACAAAGGAGGCAAGAATATACAATGGGGTAAAAGAATATACAATGGGGTAAAAACAATCTATTCAATAAATGGTGCTGGGAAAACTAGACAGATACATGCAAAAAATGAAACTAGACCATCTTTTTACACCATATACAAGGATAAACTCAAAGTGGATTAAAGACTTAAATGTAAGACCTGAAACCATAAAATTCCTAGAAGAAAATATAGGCAGTAAACTCTCTGACATTGCTCATAATAATATTTTTTTGTGATATATCACCTACACAAGGGAAACAAAAGAAAAAAATGAACAAATGGGACTACATTAAACTAAAAAGTTTTGTACATCAAAGGAAACCATCAACAAAATGAAAAGACAGCCAACTGACTAGGAGAAGATATTTGCCAATGACGTATCTGATAAGGGGTTAATATCCAAAGTTTATAAGGAACTCATACAACTCAACACCAAAAATACAAATAATCCAACTTAAAAAAATGGGCAGAGGACCTGAATAGACATTTATTTCTCCAGAGAGGACATAACTGATGGTCAATAGACATATGAAAAGGTGTTGAATGTCACTAATCATCAGAGAAATGCAAATAAAAACCACAATGAGATACCACCTCTCAGCTGTCAAAATGGCCATCATCCATTAATCATCAAACAAGTACTGGTGAGGATGTGGAGAAAAGGGAACCCTCATGCACTATTGGTGGGATTGCAAATTGATGCAGCTCCTATGGAACACAGTATGGAGGTTCTTCAGAAATTAAAAATGGAATTACCTTATGACCCAGCATTTCCACTTCTGGGTATTTATTCAAAGAAATCCAAACATTAATTTGAAAAGATGCATGCACCCCTATGTTCATTGCAACATTCTTTACAACAGCCAAGATAGGGAAGCAACCTAAGTATTCATAATAGACAATTGAATAAAGAAGTGGTACATATATAAATGAAATAGTACTCAGCCATAAAAAAAGAATGCAAATTTTACCATTTGCAACAACATGGATAGACCTAGAGAGTATTATGCTAGGTGAAATAAGTCAGAGAAAGACAAATACCATATGATCTCACATGTGGAATCTAAAAAACAGAATAAACGAAGAAACAACACAGATACAGAGAACAAACTGATGGTTACCAGATGGGAGGGGGGGTTTGCGGGGCTGGGTGAAAAAGACGAAGGGATTAAGAAGTACAAAATGGTCATGGGGATGTAAAGTACAACATAAGGAATATAATTAATAATATTGTAATAACTGTATAGTGCTAGGTGTGGATACTAGACTAATTGAGAGATCACGTCATAAATTATATAAATGTCTAACCACTATGCTGTACACCTGAAACTAACATAAAATTATATTGAATATCAACTGTTACTGAAAAGTTAAAAAAAATTTAAAATACATAATATGCACATGAGTGGATTTTTTTTTCAAACATAAAAAATGTGAATGTGAATGTAAAAATGCTGTGATGACTATTAAGTACTAAAATAAGAGTCTCATCAATGTGACTCTACTGAGAACCGGAAGTTAGTGTATGTTTCTGTTGTTGTTGTTTAGTTTTTTCCCTGTACGATTTCTACTGTGGCAGAAGCTTTAAGGAGGATATTTTCCTGTGAGGCCAGAGCAAGTGATGGGCAGAGCAGGCTTTGAAGTGAGGTGAACCTCAGCTCAGCCCACTTCGTAGCTGTGTTCCTCTATGTTGCATAACCTTTCCGATCCTCAGGTTCCAGCCTCAGGTGTTATGAGGAGACAGCATCTCCTCTAAGAAGCTTTCTCACATCCTCACTGCTGGCTCTTGCTACATCCCTGCAATGCTTTGTGCCTGGCAGGCAGGGAGCGCTCTTCTTACTCCCCTGCAAGGTGGGCTTTTTTTGCCTGTCTCTCCCTTCAGCCTGTGAGCCCCCGGATCCCCCAGAGCTTAGTTCTCTGCTTGTTCATCTTTGATACTTTGTGAATTGATGAGCAGCGCTTAGCACATAGCAAGCATTCAGTAAATGGTACTGCTGTAGTTATGCTCTGAGAGATTTGTCTTTTTAAAAATAAGCTTACAGATGTCTCCACTCATCTCAATTAGCTGGATGTTAAGATGCAGACTTGGGTAAGGAATGACCATAGCACAGCAATTTTGGCTTTCCAGAAGGTTTCACCAGAAAAAGACAACTGCCAGTTGTTTTGTAATGGTAAGCCCAGAGTTTTGAAACTGACCAGCGATCGCAGATCATAGTCTTGAAAGAAGTTGAAGGTATATTTGGTAGATTTCCAAGTCACCTTCTGTTAAGCCTGGGAAATCTATAGCTTCCTGGGATTCTCAGAGGGGTGGCAATCAGGACACAGAAAAACCTGAGCTTTAGTGTTAGATAGGCCTGGGTTTGCATCATAGCTCTGCCATCTAGAGCTGTGTAGCCTTGAGGAAGTTATATAAGTACTTCAAGCTTCAATTTCTTGAAGCTTGGAGTTAAGAATGGAACCTCCAGCGTGGGTGTAGGGGCTGCAGCTCTTGTGAGGCTTAAATGAGACAATATGTGTGAAGCACTCCACGTGCTGCCTGGCACACAGTACAGGCTCAGGAAATCGTGGCTGGTATTGCACTGAGACCTCCATCCTCCTTGGGGCACTGCTGGCACCACGAGGCACTTTTCCTTTCTTTTGTCCTCCCTTTCCCTCCTGCTCTGAGTGGTGTCAAGGCTCTGGGGAAATTAACAGAACATAGTTTTTCTTTGTAGAAAACTTAAAGATTTCTGACCTACACAGATGATTGGAGCTAGTTCCTTTTGTAGGATGTGCTAGAAGAAAAGTTTCCTCCCATGCTGGTGAAAAAAATAACTTTCTTCCCTTACATGGTTTTAACTTGTACTGAGCCCCTTTTTCGTCTTTTAACATTTTAGACTTTCTATGTGATTTTGAAAAGTGTTTTGTTTTCTTCTGAATATGTTTGTAATAATTGCAGAAGCAGAAGTGTGCTCATAAAGTACAGGCCTGACTTTTGGTCCATGTCTGTGCTAGGGCCCACCTCTCACCCTCTCTGTTCTCCCTTGTTTATGTTGCGTTTTGAAGAAGGGAGTCATACTGACTGGTGTCACATAATAGCAGTCCTGTTTAAGAAATAAGTTTACCTCATTATTCCTTTTGGGAATATATATATATATATATATATATATATATATATATATATCGTTATACTTGGAAAGAAAGAATTCTTGGAGTCAGATTGGGCATGGTTGCTAAGCCTGATCCTTTTTTCAACTCTTTATTTTATTTCTAAAGTATTTCAATGGTGTGTTCTCTTTGACCTTTTCTGGCTATGAACATTGACCCACAGAGGATGGTTTTATTATTTCATTCGTTTTCATTTATCCATTTACCCATCTACTTACTCATGCTTCCATCCGTCTGCTCATCAAATAATTTTCATACACCTGCCATGCTTGAGGCATCATTCTGCAAGATAAAGCTCAGTGGGTTGGGAGTCAAGAGATGGGGGTTTTAGTTCCAGCTCTGCCATTCAGATATTTTCCACAGAGAGGAGAAATGACTTGTTCCAGATTACGTGGTAACGTGGAGCTCTTTCTCCCTTTGACAGCTTATAATACAGCCACATAGAAAATTCAACCACTGCCTGTGTGCCGTGGTTGGACATTTCATACCCCTTGATAGTCATGAAAAATGTACAGATGGCTCTGCTGTACATTTAGACACTTTAATTTGTGTCAACATTCAAGCATTCTTCAAAAAACTCACTTTATTCTGGAGACTCTCGTGGTGGTAGTAGTGTTTATGAATGACTGCATGCCCATCGTATCATTTTTGGCTTGTCTGATGGTTTCCCAAATGTTACATATTCATTTTGTGAAATCATTACCAATGGTGGACAAGGACTGTCAGAAAAGTCCAACCCTGATTTTTCTTCTTTGTCTTTCCTTTGTTCTATTTTTATGGCTCTAATAACAGGAATTTTATTACAGCAGTTTGTGTCCTCAGCTCTTTTGCTGAGGCTCTGCATAATTTATGATCTAGATTCCAAAATGTTAGTGAATTGCTCCACCAGAAATAATGGAATGTGACAGCAATGGATTCCACATTCTTGGCCCAAATATTTGTGTCTGTGGTTTACAAGTCATTTCAGAGCACAATTGCTACATTGCTCAAGCTGTTACTGGGAATGAATTCTGACAAAAAAAAAAAAAAGAGAGAATCTGGGTAATTCTGAAAATACAAAATGGGCCTATGCAGCAGTATTCTGCTTATGGGAATCAGGAAGAAGAACATAGCATATTCACCCCTAATTCCCGCCCCCACCTCCAAGACGTAGTTCAGCCTTCTATTTTAGGCCACACTGCTGAATATCAGGTATGTAATTTAGATCTCAGAGTATCTGCTATATGAAAGATATGTGTGATTGATAGATCAACATTTATCGGACAATTATCCTGCCTTAATAAAGTATATATGTGTCCTAAGGTACCATTGAAGGTATCACTTTCCTTGTAAGGTTTTATATTCTCAGCGTGAATGCCTGATGAGATAGTGAATAAGTCTCACGTAAACACCAATGACCCAAAAGCTCCATAGTCTAATTCCTTTTTGTTGAAATGCATTTTTTATTAGGTATATCTCCGAACTGTTTCAGAAAGATCTGGAAATAGAGCCCACTTTAAATGCAGAATCATTCAAATGACCAAAAATTGCAGTTAGTTCAGAAATACTTAAAGAGACTGTTTTGGTGTAATAAATGAATCCTTTGCTCCCATACTGATGTGGCTTTTGTTGGTGAGTCAGAAGAGGTTTAGTGGTTGTAGAATTAACCGTTTGAAAGATCTGGGAGGTTTGTTTGGTATTAAATCGTCCTTAGAATGGCAAAAATAAGATAAAAATTATCTTCATCAAACTTTCCATGAAAAGAGTCCTGTATATAAAATCTCGTACCAGAGCTGATAGGACACAATAAACAGTGTGGACAAAAGCCTGCTGCTGTACTTGTGAGGGTGTCCTCCAGTTTCCAGGACACAGCTGTTCTTTTCTCTTAGTGAAAATATTGATGAGTTGTCTCCACAACCAATTTGAACCTTTACTCTATGATCATACCACCCAGATCATAGACAGAACGATGGAGTAGAATGTATCCACATGTACATACATACGTGTGTATGTATGTGTGTGTTACGTATGTATCTGCTTTTTCACTATGTCGTCCAGTGAGATGTGATGAGAAACACATGCACTTAGGATTTTTATTCATTTGTTTATTTAATATTGAATGAGCACCATGTCTCAGGCACTATTCTAGGCATTGTATATAAAGCAGTGAATTAAAAAAAAAAATCCCTGTTTAGCTTACATTCGGGTATAGGAGATGTGTTTTTAAACAAACAGATACGTGCTATGGAGGAAAATAAAGCTGGAGAAAAGGATAGGAAAGGACAGCGAGTGGGTGGGGAGGAAGGAGGCTGGGCTATTTGAGGTGGTGAGGTCCAGGAAGGCCTCTGTCAGGAGATACTGTTGGAGCAGAGACCTGAATGCAGCACAGCCTGAGCTTCAATGAATGGAACTTGGGTTCAAATCCCGTCACTGTCACCGACTCGCTGTTGTACCTCTCTGAGCCGGTCTCATCATCTGGTAAAGTGCAGTTAATAAAACCTTGTGTGAATGTGCTTATTGATATTTTTCCTCCTCCTGCTTTCTTCTTTTGCATTTAAAAATGAAATACGGTTTTATCTTCTCTGACCATGCTGGTTAACCCAGAGTTTTCCCAATATTTACAGTTACCATATTTCCCAAGTAAAAAGTCAAGACTCAAGAAGAATCTGATCTGAAAACAGACTTATTTCTGATTTATTTATATGAGTAAATATCTAAGGGAGTTGTAAAAATTAAATATACTTAGGTATGCATTTAGTGAATCTTGGTATTGAGAAGATTATACGAACCTGGTCATTTCTAGAAAGTCCAGGCCCATGGATACCGTAGCTCTGTCAAATGCCCGCAGTCCCATGACACTCCTGGGGAGTCCAAAAGTTCATTTTAACACACAGAAATCGTAACTTCCTGGAACTTGAAATGGGTCAGTGGGTAGCATGAATGTTGACCTTAGTGGGAAGTGACAGGAAAGTTCCACAGTTAGAGTTTCTCACGTGCGATGTCCCAGACTTGGGGATCTGAGTGGGACTGACGTGGACAGCGGAACTGTCAGCATTACTGGTAAAGCTTCTGTAGCGAAAGAGTCCGCTGGGACCTTATTAGTTCTGTAGCCACTAGCTGCTCCGGGGAAATTCAGAGGCACATCAGCCTCAACGTTGTGTCTGTTTTACATCAAGCTTCCTTTTAGGGAGCCATGCAGCACACAGCTCAGTCCTGGCAAGACTTCCGGCTGAATCTGGAGCATTCATTCGTCATGGTCATCAGTGTATTACTCTGTATTTAACAGTGCTTTCTGAATCACTTCATTTTGTCCCCATTAACAACCCTGCAAAGAGTCAGGGCAGAGCCTCTTGACATGATAGATAGACAAGGAGTTCACATGTCCACGATCACCAAGAAGCCAGGACTACACCCAGGTCCAAGCCCGTGAGCAAGCTTCCTCTGGGTCCCTGTGGGGGAAGGACCGCCCTCCTTTTTAGCACTGCAGCCGCTGGCCTGTGGCAGATCCTTCCACAGAAATCATCTGTATCCTTATAGTTGGTGCTGCGATCCTGGTCATTTGTATGAGATAAGCCAGGAGCGGAGAGAAAGGAGGTTTGGCTTGGGGCCTGGCACCAAAGGGAGCCGTGCCGGGGGAGGTGGCATCTACGTGGGCTTCCAAAAGAGACTTTCCTGGGAACGCTAGGATCACAATTTTAGAGCTAGAGAGGGAGGGACTGTCGTGATTGTATCATCCAATCCCCTTAATGTTCCGAAAAACAAAACACAACAAAACAAAACCACAACTCAGAGACGCTGAGGGATTTCAATCTCAGAGCTAGTTTGTGGCCAGCCAGTGTGAGGGCCTGGTGTTTTCTAATGCCAGGCAAACAGGTCCCTGTAAGATTTTCCTTCCTAATATCAGGCTTACTTTCCTTAATCTCCCTCCTGCAATGGAAAGCCCTTTACTTTTTGCCTGTTTTATATTTTAAATTGTTCATCTAGTGCTCATGGTTCTTAAAAGCTGTCCTGAAAAAAGTGTCTTTAATTGAAACGAGCAGTGATTAAGGCCTCCAGCCTCGTTACTGTGAGTTTGTCTTCTTTACCGTCATCTCCTTGATTTTGACTGGACCACAGAAATGGAGCTCACTGGGGTACTGGAGGCAGTCGCTCATTTCAGAGAGCCATGTTTTATTTTCTGTTGTTTCATGAATCACAACGTGGTGTTCTTTCCATGTCTCTCCTCCCATTTAGGCTATTCCGGCCCGTCCTCCTCCCCGCTCCCCCACTCCTGTGCCCCAAACTCAGGATGTAAACAGTAGTTCTGTAATCCTAATAGTTAACAGGAAAAGGTGGCACGCCATGATTCATGCTTGTGTCTGTCCTTTTAAGTACCTGTATCTTGAGAACTGGTGGTCATTGTTATTCTTTGTTCATTTGAACCATCCTCTATTTTTGTTCGTTGTCTTTGAGTTTCGGTCAATATTGATTTTCTTTTAGTGGAGCAGACACCACCTCAGCCCTCCCCTGCATCGTGAGTTCTGTGTTGGTGTTTAGGAGCAGCAGCGCCGCCTAGGGATACAGAGCTCAGGCTGTGGAGCTGGAGGGCACAGGGTCGCCCTTATCCTGCCTGTGGGGTTGTCTCTGGGCAAGTGCTTTGGCCTTTATAAGCCTCGGAACTTTTCTAAACCATTCAAGCCAGAGCAGCATTGACCAAATCAGTATCATTACAATTCTAAACAGCAACACATTCCCGGATTGTTTTCTTCCATCATCTGTGCAGATGGAGAGATGGGCTTCTGCCAGAGTAGGCATCTTGATAGTGACCCTGGGTAGGAGGAAAGACACAGAGTCTCACACCTTCAGCTCTCTTATTTTATTAGTTATTAAAGCTTCCCTTGTGCAAATACTTACAAACATTTGCTCAGTGTTTTTACAAGTTTGTGGCAGAAAGAGATTTATTGGAGCATTTAAAGATTTGTGGATCTCATTTCCCGAGAGTCTAGCAGTACATCCCCTTACCCGTTATTAAACATTTACAGACACAAAGCTTTTGACAATATCTTGAGATTGTCATGATTTCTGTGTCAAACATTTGTTTGCTTCAGACTCTTCTTGGTTGGTACTATAGTTCTTTCCATAGACTGAGTTAGAAAATGCTTAAGGAGTGTGGTGGTTTTAAAATACATCCACAAATTCATTGATACTCCTTTCAAAAAGTGGAGGCTAATTCTCTTTCTCTTGCATGTGGGCCAGATTTAGAGATTCCCTGTTAACCAACAGAATATGAAGTGATGCTATGTGACTTCTGAGGCAAAGCCATAAGAAGGATACAACTTCTGCTTGGCTCACTCCCACTTGAATCGCTCATTCTGAGGAACACCAGCCACCATATTGTGAGAATGCTCAAACTGAACCTCGCAGTGGGGGGCAGAAGTGGCTATTCCCCTCCAAGAGAACTGCGTATAGCATTTGAGGTACCTGCAGAAGTGGGAGCCACATTCTTCGGACAGACACCTGATTACGTATGAGCTTGCTGGCCTGCTACCCGTGCCTTCATGAGAGGAAGAGGAGATAGAGACAGGGGCCAGTAGTGGAGAACTGGTACTCCCTGTTTTTCAAATCAAGCACATACAGATTTCCCATGGACCAAAGAGTGCAGAAGTGGGTCTGAGACATCTCTCCAGAACCCCTCCCAGGAAGGCTCTCTGGATGAGGAAACCCAGCAGCACTAGGCTGTGGAGTGAGTATAACTCTAAGGAGTGGGATCTGAAAGAGAGTTCCCACATCAGGGAAATATGCAGGGGGTAGACTCCCCCGCAGGGGCTCCAAAGAACTTATATAAGACCCCCACAAGTAGGGCCAGCATTTGTGTGCCTGCATAGAGGCATCAATAGCCCCTCTTGGGCAAAAAGCGGCAATAGCCAAGAGAATACTAGTTAACCAAGAGTCGTCTGTCCCTTTCCATGCCCCGTGGCCCAACACACTGGAGAAGTGAAGGGAAGAGAGCAGTAGTTCTCTACTAGTTGTTTTCCAGTAGAACGCTGACAGACTTTCCCTGTTGCTTATGGTTAAAGTGGTGTGTCTAAGTTTCCCAGCTTCCTTGGCAAGGATATACTACTACTTCTAGCCAATAAACTATGAGGCCATAGAAAGCACACATGCAGTTCTGCAGGGTCTGTTTTCCTGCCACAGCCAGTGAGGTGGTGGGTGTACAGAACAGAGCCTCCTGCCAACTCACCTTGGACTTGCTCAACAGAGTGAGTAAGAAACAGACATGTGGTAAGCCTCTAAGACTGGAGTGTTCTCTGTGACAGCGTAACCTAGCCTCCCCTGATTAATACAAGCAGGGGCACGGAAATGGAATGCCGTCGTGTTAGACGTTCCCCTGGACATCTGGAGCCCAGGCGAGAAGTCAGGTTTTGAATCTGAGGCCTGTGCAGCCGAGTCCTGCCTTGGAGAGCAGTGCTGTTCTAAGCGTGGGCCACTGCCAGTCTGTGAACCGTCTGTCCCCTGTCCACGTGTCCACAAGAAGATCAGGAGGGAGAATGCCTTCTGAAACCTTCATGGCAGCTGGACCTTGCTGTGATATTTCATTGCCTGTTATAATAGTATTAGTCTGCAACATTGTAAAAAGCAAAAAAAACCCCGCAAAACTGGCTTTTCACCAAGATAGTCTGAGAAGCACTACTTTATAGTATATTCAGATCAGTTTTGGATATAGTTAAGAGTAATCAATTTTGGAGTTATTTCATCTTTGTATTTATTCCATATATTCATTCTTGTCTGAGGCTTCTTGAACCTTCTTTTGAAATGACTCTGATATAATAACAATTACAGTAGTGATATTAGAAGCCATCACATGTAAATGCCCATATTTCCTCCCCTTCACTTTCCAACTTAGCTTCACCTCCTCATTCCTCTTCCTCTCAGGTTCTTCTTCCTCAACTCGTATTTACTTCTCAGCCACTGTAAACCTGGCTTCTTCTCCCACAACTCTTTTAAATTTCTTTTGCAAACATCTCCAGTGATCTTCTAAATGTCAGATCTGTCTGCCTGTCCTTAGACTTCATTTACTTGAATTGCGCACCCTGTCTGCTACTCCTGACTCCCTTCCTGGATTTCTCCTTCACTTGGCTTTTAGAGTTCCTCTTAGCTCTGGGGTTTTACTTCTTAACAACTCTGCTTAGCAAAAACTGGGTATAAATTAGTAGGAGGGTAAATTTTTTGGGATTTAGTTCATTAATAGATTTAATAAACCATTACGCTTATTTTCTAAAGAATCCTTTTATAATGGGAATAAGCATTTTCTTAATTGTAAAAGGTAAGGTTTCTTTCTTTTTTTAATTGTAGTTGTTTTTAAAAGATGTAATAGTGGAAATCAAACACACAATAACATAAGCTCATTCACTCTTAATTTATCTTCATGTGCCTTCATTTTAAAACATTTTGATTTTATTTGATTTACTTCAGTCATTATTTACTATGTGTTTTTCTATTGGTTAGGCACTGGGCACATTAATTCTTTATTAGAGTGGTGAAATGACTTACTCAAGATTATATCACCAACTGCTGCTTCTAGGAAAATGGAATGGACATACTCTTCTTATTTCCCCCACAAAGGGCAACTAAAAGCTCTGGACATTACATATAAAACAAACATAAGAAGACTCAGAAAGGTAGTGAGAAGGCAGAGGAGCTAGGGACCTCAGGACCCTGGAAACATGATGGTGAAATCCCTGGGTTTCTTTTTGTTTCAAATATCCCGGACTGGACATTGGAGAAGTCAGCAAGTTGGAAATGCCAATGGGTACAGATTAAAAAATAAATAAATAAATAAATACTTGAGAAAAACTTACTCTCTAGCTGACGGATCGCTCTACCAAGACAGAAAACTTTCAGACAATCTGGCCTTCTCCAGACAAATGCCACGCAAGAATTGAGGCCCCATCCCCACCAGCAAAGGCTAAATAGAGAGCCTAAACTTTCATCTTTCCCAGGCTGTACTGAGGCACCCACCCCACCTTCTGGGATAGTAACAGAGAAGACCACGTGAGGAGCTGGAACTTTCATGCCTGCCAGGTGAAACTTGCACCTTCCACCTCCCCCAACTGTAGTGGAGGAAATGGTGGAGAACCTAGACCTCCACCCCCACCTGGTGGGAACCATGCACTCCTCCTTCTCCTGCGATGGGGTCACAGTCTACACAGTGGAGAGTCAAGACTTTCACCACCAGTCATTGGTAGTGAGTACACCATGATGGGGGGAACACATGATAAGTTGGAATGAGGCATCTCTCCGGTCTTCTCTCTGAAGGCTTATTGGAGAGTCAGGGCTTTCACTGTCTCTCAGCAGTAACAAGGTCATCCCTCTGTGTCGTGTCAGTGAGGCATGTGGGGGGCAGTAATAAGGTGATCCTGCCTGTCTCAGCCTGGGTCATGTCAGTGGAGGGCAGGACTTCCACCCCCACTCTACAAACATGAAATGCCTCTTCCATCCCCTCAAGTACATCTAAAAATCCTTGGTATTCTATATAAACAAACATAAGAATTCTCCGGAAAGTGGATGAAATAGGGGTCTTTAGGGTCCTAAGAATGACATTGTAAAAAGCCCCCTGACGATGAGTTCTCCCAACAGTGGCTACATGGCGAGACCAGAACGTCCACTCCCACCTGGCAGTGACAAGGTCACCCTCTTCACTCACCAGTCATATCAGAGTAGACTTGCTCAAACACAAGATTAAAATAAGATCCAGAATCTTATTATAGAATATCCAAAAAGACTAGGTTTTAATTGAAACTCACTCATCAGAGCAAAAACCAGGAAGACCTAAAACTTAATGAGAAAAAAACAATTACTAGACACTAGCACCAAGATGACATAGACGTCAGAATTATCCAACAAACATTTTTAAAGCAAATATCACAAAAATGCTTCAATGAATAATTATGAGCACACTTGAAACAGAGAAAATGAAAAGCCTCGGCAAAGAAATAGAAAGTATAAAGAAAAACCTTATGGAAGTTTAAAACTAAAAATACAATAATTGAAATAAGAAGCTCAGCAGATGGGCTCAACAGCAGAATGGAGAGGACAAAGGAAAGTGAACTTGGAGATAGAACAATAGAAATTCTCCAATTTGAGCAACAGAGAGAAAATAGACTGAAGAAAAAAATGAATAGAGCCTAGAGGATATGTTAGAGACTATAACAAAAGATCCAACATTTGTGTCATAATCCCAGAAAGAGGAGAAAGGGACTAAAAAAAAATATGAAGAAATAGTGGCTGAAAATTTCCCCAAACTGATAAACATAAACCTATAAATTCAAGAATCGGATCCAATTCCAATAGGATAAACTCAAAGAAATATACACCAAGACACATCATACTCAAACATGAGAAAATTAATGACGAAGAAGAACATCTTGAAAGCAACCAGAGAGAAGCGACATCTATATTACATATAGGGGAAGAACAATTTAAATGACACTGAAATTGTCAGCAGAAACCATGAGTACAGAGGAAGTGGCACAACATTTTTCAAATCCTGAAAGACGAATTATCTGAACCCAGAATTATATAACCAGGGAAAATGAAAATTAATGCATTCTCAGTTGAAAGAAAAGTAAGAGAATTTTTACCAGTAGACTTCTAAAAGAATGGCTAAAGGAAATGCTCTTAACAAAAAGCAAATGCTAAAAGAAGAAATTTTGTAATATTAGGAAGGAAGAATATGGTTAAGAGCAAAAATCCAGGCAAATATAATGGACTCTCCTTTCAGTAAGACTATATAGAAAAACTTAACCATGAACCAACAGGATCTAATTGACATTTTAGAACACTCCATCCAACAGGAAAATACAGATTCTTTTCAAAAACCTATAGAAGGTTTATATAGCAAGGTAGACCATATCCTGGGCCATAAAACAAACCTCAATACATGTAAAATAATTAAAATCAGAGTGTTCGCTAACCATAATGAAATCCAACTAGAAATCAGTAACAGAAAGATAGGTAGAAAAGATCCAAACACTTAGAAAGTAAACACATGTTAAATGACAAGTGGCTTAACGAGAAAGTCTTAGGAAAATGAAAAAATTCAGTGAACTGATTGAAAATGAAAATATAGCATGTCAGAATTTGTGGGAATCAACTAAATTAGTGCTGAGGGGGACATGTATAGCACTAAATACGGTAGACAAGGGAAAAGTCTCAGCTCAATAATCTAAGCTCCAACCTGAAGAAACTGGAAGAAGAAAAGCAGAATAAACCTGAAACAATCCAAAGAAAGGAAATAATGAAAGTAAGAGCAGAAATCAATGAAATTGAAACTAGAAAAACAGTAGAGAAAAATCAATAAAACTAAGAACTGGTTCTTTGAAAAGGTCACTGAAATTGGCAAACTGTAGCAACACTGACAAAGAAAAATAGAAGATACAAATTATTAATGTTGGGAATGAAACAGGGAATATCATAATAGACCCTGCAAACATCAAAAGGACAAGGAAATATTATGAATACATCCATAAATTTGACAACTTACTTAAAATGGACTAATTCCGTGAAAAGTACAAACTACCACAATTTACCCAATGTGTACTGAATAATTTGAATAGTCCTATGACTACTCAGGAAGTTGAATTCTTCATTAAAAACCTCCCCCAAGGAAATCTCCAAGCCTAGATGTTTTCATTGGAGAACTCTACCAAACATATAAAGAATTAACACCAATTCTGCAAACTCTTCCAGAAAATGGTAGAGGAGGGAACACTTCCCAACTCATTTTAAGAAGCCTACAATACCCTGATACCAAAACCAGGCAAAGATATTTTTTTGTAAATTACACACACACACACACACACACACACAGTCAGACAATTAAGTTCGCGAACTCATCCTAGAAAAAGTGCTACACACCTCATTGCTGAATATCACTACGGTCACCTTCGAAGGCCTCCCCTTGGGAAGCTATACATCGATGCCAGTCCACCCCTCAAAGCAATTTTGGAACTCTTTTTCTGGAATGGCCATTAGAGCTCTTGTCGTATTACCCTTGATGTCCTGAATGTCATCAAAATGTCATCCTTTCAATATTTCCTTTATCTTCGGGTAAAGAAAGAAGTCACTGGGGGCCAGATCAGGTGAGTAGGGAGGGTGTTCCAATACAGTTACTTGTTTACTGGCTAAAAACTCCCTCACAGACAGTGCCGTGTGAGCTGGTGCATTGTCGTGATGCAAGAGCCACGAATTGTTGGTGAAAAGTTCAGGTCATCTAACTTTTCCACACAGGCTTTTCAGCACTTCCAAATAGTAAACTTGGTGAACTGTTTGTCCAATTGGTTCAAATTCATCATGAATAATCCCTCTGATGTCAAAAAAGGTTAGCAACATCGTTGCAAGAAGTGCAGTCTCAAACTGCCAAATCTGGGTGCCAGAAACTGATGAACTCTTCTAATTCTTCAACCTTCTTGACTTCCAGAAACACGGGGAACCCTTTTCAAGAATCACTGTGTTCTATAGTTCACTGCATTTGTATTTGCTGAAGAGTTTGAGATGACCTCTGTTGGTGCTTGTGACCTGAATCAAATTGTCAGGCGGGAACCTGTGAACGGTGTCAGTGTCGTGTTAGAAAATCAGAATATTAGTGTATCCTACACTAAAAGGATTTTAGCACCATGGAATTTTAGAACTGGAGAAGCTTTTTATAAAATATTATTCAATCTAATTTCTTCACTTTATTGATAAGAAAACTTATGTTTCTGGAGATTTATTGACTAACCTGAGATCACACGACAGATTTATGGCCAAGTCAAAAGAAAAACACATTTCTCTTGGCTGTTAGTATGTTTCTGTGCTATAATAAGTGTCCTAATGAAGTCATTAGGCTAAGAGTTGTGCTTATGAAACATATGGAGACCACTGGATGAGTGGTTATGAACGCCTCTCACCATTCAGTATTTCTGTCTCAAAAGGGCTGCCTTATTAAAAATGTGTAGTTTTATGGAGCAAGATATCTGATAGCACGTGATGGCTTCTACCGTGCCACCCTCAGGATATACCTCTGTAGCATTCACACATTCGACTCCAAGAGCCCAACTTTTGCAGTTAGTTTTTTGTGTCTTTTCATTCTTTTCTGTTTTTCATTGCATATAGCTGAACAGTTTTCCTTTTCCCTGGAGTGTGACCCTTGGCAACTGGGGTCACAGAAGATATCACAACACTAATGATTTGCCTCTAGCTTACTTGGCACAATGGCCAGAGATTTCTGAAATCAAAACTTCTGAAGCTTTTGAATAATGAATGGTGTCTGTTCAGGGATTAGTTGAAGGACAGAAGAAAATAATCAGAACAAGCAATTGACTGTTCAGTGCTATATAATAAAAATCATAGCAGCTACTATTTATTGAGTATTGATTCCATACCAGGTACTGCTGAGTCCTTATTGTGCATCTCACTTAATCCTTAGAACAACCCTTCGTGGCAGGTGTTATCACCATTTTATGGCTGAGGAAACTGAGGCTTGGTGAGGGTAAGAAATTTACTCAAGGTTGCAGAGTTAGTATATGGCAGATATAAATATCTCATAATTGATCAGGAACTGATCTTCAGCCAAAAAACACACAAGGTGCCAAGATAAAAATGTACACACATTTTAAGAAAGGAAAAAACTATTAAAATTGTAATACTCAATATATGCCAATAACAAAAGATGAATACAATTCACGTTTGACTTCTGCAACTGCAAGAGGTGCTCAAAGTGGTGACCATCAGCGTAATTTTAATGCAGTTTTTTTTCTTTCTTAAGCTGTGCATACATTTTTTTGGCACCCTCTGTATTTACCTTAGAAAACTGCTGTTGTTTTTTTAGTTTAGAACCAGAAGCAAGCCTCTCAACATAATACCCCATTGTTTGACAAATCTTTCAAATTAGGAAGGACTTAGTGGACATTTTTACACACAGTTCTTACCTGAACACCTCCAGCACCTAGCGCTGAGTTAATATGTAATACTTATATAGCAGTCACCACCAGTGTTTGTTTGGCACACTTGCTGTTGCCATTGTTATCCAAAAGCACCCAAACAGCTGTTCTTCTCTGGTGACAGATAAAGTTGTATCCCCCAACAAAGCAAGGAAACAGAATTCACAGGGCTAGAAGAACCTCTGTAGAAGTTATTACTAATTGAGGTGTTTTAATCCATTCATGTGGCAAAATGAAAATCCAGATTTTCCAAAATACAAAGTAGACTTTCAAGGATGGTTTTCAAAATCATCTTACATAGAAACCTTAACTAGCCAGCTGTCTCTCTGCATCTAAAATAGGGATTGATTTACCCAGAAGCTTTTTATGCCCAGTGTTTTTAGGACATATTTATATGTAAAGCTGTATGTGTATGCATAAAACAAAAATTCCACTATCATTCTGACAGGGTGCACACAGGACTAAGATGATTAAAGATGATCAGGCTAAGACAAAACTATTGATGTTGAGAAACATCATCATTATTATGAAGATAAAACCAGGGGAGTTTCTGAGGCATCAGAGAGCTGATTATTTTCCTCAAGTGGTGAAAGAAGCCCAAAGCTCCTTGGAGGTTGTCATGGATCTTCTGCATTTCCTCGGGAGCAAACGAAAGGAGACATATCTTTAATTCTTGGGAAAAAGGAGAGCAAGTGTGTTTTTTATACTCGTGATTCAGATGTGCGTTTACTAAGTTGAATCAAATGTTAACTAATGGCAAAAAGGAAAAGACCATAAGGTGAAAACAATGAGCTTAAACGTCAGGTTTTTTCACATAGGATCTCTGATGTAGACTGGTTCCTTTACAGGTGTTAAACTTGCTATGAAGTCCATAAGATAAAAACATTTCAAAGATTCAAGAGAGTAGGTAATATGATGATATTTCCCCAAAGTATATTAAGGAAATACTAGTAATGCTTTACTTCTGCAGAGCTTTACAAAGCATTTACAATCTTGGTCCCCAAAGTGTGGCCCATGGATCAGTAGCTTCTCATCTTCTGGGAGCTTATTAGAAATGCAGACTCTCTGCCCCACCTCAGACCTAGGAAATCAGCTTAACAAGGTCCCCTGTGATTCATATGCACATTCAGGTTTGAGAAGCCTTGGTCTGCAAAATACTTACACATGCCTGCGTCATCTCCCCCGCCAGCCAGGGTTGCATGAACGCAGGAGAAGGCCATACTGACCTTATCACACGCAGGAGTCAGTTCCCCTGAGGGGAGGGAAATAATGATAGCAAATGCCTTTCCTTAAGCCCCCACTGTGTGCTAGTCACTCTGCATAGATGATCAAATTCCCTTCTTTATCCTCCCCACAACTGACGAGGGAAAAACAATAATAGCTCGACTTTATAGTCAAAGAAAATGAAGCTCAAGAAGGCAAGTAACTCACCTAAGATCACATGGCCAAGAAATGCTAGAGCCCGGGTAGCGTCCTGATCTAAGAGCCCCTGCTCTTTCCAGGTGTTTCAGAACTTGCCAGAATGAGAAGGGCATTGCCCCAGTGGACTTCAGCCGTGGCTGCATTTTACAGTTGCCTGGGGAGCATTACGAAGCACTGATGCCTGGTGCCCACTCTCTTAGTGTGTTCTGGCTGCTGTAACAAAATACCGCAGGCTGGGTGGCTTATAAACAGCAGACATTTATTGCTTATAGTTCTGAAGGCTGGAAGTGTGAGATGAGGGTGCCAGCATGCCGGGGTGCGGTTGAGTGACCCTCTTCCAGGCCATGGCAGAAGGATCTCTGTAGAGCCTCTTTTGTAAGAGCACTGATCCCATTCCTGACAGCTCCACCTTGGTGACCTGATCACCTCCCAAAGGTACCAACTACTAATACCATCCCCCTTGGGGATAGGATTTCAACGTAGAATCCTAATGTTCATTCAGACCATATGTAGCACCCACCCTCAGAGATTCTGATTTAATTGGTCTGGGGTCTGGGCCTGGCACTGGGACTTTTAAAAGCTCTCCAGATGATTCTAATGTGTACTCCAAGGTTGAGACCCACTGTTTTACAGACTGACTGAGTGTCTCTCCATGTG
This sequence comes from Rhinolophus hipposideros, assembly GCF_964194185.1. Classification (NCBI taxonomy): domain Eukaryota; kingdom Metazoa; phylum Chordata; class Mammalia; order Chiroptera; family Rhinolophidae; genus Rhinolophus; species Rhinolophus hipposideros. The sequence continues at coordinate 17,436,329 of NC_138070.1, read as the reverse complement.
GCATGGTTGACCGGACCTCCATCAGGTACAGCTCACCTGCCTTGGTTGGCTTGTTGCGAGAGTGCCAGCGTAGTGGCATAAATACCTACAGCATCTGATACATTGTTACCTGGAACAAACACAGCTTTCAGGATGAGAGATTGATTACGGCCGCCCAGACGTGGCTGAATGTCTCAAGGCAGGCTGGCATCTTTTGCAGTCTTTATGGTGAATAGGTTCTCTTTAGTTCAACAAGGACTTTTGGAGACTGATGTGAGCCAGATACTGAGCTAAGTTCCGGGGCTCTAGAAATGGAGACGATAAGGTCGTTGGCCTCACGGAGCTCATAGTCTTGAAGGGGAGGCGAATGGGCTTATGCAGCGCCGTCCAACAGAAAGATAGTGTGAGCCACGTATATGTAATTAAAATTTTTCTAGTGGCCACATTGTAAAACGTAAACAAAAAGGTGAAATTAATTTTAATAATATACTTTATTTAACTCAATACATAAAAAATGATCATTTCAACATGCCATCAATATGAAAATTAATGGCGTGTTTTATATTCTTTTCTCATACAAAGTTTTTAAACGTATGTACGTACACGTATTTTTATGACAGCACATCTCAATTTGGACTAGTCGCGTTTCAAGGGCTCAGTAGCCACATGTGGGCGGTGGCTACCATATTGGACAGTACACACCTAAAGATACATCGAAGAAAGCCTGTCTTCATTGTTGGGAGAACGGGCGTTAGGTAGGTTGGTTGTTTGCTGCTACGATTTTCTACTTTAAAATGTACCGAAAAGACCCACGTTGAGGTAGGTATAATGCTATATTCCTTAGGCTGTATCTCTGTACTCAGCGAAATAATTCAGTTTGCTTCTTGAGAGCCCATCAGTTGGAAATGTTCTCATGTATTAGAACGTCAGCCACATGACTGATTCCATCTCTTGACAGAGAGAGTTTCACAGCTCAGCCTGGAAAACAGTTACCTGTGTTTCCCAGGCCAGGTGGCCCACTGGTTCCTCTTGTCAGTAACAGGTGTTTGGAATAGGGCTTGACTCGGTAATAATTGTAGTTGTACCAAACCTTTTAAGAATCAATCTAAACAATAAGTGTTTCACTTTATTAGAATATTTTAAAGATTGACTAAATCACAAACTGTTCTGTAGAACCCCTCTTCCAGGAGATGTGGATAAGGCTGTCTTTCTGTGATCAAATAATTTGGGATACTAGATTCCCGCACTTCCCCCCCCCCTCAGGAAATTCATCCTGCACATTAGCATATGAAAGGCTCTGAGAAGTCCTGTGTTAACTTTGTTTAACCCAGTGTTTCACACTCATTTGACCACAGAAGACATATGTATTTCAAGACATCTATTAGCATCTTATGGGACACAGCTCCTCTGTGGAACACAGTTTAGAAAACACAAAACTGAATGATTATTTTGCTATGACCCTATGTTTACACTATGGCCTTTCCCACTGGAAGGGTAAGGCATAGGACCTTTCCTTTTTCGATCTAAACTTACATGGTTTAGACTAGAGAGTGACTCTTCAGGCCAACAGACCTTGAGAGCTGCCATTATTTCTGTGCAAATACTGTCTTTGTACCTCCTTAGATTGGAGTCACTCTGTATTTAAGGAACTGTTGTAGAGAACAGGACTTGGAGAGGAATGCAGAGCAGGAGTGACCTCAAACACCACAGGGGCCTGGAAGTGCTGCCCAACATGGGTTACAACACACTGGAAACCCAGAGTTCTCCACTGTCAAACCCAACTATAGTTACATTTGTGACAGCAATCTGAGTATGTCCGGGGCCCAGCCGAATCATTAAGTTAAACAATTTCATGATTAGATTATTTCGTTATATTTACAAGGAAGGACCACTGGTTCTTCTGGGGAACCATGGCTATCCTTCACTGGCAATCCCTTGCGCCATGTCGTTTAGGAGCTGTTATCAGGAGGGGATGTTCAGTACTTCGAAAACTGGGGGCCTCCGCTCAGTGCAGAAACCACTCACCACTCAGTGCTGGGGCATTATTTCCTATCTGCTTGGACAGAGAGCCAAACTCATTCTTCTCTCCACTCCTCTCCAATCTGCTCTGGGACCAAACTATTTTCTCTTATTTTGCATGTTGTTTTTTGCCTCAGGGGTACGACGTCTTTCAGTAATGGAGAGTATAGTAGTGACTTTGCTGCTTTCTAATTTTCATTTCTGCAGATCCTCTAAGGATTGTGGATGGGGACGTGCAATCTCTGAGCCCCCAGTGTAGTATTTTTTTAACCTAATTTATGCAGATGCCCCACAAAAGAAAACTCACCTTCTTGTCTCTTATCCAGTTTTTTGTAATGAGCTATGCAACATTTTTTTAACATTTAGTGGATGGGTATGTTTAAAGCATTTGTGAAGTAGTTATGAACGTATTTTTATGCTGAATAAATTTCATTAATGATTTTTTTCAAAAAAATCACTGTTAAGCCAATTAACCTGTCTTGTTAATGATTGGTGGTACTCCTTTGCTCAAAGAGACCTCTGTGAAGTATTACAGATAAAAAGCACATCATACATAGAAAGTTGAATCCTTTGGCTGGAAGCCTACACAGTATTGGTCTATACTGTTTCGTGTTAGCAAAGTTCAAGGTGTAAAAGCATTCTTTTTCTCCCCCCCACTTAGGAGAGCCTCAGGACGGTAGGTACAGTGAGAACCTGCTGACCACAGGGCTTTGTGTATTGTTTGTGGCGCCTCCACTCCAACACCTCTTCTCCTGTGTTGTGATCATGTCTCCCCCGCGACCAGGTCGCGAGCAGACACCTTGTTCATGTTTTATCCCCAATGCCCACTACAGCACTACAGGAAATGTTTGCCGAAAAAACGATCAAGGCATTTTAGCAAATTATGTCCAAGCCAACAGAGATGAATAAATCTAGTTATTTTTCACTCTGGAGGAGGGCTTCCGGGATCTGATGCTAAGGAGGTGAGAGAGGAAACAGGTACATACGAACAGGAACCAGCTGTTTGACTTTGGGTAGGTTGCCCCCCTTCTTTGTACTTCAGTTTCTCCATCTGCAAAATAAATGATTAATAGCTTTGCATCCCTCCAAGTAATACTATAAAGATAAAGGGGAGACAGATGAGAGTATGGTGAGCTCTTTGGAGGCAAGATCTATGTAACAGTCATCATAATTGCCACTGTTATTATTTCTTTAGGATGTGCAATGTCTTGAATTTATTCCTTTGAAGAACACAGAGGAGGGAGCTAGCTGGAGTGAAGGGGTCATCATATTGGTGAGACATAGAAGATGAGGGTTGTTAAGCAGTTTAGAATCCATCTTTTTAATATTGGGAAACCTATGGGACTTTGTCCTAAAGAATCCCCACCCCCAAACCCCCCTTCCAAAGTTGATGAAGAGACAACTGGAGACTCTTGGCTAGATCTCAGGTGAGCAATCTAGAGACGATCTAGAAGTCCCAGGCTATAGACAGTGCCTCCCCAAATTCCACCTAGATCCTTCTCTATCTTCATGCTGCTCTCAGAAGCCTTGGTTAATTGCCCAGATGCCACTAAATGCTATCAAATATACTGCTTAAGAACTTAAACTTTAGAATCAGACTGCCTGGGTTCAAATCCCAGTTTGCTATTTTCTAGTTGTGTGGCCTTGGGCAAGTTAAGTTCTTTAACCTCTCTATGACTCATCCAGAATACGGGGATAATTATAGTACAGCTGACCCTTGAACAACACAGGTTTGAGCTGCACAGATCCACGTATATGTGGATTTTCATCAGTAAATATACAATCGGCCCTCAGTAGCCCCAGGTTTCACATCCACGGATTCAACTAACTGCACATCAAAGATGGTAGTTTTGATCCTCGTTTGGAAATCTGCAGATGTGGAGGGCAGACTGTATGCCTTGTTCTACACCATTTTATATAAAGGACTTGGGCATCCAGATTCTGGTATCCATAGGGGGACCTGGAGCCAATTCCCCGTGGATACTGAGGGATGACTATAGTTAAGTTTTGGAAGAGTCAAAAGTTATGTGGATTTTTGACTCTGCCAGGGGTGGGGGTGGGAAGTTGTTGCCCCCTAACCACCTGGTGTTCAAGGGTCAACTGTGCTTAAATCATAGCTCTTGTGAGAATTACATTAACACATGTAACATGCCTAGAACAGTGCCTGGCACATAGGAAGTCCTCAATAATTTTAGCTATTAAAATGGATATTATTATACACCGGAAATTGAGCTAGGCACTACATACATCATCATTCTGTCATATAACTATAGATCTGAGGCCAGGATTTGGCCAACCCCCAAGCACATGGAGAACGGAGCCAAATCCCATTGGAGCACAAACCACGTACGTTACTTATGAGTAACTATTAGGTACAGCTTGCTTTATTTGAAGGTCAAATAGGAAAAAAACAGAGATAAATGAAACATTACTATAGAATAAGGGAGAGGCAACATTGATTCTCAGAAGGTAAGCAGACCTTTAAACAGTGTTTACTGTAGGAACTAAGAAAATGTGTGTACATGTTTGGCATCCTTAATAGATTCCAAAAGACATGAAATAGGAGTAGAAAATCATAAGGAGAAAGCAGGTTGATGGGGGGGAAAAGAAGATGGGTGAATTGCAAGGAACCTGAAAGTGTAAAATCTGCAATAATGTTAGAACTGAGCAGAACTGCTAAAGTGGGAAACTGAACCAGTGAAGTGGAGAATAAGCTCTATTATAATATAGAAGGAAAGAACAAATAGATGAAGACAGGAATTCAGAAATGTTAGTACAGGCTAAAGGGTCTCCTTTTTCTCTTCTTGCTCCCGCATTTCGGTTAACTGGTGTGTTGTCAGGTGGCTTGTACTGACAAGAGAAGTTCAAACCTGTCATGTACCTGAGAACTTCCCTTCTTTGGCTCCTTGACCAATACCAGAAAATGTGTTTCTTTTGCTACATCCTTCACTCCCCATTTCAAAAATGAAATCCCCTGTCTGGTGTGATACCTCTGAAAGCCATATGGATACAGTTCTGTCTTCAACACTAAGAAAGGCTTAGTTATTTTACACTGTGAAAACATTACCAGAAGAGCTGCTGAACTAAAAACATTTTTTTATTCTGTAAAACAGAGCTGTAGAGAGCAACATAATGACCATTTTCATTACCAAGAAACTATCAAGACAAAAAATGATTTGTCTACATCTTGTAAACCCGTACGGAATGACCTAATTCTAAGCAAAGAGCTAATGACAGATATCTGATCAAGATCCTTTTTGTTATTATCTTCCTCTAAGAGCCTGGTCTTCTTTTAATTATGTTTAAAAATCAGTACGTATAATATGATCTCAATAATATAAACCAAAAAAATCCACACCAACACAAAAACAAATTATCAGGAACTATGTTAAAATGTTAGCAATGATTATCTCAGAGAGTCACAAAGATAGTAGGTAGATAGGTAGGTAGGTAGGTAGACAGACAGACAGACAGACAGACAGATAGATGGATAGATAGATAGAAGAATTTTTCTGTATTTCCTATTTTCTATATTGAATACAGTAACAGTAATCCTTTGTCTAAGAAACAGAAAATCTAATTGACAATAGCTTGAACAAATAGGGGCTTATTTTTTTCACAAAACAATAAATGTGAGGCACCTGACATTCATTCAGAGGCTAAGAATAACAGGGCTTATTACTCTGAAGTTCTCCTGGCCTTTGTCTCATGCTAGTCCCTTATGCCTCATGGTCACACAATGGCTAAAGCTCCAGGCATCATGACTTGTTCAAATCAGGAGAAGCAGGGGATGCTGCCAGCTGCTTCTATATCCTTTTATCAGAAATGCAAACGTTTTCCCTAAAATGCTAGCAGACTTCTGCTTTTGTCCGCTGACCACAGTAGTGTCATTTGACCAACCATAGCTGCAAGGGAGGCTGGGAGAGTGAATGTTTAGCTTTCCAGCCCAGAGCCAAAGGCAGCAAGGGAGAAGGAGGAAGTTGAAAACGAGTGTAGCGTGAGCCAAACTTTGCTGTCTGTCAGAGCGTTTTTTAGACATGTATTATTTTTGTTATTGAAAACATATTTTTGAGACTATTATGTTCATTTTTGACCTATTATAGAATCTCAATAATGTAAAAATATGCACATCAAGAGGACAAAAAGAAAGCCTTCTGTAAACCTTAAAGTTGTCTGCTCTGGGTCTGGACACTAGTGGGATTCTGCATTAGCATTACTTATGTGGTCAGAGCAGGAGAGATTGGGTGGTTCCTTTGTTTATATTTACATAGAAGAAGCGGTTGCCTGGAGATAGGAGTATGGATGGACAGGTAACTGGTCTGGCAGGACAGACAGACAGGGACCCATCCCTTCCTCAATTAGCAGGCTTATGGTATGTCAAGAACCAACAAATGTTTTGGGGAGCCTGAGTTTAGGTGATTCCTACAGGTTTCTCTGATCCTGTGTGTCTACAACTTGAGTAAAGGAGGTAAATGGGGTTTTAGATGTACAGCAGTTCACAAGAGCTTTCTAGGAAGACACGTTCGGATGTCATCTCTGTGTTGTACATGAGTAAACCCGCCTCAGGAGTCTTTAACTTCCTAAGTGAATCCCTCTCAATTAAACAGAAAGGGAAGAAAAACTGAAAGCAGTAAAAGGTTCACAATTTCAATCCCATTTTGCTCTTCCATGTTTTTGAAATCACCCTAACCCAAGGCCCACGTATTAATAGAAAAATGAGCAGAATATATGAATCACTTGTTTTGATAGCATTATGCTTAATCTAGCTAGAACACTTCACACAGTCATAGAGTTTGAGTTTTCTATCCAGTATGAATGTTTAAAATGAAGCTTTTCAGACCTGATTGCCTTGGGAAAGCAGATTTTCTAATTTGCTCTCCAGCCTGGCTGGAAAATCCATCTGTCTTTGCAATTGAATTTGCAAAGTGAAATCATTTTGAAGGGCTGTTCTTTTGGCCAGCTCTTCTGTTCCTCCTCCCTTTCCCAGTCTGTTTCCAGGGCTCCCTGTTGGTCCGGGCAGACCATGCCATCCTCTCATCCTCTCTGGGCTGACGGAATGATGCAGCCCTGGGGCATGGGCTTTGTCCTCACCTCAGCCTGCACAGCTGAATTCCGCAGCAGTTGCTGCTTCAGACTCTCAGAGGGCAGAGTGCTGGGCTGGGAGGCCATGGGCCGGAGCTCAGGTCCTAGCTCTGGAACTCAGTGACCCGTGTGGTCTTTGTGTCTTCAGTGGCAGACTCAGCCATCCTGCCTTTGTCCTGGAGTCACATAAGATAATAATGGAGGCTCACGGACGCTGAAAACTGACAAGTGCCATAAAATGTTAAATTTCATTCTACTTAACAATTCTCAGACATTTTTGGAAACATCGACTTTTAGGTTACCCGAGGTATAGCCAGTAGGCAGTTAGATTTATGAGACTAAGATTTATCAGAGAACTTTGAGCTGGAACTGTGTATTTGGGAGTCATGTGGTTGGGTCTAGGTGTCATGGTATTAAATGAGATCAATAAGGAGAATTTTATATATTATTGTCATTGTTATTTCTGCTACTACTATTTTTATTATTTAGGCAGGGCTCTCCTCTCTCTTCTTAATTATCATAAAGAAATTAGGAGGAAGCCTATATATAGGTGTCTTTTAATTTACCTTCTCAGTAAATCACATTTCATAGGTGAGAAACTGGTGACGGCAATCAGTCAGTAAACAAGATTTTAAAATTAAGGTTTCCAGTTTCTCAGTCTTTTGCTTAAATTATTAGATACCAGCCAAGACTTGCCAATTAATTAGCTTTGATGATTTATTTTAACAACTTCAACTGGAGGACAGTATAGAAGTAAAACTTTTTCCCCCAGATTATTAATTAGTATAAAATCACCTCAGAGCACCCCGTGTTTCTCAGTGGTCATTGGCATTTGGGGGTGTTAATACACAATCTTCATCGTAGGACTTTCCTATAGGACGCAGGCTGTTTGGTATCCCCAACTCTACCCACAACCTGCCAGTGTGGGCATCCAGGTATTTTGACAACCAAAACTGCCCCACCACGTTTCCAAATGCCCTTGGGGGCTTCCTGTCACACAGGCACACACTGAGACTCTTAAGGAAATGGGCCTCATTCTCACATCACGTTCCGGGCCTGGCTATAATAGCCTCAGAACCCATGATTTTTCACTCTCCTTAGATGAGATGATCTGATATCAAGTTCCCTTTGGTGTACTTGCTTGAGAAATATGATGGCATGTGAAACTTACAGTGAATTACATTCTCTAGTAAAATAATGCTAGAGAAGTGGCATTTTTTTATTTTGTTATTTGTAATATTGAGGACTATGGATATCAAAGCTGGTTGGAATAATACCAATACCCTACAAAATGGATTACACATTTAGCTGAAAACTTGAGGCTGAGAAAAGTAGTCACTTCCTTAAGAGCAGAAGACAAGGAAATGGTAGAGCCAGGAATAGGGTGCTCCCAGTGCTGGTCACATGCCTTTCTGCCATAGAACACTGTCTCTAAGGAGCTGGTACTTCCAAACTATTAAAGCTGATAGAACAGGGCCCATGAAACAAACGGCAGCAAAGTCAAGAAGTGGCAGACTAAGGGGGTAGGTAGTTTACCAAGGCAAAGCCAGTTGAGCACGCAATAGACGTAAAAGGGTATTATGATTGCTTCCTTATTGAAATCCATTTCATTCCATAATGGATTTTACTTAGCTTACAATATCAAATTATGGTACAATAGAAATGGAAAATCAAGATCAGGGAAATAAAAATAAAAGTGGGAAACCAAGATCGAGAACCCAAACAATCAACCCATAAAGGCTGACACAGTTGTTACGGGAGAGTTTCATATTTGAGCCAGAGCATCTTGGTGGCCAAAGCAAAAAGAGTAACACTTAATTCTCATTACCCAAAAGATGGGAGCATAGAATTCCTCAGGGGAAGGAAAGTTGAACTATAAAAGGAATTTCTCAAGAGAGATTTTATTTGAGGGATTTGGGTAACAAAATTTATAGCATCAATAAAAATTTAAGAGTAAAGATTGTAACAGATTTCAGGATGCTATTTCTAATAGTAAACTTGAATCAAAAACAAATCAACGGGGGCAGCCAGTTACTCAGTTCGTTAGAGCGGGAACTCTGAACAACGCGGTTGCTGGTTCGATCCCCGCGTGGGTCACTGTGAGCTGCGCCCTCCAAAACTAGATTGAAACAACTGCTTGACTCGGAGCTGATGGGTCCTGGAAAATACACTTTAAAAAAAAATCAACTAACCCTAGGACATTAAGGTTAAACTTCCACTCATTGAAGCCTATTCTGTGTGGGTCCAAGGTAATTTGGTTCAAGTTTATAGAGTTTAGTGGTCTCACTTAATCCAGGGCTAGAATTTAGAACATCTAGAAGGATGGATGACTTAAAAGGCCCTCAGGAGACTTCTATTCATAGTTATCTCTCTTTTCTCACAGACTTTGTTAGGACAGTTTGCAAGTGTAGGTTGTGACAAGGGCATGGAGGGTTGACACTGGATGGTACATTCATTAGGATCTGCTGGGGTCTGATGCAGTAACAGCAGCCCACAAATCTTAGGAACCTAAAACAGGGAAGTATTATATGCATACACAGCATACCACAAGCTCATGTAACCTCAGGGGCGGCTCACTAATCCAAACCTGCTATGACTCCATCTTCCTAGAGCCGCACCATCTGGAACACACAACTTCCGCAGTCCATGAGGCAGGGGAAGAGAGAGCATGGAATATTGTACTCCAAATCCTAAACGCTTCTGTCTGGAAGTAACACTTTGCTTCTACTCACATTTCACTGGGCACACCTAACTTCTCCTGAGTAGGGAAATACATATATGGATGTGGAAGAGAACCAGAGAATATAAATCATTAGGAATGTCTGCCACAGATGGGGGAGAGAGGCCGCCCAAGCTAAGCGAACGGGGTGAGCAGGCTAGGATCGAGTGGAAGGGCGAGTGGGGCTGCTTTGTTACTGGCAGAGCATAGGGAGCCTGGGGTAGGAACGGCTGGGCTGGAGCTGGATCCGGAAAGCTCGTAAGTGCATTTTAATTGTTCTGCATTTACTCTGCAGGCCATAGGGACCCTTAGAAGGTACTCCCGGGAGGTGAGACTGGTCCAGTTTTTAGAGGCGCTGCTCAAGGGAGGAGCAGAAGCCCTATCTCTGCATTTCAGTAAGTCTACCCCAGGCCTGAAAACAAAAGAACTGTTTGTTTCATATGGAAACAACTCTCTGTAATGTTCTCTGCATTGTTAACTTATGAGGGTGCCTGCCACCTCCTATTGTGATCCAGAATGGAAACCAGGCACATTTGGCCTTCTCCAAACAGTGACTAATGGCGGGGCTTGGCCAGGCAGGCCCAGCCTATTTTTCACTCTGCTCTGGGCTTCCCACCAAGTTCTCTCACAGTGGCCTGGCCACAGCCATTAGGGATGACTGTGCCTAGCGCTTCCTACCTCATCATCCATCTCTAGAGCACCTCTTTCTAGCCACCTCCTTTTTAATAGGTTTAATTATTACTTGCCCGACTTTATGGCACAATTAATCTTTCTACTGCCTCAGGATTTACGGCTGGATAGGTCCAGCGAATTTCTGAGCGAGTCACCTGCAGTCTTGGTTTTTAACTGTCTGCGGGAAATAGGAAGTGGGGCCATGTATGAAGGCAGTGAAATACGTGTGGGCTCCAGGCTGGCTTCTTGTCACTCATCAGCCCAGATTTTCAGGACAGTGGCAGGAGGGCACTACAGGAACTAACTGTGCCTCTGTTCAGCCTAAGGGGCTCTCTATTTTGACTGCATTTTATGTCCTCCAAGTCGGGTTATAAGATGAATAAGTTCTGGGGATCTAAATTACAGCATGGTGGCTATAGTTCATAATGCTTCCATATTTGAAATTTGCTGAGAGTAGCTATTAAAACATTTTCACCACAAAAGATGATGGATGTGTTAATTAACTTGACTGTGGCAATCATTTCACCATGTATATGTATATCAAATTATCACATTGTATTCTTTAAATATATACAATTTTATTTGTCAGTTATACCTCATTAAAGCTGGAAGCGGGGGTGGGGGGAAAGACAGGTAGTTTCCAGTGGAGTGTGTTTGTGGGAGGGAGAGGTAGCACGTGCAGAGGTTTCCTCGACCTTATTATACACAGCGGGCTTCTCAGAATGGAAAGCGAAGGGAAAGGCAATTGGGATCTAGGACAGGAGCGCCACTGAACTCTCAGTGTCACTGAAGACATCCTAAATTGCTGTTGAAGCAAAAGCAGATAACAGGCTCTTAACTTCACTTATCCTTTGGAGGAACAGTAAGAGCCTGGTGGGTTTGGTAGAAAAAGTAGACAGATGTAATTAAGATAAATGATGACAGAAGGACACATGATGGCCCAGGAGGTGGCGCCCACACAGCTGATTACATCTGCCTGGCCTACTGCATTCCGTACGATGTTCTGGTCTCTAATGTGTACTTCTCACTCTACATACACAGTTAGCCAGCCCATCAGTCTGTTCTTACGTTGTCGCCAAAACGTTGGTTTGCCAGGATAGTACACTAATGTTAATAAAGAAGAAACGGGTATAAGACATGAGCACGTTTCACTAGAAGACGTTCTAGTTTCATTCCCGAAAGGGAGCGGGTGAAAGAGCATGGACTCCTCATTCAGAAGAGCTGAGGTTCTTGTGTCAGTCCTGCCACTTGGAGCCGTGTGGCCTGAATACGTTCTTGTGTCGTCTGGGTCTCCGAGACCACAGCAGTGACCACACAGGACTGGTAGAGGAGACCATCAGGTGGAGAGCCCTGCGCAAGTTCTCAGGAAAAGTACCCGCCAGGAAGATGCTTTAGCTGAAATCATATAAGAATTTTGGCATTTCTGCCATTTAAAAATATCTGCACTGGCAAAAGTAATGGAGGCTTGTCTCCAGGTCCATACATAGTAATGGGAAAAGGAGAGAGAAAAACATCCAGCGGTAGCATTTCTAATGCCGAGCACTCTGATTCCAGCCATCTGTCTGCTAACGAGGTCTGTCCCCTCCTCCCCCTCCCACGCTTTAAGATGAGATTACAACATGTATGGGAACTGTGTGTGGAAACTTGAGAGGGAGAGCATCCAGGGAACCTACAGATGTCTAGAGTTGGAATGATGGGTGTGCTGGAGAAACTGGGGGCACTCCCCCTGGTGAGGAAGAAACTGGGAGGAGCAGCTGAGAAGGTGCCGTCCTGCTTCTGTGGAGCAGGAGTTCTCGGCTGTTTTTACCATCCCCTCCCACCCTGCCTGTTTCATAGACAAAATACCATCTCCTGTGAGATCATTTGAAATTAAAGGTAAAACTAAGTATCGTGATTATAAATAAACCAAAGCAACGTGACCAAACAAAGCACTGTGTTGTTTTCAGTCTACGCATGTCCTCCTCCCAGCCTAGAGGAGACGGAGGCTGGAGACCAGCTGATTTCTTTCTCAGCTGAGGTCCTAAAGACAGAAAAATGAACTGAAACATCCACCTCAGGACTCAGCTATGAGGAAGAATTTCCTGATCCAAGAGGGGCTGTAGAGGAATGCACACTGCAGCTCTCTGCGTATCTTTATTAGTTGATTTAACTTTCTGTTATGGAAATTTACACACACACACACGTAGAGAGAATAGTGTAATGAACCCTCACATATTCATAACCCAATTATCAACATTTTACTAATCTTGTTTCATCTGTTTTCATCAACAAACACATACGAGCACACACGCATGCATGTGCGCACACACACACACAAACTTCCCCCCCGCTCAAGTATTTTGAAGTAAATCAGAGATGCTGTGTCATTTTGTTTGTAAATACTCCCATATGTGTTTATAACAGATGAAAACTTTTAAGAACACAGCTACTGTCCCTTGTCATACCTAGTGAGACTAATAACTGTTTTGTCATGTCTCCGGCTTACCTGGGAAGCAGATAGGCTGGTACAGCTTAGGGCATGTGGGTCAAGAGTCCCTCCGCTCTGCCACTAACTCACTTCCCCTCACTGCACCCAGGTCATGTCGTTTATGAAGTGAGCCTGTGGGAGGGCCTCTTCCAGTTCCCAAATCATGTTTCCTCCTGAGAAGACCTGGTGATTTGGCTCGGAGGAAGCAGAACGCAGCCAGTTTGAAAGCAGAGGGAAAGAATAGACGAGCTCTTAAACCCCCATTTGGATTGTGCACTATTAATAATCAGAATAATAATATTTTCAATAAATGAGAAGAGTGCTTCCATTGTTTGTGGAGGCCCACGAAGGCCTTACTTTCAGAGAATTCGTAAGAGAGAAGGCGGCCAGAATTCACTGCTAACATGCTCAGTGTTCTGGTTTCGGGAGAAAGGCTTCCGCCCGTGGTCTTTGCTGACGACGGTTACTAATAAAAGCCAGATGCATTGAGTACCTACTATGTCCCCGCACTTGTGCTAGCTAGCCTCTCGTGAGCAGGATCTCATTGGCCTTCACGACAGCTCTTTGACGTAGGTGTTATTCTCGTGGCAGTGACCACTCCTGACGCAGACAGGGAGCCCTACTGCGCCGATGGATAAATCTATAACCACACGTTCTCTCTCCACACAGCCTGTGAGAACTGGGCTTTGGGAGATCTTCTGCCCCACTAATCTTCATTTAATTCCCCTCCCAGCAGCACGTTGTCACCTAGAGCACCCCTGCTGACAGGCCCTCTGTAAGTCTTCATCTGAGTGACGGCCCTGGAAAATCAAGCTGCGGTCTCCAAAGCGAAGGAGGATGTGCAGATTATCTCCTCAGCGTGTGCAGTCACTCTGCTGGCAGCTCACAGGGCCGCTTTTATGTTGCCTCAACAAAGAGAAGGGCTGCCAAGAGTGTGTAATGTTCCGTTCAGAATTCTCCGGGCTGGCAGCGGCTGGGACAGTAGAGACACAGGGCAGATGAAAAAATGCCCACTCAGCCAGGTCCACCTCCTCTTACCTTTGCCTGTGACCAGAAGTCTTTGTTTTGAGAATCTTCCTGTGATTCTTTCTAAACCCTGAGAAGTGTCGGTCGAGAAGGAAGGGGAGGAGAAAAGGAGAGTGCACGGGCAAGCTGGCTGGGGATCAGATCATTTTGCCATAATCAGCAGGCAGTTTCTTGCACAAATCATTGAACCCTGGGCAGCCATTATCTTCCCAACTGCTCCCTGCTAACTAGGCCAGACTCGTCAGGCCAGAAGAGTAAGAGACATGGAATTCCTTTGCGTTTCTCTCTCTAAATACTGCTCACGCCACGTTTAGACAGCATGCTATAGTTTACAAAACTTATTGAATACACTATTATGTTTCTCATACCATTTCTTTGAGATGATTATAACCTGACATTATTAATAAGAAAGCAAAAAAAAAAAAAACCCACCAAAAAGTTTTCAATTAAAAAAAGAAGAAAAGGCTCAGAGACATCAAGCGACTGTCTCAGAGATACTCAGCTGAATGAGGTGGGAGCCAGGCTTGTAAAACAGCACTCCTGACTTAAAGTTCTGTCCCTTTTCCATGATAGTGTGCCTTCTAGATGCTTAGCCAGTTTCCCGTGGGATGGGGTACCAGTGGGGAGGGTGGGAGGCCGGCAAGGAGACCTGTGTCTGGTGGTAGGGAGCAGGCAGAAAACCCGAGCTTCCTCTGATCAACTTTTCTGAAGGTCTCATGCTGCTTGCTTCCTCTCAACATCATCTTAGCGACCAGCTAGTGATTGTATTGGCTTAAAAATCATTGCAGTGAAATCCAAAAGCTGTGGGGGAAAGAAAATCAATGCAAAGACATCACAGGGAGAGAAAGTGCTCTGGGGGAGGTGTGGGCACTGCAGCTGCTTTCCCCAGCTCTGGCTCTCTCCATAGCTATGGACTCATGGCTGGGCAGATATTTCAACTCTCATTTCAGAAATGCAGAAACTGAGGAGAGAGGGAGTAAGTGATTCACTTTCGCTAAGGATACCTGGAAATTTGAAATTGTTAAGTTTTTCTCTTTTGAGAAAAACAATGTAAGGGTAAAAGGACAAATGCAGGGCTTTAGAACTGAAATGTTTCTGTCACTAATATTAGGTTGGTACAAAAGTAATTGTGGTTTTTGCAATTGTTTTTAACCTTTTAAACCGCAATTGCTTTTGCACCAACCTAATAGCTTTTCACCACTGAAAGGGTTCCTGGTGCTGCTAAGGTATTACCTCTTGGGCAGCTTAGAGTTTCTGATCTTGAGACAGGTTCTAAAAAACTCTGACCCTTCCAGCTAGGATGCCAGTGACATCTCCAACCCAGGGGAGTGACTGTAACCCAATCCCTAGGCATATTACTCCACTTATTAGATCAGAGTTTCAAAAATACTTTCAGTAATTTTTAAACCAAGGGTTATGCATTCATTATAGAAAGAACACTTAAAATACAAATAAGCAAAAAGAAAAAAAAACCCCACCACCCAAAGATTACTCTTGTTAACATTTAAATAAATATATGCTGTATGTATATGTGTAAATGTAAATATATGAGTATATACGCATATCCTATTGTTTTAATAGAAATATTCTGTGACCATATATCCCATTAATATATTGTAACTTTTCCCATGTTTACATATATCCTTCTGCTTTACCATTTTTAATAGTACCATGTTACTGCATTACATAGAGTACCATGATCTCTTCGTTATTTTTAAATTATGAAATATTTTATTCATATGGGAACATACACAGAAGAATAGACATAGTTTGTTAATCTCTGCCATCTCCAGAATGCCCTTTCCTGGAAGCATATAGTAATTTCAGTAACTAATATTTGAATTTCACTCTATAGTTTACAATGCACATACACATATTATTTCATTTGATCCTTACTACCACTCTCGAAAGTTGGTATCATGATTATTTTCCTCATTTTATAGATGAACTAAAAAAAGCTCCGAGAGACTAAATGATTTGTCCAGTCCCCTAAATCCATTTAATATCAAGGAGCTGGCTGGGCCCAGCAATAGGCCTGACTCCTGTTAGGGGGGAGGGGTCAGGGGAGGCAAGCAGGGGGGGAAGTGGGGACCAGAGGAGCGGCCCTGCCATGCTCTTCTGTCCCCACCACGTCAGCATTTATCATGTGTACTGACTCTCTCCCTTATGGCCCTGTGTGCTTCTGAGGACAGACTCCTGTCTTCATTTCTCTCTCTACCCCTGCTGCCCACTACAAGGCTTAGTATACAATACTCAGTTCATGTTTGCTGGTCTGTGTTTAAGTGGGTGGATGGATGGATGGATGGATGGATGGATGGATGGATGGATGGATGGATGGATGAAAGGTAATCAAAGAGATAAGCAAATTGTTGAGGCTGAATTTTGATAGCTTTCTTTCTCAATGACTCTATTTTCAGTTCAGAAATTTTAACAAGAACCCATCGTGGTGTCTTTGAGTTTTTGTACTTCTGCAAGTTTGGGTCACCACCACAAAATTCCCACATTGATGTATGAAAAAGTGTGTTCAAAACCAAGGGCAATGAGAAACCTGTTTGCACATCAGATT
Source organism: Rhinolophus hipposideros (assembly GCF_964194185.1). Taxonomy (NCBI): domain Eukaryota; kingdom Metazoa; phylum Chordata; class Mammalia; order Chiroptera; family Rhinolophidae; genus Rhinolophus; species Rhinolophus hipposideros. Next base: position 17,419,799 of record NC_138070.1, on the reverse strand, counting down.
CCCTCCACTTTCTCCAGTGCCTCTCACCCAGCCCCAACTGGAATGAACCACGTTCACCTTACAGGCACCTTCCAAGTTACATTTATGATATCCGTCATTTGGAACTACTTCTTATTTATGATGTATCTCGCTGTGAAAACAATAGCTTAGCAGCTAGAGCATAGTTTGTGGGGATTGTTTCAAGTGCTGTTATGTTGACAGTAAAAGCTGTATAGCAGAATTACAAGAAATTTTGGAACAAAGATCATTCAGATCCCATCAACTAACAAGACAACTTCTGTTTTTGTTTTTGCATAATCCCCTCAAGGTCTTGCCCACGTACACACATTTTTTTTTCCTAGTCACAGGGAGCATGCATTTTTTTTTCTGCCCCTAACATTATTTTAAGAACTTTTTGTCCCATTTTTCTGCATAGACTTCATAATTATTTTTTAAAGGACTGCATAGTCCTCTATTGAATTGATCTGTGTCCCTCAGTGTTTGCTATTTAAGCCGATTCTGCTTTTCCACTAGTCTGTACTGCTGCAATGAAGGTGGTTATGCGTACAGCTTTTGCGTTTGTCGAATGATTTCCTTTGAATACTGCATTCCCCTGGCAGGGTCTGAGCAGCACTGGGTTTGTGGCTCTTGGCCTGCTGCTTCTCCCAAGGCTGATCCAGTTTAGGTCCAGCGGTTGGTGTGTTTCCAGTCTCCAGGCACCCTCACCAGTATCGGATGTTGTTTAAATTTTCTGTTTGCTAATTTAGTAAAAGTGAAATGGTACTTCAGGGTTGCTTTATTTTGCATTTCTTTGATTTTCAAAAGAAATGAGCATTTTCCCCTCTGGTTACTTTGTGGATGTTCTTGGATCTGAGCTGTCTGCTCACACTTACTGTTCTTTGCCTATTTTAGTAAATTGGGGTCTTGATATCTTTTTAAATCAAACTGAGTTTGTCTTTATAAACAATAGCTATTGAATTTTTTCATATGTTTTAGATATTTTCCAGCATTGTGTTTGCCTTTTAATTTTAGATATATATTTGTTGCACAATCTTATTTTCGTAATCAAATCTGTCAGTGTCTTTTTGTTGTTGTTGCTTCTAAGCATAGAAAGCTATCCCCCCTCTGGAGAGCTAATACCGTAAATATTTAATTCTACCTTCTGTTATTTTAAACTCCTTAATTCATCTGGAGTGTATTTGAGTATAAATTGAGTTGCAAATTACATTTTTTTCCAAATTGCTCATCAGTTATTCCAACCCTTTTCTGTTCTTTTATTCTCTTTCTCAGGAATCATACACCAGATGAAAGGTGATTATCATACTGCACTGAAACTCCACAAGACCCACCTGTGCATTGCCCAGGAGCTGAGCGACTATGCTGCCCAGGGCCGTGCCTACGGGAATATGGGCAATGCCTACAACGCTCTGGGCATGTATGACCAGGCGGTCAAGTACCACCGGCAGGAGCTGCAGATCTCCATGGAAGTCAACGACCGCGCCTCGCAGGCGTCCACCCACGGGAACCTTGCTGTGGCCTACCAGGCCCTGGGGGCCCACGACCGGGCCCTGCAGCACTACCAGAACCACCTGAACATCGCCCGCGAGCTGCGTGATATCCAGAGTGAAGCCCGGGCCCTCAGCAACCTGGGCAACTTCCACTGCTCTCGGGGGGAGTACGTTCAAGCTGCCCCCTATTACGAGCAGTACCTCCGGCTGTCTCCTGACCTCCAAGACATGGAAGGGGAAGGCAAAGTCTGCCACAACCTCGGCTATGCCCACTACTGCCTTGGCAATTACCAGGAGGCCGTGAAGTACTATGAGCAGGATCTGGCACTGGCCAAAGACCTTCATGACAAATTGAGCCAAGCCAAAGCCTACTGCAACTTGGGCCTGGCGTTCAAGGCCCTGCTGAACTTCAGCAAAGCCGAGGAGTGTCAAAAGTACCTGCTGTCCCTAGCTCAGTCCCTGAATAATTCCCAGGCTAAATTTCGAGCCCTAGGGAACCTGGGCGATATATTCATCTGTAAAAAAGATATAAATGGTGCAATAAAATTCTATGAGCAGCAGCTGGGCTTAGCTCACCATGTAAAGGATAGGAGACTGGAGGCCAGTGCGTATGCGGCCCTGGGCACTGCATACCGAATGATCCAGAAATACGACAAGGCCTTGGGTTATCACACACAGGAACTGGAGGTGTATCAGGAGCTGAGCGACTTGCCGGGGGAGTGCAGAGCCCATGGGCACCTGGCCGCTGTCTACATGGCCCTGGGGAAGTACACAATGGCATTCAAGTGCTATGAAGAGCAGCTGGATCTAGGACAGAAGCTGAAGGATCCGAGCCTCGAAGCCCAGGTCTATGGCAACATGGGGATCACAAAGATGAACATGAATGTGATGGAGGAAGCCATCGGCTACTTCGAGCAGCAGTTAGCCATGCTGCAGCAGCTGAGTGGAAACGAGTCTGTGCTCGACAGGGGCCGGGCCTACGGCAACCTGGGCGACTGCTACGAGGCCCTGGGCGATCACGAGGAAGCCATCAAGTACTATGAACAATATTTGTCCGTTGCCCAGAGTCTGAATCGCATGCAAGACCAGGCCAAGGCTTACCGGGGCCTAGGAAATGGACACAGGTAAGAATGACAGAGGCACAAAGAGCAGTTGTGATGGCAATGGCAACTTACTGTCGCCCTGCCTGTTTGCTAACTACAAAGCATTTTCATACATAGCTCCATCGGTTCTTCCAATGATTCTGTGAATTTAGCAGAAGATAGTATGGCCCTTATGTTCTGGAGGAAGAAACGAAGGCCCAGAGAGGTTAGGTTAACCTCCCAGATTACACAGCTGCAAAGGGACAGCTGAGAGTCAAACCCAGGGCCCTCTGACTCTAACTGCACTGACTTTTTGACGACATCATAATAAGCAGGATAAAAGAGATAGGCAGTAAGAATGGGAAAGATGAATGATTCAATTTAACTGATCTTTTCTGAATGTCTCCCACATTACATGAATGTGTTCTTTAATACATCACCTGCACCCACCGATTCCTTGGTCCCCGTTTTGTTGCTTTTAGGGAAAGCCACCTGATAATGGCAGGAGTGAATGAACATCATCATGCTAGGTACCTTGCATGGATATCTTGCTTAATATTTATAGCATCCTGTATTACTCTACATTTATTACTCTGCTATGGGTTGCGGGATTTATTATCATCCAGAAACTGAGGCTCAGGGAAAGGAATTCATGTGCCCCACACAACTGGCTTGGTGTGCCGCCAAAATCCATGCTCTCCCCACTCTTATCATGTCATCTCTTAGCAGCACAGAAAGACACACTGTTGGCCAAGGTGATGCTTTCCTTCTGAGTGTGGGGAACCCAAGAAGGTGTCTGTGTCTGCAGAATATATGGCCTCTCCAGATAAGCAGGGGATTAGGGCTCCTGGAGTGGAGCAAGGGCAAGGGTCAAACTAAATCATCACCCACAGAGCGCTCTGAGGGGCTCGGGGTGAAAGATTTATAGCCATTGTAAAGTGATTTCAAAAACATAGTCTAAGCGGTAGTGGAAATTGGGAGGCCCGAAGAAGCAAACAGTTCACTTGCTATCATTGTGCCTATTAATATATTTTATGTTTCCTCTGGGGTGTATATCCCATTGAATCTCAAGCTCTTGGGAAGGTCACTAAGGGATGACTTTTGAATTGCTTTCCAGATTATGAAATTCCCCTGCATCTCACTCTAAGGGCACATGATAGATTTTAGCTTGAAGAGGAGTTAAGAGCTTCTACTAAGTGACAGTGACAAATGCTTTGCATTTTCTCAGGGGCTTCAGCATGTCTGCACCTGCACAAAATAATATCATTGCTGTTCTGTCTGCATCCCACAGGGCAATGGGGAGCTTGCAGCAAGCCCTCGTGTGCTTTGAAAAGAGGCTGGTCGTGGCCCATGAGCTCGGGGAAGCTTCTAATAAAGCCCAGGCCTACGGAGAGCTGGGAAGTCTGCACAGCCAATTAGGGAATTACGAACAAGCCATTTCCTGCCTTGAACGCCAGCTGAATATCGCCAGAGAGATGAAAGACCGAGCTCTGGAAAGTGACGCGGCCTGCGGCCTGGGGGGCGTGTACCAGCAGATGGGGGAATATGACACAGCCCTGCAGTACCACCAGCTTGATCTGCAGATTGCGGAGGAGACCAACAACCCCACGTGCCAGGGCCGTGCCTACGGGAACCTGGGCCTGACGTACGAATCTCTGGGTACCTTCGAGAGGGCGGTGGTCTATCAGGAGCAGCACTTGAGCATTGCTGCCCAGATGAACGACCTGGTGGCCAAGACAGTGTCGTACAGTAGCCTTGGAAGGACCCATCATGCCTTGCAGAACTATTCCCAGGCGGTCATGTACTTACAGGAAGGTAAGCACAAAGGCCCGGCGTGGTCTCTGGCTCTGCTCTGAGATGGAGTTCAGAGTCTACTCAGAAGGGAGCACGCACGGTCTGGAGCATGCACAGTGGCAACCTCTGTCTGGAGCGAGGATCTCAGAGGCCACTTGGCCAGTTCCACTCCCAAACCAGGGTACCCCGTCCTGAGTGCTCCTTCATAGTACAGAGGCGTTCTGGCGTCCAGAACGCATCACCCAGCCTGTCTTACTTTGCTAGCCAGCTGCCCAAGGAGTGGATACTCTCCTTGCTTTTCGGAGCCCTCTACTGAGTGAACAACACCTTCTCATTCAGGGAGAATCAAGTAAGATCTAATTGTGTAAAATTTAAGACTCAGAATCAGAGGAAAATGCTCATCTGTTCCAAGCCCTGTGGTCCCTCTAGAAAATTCCCAAATTGTATCAGAACTTTATACAAGTCAATTTTGCTGTGGCAGCCCAGGTGTAATCCTGAAGCATCAGTCTGAGGGTCACTGAAGCAGTTGACTAGGCTTTCTTCCCAGTGCTTATTACCTTCAATGCTTGGGCTGGTGCCACAGGAGCCTGGTTCCAGGCAGGCCCAGCAAGTGGCAGGGGTTCTTCCCATTCGCCTCTCCCTCCCCCCTCCTCTCCTTCCCTTTTCCCCCAGCTGTCAGGTTCCATGCAGTTACCTAAGGACACTCACTCCTTGGAAGTCCCACAGCGAGTGTTTACCCTCCACCTCTTTTCACTTCTCCTCTGGAAAGCACTTCCCCTCACACAGACACATCGCGTCCTCCCATCCTGGAGGGGAAAACGGCAGGTATGATGTTCTTGGCTCACTAGTAAAAGGAAACGGTTGTTGATTTCAAGTAAAAACTCTCATTTATCGTTTCCAAGTGTTTTTGCATGTATAGTTTATTTAACTGGATTTAATTCTCACAGTAACCTTGAGAGGTTTTTATTCCCTGTTGCAGTAAGTGACCTGAGGTTCAGAGAGTACAATGACTTGCTCCTGACCACGTGGTCAGTGAATGGCGGAGTGGGGCTCAGCCCAGGTTTTCTGACCCAGGAACCACAAGACTCCATGTGAAGTTGCTCCTCACCTCCCAAGAACAGAGCAGGGTTGCGGCAGTCCTATCCCCTATTCCTCCTGAGCCTCAGCTGGGAAGCCAGAGAGAGGGAAGCAGGAAGCAAAGTGGAGAATGGGCCAGGGGCTGGCCAATGGTTCTCGTGTTCCTTTGCACAGACCAGGGATTGCTCTGGCCTACAGGCTGAGAGGTCACTGCGACGGTGGGAGCCCCTTCCCAGACCTTATTTGGCTTCCATTCAATGGGAGCTTGCCTCAATGCATTAAATATGAGAGTTAGCTTTTGGTTTCCTGAAACTGACTGTGGTCAAATTCCAACAGACTGGGGACGATTTTCAGTTGAATTTGTGAAAACTATTAAATTCAGACCCAACATATGACAACCTTTCAGCTGTGTTCTTTTGTACTTCCTGAAATATTGTTTCCATAAAGCAGCTGCTTTGCCTGAGACGTAACATAATTCTATATTTATGGGAAACTCAATTTCGTTTTTATTGTTTCTTGTAGTTTTAAGTCTCGCAGAGATCTAAATTCATACTGTGGCATCTCCACAGTTTCTGTTTTGTGGATGAGCTCCACTGGAGAGCCTGGTGTGCCCTGTGTGCCAAACCAGATACCTCTCAGGAGGTGTCACGGGAGCTGGACACCTGGATGGCCCGTCTAGTGCTCTGAGTTGGGCCTGTACCTTCTTGCAACGTGGGAGCAGTTCAGTGGGAACCACCTCAGTGAGCTCTGCCTCCCGGGTTTCAGAGGGAGTTGTGGAGGAACCTCACTGCACTCCAGTGCAGTAGAATCTCATGTGGTCTGACTGAGTCTTTTGAACAAGCTCTCCAGGTGATTTGTGTCTGCCTCCAGTTAAAACCACTAGTCGCATCCAGCTTTTTCATCCTTTTGCAAATGAAGAAAGGGAGCATGGCGTAATTTAGTGATTCACCTGGAGTTATACAACTAGCTCCTAGCAGACCAGGCTCCTAAGAGGCAGCAGCAGAGAGAAACTGGGGCAGGGCAGATACCATGTCTGTCCTGGCGGGGGGGGGAGGGTGGGGGGTAGGGCTTTTAGCTCTTCATTGTTGAACCTCTGACTGTGGTCCACGGAGTGTCCTGCATGCTGGAGATTCAGCAGGAAACAAAGTAAAGTCCCCGCTCACACAGAATATACTTTCACGGGGGCCACCTCGATGATTTTGACTTCTGACTCATAGACCCAGACTTGGCAGGGATAGCTGCATTGAAGAATGCACAGGGTTAGCTTGTTGAAGATTAAAACAACCAGTATCCTTGTTTTCCCCTAAGAACCATCCTCTTTCATTTGTGTTCCGATTCTGTGAGGTATTTTAAAATGCGAATCACTTGCAAGTATTCTTTTTGTTACCCAATGACGTGATTTAAGCCTGTAATGCTATTTTGAAGTTTTCTGAGTTATGTGCATTTTGAAATGTGTAATATTTTATGAGCTTGAACCTGAGTATCACTTTTATTAGCTTCCCAATTGACTTAGTTATTTTTCAAAAGTCTGAAATTGCATGAGCCCAGCATGCTCAGAAGCAGGCTCCCATCCACCCATAATTAGAATAGAAAAAGGAAGTCCTCCCTTTGTGTGTGCACTTGTAGTGTGCGGGCCTTGTGCTGTCTCCTGCACAGGCTAACTCCTGTGTACAGAGAGCAGGATGAGGGCAAAGTAATGCTGAGAACTGCTTAGTGGCCAGTACAATAAATGCTGCCATCCTATTTGGCTCGCACAAAGCCCCAGAGGCTGCTGGTGTCCTGAAATCCAGGCACTCACTATAGGTAAGTGACGCAAACTGCTGGTGTCTACCTGAAAGCCATTAGACTGAGGTCAGTCTCATTGAAGGCTTTCAGGACTTGTTCTGCAACCCTGCTGAGGCACGTCGCAGTCTCGGCTTAAAGGGAAAACGGACTGGATGTGAAACTCGTCAGCAGCATCAGTAACAGCAGGCAGGGTCAGGCAGTGTGAGCATTCTGCACCCAGGAGGACATCAGCTATGTCTCCCACCAACATTGGTTGGATGCTGTGCACGTGCGATTGGAAAAAGTATCAGCTTGGCTTCTGTGCTTGGCTAAGGAACTGTCAAGGAAAGCTTTTGCCAGCCCAAGAATTGGGTTAGATCACTTTGTAGGCCTGGGGTTCTCACTTGCAAAGCCGGGGATTTCACCTCTGGGAGGGTGGCAGGTTAGGTTCTAGGGTGTGTGCCTGTCATACAAACGTGTCTGCTGCTGACAGCCGTCTCCTGAGCTCTCGCTGGGGCATCTGGGGGCGTCCTGGGAAGGCTGTCACCAACACAATTTGAAGAGCATGCTTACTCTGCCTTGGCTGATTCTACTCTTGTCCTGCACTTTAGCTAGCTATGTGAGCATTTTTTATATACACCTGAGACAGAATTACCATCCGTGACTCCTTGGCAAATGGCATTATCTACCTTCTGTGTGTCCTTAAAATTTCTCTGTCTGATTTCAGGGTTAAGATTAGCTGAGCAACTGGGCCGAAGAGAGGATGAAGCCAAAATTCGCCACGGTCTTGGCCTCTCCCTTTGGGCTAGTGGGAACCTGCAGGAGGCGCAGCACCAGGTGAGCAGTGGGCGTCCTTTCCAGAAGCATGGGAGACCTCGGCATTGCTGTCCTAGTACTGATGACATTGGCCAAAAGGTGCTGACCTCTGCACTTGGTGAACGTACAGGATTTCCAGCCTGAAGCGGCCACAAGTGTTGAACTATAATAAAGATTCTTACTCAGTTGCGTGATAGATTTCTCAATAATTTCCTTGGAATTCTTGTATTATGTGCTGCTGTTCCTCATTAAACCTTAATATGAAATTGCATACATATATTTTAGGACAGAAGTAAGTAATCCAAGAATTCATAATTATTGGATTTAATATCTTTGTAGGTTTCTAGTTATATCAATAGATACTTCTCGCTCTCTTTTCTCTCTCTCTCTCTCTCTCTTTCACACACACACACACGAGTTCATGTTTCTCCATATGTGTAAATAGTTGAAGAGAAAGCTGGCTCTGGAGATTGGGAAGATCCCTAGAGTTATGGGTTCCTCTGGCAGGTTGAAGAAGGGGTGCGATGGCATCTCTAAAATGACACACTTAACCGCTTGGGCAATGTGTGGGTAATCACTGCAGGAGGCCCTGGGCTGGGCAGAGGAGGCCAAAGGATAAGGGAATCAAGGCTCCACAGGAATTGAAGACATGACGTGACTGCATTTTTGCCATTGCACCCTGGGATGTTATGGTGTTTTACTGTACTTTTTAAGCTATTAAAAGCAATTGAAAGAATTAATTCTCTAATTATCTGGTTTTAAAAATTAAAACTTGTATTGATATCTGACCTACAAGTACTTTCACTCACTGAACTTAATCCTGAAATAACCCTGTGAGGCAGAATGACAACTGTCCCCTTTATAGAGAAGAAACTGAGAAGAAACTGTCCCCTTTATAGAGAAGAAACTGAGAAGAAACTGAAAAGCCACGCAGCAAATTGGTGTCCGAGTTGGGAATACATTCCTCTTTCTTAGTCCGTCTTTTAGTCTCAGAATTCTATTTTTTAAATTTGCATGAACTTAACATTTGATACTGTGTTTCCAGCAGATAAATAGCAGAGAAAAGTCCTGTGATCTCACTGATAGAGAAGCCGCTAGAGCAGCGGGACAGTGTCTTCTTAGGATTGTGAGCGTCTGTTTCCGCGGGTGTCCCTGTGGTGGGCGTGGCTCCAGGGGAGCTTGTCCAGCAAAGGCGGACCCTGGGGTGCTGTTGCAGAAGGCAGGATTTCATTTGGCTGAAGTGCCTATAAAAAGCTATCGGCCTCCTGAGAGTGCGGCTGCCTTCGTCTCATTTCCCCCCAGCCTCATCCATTTCTAGCCTTCCTGCTCCTCACCTGTTCTCACGCCAATCCTTTGGCACCGTGAGGTGTGGCGGTGCTCAATTACAGTTTCTTGGTGACAGGAGGCAAGGCCTTTTGTTTTTTTAATGCAAAATCAGCACTTGGTTGGATTAATAGCTGTTTTTTGTTTGTTTTTTTTACAACTTTCAGACTATAAGGCTATAACCCGTCTTTAGGGTCTCCCTTTGTCTGTCAAAAATTGATTACATAAACTATAGTTTACATGGTATGATCTGCTGCCTTTCCACTAGGACCTACCTGGAAATAAAGGTTCATCCCTTGAAACCTTTAAAACATTGTTTTTAGGTTGTGCACCAAGATATGAGCAAAAGTTGTCTTTAGTCAGTGAACAGCTTGACAGTGGTTTCTGGAGAATGGATAACACTCTTTGTCCCCAACTTGCAGCTCTATAGGGCATCGGCCTTGTTTGAAACAATCCGACACGAGGCACAGCTCAGCACAGACTACAAACTCTCCCTTTTTGACCTGCAGACGTCATCCTACCAGGCCTTGCAGCGGGTGCTCGTCAGCCTAGGTGAGAGCAGCTGGGGTTCGCACCGTGTGAGTGTGTGTGTGTGTGTGTGTGTTTGTGTGTGTGTGTGTCCTAAGTCGTTTAGGGATTGCTGTGACAAAATAGGATTTGTAATTACCATAGACTCTGTGGCCACAACCACAATCCAGCCATTGAACACTTGTTCATTTATTCAGTATATATTTATAGAGCACCTACTATGTGCTGTGTACCAGCCCTGGGGATTAAAGTCAAGAAGGCCTGGTTCCTGACCTCAAGAAGCTCTTGGCCTATAGAGACACAGAAGTCAGTGAGGCCAGGATGGTGTGACCAGTGCTAAGGGAGAAGAAACTCGGGTGCTGTGGAAACAAAGTGGCTTGGCAGGCGGCCCTAGGAGCTGGAGAAGGTGTCCTGGAGACAGGGACACTTGAACCAGGTGCTCCCCCCAGGTTCCCTGCGCCATTGATTAGCTCTTGGGAGGAGAACCTGAGAAGACATCTGCCCCCTCCCCTATTACCTCTCGGATGCATCTGTTAGTTGCTGTCCAGTAAGTGTTTTTAATATCTGGGTCTGCCCTCTAGACGGTGACAGAGTCAGCGGTAATTCTGCCAGGCCTGGGAGCTGCATGGCACTGGGGCAACATGCATCTTCCCTCACCAGGGCCTTACTGATGCAAACACCTTCTTCCCTGTCTTTTGCCTCTTCTCAGACCTGTCCATCTCTGCCGACCATTTTCCCCAAGAAGAGGTATTGATTGGAACTAACAATGTCTTTGAAATTGGATGTTGAGGCTTTTTCAGAGCCTGTCCTTTGCTGTATATGTGTGGATACTCAGACTTCCCCTGGAAAAATGCGCCTGTTAAATGTGCTCATTGCCTGGGATTACAATTTATTATCTATTATAATCACAGTGTTAAGTCTGTCTAACACGTTGGGGCTGATTTGCCAGTGTTCCCAGAAATGATCCCTGCTGTTCCAGTTAAAAACTTAGTAGAGTAAAAGAAGACATTTACATACACACATGTAAATCCCCACTGTCTACTGACACTTGAACTGTAAGAAGTGGGGCCTCCTTGAAATGCTGCCAGGGCCGCAGCATCTGGTCTCCTGCCTCTGCCTGATCTCTCTTTGGACCCTGGTTCTAGCAACTCTTCCACATTTGTATTTATGACACAAGCGAATCCTCCTTCAGAATTTGTAGACAATCCTCACTTGAAAGCATGCTGCTTTATATTTTTGGTGCTCTCATAAGTGTGCATTCTCTTTTAAACTAGATTACAGACTAGTTTCTTAGAGGAGGTGGGATTAGAAGTTGGATTGAAGACTGAGGAAAAGCTTGAAAGAGAAGCAATTTCAAAGAACTAGAGACCTCAGAGGGGCCAGCATGTGTAAAGGCACGGGTATAATTTGGGGGGTGGGGGCATGTGAGGAAGTGGGGCTAGACAATGTGATGCTTAGAGGGGCTGCATTGAGTAGACACAGAAAGACGGTGCCTCTGCCAATGTCAAAGGGGAACCGAAGTTGAGCAGGGAAGTGAGAGGATAGCCAGAGAACAAGGCATCAGGTTCAAGAGGCAAGTGAAGGGGGTCAGAGCAACTCGGGATGTGGAGGATGAATCGTCTGATCCCAGTTGGCTGTCTTGTGGGGTGGCTGCCAGACAGGGGAAGGCCCCATGGCTGAGGGTGGCGTGGAATCCGAAAATATGCGCTTTGGTAAGAGTGGACGCTGCACCCATCATCGGGGGCCGGGGGTTGGATTTGAAACAGTGTGACTGAGACTGCCACACATTGGAGTGCAGGGGCAGTGAGATTGCTGCCCAGGCTTTCTACCCGTGCTGGCCCTCTCCCCAGGGAGTCCTCAGCCTGTCGCTCTTGTCTCCTAGGCCATCATGATGAAGCCCTGGCTGTGGCAGAAAGAGGACGGACAAGGGCATTTGCGGATCTTCTGGTGGAAAGACAAACAGGACAGCAGGACTCTGACCCCTACTCCCCGGTCACCATCGATCAGATCTTAGAGATGGTCAATGGCCAGAGGGGACTGGTGCTTTACTATTCCCTGGCTGCAGGCTACCTGTATAGCTGGCTGCTTGCTCCTGGGGCAGGTAAGGTCTCTTTACTTACATGGGCACAGGGCAATTATACACTCTACCATGCCTGTCTGATGAATAGAGGTGAAAGGAGCATGAGCATGGATCAGCCTAAGGAGCTGACGGCTGCTTTCAGCAAAATCTCAGCCACCTCGATATTCCGAGGGGGCATTCAGTTAATAAGCCAGCCCAGCTTTCTCATTCCCCCTAGAAATCGCTGCTCCTCGCCAGCGAATGTGGAAGCATTTATCATGGAAGACTCAGAGCAGGATTAATTTCACTAGCAGCCCCATTTTTAGGCAGGTGTGTTCATTAGCTAATAACGCGATGACTGTAAGTCCTAACAAGTGCTTTCTAGATAGGATTTAATCATTGTGACCCTTTGTCATGGTAAAGTAAGAGACTAAAATGATAATGGCAAGTCCTCTCACAGTATATAAATGAAGTCTCGCGCTTGAAATTTCTGAGTTTAGCAGAACCTATTTTAACCAGTTCCATTGTAAATCTATTTCAGAAGTAAAAATCCCTTTTGATTAAAATCAGCATTAAATGTTTAGGCTGTAGCAGTTTCACCAAATACCGACCCACTAATTAGCTGTTAGGGCCATATTCTTTTGCATAATAAAATGCTGATGGCTTTGCCATGTTGGAGACACCCCAGATCCAATTAGAGTTTATTGACTGGGGAAGTGGATCTTATCATTGGGAATCTTGAAGAATGAGCTTCTTGAATATCTGTAAGCCAATTTCAAAAAGTTCAACTGCCAGGAAAATTGACAAGATTTTCTTGATTATGTTTCCATCCCTTTGATTAAAAAAAATGATGGCTGGATGACAGCTCTCAGATGCTTCTTGGGTTCTGAGCATTCGTGCCTGTACCTTCTGTGCCTCAGCATTATTTGTTATCATCTTTTCCCCTTAATTACATGTTTTTTATGGGCTTTCCATGGGGAACATTGTTACTCTGACCTTTTTATGCTAAAGGTTTTAAGCTGTGATCCTCGTGGTGACGTGGCGCGTTTCAGCCATAATGTAATGAATCCCCGTGTATCCCTTTCCCCAGAGGGGCACTAATACCCAGGAGGACATGGCCGACGACGGAAGTATCAGGCTCTTTCAGTCTGTGGTTGTTACGTTTTGGGGACGTGATTTGACAGGTGGTATATCCAAATCCCTGTAATAATGAGCCATGTATAATGAGGCTGCTATTGTTTCGCTTTCTGTTCCCTTTGCTCTTAACGAGACTCTGAAGCTTTCACGGGAGCTCTAATCCAATCAGAAAGGACCAGCATTTTCCAGGGCTGACACACCTCATTACCATTTGAGAATATGTCCTATATTTATTACCAGAAAACCACTATAGATTCCCTCAGTTTCATGTAGCCATCATTTTTTGCTTCTTTAATCCATCAATGACCGTTGACCAGTTAGTCTTATTTATAAATGATTTAAAATGTTTTCATCTGGCCTTTGTACTACATATTTATTTTGATTTGCTTTTGTGAAATGAAAGGTCTTTGAGTAACACAGTTTCTACTTGGCTGGTTATATTTTTATGCAGGATGTCGTTCCTGGGGAGACTATACCCTAGCATGCTCACGCACTATTCCTGAAAGAAAATGTTCCCTAGTTGGTGCTTCTGAGAAGCACCTATTTTGAAATACCAATGAAGTAGTCAGCATTCCAGGAGCTTCTGAATATATCGTCAGAAGCAAAAGCCCTGTCTTGAATTCCCTGGTATCAAGTACCAAACCTAATGGTGCAAAATCTAAAAAGGTGTGATCTAAAAAGGGCACTGACCAAACTTCTGAAAACCCTCTTGACACCTTGGATTTCAGAATTTCTTCATATAGTTTGGAGGATGACATGCTGGTCAGAGAGGTCACATGACATCAGCATTGCTGTTACCTGTCTTCCATCTGTCCTTCCCCCAACCCCAATCATGGATAATGTTGGCTATCCCTGTCTTGTTTTAGGAATTCTGAAGTTTCACGAACACTACCTGGGTGATAACACAGTGGAAAACTCCAGTGACTTCCAGGCTGGCAGCAGTGCAACTCTTCCAATAGCCACCAGCTCGGCCCTAGAACAACATATTGCCAGCGTGCGCGAGGCCCTGGGGGTGGAGTCTTACTACTCAAGGCAAGTAGTAGAACGTTCCCAATCCCATCTACAGAGACTGTCTCAGGGTTGTTTGTTTGCTTTGTTTTTTCTTTTGTAAGTATGCTATTGGAGATCTTATGGAATTCACACTTTTGTGCTTAGTCTATTCACAGTTGCTGTAGCGAAAGACATATGTGTCTCTGGAGTGCAACCCCCTTAGTGAGCTATGCTTATCCCTTTTGGTACTTTCCTTTCAGACAGGGAAGGGTCTCATCAGAAATGCCCATTTTCTAAGGAGGGTTAGTAGAATGTTTAAACATAAATATGACTTTGAATTTAACATATCAGTTCATTAAAACTGAGATGAGGTTTAGTTATAAACAGATTCGTAATGAGTTTGTACAATGGCTGAATGCTTGTTTGAGAGAGTAATTTAGCACCTGTGACAGGGTCTGTGCGTGGATCTGGGTGCTGGGGGGCTGAGATGGAGGAAGTTGAGCTCCCAATATCGTGGATAAAGAAGAGAAGGGCTTTTTGCAAAGACTGTAAATGTTATGTGCTTATGGAAACATTTGGTCATGCTTGACTACTTTACATGTGGGAAATAGCTTCCACAGGCACCCTGCTTCTGGGGAACATCCAAAGAATAGGGTGCCTTAGAGCTGCTCGTGGCCAGATTTTCCATCCTGTGATTAACAAGTGTTGAGAAAGTCTGTGTGTCAGAGAATCTGCTGTGTTAGCTGGTGTCAGGTCCCAAGAATGTCTGCTTGTCTCCTGAATGCTTTCATTTGTAATCATGAAAATCCTAAGACATCGCTGTGATTTCTTTCGAGATGCTTATCCCAGACTCCTGAGTGTGTGGTGGTCATTGCCAGCAGCTGGATTTATCTTTGAAGTGCTTATGAAGTCGGGGACAAGTTCTTAGATGAAAAATAGTCTTTGGATAATGTAATGTCAAGACTGGAAGGGGCTATAGTGGTCATCTCGTCCAACTCCTCCTTCATTTAGCAGAAGCCAGCACTGCCTCGAACTTGCTGACAGCTGAATTAGTGTCAGAGCCAGGATCAAAACAATCTAGATCTCACCCAGACTCCCAGAACAGTGCTTGTTTTGTTTTTAATTATCAAAATTAATATCATACTCGGAGAAAATAGCTGAGGCATGTAAGAATGTCGTCTCTAGCTTCTGCTTGTATGAAGTCTGAGCAGGCATCAGCCACATGCACACACTGTTGTCTGTTTTCTTCTCTGACTGCTGTGTATCCTGGAGCAACCCCGTCCTTAACCCTGGGTAGTGTTGCGGTGATTACAGGGGCTCGACTGTGTGGAAATCCCAAGGAAGGAAGAGGCGATTCCCTAAGATTTAATTGGCCATAAAATAGGTTAGGCCAGGGGTATACAAAGCTGCTTCAGCGACAGAAAGACACTTAGGCCATTCTAATTAAACTGTCACCTGACCAAAGGTATTGCATATTCACAGCAAGTATTAGAGGGGAATAGCTGGCCAGCAGCAGAAACACACAAAAGCAAAGTCAGCAGGGCAGACGTGGCGGGCAGTGCCCATTTCTGACACTGTCAAAGGGAGAGAGAATCTTGGCTAAGGGACTCACAGTCCCATTGGAAGCCTGTTCCTGTGGTGGACTTGCAGCCATCGTGCTCTCTTATCCTGCCTGCCTCCCATAAATATCTGAGTGCCTACTATGTGCCATGCGCACTCGAGATTGGAATGAGTAGTAAGTAAGGCAGGCGTGGCTCCAGCTCTCGGGGAACAGAAAGGTAATAAACAACAGAGCATATCAAATCTTTTAATTAAAATTGTTGTAAGTACTTAAATGAAAATGCAGGAAGTAATGAAAATGTATAAGTGGGGGTGGGAAACCTATACCAAGGAGTTATGGAGGCTTTCATGAGGAAAGGATGTTTGAGCTGAGCTTGGAAGGAGGACGAGAAAGAAACTAAATGGAGGCCACCCCAAGCGTATACACCAATGCCTTCGGTCACCTTCAGTGGACAAGACCTCACAGATCATCCTCCTGCCTTCCCTTGTTCAGGTCTCATGCTTCTTGTTAGACTTTCTGATTGTCACTTGGTTTCTCATGTAAATCTACTTGCAGATAAAGAATGTGCCTAATTAACTGACATTCTGATTTGTACAAAAGTCGGCTGCCAAGAGGCAAAGCCTCTGAGTACATGAAAGCGTCCTATTTTCAAACTCGTAAGGCCAGAGCTTGAACTGAGATGAGATCATGAAGGGACCCGGGTGTGTGCCACCTGCCGTTTGAACCGCCGCACATGCACAGGTGGTTTCTGTGTGCCATCTCCCGTACAGCAACTTGGTGGCATACCCAGGTCACCTCAGTCCAAACCAAGCATTACTAGGGCGCAGCCTGTGTGAAAATCCAGATTCCACCTGGTCCCAATTTTCATGGAACTAGATTAGAATTCATCCCAAGAAGGAAGAAGGTTATCCTTTGACTCTTGCCATCACCCCTCTCTTAGGTACAAACTAAGGAATCCTTTTACATGATATAGGAGGTTAAACACTTATACGTCCAGGTGCCGTTTGAATTGAAAGAAAATGGCTTTTGGGTGCAGCTCTCCATCAGTGGCGAGGGGAGGAAGGACTGTTAGCTTGCTTACATTCCCCACATTTATCTCTCTCCTCTGCCCTGTACAGAAGGTTAACAAGTTAGGCCGAGTCCTTAGGCTGTCTAGGATGGCCGCGGGCCTGATGCTCAGCATGACCTGTTAGGAGCTCTGATCGCCTTTGGAGCGTGAGAAATAAGGTCTTCCCTGCCGCTTTGGACGAGTCTTTTAGAAATGTGTTCACATTTCGTCAGCTTCAACTCAGGTTCTTGCGATATTAAAATTGAACACTTTAGAGGCATGATTTGAATTTATTAGAATGGAGTTTTTCTGAGACTCCAGTTTCTGCCTCAGTTTCATAAAAATAGTAAGAAAATTTCAGTGCAGATGAGTTATTTTTCATCTATAAAATTCAAAATATTTGTAAAGCCATCACGCTCAATGACGGTAAGGATGCAGTAGATGAGCAGTCTCATACCTAGTGATATCAATTGGTTTAGCCTTTCTAAAAATAACTTATCAGTACTAACAAAAATCTGTAAAATGTTCATGCCCTTTGACGCCCAAATTTTCATTTTAGAAATAGAATAAAGGTGTATACATAAGAATATTTATAATAGGTCTATTATTATAGAAAAAATAAAAACAACCTAAATGTCCACAATAATTGAATGTCAAATTATTTCATATCTATCCAATATAATATTAATTAATATTAATTAATATCCAATATAATATTATGTTGCAATTAAAATTACTTTGACAGAATTTTTAATAACATAAGCAGATGTTCATGACAAAATATTAAGTGAAAAATACCATATAGAACTATTGTATATAGTATAATTTAAATTTTATAATATATACAGAAAATGGGTATGAAAAGTAGGGAAAAAATCCTTGGAAGGAAATACACCATAGTGTTGAGTGGTAACTAGAGGTCGATGGTGGAATTATAGATGCTTAGTGTTTTGTTCTTTGGATTTCTCTTTATTTTCAGTTTTTCGCAATGAACATATATTACTTTTTAAGTCAGAAATAGCCATAAATAAACAACTCTGTCATTCAAAAGGGAAAAGAAAAGGAACCTTTCTGTAATTTCAGTTTACAGAGAATAAAATCCATGTTTCAGAGCCTGGCACCATGATCTAGCTCTAGGAAGGCATTCTGGGTTTATATTTCATTCTTGACTTTCGGTGAATGCCATGTTCTAGTCACTACACCTTCCTCTCTGTTCCCTAAATGTACTCTGTGACTTCTTCCCTCTATCTCAGGCGTCTCTAACCTCTGGATCTGTGGGTACTGCTGCCCTCTAAACACCTCTGCCTGAGTATTTGCAGGCATCTCTAGTCTAAAGTATCTGAAGCCCAACTCTTGAGTTTCCCCATTTCTCCTGCAAGTCAGTCAGTGTGATACACCACGTTAACAGAATGAAAGACAAAAACTCCACCATCATCTCAATAGACACAGAAAAAGCATTTGACACTATTAACTCCCTTTCATGATAAAAAAAAAACCACTCAACAAACTAGGAAAGAAGGAAATTACCTCAACGTAATAAAGGCAATATGTGAAAAGCACCCAGCCAACATATTCAATGGTGGCAAGTGAAAGCTTTCCCTCGAAGATCAGGAACGAGGCAAGGACGCCCTCTCTTGCCATTTCAGCACAGTACTGGGAGTCTCAAACAGAGCAGTTAGGCAAGAAAAATGAAATACGAGGCATCCGAATAGCAAAGAAAAAAGTATTATTATATCTGTTCACAACGACATATGTACAAAATCCTAAAGATTACACACACACACACACACACACACACACACACCCTGCTAGAACTAATAAACAAATTCAGCAAAGTTGCAGGTTACCAAATCTACACACAAAAACGAGTGCCATTTACAATGGCATCAAAAATAAAATACTTAAGAATAAGTTGAACCAAGGAGGCAAAAGACTCATACACTGAAAACTGCAAAACATTGCTGAAAGCAATTAAAGAAGGTACAAACAAATGTAAAGACATTCCATGCTCATGGATTGGAAAGGTAATCCATGCTCATGGATTGGAAAGGTAGTATTGTGAAAATATCTATACTACTCAAAGCAATCTACAGATTTGATGTAATTCCTACCAAAATCCTGATGGTATATTTTGCAAAAAATAGAAAAAAATCCTAAAATTCATACGGAAACTCAGAGGATCCCAAGTAGCCAAACAATCTTGAGAAAGAAAAACAAAGCTAGAGGCCACACACTTCCCGATTTCCAAACATGTCATAAGCTACCGTGAGGTACTGGCATAAACCCAGACACATTGACTAATTGACTAGAATAGAGATCTCAGAAATAAACCCTTACGTAGGTGGTCAAATGGTCTTTGATAAGAGTGGCAAAGCTACATGTTGGGGAAAGGATAGTCTCTTCAACAAATGGTGTTGGGAAAACTGGATATTCACATGCAAAAGAATGAAGCTGGACCCTTGCCTTCTAGCATATGTAAAAGTGAACTTGAAATGAATTAAAAACCTAAATGTAAGACCTGAAACTATAAAATTTCTAGGGAAAGCTTTGTTACATTATACTTGGTAATGTTTTCTTGGATATGACACCAGAAGCAAAGGTAACAAAAGCAAAATTAGACAAGTGGGACCACATAAAATATTAAAGACTTCTGCACAGCAAAGGAAACAAAACAGAGTGAAAAGGCAGCCTGTGAAATGGGAGAAAATATTTTCAAACCATACATTTGGTAAGAGGTTAATATTTATATATAAAGAATTGCAATCTAATAAGAACAAAAATAATCCGATTCAAATTGAATAGACATTTCTCCAAAGAAGACATACAACTGGCCAATAAGCCCATGAGAAGATGCTCACCATCACTAATCATCAGGGAAATGCAAATCAAAACCACAGTGGGATTTCACCTCACACCTGTTAGGACAGCCAGTATCAAAAACCCAGAAAATAACAAGCATTGGTAAGCATGTGGAGAAATTAGAACTCTCGTGCACTGTTGTTGGTGGGAATGTAAAATGCTGTAGCCACTATGGAAAACAGTATTGCAGGTATGCTTTTTACCACAATCACAAAGTACAAAAGGTACGTTTGAATCCATCCATTTGTGTCTCCACTGCCATGAGCACAGTGGCGGTCTGGTCATCTGTACCCTGAGCTGCTGCTACCCCTCCGCTCTGACCGCCCTGTTCCTTCTCCTTCCCACAGCCTTCCAGTCCCTTCAGCCAAAGGGACCTTTCATAGATGTAGTTGGGACGTGTTTCTTTGTTCTCCCTCTCATCACAAAGCCCCCAGACACACTTAATCCCTTAAAGGTTGTGATGGTCTTTAGACTCCAGCTTGCATTCCTTACGCTCGCTCGCCTTCTCAGCACATGTGACCCAGCCTCTGTCCACAGCTTGAATGGCACCTCTAATCCTTCAGTGTGGCGTCTCCCTGTGCCCTACTCCCCCCGCCCCAGCCTGCTTTCACTGCCTAGGATCTGCCAGGGCTTTCCCACCTTAAAGTGTTGCCCATGTCCTTCCTTCACTGCGAAGTTCTGCGTGCCGTTCTTGGTATGGCTGGTTCCTTCTCATCCTTCCGATTCCTGCTTAAAGCCACTCGTCAGAAAAGCCTCTCAGAAGCTTCACGGTTGGTTTTGTTCACCTCGCACACCCAGTCCCCTTGGCAGTCCTGTGACATAGCGGATACTTAATGAGTGTTTGAGAGAACAACTGACTGACTGAATGAATGAAGTACTTCTCCCTTCGGCTGGAATTGTCCTTCTCTTTCACTGTCGATAGTCTCATTACTCTGTAGAGCCCTGTTCAAATCTCACACTGTTCCCATCAGGACCACCCAGATTCCTGCTTGTCCAAATCAGATTTTTGCTCCCCTCTGGAGGCTGTCTAACAGTAGTACTTATTTCGTTCTTCATTGTTTCATAATCACCTAGTTTGTATGTCTTCCTAAGCAGATGGTGATGCCGTGGAAAACAGGTGCTATGCCCTGTCCTCCCTGAATCCTTAGTCTAACACAGTGCCTGGCCCATCGTGAGATGTCACTAAGTTTGAAATTTAGTCACCGGAGATGTGCTTTGAGCAGACTCTGTTCATGCAGGGCTGGTTTACTGCTTCTCTTTTTCTAGTGGATGTAAAATGTCCTGTGTCCCCAGAAACTGAGTCTCTGTGCCTTGGGGAACACCGTCATTCAATTATCCACAGCCTGGCCATGGTGTTCTTGTTATTCTGCAGACTGGTTTTGCTCTCCTTAATGGCGTTTTACTGCTAAAAGGAAGTACAGTGCTACAAAGGAGTTTCTGAAAATGGATTTAAAATAAAAGAACTGCTTTTATTAAGTGTTTAATAAGAACTTCCCGTCCCTTTCTCCCAGATCAAAAGAGGCGTCGATTAAAACCGCTGTGTAGAACACGAACCTCCCATAAGGGAGATGTTATGAATTTCAAAACACATCTTTAGGTTTTAATTCTGATATGTAGCCAGAGTCTTGCTGCTTCCTAGGCACCTGGGACAGTGCAGTGTCACTTTGGGGGTGCTGAGCTGACTAGTTAGAACCCTAGTCAGGCTGTGCTCAATAGTGGGTCAGAGCTGGAAGGAGTGCTCCCAAGGGGTTTTAAATAAATTGCAATTATAGACTGCCCTTAAAATGGGGGTAAATATTCCTTCAGTGTAAATGACTATTTAAGCCTTAATAACCTATAGCTATTACGTTTTTTCCTTTTGGTACTTTTCTACATTTCTAAATTTTCTATAGTGAAAGTTATTTTTATAATCAAATGCATTTTCTTATTTCAAAATACTGAGTAATTTCGATTGCACCAGTTCATAAACGTGGATGACTCCAGTTGGTTCTAAACAGATAACAAGTTGCTTTTGTTCACAAGTCTGACAATGCCAACTGTTGGAGGAGCTGTGGGTCCACAAGATATCTTATTGGTAGCCAGGAGAGGTAAATTGGCTAACCACATCAGAAGACAGTTTAGTATCACCTTCTAAAGTGAAATATTCACAAACCCTTTGATCCAGATATACACCTTAGCTGTAATATCCACAAGAGGTTCTTGTACACGAGCAAGAATGTTCAGAGCTGCACTGTAAACAATAGCAAAAGCCTAGAAATACCTACATGCCACCAGTGAGAGCGTGGATGAGTATATGGTGATATAATCCAAAAATGGAATATTAAGCAGTGGTCAAAAATCGATGAGCCATAGTAAACCCAAAGATGAAGCTAAATCTTAGAAAAATAATATTAAGTGAAGAGAGGAGGTCCCAAAATACTGCCTACAACATGATAACTTTTTAACAGAGTTAAAATAGCTAAAATATAAATATGTTTTTAGGGATACAGCTAGATGCAATAACACTTACATAGAAAGGACAAGCAGGGAGTGATGGCCACGGGCTTTGGGGTCGGACTTGCCTCAGGCTGGGAAGGCAGTGGGTGGGCTCCAGGGAAGTTAACAGGTAATTTGGTATGTTATTCTCCAGCTTGTGTTTTGGGTGGTGGTGGTGTGAGCATTTACCACATTATTAAAAATTAATAAATAAATGAAAGCGAGCCATGCATGGATCAATGAGGAAAGGGTGTCATGAACCAAAGATTATGATTAATCCAATCCTAAAGAAATTCCACCACCCCCTAAACAAAGAAGGAAAGAAAGCAGGGTTTTCCTTTTGTTTGTTTTGTTTTTTTTTTTAAACAAATGAATTGCAAGAACAAGATTGCAACAAGGACATATTTGATTGATGTAAATGGACAACTGAGAGACTGATTTAAATTATTTGTATCTGTTCTTCTAAGTAAGTACCTAAGCACTGGTCATTGTTACATTGGCTTATTTTCAGTTATAGCAGGTCTTTGAAAATGTCAGACTGTCTTTCCAGTATTTTCTAATGCTGGCTTTTTGCTAATCAAGGCTGACCTCTCAATTAATTCAAACTGGTAAGGTTTAATTTTACAAATCAAACATTTTTTTCTTTCTTCAAATCCTTTCCAGAATTCTGTATAGTAAAAGTAGATATAATATGTGGGGGCATTTATTTTGTCCCTTAAAACAAAGTTTCCCAATTACATTCTAAGTTATGTAGTACCATTTTGAAAATATTTTACAAGCATGGAGTCAGTCTGTACCAGAGCTGGTGCTGAGCCTGGAGATATGTGCATAAATAATAGCTGAAATTCTTGGCCTTACAGTAGCTCACAGTACGAAACAGTCAACAAATGTGTACATTATTAGTCCACCGTGTGCGAAATGTTATTAAAAAGGTTCTAAACAAAGAAGGCGGTGCTCCCTACTTGGGGGCCACTCAGTGGTTCAAGAGGCTTCCAGGGAAGTGACCTTTGAGCTGGGCCTTAAAGGGTGAGGGGAGAAAGTCATTCTAGGCGAGGAGTTCCTCCCCGGGCAGCGGCCTGCAGGAAGGAAAGTGCCCAAGTCCTGAGGTGCTGACTGATGGTGTCACTAGGAGGCAGCTCAGCCTGCAGCTGCAGGAATTGTCGTCTCCTACGTCACAGGTGCGCACCTGCCTCCCGACGCTCACCTCTTCCTTGCAAGATCCGAAGTCTAGCACCCTTCCTGATGGGGTGGGCTTGCCTGGCCGAGCCTCTTATGTACGATCCTCTTGTGACATGACTGGGTTCCACAAGGTCGGCCTTACCTATGAGGTGACTCACTCAGGCTCAGCAATCTCTGTTTGAGGGGGAAAAAAAGAAAGAGATGATGCCGGGTTAGGGATTAGGGCGCTGAAGAGACACAGCTGCAGAAATGAGTGGAACAAACACACTGTAGACGCTGGTCTTATGCCCCGGATTCCCGAATTTGGATTCCTTCCAAAAGGCTGAGTACAAAATGAACTCAGAAAGCTTCAGCAAGCTGCTTAGTGTAAGTCAGCAGCTTAGCAAGAAGGATAAGTGTAGTTGATCATCTTGTGTGACCTCCGAAATAGCCTCAATTGAATCCCCTGTTGTATTTCTCACGAACTTCTTTAAAAGCAGAATTCTTGAAATTGCTAGATAGGAGTTTTCCCATTTATACGTGGCAGGGATAACCTGGTGAATGGTAGAATCCGCCTTCAGACAAACAGCAGGCCCCAGTAATGCAGGGAAAACCATTAGTGCCTGTCATTCCGCAAGTGTGGGCCTAGAGCTGTGCGTGGCCTGGGCCTCCCTGGGCCGGGGGCTGACACGTCTGCACCTGGGCCACAGGGCAGGGGCCAGTTTGGTATGATGCCATGAAGACCTGGGTGGGCACTAGTGGGCACCAGACATTTCTTCTTCTATCTCTTGTGCCACGGTCCCAAAACTTGGAATGGCATTCCTGTTAGAACTCGGGTCGAGGGGAGAATGGGTGGGGCAAATCCGCTGGCCAAGTGAGACCTTCAGCCCTTTCCTCTCAGTTCTGTGTCAACTGTTGGGTGGCTGTTGCCGCAACCAATTGTGTCAAAATTCTTTGAACTAATCAAAATTCAACATCCCTGACTTTGTATATCTGCCCTGTGCTCCAGTGAAATTGTCTGGCCTTTTATTTTGATTGATTCTACGCAGCTTTATCTAACAATCAATATGTAAGACATTTAATGTATAACTCTAGACTTCCCTCGCTTTGGAAAAATAAGCCCAGGATAGCCACCAAGTTCCTCTTTGAACTGACTGAAACAGGCATTGTTTGTCATCCCCTTTGTCCTTTTATGATTTGAGCACAGTGGTAAGGAGGCTCAGAAGGAGTGCCGTCCTGAAAGGAGCACATTTTACTGTCGGACCCACAACCCACACTGTTCTACTAGCTGGGTTTTCCTCCAGTAATGCCACGTGGCACCTCCGTTTCAGAGACTTGTAACCACAAACATGTATTCTTCCCCTGGGTCTGCAGGCCCCCTGGCATTCCGCTTTTGGCTGCCTGTGCAGCTTAGGCCCTGTGTCTCACCTTTCTGTGACTGGCGGTAACGAGACAAAGACTCTTCTCATAGCGGAAATCAGGATCGCAAGAGATCAAGCAAAATAATCAGGCACGTGTAAAACCCTGCTCACCTCTCAACCTCTCACGTTCCATTGGCTAAAGCAAGTCGCCTATCAAGACGAGCATCAGTAGGGTGGGGAGTCCATCTCTCCCCTGAGTGAATATGTGCTAAATAGTAAGACAGTCTCCCTCTCCCCCACCCGTGGAGACCTGGAGGGAGAGAAGGGTGACCTGCGCTCAGACTCTCTTCTCCAGTCCCCTTCAGCATCTGATGATGGACCGTTTTTCTCCCTATTCTTTCCCCTCTCCCAGGTGTGGGTGAGCTCGGTAAGCACTCCTCTGCCTCTGTTGAGGGTTCCGTCTTCTTCTTTGAAACCATGGCATTTCCCCTCGCTCGCACTTGTTATTGCATTCTCTCTTGAAAATGTGATCTTTCTCAAGGCACAGGTCTACACCAGGCCCCTGACTCGCTGGAGGCCTGGCCTTCCCCCGTAGGCACTTCCCTGGAATTCACTGCCAGCCCAGCACATCCCAAATCATGCCTTTTCGCAGGCAGCTCCCCAACCTGGCACACGTTTATTCAGTTTTCCCCATTTATTTTGGATGAAGCCTCCATCTTTTCTACCCAGGTTCCGTGGTTTTGAGGGCTTTGAGTCATTTGCCCTTAAATTTCTCTTTCCTTTATTGCTGCTTATTTACTCAGTCACGAAACTCTCCTTGATCTTACCCATGTGCTCCCGCCTTCTTCTCTCACCCTTTCTTCTCTGCTCCTTTGGGCCAGGCTCTTACAAGAACACGCCTACGTGACAGCCTGGCCTTCCTCCCGGCCCCCCTCAACTCACCCCCCCCCAGAAAGTGCTGCTGACTGGCTGCTGCCGGAGCAGTTTGCTGAGTGCTCCCCTACACAGCGAATGGGGGTGGCTGGGGGGTGGTGCCTGGAGATGGGCATTGGGCCCCTTGTTTATACAGCCTGTCCCGTTCTATCTCCTGGTGTCAGCCCTCTGTTCCAATAGGGGCCACGTTTTTCCGCTGCCACCTCTCCACCAAGCACATCCCCATGAATTTGCATTTGCTTTCTTCTGCCAGTGTGGGGTCTCCTGGCTTTCTATCCACGTGATGGGAGGGGTACATTGCTTTTCCTTGGAGTCTTAAGCACACATTGAAGGCAGGAATTGCTTATACAGGTGGATAGAGATGGAGATGGTCTTAAGGAGACTGGGCGAAGTGGAGAATGCCTGCTGTGGAGCTGACCCACCCATGCTTTCCCCCCGTTTTCTCCCTCCCAGCCAAGACTTCAAAAAGTCTGGGCACACAGTGCATAGAACTCTGATATACTTGTTGGTTAACGATCATTAATCATACACATTAGCTCAGTCCCAATGATGATGTCCCTGAATGCCACGTAGTCATGTCTTACCTCTCCACGAGCAGCTCTTAACAGTGCCTTGTATCGAAGAGGCCCTCAGTGAATGTTCACTGGATGAGTGGATGATTGAAAAGGTGAAAGAACAAACTGCTGGGGGCTGGGAGGCACCATCTGAACACACAGTCAACATAGCATCATAACTGTATAGTCTGTGTGTCGTCAGTGTAGCAAAGCATGACACAGTGAAAATGTGTTTCCTAGTTGTTGCTCTAGCCCTTTTCTTCCCACGTCCACCCCTGTGAAGTATCATGAAAGCACAGTATTATCCTGGAAGCTCCAAGAGGTGGACTTAACCCAGACGAGGTAGTTAATGCAGACCTTGAACTAACATCCACATGATAAAACTTGACCCCTGCGCCAGCACATGAAACTTGTCTGGTTCCCAGTAACACATTGAACTCGTTAAAGCTTCAAAAAGTAATGAGATGTTCTTTCCTGGCTTTTGATAGACTTATGCTAATGCAGTGAGGAGTCACTGATAATGAGCAAGGAGAGGTGGAATTGATTTAAGGATCTGTCACTTCAAAAGCATATTGTCTGATGGAGACAAAGTTATCATCGTAAACTTGTCTTTTCCTTTATTCTTGTGTGTGCTGCTCAGCTCCCTGCTAATTAGAGACATCAGGAGCTAACACTTCATTTCTGGGCAGCCCTCATGAAAGCTTCCCACTTTTCTTTTCGGAAGGACTGAGTACCTTCCCGTCTCGGGAGTCTGCCCGTAGCAGGCCCGCACTCGTTCCCTTCCCCTGCCTCAGCACCACGGTGCCCCTTAAGCATGTTGCTGATGCGGGCTCCAGTTAGTTTTCTGTGCCCTCAACTCCAGTCTCACGGGTGGAGCAAGCAACAGTGGAGGAGGCTTCCTCGTAAAACCAGAAGCTGGCTTGACGTACCCTGTCCATGAAAGGCGATAGCCATGGGATAACCTTCAGCTCTTCCTGTACGTTACTGTGTCCATTTATTAATTTAAATTGATGAGGTTGAAACTGTACGTGTCACATATTGATTATCATCTCAAGGTTGGAGCCTGCCTTGGTTGTGAAGATTAAATGGAAAGTCTGAGTGATACACAGCATTGATTTCCTTTCCTTTCGTTATCCACTGCAAACCATGTCTTCTTTGTTTGGGACTTGTTTCTTAAGGGTGCTCTGGATGCCATATCCCTATAGAGAACTTAGGAAATCTCTTTGCGATTGTTTTAAAAAAGCTGTTTGTTAAGTCCGAGTAGTTTTGCTACTGTGGATTTCCATCCTTTTGTTTTATTTCAGCACCTTGTGTGTTTCCTTCTCGGCCATCCCTAATCACAGTGATGTTTATTGCGTAGAGTTTATTTTATAATGTTTGTCTCTCCCTCTGAACTATGGGTCCATGAAGCGTGAGGATTGGGTCTGTCTGACTTATCAGGACAGTATCTGGGCATAGTCATTGAATGACATAATGAAATGGGCCTAGCTTTTTCCCCCCCATATAAATAGTCTAGTCATAATTAAAGCTGAAGCCAGGAAAGTTTCTGATCAGTGCTAGAGTTGGTCTGGCTATGTCCATGAAGAAGACATTTCTACAGATGGATACAGAATGAGGAAAACTGGGTTAACATCACACTGACATGAAAAAGAACAAGGGGAGAGAGAGAGAACAAAGTTTCAATCAAGCATACTTGTAAGCTAAT
Source organism: Rhinolophus hipposideros (assembly GCF_964194185.1). Taxonomy (NCBI): domain Eukaryota; kingdom Metazoa; phylum Chordata; class Mammalia; order Chiroptera; family Rhinolophidae; genus Rhinolophus; species Rhinolophus hipposideros. Next base: position 17,392,088 of record NC_138070.1, on the reverse strand, counting down.
GCTTTATTGTATTTTTTTCTTGTCTGCTTCCTCTTACTTTGAGCTTTAAGCCCTAGAGATAAAAACTCAGCATAGTTTATAGTGAGTAAGGACTTTGGATTATGGTGTTTTTGAATGTTGGAAATGGCTAAATTTAAAAGAGATAGAGAATTATAGTTGGAAGAAAGTTACAAGGAGGAAAAAGATATTTGTCTAACTTATCTTTGAAAATGAGTCAAACAGGCAAGAGGATCCAGATTCTGTAAAATATGAGTCATTTCAGCTTCCCATAGTAGATTTCTCGATAGATGGCTACAACTTTGATTTCATTTCTTACACTACTAAATAATAAACTAAGATGTGTAAGGTGCTTTGCTGGGTGCTGTGCTGCCAAGGTAATGCTCATGTTTTAACTCTGATTTTCTATTAAAACCTCCCAGATTGCTTACTTTTGGACAAGGAAGAGAGAAACGGCCTCTGTTGGCCACTTTCCATGTGTCAGACACAGGTGTACACACTCACTAAACGTGTGTGATATTCTCTGAGGTGGTGATTGTGGTCCCCATTTTACATAGCAGAATGCTAAACCTCAGAGCCATTCAATGAATTGTCAAGGTTGACAGCCAGTTAAATGGTGGAACTGGAATTCAGAGGTGAGTTTTAGAAAGGGCTTCTCCAAAACAAAGAGTGCCAACACGCCTTCTGGGACTCGAGAATTGCCTTTTCAAATGATTGTGTCTGAGGATGAGGAAAAGACCAGACAGACAGAAAATGACTCATTCACAGCCTTTCCAGACTTTTGCTGTCCCTCTGGAGATTTTAGTAGACTCTTCTCCTCCCCCTTCTGGAAACTTCCTCTGAATCTCCATGTACTGGGTATTCTCCACTGGCCTTAGCAGTAAAATGGAGGAAAGTAAAATGCAGAAAAATATATAAGATGAAAAAATAGAGAAACATTCTGTCACACTACAGTCTAACACATTATTTAAGCAATCTGACTGTAGTGAATTTGAGAGCAAGGAGAATGGTTTCTCATTGAGAAATAAAAATCCTTTGGCTTAAAGACTATTTTCAAAAAATAAATTCCTCATTACCCTAGATAGTTCTTGAAATGAAAATAGTTCAGATCGAGCCATATCATGAAAGACATAATTCAGCAGTCCTGAGAATTTACCTATTTTCCATTCAAACATTAAAGTGATCATTTAATCTTACATACAATTCCCTGAACTCTCTCTAAATAATTACTTTGGTGCTTTTAACTGAACCTTGAAACAGACTTGGATCTGTTATATATTTGACTTCGTTTGAAAGAGAGAAGAAACTTTAAAGAAATAGAGACTTCAGAGATTTAAACCCTTTGCCTGGGGAGAATGAAAGAGAGGAGAACAGAAGTAAGTGCATGGGAACCCAGGATGGAGTGAGGTGTCAGCCCCCACAGTAATAACACCACCTATTACATAGGTGGTACTTCATAGATCGTCTACCGGGCATCTTCACATACAGCACCTCAGTTACTCTTTTCACTAACCCTTTGAGATAGGCAGGAAACTATTAGGATCCCTCTTTTTGAGACAAGGAAATTGAGCCTCAAAGACTTGCTTATCCAAGATCACACAGTTAAAGAATAAAGTCAGGCCTTGAACCTGGGTTTCCAGGTTCCAATCTACTGCTCTTTCCATCAAGCCATTTGTCTGTCTTAAGAGGCAGGTATTTTCTGTGGATAAGCTCTTGTTAGATTTGTCAAGGCTCATGCAAAAATCTTTGATTATAATGGAGCTTTTCCTATGTTTGAGACATGTGTGTGTTCCCTGGGGTTTGTAACAGTATTTGCAGAATGGAATTTGAACTGTAATAATGAAGTTCTGAATTATTTTCTGTGTAACCCTAAGCTTTCAGGTGAGCTAAATATAAGTCAGGAAGAAATAAATAAGATGCTACTTAGTGTGATATAACTCTAGTTAAAAGAACAGCTGTGAAGTGTTTGGAATGAATCCAGTGTGGACAATTTTAGAAGCATTTTTCCAAGTAAGTTAGCCTTGTGTCCAAATAGAGTTTGAAATCTTTTATCTACCATTCTTTCATTCATTTATTCATTCAGCAACTATTTGCTGAGAATCCCCATAAGTCCCTGTGCTGGGCCCACGAATCCAGAGAAAAGACGCATTTCCTGTCCTTGAGGAGCTCACAGACCAGCAGGTCTCGGGGTCATGAACAGAGACACTCAGAAGCACAGGTGTAAGTTTCACAAAGGTCTAGCCTTCATCTTATGATGGACACTGGGTTTACCTGCCCCCAAAATGTCCAAATCTTTTATTTTCTTATAGTTGGGATTTTCAGTATTTCATCTTATGAGAGATACTACAGTCTAAGTTGTGAGAAACCTAATTATTGAGACAAAGATACATTCATTCCGTCATTCACTCATTCATTCAATCAGCTAACATTTGTCAAATGCATACTGTGTGCCTAGCGCTCTGCTGGGTATTGGGGTTACAGAGATGAAACCAGTAGATTTCCTGCTATAAGGAGCTCTTAGGCTAACAGGAGAAAAACAATGAACAAATATACCCAATCTGAACTCTACCACTTACCTTTGGCAAGCAGTTTAATGTTATGGAGGTTTTGTAACAATAAAATAATGCCTGAAAAGCAGGAGGATAGAGCTGGGCACCATCAGAAGGTCTCATGTAGTTGCCACTGTCGGTTATTATGAGTGGGAGAGGCACACAGAGGTCATAGGGGCCACTTGTGACTTGGTGAGGGCTCAGTCAGGAGAGGCTTCCTGGAAGAGGTGCTGCTCGACCTGCACCAGAGGCGCAATGGATTTTTGCCATGCCAACAGGGCAGCATGAAACCCAGGTGGAAGGCGCAGCACAAGCTGAGGCATGGGAGGGACAGCTGTCACACTTAGGGAGATGCAGGGAATATAAAGTACAGGGAGAACTGTGGCCCAGACACCCCTGGAAACAGGGTGGAGAGTTACAAAGGGGCCAGACGCTGTGTGTGACCATGGAGGGGGCATTGCCCTGCAGCAAGGGGCAGGAGGTTTGCATTTGAGGATGACATGTGGTCCAAATTGTCCAGTGGGAACTCAAGATCATTTTGCCCTGTTCTCTGAGAGGCTCTTGGGTTAAATATTCTACATGGTCTGTTATTTTGGGGTGGGGGGGAGAGAGAACCAATTAAAAAACCCACTGGACAGTTAAAAGTCATGTTGAACGTCTGTCTTCAAGCAGGAATGTTCTGCTTGAAGAGGGAAGGCTCACTTTCTAGTTCTAGAGAAAACGAAAAAATTAATATTCTGATTTGGTCCAGCAAATGCTGTAAGAGCAAGCCAAGTATAAAATCTGTACATTTCCTAGTAACATATTTGATGGTGTTGGCAGAAAATTACCTGTTCGGGATAAATGTGCAGGAGGACAGGAAAGGTTTTGGCTGTGTGGAGTCCAAAACGAAATCCCTTCTCTTAAACCCATCTGACATGGCCAGGTCCTGACTCAGTTGCTTAAATCTGAAATGCTATCAACCTCTCATTTTATCTTATTTTCTTTTAGAATCAAAATCAAATACTTTTGTCATGGTGTCAGGAAAAATAAAGAAAACAGTAGCAAGGAATGGTCTCCTTTTTCTGAAGGGCAGATAAGACTGTGCTGTGACTCTTTAGCTGTCTTTAAATATTGCAACAGCAGAACTGTCAAAAGAGCTCTCTGGCCCTCAGTTTAACCATAGAAAACATGTTTTCTTAAATTATTTTGGCCTTATAGTGTTTCTTTAAGTGAAAAATGATCACAGTTAGCATGCCTGACCCCACTGGCCCGGTCATTTTATGAAGAATACTAATGTTTTTATGGCAGAACACTCTGGAAGGAATGTTCGCTTGCTTAGGTTAAAAAACCTCTCGCTTCGGAGCATACACTAAGTTGGTGGAGAGAAAGAATTGAGGGCTAAGTGCGTAGATTGTGCACTGTGGCAGAGTAACCAGTACTTTCTTCGGCATCCATGGGTTTGCACTTCCTTCTTTGGAAGAATCTCATCTTGGTGGGAAGTATAATGACTTCCCATATGCCACTTTGGGAAGAGAGCGTGTGTCCATAATCACTGAAAGGAAATACCCGAGCATGGTAAGCGTCTGTCCCGGTTGGTCTAATGAGGGTTAGGCGCTGCTGCCAAGCCACGGTACAAGGGGGGTGGCCTGGCTGGAATACCAGAGGCATTGTTGGTTTCTGGATGTGACAGGGAAAAACCACACATTTCTATGCATAATGAATCAAAGTGATGCTTTGATTTACTGATAGCTCTTCTCTGTGCGTCTCCTAGTCATTCACTATTTACATCTTTATTTTCGATTTCCAGAGAAAATCTCACCCGTTTACTCTTGATCTGTCCATTGCCTTGCTTCTTGAGTGCAGATAATGTCTGACAATGGGTATGGTAAAACTACTTTGCCACCTCAGTCCTAAACAGAAGGCTGACATTGAAATGATGAAGTTATTTGGGGGAGGGCTGTAATTAGGCCTCTTTAACAATAAAATATTAATTTAATTACATGATATGTTATAGTAGTAAAATATTTTTATTCCCTGTCTCATTTTACCCTTCTGACAATCTAGAAAATAGATAAGAGCAGGTATTATTATCGCCATGTTACAGTTCATAAAACCCAGGTAAAGACAAAGTAAGTGCCTTCCGTGTGTCGTACAGCTAATCAGTGCCAGAAATTAGACTAGAGATGCCCTACCCATTCCCTTTGAGTCGTACTTCTGTCCAGACTCCCAGCCTGATTTTAAGGGGATTCTCCATCACTGTAGATTTTGAGTTGTAATGGAATCTGTTCTGATTTTAGAAATACTTTCGTCTCTCACCTTCAATAAAATATTGGAAGAAGGGCTACTGTGAAGGGTTGTTAAAGACCTATCCTAAGAAAAATCTCTCAGTAAAACTAATCTCTGAGCCGTTTTCTGATCTAGGCATCATGCTGGGTGATTTATGTATGCCACTTAATGCCACACTACTTTGTGAGATAGATTGTACAGGGGGTACCAAAAACATGTATACCAGTGGACACTTTGTTCAGCGTTGCTCAAGCAGTAGTTCGCCGTAATCAGAAGTGTCTAGACGCTGATGGTAACCACTTTGAGCACCTCTTGTCATTGCAGAAGTCAAATGTGCTTTTATTCGTCTTTTGGTATAGGTATGTATTGAGGATTACAATTTTAATAGTTTTTTCCTTTCTTAAAATGTGTATACTTTTTTTTGGGGGGGCACCTTCTGTATTAGCCAATTTTGAGGAAACTGAAGGATGGAAAGATGAAGTAGACTGCCGGCGGTTATACAGTTTGAAAGTGGTAGAACTTGAATTCAGACCCAGATCTGTGCCTGTTCCTGCCGAGCAGTGCTGCATCCCCACATTGGGTGATCACAGCAGAAATGGTTATTATAGCCACAGTACTGATATTGTATTTATTGAAAGATCCAGCAAATACATATGGGTCTTGATTACTAGCAGTTATTAAAAGATGAAAAAATTCAAGTGCTGAACTCCGTTAAAAATACTATTGAATATTAAAGAAGTAAAAGCTTGTTTCCTGCTTTCAGGATGTTACCATCAAGTTGAAGGCATAGAAGTTACACAAATTAGCTTTAGAACATAAATAACATGATCATAAAACCACACTCGGAAACATAGAATCAGAGAGGTTTGAAGTTAGAGAAGCCAGGAGGTTATTTAGAGACTCCATCCAAGCCTGAAGTCATCCTTTTCTCTGATTTGTGTGTCAGTGATACCACCAACCTCCCAAGACACCAAACCCACAGACATGGCGTTCTAGTACATTCCTTCCACTCTTTCATCTCCAGTCTTCTGAGGCACAGCGCTGCAAATTAAATTTAAAGTGACCATCAATATCGCACCCCTCCCTCGTCCACAGAGTAAGTAATAAGGCCATGTCAGTTCTTTCACATCCATCCCCAGCCCTGCCAACATGCTTCTCCTGGTTCATATCCTGTTCAAATCTGGGCTGAAAAAAAGATACCACACCAGAATCCTGGACCCCAGTCTCTCTACAATCTGGGGCAGCAAACTCTCTGTAGGCACAGGCGCCCTCCCAAACCGCAGCTCTCCTGCTGTTCCCTGATGAGGCCTGCAGTGACTCATTTCGGCATGGTCCCCACTTCAAATCCTCTTCCACCTCCCCACAGCCGTCTCCATCTCCTCACATGTCTCCTCTTTGCCTTCACTTGGCACCATGTCTCCATCCAGATGCTATCCCACCACAAAGACGTGTGGTAGAAAGGACACTGGACTGTGTTGTTTGTGTCAGTGGGGAGCTGGAGTCAACCTGAGCGTCCATCCCTGGGAGAGAGGATAGGTAACGTGGCTGAAACGTACCGTGGCACATTATGCAACATTATTATGCAGATATTGCAGTGATTCTACTACCCGTATGGTGAAATAAACTCATTCCAGGACATTCTTCCCACAAATAACTAAAATCTTAGGGGGGGGGGGGAAGACCAGCTACGTGGAGGACTAGAGAATGAGCAGAAGCAGACAGATTCTGGAGGGGTGTCAAAATATGGAAGAAAGCAGTGGCATAGAGTATGTTTCACATTTTTATGGCTTTTAGCCTAAGGTCACACCACCGTCAGCAGCCACATTTGACTTTTAAAACTCCATTAGAAACTACAGCCTTTCTGGTCTGAAGAACCAGATGACAGTGTTAAGGGTTACCACAACCCCTGGAAAGTGTGTGTGGCGGGGGGGAGGGTATGGGAGGAGGGTTGAACAGGAGTGGGGGCATGTGTATGCTGGGATGATAAGACCCAGAGAGAGGGAAGACCCAAATTTTGTGTATAAACTCTGTCCAAATCTCTGATCCCTGAAGTGCAAATGCATGGGACAGTTCTAGCTAAAGATAGAAGAAATGAACTGAGATTCAAATTGCCACTCAAGAGACAGAATTTTCCATTTGAACCCAATCAAGTTAATTGCTTGCTTTAAAAAAAAAAAATCAATTCTCTTTAGAGGAATGTAACAGAATTCACATCATAACTTTCACAATGTCTGGATACATTGAAAAATTATTTGACATAGAAAGAACCAGGAAAATGTGACTCAATTTTAAGAGAAAAGACAGTCAATTGACACCAACCTAGAGATAACTCAGATGTTGAAATTAGCAGAGGATTTCAAAGCATTTATAACTATGTTCAATGAACTGTGCTCACATGAATGAAAATGTAAGACAGAATAATATACAAATATATAAAATACATAAAATACATTATGAAGGATATTTCAAATATATATAATAATATATAAAATATTCAACAGAGAACTAGAAACTTTAAAAAAGACACAAATGGGGGCAGCCAGATGGCTCAGTTGGTTAGAGCACAAGCTCTGAACAACAAGGTTGCTGATTCAATTCCCACATGGGATGGTGGGCTACGCCCCCTGCAACTAAAGATTGAAAACAGCGACTGGACTTGGAGCTGAGCTGCGCCCTCCACAACTAGATTGAAGGACAGTGACTTGGAGCTGATGGGCTCTGGAGAAACACACTGTTTCCCAATATTCCCCAATAAAAACATTAAATTTTAAAAAAGACAAAAATGGAAATTCTAAAACTAAAAAATACAGTATCTAAAACTAAAAATTCAGTTCTTCTTTCATCACCATGTATTTGACACCTTTTACCCTCTTCTACCTCTGGGTGGTGAGCACACAATCCAATATATAGATGATGTATTATTAAAATGTACACTTGAAACCTGTATAATTTTACTAACCAACATCATCCCAATAAATTTATTTAATAAATATTTTTAAAATAATAATAAAATAAAACTTTAAAAAATCACTAGACGGGTTTAACAGAATAGAACTGCCAAAGGAAATAGTAAACTTGAAGATAGATCAAGTATCTAGTCTTAAGAAAAGGAAGATAAAAAAGATTGGGAAGAAAGAACAGAGCTCACAGATATGTAGGAAAATATCAAAAGATCTAACATACATGTAATTTAGAGTTCAAGAAAAAAAGGAGAGAGAATGAGTTAGAAAAATATTTTTTAAAAAAATAGTCAAAATATCTCCAAATTTAGTGACAGACACACATTTAAAAATTCAAGAATCTCAGAGAACCCCAAATGAAGAAGAAGCCATACCTTGGAACATCATAGCCAAATTTTAAAAAATAAGATAGAGAAAATTCTGAAAGCAGTTAGAACAAATCAACACATTTACAGAATAGTGATTCAAGTGATACGGATTTCTCATCAGGAAGGTTGAGGACAGAAAACGTTGGAATGAAGTCGTTTAAATGATGAAAGAAAAAACTGTCAATCCAGAATTCTATGAACAGCAAAAGAATCTTTCAAGAATGAAAGCAAAAATAAAAATGTTTTCAAATTAAAAAAAAAATTGAAGGTGTTGATCAGCAAAGATGTACACTATAAGAAGTGCTTAAAGAGGTTCTTCAGGTTGAAGGGAAATACTGGGTGGAAACTTGGATCTTCGGAAAGAAATAAAGAATATCAGCATTGGAAAAATTAATGGGTCAAAGCAAAAGACTAGTTTTAGCTTACTTTTCAAGGTACATAAGACTATATAAAACAAAAAATATTGGATTGTCCAGTGGTGTTTATAATGAATATACCTATAATACTTATCATAACTTTACAATAAAAGTTGGAGGTGGTATTAAATGGACCAATTGTTTGCAAGATTTCTACTTTTTTACCTGAAATGATACTTTGAAAAGTTAAGGATGTATGTTGTACTGCCTAGGACAACCACTTTAAAAAACAGAATGATATACAGCTAAAACGCCAATATAGATTAAAATGGAATTCTAAAAAACATTCAAATAATCCAAAAGGGGGTAGGAAAAAAAGGAGAGGGGAGAAAAAACCCACAGGTAACAAACAAAATAATAAAATGATAGACTTAAATCCAGCATATTATTACGTTTATTAAATATTAAGGAATTAAATACACCAGTTAAAGGACATTGTAAAAATGGATTTTTTTTTAACAACAGAACCAGAATACTTGCTATTTATAAATAGATTGAAAATAAATGCATGGAAAAAGATATTCCATGCAAACAGTAAGCGTAAAGAAGCTAGAGTGCCTTCAGTCAGATAAAACAGATTTCAGGACAGGGTATTACCCAAGATAAAGAGAGATATTTCTCTCTTTAGAGAGAAAGTTTCTTTGTTTGTTTTTAATTAAAGTTTATTGGGGTGACAATTCTTAGTAAAGTTACATAGATTTCAGGTGTACAATTCTATAATACATCATCTATGTATCATGTTGTGTGTTTACCACCCAGAGTCAGTTCTCCTTCCATCACCATATATTTGATCCCCTTTACCCTCATCTACCACCCTCCTTCCCCTTTACCCTCGATAATCACTAAACTATTGTCTGTGTCTATGAGTTTTTCTTTCTGCATTTGTTTGTCTTGTTCTTTTGTGGTTTTCCGTTTTCTATATACACGTATCAGTGAAATCATATGGTTCTCTGCTTTTTTGTCTGACTTGTTTCGCTTAGCATTATACTCTCAAGATCCATCCATGTTGTCGCAAATGGTATTATTTCATCTTTTCTTATGGCAGAGTAGTATTCCATTGTGTTTATATACCACAACTTCTTTATCCATTCATCTATTGAAGGACACTGGTTGTTTCCATGTCTTGGCCACCATAAATAAAGCTGCAGTGAACATTGGAGCACATGTGTCTTTATGGATAAATGTTTTCAGATTTTTTGGGTAGATACCCAGGAGAGCGATTGCTGGGTCATATGGTAATTCTATTTATAATTTTTTGAAGAACCTCCACACTACCTTCCCTAGCGGCTGCACCAGTTTGCATTCCCACCAACAGTGTATGAGGGTTCCTTTTTCTCCACAGCCTCTCCAACACTTGTTACTATTTGTCTTGATGATAGCCATTCTAAATGGGGTGAGGTGGTTTTTACTTGTATTTCTCTGATGATTAGTGATGTTGAGCATTTTTTCATATGTCTATTGGCCATTTTTATGTCTTCTTTGGAGAAATGCCTCTTCAGGTCCTCTGCCCATTTTTTAATTAGATTGTTTGTGTGTTTTTCTGTTGCTGAGTTGTATGAGTTCCTTATATATTATGGATATTAGCCCCTTATTGGAGGCGTTGTTTGCAAAAATCTTTTCCCATTCAGTTGGTTGCCTCTTTATTTTGCTGATGGTTTCTTTTGCTATGCAGAAGCTTTTTAGTTTGATATAGTCCCATCATTTATTTCAGCTTTTATTTCCCTTGCCTTTGGAGTCAAATTCATAAAATCCTCTTTGAACCCAAGGTCCATAAGTTTAGTACCTATGTTTTCTTCTATGCAGTTTATTGTTTCAGGTATTATGTTTAGGTCTTTGATCCATTTTGAATTAATTTTGGTACATGGTGTCAGCAGTCTAGTTTCATTCTTTTGCACATGGCTTCCTAATTTTCCTACCATAAATTAATATAAGACCCGGTTTTATATTATACTAATTATATGACACCCGGTCTTATAATAAAATAAGACCTGTCTTATATTAATTATATAAGACCTGGTCTTATATTATAGTAAAATAAGACCAGGTCTTATATTAATTTTTGCTCCAAAAGATGCATTAGAGCTGATGGTCTGGCTAGGTCTTATTTTCGGGGAAACACGGTAGCACCATTTATTGAAGAAGCTATTTTTTCTCCATTGTATATTTTTTGCTTCTTTGTCAAAAATTATCTGTCCATATTTACGTGGGTTTATTTCTGGGTTCCCAATTCTATTCCAATGTCTGTTTCTCTGCCAGTACCATACTGTTTTGATTATTGTTGCCCTATAGTACAAGCTGCAGTCAGGGAGTGTGATACCTCCAGTATTGTTCTTTTTTCTTAGTATTGCTTTGGCTATTCAGGGTCTTTTGTGGTTCCATACAAATCTGATGATTTTTTTGTTCTATTTCTTTAAAAAGTGCCATTGATGGGGATTGCATTAAATCTGTATATTGCTTTGGGTAATGTGGCCATTTTAACTATGTTGATTCTTCCAATCCATGAACATGGAATGTCTTTCCATTTCTTTGTGTCTTCTTCAATTTCTCTTAAAAATGTCATATAGTTTTTAGTATATAGGTCTTTCACATCGTTGGTTAAGTTTCTTCCTAGATATTTTGTCCTTTTTGTTGCAATTACAAAAGGAATTGTTTTTTTGTTTGTTTGTTTTTTTCTTTTTCTAAGATTTCATTGTTAGTATATAGGAATGCAATGGACTTTTGTACGTTGATTTTGTAGCCGGCAAATTTACTGTATTTGTTTATTGTTTCTAATAGCTTTTTGGTGGAGTCTGTAGGATTTTCTATGTAAAGCATCATGTCATCTAACAAAAAGTGACAATTTAACTTCTTCATTACCAATTTGGATGCCTTTTATTTCTTTCTCTTGCCTGATTGCTCTGCCGAGGACTTCCAACACTATGTTGAAAAGCAGAGGTGCTAGGAGACAGCGCTGTTGTGTTCCTGAACGTAGAGCAAAGGGCTTCAATTTTTCACTGTTAATTATGACGTTAGCTGAGGGTTTGTCATAAGTGGTCTTTATTATGTTGAGGTTTTTTCCTTCTATACCTATTTTATTAAGTGTTTTAATCATAAATGGATGTTGCATCTTGACATACGCTTTTTCTGCATCTATTGATGTAATCATACAATTGTTATCCTTTATTTTGTTTATGTGATGTATCACATTGATGGATTTGCGGATGTTGAACCATCCTTGTGCCCCTGGGATGAACCCCACTTGGTCGTGATGTATGCATTTTTAATGCATTGTTGCATTTGATTTGCTAGAATTTTGTTTAGGATTTTTGCATCAGTATTCATCAGAGGTATCGGCCTGTAATTTTCTTTTTTTGTGTTATCATTACCAGGTTTTGGTATCAGGGTAATGCTGGCCTCATAAAATGAGTTAGGGAGTATTGACTCTTCTTCAATTATTTGGAAGAGTTTGAGTAGAATTGGTATTAGATCCTCTTTGAAGGTTTGGTAGAATTCACTAGTGAAGGCGTCTGGTCCTGGACTTTTGCTTTTGGGAAGTCTCGGATGACTGATTCAAGTTCCGTACTGTGATCGGTCTATTTAGATTTTCCAGTTCTTCATGATTCAGCCTAGGAAGGCTATATGTTTCTAAGAACTTGTCCATTCCTTCTAGGTTATTGAACTTGGTGGCTTATAGTCCTTCATAGTATTCTTGGATGATCCTTTGTATTTCTGTGGTGTCCATGATACCATCCCCACTTTCATTTCTGATTTAGTTTATTTGTGTCTTTTTTATTTTTATCTTAGTGTGTCTAGCCAAGGGTTTGTCGATTTTATTAATCTTTTCAAAGAACCAGCTTAATTCTTTTCTATTGTCTTTTTGTTCTCTATTTCATTTAGTTCTGCTCTGATTTTTAGTATTTCCTTCCTTCTGCTGACTTTGAGTTTCATTTGTTCTTCTTTTTCTAATTCTTTAAGCTGTAAACGTGAGGTTATTTATCTAGGATTTTTCTTGTTTCTTGACATAGGCCTGTAATGATATAAATTTCAAGAGGGATATTTCTTAATGATAAAAGGATCAATTCACCCAAAATGCATAAAAACCATAAATGTGTTTTGACCTAATGACAAAGTTTTAAATTACATGAAGCAAAATTTGATAGACTGAAAGGGAGAAATAGGCATATCTGCAGTTACATTTGGTGATTTTAACACCATCTATATTGTAGAACAATTAGAATTTGATAGACCAATTGCAAAAAAAATAAAAACCAGTAAAACATGGATGATAAAAAACACCATTAACCACCTTATCCTCATTCTCTTTAGAGAACACTATATTTCCAAACTGACAAATACGTACCCTTTTCAAGTGCCCACAGTACATTCAACAAGATAGACCGTAAAATAAATCTCAATAAATTACAAATGATTGAACTACTAAAGAGTATGTGTTCTGACCTCTGATAGTTGGAAATGAAACACACTTCTAAGTAACCTATAGTTCAAAGAAGAAAAGGGAATTTAAAATTATTTCTGATAAACAATAATGAAAATCAACATACCAAAATTTATGATGTGTAGCTCAAAAGACATAGAGGGAGATTTATAGTTTTAAATGTTTATGTTAGAAAAGGAAAGATGTGAAATCAGTGGCCTAAGTTTACACCTAAAGGAGCTAGAAAAAGAGGAGCACAGTAAGCCCGAAGTTAAGTAGAGAGAAGCAAACAAGATGGATAAAAGCAGAGTCAATGAAAGAGAAAACATAACAACAATATGGAAAGAGTCACAAAGCTAAAAATTGCTTCTTTGGAAAGAGCAAACAGTTGGTAAAACCCCTAGTGAGACTGGCTAAGACAAAAAGAGATAGAACATGAATTTTGAATGTAAGAGCTGGAAGAAGCATTATTGCTACAGATTTATGGACCTTAAAAGGATAAGAGAATATTATGAACGACTTCATACCAATTAATTTAGCAACTAAGATGAAATGGAAAATTTCTTGAAAAATGCCCTTTACCAAAATAACACCAAATGAAACAAAATATGAACAGCCCTATATCTATCAGAGAAATTTAAATCATTAAAAAAACTTTAACAATAACAACAAGAAACTCAAAGCCTGAATAGTTTCAATGATGAATTCTAGTAATAGTTTTAAAAAAAAACAACACCCACCATTTTATAGTCTTTCAGAAAATAGAAGAGGAAGAAACACTTTTCTACTTGTTCTGTGACACCAAAATAATCCTCATACCAAAACCTGACAATGAAATTAGAAAAAAATGAAGATTACAGATGACTATACCTCATGAACATGGGTGCAAATATTTCGCAAAATATTAGCAAATTGAATATGGAATGACCACATAGGGTTTTTCCCAGGAATGCGAGGCTGGTTTAACATTCCCAAATCAGTCAATCTACTTTACTATATAAACATATTGGAAGACTCAGTATTGTTAAGATGTCACCTCTTTCCAAATTATTTATTGGTTCAACTCTCTATCAGTCATAATCCCAAACTGATAAGCTGTTCTAAAATGTATACGGAAATGCAAAGGTCCTAGAACAGAAGTTCTGAAACCAGGGACTGTGGACCAGCTGCAGTTTCGTAAATAAACTTTTATTGGAACACAGCCACACCCATTTGTTTACATACAGTCTATAGCTACTTTCATGCTCCAATAGTGGTGTTGAGTAGTTATGACAGACACCATATGGCCATCTGGCCCTAAAGAACAAGTTTGCTGATCCTTGACCACGATATCTAAAGCAATATTGAAAAAGAAAAACAAAGTTGGACAACTTACACTCCATGACTCCAAGACTTACTCTAAAGCTATAGGAATCAAGATAGTGTGGTTCCTAGGAATTAACGAGATCAATGGGGCAGAACAGAGAGCCTAGAAATAGACCCACGCTTAACGTGGTCATTTGAGTTTTCAACAAAAACCAAAGCAATCCAATGGGGGGAAGGAAAGTCTTTTCAACTAATGTTGTTGGAATAACTAGGTGTCTGTATGGGAAACAGGAACCCCAACCCTTACCTCGTACCAAACACAAAAATCAATTCAAGATGGATTATAGACTTAAACATAATAGCTAACACAATAAAGCTTTTAGAGGAAACCATAGAAGAGATTCTTCCTAACTGAGAGGTAGAGAGGTCCTAGAAAACAGTAGCCATAAAGGAAACAAATTCAAAGTTACACTTCATCATAATTTAAAACTTAACGTCCTCAAAAGACATCATGAAGAAAATGAATAATTATGCTACCGATCGGATACCTGACAAGACTGGTACCCGTGACATGTAAAGAACCCCTACAATGCAGTAATCAAGTAGAAAACAAAATGGAGAAAGATTTGAACATACAGTTTATAAAACAAAGTTATGTAAATGGCAGTGTACACATCAAAAAAAGTTTCACATCCCTAGTCATCAAGGAAATGTAGTTTAAACCACAAGAAGATATCACTACATTCCCACCAGAATGCATAACATTTAAAAGACTGACAACATAAATGATGGTGAGGATAAAGAGCAAAAGGAACACTTACGTGTTATTGGAGTAACCGTAACTATATAATGACTCTGGGAAAAAGTTCTAACAGTTTTTGTGAAATGAATCATACCTACCTTGTGGGCCAGAAGTTTCACTCCTAAGTACTTACCCAAGAGAAATGAAAATACATGTTTACAATAAGAATTCTACATAAATGTGATTAGCAGCTTTATTCATAATATCCTCCATTAGAACCAGTTCAGGTGTCTGTCACATGAGAAGGATTAAGCAAACTGTGCTACAATCATGCCATAGAATGGCCCTCAGGAATAAACAGTAACGGTTATTACAAACAACAGCACGTATGAATCTCAAACTTTGCTGTTTGAGATACTTTGCTGAGCCAAAGGAGCCTTCACAGAAGAGCAGTTACTATATGATTCCATTTATATGAAATTATAAAAAGGCTTTTTGAACCTGGGGTGGAAAAAAATCAGAACAGCAGTTGCCTCTCGGTGGTGAGGGCAAAGCTTGACCAGGAAGGATCAGGAAGGAACTCTCTGGAGTGAAAGCAAGGTTCTACGTCTGGAGAGAACTTGTGAATGCCAGTGCATGCCTCTGTCCAAACTCACTGAATGTACATTGTTTTGTGCAGTTCATTTTATATAATTACTATGTTTTTTACTATACATAAATTTTACATTAAAAACTATAAACAAATATCATACTCTAGCTAATAAAATGCTTTCTGAAGTATTTAAAGGAACTTTTATTAAAGTCTATAAATTTACTTTGAATTACATCCCAAAATACAAAATGAATTTATGAATGGAAAGAGAGAAAAATAGTTGCATATGTGATAAAAGAATTTTACTAAAATGTTAATGATAGAATCTAGGCAGCATTTGGGTATTCAGTATAAAATTCTTTCATCTTTTCTGTGTGTTTAATTTTTTCATAGTAAAGTTTTGGGAAAATGTAGCATTGCAGCATGGACATATGAATATTAAAAATATCATGGAAAAATAAGAAATAGGATGAAGTACGTAATACAATATCACTTACATGAATAAAATATCTGTATCTAGATTTGGGGGGAGAAATCCAGGCATAACGATATACAATAAACACATTAGAACAGTTGCCAACGGGGGAAGGAATGTGAGTGGGATCGAGGAATGACGGGATGAGTGACAGATAGATCTTGGAAAGACACGCCTTGTGGGGGCAAATGATGATAATGGGGAGAGAGGGAGGGAGGGTGGATGGGTGGATGGAAAAGCATTGAGCTTAGACAAATCTTGGCTTCACCAGTTACTGACTGTGCCATTTTTGGTGAGTTTAATATTCTTTAGACTCACTTTTCACATCTACAAAATGAGCATTATGATCTCTACCTCATCGAGTTGTGAGTCTTAAAACTAGGAAGTGTCCGGGACAGCCAGATGGCTCAGTTGGTGAGAGCGTGAGCTCTTAACACCAAGGTTGCCGGTTCGATTCCCACATGGGATGGTGGGCTGCGCCCCCTGCAACTAAGACTGAAAGTGGAGACTGGACTTGGAGCTGAGTTGTGCCCTCCACAGCTAGATTGAAAGACAACAACTTGACTTGGAGCTGATGGTCCTGGAAAAAAAACCACACTATTACCCAGTAATTTTTTTTTTTTAAAAAAAGGAAATTAAAGAAAAACAAAACTAGAAAGTATCCAGGAAGTTCCTAGCGCAGCCCTTGATCTGTGGTAACATTCAGCGGAGGTCTAGTCTTCTTTTCTTTTCTTTCCACTCCTCTGAATCCTCTGAATCAAGGGGCTTACCTTGAACTCAACAGCACTATGCCTCTCTTTCCTTTTTACCAAAGACCATTAGCTGCCCATTCCATCCCACCCCATTTCGTCTCACACATGTAGAGTTGCTTTGCGTACATCTATCTTATCTTTTCCACTACCGATTCCATAGCTTCTGGAGGGCTCAGAATGTAGCTTTAAGTGTCCCTCTGCCCAGTTGTTACCCAGGATTATTGTGTGTAGTTACTTGTGTGTCCCTCCCCTGACTGGCAGCTCCAGTAGGGCAGAGACTGTTCCTGTATTACTCCCTATTTTGTCTCTACATGGAAGGAGCTGAGCAAATGTTTGATGAATGAATGAAAGAAGACACATTACCTGTTTGTTTTTCACTCAACACTGTCTAAGAAACACATTGAGCTACCGTTGCTTTTACCCACTGCCAGCTTGCGGAGCCTGTTCAAACACACAGATGCAATGGTGTGAGCCTAGCCCAGGGCTGCTGTGGGCTGTTGCTCCAGAAACACATTGGACTCAAAGACAGGGACCCTCACTTTATGGTGGGTGCTTTTTCAGCTATTCTGTTAAGCTCTGGATAACATTTCAGAGCTGGAAGTGATCTTAGGTTTTATGTAATCAAACCCTCAAATGCTAAAAGTTAGATGAAAGGATCTGGATATTCAAAGCCAGTTGGGCTTAGTCAGAGAGACTGCCTTCATAGAAGAGGTAAATATTAAGCAGAGTTTACTGGTGGGGAGAGATGTGGGTTGTCTAAAGAGAGGGTGGAACATTCCAAGAGTATAGAGTGACATGAGCTAGGGATTGGTGATGGCAGCAGATATGTGCTGGAGGGCAGCCCACAATGGGGTGCTGGCTGCTCATCAGGATTATCACATGACGCAAAGGGGACAAGATGGCGAGTGGATGGTTTGGAAGCTATCACCATTCCCACTCTGCTGTGTCCTTTGCAACAACCTTATCTCATCCTTGGTTTGGTCCTGACCTCCTCTTTCTTTTATCTGGGCCAAAGGCAGGCTCAAACACTGATTTTAAAACGAAATCCAAATGACACATTTGGAACCCTATATTTCAGCCCGGAACTACTGGTTTTGTGATGTGTTTGATGCAGAGAGCAGCCAGCTGAGATGGCCTAAAACTCTGGAGGGATCTTTGGCACCGTGCAGCCTGATATTTCCATGTGTTCAAATAAATCCAAGCTATTTATTAGGAGGCCTTATTTTGGCAAGGGGTCTGCTGCATGTGGGACTGACCTGGGATCACCAGAGTCTTGCCTTTGGTCCATCTGATCCTTCCCTCTCCATTCCTGCCTTCACCACATTTCTGGATTTTGTAAGACAGCTAAGGATACCAGCCTCTTTACTTTCTTTCAGGGAGGGCCAGATACCCAGTACATGTGTTCCTTCGTCCCCTAAAGGGGTCCCTATGCTATTTCCCTAACCCAGATCATCCCATTTGACTGGGTAAATGCACTAGGGCTTTGTTTAAGACTTTGTTTGGCTGACGGACATCAGAATGCATTTATAGTTAAATAAATAATTGTTTAGTATATTCTAAAAACCTGAAACGCAAAAATGTCCCATCAGCAGACATTTCAGCAAATGTCAGCATATCATTTTCCCCAAATGACACCACTGAGCACTTTCTTTGGGTAAAAACTGTCTCCTTAGAAAAGTTTGCTTCGTTCCTCCCTAGGGATTCTTAGCCTGTCCTTCCTTTTCTTTTCTCTAATCATTACAAAGGTAGAAAGAAAGGTAGCTGCCCCAGTAACTACGCTGCTGAATTTCAGAGCCTCGGAATATGTACAGTCGAGGGCAGGTCACCTGTGAAACACTTCAGAGTGAAGAGGAGACACTATAGCTCAGGATTTTCGGGATGCCATTAAATGGGCAGCAGCATTTAACGTCACGGGACATTGTATGCAATAAAAATAGTTCTGGAGACATCGAAGTTTTTACTACCTTTGCTCTCTGAATTTGGATTTTCCAATATTCTATCCTAAATCTTAGTGATGCAGATTATTAGTTTGTTACTTCTCATGATGTACATAGTAAATCCTGGATTCTGAGGTAGCCGTTCTGAACCCCATCCTATCTTGAATGGAAACTTCTTATTTGGTTTCTCAGCAGCCACTATCGAGTTATGATTCTTAAAAAAAAAAAAGAAGAAGAAGAAGAAGAGAGCAGATCACCAGCAGAATAATTTGGGTCCATGTAGGTTCTACGCAGATGCCCAATGGGAGAAGACAGGCCATTCTGATCCACAGGCAAGATGTATAAAGCCCCCGCCTCACATGCCTCACGAAGGCCTGGTTCTCAAGCCTTAAACAGCAGAAGCCAGTTCATTCTTTGCATTTCTTTGTGACCAACATGCCGACACATGCACAGAGCTACGTAGATAGTCTCTCTAGCACCAACAGCTTTTATTCCTGCTCCTACCCAGTTGTAAACCTAGAAACAAATAGTTAGCTGTCTGTGGAGTACCATCTACATGAGTGCTCTCCTTCTGGGGGTCTGCTGCACACACAGCGCCTGACTGGTCCTCCCATTGCACAGGACATATATTTACGTCTCGCGTAACCATAGAAACCTGTTGTGTAGGAGAAGACTTGGTTTCGCTGCTCTCCAGAAAGAGATGAATAAAGCCACAGGGCAACCTGCCTCCTCTTGTTTAGTTACTTTGTAATCGTTTAGCAATTAAGACTGCAGAACATATTTACTATAATTTTCACATCTGCAGACATTTTATAGAGTATTGAATATACATAAGGAAATAAAAACACTTGAGACGTTATCTTAGAAGCCCTATAGCCAACTAAATTTTTTTTGGTATTACATAATTTGTACTTCATTAATTATTCTTGAAAATGCCTGATCTTTTTTTTTCGGTGGTAGGGTTTCCTTTAGGGAATTCTTAGTATAAGGAACTCATACATTTTGTTTTGCTGGCTATATAATAGGGCTGTAGAAAGAACAGTTTGGGAGTTGGGACAAGTTGAATGTAAAGCCCAGTTTAAATCTGGGCTCTTGTACTTACTGGCTGGCCTTCCTGGGGCAAGTGACCAAATCTCACAGAGCTCTTAGCAGCTTTTAACAAAAACCTATGAAATAGGAATAATAATAATAATACCTACCTTGATGGATCATTGTGACAAAAGCAAAAATATAGGGAAAATGCTTGGCACATGCTAAAGGGTCACACTATATGACACTATTATCTTTTACTCTTAACTTTCTTTTTGTCTTTTGATCTAATATTAAATGTACCACCAGTATAATGCATGCTGGTGCCTGCAAAAGCTTGTTTTGTTTAGCACATATATGGCACTTCATACTTATCAAAGGCTTTACAAATATTTATTAATTATAAAACCCCCAAGGGAGCTGAGGAATACAAATTCCATCTCTTTTTCAATTAATTCTGTACCTTTCCATTTGGCAAATACATGTGTTTCAGGGCTTTTAATAGAGCAAGGAACCCCCTTGGCTCTTTTGTCTATGCCTTGGATTGTTTAAAGGAATTATCAAGGATGGAATGGAAGCTTAGATTCAGCGGCTAGATGACTTGGGCGACCCCTGCTGGCTGGCTGTAAAAATCAATAGTGCCCACCAAGCTAAAAGCTGCACGCTCAGCCCTAGGCCCTGTGTAAATTAGCTGTGGACTGTGTGGACTCTCGGTGGTAACGTATAATCAAGGCTGCGAAGGCATGGAGTTTACTCTTATTGTTATTATTTTCTTTATTATTGTTATTTAAATGGAAGTGTTAGAATTCAGGGGATGTTTCCCACTAGCTAATAACCATTTAAGTTGCATTTGGGGGCTTTCATGACTTGACAACAGCTTTTCAAAATCTCGAGCTGTTAAACCCCCTACCGGGTTAATGTGGCAGAAAAAGACAAGAACGACATCAGTCAGCGGCTTTTGTACGGTGCCTTATCGCCAGCATCTGGAATAGAACAGGGGAAACAGATCCTTTTAGAAAATCCAATTAGAGGGAGAAAGAAATATGCTTGAGAGAGAGAGAGAGAGAGAGAGAGAGAGAGAGAGAGAGAGAACGAGAACAGATTTTTTCCTTTTTTCCCCCAGAGGTAGAAGACTTCAATATTAACAAAGGAAAATCCTATGTTACTTTGACTTGTTTCAGCAAACCAGTGTTTTGGGGGTATCTTCTCTGGAAACAAAGACTGCAAGTGAACAGGGAACTGTTTTCACCCAAA
Source organism: Rhinolophus hipposideros (assembly GCF_964194185.1). NCBI lineage: Eukaryota > Metazoa > Chordata > Mammalia > Chiroptera > Rhinolophidae > Rhinolophus > Rhinolophus hipposideros. The sequence goes on along the minus strand of NC_138070.1, from coordinate 17,371,030 downwards.
GTTCAATTTAAAAAGTAACAAACATGATTATTCAAAAAATAGCACAGAGATAGGGGAAATCAAAGACTTTCTATGATTCCTCGTAGAACCATAGGAGTCACATTACCCTCCCCCCCCATTCTTGTTTCTCCGTTTTAATTAAATGACCTTACAAAAAGATGGAGAGACTAGGGAGTAATTTTAGAAGTCAACTCAAGCTTTTAGAACCACGCCCACATGAAAAATAACTCCCTCCTCACGCCTTTGCCTAGCATTTAGTCACACCTTGACTTACTCTGTTTATAAGTGGTCTCCTTATCCAGACCAAATAGACTCAGTTCGGTAGCTCTTGGTGACGATATTTGTATAGAAACTTCAAACGTGTGCAATTTACTAAGACTTAGAGGATTATAAATAAAACTACCACACAGCCCCTCCAGTTTTCCTTGTTAAGGGGATCACACTGGAGTAGAATATGCATTTTCTTTATGACATATCAGGGCTGGGTGCATTTATAACAACCCTGAGGGGCATTCTCACAGTGTTTCATGGAGGTGTAGCTGCAGAACTCCCATAACAAGCAGACACAGTAGGAGCTTTGCTATAATATTCTCATTATCCTAAACCCTCATTTCTTTTGCATTTGTTAAAGGGGTCATTTGGCTTTTTAATATGACTTGTGTTCGTGCATTTGTAGAAAACAAAAATCTTTAAACATGGGCTTAGGTAGGTCTCCCTTTCGTAAAAGGTCTGCCCATCCTCCACACTCCCTTCATGCTGCACAAACCCCACCCTGTATAAATGCTCTTAAATGATATGTAGCGTGTACATTGCATATGCAAATGTTCCTCCCAGAAACCTTCTTGGCTCTTAGCGGACAAGGGAAATGGACCTCATGGTGATCTGTGAAGACCATTTTCAGTTATAAGAGCCTGTGTTTTACACAAGAACATAGAATCAGATGAAATTAAAAAGCATGCGTAGCGTCTGGGAGCTGCTGCTGCTGCTAAGAGGGCTGAGGTAATGGAACCACTTCTGTGAACTTTGGGCTTCTCAGTCCCTGATTGCCTTTAGCAAATGTGTCCCTGGATGAGGCAGCTTCCGAGCCCTTAGAGGCTAGAATGGTGGCATGGGAAGGCACAGGCCTGGATTCCAGCCCAGCTGGCCCCCAGGCCCCGTTCTGCCGCTTGGTCCCAGTGGGGCCTGGGACAAGTACCTGAACTCCTGAGTCTCCCTCTGAACATCTTTAACAACAGTGGTGAGACCTCCCTGCTGGCTGTGCTGCAAGGATTCATGGCAGAGGGGCCTGGCACTCGGTTATTGGCTTCTGCTGTTATTAATGTCATGTCTCAGCGCTGCTGCCCTTTGGATTTGGGATTGGGTGGGGGCCTGTCGATGAGCACAGGTACTTATTTCAGCTGCCTCGGGGAAGGGCTCAGAGCTACTCATCTGACAGAATGCTTTGTCTGCACACATCCTCACTTACCCTCATACCACGTACCCCTCACAGACACCCCTCACGCAGCTCTCGTGTGGCATGTGCATTTCACACAAGAACATGTGCACACACACCTCACACGAGATGCACACCACACACCCCCATCTCGTGCATACACTGTACGTACACTCAGTGTATGTACTCATCGTCCATATACTGTAAATACACCCACCCTCCCAAATGCTGGCTCTCACCACTTACGGACCTGTGTACACACTCACAGGCCGCATGATGCAGTGACGCAGGGCGACTGTGAGCCCTTGCATAGCCCCCAACTAGGGTGGGGAAAGGAGCAGTCAAGGCCTGTCCTAGAAAGTGCCGTGAATTTGGGACCAGCCTTTAAGGGCACAGCCTCCTCCAGGGCTCCAGAGATGGGGCCCCGAAACCTAGCCCTACTTAAAAAAAAATCCTATGACAACTCTCCCTTTCTCTGATCACCTCACGGAAAGAAATGTAAGGATCCCGGGAAGAAGGTGGAAGAAAGGCGTTTTACAGTTGCTGTGAAGGCATTGTAACTTACAGGTGCATGTTTTCTTTTCCCAGGGACTGATTTGGTTCTCCTGGGAAGGGACTGAGGCTAAGCTGCGTGGTAGGGTTTTCACGGCTGTACTGGGGCGGTGCTGGTGCAGACACGTCTCCCAGCGCTGTGATGAGCCACACAGGCCCTTGGTGCAGCCACCCAGCCTGTGCTGAGCTCTGCCCTGTGCTGGGCCTTGTGAGGACCAGAGACGTGTGAGAAAGGGCCCCTGCCTCCACACTTGTCCATCCGGCGGGCATTTCAGAGGAGCTGGCTGCAAGGCCTCGCATGTCTGGAGCTCAGGAGTTGCCCACTGGAGGTATACAGAGGGAGGGAGCTCCATTTTGGACAGAGGTGTTCAGGGGAGGCTTTGGAGAAGATAAGACATCTGAGCTGGTTTTGAGGAAAGGCAGGTCAGGTTGATGTAGGGAAGGGGTCCAGGGCGAGGGCTTGGCCAGAGCAGAGCTGGCAGGTCAGCACACTGCACGTGTGTTCCTGAAACAGAGAGCGCCCGGTTTATGGAGCGGCTGGTCTCAGGCAGTGGTGGGGAACAAGATGAGCATGGTGGACTGGTGTAAGCTGACAGTGGTCTTGAACATAATTCTGCACTCTTTCTTCTACCGTGTTTTCCCAAAAATAAGACCTACCCTGAAAATAAGCCCCAGTTAAGATCGTCAGCCAGACGGACACATTTAGTACGTTACGATGATGTTCCAGAAGAAGATGACATGACTGTATTTGAATAAATGTAGGTTGTTGTACATGAAAAAATAGAACATCCCCTGAAAATACTCCCTAATGTGTCTTTTGCAGTGAAAATTAATATAAGACCCAGTCTTATTTTCAGGGAAATACGGTAGGGCAGCATCTGCAGCATTCATGCAGTTAATGCCTCATCAGGGAGCTGGTTTTAGGAAGATTAGTCTGACAATATTTATGCATTTTATTTTAATGCCACCTCTATCCTTTTGCATTAGCTGTTTCCTCTGCCAAAATACCCTACTCTGTCATCCCCACTTAGGTCATTCCTCCACTCATCTCAATTGCCACTGCCTCTGAGGACAGAAAAGGTCTTCCTTGACTACGAGTCTCCTCTCCTGCCTCACAGCACCGTGTCCTTTTGTATCAGATAGTTGCAGTTCCTGGCTTGTGGTAGAGTCTCCTGTGTCTGCATTTCTGCGCCCCTCCTAGGCCAGAAGCTCCTGAGACCATCGACTCACACTTGGTGGGCTCTCTCATAGCACCTAGCACTTTGCAGTCCCTCTAGAATATCTGGGTAAACGAGTACACTCTATTCGGGACTGTGTTTTTAACACTTCAGCTCTCTCACTGTCTCTTCTCAGACTCCGAGGGCTTGGCCGTTTGTGGATTTCCCAAGCAGAAAAACATCTCCCACATAGGCACGTGTGGCTGCCTGCCCTGGAGTTCTGTTGCACAGGATGGTGGCTCTGAGTGCAGGGCCCCATTTTGGGGGAGTGGGAAGGAGCAGGGCAGTTCTCCCCTCAATTTTGAGCAAAAGCCTGACTCTAAGAGAGAATCCAGGAGTAAAGTAAAGATGCCATCCCTCCTCCATGCCTAAGGGCAATATGATTCCCTGGACCAGAAGAGAAGACAGCCCAGAGTATTCTCTTGCTATCAAGTAAGGTACAAGGCCACTTAAATTCCTCTTCCCACCTGCATGTGGTCATGTGCAGCAGCCAGGGTGTGTCCCATTATGGCCAAGCATCGCAGTCTCTAGCATTGCAGGCTAGATAGCATTACACTCACCTGGGCCTGCTTTGGGCGAGGGGCAGGTCTACCTGTTCCCTCCTCCGCCATTCACTCACTGCTATCGCAAGGGGTAAAGGGAGGGCAGGTAAAGAGACAGGAGCATTCGTGCTTGGCTAAGTGACTTTGGGGACATTGGGTCTGGCACATGGTTAAAGTGGAATCTTGCTTTTTGTGGGCCATTTGGAGGCACTTTGGAGGTGCCCTGCAGCTTGCAAGATCCGGGTCCTCTGCTGGCTCCCTTGAGACAACTTCTCAGCCCTTGGCATCTGATGGTACATCTCCTTTGGCCTCTGTAGGTGGCCTTACTGGAAAGAACCTGAGATGAGTCATGCCCGCTCTCCCCTCTTTGTGGACCACAGCAAGTGGTGTCTGGAAACACTCTTGCGTCTCGGACCCTGGCAAACTCTAGCATTGCAGGCTGGTCCCTCCCCAGCCGAGCCAGGGCAAGGATGGGATGGTGAGACCCCCCTCAGCAATGCTACGGCTCCAGTCTTCCCAGTCTATCTCCCAACTTTGGGGTGCACATTTCTCTGAGTGATACCCCCATGAAAACGTGTCCCACCAAGCTTGAGGCAGAAGAGAACTTTCACTCTTGAGTCCCTTCACTCTTTGCCCAAAAGATGGGTGTCATGCGGGGTCTCTGGTCCTGCTCGCCTCATAAGAACGCAGGATATGGTGAGGCCAAAAAGGAACACCCACGGAGCCATAGATAGGGGAGTCAGACCACTGTATTCTCGCTGGCAGCTGGGTTCGAGACACAGGAAGCAGGAATCACACGATCCGCAACCTGCTGCCCGCTTCTTTGCCAACCAACCCCACTTGCTAGCTGCAGTCTGCGCCTCTCTACAATCCGCAATCCACACTTACTAGTTTAGCCACAGCAGTTATATTAGTGGCCAATGGCTCACTGGTTACAGCTGACGGCCAACTAGCCACAGCTGATGGCCATCCAATCACAGCTGATGGCCATTTACTACCCGAGCCAGTACTTTTCCACGTGAAGCTGAGAGCCTAGAAACTGCACTCCTGGCTCTGTCCCCACAATGGGGACACACTCTATAAGGGTAGTAGCTCTCTCCAAAGAATTCTCTTCACCAGTCATCTCCCTCCCTCCTCTGTGGGACCTCTCTGATGCCTGATCTGGCTGGGGACAAAGAATCCTACGACAGGTTCTCAAAACCATTTCTTGCATTCATCTGCACATGGGGAGCTGAGGCAGTGTGCCTGTCCCTTTAGCAGCTGACGTTTATCATAATGGCACCTCAATGAAGAAGGTCTCATTCTGACATGCTGTTTCTGTACACACACATAGATGAAGACACACCGCACACCTCCTCACACAGCTGTCACACCGGCTTCTCCATTCCCACAATGGGAGCAGTGTTCACTCGGGGGGAGGACAGACGGACTTGCTGTTTCACTTGGCTACCTTTTGAACCCATTTAAATACTTACAAGTCTATTTTACTCCTAGAGTTAAAAGAAAGTACACAAGATTGTCACCACACTGTTTTTTCCTAGCTTTTGGCCTTTTCACCAAGGAAAGCACACATTGGAAAGCAATATTGAAAGCTGTTCAATATTGGTATGGCTAAAAATTCCCATACGTGTTTATGATAACAACACAATGATAACTTTCATCTGTGCCATCTGCCTTTTACAAGCGGCTCCCCTGGGTTCTCATTTGGTGCTCAGAGCAATCCCGGGTAGTTGAGATGACTGTCTTTCCTCGAGGTATGTATCTGGGTGTGTGTGTGTCTCCATCTCATACAACACACACATATGTTCACAGATTTGGGAAAGGAGGCTGCACTGAGTGCCTACCAGGTTCCCCTACGTGCTGTCCTTCCATCCTTTCGTCAAGCCTGTAATTATCCCTAGGTCATCTACAAAGAAGAGAGGTTGGTTTGTGCTAGGTGACAGAGGTAGTGATCTCCGCAGGAAGGATGGGATTCAAACCTCGGTCTCTCAGACTGCAGGGCTTTGGCTTTTTCCACTACAAACACACACTGTCCATGTGGGTTGAGTTGGGCTTTATTGATGTGACGAAGCCAAAGTGATGGTAGAGAGGGGTTCAGAGTCATGTCATTAGGGGAGCGATCCATTGCCAACACTTTCTCAGCAAAGATTTCAAAAAGAAGAGACCAAGAAATGGGGCCTTCCGATCGATTACAGTCTTTCTGTCGTCCTGCGCACCGGCTTTTGAACTGGTGGAAGTGAAACCTCATTTGTTTGATCACTGTGTTTACTGAAGGAAGAAAAGCCAGGAAGAAATCCCTCCTTCCTCCTCTTAATGCTTAAGTACAGACTAGATAATTTCAGGCCAGAAGATAAGCAGGGCATTCACAAAATGCTTCTGAGTTAAAATTGCAGTTGTTACGGATTCCAAAGGCTGGAGGCTTTTTAAAAAGAAATTCAAACGTCTTCAGAAGGCATTTCAGAAGAGGACTTTTAGTATCGGTTTAACAACCGTAGCACAGATCAGAGCTTAGTGTGTGTAGATTCCTGGCAGGTAAATATAATCATTTGTCTTCAGACCAATAGAAGGTTTTTTCTATAAATGATAATTGTTAGATAATAGTATGGATTACAGTCTTGAGGTGATACAGAGAAAAGCAATTAAAACAATTACTAGAGTGATACACGGGCAAGGAATTAAATCTAGTTTCATCCAAATATAAACATTTCCAGAGAGATAAGTGAATGAGAGTAACTTGGCCTTTCTGATAAGAACTGTAAAGCCCTCTGGGCAGTGTGGACCGTGGCTGCTGAAAGGGCTGCACTGCCAGTGTGGGTTTGAACCAGTGGATTTGACTTCAGAATGTGTGCTTGCCGTGCCGCATTCCCTCCTGCTGTGAAGCCTGGAATATGATATGAATGGACTCACTGCAAAGGGTTTTCTGAAAAGAGGCTTCACCTGGTCCTCATGGGTGATTCTAGCACATCTTTCTCTAGAGCCTAGTTCATACTCTTCCTACCACTGACTCTTGCTGGCCTACTATGTGCCCCCACAAGTTTGAATGACACCAGAGCAACTTGGGCAGCTGTGGCACTGACTCTGTGCAGGAAGGCCACACAGGTCTCTCAAGTCAACTCTCAACCCTCCTCTTCCTCTCCCCGCCCCCCAACAATCCTCTCAAAAGTTTTCTTAAACCAAAGGGCAGGGGGGTGGGAAGGGCAGCCGGATGGCTCAGTTGGTTAGAGTGTGAGCTCTGAACAACAGGGCTGCTGGTTCCATTCCCACATGGGCCAGTGAGCTGCGCCCTCCACAACTAGATTGAAGACAACCAGCTGCCGCTGAATTGCTGCCGAGCTGCCAGAGGGGAGACCGGATGGCTCAGTTGGTTAGAGCGCGAGCTCTCAACAACAAGGCTGCTGGTTCAATCTCCTCACGGGCTGGTGGGCAGCGCCGCCTGCAACTAAAGATTGAAAACAGCGACTGGACTTGGAGCTGAGCTGCGCCCTTCAAAACTAGATTGAAGGACAACAACTTGGAGCTGATGGGCCCTGGAGAAACACACTGTTCCCAGTATTCCCCAATAAAAAAAATTGTTTTAAAAAGGGCGATTTGTGATAAGGTTATGTGGATGAGGAGTCCCATGAAATCTAAGGGCAAGCTTAGAATAGTAAAGTTGTGGGGAGCCCCTGGACTGCACAGGGCAATCTGGTTCTCATCACTGCCCAGTCACTTCATTTTTCACCTGCTACTGCAAACCTCCAGTTTGCAGTTGCAGATTGTTGTGCGGGGCCGCCTGCGGGGTCTCTGCTCCCGCTCCCCACATAAGAACGCAGGACATGGTGAGGCCAAAAAGGAACACCCACGGAGCCATAAGTAGGGGAGTCACACCACTATATTCTTGCTGGCGGCATCCGCCTCTCTGCAATCCGCTCTTGCTAGCCCCCATTTTTTTCTGCTAGCGTAGCCACAGCAGTTATATTAGTGGCCAATGGCTTACGGGTCACAGCTGACGGCCAACTAGCCACAGCTGATGGCCATCTGATTACAGTTGATGGCCATTTATACCCGAGCCAGCACCTTTCTATGTGAGGCCGAGAGCCTGGAAACTGCTTTTTGGGGCTTTGTCCCCACACAAATACAAAATGCTTCTTGCTCCTAGTCCCAGGTGGGAAAATGGCCACGCTGCACAGTTCTGTGCTCACACAGGCCTCCAGAGGTAGACACAGAAAGTCCCACTCAGCTCTCCCTGAATTCCAGTGCACACATTTGGAGGAAGGGAATCTGATTGTCCCCACTTAGGGCAGATGTCCGTCTCTGGTCCAGTCACAGAGGGGTCATCGGGTATAAACTTGACACAGAGAGTTTGCCCTTGTTACCCTGTCGATCAGGGAGGCAATTTCTAGAAGTAGGATCTTTAGGATCGGGGCAGATGCCCCAAATCTGTCTGCAACACCGCCTCCTTCTCCCATCCTGAAGACATAGCCTGTTTTTCTGCTGTAAAGCCTCACATTGGTATCTCTGTTTCTTGGGTTCTTCTCCTTTGTGAGACAACCCGTGGAGTAGGATGCTTTTTCTCCAGGTCCCCCTTTCCTTGCTGTCCCTAAAAGTAAGTCCCAGTCTCTTTTCATCTTAAAGGTTAACTTATAATCACTGTGAAAAAAACAGACAAGGACTAACAAGTAATTCACAGGGGAAAATTTCAAAGGTCTCAGAAATTTTGAGTTCCCAAAGTCACCTGTCTTTAGCTTCTGGGACTTTTACTCTAAGAAATGGCTTCTAAAACAAGTAGGCCTTTTCAGCTGTCGGCCACGCAAGCCCAGTAAGTACCCACGGTACTTGTCATCTGTGCATGTTTTCATACCTCCAAGACGTTCTCTGCTGCTTAGGTCTGGAATCCTGTAACACAGGGTGCTGGCACTGTCACACCTGACGTGTCATTGCCCAGGCGCCAGGCATGATTATAACTGATTATAACTGGTTACAATGGAGTGGCAGCAAATGAACTAACTCTGGCTTCCTCAAGTTTTATTAATTGTAGAAAGGTCTTTGCTTTGGAAGAAGGGGCATTTTCCTGCCCCCGATCTGATTTCCATCAGGCATGGGGCTGGTGGTGTAGGAGCTACCCTACTGCCCTGGGCACTGGCATCGAAGATGGGGGCTTCTAGCTTCAGAATCGTTCCCAGCTTCAGGACTGCACATGCTTGGTCTTTGGCGAGTAACTGGTTAGCAGTGCAAAAGAAGCCTAGAGATGAGGATGAGAGAATAGACTGGAAGAAAGAATGAGTTAGCAAGGGGATGTTGAGACATAAATTCAAGTGTGCCTGTGTGGAGCTTCAGTTGCAACTGTCAGAGGATGACATAGACGTGCACTTGGAGAGATCAGGAGGCCACGCTTGCAAATGAAAATCCTTTCTGGAGCCTCTTGCCCAGCCCCGTCCCTGAGAGCGGAATGCGCTCTGGCACAGCTCCGTGGCGCTTGATTCATGGGCCATTTCCATCTCTCTGGGGAGAGTTGCACGTGAACAGCATTTTGGAGCCTGCCTCTGGTGATGGCATGATTTATATTTCCCAGAGCAGGCAGGGAGGGGCTGGACTTCTCCCAGGGTCTCAGGAGCAGATGCTGGCAGGGCAGGTGGGCGCCATGAAGCTGCTGCCCACCTGCTGGATTCTCCCGCTCCCCTCCCAGCCCCTCACCAGGCCCCGTGCCGCCATCCTGCACTTCGGCCAGCATGTACTGACTTTAACCTTTTGTCTTCATTGTTCTCCGTGACTGAGATGATCTAAAGCTCAGCCTTCCAGTCAGCCCCATGCCGGGGCTGGAGCAGGGTCCAGCCAGGACTCATGCTGGTGGGCAAGCGCCAAGTGAGGGGCCTGGAACAAGAACAGACACCTCTGCCTCCCTCCAGGGTCCAGGATGAGAAAGGGCCAGGGAAGCCAGTTCGAGCCAGAATCCTTAGGCCTCGAGAGCCACAGGGAAAGGGAGATGGAGTGTCATTGTCATGCCCAGAGGGCAGGACAGATAGGCAGGCCACTGGCCCAAAGCTGGGTCAACAGGACTGGAATGTGAGCAGAATGGGGAGAAAAGAGAGGCGTTTGGGCTACTGAGGGGGTCAGGAGTGCCCTCCTTCTCCATTCCTCCTACCTTGTCCCTCTGCTCACCTCCCTTTTCTCCCCCAAGGTCCCCTGGTCTCCCCGTTGTTGAACTGTGACTACCGAATTGTGACAGCTAGTTTTGTCTGCAAAGCCAACTCTTCTCAGCTCTTCCTTCTGTGTCAGATCATGGCCATCTGAAGAGTGGCCAAAATCAGGCCCTGAAAACAAGGGCTCCAGAGGCCCTTTCTGCACAACCACTGGCTGTTTATTCATTCATATTCTCGTATTGAGTCTCTCTTTCTCTTTCTTCTCTCTCTTGCTCCCTTTCCCAGTCCTGCTGATTGTTCATTCAGTCTCTCTCTATCTCTATCTGTCTACACACACACACACACACACACACACACACACACACACTATGTAATAGTTTTCTGTGTGTGTGTCGCAGGGATCAGTACACCCATCTAGCATTTTCTCTGAGCTTCTCAAGGGCAGGCTGTCTTCATTTGGAGTAATCCCAGCCCTGGCTAAGGGCCTGGCACACACTGGTGACACAGTGAACGTTTCTGAGGGTTGGTCAGCCTGATGGCCAGATGTATGAATGAGCGGCACCCAAGTTTATCTTACTTTTCTGAATCCCTCTCAGGATGTGTTAATAGCAGGACTTATTTTATTTTATTTTATTTTTTAACTAACACACCGTATGTATCAGTCAGGGTCCAAGCAAGAACAAGAAACCACACAGCAATTTGAAGGGATAGTTTAATATAAAGAATTCTTATTATAGCAGAGATTAGAGTATAAAAGGATTGGCTGGTAAAGTATTCCTAAAGCAGACAGGAATAGCAGATATTAGGAGCAGTCACCACTCCTGAAGAATGAGTGCCCAAGGAACAAGGCCCCCACCCCCACCGAGGGCTGAGATCCTGGCCGTCTTGGAGAAGGCACTGCCGTGGCTCACTCTGTGGCTGCACAGTTGCTATGGTGCCTCACTGGTGGAACTTGCTGGAAATCCACCCTCAGAATTTGCTGGAAGTGTGCTCTGTAGGGTGCTATGGAAAGGTATTCACAGAGAGATGTATCACTCCACTACAGAACTACCCAGGCTGCTTACCAGGGGAAGCTGGTGGCTTTTGGATGTTCTGGCTGTCATGCACGACGAAAGCGGGGTTGTGGAGAAACCACCCAAGCTGCAGGAAGGGCGTCTGGGGAAGCTGTGTGCACCGCAGGAGCTGGACCCTGGAGAAGCTACCCCTGCAGCAGCAGCCAGGTGCTGGGGGCGGGAGAAGCTGCCCATGTGGCAGGAGTCTGCAGAGCAAGCACAGCAGAACCAGGAGGGCAAAACCCCCTCATCCTGTGTGTCTCTTCAGTGCTCTCTGTTCACAAAGCTCAAAACTCTGCCAGCTGGCAAAGGAAAAATATTTAAAAGGCCACGATCCATTAGCTGAGAACAGGCAATGAAGGATGAATTTGGAGCACAGAGGCAATCAATGGATAACTGACGCACAAATTGATTCTTTGGGTATACAGTTCTGTGAATTTTACTACACGTATGGATTTGTGTGATCACTATCATGATCAGTATATAGACTAGTCCCATCACCCCACATAACGCCCCCTTTTCATAATCATACTCTGACCCTCCCTCTACCCCTAGCCCTTGGCAACCGCTGCGCAGTTCTCTGTCACTACAGTCTTTTTGATGAATCATATAAATGGAAGTACAGAACCTTTTAACACTGAGCTCTTTCACTCAATTTAAAGTTTTTGAGTATTCCAAGTTGTTGACTGTATCAATAGTTCATTCCTCTTTATTACTGAGTATTCCATTGTATGAATGTCCCACAGTTTGCTTCTTCTTTCACTCACTGAAGGACCATTGGGTTGGTTTCAGTTTGGGGCAATTATAACCAGAACTGTGATAAACCATTGATAGGTTTTATGTAACATGTTTCCATTTATTTAGGGTAAATATGGTATGTAAATTCATTTTTTCAGGAGTGGAATTACTGGGTCATATGGTGAATATATATTTCATTTTATAAGAAACTGCAAAGTAGTTGCCCGAATGACTGTACCATTTTGCATCTCTACCAGCAGTGTATGAGAATTCCAGTTGGTCTGTCTCATCAGCAACTGTTATTGTCAGCATTTTAAAATTTGAGCCATTCAGATAGATGTGTCGTGATATTTTGTCATGGTTTTAATTGCATTTCTTGTAATGGCTAATGACATTGAACATGTTTTTCATTTGTCTATTTGCCATCCTTATATTCTCTTTGGTGAAAAGACTGTTCAAGTCTTATGCTCATTTTAAAAATTCAGTTGTATGTTTTCTTATTGTTGAGTTTGAAAGTTCTTTGTGTATTCTGGATACAAGTCCTTTGACATGTGGTTTGCAAATATTTCTCTCAGCCTAGAGCTTCTTTTCTTAGCAGTGTCTTCACAGAGCAAGAGTTTTTAATTTTTTTATCAATTTTATCAATTATTTCTTTATAGATAATGCTTTTAGTGAAATGTCTAAGAAATCTGTCACCCCAATCACAAAAATGTTCTCCTATGTTTTCTTCTAAATGTTTTATAGTGTTACATTTTTATATTAGGATCTGTGACTCATTTTGAGTTAATTATAAAGTTGTTATTATTGTTATTTATTATTATTATTATTATTATTATTATTATTATTATTATTTTGCCTATGGATGTCCAATTGTTCCTAAGTGATTTATTGAAAAGGCTATCCTTCCTTTATTAAATTGTCTTTGCACCTTAGTCAGAAGTTAATTGGCCATTTTCGGATGGGTCTATTTTTGGACTCCACTCCATTGATCTATATGTCTATTCTTTTACCAATACCACGCTTTGTTTCTGTAGCTTGATAGTAAGTCTTAAAATCTGGCAGTGTCATTCCTCTAACTTCATTCTAGTTCTTCAAAGTTGTTTTACCTGCTCTAGTTTGTTTGCCTTTTCAAATAAATTTTAGAATCAGCTTCTCTAAGCTACAAAAATGTCTTGAGGTTTTGATTGGAATTATGTTAAACAAGTAGATCAATTTGGGGAAAAAATGCTATTCTTTGTTGAATCTTAAAAATCCATGAACGTGGTATGCCTCTCCATTTATTTTAGGTCTTTTATTTCTTTTGTCAGCATTTTGTACCCAAGGTAAGCGTACAGTCTGTCATCATTAAGTAAGATGTTAGTTGTAGACTTACAGCTGCTCTTTATGAGATTGATGAAGTTCTTTATTCCCAGTTTGCAAGTTTTTATCACTAATTGGTATTGCATTTTGTCAACTGCTTTTTGCATCAATTTATATGAAAAGGTATCTTTTTCTTTAATCTTAACATGGTGGATTATACTGATTTTTAAAATACTGAAAAAACCTTTACATCCAGAATAACCATATCATTCCCTTTGACTGTGGTGTATAATTCTTTTTATACGTTGCTGAATTCTATTTAGTAATATTTTGTGCATGATTTTTATATCTATTTTCAGTTGATCTGTGGAATACTGGTCTGCAGGGTTTTTCCCCCCATTATCTTTGTCTGCTTTTGGTGTCAGGGTAATATAAGCCTCATAAAAATGAGTTGAAAAAGTGTTTTTCATTCCAGTTCCTGAAAGAGATTCTGTACAGTTAGCATTATTTCTTCTCTAACTGTTTGGTAGAATTTACCATTGAAACCATCTGAAACCAGAGTTCTGTTTTGGATGGTTTTAACTATGAACGTAATTCTTTAGTAGTTATAGGACTATTCAGATTATCTATTTCATTTTAAATGAATTTTAGTAGTTTGGGTATGTTAGTAATTGGTCCATCGTATCTAAGTTGCTGAATCAATATGTGTAGGGTTGTTTGTAGTATTCCTTTATTATGCTCTTAATTTCTGTGGGATCAGTATTTATATTTCCTCTTTCATTCCTGATATTGTTCATTTTTCCCTTATCTCTTTTATTCTGGGTCTGCCTAGCTAGAGACTTATCAGTTTTATTGACTTTTTTTTCCCAGAGAAACTTTTTGTTTCATCGATTTTTTTAAAAAAGTTATTGTTTTGCTCTTTTCAATTTTATTGATTTTTGCTCTATTATTTTATTTCCTCTGTTTGCTTTGGTTTATTTTGCTCTTTTTTTCCTAGTTTTTTAAAGTGGAAGCTTAGGTTATTTGTATCAGATCTTTCTTCTTTTCTAATATAAGTGTTTAAGGTTATCAATTTATCTCTAAGGCTTTATCTACATTCCACAAATTTGATGTTGTATTTTCAGTTTTGTTCAGTTCAAGACATTTTTATGATTTTCCTGAAGCTTCTTCTTTGGTAGTTATTTAGAAATTTGTTGTTTAGTTTCCAAGTGTTTAGAGATTTTCCTGTTATCTTTCTTGTTTTACTTTCAAAGCTAATTCCGTGGTGGGCAGAAAATACTTTACATGATTTCAATTATTTTAAATTTGTTAAGGTTTGATTTGCGACCCATGGATAGCCTGTCTTCGGCAATATTCTGTGTACATTTGATAAGAATATGTTTTGCTGTTGTTGGGTGGAATGTTCTCTAAATGTTAGTTATATTCAGTTGGATGATGGTTTTGTTCAGTTCTTCCATATCTTTGTTGATTTTCTATCTACCAATTCTGTCAACTACTGGGAAAGGAATGTTGAAGTCTGTCAAATTATCCATTTCTCCTTTCGATTCTCTCAGTTTTTGCTTTGTGTATTTTGAAGCTCTATTGATAGGTGAATACACATTTAGGATCATTTTATGTTCTTGGAGAATTGGCCTTTTTATCATTGTGTAATGTCCCTCTTTAATTTCTGATAATTTTCATTGCTTCGAAGTCTACTTTAATATTAATATAACCACTCCAGCTTTGTTTTTAATAGTGTTTGCATGGTATAACTTTTTGTCCTTTTAATTTTAACCTATCTATATCATTATATTTGAAATGAGTTTCTTGTAGAAACATTTAATTGGATCATTTTTTAAAATTCCATTGTGTTAATCTCTATATTTAGACCTTTTACATTTAATATAATTATTGATATGTGTGGGCTTATGTATGCATATCAGTGTTTGTTTCTGTTTTTCATTCCTCTGTTTCCCCCTTTCCTGCTTTCTTTTGGGTTAGTGGAAAAAAATTTTTTTTTGAAATCCATTTTAATTTATCTCTTACCGTCTTTGACTATATCTCTTTTTATAACTTTTAATGGTTGCTATAGAGATTGTAATATAACTACTTTTCACAGTCTTCAGTCTACTTACTATTGATACTTTACTAGTTCAAGTGAAATGTAGAAATCTTACCACCATATGGGAACTTATACCTCCCTCCATTTTGCATTTAACTTATATACTATATCTATACATTAAAACTCCCTCAGACAGTGTTAGGTGAGGAATAGTTTATTATATTTACTCAAGCATTTAATATTCCTAGTTTCCTTCCAGTATCATTTCCCTTCTGTCTGAATAACTTCCTTTAGCAATTATTTTAGAGTAGTTCAGCTGGCAATGAATTATTTTAGTTTTATATTAGTCATCTATTGCTGAATAACAACTTACCACAAACTTAGTGGCTTAAAACAACACAAACTTATTATCCCACCATTTCTGTGGGTCATGAATCCTGGCATGGCTTAGCTAAGTGCTCTGCTTCAGACTCTCTCTTGAAGCTGAAATTCAAGTTGAGGTTTTATCTGAATGCTCAACTGGAGAAGAATCCACTTCCAAGTTCACATGATTATTGGCGAGACTTATCCTGTTGGACCGAGAGCCTTAGATTCTTGCTGGCTGTTGGCCAAAGACTGCCCTGCATTACTTGCCATGAAAGCCTCTCCAATATGGCTGCTTGCTCCATCCAGGCATGCAAGCCAAGAAAGCAGTAGAGAGAGTCTGCTAGTAATCCAGAGGTTACAATCTTATATAACACAATCACAGAAGTGACAGCCATTCCCTCTGCCAGATTCTGTTGGTCACAGATCCTGCCCAGGCTGAGGGAGAGGACTGATTGTACAAGGTTTGAGTAGGAGGCAGGGATAATTGGGAGCTATTTGAGACTCTGCCAGTTTTCTTTCATCTGATAATGTCTTTATTTCACCATCATTTCTGAAGGATAGTTTCACTGCATATAGAATTCTGGGTTGATTCTTTTCGCTCAACATTTAAAAAATGTTTTTCATTTTCTTCTGGCATCCATGGTTTCTGATGAGAAATCTTCAGTCATTTGTATTGTTATTTTCTCTATACATAATGCATCATTTTTCTCTGGTTGCTTTCAAGATGTTTTTCTTTGTCTTTGGTTTTCTGCAGTTTGAATATGATGTGTCTGGTCATGGATTTCCTTGGGTTTATACTGTTTGTGGTTCACTCAGCTTCTTGATCTGTAGGTTTATGTCAAACACCAAATTCTGGAAGTTTTTGTCCATTATCCCTTAAGTTGTGTGTGTGTGCGTGTGTGTGTTCTATACTCTTATTCCTCTCGTTTGTGGGCTCTGAAGACATGAATCTTAGACCTTTTGGTACTGAGCCATAGGTCCCTCCGATTTGTTCATTTACAAAAGAATTTTTTTGTCTCTGTTAATCAGATTGGATAATCTCTGTTGCTTTTCTATCTTCAAGTACATTGATTTTCTTCTGTCATCCCCATTCAGCTATTGAGCCCATACTGTGAATTTTTTTTTCAGTTATATTTTTCAGTTCCAAATTTTTCATTTGTTTCTTCTTAATATCTTTTTCTTTGCTGAGACCTTCTAGCTTGCCATCCTTTCAGAGAGTCTTTATACCCTTACTTGTTGTAACATTTTAAAATAGCTGTTTTAAGGTCTTTGTCAGATAATTCCAACATCTGTGTCATCTTAGCATAATTCTAAAAGGCATGTGATGATTGCCTTTTCCCATGCGAGTTGAGATTTTTCCTGGTTCTTCAAATGCTGAGTAATTTGAGGTTATACCCTGGACATTTTGAATATTATGTTGTGAAACGCTGGGTCTTGTTTGACCACAGTGGAAAATGCTGATATTTTTGTTTTAGCAGGCAGTTCGCTTGGTTAGGGTTCAGGTCACAAGTTCTGACCAGCTTTCAACGTAAGTTCAGTTTTCCAAGTCTTTGCTGGGCTTCTCAAGTCTGTCCCACAGGGGCACTATCCAGTGGCCTGCTCAGGTTCTACACAGTATGCAAGTCCTCAAAGTCTTTAGGGTCAGATCTACGTGTGTACAGCTGGGGGTGAATCCAGGAATTCCTGAGCAACTTGAAGTCATCCCTTTTCTGAGCTCCTCCCTCTCTGTGATCTCTCCAGTAGGTATCGATTCCCCAGGGCTTTTCTTTGAGATCCTCCTGCCAGAAAGTTGAGGCATTGTTGACCTCCCTCTGCTGTACCTTTCCCATGACAACTCTCACATCATGGGCTAAGAGGGAGGGAGGAAGAGAAAGAGCAAAGGGGATGGCCCCGTCCTCTTGGGATCACATCTGCTCTGATTAGACCGAAAGGTTCCCTCCCCTCAGAGTTGTAGACTCTTTCAGGCCCTTGCTGCCACTGCTGTCATTGAGACTAACAACACAAGGTTGTTTGTGGCCTGCAACATGTGAGGACAAGAAAAGAGAATAAGAAAAACGGGGGATTTTCTTTATCTTCTTCTGGAGCTCTCTGCACCGATGCCCACCTCTGCATTTTGGGTTTGCATAGAGACCTGTGTGAGGGATTCTGGAGCGACAAAAAATGTGAAGTTCACTATTGATTTGGTAGCCCTTTAAATTCTGGTCTTCTTCCCTAATCTGCCTGATATTATTTACTTTTCACATTCCTCAAAATGCTTCTCCATGCAGTCCATCCAGGTTTATAGTTATATTCATTGGGAAAGGTGGGGTGGAATGTGCTTACTCTACCTTACCTGCAACCAGAACCCGGTGTAGCAGGATATTTATGACAAATACTTTGTAACATTTGTTGAGTGAACAAATGTATGAGAAATCAAATAGTTGGTTCTGACCTCTCTGACCTCACGAGCACCACACCTGGATTTCTAATAATTTCTAGGCCTTGTGAAAGGAAAAGTGTCCAAATAATCGGTCAACATCTGCATACTTGGCATTTCCAATTCTATGTCCTATCTACACGTTCAGCGTATCTAAACTGAACCTATTCCTGGTCCACATAAGACAAACTTCTACTTTCAGTGTCTGTGTTTGTTACCAGTTGCCCTTCTGCCATATTTTAACTGCTAGTTGTCTTTTACCCTCTCCCTTCCATGAGTTTCCCAGGCAATTAAGTGACTTGTGGGGTAATATTTCTCCTGTCAGTTCCCGCTTTTCCTCCCTCAGGAAAAGCTACCCTGTATCACACATTTAGGCTAATGGGATAGCTGGCCCAACCACAGGACAAGCCAGAACCTTTGTTGGTATCAATAGGTGCCAAAAACCAGGGAAGAATCAGGAAGGTGGGATTACAGCCAGGCTTGTCTCTTTGTAGGGCAGATAGGGGATGGGAGCTGAGGGCAGAAGAAGGAGCCAGTTATCTAGATCTCAGAGCCCAATGGCTTATGAAAAACTTTCCTCACCAGGCACATTCATGTGTAACACAACAATAACTCCTGAGAATGGGGCTTCTAGTAAGTGTGAGGGGCCTCTAGGGCTTCATTAAGCTTGACCCTGAGTCTTCAGGGAGGCTTCTGAGAAGGTGCTGGTAATAGCCATGTAACTGTTCTCCTTCCTCCCTGTGTAATTGGCATTCTCTCCACTGTGGGCCAGTTGACTATCTCCCAAAGAGCACTCTGGTTCTGCTGCCCTCTATTCAGAGGTCTGGGCTGACAGCTCTCAACTGCCTTCCAAGTTCAAGGCCCTCCACCATTATCTCTTCATTCTCTCCCACTCGTTCTCTCTGCTCCAGCTCAACTGGGTTATTCTCTTGGCCCCAAATAGCCCTCACACTATCTTTTCTCCATACCATTCTATCTGCCTGGAAGCACACACATCCCCTGCCACCATCACCACCACCTGCGAAAGTGGTAGCCTTCAAAATACCTCTCGGATGCAGTTATTGCAGAAAAGCTTTTACGTCCTCCCTATCTTGGTTAGAGGTGATGCCCTCCCTGTGCTCCTTCTTCATCCACTTTAGCCAGTAAGTGCCCGAAGACAGATGTGATGGGACTCTCTCTGCTTAGTCTCTGCAGTTCTTGCATGTAAGTCCCACTCAGTACATTTGTTAAACAGGAGTGGATGGAATCTCGGGCCTGTGGTGAGCAGACTAGGTGACGTGCCTTCTCTAGAAAGTCTTTCAGAGAATCTGAGTGGGAGGAGTCGTGAAGTGAGGACCACAGGTGGCAGGGCACCCTTGGGGCCTCTGCTATAAGTTATATAGATGAGGTTTGTTTTGTAAATGGGAGATTCCCTTATCTGTGACATCGCCTGTTTGTTTTTTCCTTCAGTATTAATACTTTGAAGGGTCAGGAAATAGGAAACAATCCCATTAAGCATGAGATTCTGAAGGCTCAGTCTGCAGCTGACAGCAAGAGTAGAGCTGCAAGATAATGGAGGCCGATACCAATTTCAGCCAATTCTTCTCCCCTTTGCAAAGCGCTGAATGACAAGCAGATTTCTCAGCTCCATGCACGCAGTCGCATTCAGATGATAAATGTGTCCCTGGACAGAGGAGCTTGTTGAGTGATATTTACCAGGGTCTCTGTGAAGGGCCCTCAGCTCCCCAGAGAGCATTTCAAGTCTCGAGCTGCTCAGCTGTTCAGTTGACGCCTACGGAGTGGTGAGAGGAATAAAACTTCATTCCTGTTCTCCAGCACGATAGAAGCCATGGTGATTTGTTTAGGTGCTCAGAACTTTCTTGGTTTCTCTTGCTTCCTCTATTCACCCCCACCCCTCCCCTAATCAAACCCCAGCAGAGAGAGACATGGAATGTGTGAGAAGCTTAGAGCCTTAAAGGGGGAAGAAGGGGCGGGGAATCAGTGCCAGGACCCAAACTCATTCCAGTCTTGGCTCTACCTCCCACTGCTCCTGGGCCAAGTTCCTTGGCTTCTCGGAACCTCAATCTCCTCAGAAATGGAGATGATAAGAGTTACCTCATAGGGTTGACGTACAGATAGAATTAAATCTGTGTAAAAATCCTTTGCACATTATAAAATGTTCTCCAGCGTAAGTCATTCATTCATTCAGCAGTTTCTCATTCCATATCCACTGCATGCCAGGCGCTGTGCTGAGTTTGAAGGGCCGTTTCCAGATTGCGTGAGTGGGGAAGAATAGTGGACTAATGGCCTTTACCAGCCCTCGGTGTGGTTCTGAGGCAAAGACAAGTAGCTGGCCCGGAAATCAGACCTCTGTTCTGTCCCTGAAGACTGTTCCACTCTCGACACTTCTCTAAGGCTTCAGCTTTTGGGAGCCTTTGCTTGTGAGTGGGCCTTTGCAAGGAACATGGCTGAGTTGGAAGTCTGGTGCCTAATTACCAGGCATGTTAGTCTAGGTTCTCCAGAAAAACAGAACCAATAGGATACGTACGCAACGCATACAAAAGGATTTGTTATAGGGAATTGGCCCACATCGTTAAGGAGGCTGAGAAGTACCAAGACATGCAGTCGGGGAGCTGGAGACCTAGGAGAGCCGATGGTGTAAGTGGCAACCCGAGTCCAAGTCTGATGGCAGAAGACCAGCGTCCCAGCTCAGGCAGAGAGAGGGAGTTCTCTCCCACTCCACCTTTGTGTTCCATTCAGGCCCTCAGGGGATTGGATGAGGCCCACCCACATTGGGGAGGGCAATTTGCTTTCCTCACAGGTTAATCTCATCCAGAAACACCCCCACAGACACACACAGAATAGTGTTTGACCAAATGTCCAGCCCAACACTCAAGCTGACAAAAAAAACAAATACCATCACACCAGGGTTGATGTTCGCTGACAACATTCAGGATTACTAGGCAGCTTCACATGCTGTGTCTCATTCGGCTCCATTAACAACCCAGTAAGGGTCTCATTACTCTTCCCTGTCATGTAATCCTGATGTCACACGCTCAGCAGCCTGGCTCTTTGAAGCAGGTCTTATTCACCTTAAACCCAAATGCGGGAGCCTCTTCCCTGTGGGAGACAGGAGAAATTCCATCCCTTTCCAGATCCCAGTTCTCCAGCAGGTGAGAGGCTTGCGTGTGTGACTCTGTCTTCTGCCTCCAGTGCCCTGGTGCTCTCTACTCTTCCACACGAGTCCTTAGTCAGCAGGAAACTTGAAACAAAGTTGTCATGTAGGCTGAGAGTTATGTGTGGACTAGATGTCATCGGCATTTCCCCAAAGTCTGAATGGAATCATGCCAAAGGAAGCCGGGGCTCAACGCAGAGACCCGCGTTTGCTGACCTTCGGGCACTGTGATGTGCTGGACCCTGGGACTGGGCGGCAGCGCTCCCTGGGAGCCCTTTGCGCCCGTGGCGTCTCTCTTGGTCTCCTAGGGCCACAGTGCACGGCCATGTGTAATAAGCCTTTGTCGTTTTAATAATACTGACGAATCAGGGCACTCCTGGGTACTTCTGTTTATTTAAAACCCATTGTAAGATGTTCTGTTACAGCCTGTCGTAGGGGAAATCTGAATTTATTAATTCAAATATTATAACATCCTCATGCTGAGCTTGGAAAATGGGCTCCAATCAGCAGCGTTTCTCAAGCCCACATTTCACACAGTGCTTGCCCTGCCTGGCATCTCAGCTACTGGTGTACATGTCTGTCTCCTCATCTGGAAAGTGCCTTGGGGCGGTGTGTCCCCCAAGCCGAGCAGGGGGCCCGGCACGTGGGCGGTGCTTAGTTAGTGTTTCTGGGGTGGAGTGGACTGGAACTCCTGCTGGGAAGGTTGCCACACAGCCACACTCACCTGAGCTGTCCTCTGGGAAGAGTGCCCAGCCAGCCCCCCACACACACAGCCAGGGATGCTGTTCCCTCAGCAAACAGTTGCTGAGCACCTACTATGTGCCGGGCCCATGCTCGACGCAGGGCATGCAGTACTGGCTCCTTCCTGTAGAGTTCCCAGCCCAGTGGGCACCACAGCCAGAAAGAGCTGAACAGAGTGCCTCTTGAGAGGCACTGGGTCAAAGAGGGAAGAAGGCCGTAGGGATGAGGAGGACACGGGTGACCTGGCCTCAGGGAGGCACTGACTGCCAGGGTTTGTTGGGCGGGGGATTGGCCCAGAACGACGCAGCAGACTTGCATAGCGCAGCTCTTCCTCTCTGATTGGCTTTCTCTGCATTTTTCCCCCAGGGCCTGTGCCAGCAGCGAGACAGAGAGTGAAGCCGGAGACATCATGGACCAGCAGTTTGAAGAGATGAACAACAAGCTCAACTCAGTGACTGACCCCACGGGCTTCCTCCGGATGGTTCGCCGTAATAACCTCTTCAACAGGTACGTGGGGCTCTGGCTCCCAGGCCCATGCAGGGCAGATAACGTGCCTTCGGCTGATGCTCCTTCCAGCTGCTCGGGCTTCTGGTCTCTGTCGTGCATTTGTAGAAGTGAGTGTGACATTACCACGGCCCCATGCTCCTCAGGGCCTTAGTGTCACAGCAGCACCTCTGGGTCAGGGGAGAAAACAGGGCAGACTTGCTGTGACGATCTGCATTTGGCTGGGATGGGAGGCGCAGGGGCCGGCTGGCCACTTCCTTCCTCACATAGCCTCGGAGCTGATTTCCCAAACAGCAGGCAGACGGATGGAGTGGCTCCACATACGTACTGCTCTGCCAGCTTCTGCCCCGAACTCTTAGGATTGGGCGCCTGAGGCTGAGGGAGGCCAGAGAGCATGGGGATGCCGGCATTGCTGGAGGGACCACTCCTCCAGCCCCAGGCCTTCCTGACTGCCCGGAGGGCCCGTCTCCCCTGGACTTAACCACATAGTGGTTAGAGATGAGTTGAGGTTGAAATTGCCCACCAGCACACGCCTGCATCTTTGAATCAGGGGTGATAGCTGCGCTGCTTCCAGGAAAACAGGGTCAGGTGGGTGAGTTGAAGTGTATCTGTCCCACTGTCATTTGGCTGCCTGGCAACAACAAAGGTCAACATTCGGGGAGACCTTTCCAGAAAGGCATCCTGGACGCGCTCAGGTCCTTGCTGCAGCCTGTGGGCCTGACTTGAGAGGGCAGCAGCTTGACCTTGGGACATAGGAGGGCAGTGATGGAGCTCTGGGGGCATTCGGGCAGCCTCTGCCTGGCGGCCCTGCTGCACGGGGCAATGTGTGCCTGGTCTCTTCCTACTCCGGGCCCTGGTTTCCTCATTATTGTGTTTCATTATTGTGCTGTCAGGGTGACAAACGTGTGTTTACTTTCCCAGGGGTGAGCTGAACGGGATGGGATCCAAGGGCCAGGGGTGTAGCAACTGGCAGCTTGGTTGAAAGGAGGCCAGAACCTGAAGTTGGTTCACCCTCAGTTCCTCCTTCTTCCTTAACCCCTTTAAAGGTGTCCGTCATGTAGGGACGTGACCCGGTGTGAGGAAGCACGGGAGTGGGCCTAGACTCACTCCTCCTCTGCCAGGTGATGGGATTCGTGGTTGTGAACTAGAGTGCAGAGCTCGAGGCTCAGGTTCCGGCCTTGCCACGTGCCAGCTGTGGGTCACCGGGCAAGCTAGTTTCACCATGGTCAGCCTCAGTCTCCTCGTCGCTGAAATAGGGACAAGCTTCCTACTTTGCAGGGTTCCCTCAGTGTGGAAATTGAAGGAGCTAAGATCTAAAGAACACACTGGCAGGCTTCCTAGTGCATAGAAGGCACCGTACCCAGGGTGCCTTTGTACCGTTTTGCGTCCAGTAGGAAGGACAGTGCTAAACTTGAATTACTAAGATAATGTGAGTGGATAAACGGGAAGGGATGCGGTTTGTGTGTACCTGTGCTGCAGGTGTTGGCCACCGTGGGTCGTGGCCTCACCTGCCCTTCCTCTTCCTGTCCTGCCTCATGTCCTTTACACGAGAGTGCCGAAGGCGGGCCATCAGGTGTCCGTGCTGACCTGGTCACAGGTGCGCCAGCAGTCAGGAGCCCCTCCTCTGGGCCATGACAAGAAAGGGTCAAGCCAGGTGCACCTGGGATCTTAGCTTTCATCCCTGGAGGGGAGGTGGTGTGAATTTTGAGTCACGGAGTTGCTTCTTTTGGGAAAACATTTGTCCTTCCAAGCATCTCTGAGGTGGGTCCTCTGAGCACAATCCTCTGGATTAATCCATTGGTTCATTTAAACAATATCAGCTCTGCCTGCAGCCAGGCTGAGGACGGGGCCAGCCCCGAGGCTGTGGGGAGCCACCAGGCCTCACCGCCTGGCTGCTCTACACCCGGCTCCCTCAGCAGGGCCTCAGGCCTGCCCTCAGGAAAGCGAACGGGGTTGGAAGTTGTCTCTGCAGACTCTCCAATCCTGACCTTCTAGAAGTTTCTGAGGGCAAATAGCCTGCATTCTTTCAGCTTCAGTGCAGCAGGCAGTACAGCCCAGGATAGGTTCACGCTATGTGCTGTCTGCCACTTCCTGGAAAGCCCAGGAAGAGGGGGACTCTGGCCTCCATCCAAGGGGAGCAGAGCTCCTGGGGACCCATGACGGCAGAGGCATCCTTGTCAGTCAGAATAGCGCGGGCCCTTGTGAACTTGCAGTGCAGCCTCACGTGTCACAGGTGAGGGGCACACACAGGCCGGGGAAGGTGGGGACTTACCCAGCAGCAATGCCAAAGCTGGGCTTTAGGTTGTGCCTCTCAGCGGCCCTGCCTGCCTGTGCCTCCCCACCTCAAGGTCTGCCAAGTGCGGGGTCCCAGGCCTCTTTCTCTGCTCCTTCCATGTCCAGGGATCGCGGCTCCGAAGTGCAGCTTTGTCACTGAATGAAACAGCTAAGGAGTGGCTTTTCTGCAGACGTCTGATATTGACTGGGGCTGGCAACGCACTCATCCCCTGGAGCCCAGCGAGGGGAAGTAGAAGCAGCCGTGTGCCCGGGGCCTTGTGTGCTGGAGCAGCACCAGCTCCCCTCTGCGGGGCTCTCCAGCTCCGTGATTCATGGGTTCCTCTGCCCTTTTGTTCGGGGCGCTTTGCTGGACTGGTTTGGCGAGGACGCTGCCCCAGTTGATGCAAGCGAGTGAGCCTTGGCTTTAGAGACTTCTCTCTCGCCACTGCAGGGCTTGGTCTTTGTTCTGCCTTTGTTTTTGAGTCTCTACAACCACTGTTTTTCTTTTTCCTGTGCAGTTGGGCAGAAAATACATTTGCATGTTGAGCCCAGGGCAGGTCCATTAGTGAAGAAGAACAAGGATTCTTTTCTTGTTTAGTGCCCTGACCCTGGGTGGGCCCCACAGGCAGAGCAGCAGCCCCCAGAAAGGCCTGTGCCTCTTGTCCTGCAGAATGCTTTGGAAGTTATGCTGAGGGCTAGAAGGTGGTGTGTGTGTGTGTGTGTGTGTGTGTGTGTACACACCTGGGGGCAGTTAGCAGATCACATTTGCTGCAGAAAAGGGGACGAAGAATGGGACAGGCTTTCAACTGCACCTGAATTCTAGGTCCCAGGACCACACTTTGGCATTGAAAGTGCATCCATCAAGGATCAACTGGGACCAGTATCCCAGAGCAATGTTCTGACTTCCTGTTGGGGCTTTCCTGTTGCCCAGAGATTATTGGCTAGAGCTGAAACAGAGGACAACCAGTACTGAGTCTCCCCATTGTAAGGAGCAGTGCCACAACAGGCCAGAGCCCTCCCTCAGGTCTCTGCAACCTCCCACTGGCACTAGCACCTCAGCCCCTCCCCCGCCTCCAAAAGGAGACTGGGGTGGGGGGATCAGCAAGTGAGACTCCTCAGCCTGGTGGGAGGGCCTCCAAGAGAATGCATCACAAAGATTGGGGGGCCTGCAAGAAGAGGAGGGAAGCTTCACCACCCCGTGGAACCAGCCTCCTGGGACTGGTGCAGGAAGCAAGAGACTAAAGAGAGGGGCCAGGCAAGAGTAAGCTCGTCATGGTGGGGTCTGCGTGCCCACATCGGATGTGATGCACACAGACGCGTGCCTGTCCCAGCGGGTAGGTCACACTTGCTGGTTCCCCACCCAGGAGGCTGCATCCTGGGAAGAAGACCTCAGCAGTAGAAGGTGTGGGGTATGTAACAGTGGAAGAGCGAGGGGGCCGGGGAGCCACAGCTGGCTGCCTGTGTCAGGGGATACACGGAAAGCTCCTGCAGGGGACACGTGGGGGGTGATAGCAGTGCTTGCCCCCCCATCCTACCCCCTCTGCCCTCAACACCAGAGTCGGTCCTTGACAGTGGGGAAGGAGGAGCCCGCCCTACCCTCCAAATCCATGAGCAGAAGCCTGGCCTGCAGTGGAGGTAGGAGGGGATGAGGTGTGCACTGAATAGGAGGCTGGGGACAGAAGTACAACTGTCCCCGCAGGCTCAGCCTCGTTAGGAAGCTGGAACCCGTGCAAGCCACTGTGTCCCTCTCTCGGGGGTGCGTGTGTCTGCGTGGACATGTGGAAATGGTTCTTTATAAGCATCCATATCATGCCTCCCCCAGTGCTGCCCTGAAGCGGCTACCGCAACGCTGCCCAAGTCCACCGTAAGCCGGGAGGCCCTTTGCAGGCGGTGTGCTGTGTCCTGTGTTCAGTCTAGGCATTGTTCTGCGGGAGGCACGGAGTGGAGGGGAGAAACCTTGGGCTCTGGGGCCAGACAGACGTGGATTTGAAACCTGGCTCTAGCTTTTATTAGTGGGTGACCTCGAGCCTTTCATGGTTTCATCTGGAAAATGGGAGCAATGATGCCTGCTGAACGAGTTGCCATGAGAAGGCAGGAAATGCGATGATGCAGACAGACCCTGCCGGGTAGTAAGTAGCTTCTTTCTCTCCCCGCCTGCTGCTGAGGTTTCCATGGCACCGACGGCCCCTTTTTCGGGGGTGATCAACCACTTTGTGGATCAAATCTTTACCCCAGGACCTGATGGAGTCGCTTGATTCCTCCTCGTTATACCGTCTCTCTCTGGCCTCCAGATACGAGAAAGCCTTTGCGTCAAGGCAGACTGAGGATCTGACTGGGTAGCAGTGACAGCCACAGGCCTGGCCTTGAGTCTTGAGGTGCCACACTCCATTCTGGCTGGTGTCCTGCCAGCCCTGTCCTCTGCTCTCTGTTGGTGGCTCTGTGGCTCGAGGCCAGGGTTCTGTCTGTTCTGCTGGCCCAACAAGGAGGCAGAGTGTTTTCTCCAGTCCTGACCTGGGCCAGCCCTCGCAGTGGCGATTCAGGGCAGGGGCCGTCCCTGCCAACAGCTGCTCCCTAGGTGGGTCCAGCCACCGGGCTTCAGGCAGGAGCCTGTGTCCTCCTCAGGCCCCCGCCTGTCCCTGTGTGCTGCCCAGACACACCCAGCAGCTCAGCAGACCCTGCATGTGCCGGCACACGTGCTCTGCCCCATCTGTGCTTCTCCCCAGGCAGCACAAATACAAATGAGGTGAGGTGTGAAATTAAGAACTGTATCAGAAGTCGCTTTAAAATCAGGCCCATCAGGTAGTGACAAGTTTATGCAGAATGTAATAGGATTCCCCACAGGTTGCCTCTAAGTTATCAAGCTTGCCAATGTATCTTTAGGCAAATTTAATTTATAAATAATGTTTTCTTTACCACTTGTTTATTTGTTCACGTTCTTGTTCCAGAACTTAAGACAGTTTACCAAAACATACAAATGCCGCCAAATCATACAAAAAAATAAATGGATGAAAAGATCAAGATAGAGAGAAAGTAAAGGTAGAAGAGAAGGAGTGACGTTTACCTAAAAAACCTATGGTGTTAGCACTGCTGGAGAAGGGCACAGATTGGATTCCGAGTTTTCCCAGCAGCCAAAGCAGAGCGGTCAGCCCAGTGGTCAGTCCGCTCTGGCCCTGACCCTGACCTATCGCCTCATAGTCTGCATTCCAAGCAAGGCCCCAGGTGCTTCATGGGAAAAGTAAAGTTGAAGGAGTGCTGCTCCCACTGTTTTCCCCACAGCCGTTATGCCCCAATGATCTCACGCCCCAAAGCCCATCGAGCCTGTAACATTTCTAGTTTCCATCCTTGTCTGTTCCTGTTGCCAGAACCATTCCTTCAGACTCGCTCTTCTCCAGAAATCTCCAATGGACGTGACCCTAGGAGCAAGCTCACGAGATGCAGGTGCTCCCTGGGGTCGCTGCACCCCCCCCCCCCCCCCCCCCCCCCGTGCAGAGCTGGGCTCCTGCCCCCCTCGAGGCTCTCCTTTCCACCCTCCTGGCCAGCGGGGGGCCATCTTCGCCTCCTCCCTCTGGCTGGAGTGCCGTTCTGCTCTGCTCGCTCTCGCTTGCTCAGTGTCCCCTGGGCTCCCAGTGGCGTCTGACTCCTCACAGTCTGGCCCTGCCACCCTTCCCACCTCCTGTCCCAGTCTCCCCTCGCCCTCTGGCCTAACATCAAGGGACTCTGGACCTGCCCTCTCTCACCTCGGGGCGTTGGCTTGGGCACGTGGCATGGCCAAAGAGGGCTTTCCCCTGACGTGGCGTCTCACACAGACTCTTTCCCGAGTCCACCTTGGATCACCCTGACTAGGACTAGTTTTGTCCTTCTCTAAAATTCTCTGACACTTTATGTGTTGGATAAGGAGCCAGCGCTTATCGCCTTGCGTTTCAGTTCCATGTATCCATGTCCTCTCACCTCCCAGGCTGCATCCTCGCCCAAGGCCTGACTGCGTCTGATTTCTCCCTGTGTCCCCCAAGGTGCCTTGTACCATGCCTTGTTTCAGGAGGTGCAGACTACCACACGCAGGGTCTTTTCTTCTCTCCATCCACCACTGACTTCCTGGCTCGGGCCGTCTGTCCTGACCCCTGATTGGGGTCAGCAGGTAAAGGCTGTGCGAGGCTGGCCTGGGTGTCAGGTTTTTCCAAGGTGACCATCTCCAGGGTTGGCTGTGGAGCCTCATGCATGTCACAGGAAGCAGCTGGCCACGGCAAAGCACCGGGAGTGTGCAGCGGCTGTGGCTCCTGTGGGAGGGTGAGCCACAGCCCTTGTCCTAGGCTGTGAACCTGCCGAGGAACCCAACATGCCTGGAAGAGCCCAAGGGCCAGGGGAGAGAAGCCACCTGCAGCCCAGACTCATCCCTGGTCTTAAGAGGGGCCCTGCCTGAGCCTACCCTGCTCCAGAGGAGAGAGCCAGGCCTGGTGAGCAGGCACTAGGTAATTAAGGAGGTGAACAGGCAGAAAGTGCTGACAGCATATTGCTTAAAATGCAGCATTTGACAGCCTTCATCTCCCAGAGGAGGCAACCCTTCATGGTGGAGCGCCACTGAATTACTGGTATCAGAGTCCTTTTCTCCAATGCAATTGCGGCAGCTCTGGCTACTTGAATATAATGGATTTGCCAATTCATTTTTCCAATGGTGCCTTGAAACCCAGGTACTTGTTCAAATCTGAGGTCAACTCTTATCCCTCAGAAGATGCAGCTCAGAGTCCGGAGCCCCAGAGGGGTTTGGGAGCATCTTTGTCAGGGGTGCAGGCAGGGAGGAAGGAACCAATGGTTTTAAAGGCGGCAGATCCCCATGGAGCAGGAACTCTGCTCACTGTGTGCCAGGGGCCCTCCCAAGAGCAATCCTCCTGCGAGACCGGAAGCCCCCACTGAGAGCAGTGGAGCGGGAGCAGGGGCAAAACTCCCCCAGGCCTGGAAAGGCAGGCTGGCTCACTCCTGCGCTGTGAGCACAGACCAGAAGCCACTGAACTGCCCATTGGAAAGTGAAAATGTGTGATAAAGACATCCTGAGAAGGTGAGGAGCCATGTGCCCGAGCAGCGGAGGAAGCACGCGGCTGAGAAAATGCAGGCACATCTAGAATGAGCTCATCACCACTGGGAAGCAGCCTCCCTCCTCCCCGCCCCCTGCACAACCCTGACCAGGGGCAATGCCGTGCTCATGCTGGCAGATGGCCCTGGAAACTGGTGCTCTGTGTAGTGTCTGCCATCCTGGGGGAGAGGACGCACTCCAGATGAGGGTTCAGGGCCTGAGGTTGTGACAGCTCTAGGCCTTGGGCTCCCAGAGGCCTGCTTATAGGAGCAGGACCGTTCCCCTGACATCTCAGCCTGAGCCGAGATGCTTAACCTGAGTCCCGATTTACTCATCTCTAAACAGTGGAGGGGGCTGGGGTACCTGGTGGTGAAGATTCCAGTGGTGCACCCACGTCACAGCCCACATCTGGCCCACTGCACAGGATGTCCCATGTTGGTTAGTTCCCTCTGTCCCCTCTCTTCCCATTGGTCCGAAATATGTCACGGCCAGATGTGCCCTCAGAGGTGAGTGTTCCTGGCTCTGCTTCCTCCATGGCCCCGTGTCCAGACAGTCAGACAAGAAGGCCCGCGTGCCTGGGGGAGAATTGAGATCCGGAAGATAGGACATAGAAAAGAGGGGGGAAAGGAGAAGATACCCCATGGTGGCCTCGGCCCTCCCGCCTGCATTCCAGCTTTAAGATCACGTACGTGCACACTCACAGCAGCTCACAGGCCTTACTTTCACAGGCCTTACTTGGTCCTCACGAGATCATAAGCCTCAGGAGAACAAGGACCCTGTCTCCCTATTGACTGTCCCCATGCAGTCACCCTGGGCCCGCCCCTGGGAGGCCCTTGGCAAGCACGCATTGCCTGAGTGAGTGAACGTCACTTCTGCTTGGCGCCATGAGGAGCAAAGCCCTAGCAAAGCCCTAGCAAAGCTAGTTCCTACATCAGTCAGGGTGCCCCTTTGCATTTTCATGAAATGGCACCTTTCCAAATGGCTGCTCCCCTGCGCTCTGCCGGGGCTCCTGCCTCTCCCCAGACCAGTGAGTCACATTCACAGTATATCAATGGGTCCCTGGGGGAAAGCTGCAGCCAGCCTGTCCACACAGAACTCTGTTCCCTCTGGATTCTGCCCCTTGTACCAAGCTCTAATTGCCAGTTCTTCTAGGCTGCAGAGACGAGTAAGCCACTTTGACTATCTCTGGATCCCTCAGGCTTGGGGAGCCCCCTTCATTAGTCTCACCTAAGGAGTTGAACCCCTGCTCCCCTTTCTGCCTGCTCATTGAGCTCTCCATCTTTGAATGTGAAAGCCAAGAAACCAGTGTGTGTGTGTGTGTGTGTCGGGATGGAGGGGCTCGCCACGCTCTGCCGTCTACAGTGACCTAACTCCCCTCTTAGGCAGAGCCTGTGCCCAGAGCACTGCAGTGTGGATGAGGCTTGCCGCACTGCTTGTTCACTCCTCACAGGCACGTACCCACCCCCAATAGGGCGTGTGAGGCTGCAACGTGCCCGTGAGCCGGAGTGAGGCTCAGCACACAGGGCCTTCTGCAGGCCCACCCCAGCTGTAAATCCCCCTGCCTGGGGAATAGATCGCTTCATCCCGAAAGGAGATTCATGAGCAGTGAGTACTGCCCAGGCCGCCTGCTGTTTGTCATCATTCTAGAGACATAAACTACACCCCAATGCTCTGCCCTCCTCGGTTGCGCTTCACATATCATCTCGGAGCTCTGCATTCTGTACGTGCAGGGACCAGGCAGCTTCCCCTGCCTGCTGGCCTCCCTCTCCCTAGACACATGCTCGCTCCCTCTCCTGTTCCCATCACCACACAGATGCCATGCTGTGGAGAAAACGAATATTTCTCCAGAAGTAGATTTAATAAACATCATCTGAGGAATGAGCTTATAAAGACAGTGTGGTGTGGGAAAATGCTCTGGGCCCAGAGCTGGGCTGTCAGTTAGCCCGACAGGCTCCCTGGCAGTGCATGGACAGGCCTGGAGGAAGCGAGCCAGTGCCACCTGCTGGAGCTTTGCGTTAGTGCCGCTGTGAATCCCGGAGCCCGGCCCCCCTTCCCGACTGTGCCTCTAGAGTCCAGACAGAGGCTCCTGCTGGGAGCTCCATCCTTACAAACCCAACACGGAGGGGTGGGGGAGATGGGTGCAGCTCGACAGGTTGCTCAGTGTGTCCTGAACGCAGGGAGGGTGCAGTGAAAATCCTTCCCCTGCCAAATGGGAGGCCTAAGCCCTGCCCTGCCTGCAGCTCTGTGCAAGTCGCGTCCTTATCTGTAAAGGAGAAGCAACCCTACTGCATAGGGCCCCAAGAGGGTGCTATGGACGTGGCAGTCCTGGCAGGTGCCTAGGTGGGTAGTGCAGCCCCTCCTGGGGCTCACGCCCCTGTCACTTGGGAAGCATTTCCTCTTGTGCAAGCACCCATCGTGAGAAATGGAAAACACGGTTGTTAGAGTCCAGAGAGCTGAGGGCAGAGAGAAGCCAGCTAGGTTGAAAGGCCCCACAGAAATCAAAGCAGTGCAGTAACGGAGGTCCCGCCACTGAGGAGCCCACCCTACCCTGTAGCTGTACTTCCACCGTGTGATGGATGCATTAGGCCATCACGACAGTGCCAGGAAGGAGCCAGATGGGCTTGCAAGGACGGCAGGGAGCAGGTCATCCCACACACCCGTGCACACCTGTCACCCACTGCCAGCCAGAGGCTCAGCGCGCAGCGGACCCGCTACCACTCAGCTGTGACTCTGAGATCTGACCGGGGGCCGTGAGCAGCCGTGCCAACTCTCCTGGGCAGGTTACGGCCCTGGAAAGCCGCACTCACACTGCCACACACGGTGTGGGCCCAGGGATGGCTGTGGGGCTTCGGGCTGCGGGGGCTGTGGCAGTGTCCTGTCAGTCAGCAGAGGGGTTAAAAACCCACCACTGTTTTGATAGTTTCCTAGATTGATAAATTTTTAATTTCTTAAAGCTAGAAGAGACCTACAAAGACTTTAATTCCGCCCTTTCCTTGTACAAGCAAGGAAAAGAGGGGACTAGGAAAGGAACAGGCCTTGCCAGAGTCACACAGCCGGCGGGTGCTGGAGGCAGCCTGGCCGTCCTCTGCATTGTCCATAAACATTCCCAGGCTCAGGGCTAAGCAGCTGACTGCCTGGCTGTTTTAAATTATTGAGTCTATCTGTGGGCAGATCTCTAGGCAGACATACCCCAGCACGACAGCTGTAGTCAGTCACTGTCAATGTTTTAGTCAAAACAGAAACAACACGAAAGGCTGCTGTCTGACTGCAGTCTGCACAGGTGACTGTGGCACCTGATACTTGTGGAGGTGAGGAAGCCGCCAGCCTGCCACCGCGACCAGTGCGGGTGCTGGGCCCTTCCTGTCTTCCCGGCTGAGCCAGAGACCCTCCCCACACCTGCACCTCAGCAGGCCTCTGGCGTCCAGGGACCCTCAGTTGCACTTGGCCAAGGTTTCCTGCCCTGCAGTTCTCTGCCCCTGGGTCTGTTGTCCTGGGACAGCTCTCCCGTGGGGACAGCACATGCTTCTGCTGTCAAGGCAGAGGAAGGTGCAAGGGCTGTCAGTGTGGAGAAACTGGGAGGCAGGTCCCGCCGGAAGAACTGCTGCAGAAGAGGTGGGGGCAGCAGCGGAGAGGCAGGCAGCGGGGCACAGCCTGGGGCTCCGGGGTGCTCGCAACACATGCCTCCAGCTCGGGGAGGGAAGGTCTTTGACCGCAAATTATTGTTTCCGGTTGGTTGGTGGTGGTGTTTTTAACCACCAGCTGAGTATTTGCTGGGCCTTTGTTTTTATTTGAAAAGGGCATCTCTTGGGGTAGGTGCCTGCCCCTGAAGAGAAGCTCAGAGCAGAGGGGTGAGGGTGGGTGTCACATGACGTGATGGCGGCTGTTCTGCACAGCCCTGGAGACCCACAGGAGAGCTCTCAGGGAAGGGTGTGGGCCACAGGCAGCCTTCCTGTGATCATCCCTAGGAAGGAACTGGCCTGGAAGGAGCTGCTGTTCAGCCTAGTGTTAAAGACGCTGCACCAGACTCGTCTCCTCCCCACACCATAACCCAGAGCCCCCAGCCCACCCGGCCCAATTATCTTTCCAGCCTGCAGCCTTGACCCTCTGTCCACTTGCCCCCACACTCTTTGCCCCGGGTACCCCAATCTCTATGCCTGTCCATATGTGGTTGCCTTGGCTTGGGGTGACCTTCTGTCCACAGGTGGGACAACTCCAGCTCACCCCTTATGCCCACCCCAGACCGTCTCTCCAGGACGCCCTCCCCGGCTCTGCCTGAGCAGCAGCTTCTCAGGGTCTGTGCCTTCATGCCCCTTCCACCTCTGCTGAGCAGGCCCCTTTCCTCCTGGCTCAGCACGGGCCCGTGGTCTGGCCACTCTGTGGGTCAGTGTTGCTGAGCCCTTTTAGTCTCTGGCACTTTGTGAGGTTCAATAAAAAGATACCACTGCCATCCACGCGTGCACTCAGGTCCCCAGCCCCTCTCTGCTCTCCCGCCCAGGCCTCTGTCTCACTCACTCCCAGGTAAGACTCCCGCTACCTTTCTTTGGGGTTCTGGATCCTTTGCAGCCATCCTCCCCAATCCTGATACTCCTCGCCTGTGGGCTGCATTTCCCCTTTTTGCAGAGGCAGAAAGCCATGTCCAGAGGGTAAGCGATTTGCCCCACGAAGCGCACCCAGCAGTTCTGTCCACCGCACACCTCCCCACCTCCCTCCAGACATTTTTCTCTTTTGAATTGCCCTTCCCTGGCACTTCCTGACCATGCTACTTCGAAAAACCATGGTTCAGCAGCTCACAATGCAAGCAGGGTGCCCTGCCCAGGCCTCCAGTGCTGCCAGCCTGACGTCCTGTGCCCTGGAACACCCTCACCAGGAAGGAGTTAGACAGACTGTGCATGTGGTTCTAATTTTGGAATAAGAACCCTGCGTTGGGTCATCTGGAAGGGGTGCCTTGTGCCTTCCCTACACAACTTGGATTCTGCCGTTTCCTTGAACCCAAAGAGGATCTGAGGTGGGGGTGCCGTGGGCATGGGGTCTCTTTTTCCAATGGGAGCTCTTTAGTTCAGAGCGTTGGGGATTGTGGAGCCCCCACCAGTCACCATGGGAACCTGCCACCATGGTGTTGTCTGTAGACACTCCCCCTGGATGTCTGCGGCTGGGTTAATCAGACTCAGGTGCCTCGCGTGGGGTTACGAGTCCATAATCCTAGGGAGTGAAACGAAAGGTGCCTGGGGAAGGGCACCGAGTGGTCCGGCTGTTGCCCCATCGTGCTGTCCCAGTAGCAGCGATGGGTCTCTAGGCCATGATCCATCTGCCAAGAATGCAAGCGTAGGGACACAGAGCCGTGCGTGAGACACTGCGTGCCACGCCAGTGTCCCCTCTGGAGAGCAGTCTGGTGCGTTCCTCCGGGCAGCACTGCTCTTTGCACTGTGTTCTGTGCAATCACGCGAGCCTCTGAGTGTCACTCCAGGGTGATCTGTGCTTCACTGGCTCTGATGGCAATGACACGGGGTGGCCCCGTCACTTGTAATTACGTTTCCTAAGTGAACGAGACGGAGGAGCAGACGTGAGCACCTCCCAGGCCCCCCACGCCCTTGGCTCTTTCCTCCCTGCCAGTGAGCAGGGTCGGGGGCTGTGGAGCTCACAGCCTGGCTTGTCATGAC
Organism: Rhinolophus hipposideros; assembly: GCF_964194185.1. Classification (NCBI taxonomy): domain Eukaryota; kingdom Metazoa; phylum Chordata; class Mammalia; order Chiroptera; family Rhinolophidae; genus Rhinolophus; species Rhinolophus hipposideros. Next base: position 17,335,861 of record NC_138070.1, on the reverse strand, counting down.
TCTAGATTTAGGTCAAGTGGGACATTGCTAAGAACACCAGGAAGGGTCAGGGAAGGCCAGGTGAAGTCAAACCTGGAAAACACGAACGAATCTTTCAGATCATGTCATCTGATGGTTTTGGATCCTGGCCTGGCCCAGGAAGAAAAGCCGCCTTCTGGTTTTTCTTAGGTAACAACCAAGGAGCTGCCTCTACCAGCCTCTACTCGCCAAAGCTCCGTGCTGTAGCTGGTGTAAGACCCGGTCCTTTTTTTTTAAGGGTCCTTGAGCACCAGCAGAAACCCCCAAACTCTGCACAGTGTCTCCATCAAGGATAGGAGAACACTGGCTGTCCAGTAGCATGCAGAGAATGTCACCAGAATCTCTGCTAAGGCCGCAACTCCCAGACCACAAGACAGGTTCGGAGAGCTGCACGGGGCAGCCTGGCCCCTGCGTTGGAAACGGGCTTGTTTCCCCTCCTGTTGCCTCGTCTTCTCACCTGTGTGGTTTGTCCTCTGCAGGTCCCCAGGGCCTAAGACAGTGCCTCGCAGGTAGCTGGTGCCAGGAAGCATTTTCTAAAATAATGAACGAATGAATTGATGAATGTTCTCATCCTGTGTTGGGAATGTGAAACTTGGGGTCCTTGGGATTGAAAAATACCATCCATACTAATAAAACGTTCCCTGCAAACATTGGAACATAAATTAAAAAGCAAAACTAAGCCCTGCAGCCACCCTTGAGCTGACCACTCTGCGGGTGCTGCCCGGTCAGCGGCTCCCACCGGTCGGGGCTGAGGCCTCAGGGCCTGGTGCCATGCTGGGTCAGGTGGCTGCCCAGTGACTGACCTGAGGCTGAGCTTGGGGCCAACACACTCCTGTTTTGTCCACCCCCCCCACACACACCCACAGATTAATTGGCCTTGGGGCACTGTCCTCGCTGTCAGCTGGGTGGCTGCTGCTGATTCTAATGGTCCTCACGTTTGCCTGCACACAATCGGGCCACACAAGGATGTAATTAAATCCTTTGAACAGCACTTTGGGACTTTTGATTACGCAGGAAACGCCATAGAAATGTAAGCTGTTGTGTGCAGCTGGTTTACCCTGCGGTTTCTGCCAGTGCTCACTGTTCTGTGAAAAGTACCTGAAAGGCAGGAGAAGGGGCAAAGCCAGGGTGAGGGGCTTGGCGGGTGGGGCGGGAGGGCCTGGGCCGGGCCCTGCTGGGCAGCTTCCACCTGCCTTTTCCAGGAACTGGAGCTCGGAGGGCTGAGTGGGAGTCCCGGCCTGCCCTGCCTGTGCCCTGGTTAATCGCTGGCCCTTCTTTCCCCAGGAGCTGCCAGAGTATGACGAGCTTGGTCAGCAACACCATGTCACCTACCAAGGATGGGACCTCCTCTCTTCCCAGGAGGCAGAGCTCATTCGCCAGGTCTCCGCTTCGCGCTCTGTATGACCTGCTCATAGCGCCCATGGAAGGGGTAAGTGCCCCCCCTCCCCCCGCCACCCCGGGGCCATGCAGCTTCTTGGCGTCAGAATGCAGCACTGACTGCTCTGTGCCTACGCGGAGGTTTCCAGCACACGAATCTTCTCTCTGTCCAGCTTCTCAGTCAGCGTTTGAAAGTTGGCTGCTGGTTAGCGGACAAGACCCCAAGCTTCAGGTTGGCAGATCCGGATTTAAGTCCTTACTAGCCGGGTAAATTCAGCCTGCCTTACCTCAGGTACACAATGAAACGCTGCCTTCCCAGCTCCTCAGACACCGGGCGGTGCAGGGAGGTGCGAAGCACATCCCAGCAGCTGTCAGTAGGAACCACCCCAGTAGACGCCAGGGGGCTCTGTCGGACCCGTGGGGTGCTTCCCACCGCCCCACCTCTCATTTGGGGGTCTAGCCTGAGCTCCTTCCAGTGGGGCTGTGCTTTCTGGTGAGAACAGATCCCTTGGCCTCTGTCATCATCAGAGTCCAAGATCAAAGATACCCTGGCACTAGTGATTTCCTGAGACGGTGAGAGTGGCTGCCGGCAGATTTCTGTGGCTCTGGTCTTTGCACATCACGTTTCAATCCATTCATGATTCCAACTGGGTGGGGAGGCTGCAGGGCTCAGGGTCTGGTGAATCTGAATGGTGAGCCCATCGGGTGTGTCCGTCAGCTCTGGCTGCTGTAACAGAACACCACAGACGGGACGGCTTAAATGGCAGACACTGATCACTGACTGTTCTGGAGGCTGCAAGTCCCAGACCGGGTGCCCGCATGCTCAGTGTCTTGGTGAGGGCCCCCTTCCTAGCTAGCAGGCAGCTGCCTTCTCACTGTGTCCTCACGTGTGCCCTCACATGGCAGAGAGAGAACAGAGCGAACCCTGGTTCCTTCCTCTTCTTAGAAGTGCACTGATCTCATCATGGGGGTCCTGCCCTCATTACCTCTTCTAAACCGAATTATTTCCCGAAGGCCCCACCTCCAAATACCACGACACTGCAGGGCAGGGCTTCAGCACATGGATTTGGAGGGGACACAAGCAGCCAGCCCACAACAGACCGTGGGAAAGCACAGGGCACCTGCAGCAAGAGGACGCTGTGCCCCTGGGGGCCGGCTCTTGGGCAGGGGGCCTGAGGAGCAGCCCTCACAGAGCGGGCAGCAAGCCGTCTGTTGGCCTGCGTGTCCCTCCGAGCGGCTGTCTGCAGCCTGGTAGGCGAGTTGTCTCATGGATGTTGCAGTGACCCCACAGCAGCAGTGTCTTCCTCTTCAGCCAGCTGACAGGTTACACACCTCCTCAAGAAACCACACCTTGACAGTGAGGCCTTGTCCCCAGAAAATGTCTGTGCATGCCCTGCTCGGCCATCCAAGGATGTGTCTCCAGTTACCTGATATTATTTAGGGGCTGCTCTGCCTGCCGGTGCCCTCTGGACTTCCCTCACTGGGGGAAGGGGGGGAGCACAGAGCCCTTGGGAGCCGGCAGGCTGGACTCGTATCTGGCACTGCCCTTTCCTGGCTGGGTGACCTTGGCCAAGCTGCTTCCCCTCCTTGAGTCCCTCTGTCCTCACTAGAAAGTGAGGGTGATGCCACTGAGCTCATCAGGTTAGAGCCGGGATGGCATGAGGTGAGTGTGAAAAGCGTTCAGGGCAGGGGCAGCAGCGGGCGTGCGCCAGGCAAGTGGGGCTGTGTGCCGACACCTGCCTCTGAGCTCCAAGCCCTCCTTCCCTGTCCAGAGTCTCCGGTCTCATCAGCATGGCTGCTCAGACCTGTCCTCTCCTTCCCTGCGACACATGTAGCCATCCTTCCCTTCCTAGGATTATTGTCCCCTCAGTGTCCTTTTACTGAGGGGACGAGACTGCGGAGGGCACTCAGCGTCTCAGATGCCAGCGGCCCTTACCCTGGTTTCTGTGCCATACCTCGGGGAGAAATACCCCGGCCTTCGGCTGCTTCTTCAGCTTGTCTGTGCGGCAGGTACTCCGCTTTGGTGACGTCCTGCCAGACCCCTACTCACGCCTGACCTCTGCATTTCACACGGACCCTCCAGCTCCTCTCAAGGCCATTTGGACCCTCCCTAATTTCACTCCCTGGGGCCTTCTGAGTCCCTTTCATTTCCCCTTGTGTATTCTGGTCCCAGTTATTTGCTCTGTGGATGTTGACTTGGAGGGTCTGGGGGGAGGGGTGGGGGCAGAGGACAAAGATGGAAACGGGCTGAGACTGCTGGCCAGTGTGTGTGGAGGCTCCGGTCCACTGCAGCTGGAGGGCTCCTCTCCTTTCCCTGGCCCAGCTCAAGTGTCTCCTCCTCTCAGAAGCCTTCCTGCCCTCTGCTCCCCACACCCTGCAGCTTGCATCCCCTGACATCCCTCCCGCTGGGCCCCGTACATACCCCATGTCTTTCATCGCACCCGATACTTCACTGGACTCAACACTTAGCTCTTGGCATGCTTCTCGTTCTCTCCCTCGCTGCCCACCTCACACTCCCTGAAGGCAGAGGTGGTCCCTTGTTTCTGTCCCTAGCAGCTGGCACAGGGCCTGGTATGTGTTGGCACTCAGTAAAGTTTATGGAATGACATGTAGTCCAAAGCTGCATTTGTTTTTTGGGTTTAGTCTGACATTGAAAACGGAAGACCTAAGGCAGAAATCAGGCCAAGGGATTTCCTGTGACCCCTCTTGTGTGGTCCTGGGGAGCTTTCTGAGAGGTTATGAAGCAGAAGGAAGGAACTGGGCCTGCTGTAGAGCAGCTTTGAATCTGGTGAGCCCCCCGACCCTGCCAACCAGCACGGTGCCAGGTTTCTGGCATATTTCAGGGTAGGATCACAAGTCCCGCCAACATGCCTGCAGGGGACACACACCTGGGTGTGGTTTCACTGGCTGATGCCACATTGACTGGGAAGGGCCTCTGTTCTCAAGACAGAAATCCTTTAGGTGGCAGCACAGAGAGGAAGCTGGGGGGTGGGTAGAGACGGTCCCTCCCTCCGTCCGTCATAGTGTTTCCACCCTGGAGAAAGGCTGCTACAGCGCCACAACGCATCCTCAAAGGGGTCCTAGGAGCTTATAAAATCTGCACTGTGTGTTTTAGACAGTTTTTCTCTCGGAGGACTTTCTCCTGTGACTTAAAGAATAAAACTGCCAGTGGAATTGGAGGTAGCTCGTGTCTGGACATCTGTGTTCCTCCAGAGGCTAGGAACTAGGAAAGGGAAGATTTATGGAGTCAAGCCTTCGACAGGTTAGAACAATGATCACAATCGTCTTTATAAAGTTAACTAAAGAAGAGAAAAAGCCCTGCCCCAGACATGTGTGACGGTGCCCGAAAGGAGCTAATTATATGAATGGATGCGATGCAGCCCCGCGCTCACCTTTGGGGTGCAGCAGAATCTGGGAGTGAGGCATTTAGTTTGAAAGCATATCCTTATGTCCCAATGTTTACAACCGTTGTCTCTTGTGACTGACGTGTTTGAACACAGAGAAGGCGTTTGGGTACCTCAAATGAGACACAGGGTAAACTTTCAAAGGCCATTGAGGTAAATGATCAGAGCAAGAGCCTCGGCTGCTGACGCGCTCCATTGTGTTTCAGAAACACTTAGCTGAAAAGTTGGACTCTAATCAGGAGGCTCCCCCATTCCCAGTTTCATCCAGTCATTCAAGAATTCTTTTTAAAAGATTTTACTGGGGAAGGGGAACAGGACTTTATTGGGCAACAGTGTGCACTTCCAGGACTTTTTTCCAAGTCAAGTTGTTGTTACTGACACGTGCGGGCACGCTGGACAGAGGAGAAGGCTGAGGAGCCGTCGGTGGTCCCATGTCTGATGCTCACAGACTGCCCAGGTGGGGGGGCGGGCCAGGACCAGAGGCCCGTGGGCCTCATGGAGCGCAGAGAGGTCCAGTAGCCCCTCAGCAGGGCTGCCCACCCGGGTGGACAAGGGGGCCTGGACAATCCCTGCTTCCCTCCCATGGCCGGCACATCCACCTGCTCTGGAGGCCACTAGAGGACGACACAACACCGTCAGCCTGCTCAGCACTGGCAGCGGCCAGACAGAGCCAGAGCCTGCTCCACATTTACAATGAAAATACAAATCAAAACCGAAAGTCCAAGATTATGAATCACTGACACTTCAAGACTAAAACGATTAGCCTCCTCACATGGGGCTTGTAATTATTTGAACAGCTGCCTTTGTTTAGCCGCAGTCCTGTTGCTAAGGGACTAGGTCAGACAGTATGGAAAGTGAAACAGAAGAATATTTCCCTGTAGGCTTGCACCAGCATTTGACTTAATGTGGCTTAAGGGAAATGTCGCCGTGGCGCTTGCCTGGAACCACACTGTGCTTTGCTGTCAGGATGGGGTGAGCATGTCCAGTTCTCTTTGAAAAGGGTCCAGTTACATCTGCACATGAACCATCATCAAACATTAAGTCAAATCCTGTCTGATACCCAAAGGAGAAAACATCACCAAAGAAAAGTTGCAAGTGTTTAGTGTGAAAGAGACTGGGACCCTGTTTGTGTGCATGGCGTTCGTTTTTAATTAGAGTGAAGGAGAGTGACGCACGGCCCTGAGCTTGGGCTTCCTGCTGCTGTGTGGAAGGTCAGGCCCCGTCCTCACAGTGGGCACACTCAGGACCACACACCGATAGCGGTGTTCTAGGGGTCACGTCCGATGGGATGAGCTGCCGCAGGGCTGCTACAGGTAAAGCTGCTCCTCAATTCGCAGACAGGGGCTTCATCCAAGGCCAGAAGCTGCTATAATCAAGGAACCAGCTTTAGAATAGGAAATTCCCTAGGATTTGGTCAAATCACTCCTTAAAGGCCCAAATTTGGGGACTTTCAGGATCCGTGGAGTTTGGACTTCTAGTCTCTGCTATCCTTTTCTTTATTTCCACTTATTTCAATTCCCTGTTTCCTATGTCTACAGTCTTAAAAACCAAGGTTAGAGGACACGTAGCAAGAGTGTATGACTTTGGTCGGAAAGAAAAGTACTGCTCACCCACCTCTGCTCTGATTAATGAGGCTACCTGTTTAAGTGGAGGTACCTGGTTCAGGAACCCAGAAACGACTTAAAACTTGCAGTTTATGTTGGGTAGTTTGGTTAACTGCCTTCCTAAACACTAGAGCTCTGGGATTTTGCCCCAGACTTCTCATCTAAGAACACAACGCAGGGGTCTGGCTCTGCCAAGGGCTCAGCCATGAGGAGAGCGAGGCTTTGGCTGGGTCGTGACTGTAATTACTGTTCTCGGGAAAAGGACTTTTGCAAAGTCAAGTAGTGTAATAGACCAGCTTACCCTAGAATAGATGCCCTGGGAGATGAGACTGACCAGGTGCCTGTTTTCTAAATAGATTGGAGGATTTAGAGACTTACGGAATATTTGTCCATAGAAACAATCAGACCTAGACTCCACAGTGTGGCATGGAGGTTGAGGCCCTCGAGACTGGCATGCTTGGGGCCAGCAGCCACACCACCAGGCTGTCTAATTGATTTCTGATTGAGACATCTGTAGTAATATTCAAACGAGGACAAATGTTACCCAAGGACAGCAAACGTTTCTACAACTGATTAAGAGAAGGAAAAATGGAGGCAATTCCTTGCAAGCTGTCTGTACTACCGAAACCGGTGGTAAGAACACCCAGACGAATCAGCGAGTTCCCGTGAGGTAAGTGGTTCTCACCTGGGTCAGTGCTGTTGGGTGAGAGTCACCTGGGTTCTGGCTGTGTTCAGGCTGATGTGCAGCAGGGGCGTTCTCAGCCTTACCCTGGCAGGTTCTGGGTAAGTGGAGACACCTCAGCCACTGAGGGTGCCTGGGCTCATTTGGACGAGGTCAGGCAAGACAGAGAGGGCCCCTACTGCACAAGCGCTCCTGAAGCCTGAGCGGACCTTTGGCTCATTTGACTCAAGTGGTCCCTGGAGGGAGGCAGGCCCCTTTGGCTCTTACTGGCCATTGGTGATGTTTTTTCAGCACTCAGATGCCTCACTCCTCTGCTTGTTAGGTTCTTCAGGAAAACTAGTGGTTTGGTTGGCTAAAGAATACAGTTGAGTGGATTGAATTTTTACTTTTGCATTTCTGGTTGGAATACAGCGTCTACAGTCTTGGTAGATTTTAGTCATGGTTTGAGGATTATTTCCAACAGGTCATTAGTACCCCCCTTATCTGCGGTCTCGCTTTCTGCAGTTTTAATTACCCGCTGTCAACCATGGTCCAAAAATATTAAACAAAAAATTCCAGAAATAAACAATTCATAAGTTTTAAATTGTGTGCCGTTCTGAGGAGTGTGATGAAGTCTCTCGCTGCCCCTCTCAGGATGGGAAGCAGCCTTTTGTGCAGTGTGTCCACGCTGTGTACATGCCCTGCCCGCTCGTCGCTTAGTAGCCGTCTCAGTTTTCAGGTCAGTTGTCGGAAGTATTGCAGTGCTTGTGTTCAAGTGACCTTTATTTTACTTAATAATGGCCCCAAATCCATCATAATTGTTCTATTTTATTATTGTTGTTAATCTCTTATTGTACCTAGTTTATAAATTAAACTTTATCATAGGAATGTATATGTAGAAAAAAACACAGTACCCTTGTATATGGGGTGTAGTACTACCCACGGTTTCAGGCGTCTACTGGATGTCTTGGAACGTATCCACCAAAGGGGGACTACTGTGTGTGACATTTGCAGAAACTATATGCAGCCATCCATGATGCCAAGTTTCCTCAAAAGTATCACAGAAAAAGTTCTTCTACCTTAAAAGGTTCCATTTGATCAACTCAATCAAAAATATGAGTCGGGAAAAAAATCCTTGCACCCTATACATGGTTCTAGCGTGTCCAGAGTCCCAGAAGTTCTTTGCTTCTTGAATCTTTGTTATAGACAAAGATTCATTCCAAATCTAATCTGCCCGAAAGCTCACGGGCCCAGGAGTTTTCTTTCCCTCCCCCATGACGATCAGGGACGTTTGTTCTTCTGACCTGTGATGCTGTGATATTCTGAGAGGCCTCCTGTGCCTTCTTGTGCAAACAAAACTCCCCACGTGTGGAGGTTGCAGGCTAATCCTTTGAATGCAGGTGATGTGTGTGGAGCATGTAGTTCTTAAGCCAGAAGTCAGGACACATGCGACATCCCATTTTATATCAGTGCTTTCTAAACAAGGCAGGACCCCTGGTCGTCATGACTGTATATGAGATCCCCACTGACTCAGAATTCACCACCCACGCAACCATTTGGGACCTTGGGGCTGCCTGGGAGAAGCGCAGACTCAGACATTTGACTTCAGGGCAAATGCTTGGTAGCGGATTTCGCAGGTGTCAGGTGTCTTGGACCCTTCAAGAATGGCTGTGGATGATGATGGTAAGTGAAGATGAGAAGGATGGTGGTGACATTGGTCTCTTCTAGTCCCTGAGTTAAAATTTGGAGCCGGATGCTCCGGGGAGGCCAGTTACATGTTTTAGCCACCCGGTTGGTTATTATAAACACCAGAGAAAAGGGGAATGAGTTGTTCTGGAAACATGATTGTCACCCAGAGGAAGGAATAGTATAAATAATAGGGCCTTATTTCAAGCGCCTGAAGACATTTGTGAATTCACATTTGACCAGTATGTCCTGAGTGCCCACTGGGTGCCAGGCCTGGTGGCCCATACCCTGCTGCCGCTGGCTTTGCCCTACAGGCCTGTGATGTAATGGGCATGAGCACTGGCCTGTGGGTTGCAAGCTGAGGCTCACGGAGTGGAGTGTCTTGTTGAGGTGCTCAGAACCACCCCAAACCCTATCGCGCACCCCGTGATCTAGCAATTTCAGGTCACCCAGAGCACCGCACATGGCAAACGGACCCAGACCCCATGGCAAAGGCCTCTCCCCAGAATGCACCTTCCCTTTCTGGTCACTGGCCAAGTGCAGCTAGACAGAGTCTGGATCCAGTCAGGAGACGGAAACCACCCAGAGGAGTTTAATATAAAGACTTACTCCACGTGGTAAGAGAGTTACTAGGAGATATAAGAAAGTCTGTGGTTCTTTCAGGCTGAGGGAGCGTACCCAGGGAAGGACAAACCCTGGAGAAGGTGTGGTTCATGGTTCAGCCTATACTGGATGGCGGAGATGTTTGCTGGTTTGGCCCTGCTGGAGCTGGTCTAAAGATGCTGGGCAAGCCACAGGCCACCCTCTGAGTGCAGGCGGCAGAGCTGGCGACGAGCTAGGTTGTGCAGTGGGGTCTGGACACCGGCGGGAACAGGAGGCCTGCTGAGTGCACAGGTTGCGTGGGTGCATGGGCCTGGTTTCCACGTAGACAGAGCTGTCGGGTGGTTATTACTGGCAGGTGAAGACTATAAGGTCACAGAGGACCAGGTTCTGGGCTCCCCTGGATGTCCTCACGCACACACATCACCAACCTAGGCTGCTGGCAGGAGATTCCCTTCCCCCTGCAGCCCCTCAGCCCTCTATTGAGAAAGCTCAGCGCCTGCTCGCTTGACAGGAGAATTGGCTGCAGGAATCCAGTGTATTACAGGGCAGGTGTTGATAGGGTGTCGGTAGCCACGGCTGTAAACTAGTCACAGCCACCCAGATCTACCCCGACGGCGCCCACTTCCCGCCCCGTGTAAAGGAACAGCCGTCTCCCTCTGCCGAGGCTCGGCCTCAGCTGCCTCTCTGCTCATCGCCATTCGCCTGCTGGGCGAGCCCTTTCATCCCGCTCTTGGCCCACAGCTAGCTCTCCAGCGTTCTTTGTCGGCAGGCACTGTGATGGGAAGAGTCCCAGCCCTTTGGTGACAGTGAAGGGGCACTTGGCCTTTTTGTCTTGTTCTACCTCAAAAGATCCTTTTCTAGAAACTTCAGAGGTCAGAAAGTCCGAGTCTTTGCTGGAACTTGTTGGACTCTCAGTTGCAGGTGCAGGGCTGGTGCTGAGCCCTTTTATCTTCCAAACCCAGGAATTACAAAGCCAGCAAATACCCTTCTAGACTGACAGATGGAGGCGCAGAGCAGCATTTCCTTGAGTCGTCCCTCCTTTTTCATCTAACAGATGATATGAATTTGGATAGAGACATCACTTTATTTTCCACTTTTAAGTTCACATTGGATTATAGCTAATCTTCCCGTACAAGGGCAGTGCTCGTATATCCTGCAGGCAGAATTCAGAGACAGTTTCCAGGGCCCCTTTCCCAACATGTTCAATCAGTTTTCCCACTGCCTTTTAACTGGAGCTGTCATTCTGCCGTGCAGCCTGTCTGCCCACAAGCCGATGCTGCTGTCTCCTGCCTCCTGCCACACTGCCCAGACACGGCTCTCAATCGGGGCCCTTGCCCAGGGCTGTACGCCCGTGCCAGCTGAGTACCAGCCACGAGACCCTCTCTCAGGAACACCCAGATCTATGAATTGGGACACATAGTTCAGAGACAAGTGCCCCACTCTCCCCGACTAGAATTTCAGAGACTTCTCCCTCTTGTCGCCATTAGCCCAGCCTTCAGCAAGTCCTGGCAGGTCTCCTTGCCCCTTCTCTGGGCATGCTGTCTCGTGTCTGAATTACCACGCGCAGCTCCGTCCCCTGTGGTCACCTCTGACCTTGCCCAGCACTGAGGCACATGTGTGGGGCTGTCCTGGCGGGGGCTTGTCTGACAGTACGTGTTCCAGTGAAGTCCGTGGCCGCCGGATGACACGTGACAGACTTACTGGGCTTTGGGCCCTGGTAGCGGGAGTCCAGGGAGGACCTACAGGGGTGGGGCTGGCATCTTGCCCAACAGCGCCTGGCAGCCCTGCGTCAGCCGGGGAGGCGTCCGGTGTTGCGCGTGGCAGGTGGCCTGCACCCCACACTGAGCACGGTAGGGAGTAAGGCTCTCGTTGAGCAGCGAGCGGTTGTCACTGTCACAGTTGCTGACCGTCACCAAGGTCACTCCACTCCAACCCCACTTCTGGCTCCACTGGGGACACTGGGTGCTGCGGCCCCCAGAGTGGCCTCCCAGAGCCAACTCCACCTGCCAAACCAGGCAGAGGGTTCGCTGTGGCTCTTGGTGGGGACCCCAGTGCCAGGAGCTGACAGGTGGTGTGGAACGAGGCTGGGGGCTCCCATCCTTCCCACCCCCCTGTGCCAACCCAGAAGCTCATCACGGACGGGATTGGGGGCGCTGTGACACACCCCACTTCTTTCTTCCTGGGTCCTACAGGGATTGTTTTATCTCTTCCTGGAAAATACAGCTGTTGAAGCAAGCAAGAAGCAATTTGGCTTCATAATTTTTATTTCTGCTTTGTTTAGATGCATCGAGAATATTTTTTTTTTTAAATAAAAGAAAGAACAAAGCCACAGGGGGTTTGTGTAAACTGAATGTCCTGCCAGGCACGTGTCACTTTGGGTTAGCTGAGTGCCTTCTGCACCCTCCGCGAGCGCCCACAGCAGTGCGTCGGCCACGTTAGGCATGCACATTCGCTCCTCCGCAGCACGGAGGCAGCCTGGTGGGCGCTCCGCGTGCCTGGCAGACAGAGGTCAGGGTGAGGGGAGCCTGGCTGTGACTCCCGCAGGACCAGGGCCGCCCTGAGGCTCAGGGCTGGGCCCGTGCCTGGGCGTGGTGCGTGCAGTGATCTGTGGGCCCGGGACAGGCTCCCAGGCCTACGCTGGGGGCACCTACTCGGGGGGCACCTACTCGGGGGGCACCTCGCTCAGCACGGGCAGCAGCTGCTGCTTCATCTCGATTCACGCTGAGTCTGTCCAGCCCACTGTTCCCAATCGTTCCTTATTTTACCAAGATTCACACAGCCCTGGTCTCTATCAGCAATTCTTTTGGAAAGAAATGCGTCTGTAGAGAATGGGAATGTAGGGGTGTCTGTCTCTTCTGGGTGGGCATGCAGCCCCCCAATCCTCATGCTGGACCTTCAGGAATGACCCCCTGACAGCCCAGGGGGAGCGCGTGGGGACAGCACTGCAGAGCCAAGGGGCGTCCACTCCTCAGAGGAGCACAGAGGCCCGGGGGTCACGAAAGGTCCCTCTCCTGCAGGGCGTGTCATCCTAGTTCCCAAACCCTTTGTCCACACTCTGGTTTTCAAGCCGCTTGTCCAGTGAAATGGACAACACATCCCACTCTGGTTGAGTTCTCATTGCCTGTTTGAGAGGACTCATTCCGACACTGCTCTTAGGGTCCCTGTGCCAGTGCAGCACCCCCGCCCTTGGTTTTTTGGGGTACACCATGACCCACACTGCTCTTTCTGGGGTAACTGCCTTTGTGTTCATTCCCTGCCTCCTGTAGAAACATCTGGATCTGCTGGGGCCAGTCCTTGTCGTGGTGGGACATCCCCTCCGTGACTCGTGGGCCAGTCTCTACACTGCCCCGTGGACCTGAGGACTCAGTCCTCTAACCTCCTCAGGCCTGTGAGGCCAGTGGAAACCCCCACGTGCTGATGCTTCTGTGAGAGGCACCCAGCCCATCGCCCACACTCCCTCTGGGACCCCTCGGATGTGCCTGGTCCTTCTAGGCGTCTTCAGGGTGGGTCTGGCGTGCGCGAGCCCATCCTGCGGGCCCCGTGTGAGCCCCATGCTTGCTCCGCAGGGCTTGATGCATTCCAGCGGCCCCGTGGGCCGGCACCGGCAGCTGGTCCTGGTCCTGGAGGGGGAGCTGTACCTCATCCCTTTCGCCCTCCTGAAGGGAAGCTCCTCCAACGAGTACCTGTACGAGCGCTTCGCCCTCATTGCTGTCCCCTCCATCCGCGCCCTCGGCCTGCAGTCCAAGGTAAGGCTCGCGGAGGGCAGCGGTACCTGCTGCGTTCTCCGGTCCTCTGGGCACAGTCTCTGGCCAGAAGGGCTCTGAAGCGATAGGATGTGGTCTCTTCAGACTGTTAATTGTGTGGCTTGCAGCTGGCTAGGATGACTTTAGAGGTGTCTGGAGGCAGGGGCACTGCTCTCCTGACCCCTCACAGCTCTTTGCTACTTCAGGAAGCCACAAGTTGGGTCATTTCTCTCTAACTTCCTTTGCTGTGACGCCATGGTTGTGACCCAGAAGGCTCTGCGTCGGGCGTGAGGCCAGGCCGAGTACCTGAGGAGCTGGTTGCCCACTGCCACGCAGGCCCCCGGTGAGGCATTGGGGGAGGCCCAGCCAGCGCCACAAACACCCCACCCTCCTGCTGACTGCTGAGCGGGAGCCCAGTCTGCCCAGCGGAGGGGCCACAGGCAGGGACGGCAGACAAATAAGATTAGTGTCAAGTGGAAAAGAATCCCGCAGGCCAACAAAGGAACTAAAAACAAATGTGGCGGCTTTTAAAGGACAGGCAAGGACTTGGGTCTCATTCAGCAAAATCAGGATGGGAAGAAACATCTGGAAAATTCAGGATGGTGACAGTGGGCCATGCAGTCGTGGTTCTCACCCCACAGCCACCCTTGGTCCTGCCCACGGGATTAGATAGCCTTGTGAGCCAACCCTGAATCCTCTTCCCCTTCTTCAAACTCGCTCCGAGATCCGGAGCCTGGCTGCCTGTGGCCCTTCACGGCCCCGATACTCCCCACCCACCTGGCCCTGCACGCACGGCATTTCCACCTGTCCCAGCTGCAGGACCCTTTACCAGGAGGACCGGAACTGCTCCCGCGTCAGACTGGACAGTGGCCCCCGGCGGCCAGCTGCTGCCAGAGCCCCTCAGACGGCCAGGCAGCCTCCTCCCAGCGGGAGCGGGTGTCGTCTGGTTCAGGAGCCAGACCCCAGGCCCTGGGTGCGGGGGGCGGGGGGGCAGCAGGACCTGCCTTGGCCTCCCATGACCTTGGTCATTGGCAGGGTTCAAAGCAGGTCATTTTCTGCCTCCTGGGATTTTGAGGATCTTAGTTTTGACTATTTTTGTTGCTGAATTGTACCTTTGTCATAGGACAGAGTCAGTTCAAAGTGAAAAAAATTGTTTTCTCCAAGTTTTTCTCATGTCCTTGGCTGACTGAATCCCAGGTGGCCTGGTTGGACACTGTCCCGCCCAGGGGCCAGCTCACCGTGCTTGCCGCCAGCAGCACCCTGAGGGCCAGAGGCCGCCGGTGTTAAGAGAGCTTCGTGTTGGTGACGACACTGAGCTGGCTGTTTGCCAACTTCCCCAGGGGATGCAATAGTCCCCTTTGCCGACAGGCCCCGCCAGCCATTTCTCTTGCCCAGACTTTAAGGCATCACCAAGAAGAGGCACAAAAAGTTATTTTGAATTAATTTAACAGTTGATGTTTCCCAAAAGGCATCAAAAGGTATCGTGGGGGAATCAGAAATTTGTTAGACTTCTTTATGCTGATTTTATAATCAGCACGTAAAGCAGAAAGGAATTATAATCTTTTCAGTAGGTCGTGCCTCTGAAGGATTTAATTTAGCCCTGCCTCCCCTGAGGGTGACTTGGTTTTTACACATTTTAAGCAAAGCCACCCCTCAAAGCCCTGACTCACCAGGCGTGGGTTTCCCCTCACATAGGAGCACACGGGGGATGAGAGACGGTGGGCAGGCGGGCACTGCAGACCCTCACCTCCTGTGCATTCTGTCCCATCAGTGCCACTCCCCCAGCACTCCTGGGGGTTGACAAACGGGAAGGGGCCTTCCTACCATCCCTCCCCAATTATTCCAGTAGCTTGTCATAGAAGGTGTGAATCTCAGTAAGACATGCACGTGTGTCAGAATGGTGTTGAAATTAGCGTGAACAAGGTGATTGGGGGCAGAGGAGAAGCCAGGGTAGAGCCAGCCCTGCCTGGATTGCTGGCTGCCGCTGTGCTCTGGAGAAGCCCGCGGCTCAGCCGACCACTGCCGGGCAGCCTGGCTAGTCTGACGGTGGTGTGCCTGTCGTTCCTTCCTCCTAGTCTCACCTGAGGAAGACCCCACCCACCTACTCCAGTTCCACGTCCATGGCGGCTGTCGTTGGCAACCCCAAGCTCCCGTCAGCAGTAATGGACAGGTGGCTGTGGGGGCCGATGCCATCTGCTGAGGAGGAAGCCTACATGGTGTCGGAGCTGCTGGGCTGCCAGCCCCTGGTGGGCAGTGTGGCCACCAAAGAGCGGGTCATGAGTGCCCTGACCCAGGCCGAGTGTGTCCACTTTGCTACCCACATCTCTTGGAAACTGTCGGCCTTGGTCCTCACACCGAGTGCGGACGGCAACCCTGCCAGCAGCAGCAAGAGCTCCTTCGGCCACCCCTACACCATCCCCGAGTCCCTGCGGGTGCAGGACGACACCAGTGATGGGGAGAGCATCTCGGACTGCCCGCCCCTGCAGGAGCTGCTGCTCACAGCGGCCGACATCCTGGACCTGCGGCTCCCCGTGAAGCTGGTGGTCCTCGGCTCCTCGCAGGAGTCCAACAGCAAGGTCACGGCCGACGGGGTGATCGCGCTGACGCGGGCCTTCCTGGCTGCTGGCGCACAGTGTGTCCTCGTGTCTCTGTGGCCTGTGCCCGTGGCTGCTTCCAAGATGTTTCTCCATGCCTTCTACTCGTCTCTGCTGAATGGCCTGAAGGCCAGCGCCGCCCTGGGGGAGGCCATGAAGGTGGTGCAGAGTAGCAAGGCCTTCTCGCACCCCTGCAACTGGGCAGGTAGGCGCTGCGGCCCTGGGTGCATGGGGTGGCAGAGCAGGGTGGCCCTGGAAGAGGCAGCATGGGAAGATTCCGGGAGAGCGCCTCGTTCGCTGAGGCTTTGGTTCTCTGCCAAATCAGCCTTTTACTGCCCCCCATATTCAAATAGTCTTTGGACCAGGGAGCAGCAGTAGAACAGTTTGCCATCGGAGTGTGAATGTAAAACTCCCATGGTTAGTGTTTATTGGATGACCCATTTTGTGGCCCCTGGTGTAAGTCCCATGAGTGGAGAAAGCGGTGCGGTAGAAGACCCCTAGATTTGGCATCTGGAAGACTTGGTTTGATCTAGCGCCATGTCCAGGCTGTGTGACCTGAGGCAGGTTACTCACCCTTTCTGAAGCTCAGTGTCCTCAGTGGCAGCGGGGTAGTGGTGCTGACGATGCCTCCCTGTTCACATTCAAGACGACCTGTGACGAGTGGGTCGAGTGTCTTGTGCTGCATGAGGAGCTGCATTCTGAGTGGGCCTGCTACAGGGGCCAGGGCTCTGGGAGTGGAGGGACAGCTGGTCACAGAGCGGGGTGAGGAACTCTGCCCCTCAGCTCCACGTGATGACCTTGGACCCTGCCATGTAGGAGACCCTCTCTGACAGGCTGTGACCCACACACTCCAAACCCAACCCTGGGCCATTCTCTTCACCCCGCTGGGGTGGTTTTGCTGACACATGCCATGACCTTCAGTCCGCGAAGGTCTCAGAATTGGCCCCCACACCTCCCAGGGAGCGCCACCGATGCGGTAATGCAATAACGATGCTAGGACCCATAAAGCAGTGTCTTAAACCTTGAGAAACAGGAACACCAAAAATCTTATTTTCAAACATTTACATTTTATTGTTTTAACGGCAAACAAATGTACCATCCATGGATGTATTTACAAGTTGGGAACACAATGGCTTTCACCTTACTCTTCCTGTCAGAATCAATCCAGTTGATGTGTGCTGAGATTGCTGGCGTCACTTTCCAGAGTTGGATAAGCCCTGAGGTGGAGCCCTGGTGCTCCCAGGTCCAGTCGGCCAGCAAGCGAGGAGCCCACGGGCCGGCGTGTTGTTAGATATGGAAACATTTGTTTACTTCACAAACACAACACAGCTGCAGTATTTTTGTATCCAGAAAGCAAAGTACCATCTATCCTGTTTCTTCACGTGGCTGAAGAGAAACATTCCGTTGGTCCAGCAGGCCTACTCTTCGGAGGCCCTCACCTCAGGGCCGTCCCGTCCTGCCAGGTGGAGGGAGGCCAGCAGGCCTGAGGGTTTGGGCCTGAGTTGCTAAACTGCCTCAGCTGCCAGGAGATACAGATCAGAGGCGAAACTGGTGGTTTCCATAGCTGTTCTCAGAGTGTGGTGTCTGTTTTGTACACACTCCGCCATCAGAAGGGGCTCTGGGCCCTGCATCGTCCCACAGGACGTGCTGCAGGATGTATGGAAACCGGTCCCTGCGCATGGTCATTTATTCCCGGCAGGTCCCCTGCCCCCCATGCAGGACCCCCTCCATGTCTTCCCAGTGTACTTAGGGATGTGGTATTTCCGTCCTTGTTTAGTTTTAGTGACAGTTTCAAGTCACAGCTTTGTTCTGGGGAAATGGCTATTTAATGACGCTGCCCCGTTACTCTTCAAAGCAGTGTTGGCTCACTCCTTCTTTCAGAAAACCTTTGCCCTCAACTATTTGGGGGCAGGTTGGTCCTCACGTTGCTTGGCGGCTTGAAGAGACTGCTCCATCTGTGCCCCCAGGCCCTGCTTACGGAAGCATCGTGCAGGGCAGCGGCCTGGGCTCCACGTGGCCGTGTGGCCCTCGCCGGCCTGGCTGCTTACTTGTTCTTACAACTGGAGGGAGTACCTCCTCCTGCCCTCTTGTCCAGTGGCCCCAAGGAGGACGCAGGGGTCATCGCATGGAGCTGAGGGGCAGAGTTCCTCACCCCATTCCTCTGACTGGCTGTCACAGGGAACACGCTCCTTTCCCTCCTAGACCTTCGCCCCTGTGGCAGGCACACCTGTCCCTCCGTCCCCGGGCATGTACCAGACACAGATGGATTTCAGGGAAGACAAAGCAGGTCATTCCTCAGGACGGTAGTCAAGCCAGGGAAGGGTCCTGGACGGCCCAGGACTGCCCTGGGTCAGCCTTTTCCTGCCTTCACTTACAGCGCAGCAGGAAAGCACCTCTCACTGCAAAGCAGCACTCCGCACCTACTGAGCAAATCAACAGTGTAGATTCTTAAAAGGAGGGGACAGAAAGGCGCCAGACTGCCCCCCAGTGAGTTAGGTCCCAGCCCAGCGCCTGGAGCAGCTGGGGTGCGCAGGTCCCTCTTTCTGTCGGGTAACTGTGAGGCGTGGGTGAGCTGTAGAGACGGGCGGGGGCAGGCTCTGAGGTGCCCCTCTGTGCTCTCCGCAGGGTTCATGCTCATTGGCGGTGATGTTAAGCTGAACAGCCCCTCCTCGCTCATCGGCCAGGCCCTCACGGAGATCCTCCAGCACCCGGAGCGAGCCCGGGACGCCCTGCGCGTGCTGCTGCACCTGGTAAGGGGCCCAGGAGCTCCGACCCCAGGCTTCCCATGGAGCAAAAGCCGCTGGAAATGTACAAGGAGGGGGAGGCCGAAGGATTTCCAGGGCACCAGGAGACATGAGCAGGTGGAGGGCATGTTGTCCACAGGAGTCTGTGGGTCAAGCCAGTCGGTCCAAGCAGTGGGCATGATGTGAGGTGTCACACAGATGGCTGCAGCCCTCCTTGCCAAGACCCTGGGGGACGCAGCCGAGGAGTGACCTGGAGCAAGGGCCCACAGCCATTGCTGGGCCGTGTGGCTTTGGGCAGGTGACCTTGGCTCTCTGAGCCTCCATTTCCATATCTGGGAGTGGGGATAAAACTTGAACTTTTCAAGGTTATCGTGAGGATTAGAGAATAGGTAAGTGGCTGGCACACAATAGGGTTCCAGTAGCTGAGAGATGGTATTTTATAATCAGATGACATTGGCCTTCCTCTAAACTCAGTTGTAAGAAGAGTCCAAGCCTGACCCTGACCTTGGCCGGCCCAGACCTTTGTACAAATGGGGGCCCCATGCCATTGTCTACACTCGTAAAAGTTGTAAATCAAGCCAAGAAACAGAGACATAAAACGTGCTCCACATTACACCTTGACAACCTGGAAGACAGCTTCACATGACTTAGAATTCTTAGCCTTCTTGGAGTTCTGTGCCAGAAACACCAGCCCAGCCCCAGCCCCGGGGTCCACACAGCACGGCTGGCCAGCCTGCGCCACACCTAAGCCGTTTCCAAACGCAGTGCTAACAGCTGCCCCGCGGCCACCTTCTGGAGAGGTGCACCTGCCAGGCTGTTGGAGCTCAGGAGGCTGACCCGGCCCTGGGAGCAGGCTGGGAGCTTTGAGCAAGAGTTCCGAGTCTGGGAGCTGGGTTCCAGTGGGGCATGTCCCCTTGGCCGGGCAAATTCATTGCTGGGGGTGGTAGCTCTCTGCACACACCTGGTGATGGAGCAGTCATGTGTGTCTCTTAAACTTAGGGTCAGCCTGAGGAGTTTTTGTCCAGGCCTGACAGAAGTCAGTGTGTGAACACGTAAGAATGCTGGAAACTGAAAACCTGACAGCTCTCAGGCCAGACTTGGGGTATCCCAGCTGCCTGCTACAAGGTAGAGGGGCCTGCGTGCTCTGAGAATCTGGGAGACTGTCTCAGTGATTTTAACCTGTGCCTGGAGACCGCACAGAGCCCTTGTTTAGTGCTAGGGCCCTGCTCAAGGACCTGTCACCCCAGTGTCGTCCGTCCTTGTAGCCGCCTTCAGACTGCTTTTCTTAGAAAACTGAACTGCCCTTTCTACCTGTTTGGCTTGCTCCTCCCAGGCCAGGCTGTGCATCAAGAGGCAGGCCTCTCAGCTCTTCCCCAGTGGGCCTTGAGGCCCCTCAGGCATATTTAAGGGTTTTCTCTTCTTTCTGGGCTTCATCTTCTGGGGTGACCACAGGGGCCATGGGTCAGGTTCACCAGCCCTTACCTCCTAATTATCCCGGGTTCCCCTTGCCCCTGTGTGCAGTGTCTCCAAGGCCCTTCTAGCCCGATGGAAAGCCAGTTGGCAGGTTGTCTCTCCTGCCTGAGAACACCCATTTCTTCCTGCCTGCGACGTGAGCCCCCATCAGTAGGATTTTACTATAAGAAGAGTCTCAGGTGACATCTTCGAATGGCTCTTCTGCCTCTCCAGTGATGGCACGTGTGCCTCAGGGCAAACAGTACCTCCAGATGGACTGAGGTTCCCTAGAGAGAGAAACTGCCAGGAGAAGGCCCGCGGCTGTTGGAAGTGCTGTCGAGTGCTCCCAAGGAGGGGAGAGTGAACGGAGTTACTCGGATGAATTCAGCCCGTGTGCCAGGCACTGGTTTAGGCTGGGAAGGCAGGGGAGACACTCGATGGCGATGGGGTCACACAGGTCCGGAGGCCAGTGCTGCAGGATTAAGGATGAGTCAGAGGGACGGAAGGGCATTGCCAGCCAAGGCCCAGGACAGGCAGTGCTTGGTGTGCAAGGTGTGTTGCGCCATGAACGGGGGTGTTGACGGCCTCGGGGTTTATCCTAGTGACAGGGAACCATGATATGGTTTGGGGCAGGCCCCTGACCTGAGATTGGTTTTCAGACCAATCACTTCAGTGTCTGTGGAGGAGACCCTGGAGCGGGAGGAGGTGGGTTAGAGAAGGGACAGAATTCTTCCCAGTCACGCCAGCCTTTGCTGGCTCTGACTGTAACTTCTCCCTTTGCTCCCTCCCTTGCAAGAAGCCAGGCCATTGCTGCAGTGTCATGGTTGTCGGGCCCAAGTGCCCAGGACCTGACTGGCAGCAGTCAGCCTTGCGCTGGCTTCACACAGGGGGCTTTGTGTTCCCCGAAAGCCACTTGGAGAGCAACGCGGCTGGCCTCTGAGCAGAGCAGCACCTCACTCCGCTTTGCCCTTCCAGGTGGAGAAGTCCCTGCAGCGCATTCAGAACGGGCAGCGCAACGCCATGTACACGTCCCAGCAGAGTGTGGAGAACAAAGTGGGCGGCATCCCCGGGTGGCAGGCCCTCCTCACCGCCGTGGGCTTCCGGCTGGACCCTCCGGCTAGCGGCCTGCCGGCAGCCGTCTTCTTCCCAACCTCCGACCCAGGCGACCGGCTGCAGCAGTGCAGCAGCACCATCCAGTCCCTGCTGGGTGAGCGACAGGAGGGCCGGGCCACCGGGGGCCTGGCGGGCAGCAGGGCCAGCAGGGCTGGTGGCTGTCGCCCCTGCGCTTGTGAGGATGCTGGGTCTCCTAGCTGGAATGAGCTTCCTGAGAACTGGCAGTCCCAGCCAGACTTCTCCCGATTTGCAGGAAATGAGTGCTCTTTCCGTCGGTAATGGCAAGGCCTCCTCTGCCCAGCAGGGCACTGCCCTGGCTCTGCCTGTTCCTGGGGCGACAGGAGGTGATGCGAGGTGAACTGCAGCTGCCGTGAGCATTTACTCGGCAGCTTCAGATCAGACAGAGCCATGCGGTCAACCCCAAGCTGAAGCGGGGTGCAGAGGCTAAGGGCAACCCTTGGCGTTTCACTCAGAGGCGAGATGCTGCCTGAGCGACGGAGACGGGGTCCTGGGAATGTGACCAGGCGCCGGGAGGACTGCCGCCGAGTCCTCACTGGCCGCCGCCCTGCCTCCACCGGCCTTCCTGAGACCATTCTCTCCTATGCTAGTCACACCTGGACGCACACATCTGGCTGTCCTGAGCTTCTGAAATGCCGCCAATGCTGAGTGTTTTGGACTCTTTCCCCTGGGGAGGCGGCAGGATGGCGGGTACAAAAGCCCCCCTGGATAACACCCGTCTTCTTCTTGGTTTAGGTCTGCCCAACCCTGCCCTCCAAGCCCTCTGCAAGCTCATCACTGCCTCCGAGACGGGCGAGCAGCTCATCAGCCGGGTGAGTTAGCCAGGACGGCTGAGCCTGAGGGCGGTGCTGACTTGGAAAGACACTGATTTGGCCCGAGGAACGTGCACGTAATGCAACCGCAAGGCTTTTTTCAGCCTTTGTGATTAGAGGGAAAAAGCGAAAGCTGGGTGTTAGAGAACAGCCCTGCCCAGCACGTGCTAGACATGGAGGGGCGCTGAGGCCCAAGAGCTGTACGGCCGTCAGGGGACGCTTGTGGGTCTCAAGGCGTTTCCTGAGCTCTCCCTTCAGTGCCCTCCTGCACTTTGTCATCCGCACCCACCAGTTTTTCCTGCTGACTGACAAGTGTTACAGCCCCCTTCCCAAAGCCAGGGCAACAGGTGTTCCAGTACTTATTCTCAGACCAAAGTCTGAACCCCACCTGAAACAAAACAGCCACCGAGGCACAGCAGTGAACACAAAGAGCTCTATGTGAAGATGCCGCTTAGCAGGATTTTTAAAATACTTGAAGCAAATGTAGGTCTCATTCAGCTATTTGGAGGATTCTCAGCACCATGGTGGCCCCTCCCAGCCTGGCCGCAGAGCTTGTGTCTTTCCCGGGGGACAGCCACGTGTGGGAGGGCTTCTGGAGGGGCAGCAACCCCTGCAGAGCAGAGCAGTTTCCTTTCGTCGTCTTGGAGTGTAATCATTTAGAAAAAATAATACACATTATTATATATTTATCAGCAGATACCATTTTAAGCAGAAATATTTCTATGCGGAAATCAGCCCCTCCATCTAGGATTAACCTCTGAGAATCTGAACGGGGCCTGCAGCCTCCACATACCTGGAGTTGTGTCCAGCCCGGATTTGGAACACAGCTCCGTCTGGACGTTTCGTTGAGTTCCTACTCGTTTTGTAATAAGTGTGTTACCTCTGCTTTTGAGTAGAATTGGGTAGGCACTTCTGGAACGTTGCACATTAAAACATCCTGAACTCAGGAGAGCTAGAAGTCTGTGCGCTACAAAAAGAAAAAAGCTAGAGTTACATTTGCCAGGCAAGACTGAGAATCCACAACGCCAGTTGCTTCATTTCTTGCTTTTGGTGGCAGCACAGGGACTTGCTGTCCTCCGGCCCAGCCCCAGGGAAGTGTCCTGGGCTGCCTCCAGCGGCTGGTGGCTGGTGGACATTTGCTGAGTCACTCCCGAACCTTGGACTTGGGTTTACAGAGTGGCCTGTATGTGCCCACTGTGCGCTTCCCCACCTGAGTCTGGCCTGCCCTGCTCTGCTCCTGGCGAAGAAGGGCAGGGCCTGGCTGCCCGACCCTGAGCCCCTCGACCCCGAGCACGCGTGGCTGTTCATTTTGCTGTGTGTCCCTGCTGACTCTTGCTCCTCTCCCCTCCCCTCCCCGTCAGAGCCGCGGGCCTGGTGTGGCGCTTCCTAAAGCAGTGATCAGCTCGTGTTGCATAACAACCTGTGCTTGAGTCTAAACTCTCTTCTTTCTCTCTCTTTTTCTTTCTTTTTCTTATAATCTGCTGGCCGAAGGCTGTTAAAAATATGGTTGGAATGGTGAGTACTACTTTAAGTAGCAACTGTCGTCAGGTGAGCCCCTCACCCCACCCACCCCAAGCTCCCCTTGGCTCTCAGCGCGGTGAGCACGTGCTGTGCTGTCTCGGAGCCACACGCACACGCCAACACACGCTCGGGCTGGGGTGACCAGTGCCACTGGCTCCGGCCGTCTGCCCCCCTCCTCTGCTCTGGCTCCCCTTTTCCTGCTCCACCTTCTTGTGTTCTTGATTTGACCTTTCAAGTTCCATCAGAACAGCAGGGGCAGAAGCGATACTGTGTGAGCCCACGAGACCCCTGCGTAGTGTTCACAGATGCAGGCAATCTGAAACACCACAGGCACTTGCGTGGGTTCTTGCAGTGCTGAGGCTCTAGGATGTAACCTTGGATTCCTCGTCACCATTCACCTCAAGGTCATAAAGATGATTTTAGTTAAATAAAGCGAGGGAGACGACAGGTCCATAACCCACCCTCATGTCATCCCCGAGCCCCGTCTTGCGCTCAGTAGCCCTCCAGCGAGTGTGTGAGGAAGACTCGGAGCAGAAACCCTGTCTGTGGGTGGCCCACGACCTCGAACGCCTAACTGCCCTTGAGCTTCCCACAGAGAGGACAACGGGTGTGAAGGCACCATAAAGAGAACTTCAGATGTGGTACACATGGCAGGGCATTAGTGATGACAGTGATGATTAGTGATGACCCAAGAATACCTTGGGGAAGAATCCTAGGCGGGCCGGAGGGGAAGGAAAGCTGGGGAGCGAGAGCTCACGCTGGCCCCCTCCTCAGCTCCACCAGGTCCTGGTCCAGCTGCAGGCCTGCGAGAAGGAGCAGGACTTTGCATCGGCGCCCATTCAGGCCTCCATCAGCGTCCAGCTGTGGCGGCTCCCGGGATGTCACGAGTTCCTGGCAGCTCTAGGTAAGGACGGGGCATTCTTGGCTTAATTCAATTTAGTTCCTTTTTTTTTTTTAAATCTATTTTTCTCCTATTTTCTGTTGGGTAAAGTTGGTAAATTCTTCGGGGTTTTTGTGTTTTCTTAGATATTTTATTACTCAGTAGTTAACTCAAAGATTCTAGTGCTTTAGTACAATTTCCAAATGGCCCCCCAGGTTTGTCCCATTTCCCCTATGTTATCATTTTGTCTCTCTCATTTGTAGTCATCTTACTAGGAATCTGATAGATTCCAGTATTGTTGGGAGTCAGGCCGTGATTAAAAACTAAAGAAAATAGTCATAAAATAATGGTTTTAATGTTCTTTTTCACCGGCTACTGGAAACTGGCAGGAAAAAAATACAATTGAAATGAACTTTGCTTTGGCCGTGGGGACCTGGAACGGCACACCCAGAGCCCTGTCCAATCAGGACTCTTCCTTTTTCAACACTAACGCGGCAAAGCAGCTCCTGATGGAACTGCTGCTTAGAACAGGTTCATCTGTTGATAAACCACAAGAGATTGTAAGCGGCTCTCCTGCTCCACTTAAGAGGCCGTGTGCCATTCACATCGTAGCTCTTTTGCAAACACCTGTTGTGTGCCAGGCAGTGTTCTAGGCACTGGGGACGCAGCACTGAGCAAAGGACAGAAAGCCCTGTCCTCTTAGGGTTTGTTCTCATGGGGAAGACAGACAGACAGTAATTACCTAACCTAACGGGAGCACTTTGAAGGTGAGGGTGCACTGTGGCAGAAAAAAGCGTCAGGGTCCTAGTGACTGGCTGGCTGGAGGAGTGCGGGTGGGGGGCAGGCCCAGCGAGCCTGTGGATGTTTGCAGGATGGAAGAGCCAGGCAGAAAGAGGTGAAGTTTGAGGCCGATGAGCTGGCACAGGGACGGTGGGTCTCCAGGCCAGGGCATGGCCTTCGGTTTTTAACCTGAGGGAGCAGGGCGTCTTTGGAGGATGACACAGCCTGAATCACTATTATAGGGACCAGCCATCAGACCTGGCAGGGCAGCAAGTCCTTCAAAAGGGAATTTTCTTCTGCCTGTAAGGCCAGGACATTCAGTACTGGGCCATCTTTTCTAACCCTCTCCGTACATGGCTTTTCCCAGCCGACCTCAGCTTAGGGCTGGCTCCATTTGACTTAAAGTAAAAGGGGAAACCCACAATGCCCCCCACCCACTGGGACCCCAAATCCTGTGAGTGGACACTCTGATGATGCCCTTTATGATTTGTACTATTTGCTTATTTTCTGTTGACTTCAACAGTCTTCTTGGTGTAAACATAGTACATTTATACCTAATGAAATGTACCATGTTTCCCCCAAAATAAGACCTAGCCGGACAATCAGCTCTAATGTGTCTTTTGGAGCAAAAATTAATATAAGACCCGGTCTTAGATAATGTAATATAATACGGAGTCTTATATCAATTTTTGCTCCAAAAGATGCATTAGAGCTGATTGTCCGGCTAGGTCTTATTTTCAGGGAAACAGGGTAGTCAGCAGCAAATGGAGCAAGAGTGAGAAGGGCCAGGTCCACGCCCAGGATGGATGTCTTCTCACTTCTGTCACAGGCTAAGGCTGGGCTTGGGACAGTGACACAGGACACAGGTGAGGTAAGATGAAGTCAGGACCTTTCATAAAGGAAAAGCTCGTCCTCATGCAGGGCCTAAGCTTCCCGTGGGTGTGGGTTTAGGGGTGGGGGTGAGATGGGGGTGGGGAATCCAGCCCTCCTCCCCTATGAACTGGACGGTTTTGATGCCCCTTTGCCAGGGGTATCACTGGCTCTCTGGTGCTGGGATTGTGGGTGATTTTCATTGCTGTTCCTCTACTTGTCTGTACTTCCCAAATCCCACTGACATGTAAGGCGTGAGTCGGTGCACACACTCATAACCTACGTGGCTCCCTCCCTCCAAGGGCTCCAAGGCTCAGAGAAACGCCCTCGACATTAATCATTTGCCATCACAACCGATCACAGGGCGGGCGGTTATTCCCAGGACTCGATTCTCTTGGAGCAACCAATTCAAATCATTTCGGTAAAAGAGGTTTCCAACTAAAATATTACATTTATATTATTCATTTGTTTTTAATGCCGAGTTCTCTGAGACCTTCCTGTTGCTTCCAGGGACTGTTTATTTTTGAGTTCAGAGAGGAAAACGTCCCACAGCAACCAGAATGCTGAGTGGCTCCTTGAGTGAACCTAATTCCCCAAGGAATGACAGTGTCACACCAATATCAGAATCCTCGAGTAGGAATAAAAATACAGACCCAGATTTCTCCTTTGGTAAAACGCTGCATCACGAAACCCACAGCATGCTGAGCACCGGCAGCCCTGTTGTTGGCACGTTGTGAGATCACAGGGCCTGTGCCCCTGGGATCTTCCTTCGGCACCAAGCGTTTGCACCGTCTCAGCCGAGCTCAGTGATCCGCTGAGACTGAGGGAACGTTCTCAGGGCTGAAGGCGTTCGGGCTCCAAATGGTTGCTTGCAGGTGCCTTACTGTGGAAACAGCGTCTGTTTGGCTTCTTCCTCCTGAATTCTTCCTGGGCAGATGTACTGGCTGCCTCTGCAATGTCTCTGATAAGTGGAAGTGTTGTGGCAACAGCTCGTTAGTCAGCCTCCTGCTCAGGAGCTCATGCCCTGTGCTGTGCCTGCTCCAGGTCTCAGCAGAACCCTTAGACTCGGGGAGCAGCCCCCCTGGGCTTTGGCAGAGTGCAGGGCGTTCAGCCAAGGTAGCAGATTCTCCACCGTCGCAGAGCTCAAAGCCCTTGGCGGCAGACCCTGAGCATGTTGGAGACATTGTCCTTGCCCTTGAGAAGCTTCCACCGGCCGTGCACCAGCTTTTCAATACTGGACTCAGTGCCCAAGGGAGTGGCCAGTGTTTGTCCTGGGCAGTGTCCTTAGTGGACTGTTCTGCGAAAGAAGGGAGAAGAAAAAGGTTAACGAGCCTTCCTAATGCCGACCTGCAGCTCTCACGAATGCAGCTCTGGGCCGGAAAGCAGCCAGTGCTCCATGAAGGGACAGCGGGGAGCCAGGCCGGGAGGTGTGCGCACGGCAAACGGGAAGCCCCGAGGGCCGGGAGTTCCGGGTGAGGGAGCCCCATTGGCTGAGGGGCCTGCGGGGGTTCCCATGGCACTGTACTAGGAGCCCTGCAGCTCTCATCTTTTCAGGATCTGGAATCTTCCCGAAGGAAGCAGATGTTTATGTATTTTGTTCCTCTAGGTTTTGATCTCTGTGAAGTTGGTCAGGAGGAAGTAATCCTGAAAACCGGGAAACAAGCCAATCGGAGAACCATGCACTTTGCGCTCCAGTCCCTGCTCGCCCTGTTCGGTACGTGCTCCGCCCGCCCCGCTCGCCCTGCGCCCCCTGGGGGTGGGCGCCAGCACGAACGTTTTGGGGGAAAAGTGAAGAAATGTTTTTGTATGTGTGTTAGGGGTTGTTAAGAGCAGTAAACAGAACTGCCTGCTCTCCTGGAAGTTACAATTAAAATACACGCAGTGTATGGATGAGGGGCTGCCAAGTGCTAATACAACAAGCGGGGGAAGGGGCTCGAAAGCGCGAAGGTGGGCGCAGAGCTGCCGGCACCAGCGAGGAGCCCAGATCCTGGGGCTGGGGCTGGGGCTGGGAGGCGGTTTTCAGGCCCCGGGCGCACACCTGCCTGCCTGACCTTCTCCAAGGGCCATGCAGGCTGCGCACTAAATGCTGGCTCGGTGGCAGCCGTGGTCTGAAGGCAGGACAACAGGATCCGCTGAAGAACGTGTGTCAGGGGAGGGTCAAAGGCGATACTGTGCGTTTTGGAGCAGCTGCCACAAGGAGGCTGCCTTTGGCTGTGACCTTGAAAGTGGCAGAAGGGCCCTGGACGCGTCCGTTTTGAAGCCCCCGTTAGACACTATCCAGGCAGCTGCGTCTATGAGTGTGGAGTCCAGGGAGAGGCCGCCGTGGAGACCTGACTGCATCGGTGTCCGCGGGGCACTGGGCCCGGGACCCAGAGGTCACACCGATGAGGGGCCCTGGAAGGAGCGGTCAGAGAGGGCAGGGTGTGCTCGTGTGCAGAGCTGAGCAGTGAACACCGAGGTGGCAGCCTGGGCACACAGTGACCTTGACAGGAACTGGGGTGGTCAGGAGCCTGAGTGGAGTGGGCTACAGGGTGGGAGGGGAGGCAGGGCGGGGTGTGGGTGTAAAGGACTTCTGAGGGGGCTGCTGGGATGCAGACCAATGGGGCTGCCACGGTGGCTGTGGGTCTAGGACAGGGGGCGTCACAGGCTGCCCACCCACCCGCGCCGAGCAGGAAGCGATGGGCATCCCATGAGACAGGGAGCGGAGTCCAGATGGCGCCGTGGTGGGCGCCTGCAGCATGCAGGCCTCTCAGAGCTCCTGGGGGTTTCAGGTTATAAGATGAATTCAAGTTGTGTAGGAGTCACACTTACATAATTCTTCGCTAGCTTATATGCATATAAATCTGCTTGTGATTTTGAAAGAAAACTCAGAACCATATAGAATTCTAACTGCCCTCTGGGCGCATACGTTTTGTCTTAGATTCTACTGAGCTGCCCAAACGCCTCAGCCTTGACAGCTCGTCGTCCCTGGAGTCCCTGGCCTCGGCCCAGTCTGTGTCCAACGCGCTGCCCTTGGGCTACCAGCACCCGCCCTTCTCTCCCACGGGGGCCGACAGCATCGCCTCAGATGCCATCTCCGTGTACAGTCTGAGCTCCATCGCCTCCTCCATGAGCTTTGTCTCCAAGCCCGAGGGGGGGTCAGAAGGTGGGGGGGGCCGAGGACGGCAGGACTATGACCGGTCCAAGAACGCGTACCCGCAGCGGTGCAGCCTGCCTCGGAGCCAGCTGTCCCCCCAGAGCCGCGCTGCAGGCGGCAAAGATGAGGAGGAATATGAAGGCTTTTCCATCATCAGCACTGAGCCTCTGTCAGCCTACCAAGAAAACAGAAAGACGTGCTTCTCACCAGACCACAAACAGCCCCGAGGAGGGGCAACTGGGGGTGGGAAAGTTTCCGTCAGCTGCAAGGGGAGCATAAGCACTCCAAACTCTCCAGTTAAAATGACTCTGATCCCCAGCCCAAACTCACCCTTCCAAAAAGTCGGAAAACTCGCCAGTTCAGATACGGGAGAATCAGACCAGTCCAGCACAGAAACAGATAGTACCGTGAAATCCCAAGAAGAAAGCAACCCGAAGCTTGATCCACAAGAGTTGGCGCAGAAGATCCTGGAGGAGACACAAAGCCACCTCCTCGCGGTGGAGCGTCTCCAGCGGGGCGGCGGTCAGGCCGGCAAGAGCCATCACCCCGAGGACGGGCTCCCGGGGCCCGGCGGCGCCGCCGTGTTCAGGGCGTCGGAAACGAGCGCCTTCAGCAGGCCCGCGCTCTCCCACCAGAAGAGCCAGTCGTCGCCGGTGACCGTGAAACCCAAGCCGCCGGCCAGAAGCTCCTCCCTGCCCAAGGTGAGCTCGGGGTACAGCAGCCCCGCCGCCGAGGCGCCCGTCACGGACGGGTCCCCGGGCTCCGACTCCCAGAGCTCCCTGACCGACCAGCCTCTCTTTAAACTGAAGTACCCCAGCTCTCCGTACAGCGCCCACATTTCCAAATCCCCGAGGAACATGTCCCCGAGCTCAGGCCACCAGTCTCCCGCCGGCAGCGCCCCGTCCCCCGCGCTGTCCTACTCCTCGGCCGGCTCCGCTTGCTCGAGCCCCGCGGACGCTCCCGACATCGACAAACTGAAACTCGCGGCCATCGACGAGAAGGTGCAGGCCGTGCACAACCTGAAGATGTTCTGGCAGAGCGCCCCCCAGCACCCCACGGGACCAATGAAAATATTCCGGGGGGCCCCTGGGACCATGACTTCCAAAAGAGATGTCCTCAGCCTGTTAAATTTGTCACCTCGGCACAGTAAGAAGGAGGAAGGAACAGACAAGCTGGAACTGAAGGAGCTGTCTCTGCAGCGCCGCGGGGAAGCGCCAGCGAGGGCCGCCCCCAACGGGCACTGGCACAGCGAGGGCGCCGCGCTGAGCGCCCTGCCGGCCGGGCCCCCCGCCGCCGCCCCCACGCGCCCTTTGAGACTTCCTTCGGGAAACGGCTACAAGTTCCTGTCCCCAGGAAGATTTTTTCCTTCCTCTAAATGCTAAAGCATCTTTTATCCGCACTGACTCAGCAGCAGCCGCAGGGAGGGTCTGGGCATTCACTGGGCCTGACCGCCACGAAGCCACCAGCCACCTCGCGACGGGTGCTCTCCCGCAAGGGGCAGCCACGCCCAGGGGCCACCACACACACGGACGGTGGCTTCTCTGGGACTCCGGGCCACATTCACCAAAAGCCAGGACTTCTGTGGGGGTTGGTACAGGAGGCTCATGGAATTTTCTACACACTTCACCAAATGTTTACCTTTGAACTCCCTGCTTCTCTTCTTGGTTCTTCAACAGGATTTTTGTACAAAAATGGTCATGGTTCTGGGGTGGGGAGAGGAAAGGGAACACATATTTTGCTAAGAGGTATATATGCAGTACCTTTTATACACAGAAATACAAATAGAGCTTTTATAAGGCTTTCAGGTGCTGGTTGGGGGTGGGCTATATAAAATCTCTCTAACTTGAATTCTACATGAAAGTGTTATATTAGCCAAAAACAGAATTATGGTTTTAAAAATGCCAATGATTTATAATTAAATTGTAGCAATTTTGGTCTCATGATATTGTAACATCACAGTAAGGATGCAATAATTCACATGGAAACAGCGCTTCCAATCCGAAACCCGCTTCATGGAGCCCTACAAATGTCCTTGGGGCCCCACTGTCAACCAAACTTGAATTTTCTTAAAAATTTTATGTAACTCTTATCCAGGCATTTCAGAACTATGCAATTGTGATTTAAAATGCAACTTTGTGCTTTTAAAACATTACTGACCTTTTTTGTACATGGATAAACAACTTGGTTTTATTATCAATAGTACTTTGCATTTATAGCTATTATTTTTAAAAGCTCAAAAAGTTTTTTAAAGTGTCAAATTTTGAATAGTCATCAATAAGTAATTATCAAAGTTTTGGGGGGAAAGATTGAAATTAGTCCTTATATGCAAAAAAAAAAAAAAAAAATCCCCGGCTAACTAGATTTAACCAGAATCTAGCCTTCCAGCTCCTATTCCCTTTACCAGCTGCTGAACTGTATTCTCCGTTCCCATCTCCAGGCCTCTAGAACCACTTCTATCTCACTCTGCTGCCAGGTTCCCACAACCCAGCTCCCCACGCCTGTGAGATGCTATGACCCCTCATCTCAGTTGTGACCAGCGCCCCTTGCTCTGCGTCTGCAGGACGAGAACACACAGAAGGCTTTACTGTCCACAGCCTGAGAAGTGGGAGCTTTTGCTGGATTGACATCCAGATGACTGTTGAAGTACGGACACAGACAGCCCTGAAAGTGTTGCCAGCTCGGAGGAGCCAAAAGAATAAATAGTCTGTGGAGGGGTGACCATTAACTTATTTGAATAAAGAAATGAAATGCTGAAAACCATATTAGTACTAAGTTTAGTTGGAGAATTTTAGGTAATGCTAAAATTACAATTCTACCATCCTCACTATGAGGGTGTATGTGTGTCACACGAAGGTGAGCAGCCACCCAGCCACCCAGCCGCTGGCAGGACGGACGCCAACACCAGACCCCCAGGTAGCGTTTTAACCCTGGGTCGGGTCTCACCTTATAAACATACACTGACCACTTGCCCTGTTCCTGGCTGGTCTGAAAAGAGGAAAGGATAATATTTATTCAATTTGTTATTCTTCTGAGCTATGTCAGAGGTTTCTGCATTTAACGCAACGGCCACGTGGATGAAAGCAAACAATAAGGTGGTCTCAGTCTAACCCTGATTCCAACACTGGAAGAAAAATATAAAGAAGCCAGCAAGTAAGAGGTTGTCTTTATGTCAGCAGGGAAAACAATCAATGGTCAGAAAAGTACTAGTGTAGCAAATGAAAGCCGAGTTTATCGCACTGTGCATTAGATAGCAAAATCAGGTCCTCAACAACAAAAACTAAACCTCAAAGGAAATTTCTGAATTCATCTGTAGATAGTGGGGCTGTTCCTTTCTCAGCAAATCTCAGCCTCTTTCCCAAGTGCCAAGGAGCCCTGGAGCAAAGGCCTGGGGTCCGCTCCATCCGTGAGGATGCGGGGCTGCCCAGGGGCCCCCTCTCAGGCACCCCCTCCACCACCCAGACCCCTTCCCGGGGTTCCCAAGCAGCCAGGAGGACTCGTGGATCCTCTCCTGGTTTCAGTCCTACGTACATTGTTGTTTTAGATTTCATGTTGAAAAGCCAAATGGTATATGTGATTTTTAAATTTTGTCCTAGATATAAGCTTCAATGAAGGAAAACAAACATGATGGAATCATAGGACCAAACTAAAAATCGTTGTAGAGTCACTGCTTTTTTATGTTCACTGTCAGTCTTGGTGTTTTTCTATGAGTGAAATGGATGTAAAATCAAGGTGACTTTTTCAGGCTACACTGAAAAAAGTATGCACTTAAAAGTTATGTGAGAGGGTATAATTCACAGATTTCTTTGTACAGATCGGGGTTGGCAAACTACAACCCACAGGCTAACTGGTCAGAGGCCTGGTTTTTTACAGCCATGAGCAAGGAATGGATTTTACCTTTTTAAATAGTTATATAAGTACCTACATAATATTCTTGATTTTGCCTCTTTGCCCACTAAGCCTAAAATATCGAATACCTGGCTGTGTAAGAAAGTTTGCTGACTCCTGGTATCGATACCAGACAACAATTAGAATAATGTGTTGTTTCTACAATCTAGGGAAAGTGAGTATCAGGTTGTGGACAGAATTGATGGGCGTGCATGGCACCCTGAGCCCTGTGGACAGAAGCAAGTGATTCCTCCGCAGGAGGTGGGTCTTTGCCCACTTTGCAAGGAGTTCATGCATGTGGGTAAAATTTACAAAAAATTGTTTTTTCTCCATGTACAGATATCATTGGATGTAGTTCTTTTTCAGCTCAGGAAACTGGCATGCCCTGCCCGTCCTCTCCACCAGATGCAAGGACACTGAACACCAGCAATAAAATCTCCCTCTCCTGGAAACCTTGCTATGACCACAAAGCAAGGTAGCAATGGGCTCTACCGTAATTCGCACTAGTGTACTCAACTGCTTTGCTGATTGAAACGAAGTCAAAATACCAAGACAAAAGGAGTTACTAAAATTTACATTTTGATCCACATTCGTGTGTAGTAAAATGAAAAACTTCTCACCTCCATCCCATTCGAAACAATCCATGGTCCACACGGATACTTGCTGGGTCTCAGCAGGAGACCAGGTGCTGCACACACCGCCCTTAACCCTGACCTTGTCTGTCCCCCACCCCAGCAGGTGACCATTGTAGCCAGTCTTCAGTACGGTGCCTGCCTGTCCCGCTGCCTCCCACAAGAACTGTCACTGTTAGTTTCTGTTCAGGTTGGAAAAAACGCCACGCAATAATCTGGTTTGCTTTTAGTATGTAGGCAGAAAGTGAAAACTGTATAATTTTCATCACATATTTTGTTGTTTTATCTAAAATGATTGTACATGTGCTTTGTGAACTAGGGCCTTGTTTGTGCCAGATCCGTCAGAGATGTTCCATGTAAGGACACGTGCGGTCACCTCTCCCTTCCTCAGACCCCTTCCCCACTTGGCACTCATGCCCCTCGTATGCAGTGTTAGCCATCTTTGGCCTATGTGGACTTTTTTTGTAAATTACACAGTTTCCAGATGGCATTAAACTTTTTATATTATGAAATTTATCATGTAAAAAGAACTTCATATTTTTATTGAGACTGCTAAGGCACTTGGCCTTCCTTTGTGATTTCAGTGTCTATTAAAGCATGAGTTCCCTGGGTTTTAAGTGCTGTATCTGCATCTCTTTCTGTGCACAGTCCATACTTTCTAGCTTTCTTTGCAGTACAGAGTGGCCATGTGTATTAATGAGCACGTATCTGTCTAGAGTTTTATCCTTATAAATAGACTGTAACCTCCCATTCGACAGGAGGAGAGCCTGAAGGAACATACCGCAGAGCCGACCCGCACCCAGGCTCCTCCAGCCAAGGCACGAGGACCTCTTAGTGGGGGGCTATTTAGATGACTAAACACGTCTGATCTTCTGTGATCATAGTTGGAGGACCAGAAAATTCTACAGTTGTACAAATGTTTAGATCAAAACAAACAAACAAAACAGTTCATTACCAGATTCCTGTATCTAAATACTTCCAAGGAAAGTATTTCATAAAGAAGAAAAGCAATCCTACGTGTAACAGTCTGAGAGGCATGAAGGAAGAGTGGACAAAGAACCAGGTAAATGTGATTAAACTGGAACAATACTGATTGTATCAAAAGAGTAATGTCTCATTTAGGGAGCACTAACAAATTAAAATACTAAACAGTACTATGTAAAGCAAGGAAGTTAAAATGTTGTAAGTTATTTGGGAAGAGAAGAAAGAGTAGATTACTTTTAAAATAAGTTAAATATGCATAATCACACACAAAAATAAAAATAGAGGGTTATATTTCCCAACTAGTTAGAGGATGAGAAATAAGTACATTTTTTACAACTTAATTGATCTAAAGGAATAGAAAAAGGAGGGAACAACAAAAACCATTTTAAAAACAGGACAAAAATAAGGTGAAAGAAAAAAATTACTAGTAATCATATACGTAAATGAACTAAACTTAAAAAGGAGATCGACAGATGATGGCAATATGCCACGTGCTCTTTAAAAACCTGTATACTCTGGGGGAAAAGAACAAACACCAAAGCATAAAGCCCCGAATGGTTGACAACAAAGGGATTAGCAAGATAGATATTAAAAAGCACTAATAAAAACAAAAAAGATTCATAGCCCAATGTTTAAAAAAATACTTAGCAGAAAGGCAAAATTCTAAATTTGTATGCAGCTAACCATATAGCTTCAAAATTCATAAAGTAAAAACCAGAACGACAAGTTCAGAAAACTACACTATCATAACAAGAGATTCTACCCTCTAGTCTCGGTAATTGATAGATGAAGCAGACAAGAATTTAGAAACCATACGGTAGGTTTAAACAAATTTAGCTCACGAAATGGAGAGAAGCTGACCTCTTATAGTGAGTCTACATTCTTCACAAACACACATGGATTATTCTATGAAAACACCATGTATAAGCCACATAGTAAGTCTCAGCAAATAGTGAGGAATCAGTATCATTGCTACCATATATATATATATATATATATATATATATATATATATATATATACACACAAAATAGCTTAAGAATAAAGTTAATTTAAAATTTCATAAAAATTAATGGAATGTGGTTAAAGTGGCGCTTTAAAAGGAAAATGTATAGCCTTAAATGTTTATATTCGAGGGTAATGTTCAAAATACGTAACTGCATAAGCCCCGACCAAGGGCTGCCTGTCCTAAGCGTCTAGTGCTATGATGTACGGGTGTGCATTAGGAAAAAATAATAACCACTGAGCTAGGCAACCAATCCAAGAAGTCAGCAAAACAGCAAACCCAGAGAGAAAAGAAGAAAGGGAATAAGAACAGTCAGAGTCTCACAAAAGAAGACAGTATAGAAGATCAGGAAGGGCAAAGTTTGTCAAAAAGACAAAATACACTAATTTCTGAGAC
Source organism: Rhinolophus hipposideros (assembly GCF_964194185.1). Classification (NCBI taxonomy): domain Eukaryota; kingdom Metazoa; phylum Chordata; class Mammalia; order Chiroptera; family Rhinolophidae; genus Rhinolophus; species Rhinolophus hipposideros. The sequence goes on along the minus strand of NC_138070.1, from coordinate 17,299,942 downwards.
GGTTGATCATTCATGTGGGGGAGGAGGGAAAGAAAAGGAAAGGAAAAGGGGGCATAGCTAAAGGTGCAGCAGAAATTTAAAAATAAGAAAATACATGAACAACTTTATGCCCATTTATATGAAAATGCAAACTAATGCCTAACAAGGTTCAGGTAGCCATACATAGTTGAGGTAACCAGAAATGCAGGGAATAATGGACCTCAAATGCAGGAGAATGCTGCCACTGTCAGGGAGGGAAGCGATGGAATTAGGATAGGAAGCAATTTATGAGTGACTTCAACTACATCCAATTCTACTTAGTCACATATGTAAACTACTCGATAATGAACTGAAGAATGAATGGCCTGGAGAGAAGGCAGCTCCCCAGCCCTGACCCCCGTCCCCCCTCCCTGACCTGCGTGTCGCTGTGGGGACACCCCGGGTTCCCCACCACACAGAGAGGCTTCGGACTGGAGCCCACGCTCCCAGGGCATGTCCCTGCCCATCTCACCACGCGCACACAGCACAAGCAGTGCCTCGGCGCCCTGGGCTTTCCTGAGTCCTGGCCCTGCAGCTAAGGGTCAGATCTGGACCCAATGTTTTGCTTGCAGTGTGTGGCAAAGTCATTGGGGTAGGGGGATGTCGGTGGCCTGGAGACGGACACGCGTGTTCTCCCGTGTTCCCAGCCGCCCAGTGTATTTAGTCACTGTGATGGGGGGCTCATTAGTCACTGCAGCCCAGCCAGACAGACGCTGGGTTGTGAGGGGTGGGGGGACTGAGACATGCAGAGCGGGTGTGGGGGTTACAAAAAGAAAATGAATGAAGAGTATCACTGGCAACTGTACAATAATAAATTCGATTAACTTTTAGAAAAAAAATATTAAAAGCTCTGGTGCAAGAAAGAAAACTTAAAGAAACCAAAGCCCATAAAACTAAAATAGTAATCACAACTCCTTACCCTTTATCCAACTCTCAAAAATTACAGGCCCAGGTGGTTGTAAAGGTATTTCACCAAACTTACAGGGCCAGCTGATGTCTATCTTTTCCAATTGTTAAGAATAAGAGAAGATATTCAAATAATTCCATGATGCTTCTCTTAATTCTAAGATCTATAGATAGTATAAGAAAACAAAACAATAAGCCCATTTCATTTATGAACCTAGACGTAAAAATCCTAAATAAAATATTAGCCATAAAGTCCCTGCATTTTTAAAACTAGGAAAATACAGACAAAAAGTGGATCGATGTGTTAGTTAATGGAGCATTAGACCTTGCTGATGAACACACATGGTATTTTCAGGGGCAGCTATAAATACTTCCACATATGGAAATGTGGGGACAGAGCCCCAGAGAGCAGTTTTCAGACTCTCGGCCTCACATAGAAAGGTGCTGGCTCAGGTAGTAAATGGCCATCAGCTGTGATCGGATGGCCATCAGCTGTGGCTAGTTGGCCGTCAGCTGTAACCAGTGAGCCATTGGCCACTAATGTAACTGCCGTGGCTACGCTAGCGAAAGAGAAGAAATGGGGGCTAGCAAGAAGATGGGGCTGGCAAGTGCAGACTGCTGTTAGGACAGTGGGTTGCAGACTATGTAGGTCCTGCTTCCTGTGTCTCCAGCCCAGCCACCAGCGAGAATATAGTGGTATGACTCCCTTACTTATGGCTCCGTGGGTGTTCCTTTTTGGCCTCACCATGTTCTGCATTCTTATGTGGGGAGCGGGACAGGAGGTCCCAACGGACGCCCCACATGACAAATGGCGCAGCGAGCAGGGTCCCCTGCGTGACACATGGTGTATCGGCAGGATACGGTGCTGGCCAAAGCTTTCCGAAGGGCAGTGGAGCAGTTTGTGCCTATGAAAGCTCAGTTTGAGGAAGACCAGGAGGAGCAGCTCCCGGAGAGCTCGATTCCCGTGGAGGGGTGGAAAGACGTGGATGGTTCCCCAACAAGCAGAGGCCGGAGAAAGCGAAGGTTGTTGCCGCCCTGTGGGCTGAGAACTGCTTGCTGAGGCAGCCCGGATGCAGGACTTGTCCCAGGAGGAAATGCATGCTGAGTCCTCCGTGGGAGATGAGGGTGAGATCAAGGTCATCCCTCACCCCCAGGACAGCCCTGGTGAATGACTATGGACTATGGAGAATTGCCTTCCATCCCTGATTTAATGGACGCTTGACTGTTTGGGAACATACCACCATGTAGTGGGACTGGCGGATGTTTGCTTTTGTGTCTTGACTGGCCGCCATTGAGAATATGTAAGTACCTTGACTGTGAGTCGCTGTTGTTCCAGCACAGTGCCCTGAGAGGCCCAGAGAGAGAGTGGCAGTGACCTGAGAGCCCTGGCTGTGCCCAGGAAGTCTGGCTGTGTCCAGAGAGAGTGGCAGTGCTCTGAGAGGACCTGGCTGTGCCCTGGGAGACAGGTGGTACCCTAAGAAGCCCAGGATGTCTGGCTGTGCCCAGAAGTACTGGTGGTGCCCTGAGAAACCCTGGCTGTGCTCAGAGAGCCTGGCTGTGTCCAGGATATTGCATTCACCTCCAGGCTCCTCGCACAGGGCCCCTCGCAGAAGACGCTTTTCGCGTAGATTGTAAGGCGAGACCCTGTAGGGGTGGAGTATGGGGACAGAGCCCCAAAAAGCAGTTTCCAGGCTCTCAGCCTCACATAGAAAGGTGCTGGCTCAGGTAGTAAATGGCCCTCAACTGTGATCAGATGGCCAGCAGCTGTGGCTAGTTGGCCGTCAGCTGTAACCAGTGAGTGGCCACTAATATAACAGCTGTGACTACGCTAGCAGCAAATGGGGGCTAGCGAGAAGATGGTGGCTGGCGAGCGTGGACCGCTGTCAGGACAGCGGGTTGCAGATTATGTAGATCCTGTTTCCTGTGTCTCCAGCCCAGCCGCCAGCGAAAATATATTGGTTTGACTCCCCTATAAATGGCTCCATGGGTGTTCCTGTTTGGCCTCACCATATCCTGCGTTCTTATGTGGGGAGCGGGACAGGAGGCCCCTCAGGCCGCCCCGCATGACAGGAAAACTAATAAGCATTAAGCTATGGAACATTACTACCCTGAGAAGCAGAGTGGCTGAATTCTATGGTTTACACATATCAATGTAAAGGAAATTCCAAGCAGTTCCATCATTCCTTAAGAAACTACATAAGAGCTACCTAAACGAATTATTAATATTTAAAGAAATATTTTACTTGTTCAAAATAAATGTATATTTAAATGGGGAAGAAAACAAACAATGTAAGAATTATACCCTGCTATGACTGCGAAAGTAGAAATTGTCTTTAGTGTAATAATCTATAGAGCAAATCTAAGGACACAAGGTTAACACAGAGCTATGCAAGGATTTATGAGCATGCGCATGTGGTCCCTATTACCTTAGGAAATACAATTCATGTTCTCTGTGACTGCTCAAGAATTTGCATATCCAATTGTGGAATGCATGTTTTGTCAGATGCTTCCCTGGGAGGAGAATGGCCGTTAATGAAGATTTGGTTGTGTGCTTGAGGACCTCGACTGACAGCTGATACAAAAGACAAGTACAGGCAAGACCGCTCTTAGCTACTGCAGCTGCTTTTGAATATTAATATTCTAATGCTTTACGTATAGGTACTTGGTTTTGTTGTTTTTAACCTCAGAATTTCTGGACAAGGACTGCGCTTGGTACCTTTCTCAGGGTAAAGCCTTTCTTCAACTTCCCCAATGAGCATGCACGCTGCCGGCTCCTAATACTAAATACTGGCAAACAGCGGGGGGCTGAAGGTTGAGCTGCACCCACTCCACCAAATGAGGCCAAAACATCTGGATCCAGATACATTCAAGGACCCGTTGGCGTTAAGGAAGCGTTTTGCCTCACAAATGAATTTACATCCACTCTCCAAAAGATATTACATTTGTAGCAATTGTGCATTTGAGCTTCAGGGAACAATAATATACTTAAAGATATAAATATTCTCAATATATTTATATTAAATAAAAAGTACAATTCTTAAGATAACTTGAAATCCCAGTAGCAAAACTCAGGGTGAACCCTGTTAGTTAATTGGGGCAGGTAAATGAATGTGAGTTCTAATCTGCCTGGCAGCATTTGGCCAAAAATCTAATTTTTTTCCCCCCATACAGAGAGATTTCTGAAGTATAGTCATTTTCTTTTTGAACCAAAAACTGAAAAAAGAATCAGTTCTTATTTATTTCAAGAGTCACTCATTCCACAAATAACTTGCTGAGGGTTTATTGTGATAAATAGAATGTAGCCAATAAAAAACAAATAAGCAGAAAGTTAAAATAGGTAATTAAAAATTCTATAAAATAAAGCTGGTCCACTTCCCTGACTTAGATGCCATTCTCACCTGTATCACACAGTTCAAACAGCTTGAAAAATGGAAATGCCAACCACCGTGCCCACCACCTACCCTCCTCACAAGGCCTGGCTGAGGGACGGGATAGCACACTCAGGCAGTTGAGTTCAGGGGGCAGGACCCCCTCTCCTGGCTGCAGCTGACTAGGCCAGCGCAGGGCAACCAATCCTGTGAGGGCTCAGACCTTTAAGGAAAGCCCTGCAATCCCATTCCTTTTCTCATGAATTCAATCCAGGAATCTCTGCCGCTGCAGTGAGAGCCAAAAGGAAATGATGGAAACAGATCAGTGGGCATGCAGGCCAAGGTCGCAGAGGTGCAAAACCTATGAGCGAGCAGAGGAAGCCAGCAGTAGAGCAAGGTGGAAAAAGCAAATGCAGAGGCCCCTCGAGAAAGTCCCTGAAGTGGCCAAGTTTCAGGCCACTCGACAGTTTCACGTTCAGGTACCTGCCACTTGCAGTAACTTAAAGGAGACTTTTTTTTCCTTTGGATTTAATGGCCTTGATTGTGGATGTTTGAGACTGTGGAATAATAATAGGAGCAAGTTAGAAGTGGGGCAGGGAGAAAGGCTGAGGGGTCAGGCAAACAAAGACAGAAATGCCAGCAAGGGAGTAAGCTATATACATACGAGATACGGGAAATAGCAGAACACACGAAGTATGGAAGTCTGAGCCCATACAGCGAAAGGCGCTCTATGGATTCAATCAGAAGAGAAATCCCATGTTCCTTCTTACGACTCAGGCTTGGCCTGCTCTCCTAGCATTGTGGGTGGGACTGCCTGCGCCCCCTCTGCAGCCAACACCTCCACTTGCCAGAGCCACTCTCACGTGCCTACTGAAGGAGAGCATGTCGATAATTCTCCCCTTTTTCTCCTGCATTGTCAGGTTTTTCCTCTCAAATTGTTCTTATTAGCACATAAATATGCAGTAATCTCTCAAGTTATCCCCAGATCCCCATCCAGCGAACACCCCATTTCTCTGCTCTTCTTTCAGAACAAAGCTTCCAACTGATCTATCAAGTTTTTGCCCCCCCCACACCCCCCCACACCCCCCCACACACAATCAACAGCTGCAACATGTTGCAAAATTTAGTGGTCAATTCTTAGGTCTTTGCGATGCAGTACAAATAATACAGCATCACGTATGAGGTCGTCTTGAAGTAAAAGTTTCATCTGCATTCAATTAAGCCTTTCATATGTGCATATAACTTTCAGCTTACTTTAAACACCGAGATTATTAGAACAAGTTACACAACACCATGAGCAAACAACGAGGCAAATCCAGAAAGTGGGGCCACCCACCACTCCACACAGTGCTTTTCAATACAGCTTCCTGCAGTGATGGACATCTGTGTTGTCCAGCACAGTAACCACTCGGCATGTGTGGCTGTTGGGCAACCAAAATATGGTTATTCGGTTGCCACGCTAAATATGGTTAGTGTGACCAAGGACCAAATCTTTAATATAATTTTAATTTATTTATATGTATAGTGGACTGGTGTGGTCTCTTAAGCCAATATTATAAAGAAAAATAGAGGCTAGGTACTCATCAAGATAAAATAATTTTAAATAAGAGATATCACAACCAAGTGTATTTCTATACACAATTGTATTTCTATATACTAGCAACAAAATTAAGATCAATTCTGTCTACCATTATGTCAATAAACATAATTGATTAAAACACTGAGCTGTATAGTTAAAATGGGTGCAGTTCATAACGTGTAGATTATATCTCAATAAAGTTGATGAAAAATACTTAGAATAAATTAAACAAAATTAAGTAAGACTTCTACATTGAAAATTATAAAACACTGCTGAGAAAAAATTAAAGACATAAGTGGAGAGAGAGACATTCATGGATGGAGTGTTCAATATTGTTAAGATGTTAATTCTCCCCAAATTTATTTACAGTTAACACAATTGCAGCCAAAATACTGGCAGGGAAAACATAAGTTGAGCTCACGACTTACTTTAAAGCTACCATAAGACTAAGTGTTTGGGTATATAAACAAGTAGATCAGTGGATAGAGTCTAGAAATAGATGGAGAGAAAAGAGCCGAGACATAGATGGTCAACTGATTTTCAATAAAAGGTGCAAGGGAATTCAATGGGTGAAGGACAATAGATGGTACTAAAACTACTACATATCATTTAGGGAAAAAAATCCTCAAACCATACTCAAAAATTAATTCAAGATGGATCATAAACCTAGACATAAAAGCTGAAATTATAAAGCTCACATATAAGAGACTATCTCTTTGACCTTGAGTCAGGCAAAGAGTTCTTAAGACACAAAACACATTAACCATAAAAGAAAAAGTTAATAAATTGGAATCTATCAAAATTAAAACTGTCTGCTCTTCAAAAGACATCACGAGGAAATGAAAAGGCGAGCACAGCCTGGAAGAGCACATTCATGATACTCTTTCATGATATCTTTTCCTGACAAAAGACCTGTATCTATAATACATATATAAAACACCTGCAACCCAATAATAAAACATCAAACAATAAAATAAATGATTTGAACAGAAACCTCATAAAGGATGATATACAAAGATCAATAAACACATGAAAATGTGCTCAGAATTATTTATTAGTCATCAGGGAATGCAAATGAAAATCGCAATAAAAAAACACTTGCCACCTTTAGAATGGTCAAATTAAAAAGACTGACCATACCAAATGTGGTGAGTATACAGAACAACAAGAACTCTGATACCTCGTTAGCGGGAGTGTAAAAATGCTAAACACTTTGGAAAAATGTTCGGCAGCTTCTCACAGAACTTAACATACACCTGCCTTCTTCTATGTTTCAGTATTCGCCCAGGAGAAACAAAAACAGATGCCCACAGAGACTCATGCAAGAATGTTTATAGTTGCTTTATTCATGGTAGCCCCAAACTGAGAAAAACCCAAAAAGCTATCAGCAGGGGAACAGATAATCGAGCTTCGGTATCGTCATACAATGGACTGCTACTCAACAATAAGAAATGAACTCATGCACGACAACCTGAGTAAACCTCAGAAACACTGTGTTGAGCAAAAGAAGTCACACACAAAAGAGTGATACTTTATGATTTCATTTATATGAAGTCCTAGAATAGTCAAAACCAATTTTTGACGATAGAAATCAAGAGTGGTTGCCTCTGGGAAGAAAGGGGGATTGACGGGAAAGGGGCACGACAGAACTTTCCATGGTGACAAAACTGTTCTGTGACTTGACTGGAGTGTATACATTTGTCCGACGTCAGCAAATTGTACCTTTAACATGTGTGTATTTTACGTGTGGAAGGCATATAAAAAGCCCCAGGAGTTGGGGGGTAGGTAGGTAAAAATTAACAAGCTGATTCTAAATTTTATATGGAAATACAAAAAGGGGCCAAGAATAATATCCAAGGTCATCTAGAAAAAGAACAAAGCTGGAGAAGTCCCACTGCCAGAAATGAAACTCTATTATAAAGCTCTAATAATTAAGACAGAGCGGGTTTGGTACAAGGATAGACAAATAAAGGAAACACAATAGAAAGTCCAGAAACAGACCCCACGCCTGATGTCTGACAAAGATGTTACTACAGTACAGTGGAGAAAGAATGGACTTTTTAGTACATGGAGCTGGGTCAATCGGATACACATATTTTTAAAAGTTAATCTTGACCTCTACATCATACCACATACAAAAATCAACTCTTGGTGGATTGTACATCTCGACATACAAGGTAAAACTAAAAGGCAGTAAATCTAGGAAAAATATTTAGAAGAAAACACAAGAGACTATACCCTTAAGGTAGGCAAATGTTTCTTAAACAGGATATGAAACATAATAACTATAAAGGAAATATTTGATAAATTGGACTATCAACTATAGAATGAATAAATTAACAGTGGTGTATTCATACGGGGAAAGCTACTATATGGCAACCACATGTAAGAACCTGGATGACTATCTCGAATGAAATGTTTAACTAAAGCCAGACAGAACAGAGTATGTACCACATGTTTCCATTTATATAAAGTTCAAAAACTAGCAAAACAAATCTACGGTGTTAAAGTTAGGGTACTGTTTACTCTTGTGGTGGGAGACTGATTGATACCTGCTTATCTGGATGAATTCACTTGGCAAAAATTCACCACGTTGTACAATTACAATTTGTGTATTTTTCTGTATGTGTGCTGTATGTCAATAAGTAGAAAGTTAAAAAATAATGCCCAACCTGATTTTTCTCCCCAGTCTTGTTCTCTCTGGTCTTCTACATCTCAGTAAAACGGCCACTCCATCCAGCTGTTCAGGAAAAAACAATGCAACCTTGCTCAACTTCGTTCTTTCTCGTATGCACCACATACAATCTGCCGCAAACCTTCTGACGCTATCATCTCTGCTACTCGCTGACTGGCCCCTGTCATCGCTCGCCTGGACGACTCGCTGGTCTCTCTAGCTCCCACCCTTCTTCCCTTCAGTCTGTTCTCCACATGGCAGCCACAGAAAGTCTTAAAACATACATCAGCTCACCTTATCTGTTTGCTCCAAAGCCTTCAAAGCCAAAGCCTCCTAATGCCTTCTAATGCTCTGCGACCTGGCCCTACCCTTTTCCTCCCTGCTCACTCCACTCTGGCCAGAGGCCTTCTTGCTGCGTCTTGGATGTGTCCCACATGCTCCTGCCCCGGAGCCTTGGCACATGCTGCTTTCTCTGATAGCCAGCCACGTGGCATGCTCACTCAGCCCCTTCAGCTTTCTGCTCTAATGTCACCCCTCAGAGGCCTGCCGACAATTTTAACAAGCACTCTTGCAATCACGTTCTATACCCTTTATTTCAGCTTTAGTTCTTTTCATAGTTATTATTACATGGTAGTAGATTAAATAATAATTTGTTTGCTCTCTGAGGTTCTTGAAGATACATATTTTTCTTTATTTCACAATTATATCCTCACCACTAGCATAGTGACTAGCACATATTTTTCAATGAGGGTTGTTGAATTACTAAATACAATGAAGGAGACACAGGACCTCATGTAGGTCTTAAAGTTTTATTAAAAGACATTAAAACGAAAGAAGGATCATATTTTAAAAAATTATGTATCAATAATAAAAGATGAATACAAGTCATGTGTATACATTTCTTGGTACCCCTGTATAAAATTAATATGTGCCTAATGTACTAATACATGTTTAATGTCAACTTTAAGTTTATATGGAAATTTACCATATTAAGGACCAAATTTAATTGATATCTTACTGTGAATCTTCATTGTCAAAATCCCAATATTATGTCTAGTATGAAATTAAAATTTATGTTCATTAAAAAAAAAAAGAAGAAGAATCATATTAACGGACAGAAAGCCTGAATACCATAAAGGGTTAATGATCCTAGAATTACTATGAAAATTAGGTTTAAGTCCAATTAAAATCCCGAGTTTTTCATAACATTTAACAAGATCATCTTGAAGTTCGTATAGCAATGCCAAGTACTCAGAACAGCCATGAGAGTATCAGCAAGGGGTGTGTTTGTAGAGGGAAGGAGAGGATTTTTCTGCCATATAATGACTCTAATTCATAAAAATCTGTGCCAGAAGCCTGCAGGCATGTCATACTCTGATATCCCTTCCTTCTCTCCTCTAAATCACAGGGCTGGATGTCCGGGGGCTACATTTCCACAGACCCTGCCGGCAGGATGAAAGGCACTCATATAAAATTTGGAGGCAGAGGAGAAACGGAGGTATGTTTTTGCTCCATTATCAAGGATGGGCAAATGCCTGATGGACTTTAGCAGACTGAGATTGTGCAGCGTCCTTCAGGCGTTGCTTAAGGATGGGTGACAAGTGATTGTTTTCAGAGATTTTCGGTAGTTTCTGTACCTTCCTGATGCCCTGAAAGTTAGTGGCAAACCTGAGCGGTGGCAGCCAGTGACCTCCTGCACCTTTATTCCTCCATTCCTACCACTGTTTTTGTAAATACCCAGTTCACCAGACTGAATCCATTCTTACCTGAAATACTTAAAGAGGTTTGTTTTCCTGTCTGGACCCTGGATGAATTAAGTTGTGGTAAATAAAATAGTGTGGCAATTATTAGCACGGAAAGAGACAACTAGACTAAAGAAAGACAAAGCTCAGAATTAGACCCACACATATATGGAAACTTGATATTATAGAAGTGAAACCGCAGATCAGTTTCATAGATAATTCATAGATCAGTAATAGTTCATAGATCAAAATATGAACTATTTAATAACACTGCTGGAATCCACTTCATAATAAACACTCATTTCAGGAAAAAACAAACAACAAAAAAACTGGTCCCTACTGCTAACCCTACACAAAAATCAAGCCCAGGTGAATTAAAGCCTTAAATGGGAAAACAACTCTTATAAGCTTCATAGAATATTTTTATGATTTCAAAGAGAAGATTTCTTAAATAAGACCCCAAAAACCATAAACCAGAAAGGAAATTAACTTCTGCATATCAAAAAGCATCTTAAGCTCTCTCCCTCCTCTTTTCCTCCCCAAACATTCAGGTGGCTCTAAGCTCTCCCAACAGGTAGGGGGAGGAGCCCCGCCACCCAGGGAGAGGACTGAGCAGGGTGAGGACGGCCTCCTCCAGGGGTGGGGAAGAAAGTGCAGGATGTCAGAGCGCAGGCTGGGGGAGGCTGGCCACCAGGGGAAAGCGGGGATGACGGTCCCTGTGGGGAGCTGGGGCCTGAGCAGGGGAGGGGAAGGGCGGGTGGCCCTGGAAATGAAGATAAGTTACATACAGTGGGATTGCACAAACACACAAATATATTACAGATCATGAGAATCAAGTTTCTCCCCACTGGAAAAGGACTTACAGATACAGAACGAACCCTCTGTGGCGTTGGATTGGAACTGGAGGAGTTGCTGTAAACTCCTGGCTTACATCTATTGATTTACAGATCAACTGATTGATAGACATGTAGAAATATCCCCTACGTCTGACTGGCAGGGCCTGGCGGCAGCAAAACCCCAATACAACTAACACTCAGATCTTGGCTTCTAAATACTATTCTCCATTTAAAGGAACCAGGACTCCCTGGAAAATGGATGATTCCGGGGCTGGGGAGTGGATGATTCCTGTGAGTGGAGATGATATTTTGTATATCGGAAAGTTGAAAAAGGCACCAAGAATGTTTGGGACACGTCAAATGTACACAGATAACAACTTAAAGGGGCTCCCCCTGGCCAGATCAGGTGTAATTTCAATAATGCTAGTAGCAAATTACAATGCACTGAATGAAATAGGAAATCTTGAGTCCACACCAATACTTAAAAATGAATAGATTGAAAGTTGAATAAGGAGCAAGATAGTTTTTCCATCTGTAGAAATCATATTTAGTTTGTTTGTTTTTAAAAGATTTTCCATGTTACTCCTTGTCACGCTCACGGTCTCATCTTCTGGAATTGCTGGGTTTTTTTGTTGTTGTTTTGTTTTTTATTGGGGAAGGGGAACAGGACTTTATTGGGGAACAGTGTGTACTTCCAGGATTTTTTTTTTCCAAGTCAAGTTGTTGTCCTTTCAATCTTAGTTGTGGAGGGCGCAGCTCAGCTCCCGGTCCATTGCTAGTTGTGGGAGTCAAACCGGCAACCTTGCCGGCAACCTTGTGGTTGAGAGGACGTGCTCCAACCAACTGAGCCATCTGGGAGCTCAGCAGTAGCTCAGCTCAAAGTGCTATGTTCAATTTTAGTTGCAGGGGGCACAGCCCACCATCCCTTGTGGGACTCGAGGAATTGAACTGGCAACCTTGTGATTGAGAGCCCACTGGCCCATGTGGGAATCGACCCGGCAGCCTTAGGAGTTAGGAGCATGGAGCTCCAACTGCCTGAGCCACCGGCCCGGCCCTGTAATTGCTGTTTTAATGTCCTTGTGTCTTTAACTCTGTCATCTGTGCCATTTCTTGTCAGTTCTGAAAGAGTTTTCTCCTCATTAGAGGTTATATATTCCTACTTTGCACCCCTGGTAATTATTGATTAGATACTAGACATCATAACTTTCACATTGTAGGGTACTGGATTTTTAGGGGGAGGGTATTCCATTAAATATTTTTGCACTTTGTTCTCGGACATGGTTACTTCGAAAGTTTGATCCTTTCAGGGCTTTCTTTGAAGTTTTGTTAGGTTAAGACCGGAGCAGCTTGTACTCCAAGGCAAATTCAGCTCTACCACTAAGGTTGACTGCATTCTGAGAATCTATCCAATGTCTTGGATTATTATGAGGTTTCTCCATTCTGGCTGTTGGGCACATGAACTATCCCATCCCCATCATGCCTAGAAGTAGATAAGGAGAATGGGATATTTACATTCTTTCAAAGTACCTCTACAAAATATTTACCAATTACAAAGAGAAAAACAGTAACATAACATAGAGAAGCCTGGCAGACATCATTTTAACAAAGTGACCAAAATAAACACCATCAGAAATGGGACAAATTGGAATCATGTGCCATTTTATAAGGAAGGTCCTTATTGGACACACCGAGATCACAGCATCACTTCTGTGATATTCCTGCCAAAGAGGCACAACCGGAATCTAATCATGAGGAAACATCAGACAAACTCAAATTGGAAGACATTCTAAACACAAGTGGCCTATGAACTGTGTAAACATATTGGGAAGTAATTTGATAACAACCATGAAAGATGTTTATACCTTATGACTCAACAATTTAACTCATAAGTACATATTCTAGAGAAACTCATACATGTGTACAAGAAGAGACCTATTGGAATGTGCATATGGTATTACGACAGCAGAACATTCAAATCAACGTAAATACCCACCAAGAAGGGAATGATGAGATGCATGGCTGTGGAAAAATAATGAGCTAGCGCTACACATAGCAACATGAGTAAGTCTAATCAACAGTGATGAGTAAAAACGATCTGTTACAGACAGGCATGGGCATCATAACAGCAAATTTACAGGGCGGTCATGGAGGAGAGACTACAACCTGGGAGGAATATACCGGCCGCTTCAATTGTATTTAAAATATTTTATTTCTTAGGATAGATGGTAGACATGGGTTTTCTTTCTGTTATGCTCTTTACCTTTCTTTATGTCTGAAACCTTTTTTACTGAAACATGTTACTAGTCTAAGTTGAAAAAATGTCATCTAAAGTAGTTAAAATAAAAACATGGCTAAAATAGTTTTATTTTAGCACACCACAGGTTTTCGGAAAAAATGTACTCATAAGGAAGTATTATGCAGATAATATCAGATAAACTTTTACTGCATTAACAAATAATTTCCAAAACATTTGGCTGATTTTGACAGCATAGCAAAAGCTATCCATTTCATCTGGAACCTGATCAACTCGATAATTCCCCCAGATTTGAATAACTGATTAAGCTTTAATGCAGCTTGAAGGACTCAGTGGGATAGCCACTATCAATCATCATTGATGAGTAATAAATAATACACAGGCTATTTGCCATGTAGTTGTAGGACGTTCTTTAGAATTAGCACCACCATGTACAGCTTATTACAATTATAAAAATAGCTTATTAGCAATTATAGAAATTCCTTCCTTCTGTTCATGTAATTATTTCCCTTCCCTTTCTCATAAAGACCCCTGTATTCACCCCATAATTGGGACATAATTTGGGTTTTTGTCTAAATCTATGTGCCCCGATTACAATTCTTTTTGATATCAAATAAATGCTTATTGCTGCTCACTTTGGCTTTTTTAATTTTTAGGTTAACAATATTAAGCTTTTACAGAAAATAAAAGTGCTTGTTTGTACAGGGTTCTAAAAATGCCAATGACTTCACAACTAATTGAGTAGATACCAGATTGCTTTCTGAGATCATCCCAATTCCCAGCCCTCTGTACCCCTTTCCTACCCTGACACATATAGAATTGCATATGGGACTTTTCAAACTTCTAGAATTCTCAGAAGGATGTTGCGGTTTCTACAGAAGGATGTGTTTTTGATACATCTTCCTGACCACAAAAGAACATCTGGCATTTAGCAACTTCTTTTTGAAGAATAAATTGCAAACAATGGCTGTTTCTTTGAAAATCCGTAATCAAAGAATTCTTTTGAAAGAAAACCCACATGCAACAAGATTTGCATAATGCTTTGTATAAATCAAGACAAACATGTTTTTATATGTATATTAAGTTGGATAGTCTTGTCATGATAATCCATGCAGAAATACATATACATATGTAAATGCTCTTCAGCTTTCAAAAAGGTTTTGAGAAGTTCTACATAAAAGTACATAAGAAAACCGGTAAAAACAAAAATAAGAGTCAAGTAACGAAGAGGGCAAAGGAATAAAATTAGTTACTTACACTAGAGCAGGAGTGTCCAAACTGCGGCCCGCAATCCATTGTTAATTGGCCCATAGCAAATTCCAAAAACATATTTAGTTTACTTAAATAAACCAGGTGAGGCAATACGTACTTCACCTCCAGCGAGTGGCCCGGCTGTTTGTGTATTTTACCGCATATGGCCCTTGGTGAAAAACGTTGAAAAAAGTTTGGACACCCCTGCACTAAAGGGTTTTATCAGATTGGGGTCTGTGATCACTCATTCACACAGCTCCTCCCAGAGCCTTCTCCCAAGGGCTCCTGTGAGTGGAGATGGTACAAGAACAGCAGGCATAGCATGGCGCTCTTCTCACTGAGAAACTCAGTCCACACCAGCGACAAGTGGCATACACCCTCTGTGCTCAGAGACTTGGCCTGTGGCCCACACACGGCCCCATCTGGAAGCTCCACCCACCACCCCGGGCACCGAGGCACGATCAGGTGTATTCTCCCACATCAAGGGCCAGAGCTCGCTTACTCTTTCCTTTGTTAATTTATTTTTAACAACTTAGAAGGCTTTGGGATGATTTCCAGAAAACAAATCTGGGGAGTCCCTGAATCCTTGAAACCACATAATTACTAAGCCACAGAGAGGAAGTCTCACCACAGCCTAAGTCCTGCCTGTCACAGCAGCGAACTTTTGTCATGAGCTTGAGGACCAAAAGGTGACACTTATTTCCCACTTATTATGTCTGGATTTTCTGTTCTGGCTGTTCCCTCTCTCCCTCGCTGTGCTCTGAACTCCAGGCAGAGGATTTTATGTTCATTGTAGAATGAACTGACGAAAGGAAATGGTGGAACTGAGAGGGCACTTTCTGTTAATGTGACTCATAAACTTTCATGGTTTATTACCCTGAAAGACATCCAATTACCACAGCTCTAATATCGTGCTAATCTTGTATTAAAAAGTTTGTTTAAAGGTCAAAATGACAATAAACAGTATCTCCACTTTCCATTTTCTGAAAATTTCACTGAACATTAAAATATCACGAAAGTAAAATTTTAATTCATAAGGATTAGAATACAATGAACAGATAACAAATATTTCCTGCTTTTGTTTTCCAGATAAGCTTACAATCCCTCTGTCAGAGCATTATATCATAAAATAATTTGTTAACAAGCACATTCAGCATAACTTAAGGAAACATCCAGGATAAATATCTTGAGAAGCACTCCGGATTCTCTGACCGGCTCTAAAGTTCACATGAAGCAGAAATCTTACTTACATTGACAATTTTTCCTCAATTGATCATGAAAAAGAGATAACATTTCCTGTTGCAATAATAATTTACTCCTTTTTGTGAATCAAATTATGTTTGTAAATGAGTACATAGAAAGATAAAACATAACTAAAAGCAATGTTACCTTAATCCTATTTTATCAACTAATTTTATCAAATTTTATCCATCTCTGATACTGTAATTATGTCTGAAAATTGACAATGAAAAACTATTATATTTTTCTGTAACACTCCTCTAGCACAATCCAGCACCAAGTAGTGGTTCCAAAGGTTGAATTTATCATGACTAAATGATAGAAATTGGCATTTCCCTTCCAAGCTCCCTAAAGTTTATGAGAATCTAAATTTGAAATTATTTCTAGGTTATGCTTTTAACACAGTAAAATGGCCCATTGAATTGGCACCCCTTTTAACATCTAACAGTAAACTTGCTCATTTGAAGAAGGTATTTTTAAACATTCTAAGTTCTGAATTACAAATATCCAGACTCCTTACATAGGAAAACCAAAAACATTTTAGGGTCTGAAAAGTTTCACTGAGCTTCTTAGTATCAAACTAGATGTCGTATATGCTCTCTTAGGATTAATTTAACTCTGTAAAAATAGGTACATTTTCTATTTGCCAATAATACATAAAATTACAGAGAAGAAAGGAAAACTCACCCAAAATGCCACCACCACTTAGATAAAACTACTTTTAACATTTCCTGAATATTCTTCCAAACATTTTTTATTGTGATAAAACATAAAACAAAATTTACCATTTTAATAATTTTCAAGTGTATAATTCAGAGGCATTAAGTACATGCACGATGTTGTGTAACTATCACTACTATGCATTTCCAGAATTTTTTCATCATTCCAAAGAGAAATTCTGTACCCATTTGTTATGGGTTGAATTGTGTCCCTCAAGAAAGAGATATTGAAGTGCTAACCCCCAGTACCTCAAATTGTGACCTCATTTGGAAATAGGGTTTTTACAGGAGTAAGTTGGTTAAGATGAAGTCATTAAAGTGGGATCTAATCCAATATGTCTGGTATCCTCAAAAGGGAAATTTGGACACAAACACATGCACAGAGGGAAGATGACAGGAAGAGACATACGGGAAATGCCATGTGAAGATGAGGGAATGGAGTGCTGCATCCACAAGTCAGTGAACACCAAGATTGCCAGCACACTACCACGAAGAGGCAAGGAAGGGTTTTCCTGCAGGTTTCAGAGGGAGCCTAGCCCTTGCTGACACCTTGATTTCAGACATCCAACCTCCAGAACCGTGAGAGAGTAAATTTCTGTTTGTTAAGCCATCCAGTTGGTGGTACTTTGTTATGGCAACTCTAGGAAATGAATGCACCATGACACAGTAACTCTCTTTCCCCCTACCCTGACCCCTGCTAACCTTTATTCTACTTTCTGCAGCTATAAATTTGCTCTTCTAGGTACCTCAAATAAGGGGAATCATTTAATATTTGTCCTTATGTGTCTGGCTTATTTCACTTAGCATGCTTTCAAGTTTCATCTATGTTGTAGCATGTATCAGAATTTCTCTCCTTTTTAAGGATGAGTAATAGTCCATTGTATGTATATATACATACATCACATTTTGCTTATCCATTCATCTGTTATGGACACTAAGGTTATTTCTACCTTTTGGCTATTGTGAATAATGCTGCTCTGAATATTGGTGTACTGTTTGAGTCCTTTTTTTCTTTTGAGTATATGTACGTGAGAGTGACGTTGAACTCTCTCTAGGTATGAACTCCAATTTATTACTCTTAAGAATTGTGCTCTGGGGTCATATCTAAGAATCACTGTCTAATTGAAAGTCAAAAAGACTTTCTCCAATGCTTTCTTCCAGAAGTTTTACAGTTTTAGCGCTTACATTTAGGCCTACAAACGATTCATTTGGAATCAATTGTAGTAGTGTGTGGTGTTAAGTAAGAGTATAAGTTCTAAGTTCTTTGTTCTTTTTTCTACTTCTCCCCCCTCTCTCATTTGTGTATGAATATCCAATTGTTCTACCACCCCATGTTGGAAAGGCTGGCTTTTCATCATTCATGAAACCAAAAAACAGACAAAATACATGAAACAATAGTTTTCAAGACACTAGACATTAAGCAGCAAAGATCAGTGACCCTGAGAGATGAGAACCAAATGAAGTGAGCTCAAGGGTGACTTAAAAATTAAAAATAGACCATAATATGATCCAGCAATTCCACTTCTGGGTATTTATCGGAAAAAATGAAATTCCTGTGTCAAAGAGATATATGCATTCCCATGTTCATTGCAGCATTATTTGGAAACAACCTAAATGTCCATCAAGAGACACATGGATAAAGAACATGTGGTGTATATATATACACAACAGAGTACTACTCAGCCATAAAAAAGGAAATCTGCCATTTGCAACAATATGTATAGCCATTGAGGACAATATACAAAATGAAATAAGTGGGACAGAAAAAGAGAAATACCACATGGTCTCACTTACATGTGGAATTACAAACAACAACAAAGAACAAAACCACACTCAGAAAAAGAGATCAGATTTGTGGTTACCAAAGGTGGGGGTATTGGATGAAGGTGACCAAAAGGTACAAACTTCCAGTTATAAGCTTAATAAGTATATTGGGGTATAATATACAACATAATGATATAGTTAACACCACTATGTGGTATATTTGAAAGTTGCTAAGAGAGTAGATGCTAAATGCCTCATTAGTAGGAAAGAACCATTTTTTTTCTTTTTTGGTATATGAAATGATGGATGTTAACTAAACTTATTATGGTAATCACTTTGCAATATACCGTGTTTCCCCATAAATAAGACCTAGCTGGACAATCAGCTCTAATGCGTCTTTTGGAGCAAAAATTAATATAAGATCTGGTATTATATTATATTGTATTATATTAGACTGGGTCTTATTTTTTTTTTAACAGGACTTTATTGGGGGACAGTGTGTACTTCCAGGACTTGTTTTTTCCAAGTCAAGTTGTTGTCCTTTCAGTCTTAGTTGTGGAGGGCACAGCTCAGTTCCAGTTCCACTTGCCGTTGTTAGTTGCAGGGGGCACAGCCCACCATCCCTTGAGGGAGACGAACCGGCAACCCTGTGGTTGAGAGGACGTGCTCCAACCAACTGAGCCATCCGGGAGCTCCGTGGCAGCTCAGCCCAAGGTGCTGTGTTCAATCTTTAGTTGCAGGGGCAGAGCCCACAATCCCTTGCAGGACTCGAGGAATTGAACTGGCAACCTTGTGGTGAGAGCCCACTGGCCCATGTGGGAATCGAACTGGCAGCCTTCGGACTTAGGAGCATGGGGCTCTATAACTGCCTGAGCCACCGGGCCGGCCCCCGGGTCTTATATTAAAATAAGACCTGGTATTATATTATACTGTTATATTATATTATATTACATTACATTATATTATAGTATATAAAACCCAGCCTTATAGCAAAATGAGACCTGGTCTTATATTAATTTTTGCCTCAAAAGACGCATTAGAGCTGATTGTCTACCTAGGTCTTATTTTCGGGGAAATACGGTGTGTAAGTCAAGTGATACAGGATACGTCAAATTTATACAGTACTGTATGGCAATTATATCTCAATAAAACCAAAAGAAAAAATATAATTCAAAGCAATCCAGAAAATAAATGTAATCATTCCATCTCCCCTTCTTAAAAAAAGGGAGAAATAGCATGGTCTCTTATTTATGATGAAATTCAACATCATAAAAATAAAAGAAAATCTTCTTTATAGAAAAAAACATCCACTGAAAACAAACTCAAAACACAATTGACAGACTTGGAAAAATATGTGTAACTCCTCTCACTAAACACTACTGTAATGTATAAGACCAGCCACTTAATAGAAAACTAACCAAAGGATAAAATTTAAATATGATCATTTTGGTAAAAATCCAAAAATTTCGTAACACATTTTGTTGGCAAGGCTGAGGGGAAATAGTGATCCTCACACATCAGTAGTAAGAGTGTGAATTGGTACAATCCCTATTGATGGCAGTTTGTTAATGCTCTTTAAAATGAAATATAAACCTTTCATTTTATCACAGCAATTCTAATTCTTGGAATTTATCCTGCAGATACATTGCACATCTGTGAAATGGTTTTGCCTCCCAGCACTGTTTGATAGCATCAAAAGATAGTAAAACATCTGAATGTCCATCGGAAGGAGAGTACAGTTAACTCTTGAACAACACAGGTTCCAACTGGGCAGATGCATTTACGCCTGGACTTTTTTCAGTAAATACACTGGCTCCTTGCATCCGCTGGTTTTGTACCTATGTTTCAGAATCACAGATTCAACCAACTGCAGATGGGAAACAGAATTTTCACATTCCCAACAGTGGTTTCCCAATGGTAAACAGAAAGTCAAAAATACTGTTGAATCCAAGGACATGAAGGGTCCACTGTAGAGTCAAAAGTTGTATATGTATTTCGTAATGTGTGGAGGGTTGGTGCCCCTAACCCTGCATTGTTCAAAAGTCAACTGTAGTTATTTACATAATAAATTACGCACCCAATGGAATATTCTCTGGGGCTGTTAATTTTAAAAAATGAAACTTTAAGAATTATAAAAAGCCCAAGAAGGCTGCCTACAAAAAGGCTGCCCTACCCTTTATGTACCGATATGTAGAGATCTCTGAGATATGACACATGAATAAAATAAAGATGAAATTGTGTAGGGGAGCATAAAATGCATAAAAGGGGAAAGGAGAAAAATGTTCATTTCTACTTGCATGTATATGCACGAAACAAAATCTCCATAACATATGCAAGCAACTAACAACAGTAATTTCTCATCTTGTGGGACGAGGCAGGACCCAGGCAGCAAACGACTCCTAGAAGTAAAACTGCGAGGTCAATGGATAAATGTGTGTCTAATTTGGTTAGGTATCACCAAATTCCCCTACATAAGGGCTGCACCATTTAGCACTACGAGTTACGTATTTAGAATGCCTGTTTATCCACAGTGAAATTTTTAGACTTCTTGCTAAGCTGGTAAGAAACGACATAGTGTGGTTTTCTAATTCAAGTGTTTTTAATTCAAGTTTGTTGAAGTATAATTTACATACAATAAATTTCACCCGTTTTTGGTGTACGGGCTGGTGGGTTTTGTCAAACACATATTCAGGTAACATCACCACAACCAAAGTAGAGAACGTTTTCATCAGCCCAAATAGTTCCCTCGTGTCCCATCCACCACCCCTACTACCTGACCACCACTGATCTGATTCTGTCCCTACCATTTTGCCTTGTCCAGAATGTCATAAAAATAGAATCCCAGTATGTAGCCTTTGTGTCTGGCATCTTTCACTCAGCACAATACCCATATCAACAGTTTGTTCTTTGTTGCTGAGTAGTACTTCATTGCATCACATTATAGACTGGTTTTTATTTGAGCTTTACTTTTTGTGAGTGGAGGTGAGCCTCTTTAAACATATTCAAACACCATTTGACTTCAAGTTTCTGCCCCATCTTCTATTGGGTCTCGGATCTTTCTTTTCAATTTCTGACAGCACCTGTTATTAATGAGACTAGCCCCTTGCAACATAGTTTGTGAATATTGTTTTTCAGCTTGCTATTTTTACTTATTATATTTTTGGTACTTAAATGCTCTTTTTTATGTAGTCACAGTTATCTATCTTTTAATAGTTAGATCAAGTCAGAGTTAAAAAGGCTTTTGACACTACCAGGTTATAAAGAAATTAATCAATTTGTTGTTCTTCTAGCTCTTGTATAATGTCATTTTTTTAAAAGCAGATATGTTTTATTCTTCAGGATAATTTTTTTAATTAAAAGTTTACTGGGGTGAAAATGGTTCATAAAGTTACTAGGTTTCAAGTGTACAATTCTGTATTACATCATCTATAAATCCCATTGTGTGTTCACCACCCAGAGTCAGTTCTCCTTCCATCACCACATATTTGACCCCGCTTACCCTCATCTCCCACCCTCTCCACCCTGACCGTATGGTAACCACTAAACTATTGTCTGTGTCTATGAGTTTTTGTTTCTTTATTTGTTTGTCTTGTTCCTTTGTTGCTTTCAGTTTTATATCCCACATATCAGTGAAATCTATGGTTCTCAACTTTTTCTGTGTGACTTATTTTGCTTACATAATAATCTCAAGGTGCACCCATGTTGTCGCAAGTGGCACTATTACCTCTTTTCTTATGGCAGAATAGTATTCCGTTGTGTATATATACCACATCTTCTTTATCCAATCATCTATCGTAGGACACTTTGGTTGTTTCCATCTCTTGGCCACCGTAAATAAAGCTGCAACGAACATCGGAGCACATATATCTTTACACATAAATGTTTTCAGATTTTTGGGGTATATACCCAGCAGAGGGATTGCTGGGTCATATAGTAATTCTACATTTTTTGAGGACCCTCCACACTGCCTTCCATAGCAGCTGCACAGTCTGCATTCCCACCGACAGTGTATGAGGGTTCCTTTTTCTCCACAGCCTCTCCAACACTTGTTACTATTTGTCTTGTTGATGATAGCCATTCTAACCAGTGTGAGGTGATATCTTCTTGTGGTTTTTATTTGCATTTTCTGATGGTTAGTGATGTTGAACATCTTTTCATATATCTATTGGCCATCTGTATGTCCTCTTTGGAAAAATGTCTATTCAGGTCCTCTGCCCATTTAATTGTTTTGTTGTTACTGAGTTGTATGATTTCCTTATATATTTTGGATATTAGCCCCTTATCGGAGGTGTTGTTTGCAAAAATCTTCTCCCACTGGTTGGTTGCCTCTTTATTTTGCTGATGGTTTCTTTTGCTGTGCAGAAGCTTTTTAGTTTGATACAGTCCCATTCATTTATGTTAGCTTTTACTTCCCTTGCCTTTGAGCTCAAATTCATAAAATCCCCTTTGAACCCAAGGTCCATAAGTGTAGTACCTATGTTTTCTTCTATGCAGTTTATTGTTTCAGGTCTCATATTTAGGTCTTTGATCCATTTTGAGTTAATTTTGGTACATGGTGACAGATAGCACCGAGACTACATGTTTCATTCTTTTGCACATGGCTTTCCAATTCTCCCAGCACCATTTATTGAAGTGGCTTTCTTTTCTCCATCGTATATTTTTGGCTCCTTTGTTGAAAATTGTCTGTCCATATTTATGGGGGTTTATTTCTGGGTTTTCAATTATTTTCCATTGGTCTGTGTGTCTGTTTTTCTTCCAATACCATGCTTTTTTGATTATTGTTGCCCTGTAGTATAAACTGAAGTCAAGGAGTGTGACACTTCTACCTTTATTCTTTTTTCTTAGGTTTGCTTTGGCTATTCAGGGTCTTTTGTGGTTCCATACAAATCTGATGATTTTTTTTTGGTTTTATTTCTTTAAAAAATGCCACTGGGATTTTGATGGGGATTACATTAAATCTGTATATTGCTTTGGGTAATATGGCCATTTTAATTATGTTGATTCTTCCTATCCATGAACACAAAATGTCTTTCCATTTCTTTGTGTCTTCTTCAATTTCTTTTACAAATGCCTTTTAGTTTTCAGTGTATAGGTCCTTCACATCCTTGGTTAGTATAGTTTCACTTTTTACATTATATCCCTGAATTATTTGAATTTATTTTGGTGTGCAGTATGAGGTTTAGATCCAATATTATTTTTTTCCAAAGTGCTATCCAATAGTCTCAACACTACTTATTAAAAAGTCCACCCTTTTCCCAATGATTTGAGATGGTGATATCCATATACCAAATATCCATAAGTATGTGGGTCTATTTTTGGAGTTTTTATTTTGTTCTACTGATTTGTCTACAGTGTTACCTCACCACTCTTTTAATTGTAGAGGCTTTATAGTATGTTTCAATAATTGGTAGGATAGTCACACTCTGTTCATTGCTCCTCTTTTTCAGGAATTTCCTGACTATTCTTGCTTGTTTATTTTGCCATATAAAGTTAATCATCTTTCTGTCTGCTGGAAAAAAAACTTCTTGGTATTTTTTGTTTATTTTTTAACATGGGGAGAAAATGACATATTTGTGATATTGAAACATCTTTGTCAAGAACATAGGATATATGTCTATTTGTTCAAGTGTACATTTATATATTCACAGAAATAACACATGAAACTATAAAGACATGCCTGTCATATAAGAAGTTCACTGTTCATACACACAACAGCAACAATTGTATTCTGTGTCAAATTTTATAAGGTAGACCATGTTTTTATTGGCGATGATTTTGTGCTAGCAACAATAAAAGATTATATTGTTTTCCCCCTTTCTTTTCCTCTTCCCATAGCCTGTTTTGTTTTGTTTTTAACTTTATAGGTGTGCCATCAAGGTACTCTAGTGTTGCAATACTAAAACAAGGTATTATTATTGTTTCTTAAGCATTTTAATTTAATGACAAATATTTTAAAATTTGTCAGTTTCAAAATAGTACATGGTTTGGAATCTCTCTCCTGCCACTACTTAACCTTAGGAGAAGTGAATTGTAAGGAAAAGTAGAGAAACCAGAAAATGTTATTATGAATGGCAAGGAAGGGAGAACTCAAAAGTCACCGTACAACTCCAGTTTAACAGAATGTTCCCTCTAGCACCAAGTCTCATCTCTAATAGATAATATGTGAGAAGAGTCTAGCAAGTGAAAACAAAATGCAATTACATTTTATTGCAAGAAATTTGGAAACGTATTTTTAACAAAGTTAGCTATTCAGAAGTGTTACCTTAGGCTGTCTCTTAATAGCTCCTTTTCACAAGTGTGGAATTTAATGAAGGCAACAGCATTTATAAGCAACACCAAAATGGTATCTTAATTACTAGCTACATTTTCTTAGGCAACAAGAGATTAAATGAAAAGAGAAATTAGTTTTACAAATGGCATCATACATCTTTATGTTACGGTCCCTCCACCAAGTCACAGATGGTTATGTGTCTTGAACTTCCTAATATTGTAGGCAATGTTCCTTTCCTTGGGCACACCCAAATCCATCACTACTTTACATTATATATTATTTTTGAGTCATTTAGAAGGACTGAAGCTGTTTATCATGACTTAACATTTATTGACCATATGAAATGGGCCTTTCCCCTTAGAGGGCTCCCCATGAATATGAAACAAAGACTTGTTGAAACTACTGCTCCTATAAGTTTGCACGGCACTCATTACACACAGTTTGGAAGAATTCCTCCACCTGATCTCTCTAACTCTAATTAAGGGTTCTTACTTCCAAACCTAGTAGCAAAAGCCTGGGGTAAAGTCATGGCTAGCGTTACTTATGCCTGTAATTCATATATTAAAATAGGAACTCATGAGAGCCCGTGTAGAACTGCTCTCCTCAAATGAGTGTCTATAAAACTCATGGATTAAAAAGAGCCCAGAGATTGTTCTTCTAACGTGATCAAGTAACTCGTATTGGAATAAATTTCACATATAACATCTATAAAATCTAGACAAAATGTTAAAAACAACGACCTAAACGCACTGGAAAGCAATCAAAACCAGTAAGATTCTGTGATAGAGGACTGAGCACTGGGTTGTTTTCCATTTTCTACTTTGGGCAAGCCTATTCCAGGCCATGCCAAGAGGCTAAAACCCAGAAAATCTAGTCTTACTTTGTCTCAGAGGAAAAGATTTCAGGACAAATGCAGCAGCTGGTGAGGAGGAAAATACTACAAAGAGAGAGCAAGGAGTATCTCCAAATTGTCTTTATAAACACTGCACCAATTTCTGGTTAATCCACTGAGTACACATGTAAAGAGCAGATTCCAAGTAGCCCAAATAAGGCTTAAAAAAATCAAACAAATATTTCAGCTGCTGCCCACTGTAGGGGAGATAAAAAGTTTCCAGTTCCAATTCAGCCAATCTGATGACCTGATTTTTAAAAAAGAAAAAAAAAAATCAACACACTTAGGAGGAACATAACAGAATCCAAAGTATTTACAATATATCATCCACACTCACTAGGACACAATCCAAATGTACTCCATATAAATAGAACCAAGAAAATGTAAACCATACTCAGACATTCAATGGAAACTGACCCTGAGAGAACTACAGATGTTTAAATTTACATACAAGGAATTTAAAGCGGCTATTACAACTATGTTCAAGGACATAAAATATGCTTGTAAGGAATGAACAGATAAACTCAACAGAGAAATAGAAACTACATAAAAGAAATAATTGGACATTTTCAATTTGAAAATTACAATATCTGAAATAAAAAAACTTCACTGGATGGACTAACTGCAATTTGAAGAGAATAGAAGGATATATGAAACTTGAAGCTACATCAATAGAAATTCAACAATATTTAGAGACAAAGATATATTTTAAAAAGTGAACAGAGCCTCACGTATGAGGCTCATGTATAACATGTTGTATTATGTAACTGTGCATGTAACGTATGTAACTGTGTCGCGGGAGGCTCCCGGGGACGCCCAAGAGAGGACTCAACCCGGAGCAGCAGTGACCAGGGTCTTCTCTCTGCTCAAGAAAGAATTCAAGGGCGAGACAGACGGAGGAAAGCACAGGGAATTTACTGAAGCAAAAGTGCACATATGAGAGGGAAGTGTGGGCAACTCAGAGGATGAGTTCCCTGAGGAAGTCCCTCCCAATCAGAGGTTTTTAACCCTCCAGGGGACAGGACTTGCTGATGTCATTGTTTCCTCCTCTCCCTGGGTGAGACACATTGCGTCTTGTATATGGCAATTTCTGTCAAATTACGGTGTGTCCTCATCCACCTTATTCACCTTATGTGCGACTTCTGGCTCTTCCCCAAAGTCAAAATGACCACGAAAGGTCAACGTTTTGAATCGATTCAGGACATCGAGGCAGCCATGACAGCACAACTAAAGACACTCTCAAAAGAGGACTTCCAGACCTGCTTCAGAGAGTGGCAAGAACGAAGGGATAAGCGTGTTCAAATCAAGGGGGAGTATTTTGAGGGGGATTGATGGCAATGTGTCTTTTACTGCAATACATTTTTATTTAAACATTCACCTTATTGTTTGATCATACTTCGTACATACAGTGGAATATTATTTCACCTTAAAATGAAAGGAAATTCTAACACATACTTCAACATGAACTGTGAGTACATTATGCTACGTGAAATAAGCCAGTCACAAAAAACCAAATATTAAATGATTCCACTTATATAATACTTAAAGTAGTCAAAATCATAAGAGACTCTTTCTATGTAGAATGGTGATTGCCAGGGGCTGGGAACAGGGGAGCAAGGAGAGTTACTGCTTAATGGGTACAGAGTTTCAGTTTTACAAGATGAAAAGCACTATGGAAATGGATCCACAACATTATGAATGTATTTAATACTGCTGAACTGTATATTTAAAAGTGATTATTATGGTAAATTTTGTTAAGTGTATTTTAGCACAATAAAACAGGGAAGAAAAACATTTGAAATGGGTGACAGACCTAAAGGTAAAGGTAAAACTTTAAAACTTCTAGAAGAAAACATAGTAAAATAAAATCTTTGTGACTTTGGGGTAGGCAAAGATTTCTTAGGTAGGACACAAAAAGCATGAATCAATCATAAAAGAAAAAAAAGTTGGTAACAGACTTCTTCAGAATTTAAAATTTCTGCTGCTTGAAATATACCATCAAGAAAATGAAAAGGCAACTCACTGACTAGGAGACACTATCTGCAACATATACATCTGAGAAAGGACGTATCTAGAACATAAAGAGCTGTTGTGACAATAAAAAGACAAACCAATTTAAAAATGGGCAAAAAATTTGAACAGACCCTTCGCATAAGATGTACAAATGACAAATAAGCACATGAAAAAGTGCTCGCATTATGAGTCTTCAGAAGAATGCAAATGAAACTACAATGAGATACCACAACAAACCCACCAGAATGGCTAAAATGTGATGATGAAGATGAGGAGTAACTGGACTCTCATACATTGTCGGTGGGCGTGTAAAATGGCAAAACTACGTTACAAATTTGGCAGTTTCTCCCGGAGTTAAGCATATACTTTCCTTATAATCCAAGAGAAATTTTCCCAAGAGAAATGAAAATCTATACCTACAGAAAGATGGCACAAATATTCAAAGCTGCTGTATTTATAACGGCCAAACACTGGAAAGAACTCAGACATCCACTAACGAGTAAATGAATAAATAAAATCTGACATATCCATAACAAAGGAATATCACTCAACAATGAAAAGGACGGAACTACACACAACACTGATGAATCTTAAAAACATTATGCTGAGTGAAAGAAGCTAGATATTAAAAAGTACATGCTATGTGATTTAATGATATGAAATTCTACGAGAGGCAAGCCTAATTCACAGTTACAGGACACGGTTCCCAGCATGACTGGAGCTGACAGGAAAGGGGTACAAAGAAACCTTTAAAAACAGATCAAACTGTCACGTATCTTGACTGTGGTAAGGATTATCAGAAGTATATATTTGACAAAATTGTCACTTAATTTACATACAATTTACAATGTACAAATTGTACGTAAACTATAACTCAGTAAAGTTGATTAACATCTTCTGCACATAAGACATAAACAACATATCCCCTTTATAAAATAGGGATAATAATGGTACCTACTTTATGTGTGCTGTGATGAATAAATGGGTTAGGGTTAGCAATAGGTGACGTGAAACATTTAGGGCCTGGCATGTAACAAAAACTCAAAAAATGTTAGTGGGATGAACTCATAAACACAAACAACAGTTCTGTGGTTACTGGAGAGTAAGTGGGGAGGAGGTAGTGATAGAAGAGGGAAAAGGGGATCAAATATGTGGTGATGGAAGGAGTGCTGAATAGTAAACACACAATGTGATACATAGATGATATATTATAGAAGTGTACACTTGAAACCTATATAATTTTACTAACGATTGTCACCCCAATACATTTAATAAAATAAATAACTGCATAACAGAATCACTATAAACTAACGGTTCTCAACGGGGGAGGCAACTTTACCCCCCACGGGACAATGTCTGGAGACATTTTTGATTGTCAAGGCTTAGAGGGGTGCTACTGGCACCTGGTGGATAGAGGCCAGGGATGCTGTGTGACATCCTACAACGCACAGGACAGTCTCCTCGATGAAGAATTATCTGACCCACAATGTCAGCAGTGCAGAGGCTGAGAAACCCTGCTGTAAACAAAGTGACACAGTCCATAGATGGAAACAGATATAAAGTGCACAGTCAACATAAAATTCAAATCCGAAGTGGCTATATGTCTTCTACAAATCAAAAAGAAAAAAACAAAACCAATTGGAAAATGAGCAGAGAGTAAGAACAAGGCCAGTAAACATGAAAAGATCTTTACTCTGCAGGAAAATGAAGAGTATGTGCGACAGCATTTTAAAATTAATAAAGGGGGAAAATGAACAATTCTGACAATAGCAAAAATGTTGGTGACAATACAGAAGAAGAGCAATCTATATTATTTCACTGTAGGTGAAAGGGTAAATTTTTATAGTCATATATGGGTACATACATGAATGCATGTACACATATATGCACTCTTATTCATGCATTAGGATAAAGAGTGATTAATGATAGTAGCTACCTCTAGGGATGAAGGGAGAGGGATGGGAAGAAACTTAATTATACCTTAATTTAAGTTACTGTCCTGCTCTCTGAAAACTGTAAGCTTTTAAATGATTGCCATTCATTGAACACCTATTATATATCAGGTAATGTGTAACACAGGTGCTTTATATGCTTCATATCTTTTATTCCTCACAACAAATATGTTGTAGATTTAGTAGTTTCTTTTTATAGATGAATAAATTGTGTCTCTGAGAGATTAAATAATTTACTCAAGGTACACAGCCAGCAATTGGCAGAGCCAGGATTCAGGCCACGGGCTTTCTACTGCAAAACCCAATCCTGTCTCTCCCATGTCGGTACAATATTATGAGTGATGCTCTAATGTTTGACAAAATTAAATCATTCTTGGGAATATTTCTAGTTTTCACAGAAATAGTCTCAATGAATGTAATTCTCAAATAGGGAGATGAATAGGATGGCAAAATGCAGAGTAAGCAAGGCAAATGAAAGCTATAGACCTCGCCCCAGAAAAACGTACATATGAGGTCGGACCATTAAGTTCGCGAACTCATCCTAGAAAAAGTGCTACATAGCTCATTGCTGAACATCACTACGGTCACCTTTGATGTGCTCCCCTTGGGAAGGTATGCACCGATACCAGTGCCTAGTCCACCCTTCACATCAGTTTTGGAATTATTTTTCTGGAATGGCCATCAGAGCTGTCATCATATTATCCTTGATGTTCTGAATATCATCAAAATGTCTTCCTTTCAACATTTCCTTTATCTTCAGGTAAAGAAAGAAACCATTGGGGGCCAGATCAGATGAGTAGGGAGGGTATTCCAATACAGTTCTTTGTTTACTGGCTAAAAACTCCCTCAGACAGTGCCGTGGGAGCTGGTGCATTGTCTTAATGCAAGAGCCATGAATGGTTGGTGAAAAGTTCAGGTCGTCTTAACTTTTTCACGCAGCCTTTTCAGCACTTCCAAACAGTAAACTTGGTGAACTGTTTGTCCACTTGGTACAAATTCATAATGAATAATCCCTCTGATAGCAAATGAGGTTAGCAACATCGTTGCAACAAGTTTGCGAATTTAATCGTCAGACCTTGTAGACATAAAATCATGTGTATAATTCAGTGGTTCAAAAATTCCCCAGTGCACCAACCAAAAGGTCTTTGGATCTCATGTTAAGAACATCTGTTTAAGAAAAAAGGGGAGGGGCAAATTCAACTATAATATTTAAAGGACTTTTCAAATATATTTGCCCAGAGTTGTCCTTTATCAACTAGGTGTAAAATAAGTGTTCCAAATACTGCTCATGTTCAAAAATCTGTCAGTTTGCCTCAGTAAAATCTACCATCATTCTTACTTTAATGAGCTCTCTGCTCCAGAACTCTATACAAGTAATGCGACTGGTGGTTGGCTACATGAGGCTTGTAGAATTAAATTCAACTGGACATTTTGTGTGCAAAGGTTATCTTTATTGAGGGTTGAAAAGTTAGAACAGAGAACAAGAGACATAGGCTTAAAAAAGATGTTGAACCTTTTCTACAAAGTACTGATAAATTATAGCTCATCTTACGTCTGTATTTGTAAAAACGTACAAGATTCAAAATCTTACTTTTAAAACAAGAAAATGCCACACAATCCATTTCTGTAGTTTATTTTTTTCATGTGTAATTGTCTTTTTCTTAATATGTCTGTCCTTTCTCATTTTGGGGTGTTGGTTCATGTCTTTCTTATTTTCTAGTCTCTTCAATATTCCCTCGTTCTGCCTTTTTCCTCTCGTAAGCAGATGTAACGTACAATTATTTAGCTACACAGATTTCATGTTTTCTACAAACCTAATTTTGAATTAGTATATTTTCTTTCCCTCAATAAATACATCTAAACCGGTTACTTTCTTAATCTATCTTTGTGATTTTCAATAGTTTTAGATAGAAAAGGGAAACAATGACCACACTGTATACTCGTTCCGAGTTATGTTCCATGCAGCACACCAATAAATATTTGAGTATTATAAGCAACAGTGCAACGCAGACCATGGAATTAATGAACACTTACGGAAAGCCTTCAAAAGTTACAGAAATGCTCTGCAACGTCCTCATTTTTCTTAATGTTTGATAAAGCATGTCAACCACAAATTTATCCACGTTTTTAAAGCTACTTATATTTTTAGTCTGCATATTTGGGGAGAAACTATGACATAAAATGACTACTTATAAGTTTGGCAATTAATATTACCTCCTTGGACCTCAAATAACATCTCCTAACTCTAATATAGAGAGATATCGTATTCAAATATGTGGTTTCTCTATTATTTTTTAAAATTTTATTGGGGAATGTTGGGGGACGGTGGGTTTCTCCAGGGCCCATCAGCTCCAAGTCGTTGCCCTTCAGTCTCCTTGCGGAGGGCGCGGCTCAGCTCCAGGTCCAGTCGCCGTGTTCAGTCTTCAGTTGCAGGGGGCGCAGCCCCCCATCCCGTGCGGGAATCGAACCGACAGCCTTGTTGTTGAGAGCTCCGTACTCTTAACCACCGAGCCATCCCGCCCCAACATTTTTATCCTTGTACTAACCTTTCAGCGGCTTCCCACGGTTCTCGGAATACAATTCGAACTCTTTACCATGGCCTGGCGACCTGCGTAGTCCCAGCTTACCTCCCTCCCACCTTCACTTCAAGATGTGCTGGCCACACCTGTCCACTGCCCGCTCCTCCAATACTCTCAGCTCATCCCAGCCGCAGGGGCTGCTTCCCTCCAAGGAACGCCGCTCCCTGTCGTCACAGGCTGCGCCGTTTGTAACACTGGGCTCAAAAGTGTCCTCCCCAGAGTCCGTCCCTCGAGTACTCCGCCTCCCCCGTTATTTTATTCACAGACAGCACTTAGCCCAGTGCGGACGAGCACGGGGCCGCCTTTGCTGCCAGCTGTTCCCCCGGGCCCAGCCCCGCGCTGGCACAGTCAGGAGGGGACCCCGGGCTCCGGCCCCCGCCCAGGCTCACCTTCTGGCTTCGGGGCGGCGCCCGCACGTGGGCGGGCGGGGCTTGGCGGGCCCTCGGAGTGCGGCGGGCGCCGGCCCAGCACAGGTGCCTTTGGGGGACGCGCACAGCGCTGGCAAGGGGAGGAACGGGCAGGCGGCGCCCTCACGACGCCTCCGGAACGGGCACGCAGGCCGAGTGCCCCTCTTCCCGCGGAATCCGGCGGGGGCGCTGAGAGGAACAGAACCCGGCGACGTCGGCCTCCGGAACCCATTACAAGTCCCTAACGTGGACTTCGAACGTCCGTCGAGAAAGCGGGCCTCCTGTCAAAAGCAGGGAGAGTTTGGTGCTGGTCCCCAGAAAGCGGCTTCCCAGGAACTGACCGCAACCCTCCCCGGGAAGCCGAGGCTGCTCAGCTGCCCCGAGGGAACCCGACTGGAGGGAGGAGCTTCGGGGAGGAGACCAGCGGCCGCGCGCCGGGCTTGCGCAGTCGCAGTAGAAGCCGCACGCCTTCCGGCCCCCGCCGCGCAACCGCAGTGGACGTCTCGTGCGCCCAGGGTGGGGCGCGGCACTGGGGCGGAGCTAGCCCCTCTCGCGCGCTGACACGACTGGTCTCGGCGGAAGGGTGTGGACGCGCAGGCGCTGAGGTGGGTCGGTGGTCCGGGAGGCGGGGCCGCGCAGGCGCCGTGAGCGGCGGTAGCGGCGGCGGTGGTAGCGGCAGCAGCTGTGTGGGGGTTCCGGGAAGATGGTGCTGATTAAGGAATTGTGAGTGGGTCCGTGGCGCCAACGAGGTTCCAGGACAGCCATGGTGGGAGGTTCAGTGATTGAGAAACGTTGGAATATTCCTGAGAAGGAGCGCGCCTCGGGCGGGCGTCTTCTTGCGCGCGACCCCTCCCGTCGGCCTGCGCCCCCGGCCCACTCGAGGCCTCTCGGCGGCGCGTCCCCAGAGCCCCCTCCGGGCGTGGCGGTGGTAACGCGGCTGCCGTGCCCCCCGGGGCGGCGGCGGCTGTGTCCCGGCCGCGGCGCATGGCTCGGGAAGGCGCGGCCGGGAGTTTCCGCCGGGACCCGCCTTCTCCCCACCCCCAGCCCCGGCCGCCGTGAGCCCGAGGCTGGGGAGACGCTGGGGGGCCGACCGGGATTTGCCGTCGGGTGGAGCCGGCCCGGAACGCGCGCGGTCGAGGTGGGACGTCGGCGCCCGGGAGTTGGTGCGGGCGGCGCGGTGGACTGGACGGCGGGGCCCGCGCCCTGCTCCGGAGTCTCGGTCTCCACGTGAAGGTGGGGGGCGCGCCGGGCTCCGCCTATTGACGCGGCGGAGGCCCGGTGTTCGCGCGTGTGTCCAGCGCGAGGCTTCGCGGGGCGGGCCACTTGGCACAGCGGTGTTGTGGGGCGGTTCCGGCGCGTCCCCCCCCCGAGGACCGCGTGGCGCGGGGGCTCGGGTTGGCGGGGCCGGTGCGTTAGTCACGGCCGGTTCGTCTCGGCTTCGTTCCCGGGGCACCCGGGGGTTTCAGGTCATGGCCTGTCCTTCCGTGGGTCCAGTGCCCCTTTCTTTTCAAATTCCTAAGGAAAACTTGGGGACTCATGTAGTCGTCCGCAGACACCTTGTTTTTAGGGTTCTCAGACTTCGTTTAAAAAGGAGGCGACTCGTCTCGCTTCTCTGCGTGAAACCTCGACGAGACTCCCCGTGTCCACGGAGAATAGACGCCGACGCCCTCCCAGCCGACGAGGCGGTCCCGCACCTACCACGCACCTACCACGCACCTACCACGCCGCGTCTGCCACCCGCCTCGCCCGGGCCAAGCGCCCGCGCCCGCCGGCTGCCCCTCCGCTGCTCTGGGAGGAAAGTCCTTCCGCTCAGTGCCTTCGTGCTGGCCGTTCCCTTCTGTCTGAAGGGCTCTTCCAGCACCTCGCTGACTCGCCTCCCTCGTGTCGTTTCTTACACATCACCTACTTAGGGAATTCTTCTCTGGAGGCCTAACTGCAACCCCCACCTTTTGGTATCTGCCTTCCCTGCTTTATTCTCACCATCTATCATGCGGTAGGACTATTGTGTTTTCTAATTTACGGGGTGTATTCGCTTACTACACGGAAGCTCCACGAATTTGTCTTTTTTTGCTCACTCCCATATCCCCAGCTCTTCAAATCGTCCCTGGCACATAGTAAGTGCTCAGTAACGATTTGTTAAATTAATGAAAAATGACAACTTTAGGCAGTGACAGGTATCCCGGGAAAGGACCCGTTTTCAGTTAAAGCTTATTTATAGTATTGAACTTTGGATTTACATAAAACGTTTCTTCCAAGTTGTTTATACGGTGGAGCATGCAAGCGTTATCTCATTTATTACTCTGACACCTTTGAACTGTGGGTAGGTGGCAGATATTGAGACAAATAGAGGAAATAAGACAGAAGGAAATGGACTTGGCGCAAGTCACATAGCAAGTGATTTGCAGAACTGATTTTAGATCGCAGATCTAGTCGTTTTTCCTTTATTAGAGTTATTTCCTCCCTCCTAAAATTAAGTGTTTACTATTTAGTGAATTTAAGTGTTTAGTATTCTGTTGATAGTTATGTGAGGAGTTCCCAGCCCACCATGTAGTCTCACATACTGTAAGTGTGCAGTGGTGTTGAGTGAAAAAAAAATTCTTACTCGGAAGTCAGCTTTTTAAAAATTGTTTTTGGTCAGGAGCAGTGAATACGTCATTCCTAGGTGAAGGTGTTGGTAAACTTAAAATACTTTGGCAAATGTTTGTTGTCTTTAAAAACGCCATCTATTTTTGACATGAATTAAAAGGTTAGAAATTACTTTTCAGGGTGGGGCTTTCCTTTCAAGTTGTTATTTAAGCAATATATGAAGTTGCCATTAGCATAAAGTCCTGATTTTAAAGAACTAGTGGCCAATTCCATTTGGAAAATTATTTTCATGAGGATTTGTAGAAAAGTTTGAAAGTTTTCAAATACAGGCATACCTCACATACTGCAGGTTTGGTTCCACACCACCGCAATAAAGTGAGTATCGCAGCAAAGCGAGTCACGAACTTTTGGTTTGCCGGTGAATATAAAAGTTATTTTTACACTATACTGTACGTAGTCTGTTAAATGTGCAATAGCATTGTGTCCTTAAAAATGTACATATGTTAATGAAAAATACTTAATTGCTAAAAAATGCTAACCATCATCTCAGCGTATTAGAAAAATGGTGCCACTAGACTTGTTCAACACAAGGTTGTCACAAACCTTCAATTTGTAAACAACACAATATCTGCAAAGCAAAGTAAAACAAGGTATACCTGTTCAGGTTTCCCCACTATCCAAAAGTAGAGTGTTCCAATGAACCTTTCACTAGCCAAAAATGACGTAAAGCAAAGAAGCAGTTACCATTAATTTACAGTTGACCTTTGCAACAGTATGGGGTGGGGGTGGAGGAGTTGGGGGTACTGACCCCACCGCCACAGTTAAAAATCTGAATATAAATATTAACTTCTCAAAAACTTAGTTGTGTCTTTGTACCCACGGGGGATTGGCTCCACGACCCCCACAGATGCCAAAAATCTGCCAATGCTTGGGTCCCCTATGTAAAAGGGCACAGATAATGCATACAGTCTGCCCTTTGCATCTTCAGACTCCCAACCACAGATTTAAACAGGTATTTAATAAAAAGAAATCTGCATATGAATGGACCTATGCAGTTCAAACCTGTGTCGTTCGGGGTTAGCTGTATATGAAAAATTATTGAGCATTCCCAGACCCCCCAAAAATAACCTACAAAATCATACCAAATACGCTTAATTGCATCCAGTTTTATGCTAAGTGTAATACCCTTATGAACTCTCTTACACTTTTTGATATCTTGGGACACATCTTGCTAACAGATGCACAAAAAAAAATCGAGGTAAAGCAGAGATGCTCACAGACACAGTTCAAAGCTCTGGCAGCTTGATGCTGAGATCCTGAGTGTGATTCCTGGGGAAGGAGCTTGGGGGCCACTCTTGCTGCTAGCAGTTGCGAGCTGCCTCTAAGACAGCTCCTGCAAAACAAATGCCGAACACTCTTTTTTTGGGAAACTGAAAAAATCCTCTGTTACTTCTTTTGGTTAGCAAAAACAGGTATTAATGTAGCTCTTTCATAAAAGCAAAGTGGTATGCTTTCAAAATGTGGGGGATACCTGTACTGCTTTTAGACTAGTCATAGAAAATAAAAACCTGTGTGTTCCTTCTCTTTTACTTTTTATTAAGCAAATCTTGAAGGAGTTACTTGACTCATCACTCATTCAGAATATCTTTCTTAATCAGTCACTTTCGTTTTGTGAAATAAGTTTCCCTGGAAGTGTTACTATATAAAAATAGGTATCTTCCTGCTAGTGAGTAGTTGTTGAAATTACTCAGCAGATTCTTTGGTTTTGTGAAACTTGGGGGCAGTCTTAAACTCTTTACTCTGTATCCCTTCTTTCCATTTCCTCTGCAGCCCATCATCTTGGTTCAAACCTTTGTAAACCCTTGCCTATCCTCCCAAAAGATGGCTTTTCCCACCTTTTAACCACCTGCAGATTACTTCTTCATGTTAGCTGTAGTTATGTCTCACTTTTTGGAACAACGTCCCAGGATTCCTTGTTGCCTGATACATTTAATAGATTTCTTACCATTATATTGCAGGCTCTGCAAATATTCTCCCAACCTGTATCTTTGTCCATATCTTCCTATGTCTTCCAAAATATGCTCCCAACCTATATCCTAATCTTCCTCCCCCCTGACCATCCCACTCCCTTCTCCTCAGTTTATTTTCTGTTACTGAGGCAGTGAGCAGTTAGTGTGTACCCAGAGGAGACAGCTGAAATTTAGAGTAGGTTTGGAAGGACTTTGTATAACAAGTTTATTCTTGATGAAAATAGAAATTAGTAACCATCGTGAGTTTGAGAATGTTCATTGTCTTTAGATGACTATATCAGAAAGACGAAAGAGTGATGAGTGACCTCTAAAGTCAAGGAGGAGGTCATTATAGGAGACATGTTTTATATAATACATGTTGGAGATTAAAGTAATGCGAATAGTCATGCATACATATTTGAGGAGAATAGGGAGAAGTAGGTGGCAAGTGCAGCTGAAGCGAAATTGGAATGAGGAAAACTATTGGGAATTTTCTATAAAGTGCAAATCAAGGTGACTGTTGTGAGACTTTTTTTTTCCTGTCCTTATAATAGAGTTAAAATAAGGTTTTTAAATGGCACTACTATAATAGCTTAATCGTTAGGTGGGAAAGTCTGAGAAGGACCAGGCCAAAAAGAAAAAAAAAAGTGCTATTTTGGACACCAGCTATTATCATGAGACAATTGATATTCAGGGATGGTTTTCAGAGTTTCTGGTAAGAATAAGTGAAGGTATTTCCCTATAAAAATCTGGATGTGAAATGCAATATTCTGATATAAAATAATTCACCATAATACTCTTTTTTGAAGAATTCATCTTCAGGAATAGTAGCCTCCACACTGGTCCTTATATATGTCCAGTGACAAACTGTTGGACAAAATCAAACACATATCAACCTTATATTGAATCTACCCTGGGTTATATTGATAAGGTGCAAGGTATTTTCCATAGTAATATTTTTCCTTATAAAGTCCAAAGGACCATTTACTTGTTTTTCTCTTAATACAGTTGAGGAATAGTTGGGTAGTGGGGATCAATTTTTGGAAGCATTCATTCATGAGATTCAAGATATGCATTGCGTTCGAAATGCCATAAAAATAAATGCATAGTGTATAGATGGAGAGTGAAACCATACTAAAAATTTCATGAGAGCAACCTGACCAGACATACAAATAATACATTTTATACCCTGTAATTTTCAGTGGTGAGTTTTTGCTTGTTCTTTACTCCTTACAAGCATCTCCACAAGTGCGTGTTTGGGGTCTTGGTAAAATGAGGACGCTAAATGCCAGTGATAGTTGAGAGCCTGGAATGGTAGTTTTATTTCCTCAGTTAAAAAACCCTCTTTGAGCTGTAGGCATTGGAAAAAACCCTCTTCCGTAAATGACATCCTTGTTCCAAGTTATCATTGG
Organism: Rhinolophus hipposideros; assembly: GCF_964194185.1. Lineage (NCBI taxonomy): Eukaryota > Metazoa > Chordata > Mammalia > Chiroptera > Rhinolophidae > Rhinolophus > Rhinolophus hipposideros. The sequence goes on along the minus strand of NC_138070.1, from coordinate 17,261,471 downwards.
ATTTAAAATAGAACCTCTTTTAAACATAGAGATCTGTGTGTTAAAGCCAACTGTTTCATACGTAACATATGTTCTTTTACCTTTTGTCTTTTTAGCCGTGTGGTTTTGCCCTGTTCTGTTCAAGAGGTAAGTCATGTTTGCGTCCATATTATTTTATTGAAATAGTTCATTTTGATACATTAATCTCAAGTCATGTTTTTGTTGTATTCGTTTACCTTTACATTTTAGCTTATGTGACAAAATGAATTAAGGTGTGTTGCAGGTTGTTACACAAATGATTACAGATAATTGTAAATGAATGTCTGTTACACTGCTTTGTTTTGGAAGGGTCTAAAGAATGTAGTTTAACCTCCTGTCTAGTGCAGAAATTCTGTCTACGATATTCAAGGGAAGGAGGTTCCAGCTTCAACCTAAGCACTTTAAGGTTAAGTAACTTGCTGCTTAGAGAAGCAGCCTACTTTCCTTTTGGATATTTTAAACACTTGTGTTTAAACCAAAATCTGCTTTCCTATAATATTTGGCTATTGTTTAGATTCCTTCGACTTTAGCAGTGGGAAATAGGTCTGTTCAGTCTTGCGTATGGTAACCCTTCAGGTTTTATTTTGGCACTTCTCTCCTCCAATCCCTTTTGTTCCATCGTCTCTGCATGAGGTTACAAGGTTAAACATTCCCAACACATTCATTTGGCCTAATAAAATGTGACCTCTAGTCTTCCTCACCAGCTGGTCTTACTACTGCATGTGTTGTAGTTATTGGTCTTAACTGAAAACGGTATTCCAGACGTGGTCTGACCAGCACATAACTGTGAGAGATTGTCTCCCTTGATCTGCACATGGTACAGAAATATACTACCAAGTCAGAAGTTGCATGCTCTGCAGTTGTAGCTATCTGTAGTATAGCCAAGAAAGAGGATGAAAGCATAGAAGATGTCTAAAAAATCAAGCTATGTATAGCAAAACACGTGAAGCCCTCTGGGTCCTTCTGAAACTTGCATACAGTTTGTACTTGCTCAGTTATCTGGTTTTCTTAGAGCTGACAGTAGATTATAAGCAGTGAGTTGGAAGTGGGACAAAACAAATTGATAACCTAAGAAGTGACAGCTGACAGAAGACAGAAGAAAAATAAAATACAAGAACTAGAAACGAATAGCTATCTGGCACTGTTTAATGTAGATTTGAACACAGCTGTATATATCTCAGTAGTGCCTGAAGTTTCACTGTGTTAAAACACTCAAGCCAAGCCAAGCACTCCTATTCTTGTACAATTGATTGTTTGAACTTGAATGTGGAAATTGACATTTGTTTTTGTTAATTTTTTTCTTTTGGTTTTAGCTAGTTGGAGCAACTTGTTGAAATCTTTCTGAATCTTGGTATTGTCACCCAGAATAATCTCAACTCTTTGTTATATTCAGACTTAATAAACACACTTCCTGTCTTTAAGTCATTCTTTAAAATGACAATGAAAACCGGGTAACATACCACAAAGTATCAGTCCATTAAGAACATTTTTTTGGATACTGTTGTTTAGTTGTTTCTGTGTAAATTTTTGTTACTCTGTTCCTGACCAAGATCAGATATACCTTTTGACTTAGAGACATTTTAATCCTATTTTTAAAATATGACAGTGTTGAAAAGTACATTTTGAAAGACTTAAGGATTGATTGTAGCATTACTGGACAACACTGATGTTGTATCATGAAAACCAAAAGAAGAAACACTACCCTCTCTGCAGTCTAAAATCCCTACAGAAACTTATTTTTGATTCACTTTAGAAATGTGTTTGGTTCCAGCTTCCTAAACTCTGAGGTGGGGGAAGGGAGGAGAATGTGTGTTAAAATTAACCAGCAAGATAGCATAATATTCCCTTTTTAGATATGAATATTTACAGAACTTACCCCTATTTTTTGTCCCTCAAATAAAGTGTTCCTTTTTAAATTATTAGTTTTTAGAGGTAGCTTTTCTTTGAAAATATGCTTATAAAACAAAACAAAACAAAACATTTCTTCTGGCTGTCTTCATCGGGAGGAAGACATTTAGCCAGATTTGAAAAGATTGGAGATAGTGCCCTGGTTGAGTCACTAGGGACCAATTAGAACATAAGAACTTTGCTTTTTATCATTTGTTGGAATGGTTAATGACTCCAGGTTGTCACAGAACAATACCACCCACTCACAGGTGTAGACCACTGAGAATTCTGGTTTGTTTTAAAATGAAATAGTAACCACTATCAGCAATTTCTTGCCTTTTATGGTAATACTTGTATAATACTTTAAAAAGAGTTTGTTTACTGAAAAACTTTATTAATTCACACTTCTGATGCTTTATACCCAATACTATTTCCGTTTATATGGACAAGGGCCAAATTGGGTTTGTGTCATATAAACCATGGGGGAAAAGACGCCAGAGGTCTACTAAAAGTTGGACTGTAGTGGTTCTTTGTGTTTTCAAGTTTTTATTATTACACTTTAAACCCCTCCTTTTTATTGTTGAGAATGGTATTCCAGTTGCTCAGCTTTCTTAATTGACAGTGATAATTATATACATGCCATACCTTCCTCGGAATTTTGTAAAATTAATGAGATATAATACAAATGTATATTACTCAAAAAAGTTGAACTAAGTGTGAAGAAGTTGTCTTCATAAGTGGATAGTACATATTAAAGCACCAGAGTGTTTGTAATTAGCAGTTTTCTTGAATAATGGAAATCTTGTAAAATATAGTTTCTTGAAGCTCTGTGATCACCTGTCTTTCTAAACATTGATTTCTAATTTGAGTCATGTTTTCATGTAGAACATATGTGCTGAATGATTTGGATGTGCTTTTCTATACTATCAATAGTAAGATTTTAGCACAAGATATTTCTACAGTTACTACTGACTTATTGAAATTCTGTACTCTTTGAAATTTCAGTATCAGGTTGGGCAGCTTTACTCTGTTGCAGAAGCTAGTAAGAATGAGACTGGTGGTGGAGAAGGAATTGAAGTCTTAAAGAATGAACCTTACGAGAAGGATGGAGAAAAGGGACAGTATACACACAAAATTTATCACCTAAAGAGGTAAGCAGTGTATCCACATTTGATGTTTAGTCATTACATTAAGTAATTAGGCTTCAACTACCCAGCTTACTTATTAAGCAGTGTAACTACCTAACTTACTAGTACGTATGCTGATGTACTTTTTAAATTTCAGTGTGACAATATGTTGCATTTTACTTTTTTGAGAGAACCCCCCCCTTTATTAGTTATTTTTAAATTGTAAAAGTAATATATCCACTTATAAAAAATTCAAACAATAGAGAAAATAAAAACTTAGTTCTCACCTCTTGCCATCACATATACATAACCCCAAAGAAAACTAGAAACAGTTTAGAGTTCATTGTTCTATAACGTTTTCTATACATGTTCAAATAAATTTTTTTGAAAACAAGAGAGATATAACTTCTGTGATATTTTTGTTTGTTTTCTACAACAAATGGGATCATACCATAAATAAGGTTCTATAATTTGCTTTGTTTTTCATGCAACAATATACCATGAACATCCTTCTATGTTATTATTTAATGTCATTCTTTTTAAGGCTGGGTAAAATTTCTTAATATAGACATAGCATAAGTTTACTTATCCATTCTCTAAATGATAAATTGACTTAGGTATTTTTTGTTTCCGCGCTTTTGTCTTACAAATAATATTTCTGTGAACATGGTTGTAAATAAATCTTTATGCTTTAGGTTACTATTTCTCTAGGAAAAATTTATAAAAGTAGGATTGCCAAAAGACATACTTATTTAAAATTTTGATATTATTGCCAGCTTGCCCTCCAAGAGTTTGATAGTTTTTCTATCTTTTTAATAGATTTCTATCTTTTTAATTTTTGCTGACTTGATACGCAGAAAATAGTCTCTTGTTTAAATTTGAATTTCTTTATTAGTGAGGTTGAATGTCTTATATTAATTGACCATTTGAATTTCTTGTATGACTTGACTTCAAATCCATTATTCATTGTTTTTATCTCTTTGGTTTATAGAAGTTCTTTTGCACATTTTTCTGAGTTTGGCAGTCTAATCTCTTATCTTTGGCGTAAATATTTTAAAACAGAAATTATATACCAATATTTATCCAAGGACAAAAGACCAGTAATGGTTTTTAACAGTCTGTTTTGTCAGCAGTCTCCCCAGTTTATTAAAGGTAGGAGGGAGTCTTTGTTATTCTCTTGCCTTTATTCTCTTCATATTAAAATAAATAACACCATGTTTTTTGTACAGCTCCTTAAAGTTACAGATGAGCTGTGATGATCAGTATTTCTCATATTTTCTCAACTTAAGGCTATTGCTTGGTTTATAGGGACACATGAGTATTAAGTAGGTTATCATTTTATAGAACCTTAAATTTTATTGTCATTTTCTCTTAGAACATAGCATTTCTTTGTTTCTGATGCAGGTTTGAATGAAGACAAAAATTGATCAATCCATTTTCCATAGAGACTGTCTTGCTCATGGTTTCTATTTGCACCCTAAGTATATCTTTTAAGTTTTTTTTAATATTCAATATTATGTTAGTTTCAGCTATACAGCATAGTGGTTAAACATTAATATAACTTATGAAGTGATGACCCTGATAAGTATAGTACCTACCTGGCACCATATATGGTTATTAACAGTATTATTGACTATAGTCCCTGTGCTGTACTTTACATCCTGTGAGTATATCTTAAAGATGTGTCGTTTGAGAGAAAATTTTGGAATTCTAATGGTATAATCTATATAATATTTATAGTATTGAATTATGTATACTTGGAGTTCTTTTACTAGCATTTTTTCATTAATTGAACTTTACCAATATATAAAACTTTCTTTATTGTAAACGTGCAACTCTGGGGCTTAAAAATAAACCCAAAAGTTTGATATATAAATTTTTTTGCTGGTCTGTGATGTCCTTATGTGAATAAACTTGAAATAGATTCAAAATATTGTTCATTTGAAAACTAAGAGTTGGAATATTGGGGAAATGTTTGATACATCATTACATGGAAAAGACCAGTTGCTAAATAAATATGTACATAAATATGTAATATGTTACATGTTTTTTTAAAAAATTAATCAGAAAAAATGCCTAGAGACAGTCATTAAAATGCTATTGTTTTTCCCTTGATGGTGGGATTATGGGTGGTTTAAAATTTTCTTTTCTGTATTTTTGTTTAATGAGAAAAAAAGTGATAAATATTATTTTTGAAACATTTGATTTAGGTGAAACTCTAGCCATAAATAATTCATCTCTTAAGATGAAGAGAGCCTTGTAAATATAGTTAGTGCAAGAGATATTGTTGTGGGAGAGTATTTGGAGATGGGAAGAGGAAGTCCTCTCAGGTTTTTAATGGATTAAAGAAAGGAAAAGCTTTGCTCTCTGGAGGCTAGCCTCCCAAGCACACTCAGCCTTCAGGAACACCTTCTTCATTCCTAGAAGGAGCTGAAATCATTCCATAGTACTGTTTGGTTTCACCCTTTTATGTATTCATTTATACCTCATTGCAGTCTTGAGAAATAGGCAATATATACGTTGTGTGTAAGAAGACACTAAAGTACATATTCATCCAAACTCACACAGCTAATAAGTGGTAGAATGGTGATGGACACATGCATTCTCTGTTTCTCATCCCTTGCTCTTTTGGTCACAAGTAGGCAGTCCCAAGTGCCTGACACCAAGCACTGAAGCCGATGAACACAGGTTTCCCATGCGAAGGGAGGGAGGGGGTCTGACTGGATGATGAGGGCTATTGATGCTGGTAGGAGACTTGCCTGGTTACACAAAGATGGCAGCTTGGTGGATGGAAGCATGAAGAGGCATGGGGTAGGAAAGGGAAAAATGGGACAGTAATGGATCTCAGGCAGTATGGCCGATAATAGCCACTCTGGCAGTAATGAAAAACAACTGAAAACTTGTCTGTTAATAAAGATAAAACAGGGACCCTGTAGTCTGGGGAGGGAATGGTCTTGGGGCAAGGGCCATCGGATTTCCACACTCAGAATCATCCGTGTCATACTGAAGGCAGGTAGCCACAGGATAACTATATTATGGAAGGGCAAAGAATCGTTTAGTAGTAATTTCTGAGACCTTTGCTGTGCTATAGGAAAGACTGCTGTGACGTCACAATGCTGGCATTGCAGCCCCGTGAGACTTCAGTATCCTGCAAGGACATCAGTATAGCATGCTGAAGACATACCCATAGTTCCTAGAGAGTTTTAGAGCTCTCTGACTAAGGAAGCTAAATATGTGTCCAGTAATATGTTTCCTTTTCCTGTACTTAATTTGACTGGGTAATCTACAGTGCTCTGTGCACTGTCACTGTCTGGCATCAGTGGAATTGCAGATTGGGTGAACTTGGATGGCTAAGGTGATTGGCTAAGACCACCAACACCTTTTACATTTGAGATACTGGGAATTCTGGGGCCCGCTTTACCCACTGTAATCAAGGTCTCCGGATTCCCTGGCCAGGATGCCTTCCCATTTCAGCAGAAACACTTGTTGGTAAGATACACACTTAATCTCAACCAGGAGATTGAAGAACAGTCTTGGCAAGGTATTAAATCTAAAATTTAGTAACCGTCTCAAGGAACATTTCAAATGTCTGGTTTCTTTCAATATAAGATAATATTCTTCTTATGGGATGAGATTGTTTCCATACATATCTTTTAATCACTTGCACTAGTGATTGCACTAGTGATTAATCACTTGCACTAGACTAGAATCACCCATGGTAATTCTAAGCGTAGAATCTAGTACTTGCTGTGTTTTTAGGGTGTGCTGGTCACTGTAAGTGTTCTAGGTGGGAGCTCATTCATTCCCCATGGCAACCTTTTCTAGTGAGGAAACTAAGGTCCAGAAAAGTTTAAGTAGCCCCCGTCTCCCTGCTGTTTGGGAGCAGAGGTGGGCTGTGAACCCAGGCAGGCATTGTGACTCCAGAACTTGCCATCTTTATCACTGTGCTCTACTGCTGAGCCCGGTGGGAGGGTTAAAATATTTTCCATCTCCTGAAGTGAACTGCAAAGGAGTTTATAGAGAAATTCTATTTCATCAGGTCTCATTTTCTTATAAGTCTTTAAAGTCTCAGGTTTTCTTCCAAAATCAGGTTAAACTCAGCAAGGTATTCATGATTATCCATATATCCCCAGGTTGTAGTAACAGTCCAGAGTAAAAACCTTTGGCTCTAAGTAAGTCTCTTCATTGTCTTCCGGAAGTGACCTGTTCAGCCCTTTAGGCTCTTTTCTTCTGATTTTGGGTCCCTCATAACTTGCTCAGCTTCCTGAGCACAGCTCAGATCTGTCCTGTGCACAGGCATTCCTTGACTACTTACATTCTTCCCTAAACTCCGTCACTATTTGTTACTCTACTCATTTTGCCATAGTCGTGTATTGCCATATGTGTACATATTTGTCTTGTACCCAATTTACCATAAAGTTTGAGTAAATTTCCTTAAATTGTTTAACATGCACTTAATGGTGGATGGTGGGGAGGGAGGAGAGAATTTATTGGACAAAGACTTTGTAAGCGAGGCAAGGAAATGTGTGGCAACCTTTGAGATGGTATTTCAGAGAAAAGCTTGGAGCTCTCCTGAGACATCATAGGAACACGCTGACCAAATGTTTTGTTGTTTGCTTTCTCTCCCTTCTTGGGGAAAATAAGGTTTACTCTTTTTTTTTATTCCTCATAAGTAATTATGCCCTTACCATCTTCAGTCAGCCCTGGATAATCGAGAATTCATAAAGCTTTGCCAACTCTAGAATGGTCTTGTTCCCCAAAGGTGAAAACAGCAGAGGTTTTATTGAAAATCATTTTAAAGTTTCATGTGGTTCAAGTTAATAGCTCATTTTTATAAGCAAAAAGAATCATCTGCCAGGAAATAAAGTTATGTTCACATTTAGAAATGAGAAGTTTAAATCACCTGAGAATGCAAAGATTATAAATGATTTACATTCAGAGAGCATCTCCAAATGAAAGTAAGAAATTAACAAATAGCCTAATATAGTAATTTATTCTTGAATTGAGAATTAGCCATCAACACATAATTTTTTCTTTGTATATATGTAGTTCTGAATCTTAACTTTTGCTCTGTTCAAAGTTTTCTAAATCAAGAGGGATCCCATTCTAGAAGAATATCAGATATATTACTAAAATACCCTGTTTCCTCTTTATGGTATACAGTGACCCTTGAACAACATAACATGGGTTTGAACTGCACAGATCCACTTATATGGGGATTTTTTTCAGTAAATACACAATCGGCCCTCCGTATCCCCAGATTTTGCATGCATGGATTCAACTGACCTCAGATGGAAAATAGTACTTTCCATTCTCAGTTGGGATTCTGTGGGTGTAGAGGGCCTACTGTGTGCACTGTTTATGGCGTTTTACATTAGGGGGTTGAGCACCATGGATTTTGGTATCTCCAGGGTCCTGGAGCCAATCTCCTGTGGATACTGAGGTATGACTATACTTAAGTGTTGGGGAGTCCATTTATATGTGAATTCTTGACTGTGGGGGTCAGTGCCCTCAACCCCCTGCATTGTTCAGTGGTCAGCTGAATTTCTCATTGATACTCTCCTTTTTGTCATGTGAAAAATACTTTTTTTCTTTTTGTTATAATTTTTCAAAATTTTGCCTTGCTATTATATCTGCTAGATGTTCGATGATATGTATCTTTTTCCCCCCACAAATCGGAATTTTAAATCATAATTTCCCCCTTATCTTTCCATTTGTTCTTTCTTCCATCTCCAGAGCCATTACATTAAAGCAAGTTACCATTATCTATTTCCTGAACATCTCCAGTTGCCTACACACTGATCTCTTGACATCCATTCTTATGGTTATTATAAATAATGTTGCTATGAACATTTTTGTACAAGTTTCTGTGTGTATGTTTTCATTTCTCTTGGTTTTATATGCCGGGGGTGCCAAAAAATGTATACACATTTTAAGAGATGCTATCTACATGTTACTTTTAGAAGTTGAAATACAGTAGCAATGTGTAGTATGACGTTCACTCAAAAGATGGTGTTAATCAATTGAATGCTAGCGTCACCATGCGACAGGCCGGACAGGTGAAAGAAAATGACGGAAGCACGGTTGTCGTTGCACTTCCACCGAGATGTGAGAGCTTAACCTCGATGAGAATTTTCCAGGACAATGGATAAGACAAATAGGCGCAGTTGAGTTTCCACATGCTCCTGACTTGACACCCCTTGACTTCTACCTATGGGGGACCTTAACGGTTGTGGTGTACCATAGAAAACCAGCTACACTGGTGGTACTTTGGGAAGACATTGAAATGGCATGTGCAGTGATGCTAGTGGACACTTTGGTCAGCGTTGCTCAAGCAGTAGTTCACCGTAATCAGAAGTGTCTGGACGCTGATGGGAACCACTTTGAGCACCTCTTGTAATTGCAGAAGTCAAACGTGACTTGTAGTCATCTTTTGTTATCAGTATATATTGGTATTACAATTTTAATAGTTTTCCTTTCTTAAAATGTTTATACATTTTTTTGTCACCCTCTGTGTGTAGTACCTACCATCAGAATTGCTGGGTCATATGCTAGCTCATGTTTGAAGAACTGCCAGACTGTTTTCCAAAGTGACTGCACCATTTTACACGCTCACCAACAGGGTATGAAGGTTTTACATCGTTGCCAGTACTTGTTTTCTTCAGGTGCTTGTTTGTTTATTCATTTATTTGTAGTAGCCATCCTAAGAGGCATGAAGTGGTATCTTACTGTGATTTTGATTTACATTTCCCTGCTGATTAATGGTATTGAACATCTTTTCATATGCTTATGGGTGATTTATAGATCTTTTGAGAAAAGTCTGTTCCAGTCTTTTACCTCATTTTAATTGGGTTATATTTTTGTTGTAAGAGTTCTTTATATATGCTAGATCTGGTTCCTATGAGATACATGATTTGCAAATTTTTTTGCACATTCTGTGAGCTGTTATTTCACTTCCTTGATAGTGTCGTTTGAAACTTAAAAAGTTTATAATTTTGATGAAGTCCAATGTATCTGTTTTTTTCTTTTGTTATTTATGCTTTTCACACCATATCTTCATTGCCCAATCCAAGGTCACAAAAATTTACATCTACATTTCTTCTAAGAATTTTATAGTTTTAGCTCTTATGTTTAGATCTTGAATCCATTGAGTTAATTTTTGCCACCATCTATCCTTGCCCACTCCCATTAATTTTCCACACAAAGCCAGAATGATCTTATATCAGGCTGTGTCATCCCCCTTCTTAAAGCCCTCAGTAACTTCCCATTATACAAAGAAGAAAATCCAAGCTTTGGCCTGTAAGATGGGCCCCTGGATTTGTGTGCCCCCTGCCCACCTCACCATCCTCAGCTTGTGAATTCTTGACTTGGCCGCCCTATTCTCTGTTCCTGGTTCACTACAGTCTAGCTATGCTGGAGGCCTCAGAGTGGCCCAAGCAGGTGAAGTCGTTTGCTCTCTTAGGACCTTTGCCCCATCTCTGCATGTGGTGACCTCATCCTCAGGTCACCACAATAGTGTCACTTCCTCAGGGTGGCCTTCCTGAGCACCTTTGCCCCAGGTACTCACTGCCAGGGCCCTGTTCCTTAACTCCATGCCTTTCAGGACAGGTCATTCTTTGCCTTTGGTTTACCAGTCTCTCTTCTGCATCCCTTGCTGGAAGGTGAGCTCTGGGCCGAGATTGTCCTTGTTTGCACATTGTTATGTACACATCCCCTGGTACATTGGACACGCAATAAGTACCTGAATGAATGAGGTGCCCAGTTAGATTTAAGGTCTATTTCAGTTGATTATAAAATGAAAGTTTACTTGCTTTATTTATGGCAAATTTATTTGGTCTTCAATTTCTTCTCTGTTTTTCTACATTTTGGTATTTATCCACAGTGGCATGGAGAAGGATGGAAAAGTGGAACTGTGGACAGTTTAACTCACTTGTTTATAAGTAGATACAAAAATTTCATGGGGAAAGTACAGTTTGAAATCATTTACCAAGGTGTTATTTATCTTAGGAACATAATTTTGTTTTAAAAAAGGAATACTTCTAGATAGGAGAAGTTCAGTGTACATTATGGTCTTTTATTACTGTTTCCCCGAAAATAAGACCTAGCTAGACAATCAGCCCAACGTGTCTTTTGGAGCAAAAGTTAATATAAGACCTGGTCTTATTTTACTATAAGACCGGGTATAATATAATATAGTAGAGTATAATATAATATATAATATAATACTGGGTCTTATATTAACTTTTGCTCCAAAAGATGCATTAGAGCTGATTGTCCAGCTAGGTCTCATTTTCCGGGAAGCAGGGTATGTTTTTTTAAGCCATATAAGCCCTTTGTTTTCCTGTATCACTGTAACAAAGTTACCTTACCACAAAACAGACAGGTTTACAACCATTCAACAGTATTGAGGTTAGATTTTAATACTGTCTCCTCTCAACACAATTGATAAAACACTTTGATTGAATTTTCACTTGATTAAATATTCTTAAATAACCTTCAGGTGGGGGAAAGGCTCTGTATTGGCAAAGAGCCTTTGTGCTCTTGGGTATTATGCTATGGCTAACTCTTAAACAGCTGAAATGTAGGTATGTTTATCTTGAGGTGCGCACTGTCATGTGTTGCTTTACCATGAGAGAACATTTCATGAATAGTTTGAGAGAAAGGGCCGGCCTGGTGGCTCAGGTGGTTGGAGCGCCATGCTCCTAATGCTGAGGTCGCTGGTTCGATTCCCACATGGGCCAGTGAGCTGTGACCTCTACAGCTAAGATTGTGGACAACAGCTCTCCCTGGAGCTGGGCAGCCGTGAGCAGCCGGAGGTCGGCGTGGGCTGCTGAGTGCTGCCATTGGCTATTGTGTGCCGCCGTGAGTGGCCAGCAGCCAGTGTGAGCTGCTGTGTGCTGCCATGAGTGGCTGGCAGCCATCATGAGTGGCCGGTAGTTGGCGAGACCTGCCGGGAACTGCTGTGCACGACTGACGCCCAGTGACCGACTGCCTCAGCCGCGGGGAGCGCAAGGCTCATAACACCAGCATGGCCCAGGGAGCTGTGTCCTACACAACTAGACTGAGGAACAACGGCTTGAACCAGAGTGGGGGAGGAGGCGGAAGAAGGGGGAAAAAATAGTTTAAGAGAACAAGAAGAGGAGTGTCCTTATTTGTTTGTTTTTGAAGGCCTAGCTCGATTTTGTTCATTTAATATTTGTCCCTTTTCTGAGACTCTCAGCTTCCAAAACAGATACTAAAGTGTATTCCTAAGTGACACCAAGGTGGAAAAATAGTGTGTGTGTATATATGTGTGTGTGTATGCTCATATATATGTATGTAAATATATATGGCACACTTGAACTGCCTTGTTAGGAATATATTAAAGTTGCCATTAGTGAAAATGCCTCTTCTGTAAAATAGAATTGAAGTTTAGTTTTATTTACTCCATTTATGCATTTCCCCCAAGTTTCTTCAATTGCTTAGATTCATTGAGGACAGATGCCTTTGTTAATGTTCCCATGTTGAATGCAAAAAGCCAATAAATTGGAAACAAAACTGGTTCAAAGATTTGGTTGTTCTTAAATAAGTCAAAACATAAAAGGAAGTGTTGGGATTCACATAGTGGAAAAAGCATCCTGGAAATAAGATTTAATAAGGCAGTTTGAGAGCAAGACGGAGACATATTAAAGCTTTCTTATAGATTCGGCTCTTGGTGGCCTTTAGTGACTACCAATTTCCTTCTGTTTGGGTCAGCAAATTTTAGAACTTTTGATAAATATTATCAAAATATGTTTTTAGAATATTGGGCCCCCTAGGAATAAATAGGATAAAGTTAAAATATGTTTTTGAGCTAATACACAGCTATTTTCTCTTGCCTTTTTCTAAGTTGACCAACTAAAACATTAATAGGTGATTTTGTGGCTTTCGTATTTTGAAACAAATTATCCACATGTATCACATTATACCTTGATTTGACCTCTCCCACATTTGAAGGGAGTTTGGTTCTAGTTCTTAAGCAATGGAAGAAATAAGTTGGATTGCTGGATATTGTTTGGCTTCCACTGTGACGGTATTTTCAGTTATGCTGGTTTCATTTTTCTGATAATACCCTTTTGCATGAATCTCCCCAACATTTACAAAGAATGAGTGCTCACAAGAATTAGCCCTCCTTCGTTACTAACTTTTAAGGATGTAAAGGCACATGTGAAACTCTTCATGCCTTTGGAATTGCGCTTGTACTGCCATATGTAATACTAGTCGTACTTCAGTTTTTGTTTTTCAGTGATTTAATTTGCCACAATAGTGGAAGCTCCAAATCATGTACCTGCTCTTAATTCTGAAGAGACAACCAAAGGGCTGTCCACACTACTTCTGTAACCTCATGGCTCTCTGGCTCGTGTGGGGTTCCTTACATCTTGTCTCTGGTCAACTGCTAAGTCTTATGAGGGCAGAAGTCCATTCTGGATCCCAATTTCCTTAGTTTGTTCTTTCTCTTAGTTCAAGAAATTAAGTTGTGCTTGAAAGTTCTAAGAGTAGCAGCTCTGATATGGGAAAAAATATATATTAAGGCTTGTAGTTAAACAGTTTTTGCATACAGTTATTAAGCCACTTAAATGCTGATTATATGATACAATGCTTACCTCACAGTGTTATTAAGGGATTTAGATAAAGAAAGACATGTGAAAGTATCCAGCTCTATGTCAGCTTATAATTAAAAAGCAGTAACTACCATTTATTGAACGGTGCAATGTGCTAAACACATTACAGTTACTGTCTGGTTGAACCCCCTCAATAACCCTGCAGAGTTGGTAGTAATGTGAACTCCATTCAACACATGAGGAGTTCAGAGAGCCAAGTAATATGCCCAGGGTCACACATCTTCCAAGTGGTGATGTTAGGATTTGAATCCAATATGTGAAAATCCTCGGCATGTAAAACTACTTTTTTACATAATGAAACAGTCATCAAAAAGGCATTTCATTTGCATTTCTTTGAAGACTGGTGAGACTGATTTATCCATTTGTTCGTTAACTGATTGTTTTCTATTTGTAATGTGTCTGGTTATCTTTTGCCCATTGTGTCTATTGGGATCTTTCCCGATTATCTTAGAATTTGCACAAGCTCATCAGGTATTAATTATATATTTACCCCTTCTCCGACCATACTTAAGCAGCAAGTGACATTCATCTTCCAAACTTAACATTTTACACTTGAATGTTTTGATATTGCATTTTTATATGAATAAAAATTTGTCATTTTCCTTTAGGTTTGTTCTGTAAAATACGTTAAGACTTTTATTTAGGGATACTCCCTTATACTGAGGCTTCTTCTTTTTTTTTTTTTTTTGCATTAAGAAACAGTGTAGTGTAGTCTATTATACATGACTCTGTTGTATTATGTGCAAGTTGAATAGTTTCAGTTAACTCTTAGATTTCACATTAGGGAAGCAGATCTGGGGCCCATAACAAAGAATTGCTTTTGTTTTTAAAAAAATGCTATATATGGTTAAACATATTTTTAATCATTTTTTTGTTTTCACATTACATTCATTTTCTACTTGATTACTTTGGGAATAAAAAAACTGTTGATAATAGCCTTGGACTTGAGTTCATGAACTTAGAACATAGTCACCTTTGGTTACAGTGCTCTTTGCAGCAGTCTGATAGATGCCAACCAAGACGTGATGGTGCTATTGAAAATATATCCAATCTTTCTCTCCTCACAGCAAAGTTCCTGCATTTGTGAGGATGATTGCTCCCGAGGGCTCCTTGGTATTTCACGAGAAAGCCTGGAATGCGTACCCCTACTGTAGAACAAGTAAGCCTCGTGCCCGGCAGCCAGTCCCCTGAATGAGGGGAGGGCCTCCCTGTGCCCGTGCCTTTGACAAGGGTGACACCAGGCAGGGCCTTCGGTGGCTTCTCGGGAAGTCACTGCACATGCTGGACAGGAGAGGCTGCATTGGGTTCTTGCCTCGACACTTTTGTGAGGGGCGTGGGTTCATTTCCAGATAACAGTCCTGTGGACGTCTTGCTGACTGCACAGGCTTGCAGGGGTGAGCAAATGAAAGGAATACAGGCACACCTTGTTTTACTGTGCTTACCTTTATTGCACTTCATACTGCCTTTTTTGCAAATTGAAGGCAAGACCCTCCCCCTGCAAAGATTACGACTCGCTTTATTGTGATAGTTGCTTTGTTAGGGTGGTGTGGGAACTGAACCTGCAATATCCCTTAGGTATGCCTTAAAGAAAGGCCACCCACACTCAGAAGTGTCTTCTAGGATAGTTTCAACAGTATTGCCACATAATAGAGGAATATGGCAGACTTCGGAAACAGTTTTCTGTTTGTTAAATTAGTATTACAAGTGATGTTTTTGCTTTTGTGACATTATTCCTTTTGCCATTATTTTAAAATTAGAATACTGAGTCCATAATCTTAATGTATCTTATAGTATGACTTGTGTAAAAACTCTTTTGCAAACAAACTAATGTTCTGTTTTCAGGTAGTTTAATCTTTGTGATATTAAATATTGTGACAAATTGTTTTGACTTCAATTAATATTATGAAATTTCCCCCCGCCCCCCCTTTTATTGCCTACCTGTCCATTGCACCTCAGTTGTAACGGTGAGTAAAATGCTTTTTGTGTCACATACTCTTCATCTTTAAACGGTGCTTTACATAGTAATTATTTTCGGGTGTTCCTTGCCTTTTTATTAAAACTGACCACTGCTGCATGGCTCCTTCTCTGTGCTGTTTCCAGCAGCCCACACTCCCACCTCATGTTCCCAGTGTTAATCGCTCTTTCTAGCCTGTCTCAAAATCTCCCTGTTGACTTAATTTTGCTTCTGCTACTTCCTTTGAATGTCAGATTTCTCACCAAACCTCACAGCTTCTTTAATATTGGCCCTGTATACTGCATGACAAGTAGGGTTGTGTAAATTATTTAAAAGCAGGCAGCATTTGGGTTGCTTGACAAGTCTATAAAAATAGGTAGCTAATGATTGTGTCACTTGAGGATCAGATTTGTAGAGTCAAAACATGGGTGCTTATGCTGGGGAAGGTTCCTGCAGACATGAACCCTAAAGAACCGGTGAAAGATCACTGTCATTTTGCTGTTGTGTTTTCTGCAGAATGAATATATGAAAGATGATTTCTTCATTAAAATTGAAACATGGCACAAACCAGACTTGGGAACATTAGAAAATGTAAGTTTCACCTCTGGGCTTTCAGTGCAGAAGCGCCTGGAAACGAGAATGCTGTAGTCCATTTTGTCATCACCAAAGTGATGCCACGGGCATTAGACTAGCACCTGGCCACCCCAGGGTGTGTCAGACTGCAGAGAAGCAGGCGAGCAACCAGAAACAAATGGGCTTTCCCAGTTAGTCCTCTTTCCTCTTGCCTTGGTGTGCAGACTTTGGTGAGGTTGCTTTTTTTTTTTTTTTTTTAAATCAGCCACTCTTTCTCTGGGACAGACAACACAGATTAACAAAATTCCCCAAACCAATTTTAGTCATTAAATTTTAGATTTCTTTCATCTTTTCATCTCTGTGTATTTGTCAGAGCTGCTCTCCATCGCAAAACTGGTTGCTTTAATTTTCACCTCTATTCCACTTAGTTGGGATATGGGTTGATGTCAGAGAAATGGCCAAAAGGCAGGAAAGAGAAGGTACTTTGAATAATGTACAAAAATGTTGACAGGCTCTTGATTTTTACAAGTTGGTGCACATTTATCCCTAAAATAAATTGCAAGAAAATCAGGACTCATTGTAATCATTAACTTTTGGTCAGCTTGTCATGGAACTTGGGGGGGGGGGCATCTAGTATATAGGTTGATGCCCTTTGGCCCAGTGGTTCTCAGAAATATGGTCCTTGGACCAGCAACCACGTCTGTGAACTTGTTAGAAATGCAAATTCTCAGGCTCCATCCCATACCTACTGAATTAGAACCTCTGGGGATGGGGCCGAGCAATTTTTTTGGTGTACATATGAGAACTACTGTTCCAACCTTATGACACACTGTTAAATAGGGAGAGTAAGTTAATGGTAATTGTGGTCGATGCTGTTTTTACTATGCTTTTATTTTATTGGTGCCAATTAGTAGAACTTTTGTATTATAATTTATAGTATTTTGACTTGAGTTTTTCTTCCAGGTGATCGTTTGATATTTCATGTTGTTTTTCCATAGTAACTCTAAAGTTTAAAGTAATTGAGATGATTTAGTATGCTTTAGTCTGTGTATGATTTAATCTGCTGTTTTCAGCTTTCAAATGGGTATAACTGGCAGTTTTTAAACAATTCTTAATTGGTTCATAGATGGAATTTCAGAAATAAATGATTGAACAACATGAAGTATAGAGGAGTTGACATTGTACTGAAACTGAATAGCTTTAGGATAATCAGATTCAGGAGATGTTTAAGAACATGCAGTGCAGCTTCTTGAAATCTAATTATAATGTCACTTTATGTTTGTCTGGAATTTGGAGGTTACAAGGACTTTGTCATGTATCATTTGGGTTAAACATGGGTCAAATACATTATGTTAAATAAATCATCTCTAAGGACTACCAGAAAATAATGGTGACAGATTTCTGTTAATTTGGCAGCATCCTCACCCCCACCTATCCCCTTATTATTTAGGGCTTCAGGGGGTAACAAAGGATTTCTAGATCGTTCTAGGCTTTAGACAACTAACTTAATGAAATGGCAATTTGGATTTTTTATTCCTCATAATGTACTCTGACAAACTCAAGGTAAACATTATATTTATGTAAGTGTAATAGTTTTGCCTATCTAGAATAGTCTACAGTTTATGTTGTTTTGTTTCTCTGTCACTTACAGGTACACGGTTTAGATCCGAACACATGGAAAACGGTTGAAATTGTCCACATAGATATTGCAGATCGAAGTCAAGTTGAACCAGCAGTAAGTACCATGTACTGTTCGATGCCATTTTAACCTGTTGCCTCTTACATCTAAAAATTATTTTCTTTCTTTCGTGTATGGCCTACATTTCTACACTTAAATGAGCCTGGAGCTTGGGTCTGGGTCTGGGTCTGGGTCTGGGTCTGGGTCTGTGCAGCAAAGACCAGAGAATAGAAGACAAGGTGATTCGCTTTTTGTATGGTTTTCACCTTTGCACAAGTGATCCCTTTAAGAAATCTCAGTGTACCGGAGATGTGTAGAGGTTTTAGAGGTTTGTTTTCATTGGGGGCAAACAGTGTTTTACAAAAGAATTCTCCCTTGAGCTTCTTTAAGAAATGTGGGTCTCTTATATTTTTAAAGTGTGATTAAGAAAGCAAAAATTTACATACAAATTTTCAGTGACTCAGGTAGGCCTAAAGTTGTCATTTGTGGAAAATGATTGATGGCAGAACATCTCAATTTAAAGGCAGTGTAGCTTTCTAGTTTGAGTCTTACTAGATGTAAATATTTGTACTCTAGGCTTTTGACTTAATAAAAAAAGATTTTTTTCCAAGAGTGTAAAAACCTTTATTTCACCATTCCCGTTTCCATCCCCCACACACCAAATTAAGACCCTTGTATTACTTTGCTACAGTTGGTAAATATTATGAATATTAACTCAGTTCTTATGGTATGCTGGGTGCTGTTTTGGTTTTGCAGGGCCCAGCTGTGGATCTTTTGCATGTTAAGACAGCCAGTGACCCTCTTCCTGCTAGTCTAGAGAGCTAAAGCTTTGAGTAGCCTGGCATCCCTTCCTTTGTCCTGGTAACGCACAGCATGTTCAGTTAGCATTTCATTTCATAATCTTTCCATTTCATTTTTGGTATTTCTTCCCTGAACTTTAGCATTATGGTAAGCGGAACAGAAATAACCCAGACACTAAATGTGTTACTTTGCTGTTGAAATTTACATGTAAACCTAAAACAAAGGCCCCCGACCTTTTCTCAGAAATCACTGGGGTTGGGACTGCCAGTGGTGACCCTCTGTTAGGCTGGCTCCTGTTCTGCTGGGGCCCCTCCCTAATGAGAAGTGTGAGCACTGATGAATGACCCTTGTTATAGAAGTTTTGAAATTTTAGTTGTGCTATGATTTGAAGTTATTTCAATTTTAGGGATAGTTCTGCCTTTGAAATTATATAGGAGTTTTTTTCGTTTGTTTTTGTTTTTTTAAAGATTTTATAGGGGAAGGGCAACAGGACTTTATTGGGGAACAGTGTGTACTTCTGGGACTTTTCCAAGTCAAGTTGTTGTCCTTTCAGTCTTAGTTGTGGAGGGCACAGCTCAGCTCCAGGTCCAGTTGCCATTGCTAGTTGCAGGGGGCGCAGCCCACCATCTCTTGAGGGAGTCGAACCGGCAACCTTGTGGTTGAGAGGATGTGCTCCAACCAACTGAGCCATCCAGGAGCTCAGCGACAGCTCAGCTCAAGGTGCCGGTTTCAATCTTAGTTGCAGGGGTCGCTGCCCACCATCCCTTGTGGGAGTCAGGGATTCGAACCGGCAACCTTGTGGTTGAGAGCCTGTGCTCCAACCGACTGAGCCATCTGGGAGCTGAGTGGCAGCTCTTTGACTTCCTTCTAGTTGAGGAGGGCACAGCTCGCTGGCCCATGTGGGAATCGACCTGGCAGCCCCGTTGCTCAGAGCTCACGCTCTAACCAACTGAACCACCCATCTACCCTAGGACTTTTTTTTTTTAATCCTCAGAAGTGAAATGAACTGTTTTAAAAACAATATGCAAATGTCTGTATTGCCCTTTGATTTCACTTGGTATCTTTTCCAGCCATGATTTATTGTATGTGCAAGAATGGTGGTAGGAAGAAAAATCCCTGGGAGTGAGTAATGAGTGAGTCAATTAATGGCTAGGTCCGGGTAGCTTACATGCCTGGAGCAGCAGGTCACAAGATAATAACAAGCAGCAGTACGGTATACCGGGGTGGGGTGTTCCGGGGAAGGCATTCAGATTACATGGTCAATGGTTGGAAAAGTTGGGCTGGCCCAACAAAATGGTCCAGTCTTGTGGCTCATAGGTTTGTATTCCATGTTCTCCAGCAGACAGGGCACCTTTGGTTTTGCTGAGTAGGTTTTTGTTCTTGTTCTGAGGCTAAAATGGGCTCTCAGTCAGTGTTTGCAGGCACCGATGCAAGTTGTAAGAACAGGTAAGGCGGATTATGAAGAATCCTGGAGGTCCTTTTCCCCATTCCTTCCATCCCAGCATAACCTTCAATAGGAGAGAAGGCAACGCTGGCCTCAGATGCATGACAGCAGCACCTGAGATAGGTGCTCCAGGTGGAGTGCTGCACATGCAAAGGCTGAGCAAGTGGTTCTCTGAATGGAATGATGTTTGAGGAAGAAAGATAGTGAAAGAGAATGGACGAGGCCCAAAGGAGGAGGGTATGCATTGTGAGTCCGTGGAGCTGTGACTAAGAACATACATTCTAAACAGATTGTCTTCAGATTCAAATTCTGAGGTTCTGCCACCTGCTGGCTCTTCATTGGTGGACTGGTTACTTACCCTTTCTGTGCCTGTTTTACCTTGTGTAAAATGGAGCTAATTATCTCACAGCATTAAATGTGAGTACTTAGAGCAGTGCCTACTTTAATAAATGTTCACCATTATTGTCATTATTGGCTATAGTTGTGTAGGAATTCTGAGAATCTGTTCACACCTAGCATTGTTTAGGGATAATGTTCAAATATGTATGTGTGGTTTTGTTTTTCAGTGTTCGTAGCTCCTGTTTTCCAAGTTATATTTTTAGTAAGATAATTTTTTTATTGATTTATAGTACTTTTTTATTGTGACAAAACACACATAACATAAAATCGAATCTACCATTTCAGTCATTTTAAAATTTACAGTTCAGTTGCCTTTAGTACTTTCACAGTGTTGTACAACCATCACCACCATCTAGTTCTAGAACATTTTCATCATCCCAAACAGTCACCCTGGACCCATTAACAGTCACCCCCTCCTGCTCCTTCCTCCCACTCTTTGACTGTTATTAATCTGGTTTTTTTTCCCTTTGGATTTACCTATTCTGGATATTTCATATAAATGGAATCATAACAATATGTGCCGTTCTTTGTCTGGCTTCTTTTACTTTAGCATGTTTTTAAGGTTCATCCACATTGTTGTATGTGTCATTACTTCATTCCTTTTTTGTCTGTCTGGATAATATTCTAGCGTATGGATATACCGTGTTTTATTTATCATTTCATCTATTGATGAACATTTGGGTTGTTTCCGTCTTTTGGCTAATGTGAATAGTGCTACTGTGAATATGTGTGTCACAGTAGCTTTTTGTTTGTGTTTTCTCAGTTGTGGACACTAAAAGTACAACTGATGTCATGTAGGAATTCTCAGACCTTTTGGCAGAAAAAAGGAACCCCAACATGCACATTTTTTGCTATGAAAGGGGAAAGGGAACTCTTTGTGGTGGGAAGCTCTGGTGCCCTTGACAGTTTTTAAGCCTGGTGGTGAGGAGCGGAGCATTGCGCTGCCCGGGGGTATGTGAAGGCAGAGGAGGGCATGTGGAGGGGGGAGAGTGGTGGTAGGGCCTGGCACCTATTCCACCAAGGAGATGGGCAGGAGACCTAGTGGGCCAGGGACTCTACTCTGGGTCTTTTCTTCTGCACATCCTCATCTGCTCACTCTGCTGGCACACACAGTTGCCCTGACACTCCCTTCCGGTTCCACCTCGTCTGCTTGGCCTTGACTAGTTAATGGTTAGTGTTTGTCTTAGGATTAGCTTCTGCTGCAAACACCTGGACCATCTGGCCATCCCTGCTTTTTACCAGATCCAATTTGATTTTCTGTTGAATTAATTTGTTCATTTGATTCCGCTCTTTTATGTTCTTTGAAAATCCTACTCCAGGGTTTTGAGAAAAGGAAGCTTTAAGAATGTAGTCCCAATTCTAAAAGGGCAGTGTTATAGCGGTCAACAGGTGTCTCGTAGCTACTTAGTCTGTGCTGCGCGTAGCCCTACTTTAGCTATCCATTGTTGGTCTAGTACTACCCTCAAGAGGTTTACAATCTGGGTGAAACAAGCCCAATACAGTGAAATAGTTAACAAATGGCAGAGGCTTAGGCATGATTCAGAGCACTGCAGTATTTCAGAGGAAAAAAACCACACTATATGTGAGGGTGAAGATCTGAAAAGACTGAATGGAAGAGTCGTAACATGACAGTGTGCAAATTTTGATGGGGGGGCAGTTCACCCCCATTCTCATTTCACTTTTCCTTCTTACCCTCTCTTTCCCTTCCAAATAGAAATTGAACCTCAGAGGGAAGGATCTTTGTACTGTTAACCATTGTCTCCCCCAGCAACTAGATAGCACCCGAGATGTAGTAGGTACTCGTGAATGTGTGTTGAATCAGTGAGTGAATTGTAGGCAAACAGAAGTGAAGGTACCGTGTTTCCCCCAAAATAAGATCTAATTGGACAATCAGCTCTAAGGTGTCTTTTGGAGGAAAAATTAATATAAGACCCAGTCTTATTTTACTATAAGACCAGGTATGATATAATGTAATATAATGTAATGTAATGTCCGGTGTTATTTTACTATAAATAAGGGTCTTGTATTAATTTTTGCTCCAAAAGACGCATTAGAGCTTATTGTCTGGCTAGGTCTTATTTTCGGGGAAACACGGTACATGTGCATTTTCCACCACTGAGGGAGAAGCTGGAATCATTTTTACAGTTGAAGGGAATCTTGGCTTCCTAGACCTGGTTGCTTTCAGACAGTGCTTTGTGTAATCCTGGGTTTCTTGGAGCCCACTCAGGTGGTCAGGATGGAGCGACTAAAACATGGGGCTGAGGAGTTCCCTCTCCAGCATTGTTCTGCTTGTCTGACATTAGTCTTCACCATAAATTTACTTTGAACACACAGTTCTGCAGCTACAGAAAATTTGGTTTCAGGGCTAAACTCGCTGTTTTACAAGTGAGGAAACTGAAACCCAGATAAACTAGTTTTTCTCAGGATCATTTAGCTAATGCCAGAAGTGGAAATTCTGACTCTCAATCCAGTGAGTGTCCTTTCCACTGACTTGATCCCTTGAAGCAGAGGCCCCGCTCTGTCCCTCTCTGAAAACACTCTTCCTCGCCTCAAACTGGTCTGCCACGGACCACGTTCTGGGCTTTCCTGTCCTGGCACACTGCTTGTTCTGGCCTCCCTTCTGGGACTCCTCTCTCTGCAAAACCTGTGTCCTGTAGGATCTAGGTCAGATTCAGCGTCCCCCAGGACCTCTGTTGGAAACAGTTTTCCCCTCTGCTGAATTTCAGCTCTTGTTCATTTCATTGATGTGTCTTATTTTCTATGTTCAGGAAACCATCCCCTTTTCACAGAGTGGGCACTTTATAAATATTGGTTGAATGATGAGCTTGAGGATAATGATGAAACTAACCTATGTGAGTCAAGAAATTGTGTGAAATCAGTTGGAAGTCGATTTGGTAATATCTGGGGTGGCAAGGGGCGAGGAAACAGGCACTCACCCGTGTTGCCTGAGGGAGTATGAATCAGTACAATTTGTGTAGCAGAATTATAAATGTGCGTGCCCTTGGACCCAGCAAAATTCCACTCCTAGGAATGATCCTATTCAGTATGAAGTGACAAATGTATTAATGTGAGATTGGAAACAGTCTGAAGTCTGAATGTCTCTTCATCAGTGAGGAACTGATTAAACCCCTGATGGAATTCAGTACAGTCATGAAAAGGGAGTGAACTCTATTTGTACTGATATGGAATCCTTTCCAAGGTACTGTGGGGAGAAAAAGATAAAGAAGCATGTGTATGATATGCATCCATCTGTAATATTGTAAAAGGGAGCAAAAGGATTTCTGTACGCACTTACTTGCTTATGTGTAGACAGCCAAGAAGACTGTAAGACAAGTGGTAGTGATTCCTTATGAAGGAGGGGTGCTAGAAGGCTGGGGCACGGGGTGGAAGAGTCGAGATCCAACAGATATGTGCAGTGGATTGAGGGGATACCCTCCTCACTAAATGTGCCAGTTTTCTATTGCTGCATGACAAATCACCACAAATTTAGTGGCCATGTAATGTAACCTAATCAAAGGAATGAGAGCCATCACCTTTGCCATCGTGTGTTGGTTGGAAGCTAGTCATAGGTTCCACCTGTATTCAGGAGGTGATTACAAGATTGTGATTCATTGTGGGGGTCATATTAGGGCATTTTTACCATACCATCAGTTACTAGTACTTAAAACTTGTTTTTCAAGGATTAAAGTGACACCAGAATTGGGAACTTTGTAACTATGAAGGGGCCCACAAAGTGGGATTTCAATAGGAAGATGTTCTGAAGGTGTGGTGATCTCTCAAAGTTCGGACTGTGTGATTCGCCCAAAGGTTTTAGTCTCAATCTGACTTAACTCATTGATTTTCGTTGTTTTTCATGAACTCCGGTTTTTCTTGTACGAGCTAATTTTTCTAAAAACTTCTTAAATGAATGAATTTCTTTCCTTCATATTACTTGCTTTTAAAGAAATAAAAACAGTTAATTAGTAACTTTGAGAGGATAAGTAGCCAAGTCTCCTCCTGAATCAGGACAAAGGTTAAGTAGGTAGTTGGGATTCAAGAAACCTACAAGTTGGGAGATTGGATCTTGACTCCACCTGGTGGGGGTGTTCAGTCATTGCAGGTGATTGAAAACAAATAGCCCTAAACATTTTAATTCAGAGTGACTGTTGATTGCTTTTACGGTTTAACTCTCTGCTAGGTTGCTACCGTGTTTTCCCGAAAATAAGACCTAGCTGGAGAATCAGCTCTAGTGCATCTTTTTTTATACTATCTATACTATGTTATACTATATATAATATAATATATAACATATATATTATATATATATTATACTATATATACTATAATTTAAATATAAAACCGGGTCTTGTATAATATAAGTCTGGGTCTTATATTAATTTTTGCTCCAAAAGGTGCATTAGAGCTGATTGTCCAGCTAGGTCTTATTTTCGGGAAAACACGGTAGTGTCAGACAGCTTGTAAACCATTCTTGGAGATTTTGCTGTTTTTGGTTGTGCTTATGAACTGTACTTTACCATGCATAGAAGGGATGTGATTAGACCCACAGTGTAACTCCATACTTGGGTGGATGCTTTGGCATATTTACATAATTGAAGGGAAACATTGTCACAATAGTTCTAGGAACAGGATTTATTATAAAAATCTGTCATAAGATTCAGGCAGGGTTACAGAGTAATTTGCTACAGGAATCATATATATTTAAATATATTGAGTTACTTGGTTTTTTTGTTGATGACTTATGGAAAGGCTGTTTGGGACTGTTAGTATGGCCACTATTCTATGTAATTTTCTAGAAGATACACCATTGCCTAATGAAACAAGCAGAGCAGTTTGGAATTTCTGCATAAATTTCCCCACACAATTTCTTTTGGCTACCATACAGGATAGATTTCCTGTTTCAGGGGAAAGAGGTGTTGTAGTGAAGTGTTAAGATGTTATATCCTCTAGAAAGGAAGGCTCCTTCTGCTTGGCGTTCGTGCAGCCACCAAGCACTCTGTTAGCTGCAAACATACCCCCTTGCTCCCACCCTCTCCCCCATTTAAAAATCTAACCCAGGTGTCACTCCTGAAAAGGCTACCTCAGTAAATTGGGTACCTCTGGCGGGCCTGACCTGTACTCATTATCTCTGTTTGCCAGGACCTACCAAGATGCTCAGTACTAAGCCTAAAACAGAGTGAACTTTTTAGTAGCAGTTTGAAAGATCAAAGAGAATCTGCAGATTTTTTTCCTTGCTAAAAAAAAAAAAAATTGGAGGAATTGAAGTTTTTATCAATTGGAGGTATTGAAGTATTTATCATTCAAATATTGAATGAACAAAATGCTACTTTAGTTCCTTTTTTATTAATTCGACATGGTGAAGTATGTATGATGTGTATTTAATTCTAAAAATTCTGTCATTTCTAAATGAGCAAAATCTGTCAGATTAAAAAGTGTTTTAGTTAGATCTGCTGAATTGTAATAGTAGTCAAGGTATCGAGAATAAAACACCAGAATATAAATTTTAAAGTTTTTTTTTAATTTCTAAAGTTGTCGTTGATACATAACCACATTAAAAAGTTGAGAATTCTTTAAATGTCCTGATGAAATGCACATGCATATCTCAGCTTATTTCCAAAACATACACAAACGAGTCAGTTGACATCTGCTGCTTCTTTTTTTTTAAGGTATGAATTTGAATCTGGTCCCTTTTAATCATCTCCAGCACTTTGTCTAAGTAGCTTTCCATGATTTGTATACAAAAGTCCATTCCCAGGAGAGGAAGACTCTTTAAAGTGTAAGCTGAAGTGTACACACGATTAACATCAGAGAGACCCTTCGTTTTTGGAAGTAATTTGAAAGAAAATGAGCTTTTCTTTTTTTTTAGAAGGAAGAAATTGGAACCACATTTTTAGGTATTTGTGTGTAACCAGAAAGGGTTGTAGCAGCCTTCTTCTATAGTATATGCTTCCTTTGTAACGCATGCTATAAGACTATAATTTCCAAATGTATTTTAGTAGAAATATTTAATTCAAATTTTTAAGGCTCACAGATCTAAAATTGATACAGCTTAATATACATTTGTTTTTTAAGTGTCAGTAATAAGCAAATATTAATGATATGAAAGTATTAAATTGGCAGATTTAGTTTAAAAGTATAGATCTATTTCATATTAAAATGCAGCAAGTTTAAAGAGGGAATAATTTTTTTCCCCTCATGCTTCAGCATGTTGGAGTGATGAGAGCTTTTCCCCAAATGAGGCATTTTGAAAGGAAGAGTTGCCCAGTTTTGTAATTACAGTAGTGTTTCACTGAAGATGGTATTCCTTAAAGGAAGAGACACAAGCTAGAAACTCATGTGCTTTGTCCTGTGGTACAGAAAGGGTGTGCAGGGCATGTCGTGCTCTGATTGATGGGTTCCTCCATGGGGACTTCCCAGCAAAGCTTGAGGGGCCCTTTCAGTGTGGAGGACCCAGGGAGCTGGTGCTCTTCAGATAAAGCTCAGATTTCATTCATACTGCTTTTGTCCTTTAACCCCCTATGTCCCAGTTGTTACTGCCACATCCCCCTCTTACCTGCCTGTGAGTATAATCGCCACGTCGTGTTTATCCCAAATTTCCCTCCTTTTTTCCTGGTCCATCTTCCCATTTGCACATGCCCCCCCCACCCCAGAGCGTGGTAGGGACGGGGTGTGTCTCACTGTGGGCTTAGAGCCCTACAGCCACCCTGCAGCCCGATGGCCTGCGTCTCATAGGCAGATTTCTCTCCCTGGGCTGTGGTCCTTGGGCTGTTGCCACTGCCGGACTCTGAGCTGCTCTGTGCCTCTCTTCTCACAGAACAGTTTTGCTGTGCAGCTTTTTCAGCAAGAGCTTCTGGAGCAGAATAAGACTCCATTTACTAACCACAGTTCTTTTCTTGCTACCCCAGCAGACACAGGCACTCCTGAGGGAGAGGATGGGCTCCTGATAAATCTGATCCTACTACCAGTACCTGGCATCACCTCCATTCATTACAGCTCACTCAGCCTCTCCCCCTCTTTGGTTTCTTTTGAGGAACCCCCCGCCCCCCTTGGCCATGAGACAGAGTCTGTACATGTGTGAATCCCTGTTGTGGGCCGGATCTACCATTATCTGAACACTCCTTGGAAGTTAAGAGATTCTCTTTAGGTAGGGCCCTTGCGGCCCTCTGGGGAGCATGGTGGCTAGGATTCCTGCAAAAAGGCTGGAGCTCCTTTCCATTCAAGCAATGTGGGCCACAGGCAGCTTGTTAGAAGTGCAGATTCTTACTTAGCTCCTGGAGGTGGCTGCTCAGGGCTGTCTACCCAGCTCTCCAGGTGATACCTGTGCATGGTCACACTTGAGGTGTGCTCCACTACACTATTGATGATGAAGATTGTAGAATGGGCACCCTTCTCTAGGTTTTTGGCAGCAGAAATCTCAGTTGGAGGCCATGGTCCAAAACATTTTTACTAAGGATTTTGAGCCCAGGGAAGTGCTGTAACTTTCTCTGAGCCAGGGAGCCAGGACTCAAACACAGGACTTTATCTTTCTAGACTATCTTCTTACTATGTGATGTTCCTTCCTTTGTAATATGTTGATTAAGAGCATTCTTAGTTTATTTAAAACAAACAAGCAACTGCCTGCTCTTCTCTTCCGTCCACTTCCCCAGTCCCCCGAAATAGCAGTTTTCATCAGTGACCTGGTTACCCCCTCCCATAACTGCTGAACTCTGGCATACTTTGAAATTCGCATATGTGCAATTAGAATGCAAGGATTGGAGCCCTAGATGTCTTTTGGTGTGGGTATTACAGCGAACACCACTCCTGCGTTTTCTCCTGTGTTCATTTAGCAAGCGTTTACTGGACCTCGGTATTCGCTCTGTGGCAGTACGGTAAATCTTTTTCTAGATAAAGGAATAATTGTCTGCAGAGAGTGCAAGATTCTTAACCAATGGACACATTCAAGTATTTCTAAATGACTTTGGAGTTTCCTCCGTCCAGCTGTTGCTTGTGTAGTATGTCAGTGTTGCGTGCCCCTCCTCCAAAGGGCTTTTTTCTCATCTGATAAAGACCAGTGCTGGGCTCCAGACAGCAGTCAGTCTGGATTCAAAGGCTGACTAGAGCCGGGAGGTTTGGAGTGTTGGGGGTAATTAGATGAGGACCCCCTGCTCATTTAATTTACAAGACAATAATGGGGTTGTTGGGCCCTGCTCAGCCCGTGGTAGAAGTCCCAGGATCGTCTTTGTAAGGATTGTAATGTCAAAGAAAATGAATGAAAGTTCGTGCTTTTTGCTTGTTCTTTCTGGCGGTGACCATTGTTCTTTGGTGATGATCCATTTGTTTGGCGAGTATGTTTTCATAGGCAGCAGAAATATGCGAAGCAGTACCTGATTTTCTGAAATTCTGGCTGCCTTTGAAAACAAACACACAGCTTTTCCATCCATTTATCTGTTTTCACTTTGAACTGCCAGTCCGTCACTTGAGTGTTGAACAATCTGACACTTTTTAATTATTTTAAACCACGAGTGTGTATTGTTTTAAAGTTACTGCCCTTTTTAAAGATACCTTTTCCTAAATGTCAGCTTTGGAAAGCTGATGAAACTTGGTTTAATTTATTTAGGCCTGTAAGTTTTGGTCACACCTTAAGCAGTGCTTGTTTTCTGTGCTCGAGGAAGGATTCAGGCCTATCATTTCTTTTGATCAGACATTCTGTGAGACACTGCCCAGATGTTATACATTTGAGTAGATAGATAGTCTTGGCAACATATGCTTTACTGCACTGCCTTTAGAAAAAAACTTCATAATTTTAAAGAAATGTAAAAATCATATGCTTTTCAAATCATCTTTATAAGATTAAATTTTTTTCTCTTTAATTAAAAACACGATGAAATTTGTCTGGAAAAAGTTAAAAATTGGATCAGACCACGTGAAATTGCTAATATTTGTCAGCTCTTGAACAACAAAAATAACCTTTTTCTAATGGGTCAACCTAGTAGATCTTTTGAATTAACCTTTGGTAGATGACAATTTGAAATGGTCAGCACTGACCGTGGCTCTCGTTTGTTCTCGCTCAACAGCTTTCAGAAAGCTACTGCATTTTCCATGTTACTTTTGTTCTAACTGTTGCCTCTTCTTATGAAGGGTTTTCTGCTTCTCAGAGCTGTGCAGTGGCTACCCAGTTCTTTAGCCCTGAAAAGAGCTTTTGTTTTGTTAGAAGTCTGTGGCTGAGACCCAGCGCGTCAGAGGAGATGTGGTTGCCAAATGCTTCTTCACTTGTTCTCTTTGGTGTGAGCAGACACTCACTCTAGTAGTGTACCTCATCCCTTTGCCATTCAAATGAACCTAGACATTCATTTCTATCTTACAAGTCTGTAGCTTGTCCTCGGTGTATGTCTGAGAGCCTCAAAAGCTCTTTATCGAAGAGGGTGCGAAACAGAGGTGAGAATTGTGACCCAGCACTAAGTTGTAACAGTAGCCTCCTTGAACTCAGGAACAAAACAGAATAACTCAAATACAGGTTTTGAGGTAGCAGTGATTTTGCTTTTGCTGAAAAAATTTCCACTTGTCAGATGCTTGGCTTATCTCACCTTTTCTATGCTGTGAAACAAACCATTCTCAAGATCCTTTTTGTAGTAATAGAGGTTTTTTCCCCTCATCCTCAAAGACATAAATAAATGTTAGCATGGCTCTTATTAAAAGAAATGTAAAAATGTTTCACACTTTCTTCTGCTGACTTACATGGTCAAGTAATTTCGGAACACTTAAAATATTTGCATCCAGCAGGGGATGTGGAGAATGTCCCATATGTTTGAAGACATAATTGGATGGCAGTGCCCTCTGGTGGGAAAATAACATATTGCTTAATTCATGTTTGCTTAAATCTTAGCAAGTATTTTTAAATTTCTCTTTAAAATCTGCCTTTACAAGCATATTTTGCACAGAACTCTTTTCTCTAGAATCCACTATTAATGTTTATTTCTAATCTGTTCCATCTTTTAAAAGTAAAAAAGTATTTATGATAGGATGTTTAGTAGAATCGCTCCACTTCCTGACTGAGGAAAAATATTCTCTGGTATGTTAGAAAATGTTTGTTTTGTTTTGTTTCGTGTTTAGCAGCTAGTGGCAGATGTCTTTAAAGAAATTAACTCCAAGGAGAGTTTAAACTTCATTTCTTAGAATAATCCCATTTTCAACAATCTAAACTCTTTCTTAGGGAAGGTTCTCTAAGCTGAGATCCCTTCGGGTACTTAAGTCTTATCAGTGATAAAGTGTAAATTACACCACGTTTGCAGTCAAGTACAGTGGTTGGCCTGGGTGTCGACAGAGCTGCACCTCAGGCCCACTTCTGCTGCTCAGCCGCAGTGGACTTGGGCAGACGATTTCTCTTCCCCAGTCCCAGTGCTGATAGGAGTAGGGTTACCTGGGAGAACGTGTGTGCCTGGCACATAAGTAAGTTCTCCAAAAAGAGCAAGAATGATGCTGCTTGTCATATTTTGCTCTTGTTGTTTTAAACAAAAAAATTTCAATTTTTTTTCGCAGTTAGTTCCTATTTAATGTTTATTGAATTCATGCTATGGGTTAAATGGGGTCCTGGGACTTAGGAGCTTCTTTATCTGAAGGGCAGGCAGATCATGAACCAACAAGGACATTTTACTGGAGAGGGCTCAACCTGTGAATTTTAAATAGAACTTGCCCCCCAATTTTAGTTTAAGGAATTTGATATAATATATTCTAGGCTCTACTGTCATTTAAAGAAGTAAATGTATTTTGTGCTAAAACTTCCCTAAACATGTTACTTACATTTCAGGCATATATGACTTAATTTTAAAATATGTGATGTTTAACAAGCACTTTTAGCAAAATTGACTTATGAATATGTTAAAACATTTCATTGGTGTCAAGAGTTTAAAATAATCTTCATTTTTAAATGCTATAATAAATATATAAACATACAGTAATAGTAAATATATTACAGTAATAATTATATTGAATATTTGTGCATGAAACACAGACTTACCCAAATCAGTAGCCCACCTACCCTGAGGAGTAGTCCAGCAGCCCTGGACTATCCAGGAATCCCCTTTCCACCCCCAAGAACTTTCTCCTTTTTGCTTCACCTGCCCGTCTCATGGGGAGCACAGTTATTTTGGTTTTCCTGCTGGGTTGTAGAATATGGAGTCTGTCAAGTCAGCCTTTTGGTTGTAACCTCTTTTCATGGCTGAAATCTGATTTCTTTCTCTCTTAATTTGTAACCTTCCAAAGGCTTTTAGGGTCTGCCTTCATAAACATGACATTGTTGGAGTTCTCTGGCTGTGATATGGATGAGAAAGAATGGAAGAGACAATTGGCCTAGTTGTACTCTAGCTTAGCAGTGCTCTAGGCTGTAGCCACCTTTTAGCATAGAGCTCTGACAGCCTTTGCCCCCCTTCTCTGCCCACCATTCTCACCCCATCCACAGCCCCGACCCCCGGTCTCTATGCAGGGTCTCTATGAGATTAGAAAGATTACAAAAAAGTGTTCTGTTTGGGTGTGTAGGTTTGATTATATTTCTCAGTTCTCAATGCAGTTGTTTAAAAATTCAGCTTTTAGGATTCATTGGTAGAAAGCCAGTCAGGATTAACGAGAGGGATGAATTAGAGAATATTTTGTAATGCAGTTTTGTTCCTCTGAGGTACATTCAGTAGCAGAAACTACGCCAACAAGTTATTGACAATTAGTGGTCCTTTGGGAATCTGCTTTAATGAATAGATAAGAATGATTTGTAATTAGCATAATAATTATATGCAAATGAATCCTTCTGAATTGCTCTAAAACACTTCTGAACTGTTTAAACAGCTCTCCTGAGATCTTGTTACTCTATTAATTTGTGTAGCAAATCCTTTTTTCATAGATCATGCAAAGATAAACTTCAGTCCAGCCCCTGTCCGAATTATTATGAATTCCAAGGTGGTAGGACCTGAATTAATGAGATTTACTTATACTATATTAATGGTACTCTGTGGGAACCTGAAAGGGTGAGGAGTCTTTGGGGAGATGTAATTAAAAATAGAAAAGAAAGCTGCTTATTTGAAAATAACTGTTGAAATGAGTTTTGTAAACAAGTTAGTAAATGTGACTTTTCTTTACACATTGTTACTTACCACTGCAGAATTTAATGCAGACTTTTTTTTTTTTATTAATGGGCTTCCCTTTTGTAGTCTGGCTTGAATTTTGTCAGCTTCAGTTAGTTGTGCATTAGGTTCAGTGGTGATATGATCCCCAAACCCCTTGTTTTCCAAGGGCCGCAATTCTGAAAAATACAGGGCAGAGCTAATCAGTGATGTTTGATGTTTATGCTCATATTTAATTCAGCTTTTCCTCCCATCCTGGTCTTCACTTTTAGGATATGATCAGAGGAAATCAGCTTTGCTAAGTTGAGCAGCCGTACCTGTACATTTTAAACTTAGTGGTTATCTTTGAGCTATTTGAATAGACACCTAATTAATCGTGTTATGCTAAAGGAATGCATTTTGCAGCATGCTGCAGGATCCCAATATCTCAAGTTTTTATGTTTACCCTGTAGAATTGTTATTTGTTGGGGGGTGCAGGGGGGTGCTTTTTTATAAGCAGTTGTGAAGTTGTTAATACTCGTATTTGGGCACACTTTTCCTTACTTTACGTTTAGCCTCACCTATGGGAACCCATGCATGTTCTTTAAGCAATTTCTGGGGTCTGGAGTTCATCTCGGTATTTCCACAAGCTGTCAAGAAAACTCCTACAAGCCTACCCCCCACCTCTTACTCTCTTTCCCGTTCATAATCATGAGTTAAATGTGGGCTCAAGGACATTTAGGTTGGCTCAGCACAGATTTTGCACTTGTATTTTGGGGGATAGCCACTATGCTAAAAGATTCATGAAACTAATATTCTTTGTCTTCACAATGAATCTGGTTTCTGTTGAGAGCTGTAGTAAGTGACAGGTGCACGCCCAAGAGGCAGCACCACTTTTATATTCCAGTGACAGAAAACAGGTATTTATAAGAATTGAATGAATGTATTCTGTGACTCCAGCGTGGAGACTCAGTAATCCATTTATTTACCGTATTATATTTTATGTGTTCTCCAAAGGGTGTCTTGACTTTCATTTGCCTCCTTTTTTACTTAAATAAGAGTTTTCAATTAAATAGAGTTGTGTTGATACTATTCCGAATCTACCTTATGCTGATACCACTGTTTTTCTGTTGTTCAGGCACTTGTATAGGTAGAGCAAGCAGTATCTAAGGGACCTAACTTGATAATGATGGTTTTACTAAGCCCCTATCCTGGCCAGGCCTCTGGGCATTATTCAGATAATTAAAATTGGATCATAAAAAATTCTCAACACAATACACCTTAGCAATAAGATTTTTCTACTTCTAAACATGATTTTGAAACTCACTTTACAAATACATTTCCTTGGCCTAGTGAATTTGCTTTCTTTCTTTCCCAAGGATTACAGAAAGTGCATAGCAAATTCAGCCTTCAGAATACCCAGGAGCTGAAGACTCAAGTAGGCTACAGCTGTCTTCACCCACAGTATTCTAAAAGAACTAATGAGATGAGAAGTCTGCAGCTGGTGGCAAGCACAATAAACCATGAGCCAAGGGCTTCTCTTCATCAGAGCCTCCCTTTTCCCCATGGGATCCCAAAGGAGACAGAATACTAACAAAGCCAGCAGGCTGTCTCATTCCACACTATTGCTCATTTGCAGCTATAATTGGTAGCTGAGGTTGCATTCTGTATGCTGAAACTGTCATACATGAAGGAATATATTTGTTCATTGTGATACGGATATAAATCGGCCAGTTTTCAAATACAGAAAGACCAAACTAGATGCCCAACAATAAAATCATAGCAAAGAAGATACTGTTCCACAAATTAAATGTTTGGTACAGAGGTACAAAACTGAGGTTGTTAAAACTCCACTTGCTTCCTGCTTTTTAATATCTTGCTACTTAATTCAACTGATAAAACATTTACGTATTCAAACTAATGTAAAAACACAAGAATTCCTAGGTTTTGACAGGGTGCATTATCCTCATCTGTCAAGGGTAAGGTGCTATTGTTAATAATTGGGTCTTGTTGCGTTTTCAGTATATGATGTTTGCTGCTTTGTATTCAAGAGAAGAAAGCCGAGAGGGAGGACTTAGCTTTGGAGATATATATTATATTTTATATGCACACACTCTTTCTTTGTAGGAAAATCCGCTTTGGTATCTGGTGCTGCTGCATCTTGGTGTTTTGCTTATCTGTCATGTGTGGACACCCTTCTGCTCCCCTCCTGTATAGTGTCCCAGAACGAGCCCAGGACAGAGGCTAAGAAGCCTTGTGTTGAAGTCCTAGGTGAACCATACCACCTCCTTCTTGGACTGTGGCTTCCACTTCTGTAAAATGAGGCGGCTTAGGTTTAATACACCTGTATAACTCTGTGAATCCATAGTTGAGAAAAGCATCCAGTGAACAGCTAGCACTAGTAGTGAAGGCGCAGAAACACATTTTGTGGAACAATATACAGCGGGTGCCAAAAAAATGGATATACTTTAAGAAAGGAAAACTGTATTAAAATTGTAATACCCACTATATACCAATAAGAAAAGATGACTACAATTCACGTTTGACTTCTGCAAGTACAAGAGGTGCTCAGAGTGGTTCCCATCAGCGTCCAGACACTTCTGATTACACTGAACTACTGCTTGAGCAACGCTGACCAAAGTGTCCACTTGTATACATTTTTTTGGCACCCCTGGTGTTATTTAGGTCCAGAACAAGGCAGTGTTAGAGTGTTATTCCATGTTCTTCAGTTAATTATTCTATGTCAAACAGGTATTGACAATCTCTGAAGTTGTCACCCTGGTCTGGAATGAGGGTTAGGAAGGAAAAGGGGTCTTGAGGGGTATTGTCAGAGAGGTCCAGGTAGTCCACCCCCTCACATTTTCACTTTCACTGGTGCCATAGTCCTGCTTAGGCCCATCTCCTGGAAGAAGTCACCCTTTAATTAATTTATCCCCACATGAATATAATTTATGCTGACCAAACTTGCTATTCTTAAATTATTTGTTTCTCGGTTTATATACTACCCTTATTGCATTCTATCAGTGGTTCCCTGTCCCCCCCCCCCCCCTTAGCTCTACTGATATTTGTGTACACTTGTTTTGTGGATTTTGCTTTTTCTCTTGGAGCAGGCAAGTTTAGAATCCACAGAGGTAGTTCTACAGTCTCTGTTTCATTCTCCACCCACCCCACTCCACCCGTTTTCCCCTATTTTAATATATTCAAAACTCAGAATTTGTTGTCCAGTTATAGCATGTTTTATTGGCTAAACGTTTTCCTTCTTAATGGTACAGAAAAGAATGGCGCATCCTCTAACTCTTGGATTCAGGAAATGTGGTAGTTATTATTCAACTCCTGCCAGGCTCCATAACATCTCAGATTTTTTTGGGGGCGGGGGGGCGGAAATTGAGCATCGTATGCCCACAGTGAAGTCACATCCCAGTTAGTAAAAAAGAAAATATTTTCCCTCAAATGGGCTGAAGCTCTGGCCTCTGAGCATTGCATAGAGAATTAAAATTTAGTCATAAATAATGTTAACACAATGTACCTTAGCAATCAGACTTTTCTACTTTTAAACAGTGTCAAAACTCATTTTAAAAATACATTGCCTTGGCTGGTGTCAGTTGGTTTCAATTCTGACTCTTAAATTCTCTCCATTCTCCTCTGTTGGCAGTTAATGTGTACTTTCTGGGGTTTCAGTTACCTTTTCTTTGTTTCGCTGTCTTCTCCTAGCTGGATGTGACTTTCTAGGAGCCAGCACCATGTGTTGGGTCTCCTTACCCCTTGGACCAGCTCTTAGCATTCTGTGTACTGCCTAATACGCGGTGGCTGGTAAAGAAAGAGACCTTGATTGAGGGAGATGAGCTCAAAAGGGATTATTTGGTATGATGTTAAATATATTCAATTTTAGAGAAAAGTGAGCTTGTCTCTGGGTTTTAATTTTAAGTTTCTGACGTAGAAGAAAATGTTTTATGGAGTTCCATGATGATTGATGTTAGCACAATAGCTGATTTCTCACTGTGGGTCCAGGTCTTAAGACCACCACCCTGTGCAGTTGGTTCTTTTCTCGGTCAGCAGTGAAGTTGTTAATTTTTAAGGTGTGGTTCTAAATAGGAGTTTCAGAATTCATGTTAGCTGACAGTAATTGAGCCTTCTGCCGATATGCCCAGACACATGATGTAACCCCAGTTGTCGATCCTTACCATCGGCTCATCCCTGTTTGTCGTTCCTGGGTAATGCTGACTGACCTAATGCTTATGGCTACACCACATTGCATATTTAAAGCAGCAAGACCCGATGTGGCCTGCTGAGTTTGCTTGTTTAATAATTTTAGCCCATTGTTGGGCCTTTTCATAGCATCTAAGGAGACAATCTTTATTTAGACAGGCTTCGCGTTCAGGGTCCCATATTTACCCAGTTATCTCTAGTTTTGTTTTCTACCTGAACCTCACATTATTTTCTTCTTCACACTTTGTAACTTTTTCTTTAGGAATTATCATCATGTCATGTGCATTTACTGAGTAACTGTTGAGTCTTAATTGACTGCTTCTCAACGTGTTTTCATTGAGTGGTAAAAGTTCATATTATACCGTGGAGTGTGGTCAATGCCTGCACTGCCCTGATCTCTTGAACAATAATTTTTCATATTTGACTTGTCTGGGCATTTTCTCCAGAGTATGTGGTTCCTCCACAAATGCTATGAAGGACCCATGGTTCAGAAATTCTGCTCGAGAAGGAAAGGGCTCTCCCTTTGTAGTATTTTCAACTGACCTCTGTTCACTGTTACTATTACAACTCCCTTTTTTTTTTTTTAAACTGAACTTTAGCTCTTCAAAGGTAATTTTTATTTCTTTCTGTAGATTGTATGTGTATGTGTGTATAATGACAAAAGAACTTTTGTAAAGCAGACAGGTTTAAAAAGATTTAGGCTACTCATTTTCTCTATTCTATCAGGAAGAGTATATTAAGGAAAATAGGATTTACACATATTAGAACCTTGCGTAAAACCTGAATTTTAGGGTGGTTCCCCTGTGATGTGATGTATAACTGAGGTGGTCCCATATGGAGCCAGAAACCCATCCCTCACCTCCTTTGACAGTGAGGGGCTGCCATGAATGCAGTCCCCCTTCCATGAGGAAGCCAAGGTTTGTGTACCTTACAGCTCTTGGTGGACAAGGGCTTGGAGGAGCCGACTTCCTAGGTGAGTTGTCCACCACAGACCCCTCCGTGTAAGACGGGGGAAGCCGCAGCATCGGTAACTGTGATCTGTGTTCCTGGCCATGGTAGTGGCTCTAGTGGGCGTTAGAACCGTGTCATCATTTGTGGGTATTGTCAGAACTGGAATGGGTATGTTTTATTTCTTGAATGTGATTATACATAATGAAAATGCAGGAACCGTTGAAAAATGTTGGAAGATTTGTTCTTGGAGATAGCTGTCTGGTAACAAGTAGACTGCTAATCAAGACTTACTACGTTTTATTATGTAGTTGTTTTGCCTTGAAGAAAGTTTAAAGCAAAGGGAACCAAACTGAAAATCTAACATCACATAGAAGCATTTTCCTGCTTCTGTGCAAAAGCACAGTAAGCCTAATCGGTTTCTGTCATGTGTTCTAGTAGCTGCAAAGAGCTGTTCTGGCAAGGTTAAAGAATTTTCTCTGGTTTTCTTCGCTGGCTCTGACTCTGTTTTGCTTTGCAGGACTACAAAGCTGATGAAGACCCAGCCTTGTTCCAGTCAGTCAAGACCAAGAGAGGCCCTTTGGGACCCAACTGGAAGGTACTGGATGCTGACCTTTGTGACAGGCAGAGGCTTGGCAGCAGAACACTTGACAGGTCTTGAGCTGGTAACGTTTAAATGGAAAATAGAAATGGCACAAAAACAGTTTTATTTGCGATAAGGCCTTACAGCCAGCTGCAGTTGGCCAGCACGTCTGTGCTGCGTTAACAAACGGAACATAGCCAGACTGTCACTCTCAGCATAATGCTCTTCTGATAATTCTTAAAGGAGACAAGTGATTTAGTCTATGGGGATTGTAATGTTCTCTTTTTGAGACTTGAAGCAGTACAAGAATCCACGTTAAATCAAGGTTTATAGTTTAAATTTCGTCTTAGTGAAAACTGAACAAGTTCCCTTCACCCAAACTCACGTTGTTGGCCTTTTAATAGTCATACTTTGGAAAGCAGGGCACGAGAGAACAATTTTGATGGCAAGTGGTTGGTTTCTAATAAAGAGCACATCCTTACTTTATTGAGGGAAGTAAGCAAAGCAGTGTCAAGGTACTCATTTCAGTTGCTGTAGAAATGTAATGCCTTTTAAAGACATGCACTAAACCAAATGACAGACCCTTAAAGAAGGCTTAATGTGTTGATGGCAAGTTGTTACAGCTAATTTGACAGGAGAACAGAAGCACAGAAAACTAAACCTGCCCGGAGCACATTTTCCACCAACAGAATTTTACTTGGTTACCAATCTGTGCTGAAGCCAGTCACTGGTCGTCGATAAATGCTATCTAGGTGCTAGTGGTTGCCTACAGATAAAGGATTACAATTGTAGTCCCACAAGTAACCCATCGTAGAGTTCTTCATGGGTGTCACACTGTTTTGTAGACTGTCTTACACATCAATTAAAATGAAAAATGAGTTTGACTTCTGTACGGAAATGATTCATAATTATCTTATTTTCACATTTGTTCTCTGGGTAAGTCAGTTCAAGATTCTCCCAGTTTAATGGCCATGACTAGAGACTTTTAACTTAATACCCAGAAAGTGATGATATACGTCACTTACAAATCAAGGAACAAATTCCGTATGCATGATCTCAATGTACTCTAATGGATTTAAACAAATGTCCCACCCTTATCCAGATTTCTAGCTGTGGACTTTAGAGCCTGCCCTGAGTCAAAGGAGAACCCTTTCTCCTTTGAGATTTGACACTGGCCTTCTAAACGGGAGTGCCATGCTAGGGCAGCAGACAAAGTGGCAACTTCTGAGGTCCCCGTATCTTCTAAAAGGCTATCCTTTTAGAAGGATAGTATTCGTTAAGTACTAACTAAGGAAAGTTAGTATCCGTTAAGTACTAACTTTCTGGCTGACAATACTTTTACAGGGAATAGAGGGGTTGAGGGTGAGGCTTGGAGGTGAATAAATGCTGAATTTTCTTCAAATGACCAGTTTTTCAAGTATAAGCTTGAAAAGGCCACATTACATGGTGGGGTATTATGTTTGGGCTCAGATGTTGGCTACAGCAAAAGTAGTTTGACACTGACTTTTATCTGATTTCTAACCTTTTTAGGAACTTGGAATATAGTTTTTGTTCCTTTTATAGTTATGATTTTTACTTTTTTAACATTGCTTTGTCTTTTATTATCAGTGATTATTTAACATCGAGAATAGGTCTAGTTTTTAGAAATAATATAAACTTTACATTTTTTCAGGTTGCAGTATAGTAGTCTTTTCCCTCAGTGTGTGTGTGTGTATGTGCGCGCGCGATGCCTGCCATTTCTGTAGCACCTGATTCAGTGCTAGTCAGAGATGTGTAAGGCGTGGAGATGTAGCAGAATTTGACTCTCAAACCAGTGACTCCAGATCACTAATCTCTACCTTTTATGCTATGTCGCATCATGGCAGTTGTGTGGCTCTCTCTATTCATGTTACTTGCCAGAATTTGATAATTCCTGCTAATCCCAGTCATATGGTCAGGGAATCTGTAGGTGACGATGTTAAGAGAGATCCATTAAAAACCCATCATGAATCTTACAAGCTGTGATTTAAATAACTTAATCCTAACTCTGAGCCTTGGTTTCCATATCTCTAAAATGGGAATGATAGTAGTAACTATCTCAGAAGGTTATTGTAAGGACACAGTGAAGTAATGAATGAATGTTATATTCCCAGCACAGAGGAAGTGCACAATAAATGGTAGCTCTTGTATTGTCACCATGCTTTTGTCTTTGAAAATAAAAAGCCTTCATCTCTTGGGGTTGATGAGATCGATATATATATGATACCCTAGTTATGACACAGCTATTTCTTTTTTCTGTCTAGTATCCAGGGGTTCTTTGGTAGTATCTAGGGGATGTCAAACACATCCTGGTTCACCTGTCCTTACCTCCTGTGGTTATGTGTGTTTAATGAGTGCTTAGCTTGGGTCAGTTATAAGGCAGAGAACAACAGTGTAGAGAGCCTTCATGAGCAGGGGACCACAGAGTTGCCAGGGAATAGATTTTTATATTTTTGCCGTTGGTTAAGAATACAGAACTTTTTTTTTTATGGTATGATGCATACTTTTTATTTTTAAAAAACTACAAGCTCAAAAATGCAGGTCTTAGTTGTGTATTCATTTTCCCTCTGAAAAAAGAATTTTAAAAATCTGAACACATGAATTACATACATCTTGTTTATTTAGGGGTCAACACTTGATTAAGTGACTGTGCATAGTAATAAGAGAGTGATTTATAACCTGATAAAGATTTTTTTTCTTCAAGGCAGCATTGTGTGTTTCTGTGGATGTAAATGCCTTGCTTTTCCATAACACAGCCTATCCACGTGTGTGTACACTTGTGCATGTTTTGGTTCGTTTGTGTTTCAGGGGCTTTGTGTTTGTTGTGACGTTGGTATGACTACCTGTTTTGATGGTTTATGAAAAACAATTTATATGTGGATTCCTTTAGCTTTCCAGTTTGCCTCCTCTGATCCGGTGAATAGTTGTCATTTTAACAAATGGAAACACCACCTTTGAAGATTATGGTGTCATTTTTAACCTATGGCAGGGCCTCATTTCCTTCTTCATTTAATCCAGACGCCTCATGAAGACTTAAGCTTCTGTGTCTACATATATACGATAGTTAAAAATTAGGCCTGTATAGGTCTTTGTAAAAGGCTTTGCCAAAGCATCTGGCCCTTACAGTGCTTGACATGTCTCAGAAGACTGAGCCAGTGTCTGAATGTTGGGGTGTAAGGGAATCAGGTCAAATAAAGAAGTTGATCCAGAAATCATGGTGGCTTTTATATCTATCTAATCTAATCTAATCTACATATCTACCTACCTACCCACCCACCCACTCTTTCTAATCATGAAGGCATGTCATCCTGTTTGTCTTCTACATTAGTTAACTCCAGTCTGAGCAGAAA
Source organism: Rhinolophus hipposideros (assembly GCF_964194185.1). NCBI lineage: Eukaryota > Metazoa > Chordata > Mammalia > Chiroptera > Rhinolophidae > Rhinolophus > Rhinolophus hipposideros. The sequence goes on along the minus strand of NC_138070.1, from coordinate 17,219,783 downwards.
GCTCTGGCAGTTGGAGCTGAACTTTTCAAAACAGTTTGTCAAACCATTTACCTGCTCAGTCATGCCTTAGACTCATTTTAGAATTGCCAGAAATGCCATTCTGGATCCTCCAAGCCAGTGGTGGGCAGCCTTTGTGGATTTTAGGGACGCTAATGTGTTTCCTGCCATGCTTCCAAGACTCCTTTCTCTTCCTACCTCCCATCTGTGAAAAAAAGGTGGCATCCTTGGTTATCAGTGGTCAAAAGTGAAGATACCACAAGGTTCTGTTGGTTGGGAATTGGTAGAATGGAAGTGGGTGATGAGGGAGAAGTTGAAACCTAGACGTGGAGATCTCTTGGAGATGGAGACTGGCAGGAAAGTGGCCCAGAGAGTCTTCAAGAGGCTAATGAGCGTGTCCGTTACTGATAGCAGCCCAGGGAGAAAGACTGAGGGTGCTGGCGTGCGTCTTCCTCTAGACATGGCTGTGAGTCCCAGGAAGGATTTGAAGGCATTTTAAAAGCTGTTCCCTCCCTGTAACCTACATTTGAAACTCCATAGGGGGTGGTATAATGAGGCTTAATAATTAGTTTGATTAAACCACATTGTGGATTATCTATAATAAAGCAGACCTTAAAACATGGCTGGTTTTTTTGTTTTGTTTTGTTTTGTTTTTGAGTACCTGGTTTGGCAACTAGGTTTTTAATTCAGTTTTTAAAAATATGTATTTACCACTTAACATATATTAATTATGAAACTCCTACAGAGGACACCAAAAACAGCTGTTGCATGTCTTCAAGAAGCTAAGTGCTCCAAGAGCAGTACATGATTAGTTCTAGACTTGTCTTGAATGCTGAATGCCTCTGTCCTCAGGCAGAATGGAAAGTTACTCAGGCCTGGACGGATGACGTGTCTTTCTCAGGTTGGAGAAGTGATTTGGCAGGCTGGGCCGCTTGTAAGCGTCTTACTGACACTATCAGGGACATAAGATTTTCTTCATAGCTTCATTTGAAGAGTGAACTTGCGGTGTCACTCCTAGAGTAATTGGACACAAGCATGAAGCACATGTCATAGTTCTTATTAGTAAAATGGGTGTGAGCTACAAAAATACCAAGTTTGGAGACATGGAAAATTTGACTGATTATCCTCACAAGCAGTAAAGCTTTCCTGTCTTAATTTCATTTTGCTTATTTTTGTGAAATTAGTTTAACCTACGATTAGTTTAATTTTTTGAACTTTATCTCACATTTACTTCTTCAATTTAACATTTCCCGTTTGCCCAGCCAGATAGGAATCTCCACCTCTGAACCCTACTGGAGTCCTTTGTCGGTGACCTTCTTATGGCAGTTGGTGTGTCTTATGTCAGGGTGGTGGTTTATGTTTTCACTCTGTCTGCTTTCCCGGACCTTCGATGTCTGTCCCCCATTACTCACTGAATTTTCATCCATAGGCTCGGTGTCTGACTTAGCTTGATATGTGACAGTGCCTAACAATACTTACTTAGTATTTGCTGGATTCCAGTTATTATCTTAAACTAAATAAAATTCAAATGTTGGACTTGCCATATACTTACAGAGAATAATATGTCCAAAGTAGGTCTATCTAAATGGCCACCAAAATCTAAACAAAGTTGAGGAAATGGCTCTGAGTTGCGGAATCAGGTTTTGCTTGAAATTTCAGAACACATATTTCACATATATTCTGTAATCTTGTGTTGATATTTACTGATGCATGCACTGGCAACAGACCCAGCAGTGCATTTATTTTTAACTTTCTTAGTGAAATCTGGGTTGGAAACTTACATTACAAAATCAACAGTTGAAATTGAGCATTCAGACTGCCTAAAATTGAAAAATTAAGCTATGCAGGGAGTGTGAGCCTGATAGAAACTGCTGTGCCTTTGCAAAGCATTACCTTTGGTTGAATGTAGCACATATCTATTCCATATTCATCCCTACACATTTTAAATAGGAAAAGATGTATGTAGAGGTGACAAGCACCATGAGACTGTAAGAGAACTATATTTTTAGAAAATGAGTTTCCAGAATGCCTTTGAGTTTTCTTTTTTTAATTCTCTTACATTTGTATATACTTGTTTGTCACAGATACAAGAAACTAGTTCTTGTGGATAACATGGGCTGATTGCTCACCATTCCAGTTAAACATGCTGCGTTTTGTTTAGTTATGTTATGTGGCTTCAGTATACATTACTCCCCCTTACGCCTCATCCACATACCTCAGAGTAACCTAATATGCGTCGTTAAATTAAAAACATGATTTGAGTTTGGGGGTTTCATTTATAGTTAGAAACGTGAAATGTAAGGAATTCAGTGAATACACAAACTATTTAAATACAATTTTGGAAACATTTCACAAGTAGCTGGTGCTAGCTCTATTACAAATGAAATTTAAATTATGTAAAGATGAGTCATAATTTTGGGTTCCTCTGTTAGCCCATGGTTTCCGTTTTGTAGAACTTCTGATTGTACTTGTCTTTTGGTAACCAAGTATTTTTCACCTTTTATTTTCAATTATTATTTTACATTTTTATGCTTTATATAAAACTCATTTATCAGCAAAATAATTTTATTTACTTGTAGGTTAATAGGAGTGTTATCCTATTTTGCCTTCGGTTAGGAAATGTTAGGTTTGGGCTAGATTGGAATTATGTGTGAATGATCTGAATTAGGTTTTGGCTTTCTTTGCTTTGGGGTTATTTTTTCAACTGATGAAAATAATGAGAAAACATTTATAATGTTTAAGACCAAAGAGGAAGCGTTGCCCTGCCCCAGCAGTGAGCTTTCTAAGGGTTGGGCAGACAAGCTGGAACTCCTTTGGGTTCTGTGGATCCTAGAACATGGCTCTGAATGTGAGGTGGGGAGGTCCCAAATATTTGTTCCATTGAGATATTTCACATTTTAAAAGTTACACATTTATTTCACAAGACTATTTCTGTAACTCTGAGAGTTGATTATACTTTACTCTGCATGTATACCTCATTTTTGCTTTAGAAGTTTAAGATTAGGAAAAATTAAATACAGACTGGACTAAAGTTATATGTTAAAGACTTTAGTTCAGTTTTTAGCATGATTTTGTTTAGCTTTCATTAATTAAATATCAAAAAGAAGAAAGGCAGGAAAACGTTTTTAGATTGTTTATACTCAAAGAATGAATGTTTGAAATAGTACCCAGATAATTTAGGGCATCATAAACCTTTGTCTTAAATACTCGGCTGATGGCAAGAACTTTCTTAGAGTTTATTTTTTAAGTGCATTAATTTTCTTCTGATTATAAAGTTACATTTATTGAGTTTTGAAAATAATTTGCACAGTAAAGAATGAAAATCAATTGTAGCCTCACTATTTAATTACTATTATATTCCTGATTCAAGTTTATTTTGTTACAGATGTATTTCTACCATCCATAGATACCTATGTATAGTTATATTATGCATTTCTTTATTACATTGCTGATCGTTTTTTGAAAAGATGGTTCTTAATGGCTGTGTGCATAGTAGCCCATCGTTTGGAAGGCCTATGAGGCCTTTCTCCTTCAATGGATGTCGAGTTTTGTAAGTCCAGTTTTTGTGCTGTTATAAATGTATCTACAGTGTTGTTATTTTCTTACCTGATACATTTCTGAAAGCAGAGTTACCAGGTTAAAGGGTATATGGTATACATAGGACATGAACAGCTTTAAGACTTTTTAATTACATAGTGTCAGATTCCACCCCAGAAAGATGGTGCCAAAAGAATTCTTTTAGCTTTTACTTCACCTAGGCAATTTCACTGTTTTCTATTTCGTCATTATATGTATGGAGACTTTTGAGGCCATTTTCTTAATTTAATCACTAGTTTTAAGACTAGTTCAAACTACGAGGTGAATTGCTTACGTCATTTTTAGAATTGGATGAGACCTCAGATATCACATATATATTCATAATAATAATTGAAGAAAAATAGCTTCTGTGTTCTCAGCTATCTCCTGAGGAATATTGGAGATTATGTTTCTGTAAATCACCTTCTCTGTACCTCAACTGTGTGAAGGATTGATAGTATAGAGAATTAGGCCAGCAAATAAAGGCAGCAGGCTGTGTGTGTGTTTGTTTCTTAATTGCATGTTCTTCCCTGAACTTGTTTCTTTTTTAATAATTGCTTGTAGTTGGATGAAAAACAATAAAGCAGATTGAGACTGACTGTACCTTTTAGAGCTGGGGAAGATAGCTTAGAGAACTGGTTCTTTTTTTGTCCTATCACTTACAGGTTTTTAAACTAAATTTTATAGGCCACTGTTACTTTATACATTACTAGTATTACCGTAATTGATTTGAACAGCCTGCCAGAGTCACTAGAAAGTGAGAAACAAAATTAATGTTTGAAGTCACTTGTGTGCACTCTGTTCTTGGAGCCCCACTTTGGTATAGGCATACTTGCATTAAATTTAGCTTACTCTTTAATTAGAACCATGCTTCATCTTGCTGTTTTATAAAATGGTGGGATAATTCTGAAGAGTCAGTGTTCTACTGGAAACACCCAAGGTTTTCATTTAGCACAAGGTGTCTAACGATTCGGAGTTTCAGAGCGAAGCTCTCAGCAGCCCATAATGAGGACTTTGGAATGTTCCCTCTGGAAGGTTTCTTAGGGCTAATCAGTAGTTCTCAGCCAGAGGAAATTCAGCCTGAGTGGGTGGGCAAGGGGTTTTTTTGTTAAGCCCAGGAATAGTATGGAGTAAAGTGCAAAATTACAGGACATTTCAGACAAGCCATTAGATGTCAAGATCTTGTGCTTACTACCTGTAGCCCTGGGCCAACCCCAGGAGCTAACTAAGTTCACTTACCCCTGCTTTTCTTGTCTCATAGTGGAGGACGAAAACCTCTGACAGAGCCCAGTCTTTCTTTTACTGACAGAGAAGCGAGGCCTAGAGAAGTGAAGGATCCTTCCCACCTAACATAGGCAGTTACTTGGCATAATGGGAACTGTTTGGCAGGTGTGCCTCATAAATCTTAAGTGCCGTATTCTACATTTACCAAAATTTTTTTCATATGAAGGTTTTCAGTGACACTGGATTAGAGAGTATCTCAACACTCACTGGCTCATTGCTTATTGAAAATGATGTCTGAAAGATCAGTTTTGTCATTATTTCAGTAAGGCTGGGCATTCAGAAGTTAACTATTCCACATGCTGGAGCCCAGTTTACGTGCCTGGGGCCTGCACGTAGGTCAGGGAAGGGGAGGGACAGTTGCAAATTGGTGATTTTTACCCAGGGCCACAGCAACCACTACAGAAGGGTGTCCTTTCTGATAGATTATTGGCACCAAGAGTAGCGGTTTTATCATTACTTTTATATATAATTTCACTCCTCTGCCAGCCACTTTTGTGTCCTCTGACAACACCTACCGTAGCACAGATTAGGTTTAAATGGCACCCACTTAACACTTGCTGAATTAAACTTATTCATAAAGTGTGGGTGTGGGGGGAGGTGGTGTGTCTGTGTATACATACACATGCGTGCTAAGTTTTTACATGGGTACTCTGTTTTATGGCAGGGAAGTCATGGAAAAATAGAGCTCAGCTAGCCAAGTTCTTCTGTTGACATAGAACTCACCTGCAAAAAGACGGTTTGCTATATATAATATTTTTATTTAAATGCTTGTGGTGTTACATCATTGATTTAACCCATGTACCAGGTCATTATTCAGAAGAAGAACTGTTATTGCAGAAGAGATTTTCCGAGAAAAGTTGATCAGTCATTCAGGACTCCACAGAACATTGAGTTAGTTCTATTCATAATACCAAAATAGAATTTTTCATATATCTTATCCTAGAATTCACTTGAAACTGGAACATTATTGAGAGTTTGGGGGGAAAAGTGTGGTCTGGTGCTATGATTCCATAAATGAAGAATAATCTTGAGGTTTTAGAATACGACTTAGAAATTCATCATTTTTTGAATTTATATGTTTGTGGCTGAATGGAAAGAATATTTGCTCACACACAACGAACTTATTGAAAGTGGGATGTGTGAATGAGTTGAAGCTGACAAGAGGTGACAGTGGCACACAGTGTGACTGATGCCGGCATTGTAATGTCTTGAGCAGCGTGCAAAGCTGAGAACAATGGTAAAGAAGGAGAGAACCCTTGTAAAAGGCTGCTTTATCTCTTCACTCAGTAATTTAGTTTTTATAAAAAGGGTCCCTCCCATTGTGTTGCTTATGACTTTTCTACTCTTTGAGAAACTTCATTTAAATTTTTTTCTTGTTTTTGTGGCAAATTCCAAGTAGTAAATACAACTCTATGAAAGAATAAGGGAGGAGAACTAATAGGTAGTAAGCCCTAGAGTTCCACCAAGGTCGGAGCATACACTGCCTTATTTATTTAGTCCTCGCGACAGTCCTGAGACGGAGCTTTCGTCGTGTAAGTCCACCAGCGTTATAGAGTGGCCCTTTCCCTAGACCATGTGTGCCGTCTGCCTCTGCTGTCTCTGATTCTCTGCTAAGTCCCTGCCTTCTGGGCGAGACTGTGCTCCAGAGGCGACACTCTGTCTGCTTTTGCTCACTGCTGTGAGCCCATCCCGGGCTCTCCTGGTCCGCTCAGGAGTGTGTCAGTCTCTCGTCCACACCACCTTGGAGGAACCATGTGCTACAAACTCCTGGTTCACCCCCTACACACCCCTTCCTCCCCAATAAACTTGCTAGTATTTTGAACTTATTGCGGTAGAAGCCTGCACTAAGCTTCACAGAAATGGCCAGTAACATGGAAGAATAAAACAGGGAACACCTCCACCTCAATGCCACACTTGTTAACACTGCAGTATTTGTTCTCCTCTCTCCTTTTCTCCGTCCTTTTCCCTCTCTCCACACAAATGCATATTTAAATTTTTTTTGGCTGAACCTAAAAATTCAGTGTATTTCTATACTCTGAACCTAGGGTGACATAATCTGAGGATCTTACTGCCTTTTTTTTTTCCTGCTAAAAGTAAAATACAGGCGTTATTTTTATTTATTTATTTATTTTGCCTCTTTAGTCTCTTTTAATCCAGGTGGTCCCCCTACCTCTCTCCCTTGTTTTTCTTTAAAAAAGTATTTTCCCTTTTTTACCATAACAACTCTCGATTTGATTCCCCGAGTGCATCATGTAAACTGTGAGGTGTGGTTATCTGTGGGTCTTAAAGTCCGGATGTGTGAGATTTGCCTTCGAAGGCTTGCTGGCGATCATGTTTGCTGCTGCATCCCTTACCCACATCCCCCTTCTATTGAACATAAGTCAGTTAACGCACAGGGCCACTCCACCTGCTGGTGTTGGAGGACGTGCAGACAACTAACTTCCTCATTGGCGTTTATTGTGTTGCCCCACGTCCACGGCAGGAGTGTGGTAATGGCTTTATGAGAAGCCTTACGTGTTAAAGGCTCACTATTGATAGGATGTGAATAGAATTTGGTATTTAATATGAAATCTGAACAGTGTAATTTGATATAGAGCGATGTACCTATTAAGCTGTAGAGTCAGGAAGTAACTTCATCTGTGGGAGGGTTTGCAGCCCGGGAATACTGCTGCTTTTTGCTAAAATGATTCTGAATTTCCAAATACCTGAATTAAACACATAGGAGATTGTAATATTCTCATGTATGCCTGTGATGTCGTTACTCAACAGTCAGTTTTATTCAAAACATAAATGTTGAAGTCACGATTTCTCCTTTTCAATGTTCCTCATGTAGAAAGAGCTGGGAAACAACCCTGACTGTCCTCAGATGTGTGCCTATAAGCTGGTGACCATCAAGTTCAAGTGGTGGGGACTGCAAAGCAAAGTAGAAAACTTCATTCAGAAGGTAAAGCTTGTTCAAAAGACAGTGACTTAAATTTAGGTTAATGTTTAAGGTAGCTATTAATGGAATATTTTCCCTGTCACCACTCCCTTCCATTGTGAGGTTAAAAGTTATTGTCCCTGTGTAAATCCTCTGACCTTTTTCTCCCTCGAAACAGCTAAGACAGATGTCAGCATAGTTTTTAAGGGACTTTCTTTAGGGAAGAGCATAACAATATTTTGTTCAAAGCGCTTTCCTGATGGTTTGCCCAACTCTTCTGTAGAGAGCCCTTTTCACATACAGTATGTCCGCAAAGGGGGCCTGGTATCCGGCATTGGCTGGAGAGAGAGGCCAGGCCTCCCCTGCGGAGCGACTCCTTCATCCTAGCTTGCGGAGCCCCCTCACCCGCTCCACACAGATGCCTCCTGGTGTACACCTTGTGTACTTTGCACTTTCTTGTGCCATGTCTGTTTCAGTGAACTATTCCCAGCTTTGCTGGGAATAGTTACATTCTGAACCTAGGGTGACGTAATCTGAGGATCCAAATTCTAATTACCTCCTTTTTATGTCTTCTTTATTAAAGTGAAAGTAACAGGGGCAATTGATCTAGAAAGAGGGGAGGATTGCAATTGTATAAAAACACATGGTTGTAAACATGTAAGGAATATGGCAAGTTTCTTTGGTATTTCCTCTCCTGTAGGGTTAATATTTATTCCATTATCATTATAAAGAAACCCTTGTTGTATCTGAACCCACAACTAGTTGCGGCTGAGTTTCACCATAACTTTTCTACTTTTAAACTGGAACTGCTCTAACATTATTTTTGTTTAAGATCTTAAAGTGCTGGAGACTGATTATTCTTGGGCCTGCTTACAGTTGGCCCACAGTAGGCACTCTGTAAATACTGGCTTCCTTTCTTCCTCTTGAATCATAATAATAGATTAACAATCTAGTTCTGATAAATAGAAGTCACACATGTAATTGATGAAATCTCTTTTGTTCATGGAAAAAAAAGTAAAAGTTGAAGATTGTCCAGAGTACCAAAGTACTCCCTGTTCAGTGCACTTTTCTTTCTTCTTGGGAAAGTTTAGTAAAACTTAAATAATCCAGCAATTAAAATCACTAATTACATATATGGTTTTATTATATGTGTTTGTATGTGGGCAGTAACATTAAAGTAGAAAAATTAATGGAGCGTATGTAATAATTCTTAATATTAGGTTGGTGCAAAAGTAATTGTGGTTTAAAAGGTTAAAAATAATTGCAAAAACCGCAATTACTTTTGCACCAACCTAATAAAACAACTTATTCCAAAGAACCCAGGATTCTCGTTCAGTACGTTATTGTATTCTACCTCATAGCATTCCTATGAATTGCAAAGAAGTTAAGAATGATAATGTATAGTTTTATAGACGAAGAAATTAAGTTGACCTATGGTCATTCTCATTTAGAAAAAGATAAAAATAAATCAGGTCCAGCAGGAGTTTATGTAGGGTCAGAATGTATAAACCACACCTTTTTTCAGTTTCTACTAAATTATGCTGCCTTTGCAAGGAGATACTATTTCACAGTTCACAGGGAAATCTTTCTTTTATAAAAAAATAATAGTGTGGAATTAAGATTTCCACTAATTGATATAGTGGTTTTTTTCAAACCAAGTGTATGTAGATTTCATGGGTTAATTGGGATAAAGAAAGTTAATATGTCATTAATCTTAGAATTTCACCATCTTATACTACTTTTCTTCTTTGTTTTAAAAGCAAGAAAAAAGGATATTTACAAACTTTCATCGCCAGCTTTTTTGTTGGATTGACAAGTGGATTGATCTGTCAATGGAAGACATTAGGCGAATGGAAGATGAAACTCAGAAAGAACTAGAAACTGTAAGACTTCCTGTCCTGTGGAAACTCTCATTTTCCCTTTCCAGTACTGTCTGTATATGTGCTTAGTAAGTATAGACTTAGAATTAAAGAGAGTATCACTAGAAGCCATTCCTTAATCTTTATATGCTTATCAAAATCAAGTTTCTCAGACACTAATATCTCTTTACATGTTCTGGATTTCTCTTTTGTTGAGCATCTTTTCATGAAAGTAGACTGCAGCTTTCTTGATTTAGAGTTTGTTACCTATAAGATGTCCAGTGTTTTTGTATTCGTTTTCATGCATTAGTTCTGTGATGGTACCTGGTTCACAGTTCATTTAGACCACTTTATCAGGCCAAGTTGCTTTTGGCTCATTTTGTTACCCACTGATTCTAGAAAAGTCTCCTCCTCTCCTGCAACTAGCGGTGAAGACCTGTTTCTTCATAAGCTTTAGGCAGAAATTCAGGTGACCCTTGGGCTGGAGGTCAGCATAGCATGTTTCAAAATTAAAGCCCTCCCCAGCTTCACCCCACCACTAGTGAGCAGGCCCTTTAGTGCGTGAGCACCCTATTTCTCCCAGGGACAGATTCTTCCCCAATTTCCTCTTGCACGTGTCTGGTTTTGCTTTTGCTCTGGGCTCCCCTTCTTTTCAGTTGAAAGTAAGGCCCCACGGGGGCAGTGAGCCGAGGAATGTGCAGGACAGGCTAGTGGTTTCCATGCAGTCATCTCAAGTCCTGCCAGCAGGCCCAGCGTTGGAAGCCCTGCAGGCGAGAGTGTTTGACAAACGCCTGTGTGTGAGGCAGGAACTCCATTTAATCACAGGAGAGTGGCAGCAAATCAGGTTCTTTGGCACAGAAAGAAATCTATTTGTCTGGCACAGAGCATCGTAAAGAATCTGTGTTTAAAATTGCTTACTTTTGGTGATTACGGCAGATCTGCTTCTAATTAGCTTTATACAAACCTTCTGAGAGGACTAGGACATAGTTTCTTTATAAGGCAATAAAATGTTTTAACCTTATCTTATACATAATGTAAACTTTAAGCGGTCTCCAACTTGTGAATGGGTTTTGTTCCAAAAGTTTTTAAGTTGATTTTTTGAAAATTGGGACATATTTTCCCATAGAGAAAACAATATAAATTGGGGTTCGGTTTCTAGGCCAGCCAGTGGAAGCTCTCGTTGACCTCAATTTCTCATACTACCAGCATGACTTTTGAGTTCTCAGTCTTGGGAATGGGTGATAGAATGGCAAGCATGGAAGGCTCTCTCCTCACCCAGTTGTTTTTCAGCTGGCCCCAGGCAAAACATGTAAATCGGCAAGGGTGAGTCATAGGTACTTCCTATCTTTCTTTCCATGGCTCTCCCACTTCTGTCTTCCCTCACTCCAGAGGCAGATCCCCTTTTGTAAGTAGTACCCCTCACTGCCACCCGGTTTGAATCCCTTTTCCCCTGCCTTGCCTGATTTCGCTCCCTTCATGTGCTCCAGACTCCAGAGATACCTGCTAGCTCTGTCTCCAAGCCCTTTCGAGCAGCCGAGGTCAGCTGAACACTAAAAAGAAAGCAGCATGCTTACACTCATTCTCACAAAGCTCATACGGGACAGCCTTGGCATCTCCAAAAGAGGATTTACCACCACCAACAGAAAACAGAAAACGGACTTCTTGGTTTGATCTCTCATGAAGGAAACTTTTTGGGTTTTGATTCGCATGTTGAAGGGCTGTCCACAACGTGCGGAACAGTGGGTCACTGTTGACAGGTGGTAGGTGGAGCCCTCCCTGATTTGGGCTCTGAGCCCTGCCTACCTCTGGACCCCTTAGGCAGAACTTAGCTGAGACCTCTTCCCCCAGGGGTGGGTGCTCCTGCTTCTGTCACAAGCTCTCAGTCTCCTGATACCTGAACGCAGAACAGAACAGCCCCAGTGTCGACACAATGGGAGCCCTGATGAGGAGGAGACACCTTCCCTCCCACCTGTGGCAGTGGGCCTACAGGCTCAGCTCCTTTTCCATGCTAGTCAGTCATTCGTGAGCTGGCAATTGCACTTGAAAAGAGGGTGTAAGAAAGACAAGTAGTTCCACAGAAGCCCAGTTATTAGAACATATCATCATTATTGTACCCACATGACTCAAACTAATTCCCCTAAGAAGTTGGTAGGAATCTCATTGGTTCAGGGTTGAGAGTACCTGACAGTTTCTTTGTTACATATTTCAAAAACATTTTAAGGCGAATTTCAGCATTAAGTGCTAATCATCTTAACATAAAGTGCCATTTCAGTTATTTTGCTCGAGGTCACTGGGGAGTGCGGTTACTCCCCTGCTCTGAGTCCTCAGGGCGGGTTTGAGCAGCAGCTTCAGAATCTAGGCAGCATCAGGTCTGCGGGCCAAACCGCCCACCTGAGGTGGCTTAACATTTTCCAGCCCTCTTCACCAAAGAGGAATTTCCCCTTTTCTTAAGGTCCTGTTTCCCTGACACCTGATGATAGAACTTGATACATTGTAATTCTCTTCTTAATTCGTCAGATATTTTAAGAATTGGATTTCTTTCAAATGGGTTTTGGCCCTGGAGAGAAGGAATAGCATCTTGCGAGGGTTAGGCATGAGAGGAATGCCCCTGCCTATAATTCTGCACAGGGATACTGGGTTTAGTCTGAGCAACTAAAGGAATACTTGGGGCAAACCTTTCGCATTTGTTCTCAACGGGCATTTCTGTGAGGGGTAGGGGACAAAGGTTGAGTTTTAGAAATGTGTTTATTGTATTTGTTCCTTTTCTGTCCATTCTTTTCCTTAATTTTCTCATTGAGTTTTTTTAGTTGTAGGCTGTTACGAATGCTCCTTTCTGATGCATCTTGTGTCCTTTGTGGTTTCTCATACATTGTTCCTGTGCTCGCTTGTTAATTCTTTCACTTCCCTCTCTTCAATAAGGTTCCCATAAAGAACTCCTCTGAGGGACCCTGGTCTCAGAAGCAGCATAGGTGGCTATACCTCATGGCTTCCTGTATAGTCTAGAGACTTAGGAAAATATGAACCAGACCATCGGGGCATTTGTTCACATCATACTGGTGAACAGTTCATTTACCCTTGGCTATCTTTGATAATTTCACATCAGCAGTCTGCAGGCTTTTGTTTCCTAGATTCAGGAATAGAGACACATTTTTGGGGCTGTGTAAGAAAATCCTTTTGCAAGATTTTCTTTAGATCAAGATTACTAGAGGGACCTCAGAACTTCATTCTCTACATGGATATGGTTATAAATAGGCAGCTGTCACTTCACAACTCTTCTAGATATTTTTTCTCCCCTTGCTTACTAACCCAATACAGAGTCTGATTTCAGCAGCTCATGATTTTATTTTACATTTAGATGCGTAAGAAGGGTTCCGTCCGAGGCACGTCGGCTGCTGATGTCTAGATGAGTCCCCTGTAGGGTCAGAGACAATATCAAACTGTGTAAGTGAAGAACTGGGTAAAAGAATGTTTAAAAACCAATACCTTTTTGGTAATGGGTAGTTAACTTGCTGAGCAGAGACTAAGTGTTAAATGCGGTTTAATTTTTAGAATTTAAGAGATACACATTTTAGAAATTGACAGTGAACACTTGAGTTACTATTCTGCAAAAAGTTTATCTGTGGAATAGGTTGAATTTAGTAGTCCCAAACTAGTTCTTAGTGTTACCAGGTTAGAAACCAGTTGCCACGTGCACTTAGTCATCATGTAACATTGTCCTAGGAGGCAGCTGATTTTTTTTCATCGATAGCCAATTAATTGACCTATTTCTCAGTAGGACCATTTGTGGTTAGTAAGGAAATATATAAAAGCATTTTAAGTCAAAAATCTTTTATCCCATACCGAAAGGCCAACCTCAATAGTTCATTTTAGTTGAATTTTTTTCTGAACACCCCAAAGTCTTCCTTCATGTTGAATCTTCAGTTATCTTTACAGTTAGCTTTAATATGTGTAAGTACACTTTGGTTTTTATTTACAATATACAATATTTCTATGGTCTTATTTCTCTAACACAAATTTATTTGCTCAACTTAGAGATTTTCCTAGAGGGGATAAAAGAACCTCAAAACCTACCCCACATACTGAAACAGTGTGAGTAAACACAAATTGACAGTACTTTGTCGTCATTTGTTACACTGAACTACGATGTTTATTGAGGAAAGGCACCAGACAGAACACTCTTCTGAGTCCACTGTGGTTCTTTGCTGCTCCCTTACTTGCTCTACCTGCTCTTTAATTATGGGACATGGGAGCCATGATGTATTCAGTCGTGAAGAGAAGTAGTTGTACCAAATAAGATTGAATGAACTCTGCCAGGATTCCCCCAAAGCCCCTTCTTTATATTCAGTGTTCATTTTTTAAAAACATTTAAGTTACTAAAAGTTCTTCTAAGTTTCTGTGACTTCTTTCGTTTTTAATGTGTTTTCCACATAATGAAACAAAATGTACGCCGTTAGTAAAACCAAAATCTTCAAGAAATTAACTTTTTTAAATGTAGTGGTTGGAGTCCATTTTCTGCCAAAAGCTTTGATACGTTGAGGGTTCTTTTTCTGGAGAATGTGTACGACAAGCTACTGTCTTAATATTTGTTTTTTTTCATGTCTGTATTTTAACACGCTGCTCGTTTCTCACTTTCTTCACAGTTACGTAGTCAAGGTCAAGTGAGGGGAACAAGTGCAGCCAGTGATGAATGAAGAAGACTCTGACCATTATCTTGGATGTTGGCGTTTCCCAGATGTGTGCTTATGATTATGTACTGACATGCACAGGTTCTCAACCACATGTGTATATATGTTTGTGTGTGTATGTCTGTAGCTGTATATAAAGCGCATGTAGAGCTACAGATCAAAAGACACACACTCGTGTATATATGTACATAAAAACATACTGAAGGGATTAGTACAATTTCTCCCAAGTACTGTACCTATCTTCAGCAAGAGTGCAAAAGAAAATATTTTCAATATATAGACTTGGAGCAGATTTTAATAATTAGAGTAATACCATCAGTGGACAAATTGACTGCATTGTAATACTAGCTGGTATGTTTCATAAATGTCAAGTTGTGGACCAATATATATGTGCTGCGTGTGTGTGTGTCTATGAGTATGTGTGTATACACACACATATATATAGCCTTTTATTACTTTTCTGTTCTTTTAAATCAGTCTCTTACAAATTTTTATTTTAGTCCCATAAACAACAGACTCCCATAGAAAAATATCTTCAAAATCTTTTGCTATCCAATGAATCTGGAACACAAACCCTGAATGTATATATGATTTATTTCTGTACCGTCATTATCTTACAGCCTAATTGGACAATATCTATTAGTAAGGAATAAAATTATAGGCCAGTTTTTACTTGTTTGCCTTGAGGGACAAAATCCTTTTAAAAAAAATTTCTGATTTTTATTGGATTTTTTTGTATTTTTAAATTTCAAATATTTTTCTACATCCGACATAGCAAAAACGAGATGATGGTTTTTGATGCATAATAAACACTATACAATTTTCAGGCTCCTGTGAAGCAAACAAAGAAATTGATGAAGAAATTAATAGCATTGTAAGCTGTTTAGAAAAATTGGAAGTACGGTGCTTCCACAGAGTCTTGTTTTTGAAATGACTGTTTTCTGAAATTACAGCTTGGAGACTATGCAAATGATCTCGATTCCTCACAGCTTACACGATAGACTCTAGATAGTGATGACATTTTGCTCTTTTCCTGCTGAAACACACATTAAGGGGGAGATGCTGACTTTGAAATAGGAAGAATCCAGGAGGCATGAGGGTGGCCCGCACACGGTTAGAAGGCCCTGCTGAGGAACCAGTGCACCCCACCTGTTTGGCTGTACTCTCAAGTAGGGTGTCATTGGGACAGACCCTGAGTAAGCATCATGGAAATGCTAGTTAGAAGCTGCTGCCGCCTTTGTTTTTTAAAGAAAGGAACAAAAATAAACTAGCTAGGTAAGACTTTCATCAGCTTTCTGTGTCTGCATCCAGTTTTTCTCCTGTCAGTCCTGGAAGCTTGAATAGAATGATATTGTTGAAGCCTTCAGGTCACAAACTGTCTTCTTTAACCTCTCGTCCCTCCTACAACACGCCAGCCCCTGTAGTCACATCATGTTGGGAATCTGATTTGCTGACAGTCCTGCCCCCCTCCTTCTCTCTTTCCCACATGTCGTGTGTCTCCACCAACGTGATTGTAGTGACTCAGACAAGAATGTCTTCTGCATTGTGATGCCCCGTTATCCTCAAACCCCACATCACATGTCCTCTGTGCACTCAGGATCAAGACTCATGTTTACTCTCTGGCCACTGTTGTGAGATAGGTTTTGTCAACACATAATCATTGTTTGCAAAGTGTTTGATGCGAGGAAGATTATTGCTAATTTTGTGGAATAAAGAGCCCAGCTCTCTCCTTTTAATGAACGTAACTCTCGCTGGCATCTGTAGCATCATTGGGAGGTTGGGCGCGCATGGAAATGAGATCCCGGCGCATGGATTTTAATGTTTTTCTAACAACTGTGGAGATTTGAGGGAATGTGTGGTGAATGTAAAATATCTAGTTTACTTGGCAGTCTCTTGTGTAAATTACAGTAAAACAAAGTAAATGAAATTTAAACAAAAAATAAATTTGATCACAAAATGCCACTTGTGTGCTTGAGTGGTGGTTTCCCTGATGCCATGTCTGCTTCAGAATACTGCAGACCGCTTCTCTGCTGTTTTTTCAAGAATTCTCTAATTTGCAGCACTACCACTCTGGGAAAACTAAAAAATGGTTTTTTGTGTTTTTTATTTTTTTTTATTGCAAACTCCTGTTCTTGAAATGTGCCTATGCCACATTAAGTTGTTGCGTTTGGTTTCTTAAATAGTTATCTGTCTTTAAAAGCTAAGCAGTAAACTAAAGAAGGGTTATTTATGAGTCTCTGAAGTTTTTACAAAATATTTCTAAAGGAAATATACAGAAACCCCTGGTATTTTTAAAAGCACTCAGTAAGGACTTTGCCATTGGATTCTGATCATTTGAAGATCGTGGCTTTTTAGTTTGGGGCTTTGTTTTACCTTTCCTCTTTTAGGACTGTCATTTCCAACCTCCTGCTTTTTGACGTGTAACTACTATTTTCTCATCGTTGCAGCTTACATTCTAGGGTTGCTCAATCCTCGGAGAGGTGACCGGCTATATAGATGTGTTTAATACAGAATATATAATTTCCGGGGGGCTCCTTTGTTTGTTTCCGGGGTAATTTTCTCAGTGTGGTACTTCAGACACATAATGTTTGCATTCACCCTGGCAGTCTGGCATTCATGCATTCAGCAATCTGAGCACTTAACACGCCCAGCACTCGGGTCTCTCTGGAGGTACCAAAATGAATACAAGCAGCTCACAGTCCAGTGTGGGAGACATACATGGGAACAGGTGAATTACAGTTCCGTGTGATAGTCATTGAACAGTGAAGAGCTGGTTGAGAGATGTCTGCCATCATTTACGTTGTACACATGAGAAAGCCAACGTCCAGCCCAAAGGCAGCTGGCACCTGAAGAACCCAAAGGAGCCACAGCAGATGGGCCTGGGGTCAGACGCACCCCTCCTGGCCACTCACTGGATCTCGGACCCCTTGTCTGTCAGTGGAGGCCTTACTGCCCAGCTGTAGAGAGTTCCGCTCAGTTGAGACATTGTATCTTCTAGCATGTGGTACTTCCCTCTGCAGTGTGGTCTCTCCTATTCCATTCATTTCTCAAACTGCCTCCTGTTTGGTATACAATCACTTTGGACCGAACACCTGGCTTTCTAAAAAGCTCACCTCTCTATCCTCTCCTCAACTTGCTAAGCTGTTAGGTTTCGCAGCCCAATCTCCTCAGATCTTGTCTCCGAGGAAATATGAGACGTTTATTAACAGTTGTGTACATCTCAGCAGCTGAGCTGACAAGGGGTCGGTATGGAATTCCCTGTTCTTAGACATTTGAAGGAGAATCTTGTGACTGTTTAGCCCTTCAGACCTGATGTCACTGAATATTATGAGATGGACTTCAATGAATGCAAATCGGTTTTCTCAAGTTACCCTCACCAGCAATTTTAGAGTTTGGGACTTCACATGATTGGAGGGAGGGAAGGTGCTAGGGGACAGGTTAAGGATTGGCCTCGCTGAGCTTGGAACAGCTACTGCTGACAGGGAGTGCTTCTGAGGAACCCTGCAAGTGTCAGTTGGGGTTATGTTTTCTGACTTGGAAATACTAAGTAACAGCAGGTCCCTTCAAAACCAGTTCTTCGACCTGATTGGATTAGGAAAAGTAGAAACTGCAGATAATCTAAAGCTGCCTCTCAAAAGTTCCAAGGCCATGCTAAGCATTTAGAGCAGTGCTCAGCAGTTAGGGACACCTGACATCCTGACGTTCATCCCTTCTGAAGTGCCACGTTGCAAGGCATTTTATTGTTTAAAAGAAATTCAGAACTAATCGTGTTTGCTTCCCCCACTCCCTCAAGATCTCTTGCGTTCCCCAGACGGGGTTCCATGTAGAACCACTGCTTCATGACTTTTCTCATGCATTTCTCTTCCATTGAGTTAAGTCAAGAATTAAAATTTGTCTCTGGATGAAAAAGAACAACGCCTCCTCCATTCTAGCCGGGCTCTTCTCATCGTCCCCACACTGCGTCTTCTGGGTTCCCATCTCTGGAGGGTTCTGTTACACTAGGGCTACTGGTTTGGAAAACTTCAGCTCTTGTAAACCAAAGGTTCTCAATCCTGGCTGCACCTTAGAATCACGTAGGGATCCTTTAAAAAAAATGCCCACCAGCTGCCTTTCTATGGCGTGAGTTCTCTGTATCTTGTTTTCAAAGGATAGGGAAAGAGCTAAGAGAATTCCCACTCTTGCTGGAAGACCATTGAGAAGACTGCCTTCTCTCCAACTAATCAGATTTCTATCCGTTCTTCCAAGCCAAGTGCCAGTCTCCATGCTGCCTGCCTTCACCTGGAGTGGTGTCTGCAGCAGTCCACACCTTTTGTTTGGCTCTTACAGACTCCATGCTGCCTTGGTTAATAGATACTGTCATCTGTTAGGTGTCTTATGTTTTGTATCCCAAGTTAGTTTGGGAATGCTTCATGGGCAGAAGTCACAGTTGTACCCCAAAGCCACCTTCCCTGATGGAAACTTTGAAACTGGGCCTTTTGCCCACAAAAGTTACCTGCCTACCTTGTGCAAGGCCCCTCTCTGAGTCGAATTAGAGGAGAGGGGAGTATAACCAAGAAATCAGTAACACCCACTTTCTGCCCTCAGAATGAAAGCCTGACAACCAGCTGGAACAGGAGGTAGTACTGTAGCCAACAGCACAAAGTACGACGAGAGGACAGAGGAGGGAGCTCCAGGTCTGCGTTTCCTCCTGACTTTCCAGACACCTACCCAGAGCTTTGGTAGGCTCCTCAAAAGGAGTCTAAAACCGCACTCTTACTCTTTTCTCCCTCCAAATGTACTATTCTACCAACAATTAATTGCATCACTGGCTGTGCTACCCAAGCCAGAAATCCTAGTTGCCCACTGAGTCTTAAAAGTGTCCCCAAACACCTATGAAACCCTGCTCTTTGTCCTGGTCCAAGCCATACTCTGGATGAACTGTCCTCTCTTCTAGGGGAGGGGTCCACAAACTTGCTGTTGTAAAAGGATAGACAGTAAATATTTCAGGCTTTACAGGCCGTGTGGGCTGTCGCCGCTCTGCCCTTGTAATGCAGACACAGCCATAGGTGAAACGTAAACATATAAGGGTGCCTATTCTGATAAAACTTAAACAGATAGTGGGCCAGGTTTGGCTGCCCCAGTCGTAGTTTGGCAACCCCTGGTCTAGAGCATGGACACCTGAGTCAGGTATTGCCAGAGGTGACCGCAGAACTCCCCTGAACGTGCTGCGCCCCTGCTTGAACACCTGCTCGGCTCTCTGAGGCCCAGAAGACAAGTGCAGCCGAAACCTGATGACTAATGAGAGCCTCATTCTGCTGTCTGTAAAGTGCAGCCGATGATGTTCATCCACATCGAGGCCGTCAGCGCATCAGGCCATTGGACGGACTGAGCTGATCTCTGCTGCCCACAGCCCGGATGTTGTCCATCAAAAGGGCTCTAAGCATAGGAAGACAGTTGCTACAGTTTGCCGTCAGATTCCCCACCAACACCAACTGAAAGTTGAAGGGTACAGTGATGATGGGCTAACAAAAGCTGTTGCTCTAGGAAATACAATGCAGATAATGCTGGCTAGCAAAAAACTCAATTGGCATATTTATTTCACTGGATGTCTGTTGTCCAGAAATACCATCGGTGGCTGTTAAGCTAAACATTGTCCTCATGGAAAAGCTCGTGATGTCCTACACATTTTCCACGATTGAAATTTGGCTGTCTAGATACCATCGCAAACATGTTGGCCCGAGCTTGGCTTTATGGCTCCTGGTGGGGCGAGGTGAGATCAGGCCTTTGCCTAGAAAATCAGCCCAGAGTTTCTCTGAGTCAGAGACACTCGACCTTGGGTTGAATCTGTTGACTCCTTGAATTCTGAGAAGCAGTAAAGCTCTGTGACATGCCTCCGCCTCGTTGATCTCTTACATATCCTGACACCACGCGCTAATCAGTCCACAGCAGAATTGCCTTGCACTCCAGACTGAAGGAGGTTCATGAAGTGGAACGGAGGAGTGGCTTATGGTGTTCATTAATGTATGTGCTAAACAAAAGCTTCGCCTCTGGCCATCCCATTGCATGCTGGCTTCCCGCAGCTTAGAATACTGATGGCATGTTCTGTCAGAGCCACCTCCACTTTCCCATGGCCCGGGAAGCTCTGAAACAACCGAGCCTACTGAGAGGTGCTGGGAGTGCTTCTGTCCCCGTCACTCGAAAAATCATTCCCCAGAAAAATCATTCCCCAGGAGGCGCTGTGTGGGACGAGAGACTTCCCCCCCAGGAGGCTGGAGGGAGGCTCAGAACCATGCCCAGAACGGCCACTCATAGAGTCACACAGGCCGTTCATTCATTTAGAGCAGAAGTCAGCAAACTCTTTCTGTAAAGGGCCATAGAGTAAATGTTTTGGACTTTGTGGGCTGTACAATCAGTGTTGCAATTACCCAGTTCTGCCTTTGTAGCATGAAAGCAGCCATCGACGTTATGTGAACAAATGGTCGTGTTCCCATAAAACTTTATTTACACAAACAGGTACCACAGTGAGCTGGATTTGGCCCACGGGCCATAGTTTGCCAATCTCTAAATTATTTCTCCCCCAAAATAGCCAACATGTAATAGCACTATGTGTCAGGCACTGTTCTAAGCGCGACACATAAATAAATGGCCTCTTATTTCCACAACCACCCAATGAAGTAATGTCATCAGATGAGGAAACTGAGGCCCAGCGAAGTATAATTTTGCTAGGTCATGTCACCAAACGTGGGAGAGCCAGGGTTACTAGTCCTGCAGACTTGTGTATAACCGCTGTTCATCCCTCCTGTCTGTCTTTCAGAACCACAAAATTGCATGCCTGTGGCTCTTACTACGTAACGGTCCATGTGAGGTGCGGCCATAATGATAAAATTCTATTGAGGATGCCCTGTATGTTCTTAAACACCACTTGTGAGCAAACTTCCATGACTGACTCTTCCCAGAGCTCAGAGGCAAGAAAACATGTCTTCCTAGACAGTGTTGAATTTCCCTCAGCCTTGGTGTCAGGAAACACCCATGTTGTATTTCCTCTTCCACTGAGGCAACCCCTTGTAGGCAGGGCTTCGTGGCATAACGCCTTCACCCCTCCCCACCCCTCATACTTGAATTTTGTGATGGCGCTGTGAAATTCGAGGGTGTATGGTTCCCCTGTATCCAACCCTCCCATGTACATCACCTTGCGGGGGGGAAGATTTAGTGATAATTCTGAAATGTGTGGGGAAACAAACAGTGTCGGCTACATCGAGGTGAGAAATCAAAAGGACAGTGAACATCTGGAGGGGAGCGACTGTGGTTGTGGCGGGATTGTGGGTAGCTTCCTACCCCCCACCCCCCAGAACTGTCTTCAGTGTCTCCCTGTCTGAGAGAATCTTATTTAAAACTATTTTCATAAGGCACAAGGCCTCGAGAACACTTCCCCCGCACACCAATGCCCAGCAGTACCTCCTATCACTGGGGATAAGATTTTTCCTTCCAGCATCTGGTGGACCATGAGCTCACTCTCTTCCTAGGCGTGTGCCAGAAAGCCGTCTGGGGTGGGGGGTGGGGGTGGGATTTCAGGAATTCTCCCAGCCCCTTCCAACCCGACAGGCTCAGATTTTCCACTTGTGCTATTGAGGTCAGCGCCTGCATTCCGGCTGGCGAGCTCCCCGCACATGCGAGCGCCAGGCCTCAAGCAGGGCCTTCTCCCACTTGCCCTGGAATTCACCCGTCCGCCTTGCTGGTCCTCTGCGTCCTCAGGCTGTCTGTGTGCTGCACAGGATCCTGGGGTGTGGTGGGGGTGGGGGTGGGAGCTCCATCAGGGACTCGGGATGGCCTGCCTGGCCCAGCCCTGGCTCTGGACCGCCGGGATGAGATGGCTGCCCCTGTGTTTGCCCAAGCCTTTGTGTGTGTAGGGAAGGGTTGTCTGGGCAGGCGAGGAACAGTGCGATTACTGTTGCCTGCAAAGAGCTTCGTTCCCTTCTTTGTCAGTCTACCCAGAGAATGTGGAGCTTGGCAACCATGATTGCTGCCATTGGTTTTTACTAATGGTCGCTGCCGCTGTCTCTGAGAGGCCACGCTGAACATGGGGGCTTTTGCCATCCAACGCCTGCCTGCATTCCAAGCCTGCCACGTCCACTTACTGAGCAATGGCCAGCTAGTAAGCCTCGGCCCCTCTGAGCCTCTGTGGCCTGCCTGTGGAGAATGGGTAATTACACCAACACGGAACGTGGCTGTGGGACAAGAAATGTATAAGTAATGCATGAAAATCTCCAGCACTGGATTTGCCCCTGGTTGTCCTACTAATCAGCTAGGGGGACCGGCCATCCCAGTTCGCCCAGGATGGAGGGGTTTCCTAGGAGGCTGGACTTTGGACGTTAAAACCAGGACAGTCCTGGGCACACTGAGACACGTTGGCCACCCTATTTTTAGCCCCAAATGTCAGCATTCTTTAAGCCAGCAGCTTTAATTTAAAAACAAATTAAAAGGCTGAACTGACACTGTATAGGAAACAGGCAACCTTGTTTTATAGCCTGAGGTGTCCCAAGCCAACTACCTCCTCCACCCCCAGCCCTATCGGCACAGAAGGTTTTGGGGAAGGTTGGGCAGGTTGTGCGGATGCCAGTTTCTGAGGAGGTACTGGCCAGGAGGGCCTGGCAGGACGATTCCTAGGGGAGAAAGCAAATCCCCCCTCTACCCAAGCCTCCTCTGCTCTCGCTCACAGTTCCACCCAGACATTGTCCGGGAAGCGGGGAGTTAGTACACCTCCCTATCTTTGAGGAAGTAGATACGTAGGTCAAGAAGCTGCCCTCAGCTGAAAAGAGGCAGAGCTTCCCTCAGCCAAAGGCCTCTCTCCCAAAGGAAGGTGCCTTAGGTCATTCCATCTTTGCTTTCCGGACAGAGACAAACCTTGCTGTGCCCGAGAGGCCCTTGTATTGGCTGGGCTACCCTCTCCATCCTAACTCTTCACCTCCCTGCTGCAGCCACTCTCACTTTGTTCCAGATTCTCTGAGACTGAAGTCTATAGTGTCCTCTAGGCCCAGAGCCCTTTTCCCTCCCCTGTTCCACCTGCTACCTCAGCCCAGGGACCACGTCCTCGAAGACACCTCCCTCTCCCCTGACCTCCCGACTGGTGAGCAACCTCCCTCGGCGCTGTCATAAGGGCAGCTGCCAGCAATGCTAGTGCCACTGGACACTGCAGGCTCAGAGCCAGCCCACGGCCTGCCACAGAGTAGTCCACTCTCCACAGATCTGTTTGGAATGAATGGAGCAGAGAAACGTAACCCGTCTCCTCCCAGACCTTCCCAATAGGGCATCCAGGGAGTCTCCCTTACTCCCTGCTAACCGTTCCCCTGACCCTGCCGGCAGTACAGCCGAGCCTTCACTCCCAGTAAGAGACACGCCGCTTCGATCCCCTCCCATCCTTCGCAAGGAGATATTTCTGTTTTATGACTAACTCTGCTCCTCATTTCTCTCGCGTTATCTTAATGAATTAACTGGGTCCCCATCGTTCCCCTGGCCCCCCGCAGTTTATGAGCTGTACAGCCCTATCTGCGATCTTAGTCAACCCCACACAGTTGTTGTGCTGGTTCCTATTACAGTAATTGGCATAAACTTTATTCTTTTGCAGAGAGATTTTTTGGCCCGCTGGGACTGCATAACCATCTGCCATAAATTGAGACTAGTACGGCTTATTTTGGTGAATGCAAAATTGGATCCCATTCTTTACTCCGTGGCTTGATTCAACTTCCAGATGGTTAATCCACATGAAGTAATAGGAAAGCACCACAGCTCTGCTTAGCTGAAGATGGAGACGTAATATTTATTTGCTGATGTCGAGGCCTCCAAACGCTGCCCCGTCGCGGTGTCAATATATAACGCAGCAGCACAAAAATGTCAGCTTGTTCTGCGGGAGCGACAGCGTTCCTCCGAGTTGCCATGGGGGACCCCGGGATGTCATTTTTTTTTTTTTTTTGTCTGCCCTTGACCTAATCTCAAGAGATTCTGTTCTCTCCTGGGCTGTTTCTTATCAGCCATGTCTGCCCGTGTAGCCGGCTTCACATCTGCTTTGACTTTAGTGCCTGTGACATTTTCATTAATACTTCTCCAAGGTTGAGCCTCGATTCCAAATATCTTGCAGCTCACGGAAGCCGTAGCTCAGCTGTGCCCAGCTGGGGGCTGCCGGGAAATTTGGCCTGGCAGTATGGATTTGGTCAGCCATCTCCATCCCATTGCGCTAATCAATCTGTTTTCATTTTTACTTCTCCCCACACTTGCCCACGATGTTGGGGATGCTTTGAAAGGGATCTGGGGCCCATAGATTTGGGAGTTCACACCCCACTCCTGTTTTCACTCCTTCCCAGGAATCTTGACTGCCCCCTGCCTGGATTACCCACCTCTGGCTGACTTTGCCCTTGCCAACTCCCCACCTCCTCTATATCTGGATTTCACAGCCTGGCCGTGTGTCCTCACCTACCCCAGGGAAGACGGGGCCTCGGGACTCCTCTTTGCACCCATGTGACCGTGCGGACCACCTGCATTTGATTCACCTGGGGAGCATTTTTAAAATGCAGACTCCTCAACCAAAGGAGACCACCCATCCCAGTTTGTTCAGGACTGAACTGGTGTTAGCACTGGAAGCTCTGCGTCCTGGGGAACCCCTCAGGTCTGGGCAGATGGGGACGGTCGGTCACCCTCTCTGGGTCTTAACCTAGATCCCAGAATAAGAACCTTTGAGGACTCAGGCCTAAGATTCTACATTTGATCCATTTTCATGGGTGATTCTGGTGAGCACTTGAACTTGGGAATGATAGAAGGAAGCCCTCAGGGGCCATGCTCTCTCACTCATGTGCCTGGCACACAGTGGTCGTGTAGAACATTTTGCATGAATTTAGCGCATACAAGGAATTCCGTCATCATTTACTTATGTAGAATGTTTGTTTCCGAGCATGAGGTCCTCCAGGGAAGGGCTCGGCCCAGCTCACTTTCACAGTCTCAGTTCCCAGCTCTGTGCCTGGCCTACAGTTGACACTCCGAAAAGACTGACTGAAGGAATAATTAGATACAAGCGAATATTCATGGGAGGGAAAGTGACCCAGACCTGTTTCCCACATACTTTTCCAAAGTTCTGGGGTGGACTCGATTAGAAATTAGTCAAGGAAATTCTAGTAGGGCAGGAATTAGATCTAGGATATTTTTTAAGGGAATGAAAACCTTGAGGGCTCCAAGATGGAACAAATAAGGACTTAACCGTGTTTCCCCAAAAATAAGACCTAGCCGGACAATCAGCTCTAGTGTATCTTTTGGAACAAAAATTAATATAAGATCTGGTATTACATTGCATTACATTAGGTTATATTATATTATAAAGACCTGGTATTTTATATTATATATTACATTATATTATATTATATTATATTATATTATATTATATTATATTATATTATATTATATTATATTATATTTTATTTTATTTTATTTTATTTTATTATATACTCGCTCTTATGGTAAAATAAGACCGGGTCTTATATTAATTTTTGCTCCAAAAGACGCATTAGAGCTGATTGTCCGGCTAGGTCTTATTTTCGGGAAACACATTAGATCTATGAAATTCTAAAATGGAATGGACTGGAACTGTGAACGTTCTAATGCGGAATTGCTCTTTCTTCCTTAATTGTCACTTCTGCAAGCAGAAGGAACAAGAGTCCAGATGCCTAGGACCCGATTCTCAAACCCAACATCTCTTAGTTGGGCTCAAATGTTTAAAGTGTGTAGCTCCCCATACAACCACAGCTGTGCACAAAGATGGACTCAAGTTTGAGGTCTCCAGGTCAGGGGAGGCGGGGGGAACCAGGGAGGCCAGAAAATAGGAAAGGAGTGGGAACCAGTGTCTGGCCCCAGAACCATGATCCTTCTTCACTCCCCACCCTGGGCAGGGCTCGGACAGGTGGTGTCACTTGAATGCAACCCCAGCTTTACCCCAAGTTGTCCTGTTGCCTTGAGCAGCAGACCTCGCCACCTCCGAGTTTAGCTTCCTCATCCGTACTGTAAAGATGTAAAGAGTCTCCTCTTTGGATGGTGGCTTTAAAGTGGGCGCACACATAAAGGATTATTTGAATGGGCTTTATCGGCCTGAAAACCCTCCTGGTCCCACACCCTGCGTGTGATCATTTTGTTGGCAAGAGGGGGCGGACGCGAGGAGAAACCTAGAGATAACGAAACCTAGAGATCACCTTAAGAAGGGATCAACCCTGCTGGCTTGGACCCACTGGATGAAGGGACAGTCATCGTGCTTGTCCAAGTGGATAAACTAAAGCCCCAGTGACAGGCTGCAGTAGAGAGAGACTGGGGCCCAGTGGAGCAGGAGACGTGATTCAACTCTTCCACCCCATGCCTGGGGCAAATGGTCCCGTCACACCCCACATTGGATCCTCTCAGCTCTACCTTCAAAGTCCGTCCAGAATTCGACCCTTCTCACCATGTCCATCATAATGACCCTGAACCAGCCTGGCCACCATCCTCTCTCCTTAGATTCTTACTCAAGACCTTCCTAACTGCTTCTTTCCCCTCCCATTGAGGAGCCAGAAGGCTTCTGTTTAGTATCAAACAGGTCATATCCCTCTTCTGCTCCAAGACCTCCCATGTAACTCAAAGAGAAGGGCAGATTCCTTACTATGGCCCCCTCTCTGCCCCCACCTCCTCCCAATCCTCTTCTCCCTCGCTTCACTCCAGCCACACTGGCCTCCCATTGGCTGCTTCTGTAACACACCAGGTCAGTCGCCTCAGGGCATTTGCACTGGCTGCTCCTGCTGCCTAGAACACTCTTTCTCTA
Organism: Rhinolophus hipposideros; assembly: GCF_964194185.1. Lineage (NCBI taxonomy): Eukaryota > Metazoa > Chordata > Mammalia > Chiroptera > Rhinolophidae > Rhinolophus > Rhinolophus hipposideros. The sequence goes on along the minus strand of NC_138070.1, from coordinate 17,192,660 downwards.
GAGCTCCTCACAGCTCTCTCCCTTGCCTCACCTAGATACCACCTTATATAAGATAGGTCCTCCCCCATCTGTCATAGCTCTTTACCTTTCACAGCAGTTATCACTACCGCATGGTGTGTGCATGTGGTCTCTCCCTACTGAACTAGAAGTTCTGTGAGGGCCATTTTTGCCGTATCCTCAGTGCCTGGAACCAGGTGCTCAGTGAGCTTTAGCAAATGAGTAACACCAGCGTTTGCCCCGTGTAGGAATAGGCTGGCAGCTCTCAGTGAACCACACGGTACTTGTAAAGATCACAACATAACTAAACAGGGCTGTCCAAATGCAATAATGGCCATTAGCGTCTCTACACCCCAGAGCGGCGATTCTAGAGCATTCTGTGTAATTGGAGCACAATTAAGCATATGGCAGTGTTTCCACCAGGCCGTAGATCTGATTCTGAGCTTCCTCAACGTGTCTCTGGTTTCTTTCTGTTTCCTTGTAACAATAAACTTGGATCCACCACTGGGCGGGCCCGGAGTCTGGAGCACTGGGGAATACTGGGGAACGAGATGCATGTTAACAGGATTGAATCCCGAGACGTTAGGCTATATATTCAGTGGCGATTTCCTGGTTTTTGCAGCCAACATAAATAACGGTAAGAGAATTCCCGCTGTGTGACGTGAGATACGTCCTGTTGGTCTGGGGCAGGAAACTGCCCAGCCTGGGCTGCTCTGGATGGATCAGGCAGGCCCCCCCCCCCACCGCCGATGGAATCAGCAGAGCTACACCCCACTCCCCCTCCCTCCTGCGTCACACCACTCACTGGCCTCTCTCACGCTTCCAGGAGTGCCTCAGGGTGAGAAGGGTTTAGAGGCCAACAAGAGAGACAGGAGTTAAGACATATATCTGGCACCCAATTCAGCCATGTAGTGAAATTTCTTTTCTGTATGTACAAATCACGCCTTTCCACCCGGACTGTGAATTTCCTGGGGGTGAGGTCTGCATTTCAGGCAACTATCTAGTGGAAACTTGGAAGTCATCGGTGGCACCTAATTTTTCTAGAAGGAAAATGAGGTGTCTCGTAAGGCAATGTTAGAAGTAACTTACATGTTCATTCATGGGGAAATGGACAGATGAAATAAAGGGTGTTCATAAAATGGAATATTATACAGCAGTTAAAAAGAGTGAGCTGCCTCTCTATTTACGAGCAAGGATGAATCTGGAAAATTAATATTGACAGAGAGGAGAACATTGCAAATGAACCACAGAGGATGATATTACTAATATTCATTTAAAAACCACCTACTGAAGCTGGTTATTTGTTGTTCCCAGGTACATACATATGTACATGAAGGCGTGGCAGGTGTTCTGGAAAGATAAAACTATGTTAAATACATGATGACCCATGTCTATGGCATCAGGGAGGGGACTAGATGGGGAGTGAGGGTCTGTCTAGACCTGTGATGACATTGAGCTACTCATAGATGAGTGTCCTTGAAGGGATCAATTCATTCTGTGTACCCTGCCAATCAAAAATAAGTAGGTCAGGCACCCAGCGTCTTCCAGCTTGAAGTGGCACAGCCTAAACCTGGGTCCTATGAGCTACAGTCTGCCTCCTCAGTCGGTCTTAAATTCATGGGACTTCTGTGTTCATAAAACCAACATACTAGGAGTGCTTTTTGGCTAACAAAAAGATCCTTGACTGAATCCTGAGTATGAAAATCTACCCCCTCGTGCCTTCTCCCCGCTCCCTGTGAGATTCTGTTGATCCCTAAATTTTCATGGAACATCATCATGTCTGCTTGTTTTTGCTATTGTGTCTGTTGTTTGGCTGTTCTGTCTGCTTGTCCTTGCTAAGTCTGATTCCGCTGTAGCACCCCCCTTCTTCGGAGACCTCTCTTTTTTTTCCCCATGACTAAAGGTTTTCTTTGGTTCATTTTTTTCCCCTTCTCTTTATTCAACCCACTTGTCTTGAATAACTTCTCTGTGCCATGAGCTCTGCTGGGCGGCATCCAGATGTCAATGCAAGATAGTTACTCTCCTCAAGGGACTTTAAAGTCAATACTCCCCCTTCCTCAGGCAGGTCAACAAATGTAAGGGGTGGAGGAATAGGAATGCCCAAAGGGAAACATCCGTTCCAAGCAGGAACTTTCATAAAGACCATCGACAACCAGGCATGCATGCAGAAGAAAGTAGAAAGCGTGTTTATGAGAAATAGTGGAAGGGCTTGGAAGTCCACATTCCATTTCAGAGAGAGGGGATCTCTCTGCCTGTCTGCAGCCCTCAAGGATCCAGTCATGCGGGTTTGGGGGAAGGAGGGCCCCAGCTGGGAGTCCACACAGGTTGAGACAATTAGGGGGATAATTTGGACTGAGTCATCTTGGCGGAGGCTAGGAGGAGGGTGTTTGGTGGGTGGGGGCCCCATCAGCGTAATTGCTCCAGATTTCTGCTTCTCTTTGACATGGCAATAAAATAAGTTGATCCATGGCTTGAAAAGGGCTGAGTCTCCTTTTGCAGTGTGGCATTAACAGCAAAATCTGCCTGAAGCTGACACCAGGGTGACCTGGTGAGGACCCTGTCCCAGGGCAAGAAGCAGGGAACATAGGGGAAAAAAACAGACAAATTATAACCCTGCCCCAATATGGAAAATGGGAATAATACCATATTCCATCAATTCGAAGAAGTCCTTTTTTTTCCTCTTGCATTTTAATATTTCTAAAATTGGAATGTGGTTTACAACTGATGGTGTCTTAGATTTGGTGAAATATGGTGATGAGAGAAAAATAGAAGAAATACTACTGTTTATGGAGTGCTTACTCTGCCAAGCACTGTTGCCAAGAACTTTACAGTTTTATCCTCACAACAGCTCTATGAAATGGATACTGGTTTCATGCCCATTTTATGGCTGGGAAAACTGAGGTTTTAAGGGTGATTCACACGCCGGTGAGTAGGGGATGCAAAACTCGGTGAAGTGGTTTTTGGTGGGTACATGGGCAGAGGTAATTTGAAAAGATAGCATATTTAAGTTTGCATCTCGATGCCTGACACTGAGTAGGTGTTTCACTGTTCCTACACTGCCAGGCTATCTGGTCAGAGTGCCCATTTCTGCAGCTAGCGGTTGCTAGTGCAAGATCTGTGTCAGCTCTGACTGACATTTAGAAGTTGTTGCAACTCTGATACTGTGGAAACAGCTTGGGCTTGGAACCAAGCCCACCTGGATTCAGATCCCAGCTCTGTGGCTTCCCGGCTCTGAGACTTTGGATGGGTCTCACACCCTGTCTCACTTTTCTCATCTGTACAATGGGGATAATAAAGGTTCCTGTGTCATAGATTGCTGAGAGGACTCTTAGAAATAACATATTTAAAGTGCTTTACATAGAATCAAGCCCAGAATAATGCCCCGAACCCCATCCTCCATCGACTGCCAACTTTGGGAACTTCCAACATCTGAGTTTTCATTTTCGTTCAGTTGTAAAATGATTGAAAATACCCTCATCCTGGGAGCATTGTAAAGATTTAAAGAGCTTATGTACAAGAAACTCAGAGTCAGTGCGCAGCGGCCACACAGCAAATGTTAACCGGAAGCACTTGTGTTGGGAGTTAATCAAAATGTATCTTATTCCCTGGCCACTCTGTATGCTCTTGTCACTCTGACCCTTTTGGATCTCACCACGGGGCCTTTGCACATGCTATTTCTGCTGCCTGCAATACTCCTCCCTCCTTTTTTTGCTTTGCGACCTCCCCCACCTTCAGCTCTTAGCCTGTCTGGCATTTCCTCAGGGAAGCTTCCCATGACCCCCACGTTCTCATGGCACTGTGTACCCCTCCTTGCCATTGTTCCGACTGCATAACGTGATTGTTAAATATTGCCTTTCTCCTTATATGTAAGCTCTGTGAGGGCAGGAGCTGTGTCCTTTTCTGCTCATGACACTTTCCCATCCTTTGCGTCCATATTCTGGCATACAGTCAATACTTGATAAATCTTTGTTGAGTGACTGTCTGAGGAGGGAGCTTGTGTCTAAAAAAACAAAAAGTCCTAAAGGAGTGACTTAAAGGCAAAGAATTTGGGGCTGGGATGGGTGAGGGAAGTGAGCTGGGTTTGTTTCGGCCGTTTAGCCTGAGCTAGAGAAAGAGGGCATATTTTAGGCCAGATGAACCAGTCTTCAAAGTCCAGCTCTGGCTTTTATAAGTTCAGCGACGCTGCCTGCATATTGTTTCAGGTTCTTCATCTGTGGAACAGGGAGAAAAACTCAAAACTAAGTTCTCGGGAAGAGTAAATAAGATCAGTTCATGGCCTCCAAAGCCAGCTCTGTCCACAGACGTGTTGCTTCTTCCACTCCCCTTAAAAGAAGGGCCCTTTCCCCAGCATGTGACACTCTAGAATTCTCCGTGGAACCTGGGGATGCTCTGCGAAGTCATAATTGCTGGGTCAGATTTAATTGTGTGCTAAAGAGCAGACGGCCACGCCGGGCAGCTCTGACATGTCATTCTGTTTGCTTGCAAAGGCCCGCTTGCAAAAGTCAGACTGTGGAAGCACTGGTGTTTTCCAGGCAATTCTTGTCTGTCATGGAGGCCTTTCCAACTATTGGTCCCTCTTGGTCTGTGATGAGGCACTTGACACCAAGTCTTAGTGAGGACACGGGAATGGTCAGTGAGACGAAAAGGCCCCTGAGACAAGAGTTTTGTCTTTAGCTCTCAAGAGGGCTGTGGAAATTGCAGTCCCAGGCAGGGGATGGCAAACAGGCTCACGCAAAGCAGGGGCTGGCTGCGTGTACCAGCTCGGAGCCAGCAGCCACCATGTGCAAATGGCTTCACCCCCCTGGGCCTCAGTTTCCTCATTTCTAAAGTGGGAATAATAGTACCTATAGGATGAGGGGATAAAATGATAACAAATCTTTAAAAACAACCTGTAGTGCTGCCACTCTGGCCCCACAGCTATTTCCTGCCTTGCACGTTCCCACTCTGTGTTGTCCACGTACACTGAGCTTATGTGGCTGCAGGCAGAGTGTGTATGCTGCTTCTCCTCACCTTCTGTTAGAGCGCAATGCCCCACTTTTCCACACCCTGCACAGGGTTCACATTTTTAATGGTTGCTAAATTATCCATTGCAGTGGTGTCTCAGGAGTAACTAAAGCACACACATTCACACAGACATGCACACACATGTGCCATCTTTACCCACAAGAGGAGTTCATGTTGCTCTGAGATTTCCACCATGACAGGCAACAGTAGAATGAACATCTTCATACAGATAATGTGTTTTCACTTCTTTTAATTTCTCTCCTGAGGATGAATTCCACAGCAGAAGATCCCTGGATCTTGCTCTGTAGTTCTGCCATTTTGGAGGGCGTTGTTGAGGATGGCATTTCTAGCGGGGCTGTTCGGCGAAGGGACCTACCAGCTTGAGTGGTAGTGAGCCTCTTGTGCCTGGAAGTATGCAAGACAATTGGGGCAGTCATCATTGATTTGACAACTATTTGTTGGGCCTCACAGTGTGCCGGGACCATGTTAGGTGCTGAGGACACAGGCGACAAAGTCCCCACCTGCCTGGAGCTTACAGCCCACAGGAGAAGACGGAGATAAAGGACAGTGACTTTACAGCACATGCTGTGCTATGCTGTGGAGGGAGGCACTCGGGGCTGTTTGCTCACCTGCTCATGCTGCAAAGACCCCTCTCCAGGCAGCCATAGCTCTACGCCTCGGACTCAACGGTGCCTGGGTGACAGTTCATTGTGTTATTGCATGCTTCACGGGACCTCAGCTTTATCAACTTGCAGCCCTTTCTTCATGTCTCACACATGTACTGACTTGTTCTGGGGGCTTCCAGGCCCTGTTCAATCCTGACTCCTGACCAGAGATTGCTTGAGGCTTCCCCTCTTTTAATATTTACCTGCAGAATTATTATTGGCTTTTGAGATGGGGCTTGCAAGAGGGCAGCTTCTAGAGTCACTTCTTAAATTTCTGCGAATCCATGGGCGGCTGCTCTGGGCTGTTTCCAAGGAGTGTGTACAAATCCCATCCTACAGGGACCACACTGTGAACTGTTGGCCTTAATGGTTGTCTGAAGGAAGTCTGGAGACCTGACTGCCCTTGGGTTGCTGTGTGACCTTCTACCAGTCACTTCACCTCTCTGTTTCCACTTCAGGTAAATGGGGTAATCCAGTGGATTAGTTTACTCCCTCCCCTTCATGATCCATGATCAAGGCTCCTAGAAACAGAACCTAGATTTTCCTTTGGGGACCAATCCCCTTCCCATCACACACTGTGGATTTGGGGTGGGGTTCATCCCACTCCCTAACTCCAGGTGTGGGCCTTGCTGTTGACTTGGCCAATGAGATACCACTCTGATTGGCTGAGAGATGGGCCTATCAAAGCCAGCAAGTGGCAGCACTAGGACTTTGGCTGAAAGCACAGTGTAACAGGCATTCTGTTTCTGGTGGGGTTGTTAAACCACAGGAGGCAAGCCTTAAGCTTAGGGGGGGCTATCTTATCATCACAGAGGGAGGATCTGTCTGAAAAGTTGCCAGAACAGAGCCTAGGCATGCAGATAGACTGGTTTCTAAATGGAGTACCTGGATGCAGCCATGCCTGACGCTAATGTCAATTATGTGAGTCAATGAATTTCTATTTTTTATCAGCCTGTTTGAGCAGGGGTTCTTGCGCTTTCCTCCTAATTGTCCTGTTGCCTTCGGTCATGCCACCTTCCAACACAACTTCTGCACAGGAGCAGGAATCGTCTTTCCAAAGTATAAATTTTACTTTGTTACTATTGTTTAAACTCTCACATGGCTCCCCCGTGCCCTCAGGATAAAGTCTAAATTCATTAGCCTGGTGTTCAAGCTCTCCAGATGTGGTCTGTCTGCAGCCCCCTCTTCCTCTTGATCCCTCAAAGGCATTCTAGTCAGCTTCCCGCTCACAGTGTCCACAACTCTGTGCCTTTCCACATGCTGTTCCCTCAGCCTCAATGCCTGTCCACGTCATCCCAACAGAGCTGGTTGGGTTTTACACATGGAAATCGCTTGCTCATGGAACCACCAGGAGAGTGTGTGATAAACACAGGTCCCCCCACTACTGAGTTGGATTCTCTGGGGTGGGGCCCAGAAATTAATTTTAATAGGAGTTCACGAGGATCTTCCATTCCCCTGCTGTGTGACATCTTGCTCTGAGTCTCTTTGACCTGGTCTATAAAATGGGCATGATCTACCTAAAAAGGTCACTGGGGGGATGAAGTGTGACAACATTTATATAAAACCTTAGTATAGCAAAGGGCACTTAGGAGAAGTTCTGTAACTCTCTCATCGGGTGACCAACTGTCCCCATCTGCCCTGGACTGAGAGGGTTTCCTTGAATGTGAAGCTTTCAGTTTTAAAACTGGGAAGGTCTCGGGAAAATCAGGATGAGTTGGGTGCCCCACGTCTTGTGTTTTCTTGTCCCTGGATCGAAGATCTTGTTTGCTTGCCTTGGCCCCACTGGCCAATAGGAATCCATAAATCTGGGGCCCCCACCGAAGGGATGGAAACTCAGTGAACAAAAGCACAAACAGTTTTGAAAATACTAAGAATTGCTGTTTTCCTTCCAGGAGGGATGCAGTCTGCATGTTACCCTTTATCCAACTGACGAGGTCACTTTATGGCCCCCCCCAAACCCCCACGTCCACTCACATTCCCTGGCCTCTCAGCCTCACTCACATGCGTGACAGGGCTGAGAGAGCCACGTTGACCAAACCCTAGCTCTAGTTTTCTGAGTTCTTGATGCTCCAAACTATACATCTAAATATTTCCTCCATGAGAGTCTTGGTTTTTTTTTCTTTCTTCCTTCATTGAGTTCCTGGATTTATTTTGAGCCAAACAGCTCTTCACCCAAACTCCTCTGCCTCCTTTTAAAACCCAAGGCCACATCCAACCTCGCAGGCCCAAACCACGCTTACATAACCTGCAGTGACACTAAGTGTTTGTGAGGCCAGCCGGAGTGGGGCAGGGGCCGCCCGCTCTGGAGTACAGGGGACATTTTGTCCTGCAAAATGATGCTGTTTGGGGTGTGTGCGTGTGCGTGTGTGTTTTTCCCCTCTTGAAATTCAAAAACAGCTCCTTTTGCTCAAGCTGTCAAAAAAGGAAAAGAAGAAGAAGAAGAAAAAAAAAAAAGAGTCTGCAATAATTTCAGTGCTGGGCCCAGATCAAGAATTGCAAATGCTAAGAGAATATTTTCCAAAAAGTTATGAGGGTGAGTAGGAGTCGCTGAGTTACGGGAAATCAGAGGCTGAGCTTGTGTAATTTCCAGGGGCTCTGTCTCCTGGCTGGTTCCTCAACAGTGGTGGCATTTTTCACAATGATCTGGTCCTCACTACCCGCCAGGTGCTTCTGTCCCTTATTTCTCCCTCACAAGAGCAAAAATCAAGTTCAGAGAAGTTTCCCGAGGCCAACTTATTGATTGCTAGAGAGCAGTAACTTGAGTCCAGTTCGACCTGACTCCAAAGTCCAGAATTCCACCATCACATGATGCTGGAGAGAAGCACCTACTGTGTGCAGATAGATGCATTCTCATTTCAGGTGGCTTTCCTGGTGAATACCAAGACAAGACTGAACGGTGAGGCTTCTAAACAGTCCTCCAAAGGTGGCATTTGGTTTTTTTGCGAGGAGGGAATTATGTTTAGGAGGGTGGCACCTGTAGCCACACTGTGCTGCTTGAATAATTGAGCCTGGATGAATGCCCCAATAACTTGCGTCTTTGATGGAGAAATCTGAGGCCTGGGATCAATCCCAAAGTGTCACTTAACTCAGATTCTGCCTCCACAAAACAGGCCAAAGCAAGAAAGGAACTGCCATTCAACTGAACACCTACTATGTGCATTATGCACCTCGTCTGGTTTAATTCTTGCCAGTACTTCCAAAGCCAGGTACTGCTGTAGATACACACTTTAGAGCCCATGAAACTGGGCTCAGAGAAGCAGAGGAATAGCCCAAGGTCACACAACCAGAAAGCAGTGGAGCTGGAATGGAACCCAAGTTTACCCGTTCGATCGACGCATCCTGAGTATTCACTCTGTGCTAGATAGGGGCCCTGGTGTATGGAGATGAATGAGACACACTTCTTGTCCTGAAGGAATCTAGCTGGGGAGATAGGCCAGTGAGTTTACTAGACAATGGTACTGATGGAGGTGGCACAAGGGACCAGGAGAGCCCAATGGAGACTCCTGAACAGTCAGGGAGGGCTTCTTGGAGGCAGTGATTATCTACACTGAGACCTGCCAGTCTGAGAGATCCGTGATAGTAGAGGCTGCATTTGTCCTTGTCACTGCTGTGTCTCCAGTATGGTATCTGGGACGTTGTAGGCACCCAAAAATATACACATTGAATCACTGAATGAGTGGGGGTTTGTTAAGGTTAAAAGGAAATGTTTATGGCAGATAGACTAATACCCCACGAAGATGTCCACATCTTAATCCCTAGGACTTGTGAATCTGTTTCCTTGCATGGCGAAAGGGTCTTTGCAGACATGATTAAGGTTAGCAATCTTGAGATGAGGGATTATCCTGGATTATCTGGGGCAGGGGGCAATGTAATCGTATGAGCCCTTCAAAGCAGAGAGAACCTTTCCTGACTGTGCAGAGGGCGAGAGGACTATGAAAGAATTGTAGGAGAGATGCAGTTGCTGGCTTTAAAGATGGAGGAAGAAGGCCAATGAGCCAAAGAATGTGGCAGCCTCTCGAAACTGAAAGAGGCAAGAAAACGGATTCTCTCCTCGAATCTCCAGAAAGAAACACCTTTACTTTAGCCCAGTGAGACCCTGCCCTCCAGAACTGAAAAGACTTCTAAACTTCAGAATTGTAAAATAATAAATGTGTGCTGTTTTTAACCATTAACTGCGTGATAATTTATTACAGCAGCAACAGGACACTAATACAGTGGAAGAGAATTCCAGGCAGAGGAAAGAGCATGTGCAAAGGCCTGGAGGTGAGAAGGAGCATGCAGAGCCAGCAGGCAGCCCTGAGGCTGGTGTGCTTGCGGCTACCCCTTGCCCCCTACCTACCAAGCCAGATTGCCAAGGAACTAGGCGGGCACTTACCAGCATAGGCAGGCATCTGAAGGCTCCCCTCGGTCCTTCACATTTGTACCCATGGGGTGTGTTCTGGGAAGCCAGCCAGGCCAGATGCATTGGCAGGTTGCACTCCCTGCCTTCTTTCCAGGGATTTTGTGAGAACAATGTAAGGTGGGGCCTTTTGGGGAAAGGAGGAAACCTCGACCAATGAAAGGATGTCAGCTGTCTGCGTGGAGCCCAAGGGTTCTGCTCCTATCTGCTCTCATTGTCATCATACTGCTTCTTTAAACATCATGGTCTCCAGCATGAGCTCCTCCTGAGCTCCAAGAGGTCTGCAGGGCCAAGGGCAATAGGCCTGATACAGAAAGTAGAACAAAGATGCTCAGAGGGGCGTACTGACCTGCCCGAGGGTGCGCAGCATGTTGGGCCGAGCTCAGCGGCGACCTGTCTTCTGATGCTCTTTCCTTTCCCCCATGACACCTCTTGCCTGAATTTCTTTTTTATTGTGGTAAAGTACATTTAACACACAAAATGATCTTTTTATCCCAACTAAAGTAAAATTAATGGGATTGAGTATATTCAGAATGTTGTGCAAACCATCATCTCTAACTAGTTCCAGAACATTTTCACACCAAAAGGAAACCCTGCATCCATTAGCAGTCACTCCCCATCCCCCACGCCCCCAACTCCTGGCAACCACTAATCTACCATCTGTCTCTCCGGATTTGCCTATTCTGGACATTTCATATAAAGGGAATTATATAATTTGTGACCTTTTTGTGCCTGCCTTAATTTGCCTAATGTAATATTTTCAAGGTTCATGCATGTTGTAGCCTGCGTCAGCATTTCATTTGTTTTCATGGCTGAATAATATTCCATTCCATGGATGTACCACATTTTGTGTATCCATTCGTTTGTTGATGGACATTGGGTTGTTTCCACCTTTTGGTGGCTGTGAATAATGCTTCTGTGAATAGTTGTGTACAGGCTTTTGTTGGAACACCTGTTTTCAATTCTTTTGAGTACATACCTAGGCGTGGAATTGCTGAGTCACACGGGCGACTCTCTGTTTAACTTATGAAGGGATCTACAGGTTTTAGTTGTGCCAGCCTAAGATCGGGTGCACTCTTGAAAGCCAATAAATGTTTACAGACGTCTACACATGCTTATTAAGTACCAGGCTGCCCAAGCGCTGATCTTGGGAGCAAGCTACAGCCGCGACCAAGGCAGACATGTCTTTCACCCTCACAAGCCACTGGGGGAGCGCATGAATGTCAGGAACCCCTGAGAGAGCACTGAGATATGTAATATCGGGGCTTCCACTAGGAGATGACATTCAGGTGAGTTGTGACAGGTGAGAGAGAGCCATCGGTGGGGGGCGGGGAGAGGGATGGCGAGAGAATTCCAGGCAGAGGGGACAGCATTGCAATGATGTAGAAGCTGGAGAGGGCTTTCCATGTCACTCAAATGCATCTCCTTTTGTAAAGAGGGGGACACTGAGGCCCCGAGAAGAGAAGGGACTGGCCCAAAGCTTATTGTGGCTGAGGTTCCAATTACAGCCAGTGTCCACATCAGCTACTGATCACAGTTTGAGTGAGAAGATCTTGGCCAGTTTTAGGAGAATAGGATGGGCCTCGACGTGCTGTCTCCTGAGACTCCCTGGCCAGCGTGTGTGTGTGTGTGTGTGTGTGTGTGTGTGTGTGTGTGTGTGTGTAGTGCTTGATGCACACATTTCCTCTGTAGGCCTGTCACCTGTTTCACAGAGTTGGTCCCTGGCCTCTGCTCCTGTGAATGGTCTTCTGTTAGACTCCTGGTCACGTTCCCACACTCTGAGCTCCTGCTGGACCCTGACAGATAGAGGCCCAGAGTAAGCTCTCAGATAAATAAACAGTGAGAGTCTTTTCCGCTGCTCTCGATGCACAGGGTCCTGATCTGATGAGAAAAGTCCAAAGCAAGGACCAGACAGGGAGCCAGGTCTCAAGCCGTGGTTTGCTTTTGTGCTAAGAAGACCATTTGGTGGCTGGCAGAGGCAAGGTCCTGACAACACACCCGGCAAAGGGCGGGGAGTTGGCAGCAACTTTTAATTTGAACATCCTCTTTTCTGGGATGTCCTTTCTCTCTGAGGAGGTAACCATGACGTGGGTGGCCACCGCTGAGGTTCAGGCGGAGCGGGTTCAAGGTCTGCCACAGCCCCTGCCTAACTGTGTGACGGGCCAAGTCTTCTCACCTCTGATGCTTGGCAAAGAGGCTGAAGAGTGGTTTTGAGGATAAAATAAAAAGAGCTGCTGCTGTTCACCTGGTATCAAGCTCTTTAAATGTGTCCTCTTGTTGGGTTCTTGAAATAGCTGTGTGAACATAGGGGAAACTGAGGCACAGGGCGATTAAATTAAACTTTTATTGTGGTAAAATTCACATAACGAAATTGACCATATATAATATATACTATATAGCATTTAGCATATAGCATATAATATATAACGTATAGTATTTTGTGTATATGGTGAGAACATGTAAGTTCTCCTCTCAGCAATTGTCAATTACACAATACAGTGTTATCAGCTACAGTTACCATGTTCATTAGATCCTCAGGCCTTATTCATCTTACAGCTGAAAGTTTGTACCCTGTTACTCACCTCTCTCTATTTCCCTCACCCCCAGTCCCCACCACTTAAATTACTTTAAAGTGTATCATTCTGTGACATTCAATACATTCACAATGTTGTACAATCACTACCTTCGTCTAGTTTCAAAATGTTTTCATTGCCCCCGATAGAAACCTGGTACCCGTTACCAATCACTGTCCTTTCCTCTTTCCTCTGAGCACCCGGCAACCACTAGTCTGCTTTCTGTCTCATGGTTTTGTCTTTTCTGGACATTTCATATAAATGGAATCGTAGAACATATGGCCTTTTGTGTCGGGCTTTTTCACTCATCATATTTACAAGGTTCATTCATATTGTAGTTTATATCAGTATTTCATATTTTATAATTGCTGAATAATATTCCATCATATGAACATACCACACTTTGTTTATTCATTTATCCACTGATGGATAGGGGATTGTTTTCACCTTTTTGGCTATTATGAATAATACCGCTATAAACATTCATGTCCGAGGTTTTGTTGGAACACCCGTTTTCAGTTCTCTTGGGCATGTACCTGGGAGTGGAATTGCTGGGTCCTACGGTAATTCTAAGTTTAACTTATTGAGAAGTCTGAATTAACTTTTAACTTGCCCTTGGCACACAGCTTGTGAAAATCAAGGTATAACTGGTATTTCTGATTCAAGTCCAAGTTCTTTGCCACAGTGCTCTCCTGATTCTGAGGAGTATGGAAGTGTCTGCACGCTTTAGGCCACTACACAACCCTGAAGAACTGTCACTGTCATTTGTTAAAAATTCAAGAGCAGGCATGGCCTGGGATCAAAGGAGGTGCTTCAGAGGAGGTGAGACTAACTGGTAGGAGAGGTTCTTGGGGAAGTGCTCACATGCGAACTTGAAAGAATAGGATGTGTATGCAGCTGAGTGGCCATCGGTGGTCCTCCTGGGTGACCACTCAGAGGTGGTAAAGCTCAGAGGTGGAAATGTGACCATCTACAGCATGAAGAGGGTACACAGGAAGTAGTTTAGAAGGTCCTGTAGACCCAGCAGAAGACTGGCTCTGTCGTTTAGCCCCATGTTTCCCTCAACCTCAGTTTTCCTATCTGTAGAATGGGAATACCAGTCTTATTCTCTCTAAATGTTGAGGATTGGAAGTAATGAGCATCGGGGGGCCGGTACCTGCTTAGGGCTCCGTAAATCACAGCTGGCATGGTTGTTACGAAGGCTGTTAGGATTATTTCACCTTAGAAACTGCCCAGCCCAGTTCCAAGGCCCAAGTCTGTTCTGAGCTCATCTTATTCCTGATCAGGAAGCAGAGGGAAGATTTCATTGAAGTGACCACCTCCAAATTTGAAACATATTCCTTAAACAATTTCTGAACCATTTAACAGTGTGAGCTCCCCTGCCTAGCTAATATCTTTAGGGATTTAAAAAATATATTTGCAACAAAGAGGCCTTTGTCTGCTGAGCTGGGGCAGCCTGGCGGGGATATTACACGAAACCTGATCAGCAAACACTGGCCACAAACCTGTTGCATTGTGCCTCAGCCGTGGCAGTGGTGCCAGCGGCTGGATTAAATTGGGTCTTTTGTTGGGCAGGAAGGGCCACCAGCCACGTGACATGGCAGGGTCTTAACCCTGCAGGGGCTGACAACCAGGCTTGGCGATCCATCACAACAGCCTGGGGAGGGGCACGAGCTCCATCCCTGCTTTCTAGATGGGGAGCGGGTGAGGGACATGGTCAAGGTCACCTAATATATGAATGGCACAGCTGGGATTTGAACTTGGATCTGAGCATAAGCCCTGTGCTCCTCTGCAGGACCAGACATTGGGTTTTATACCCAATTATTCGGCAAGTGTATGCTGAGTACACGAGGCCCCTGCTCTAGGTACTGGGGATCCAGTATTGAGTAAGACAAAGACATTTTTCTTTGTTCATTCATTCATTCTTTGTTCATTCATTCATTCATTCAACTAACATTTATTGAGCTCCTACTATGTGCCAGGAGCTGTAGAACAAAAAGAGGAGCTGTCCATTAGGCAATCACTTTATAATTCACATACCTCGTCTCATGCTGTGCGGCACAAGCCCAGGGCTCAAGGGAATAGCTTTCCCGGGCCGCATCATACCTGGCACATAGTAGGCTGCTTCAGAAAGACACAATGTTATGTACACATATGCTTGCAGCAACACCATTTGTGATAACCAAAAGGTGTTATAGAAATAACCCAAGCGTCCATCAAAAATGGGGTCTATCCACACAACGGAATATTATTCAGCCATGAAAAGAAACGACGCAGACAACAATGTGCAGGAACCTCAAAATCATTATGTTAAGTGAAAGAAGCCTGGCATAAAATCTCATATATTGTATGATTTCATTTATATGAAATAGCCAGTATAGGCAAATCCAGAGGGACAGAATGTAGATTGGTAGTTGCCAGAGGCCAGCAGGAAAAGGAATGGGGAGTGACTGCTTAAAGGGTATGGGTTTCCATTTCAGGTGATGAAAAGCTTTGGAAGTAAATAGAGGTAGTGGTTGTACAACATTGTGAATGTACTAATTGCTACTGAATTGTTTACTTTAAAAGGTTAATTTTACGTTATACGAATTTCACCTCCATTAAAAAAACACCTGACGTTCCCTGGGACTCTGTAGGGATAGGATTTCAACTGCTCTATTTCACAGATGAGTAAGTAGAGGCTCTGGGAGGGTGCTGGGCCTGCTGGGTGCATAGGGGCTGTCACGGGGTCACCTCACAGCCCAGGCCTGCTTGCTATGTAACCCCCTGCAGTGGCCTTGGAAAGGCGTTTCCCATTGCCCACTGAGTGCTAATGTCAAACTCTCCACATAGTTCCCCAATGACCCAAGCTCAGGGTGAGAGTGGCGTTCTGTCTGGAACTTGTCTTAGCAATGAGGTCCCCAGAGAAGTCTTGGGGGGGGGAATATATCAGACCAAGTGGAAGGGCCTATTGTTACTGAAACATTTCTGTGAGGCAGGTTGAACCATACTCATCA
The DNA here is from genome assembly GCF_964194185.1 of Rhinolophus hipposideros. Taxonomy (NCBI): domain Eukaryota; kingdom Metazoa; phylum Chordata; class Mammalia; order Chiroptera; family Rhinolophidae; genus Rhinolophus; species Rhinolophus hipposideros. The sequence continues at coordinate 17,177,026 of NC_138070.1, read as the reverse complement.
GCTGCCTTCACATGTGCTGTAAACTGCCAGGGGACACCCACATGTCTGTGCCTGGGGGATGCATGTTTCTTTGAATGTCCAAGGTGCCATGGAGCCCTGTCTGCCGTGAGATGTGCAAAGAGAGCACAGCTCTTTCTCAGTGTTCAAACTCCAGCTTTCTCCACTGGATAGTGAGTACAGAATGAACGACACTGCTCTGGTTGCCTCTGGGGCAAAATTAGGTTCTGCAAGACTTCAAGTACTTCTTGGGTAGATGTCTTGGGTTGGAGAAATTATGCTGACATTTCGACTGCGGAGGGCTGGTGGGAGAGGCTTCTGTTTTTCTGGGTCGCAGAATTTCACAATCAGGGGTCAGAAAATCCAGTTCTAGTCCAGGTAGGGAATTGTTTCTGACTTTCTGGGTGTTCTTCCCAAGTCCTTTCGACTCTAAACTACATCTTCCTCACTGCCATATCCTGGCCAGAGCCTGAGAAGGATCTAGAAAGATGAGTGGGGTCTCAGGAGTTATTTTAGCCCATGCCACATGCTATAGAAATATTATTGTCACCACCATCCAGACCCAGCCCTCATCCTCTCCAGCCCAAACTATTGCCCACAGACTTTTTAAAAACCCTTAAAGCTTTAAGGGTTACTGTATTTTTGTCTGGCTTTCAAACTGTTATCATAACAATTACCATTGGCATATGGTTGATCAAACCAACAGAAATAGATTATGCATTTTAATAAAAGTATTTATTATAACAGTATAAAATTATAATTATAAAATAACTCTCATTCTTTTTATAAAATAATTATTAACTATTTGGGGATATGTATCCCATAATGAGAGGAATTGTGATCAAACTTTTCCTCCGTCTTGAGTGAAAGCTAAATGTGTATGCTGCTCAAACCCACGGAGCCTGCAGCTAGCTTATGTTTTTACTTTTTTGTTAATTGGAGGTAGACCTATTAAATGTTGTGTGAGATGAAATACAGACTGACTTGTAACTGGAATGAAATGCTTGGTGATATTACTTGATAAAATACATTTTAACACCTAATTGAACAACACATGCTGAATTTGGACAAAATTGCATAATATTTTTATCTGTGGGTTTTACCCAGTGTATCTTGGAAAAGCTGATGTCTCTGGAAAACATTCTAGTTGATTTAAAAGAACCAGAGTGTACTGAGTTGAATAGTGTACCCCCCAAATCCCACCCACGCCCTGTGAGTATGACCTGGTTTGGAAATAGAGTCTTTGCAGATATAATGAAGTTTAAAGGTGCTCATACTGGATTAGACTGGGCGCTACATCCCATGTGACTGGTGTCCTTATAAGGAGAGGGAAATTTGAATAGAGACACACAGGAGAACGCCACGGGAAGATGGAGGCAGAGATTGGAGTAATGTGTCTACAAGCCCAGGAACGCCAAGGATTGCTGGGAGCCATCAGACGCTGGAAGAGACAGGACGGATTCTTCCCAAGAGCCTTTAGAGAGAACAGAGTCCTGCCAACACTTTCATGTTGGACCGCTGGCCTCCAGAACCGTGAGAGTATAAAGTTTTGTTGTTTTAAGTCACCCAGTTTGTGCTACTCTGTTATGGAAGTCCTTGGGGTCACTACCCATCCTGCTTCAGCTGCTTAAAGATGAGGTTTCTACAGCTGGAGACATGACATAAGGATGAGCATTCTGACTGGTGGGAAACAATGGCTTAGGATAAGAAAAAAGGAAGGGAGAAAGGCAAGAAGGGAGGGAGGGAGGGAAGGAAGGAGGGAGAGAAGGACAGAGGGAGGGAAAGAAAGGTTTACATATTACCAATCTGATCTTCAGGGGGGTCAGTTCAGTGAGGGGTGGGGCCTTGTCAATTTTATTCAGTGTTGTGTCTCCTGAGCTATACAAAGAGGGGCTCACAATAGATGCTAAATGCATATTGATTTGTTGAAAGAATCAGTGACTATCACTGCCCCTTAATATTGAGTGGCTTCTTTTGATCCAAGGCCTGGAGGTAAGTCCCCTGGCTGCACCTCTGGCCTCTCTGGCCTTCTTTATTTCTTGAACTTTCCACGCTGCTTCCTGCCTCAGGACCTTTGTATATGCCATTCCCTCTGCCTGGAGCACCACTTCTCTATTTTTTTTTTTTAAACCTAGTTAACTCCTATTTGTTCACCCTGTCCTCCAGTTTTAGTCAGGCTCTTATTGTCTTCTTCTGGTTCTGAGCCTTCGGGGCCTTGATCTGTCTGTAATCCTATGTTGTTCCTGTCACTGTTGCATGAACACCCATCTGCCTCCCCCTGAAGGCTGGGACCACATCTGTCTTAATTCATCATATTCCTTCTGTCCCTCACATAGTAGGTGCTCAACTAAAGTCTGTTGCAGTGAACTGTCTTTTTATCAGAGTCCTAACCTTGCGTCCTCCTGTCTCTTGGACTCAGTTTTCCCAACTGCAGGGGCTCATTAGAACCCAGTTAGCATGCAGTCTGGGAAGTTACCCCATGTGTTGCTCAGGGGTGGTCTCGATGTATAGATAGGACTGTGTCCGGCCCTCTCAAGGGGAAGAAGTCACAGGCATGCTCTTTCATTCAGACAGTGAGTATCCTGAATGCAGAGTCTGAGTTGCCTGGGGCCAGGCGGGGCTTGTTTTTCCTGGTTTCCTTCCAGCATCACTGAATTCCCCCGACTCCTCGGTGCTGCCTGCATCTCTCCACTGGCCTCTCCTCTACCTCTTCCAGGCTTCCTGCCAGCCAGTGCACTTAGGACAGACACATGACCTTCCTTTGTGACAAGTAGAGTGAGAATCAGCTTTCCCATCCAGGCCTCCAAACAGGATACTGGGAGCCATCTGGGGCTCTTCCCTGTTCCCTGTTCCCTGTTCCCTGTTCCACTGCCTGGAATGCCCTTCCCTGCTTCTCCTGCAATACTCTGCTTGGGTGTCACTCCCTTCAGAGAGCCTTCCCTGATACCCTTTGTCCTCCAGGGTCTTTCCTCTTTGCTTCTGTAGGCCCAGAGCTTCCCTCAGGGAAGGAATTCAGCGACTGTTCTTGTTTATCTCTCCAGCAAGGGTGGGGCTGGCCTGGCGCACAGTAGGGCTTGTGAAACTTTTGTGGGATGAAGACACACTTGACTCCTGTCAAGTCCTGGGTGCTGCAAATGCATGACCTCCCTAAAGCAATGGGAGGCAGCAAAGAGGCCAGGCTCATAGTCAGACAGAACTTTCTGGCCTCAGTCTTTTTGTATGTACAATGGATATGGGGAGGATTTGATGATATAAAAATCCATAAGATAAAGATCCAGGACCCTTGTTCTGCTAACCTTAAAAGGTTAAAATCTCCAGGCTGCACATAGTAGGTGCTCACACATTTGTTGAATGAATGAGTCAATGTTTATAAAGCACTTAGCCTAGCATATCGCAAGTGCTCAATAAATTACTGTGGTTAATAATATTAGTAGTAGTAGTATTGGGAAATGGAGGCCCACAAAGGTGAAGTGACTTGCCTGAGCTCACACAGCATATCAGTGGTAGAGCTGGGACTTGAAATCAGGGTGACTCCAAATCTGAGACTGCTGGACTCACCTACGTCTTGATCATTTCTAAAAAATACTGAGTACCTACTATGCGCCAGGTATCAAGCTTGGCATCTTGAGGGCATGGAGATGAATAAGACAGAGTCGTTGGCCCTGATGAGCTTGTGGTGTAATTCTGGAGATCAACAGATACGCGTGAGGTTAGACCACAAGGAGAAGCTTGCTGAGTGCTGAGAGCTGGCACAAAAGGGCCTGGGAACAGAGAGGGGGGAGGACGTCATTCTGCCCGAGGGCAGGGCAGGCTTTGGAAGATTCCTGACCCCTGAGTGCTGTGTTTTTCAAAGTTAGTTGACCTTGACCCAAAGTCAGAAATGTATTTTACACAAACACACTAACAAGTACACAAAAGAAACGAAAGTTTCACCAGATAATTCTTACTTCTACACTTACTTGGATAGCTTAAGGGTGGTTTTGTTTTGTTTTTGTTTTGTTTTTTTATTGTGGTTTTATATATATGTATATATATATATGATAAAATTTACCATTTTAATCATTTTGAAGTGGACAGCTCAGTGGCATTCACAAGTATATTCACAAGATTGTGCAACTATCACCACTGTTCATTTCCAGAACTTTTTCATCATCCCAAAATGAAATCTGTTAAACAATAATACCCCATTGCCCCTTCCCACAAGCCCCTGGCAATCTTTATCCTACTTTCCGTCTACAACTTTTCCTATTCTAGGTTCCTCGTGTAAGTAGAATCATACTATGTTTGTCCTTTTGTATCTGGCTTATCTCGCTTAGCATAATGTTTTCAAGGTGTATTTATGTTGTAGCATGTGTCAGAATTTCATTTCTTTAATGGCTGACTAATAGTCCATTGTATGTATAGCCCACACTCGCTAAATGGATTTTTAACCTATTAATAATTGGTCACAATCTGCAGTTTGAAAAGCACTAAGTAGGGCCTTGCAGGATGAATAGGAGTTTATTGGGCCCAGAAGGGCAAGTAACAATGAGACAACAGAGGAAAACTGAACAGGGGAGATTGGACTACAAGGGCTCTTGCTCATTGGCAAAACTGTTGGGCTTGATCTAATAGGTCTTAGAAATGCTGCTCTGGACCTCAAACTTGCCACATTCTCTGGCTGGCACAATGTCTTCATGTCATTTCATTAATTAATTCATTAATTCATTAATTCATTCAGCAAATATATATCGAGCACCAACATGGTGCCAGAAAACAGCAGGGACCCAGAACCTGCAGCGCCCTTGCTCACCTGGTGCTCACTCTCGGGTGGGATGGACAGAGTTCATTAAAGGATCCCACGAGATAATACAAGTGAATGTCACACTGTCCAGTCCTCAGGCTAAGGGAGCTTAACTGAAGTTGGCTTATCTGGTAAGAGTGGCTGGGAAGGAAGTCCGTCCCTAAGACTGTGACAGCTGAGCTGAGGGATGGCTATGCCTGCTCCAAGGAGCCACGGGCACAGTGCCTGCCTAGTCCTGTGAAGGGACAAGGCAAGAAAGGAGGAATGAGGGCCTGTGTGCTGGGCTGGGGAGCCTGGGGTGGGCATAGTGAGGTCCCCAGGGCCAGGCAAGCAGGGCCTTGCAGAGAGTGGCGAGGAATTTATCTTTGTTCCCAAACGATGGGATGCACTGACATGTTTTAATGATGGGGGTGGGCGGGAGGAACATGTGTAACTTGATTTGATCACATTTAGATTCTGGCTGCTGTCCAGGTGAGGAATGTGGGGTCCTGGGGCAGGAAAGATTTCAACAGGACCTAGGGGTGCACAGGATTCGTGTGCATGTGAGTTGTGTGTGCACACAGGCATGACGCACCCCCAGTGAGCGTCCAGGTCTCCCTTCCTCCACCTGGGACTTCCCCCCAAAAAGGGTAGCCATGACATTGATGGCAAGAGGAAGTCCAGTGCCTGGAGGTGGTCCCTCCCTTACGGCCCTGCCTTGGAAGCGTCATCAGGTTCCTGCACTTCCTGTTGCTGCTCTCTCCCAGCTCCCTGTGATTTAAGAGGCATTTTCCTTTTGGGTGATATAGATTCCAAAACGCCACATCCATCTCCTCAGCCTGGTGAAGCCAGCCTGTCTGAGTTATAGCAGATTGCTTTTTGCATGCGAAAGGGGGGGAGGTGGGGGTGGAGGGCACCGTTTTGCTCTTTCTGCTCCCTGCTCCTGGAACATTTGAGCAAACATTCCTGGCTGCTTTGGAAGTTACCAAACCCAGATGAGCTCATCAGAGCCAGAGGTGGGGGCAGCTGGCGCCTGGAGCCTACCCTGAGCTCACCAGGTGGCCCAGTGGCAAATGTCAGGCGGCTGGGCCTCAGCTGGGGAGGGTGAGCCCTGCACAGCTGGGGCCTGGCCCAGAGAACCCTGGGTTGGGACGCCTGTGTGCTGCCCCTCCTCAGAGCTGGCAGTGTGTTGGTGTTGCCAGGCCTCTGGATGTAAGCTGGGAGCTTCGGACCGCACAGCCAGGGTCTGAGAGGGAGCAAACGTGTGATACAGGCACCTCATCAATTCTCAGGACCGCCCTATGGGAGCCAGGCCCGCCCAGCAGGGGCCTTGCTCCATGTAGTAGCACTGCTGTTTATTGAGTGTTAACTATGTGCTAAGTGCTCTGTGCCTGGCTCACCCCCCTGACAGCCCTATTATTATTCTTCCCATTTGGCAGACAGGGAAACTGAGGCCCAGAGAGGTAAAGTGACTGGGAGCAGCCAAGCTTGAGGCTGACCCAATTTACCTCAAGGCTATACTAGCCTCCCTGTTACACGGAAAACAACGTTCTTACCGTCACGGGCCAAACAGTGATTATTTGTGAACTGTTCCAAGGAATTGAATAAGCACAGTACTTACTCTATCTGGGCTCTATGTGCTCATTGGGGTGGGAAGGGCATTCAAAGCCCACCAGCCCCCGGTTCCATTTCATAGCCTGAGTGGTAGCGATGGGGTGGGTGCTCCCACTGAGCTTTCCTTGGGGAGCTCTGTTTATTTCCTGCCTGGGCCCTTAGGGCAACAGGCGCAGGCTCTTATTTCAGAGGAACTCTCCTCAAGCTCCTTCCTAAAGGAGTGTACCTTCCTCTCGGTTCCCTTCTGTAAAATGGGCACATGCATACTACCATTGTAGGGTTGCTGTGAGAATTACAATTAATCTCTGGAAAGGGTTCAGCATGGAGGCCAGCCCACAGTGGGTATTCAGTACTGGAGACCACTTCCTTCTTGTGGTGAGTTGCCAGAGTCCCCCACCCGCCCCCATTTCCTACACCAGCTCACACTTCAAGGAAGCCCTATAGAGGAAGCCTCAGTTTCCTCACAACCCCTCCATTTACCTCCCATGGGCGGTGCGAGACAGTGACATTTAACTCACATCATTTCATTCCATTCTCACAAAAGCTCTTTGACCTTGGCACTGCTAGAAACTGCTTTTATCGGTGAGGAAACTGAGGCACAGAGAGGGGAATGACCTGTTCAGTGTCACAGATCTCAGATCGATGTGACGCCCTGAGCCACGCTAGCCCAAACCTCTGTGGTGGACAGTGAAGACAGACAAGACAACTCCGAGCAGACAGGAACCTACCTGGCAACTTCCCTAGCTGTAGCTGCTTATGACACACAGAGTGTGGCTTCAGGTGCCAGCTGCGCGTGAAGTTCCTTCTTGGGAGACAAGTCCTCGGCCCAGGGCACTGTGAGGCCAAGTCTAGGTGACCTTCCACTTGCTTTGGGGCAATTCTCCGTCCCCACTCCTAACCCCAATGGTGACACCGCCTTCCGCAGCAGGAGAGGGGTGGGAATGAAGGAACAATGGAGGATAGATTTGAGCGGCTTTGGCTAATGGTTGGCTAGTCCAGAGTTTTCCCATCATACATGGTCGTTTACTTCCATTTATAAGACTGGTTTTCCAGCTAGACTTTCAGTGGTAATGAGCCCGCATTGCTGATTGCTACCGGGAGAGAAAACGAAGAGGTGGGTGTGGGGGCCCGGATCATGCTAAATAGGCTTGTTGAATAATTATGAACCCTGCCCAACATTCGCATTTTCTGACTAATTGTGTGACGCTTGACACTATGTGTGATGCCTGTTTTTTGTTGCTGTTGTTATTTGCCAAATGGGAACTTTTTTCAAGGAGAAGCAAGACTGGGTCATGGAGTGGCCAAAGCCTCAGTTCCAGCCGTGGGGCTGGTTTGAGTTATTTTGGGACTGGGGACTGGGTTCAGCGCACTCGTCTTAGAGAATGGAAAATAAAAGCTCATAGCTGGATGCCATCTAGGGAAGAGAAATCCTTGTGGATGCAGAGGTTGGCTGAATAGCTTTAGGATCCTACAGACCTGAGTTTCAGTTGGGGCCCTACCATGTACCAGCTATGTGGTCACGAGCAAGTTCCCAGGGATAATGGGGGCACCGACCATTATCCAGTGAGGTCTAGTGGAGTTTTTGCACTCAGCCAAGGGGCTGGTCTTATCAATGTTGCTATTCATACTTTGAAGCAGTGGTCCCAGCATGTTGGTGCTGGCTCTGAGCTACTCCTGAGAAAGGAACGTGCCCAAGGGAAGTTTGGGTCATCAAGGAGAACTTGATGCTGGAAGCAGGTTTCAGGGTCCTGGCCCCTGAGTATCTGGGTCCCTGGGAAGCTGAAATGCCATATGTTGGTCAAAGCCATTTTCCTGTGCTGGTAACCCTGCCCAGTCAGGTGAGCTGGGAAACAGTTACTTCTTCTTCCACATATCATTCAGCAGGAATTCAGCGCTCCTGCATATTGAAACTCTGTGGTCATGCCCTGGAGGCCTCTGGGAAGCAGGTAGGTGAAGGGAGGAGTGGAGCAGGAGAGGATCCCTTCCCAGACTGGGAGTCTCTAGGGGCAGAGGAGGGGGAATTTCTCAGGCTCCACCCACGGCCCTTCCCAACCAGCCCTGGGCTCAGACTTAGGCCCAAGCAGCATAGATTGTGGGCTAGTATATGGGCCGAAGGTGGGGTCAAGCCAGGCCTGCTGTGAGACCAGCTCTGACTCTCACAGGATGACCTTAGGTAAACTCCTTCACCTTTTTGTGCCTCGGTTTCCTCCTTTAGAAAATGGGAAAAATAAGAGAACTTACCTCACAGGGTAGTAATATAATATCATTATGTAATGTGGGCTGGGTGCTTTCCTACATGTGTAGCCTCCCCAATAGCCTTAAAGACAAGTGTTGTTATAGATCCAGAAATTGGAGCTTCCGTCTAGGTCTTGCCCACGGTATGTGGTCAGGGCATGCAGAACTGGGCTGAGAACATAAGACATCTAGCTCTCTTGTAAATGCCCCTCTGCCTTCCCCAGCTGAGGGACAGGTGAGAGGTCTTGCCCAATAGGGAGTAGCAGGTGTAGTCACTGAGGCAGATGGGGATCCTTGTTTGTGCAAACAGCCAAGAGGTGGAAGAGCCAGCGGGCACTCCTTTGCTATGTGCTGGCTGCTTGAGGACAGACTCAGGACTTACCCTCTCCCAAGACCTGTTTCCAGAGAAACCAGTGAAGAAGGCTTATAGGGCCACTTTGAAAGGCAAAGAAAGGGGAGACCCTCAGGTCTCCAAGGCCTTGTTAAAACTCACCTCTGACTAGGTCACTTGGTTTTGTGTAAAACCCTTTCATGGCTCCCCATTTCCAGACTTTCCCATCTGCCTTAGTGGTCCTTCTGATCTGAGTCCTGCTTACTTTTTGAGCTTCAGACCCTGTCCCTTCTCCACCCTATTCTAAATAAACTGCCGCTAGAATCTTCCCATATCTAATCTGATTCATCTGCTTAGGAACTTCTTTGACCCTGTTCTGGTTGTTAAACTCCTATTCTACCTACAAAACCCACCTCTGGGAACCCTTCCCTAGTATATCTCCCAGCACAGTTATTTTATCCCTACAGTGTGTGATGCAGTCCTTTTTGGCTAGAATACTATGTTTCCCAGATTGAGGGCTGGGATTGGATCTTCCACTTTTCTTCTGAATTCCCAGCCTAAGCCCTGGCACACAGTAGGTACTCAATATGTATTTATTCAATAGACAGATGGAGGAGAGACCCCAAAAGAGATCAGGCATCATGCATAGAGAGAGGGAGGGGAAGCTGTTGCTTAGCAACCAGCAGCAGGTAGCTACATGAGGGTCTCATCCCTTTCAACCTCCAGCCTGCTACTGTCTTTTGTCCCAGCCATAGCTGGTTCTTCCCCAAAGTCTTCAGCCCTGGGTACTCCCTGGACAGATGCTAGGCTTGGGTCGATGGACACCAGCACAGTGTGGGGTGGGAGAGGTGGAAGTGACCACCTGAAAGTCATCCTTGGATTTTATCCAAAGTCACGCCAGATCTTAAATGGTTAAGACAAGATTTGAATCTGGGTATGTAATGCCAGAGTTCATATCCTTTCCACCACTGATTCATGAGGGGGTGTCGTTCTGTGGACCCTCTCCCCCAGGCATCAGGGGAAGTAGGTTCCCCTCCAGGCCTCCTAGGGGACTCTGTCTGCAAACAAGACTAGGTCGACTGTGATTCTTGTGAGTGTTTAAGCTCTAAAGTACATAGGGGTTGGGGGGAGAAGGCTGAGGATATAAGTGCGTGTGTGCTAGTTTCTCACGCTTGTGTGATAGAGGGACACACAGAGAATAATACTAATCATAACCACATTACTATTAATAATGATAGTAACAGCAGTAGGGATAAAAGTAGCTAGCATTTCTTGGCACTTACTATATTCCCTGCATTGTGCTAAGGGCTTTATCTGAACTGTAATATTCAGGTAGAGCAGGCAGTGCTTCAGAGCCAGGTGTCTGTGTCAGGTGGATTGGTTTAGAGTCTCAGCTCTGTCATGCTTTGACATTGGGAAGGTCTGAGGTTCCACGTCGTCATCTGTAAAATGGGTTCAGAGTCCTGACCTTATGGGTTTGCTGTGAGGATGAAATGGGACCCTGGACATAAAGCACCCAGCCTGACACAGAGGGAGCCTTCAATACGGGGTAGACCGTGTGTGGACACAACCATTATGGGTGTGTGTGTGCCTGCGTTGGTGTTGGGAGCCTGAAGGGCCAGCTGAAGGCTGTGTGTCTGCTGAGTAAAGGGTGTGAGTGTCAGTTGTTTGGTGTTTTTGTTGAGTTGAGGTTCACTAATGGGGGTTCCCCTTTTGGGCTGGAGCTATTGGGCTGGTTCAGGTACGCCAGGCTCTCAGCCCCAGACCGGGAGAGTTCCAGGGAGCTCACTCGGGGCCATTCCAGGCAGCTCCTCTCTTGTCACCAGCTCGGAACATCCCTCTTCAGCTCTGGAAACCCCGTTCAGCTGTGTCTCCCTTACCCTGCCCAGGAGGCCCCCTCTGACTGGTGCCAGCACCCTCAGAGCCCCTCAAGGCGCAAGCTGAAGGAAGGGGAAGAGGAAGGAAAAAAACCCTGGGGCTCCTGCTGCTCCCGGCTCTGACCCAGCGGGCGGGGACTTTGAATTCGTCTGAGCGCTAGGGGGCAATGTGTCTGTTCCAAAGAAACTGTGGGCCCTTGCAGGCGGAGTGCACACGCAGGCACACGCAGGGGCACCCACACCATGGAGGAGCACACACTGGCACGTCCACGGGCACAGATGGGCACGGGCAGTGGCACACGCTCTCATACTCATACCAAAAATAGGCACATGTGAGCAGAGACTCCAGCACACAAGATGTGAGGCAGCTGCCCACACAGGTACAAACACAGAGTATACACACAGAGAAGCACCAGGTTGGGGGACAGACAGTACACCTCCCTCAGCGATACTCACAGAGACACAGGAACACATGCACACACAGGCATGTACACAAACACAGGCAGATGTCCTGCCACCCCCACACAGACGCAGACACAAATGCAGGCACATGCCACACATCCGCACAGCATTCGTGGTGTTACGAAAAGGCGACCCAGACACACAGCCTGAACAGAAACACACTCTCCTTTCAGACACACACACCTTGTAGACGAACTCTTGGAAACAGCCCCAGAAAAATACTCCCACACACCCCTCCTTAGAGCGCACAGAATTATTCCACAGGAAACCTGCCCAGGTGTTCAGGGGACCCCCACCCAGCCCCATGTGAAGTCATGCCTCAGCCGAGAGTACATCCAACTGGGGTCTCCCTAGATTGCAGGTCTGTCTGTGGTCCATTCTTCCCATTGCCCTGGCCCACCCAGGCCTCCAGACATGTCCCAGCGTTGTCTATTCCCTCCAGACAAACAAGGGAACATAAGACTCCTCTCACAGACTCCCCTTGAGACATTCATAACCCAGAACTGAGCACTCTTGACCAGGTATGTGACCAGGTGTCATGGGCGTTGCACACGCCTTTTCCCCTACTGGTCCCTTTCCAGCCCAAGAGACTTAGTGTCTCCCTGGTTCTGTCCCGGGGTCCTGGGGTGGACCTGGGGAGGTGGCGCTGGAGGCCTATCAAGGCCGTTTATTTCTTTGTGCCTAAATCAGCCAAGCCTCAGTCTTTTCTCCAGCTCTCACTTCCCTGTCACTTTGCTAAGTAATAATTTCCATGTCCAATTCCATTTCTTTTCTAGTTCTGAAACCTCTAAGCTATCAGCAAGAGGATAGTTCACATGAAAACTAATTACACAAAATCAATATTTAATCACAGACCAACAACCTGATCCTGCAGAAAAATCCTTTTAAAACTCCACCACCCTGTACAAATACTTCTTCCCGATGCTTATTTATGGACCCCATTTTTGGTGGGGGTAATTTTCATTTTTAATTTCAAAAAGAAAAAAAAATATCTGTCGACATTCACAACAGGAGGTCCCACGAAGAGCCTTCGATCTAAGCTTGCTTCAGCTCTGTTTTAAAATTATAGGGTTTTATTGTTTGTTTTTATTCTTTTTGGGGGGCTCATTTTCTTTGGGTGTCTCTTGAGACCCTGTTTCCTGTGTCCTTTCACCCTAAGTTGAGCCCTTTTCCCCAGCATTTAGGAAAAGCCAGCATCTGTCTTCCCAGCAGCCGCTCTGGGGAGCAATGAATCCGCCTGCCCTACGTGGTAACTTTTTAACTCCCTCCCGCGTTGGTGGAGTGCTTAATCTGAGGTTTTTAAATAAAAAGGGCTCAAGGGTTGGTTTTATTATAACGTTTATTTCACTTCAGATTTCATGCGTAATTTAGCAAACGCTAGACAGACTTGGGCGATAAACACTTTCTTTTGTGGGGGGAAAAGGCATTTTTATACACCATGCTTAATTTTATTTAGATTTAATAGCGATATCAGGGGCACTTCAAAGAAAGTTCTTTTTTTTTTTTCCTCCCTTTCTCCTAAGAATGTTGGTCAGTTAGCAAAATTGCCTCTTGCTATTTTATGGCAAGGAAAATTAAAGGCCCTCTCCCCCTTCCTTCCCGACACACACTTTAGGGAGGAAAATACACAAACGCAGGCATACAGAATAAACACCTCCTCTACTCGCCGATCACCTCTAACTCCCAACTTCTAATTGCAAGATAGATTTCAGCCTCAGTGGGGATCAGGAAGATCTAAACATTTTAAGTAAGATTATTGGAATAAATATTTCATAAAGAGCGGGGCAGATATTAAATTACTCCTATTGATTTTAGTATCACAACCCAATTCCGTTCCTTGGCCTCTTCAGTTTAATTGATCTCTTAAGGAGGCCAGCCTCGCACTCAGAGAGGGCCTGGGCCTTGGCCGGGGCGCCCGGACGGTGCAGGGTGCTGAGGCCGTCCAGTGCGTCCTCTGCGCGCGGGTCTTCCCTCGGCTCCGAGCTGCTTCGTCGCTCTGGCGCTGGGCTCAGTCGATGTGCCCCCCATAAAGTGACCGAGCGGTTGCGGATCCTCCGGGCGGAAGCCGACGACAGAGAACTGGGAACCCCAGGCACTGCGGTTAGGGAACAATTGTGCGCGCCCTAGTAAGGGAGGAGCGAGCAAGCGTCCGGGTCTCTCGAGGAGAACCCTAACTTTGGGGTTCCTCGCCTGCTTTCACCTCCAGGATAATCCGAAGGCCGGCTAACTTGGGCGCCACTAGTAAGCAGACAGCGGTGGAAAGACGAGGATTCGCCCTAGGGCTGAAGCGCGGACGACACTTAGCGACTTTCCGTGGCAAGTCCGGGAGCTTTGCCAGGCGACCCCATTGTCTGAGCGCCCCGCACCGCTTACAGCCCACCTCCCCGCCCCCTGCCCAACCCGCAGGTCTAGCTTCAGTTGGGGGTGGGGAGTTGGTAACTGTGTGAGTGGGAAGGGGGGTGAACAAAGCCAGGCTCCCGCCATTCTCTTCCTGCGCCTTCTCCAGCCCTGTGCGTCGGGAGGCCCGGGCGCTCCCCCCAGCGCACTGTCGCCGGACTCGGAGGCGAGACCCGCACGAAGGACCCGGGACTTGGCGAAGTGCGGGTTCGTGGCGGGGGCCTCAGCAGCCAGCACCCAGGACCACCTTAAGAGCGAGCCCCGCCCCGGACCCGGAGCTCAGGCTGCGCTGATTGGTGCAAATGTAATGGCTGAAATTGATTGCTGAAATGCAAAACTTGTTGCTGCTTCTCCCGGCGCTGGGCGAGAAGCAGACACAGAGAGGGGAGCTGAGACCCTCGGAACGCCCCACGCAGAGCCCCCCCACCAGCCAGGAGAGGGTTGCGCGGACCCCCCCAGAGCTGCCCCCGCCCCCCATTACGGGCTCCGAGTGCTCAGCCGGAACGCCTTAGCCTGCTCGCCCAGCGTGGCCCCCCAAGCCGCGTACGCCCCCCTCCCAGGGTCCAAGGGGGACTCGCGAAGCACCTCCGCGCTGAGGCAGGGAACCCGAGCCTTGGAGCGACCGAACCGCTCGTCTCACTGCCTGTCTGCGCCTGGACCCGGGGGCCGGGACCCCAGCGAACTCAGAGACTGAACAGCGGAGGACAGAAGCGGCAGGCGGCGGACGTGGCGGAGAAGCGGCGCGTGGGGGTGCGGTGCGCCGGGGTGCAGCGCACCGGCCGCGGAGCAGGGGAGCGTTGCCTTCCTCCAAACCTCGGCTCCATCCCCCGGCATCTGCTGCCTCCCCAGTCCCGCTGCGCCCTCGGCTCGGGAGCCAGCACCGGTGATGCCGAGAGGAGCCTCCAGTCCTACGACCCGCTGAAGAAACCATAGCCGCTTGCTCGGGGCTTCCGGGGACCGTGCGAGCGGATCGCGTTTGGCGGAGGCTCGGGCTGCGGAGCGCGGGGACTCAGGGGGGAGGGGGGAGGGACCGCTCTGTCCGTGCCCGGGCGCCAACCACGGCTTTGAAGGGTCTCCCTGCCCAGCCCTTTAGCAGCTCCTCCACGGACTCGGGGAAGCTTCGGGCGGCGTCCTGGGGCTCCCCACCCAACCCGATCGGACTTAAGAAGGTGATTGCTCTGCTCTCCCTCCCTTCTTCCCGCCTCCTTCCCCCCACTTAACTTTTTGTCTCCACTCGCCTGCAGCTCCGTCCCCTCCCTTCATACCCATCCGCGGCTGTGCCAACCGCCCGGGGCATGGGCCCCCCAACACCGCTCCAGGAGGCCCCGCGGCGCCACAAGATGTGAGAGGCCCGCGTGGGGCAGACCCAGAGCTTGGGAAGAGGAGCTGATAGCCCCCAGCTTCCACAGGCCAGGCGAGGTGGCAGCGCGCGCTGCGCCCCCGCGGTGCTGACCGTCGCGGAGCGCGGGACCCAGGGCCGGAACGAGTAGCTGGCCGGAGGCGCGCCGCGGAGAACAGGCTGTCATGCCCTATTGATCTTCGTGCCCCCCGCCAAGTATGTTTGGGCTGGACCAATTCGAGCCCCACATCAACAGCAGGAACGCTGGCCAGGGCGAGAGGAACTTTAACGAGGCCGGACTAAGCATGAACACCCACTTTAAGGCCCCTGCCTTCCACGCGGGGGGACCTCCTGGCTCCGTGGACCCTGCCATGAGCGCTCTGGGCGAGCCCCCGATCTTGGGCATGAACATGGAGCCTTACGGCTTCCACGCGCGCGGCCACTCGGAGTTGCACGCGGGGGGGCTGCAGGCGCAGCCGGTGCACGGATTCTTTGGAGGCCAGCAGCCGCACCACGGCCACCCCGGAGGCCACCACCCCCACCAACATCACCCCCACTTCGGGGGCAACTTCGGCGCCCCAGACCCAGGGGCCTCGTGCCTGCACGGGGGTCGCCTGCTCGGCTACGGCGGCGCTGGCGGCGGCCTGGGCAGTCAGCCGCCCTTCGCCGAGGGTTACGATCACATGGCCGAGAGCCAGGGGCCGGAGAGCTTCGGCCCGCAGCGACCGGGGAACCTCCCGGACTTCCACAGTTCGGGCGCCTCGGGCCACGCCGTGCCTGCCCCATGCTTGCCGCTGGACCAGAGCCCTAACCGAGCCGCCTCCTTCCACGGCCTGCCCGCCTCCAGCGGCTCCGATTCCCACAGTCTGGAGCCCCGGAGGGTGGCGAACCAAGGAGCCGTCGACTCGCTGGAATACAATTACCCGGGTGAGGCGCCCTCGGGACATTTCGACATGTTTTCGCCGTCCGATTCTGAGGGGCAGCTGCCTCATTATGCGGCAGGTCGCCAGGTTCCCGGCGGCTCTTTCCCGGGTGCCTCAGCCATGCCCAGAGCGGCGGGCATGGTGGGCTTGTCTAAAATGCACGCCCAGCAGCAGCAGCAGCAGCAGCAGCAGCCACAGCCGCAGCCGCAGCAGCCGCCGCAACCACACGGTGTGTTCTTCGAAAGGTTCGGAGGGGCCCGCAAGATGCCCGTGGGCTTGGAGCCTGGGGTAGGCTCCAGGCACCCGTTAATGCAGCCTCCCCAGCAGGCCCCACCGCCCCCTCAGCAGCAGCCCCCGCAGCCGCCGCCGCCGCCCCCGCAGCCCCAGCCCCAGCAGCAGCCACCGCCGCCCGGGCTTCTGGTCCGACAAAATTCGTGCCCGCCTGCGCTCCCGCGGCCCCAGCAGGGCGAGGCGGGCACGCCCAGCGGCGGCCTGCAGGACGGGGGCCCCATGTTGCCCAGCCAACACGCTCAGTTCGAATACCCCATCCACCGGCTGGAGAACCGGAGCATGCACCCTTATTCCGAGCCGGTGTTCAACATGCAGCACCCCCCTCCGCAGCAGGCGCCCAACCAGCGGCTGCAGCATTTCGACGCACCCCCCTACATGAATGTGGCCAAGAGGCCGCGCTTTGACTTCCCCGGCAGCGCGGGAGTGGACCGCTGCGCTTCGTGGAACGGCGGCATGCACAACGGCGCGCTGGACAACCACCTCTCGCCCTCTGCCTACTCCGGCCTACCCGGCGAATTCACGCCGCCGGTGCCGGACAGCTTCCCCTCGGGGCCCCCCCTGCAGCATCCGGCCCCGGACCACCCGTCCCTGCAGCAGCAGCAGCAGCAGCAGCAGCAACAGCAGCAGCAGCAGCAGCAGCAGCAACAGCGCCAGAACGCGGCCCTCATGATTAAGCAGATGGCGTCGCGGAATCAGCAGCAGCGGCTGCGCCAACCCAACCTGGCCCAGCTAGGCCATCCCGGGGACGTGGGCCAGGGCAGCCTGGTTCACGGCGGCCCGGTGGGAGGCATGGCCCCGCCGAACTTTGAGCGCGAAAGCAGCGGCGTGGGCGCGGGGCGCCTGGGCACCTTCGAGCAGCAGGCGCCGCACTTGGCGCAGGAGAGCGCGTGGTTCCCAGGTCCGCACCCGCCGCCGGGTGACCTACTGCCCCGCAGGATGGGCGGCTCGGGCCTGCCTGCAGACTGCGGCCCGCACGACCCCGGGCTGGCGCCGCCCCCTCCGCCCGGGGGCTCGGGAGTGCTGTTCCGGGGCCCTCTGCAGGAGCCGCTGAGGATGCCCGGAGAGGGCCACGTGCCCGCGCTGCCCTCCCCGGGCCTGCAGTTCGGGGGCAGCCTGGCGGGCCTAGGTCAACTGCAGTCGCCGGGGGCTGGGGTAGGACTGCCTAGCGCTCCCTCCGAGCGCCGGCCCCCGCCGCCGGATTTCACGGCGCCGGCACTCGGGGGCCAGCCTAGCTTCCCGTTCGGTGCCGCGAACCGACAGGCCACGCCGCACAGCGGCCCAGGCGTGAACTCGCCCCCAAGTGCGGGCGGGGGCGGCGGCAGCACGGGCAGCGGTGGCGGGGGCGCGTACCCGCCGCAGCCTGATTTCCAGCCCAGCCAGCGCTCTTCGGCCAGTAAGCTGGGCGCGCTTTCGCTGGGCTCCTTCAACAAGCCAAGCTCCAAGGACAACCTGTTCGGTCAGAGCTGCCTGGCTGCGCTCTCCACCGCCTGCCAGAACATGATTGCCAGTCTCGGGGCCCCCAACCTCAACGTGACCTTCAACAAGAAGAACCCGCCCGAGGGCAAGAGGAAACTGAGCCAGAACGAGACCGACGGCGCGACCGTGGCCGGCAACCCGGGCTCGGATTACTTTCCCGGGGGGACTGCTCCTGGGGTCCCAGGGCCCGGAGTTCCGTCGGGGACCAGTAGCAGCGGCTCCAAAGCCTCGGGGCCGCCCAACCCGCCCGCCCAGGGGGACAGCACCAGCCTCTCCCCCAACTATACCCTGGAATCAACGTCGGGGAACGACGGCAAGCCGGTCCCCGGGGGCGGCGGCCGGGGACGGGGTCGAAGAAAAAGGGACAGTGGTCATGTGAGCCCCGGGACCTTCTTCGACAAGTACTCTGCAGCGCCGGACAGCGGGGGCGCGCCCGGGGTGAGCCCAGGGCAGCAGCAGGCACCGGGCGCAGCCGTCGGGGGAAGCTCTACCAGCGAGGCGCGCGGGGCTCCGACGCCTCACGAGAAAGCGCTCACGTCGCCGTCGTGGGGGAAGGGGGCCGAATTGCTCCTGGGGGACCAGCCGGACCTCATGGCTTCCCTGGACGGTGGGGCCAAATCGGACAGTAGTTCCCCGCACGTGGGCGAGTTCGCCTCAGAGGAGGTGAGCACCAGCTACGCGAACGAGGACGAGGTGTCATCCAGCTCCGACAACCCCCCGGCTCTGGCCAAAGCGAGTAGGAGCCCCCTGGTAACAGGCTCGCCCAAACTCCCCCCCAGGGGGGTGGGCGCAGGAGAACACGGACCGAAGGCACCCCCGCCCCCGCTGGGCCTGGGCATCATGTCTACCTCTACCTCGACCCCTGACAGCTATGGCGGCGGCGGGGGCGCTGGCCATCCTGGCACACCTGGCCTGGAGCAGGTCCGGACCCCGACGAGCAGCAGCGGTGCACCACCACCCGATGAGATCCACCCCCTGGAGATCCTCCAGGCACAGATCCAGTTGCAGAGGCAGCAGTTCAGCATCTCTGAGGACCAGCCCCTGGGGCTCAAGGGGGGCAAGAAGGCTGAGTGTGCCGTGGGGGCCTCCGGCGCGCAGAATGGAGACAGCGAGCTGGGCAGCTGCTGCTCAGAGGCTGTCAAAAGCGCCATGAGCACCATCGACCTGGACTCGCTGATGGCAGAGCACAGCGCCACCTGGTACATGCCGGCTGACAAGACCTTGGTGGACGGCGCCGACGACGACAACAAGACGCTGGCGCCCTGGGAGAAGGCCAAACCCCAGAACCCCAACAGCAAAGAAGGTATATGCGCTGTTCGGTTCCCTTCTCACCTCCCAGAGACCTGCCCCACCCCCATTGCAGGCCTTAGTTCCCCTGCCTTGAAGGTTCCCTGAAAGGGGGAGAGGGTCCTTTGAGGTTAGGAGAGCACAGGGCCTTCTTAATGCCCAACGCAGAGCTGGATATACCCTTCCTTTGGTTAGACCAAGGGCTCTGTGAGCCGACCCCCTCTCCCTTCTTAGGTGCTGCCAGGTATATTCTAGTTCCACAGAATGGTTAAGAACTTAGATGGAAGCCCTTTGAGGACTATTGTAGAGTCTCCTCCCCTCAAGTTTTAGGTGAGTTGCTGGGTGCTCAGAAGACAAGGCTTGACTATCCTTTCACAGTAAGACCCCTCATCACCCTCAACATTCAGGCTGGTGCCACTTCTTAGGAGTTACATGCCGCCCTTCCTGGCAGGACACCTGGGAAATTGTGTTAATGCCTCCCCACCTAGTCAGCCAGCCTTCAGCTCCAGCTCCCTGCAGTGTGCCAGCATCTTTAGGAAAAAAAAGTTCCCAGCATCACTGAGAGGCAACGCCTAATGTGACATTTGTTCCTGAAGAGTAGCTGTTTTGTCTCTTCTTAACTATTAGAGTTTCATTGAAAAACTGGAGACCTGTAGGGGTTGGAGCCAGGCAGACTTATAGGTGTGCAACTCCTTGAAATTTGGTGGTGGCTCGGGTGGAAGTGGGGTCTGTTTGTCAGAGGCCAGACGGCTCAACCAGGGTATCATTTGTGTATGGGGATATGGGGATATATACTTAAGGCACAAAGGACGTGCGTTCGTTCATCAATATCTCTCCGGCTTTGGTGACAGATGTCCAGTCCCAGCTCTCCTTTGCATTCTAAGCACTTCCTCTCCACCAGGCCTGGAGGCTTTTAAGGTGGGTGGGGTAGGAGTTAGTCAATGACCCGCCATTGCGGTTAAAGTAATAACAGTTTTTTAACCTAAGGAAGACTGGGCTGCAACCCATTTTATTTTAATGGGGCTTTTTTCACCCATGGATAATGGCTTCTTAAAATTAGGTAACATCATTTCTCCTCCCATTCCTATCTTTTTCTTTTAAACCTTAGTTGAATCCCCTTGATTTTACCAGGTTGAATATTATCATGAAGCCAGTGGCTGACAATTTAACTCTGTCTGTAAAAAAATACATCCCTTGATTCTCACTCTTAGAGTTCCTTTTCTCTGCCTTCGTTTTTTCTAGTCCTCCCCACATCCTGCCACCCCTTGACCCTGGGTTTAAGGTGAGGGTGGGTTTTAGGAGAGCGGGATGGGGCCAGAAGGGGAGGGGAAGTGCAGCCAGAGTTGGGTGGCTCAGAACTTGGGGCTTTCAGGGCGCCTATCCCGGATAGCTTTCCCGCTTAGGTTTTCTAATTCATGAATGCGGCCTCGCTGCTTTTCTCTTTGTTCGCC
Organism: Rhinolophus hipposideros; assembly: GCF_964194185.1. Taxonomy (NCBI): domain Eukaryota; kingdom Metazoa; phylum Chordata; class Mammalia; order Chiroptera; family Rhinolophidae; genus Rhinolophus; species Rhinolophus hipposideros. Next base: position 17,156,584 of record NC_138070.1, on the reverse strand, counting down.
TACTGCCCAGCCCGGGACGCCGCTCTCTCATTTGAAGCTGGGTGTTTAGCATGCACAGCAGACGCTGGGGCCAGCATCAGCATTCTCCAGGCTTCTCCCAGGCAAGGCCATAAATTGGTTAGTTTGGGACCCTCTGCTTCTTCTCTCCCCTCCTTTTAAAAATGGAGTTGGACACAGCATCCTGCTTGCTCGGGGCCCCCCTTCTCTTTTATTTTCTTGTACACAACATCTCGATCGCCACCAATCGATAGCTGGTTAGCACAAATCCCAGCCCCTGTCACTTCTACCTGGCTTGGCCTGGCTGCCCCTTCTTCTCCGCCATCTCCCATCCCCCCAGTAATTAAGAACATATTGGCCAAAATGGGGTGAGAAAAGTTAAAAAAGAAAACCCGATTTAGAGAATTAGTAAAGAAACCAGTAGCGCTTTGCAGTCTTTTGAAGGACCTTAGGTGAAGAGGAATTGGGTGGTTTTAATGAGGTTTTTTTGTTGTTGTTGTTGTTTTTTTAAGGTATTGCACCCTCACTCCCCAGTTGATGCAACTATATTCCTTTACAGAAAAAAATAAATGAAAAGATGCAGGCTGTGAATGAAGAAATGTCATTAAAGAAATGTTTTGTTTTGCTTGTTTCATTATCATCATCAGAGGAGGGAAAATATTTTTTTGGAAACAGATGCTAGTCACTTTAGGGTGGATTTCCCCTATAGGCTCTATGCAGCCCTCCCCTGCACACAGGAGGACAGAGATCCCTTTGGGGACAGGCTGGGGGCTGGCTGCCTTAGAGGCATCAGCAGGGACACCCACTTGACCTCTTTTGTTTTCCACTCTGTGATATGGGAAGGACAGTTTCCTAGATAAAGCCCTGAATTGAGGCCACTCACAGCTTCTGCAGCCTTGGTGCTGCTAGTTAAGGCTTTATAAAGTGTCTACATCCCTTTGCTGCTCCCTTACTGGTAGTAAATAAGGATGATTAAACTTTTCATTATGATAACACCCTACAGTTCCATCTGCACATGTTGTATAAATAGGTACACAGAGCCTTCAACAGGCCCCTGAGTCCCCTGGCTGAAAATCAGAGTGAAGTGTGCCACTTCGAAGTAGAGTAAAAAAAAAAAAAAAAAAAAAAAAAAATTAAAGTAAAACGTTTAGCTTTTCCCTAAACGTATGCCTATGTGGTCCCATCAGCCAAGAAGCAGTGGTGTTCAGCGGCTTTGAATAATACTTTCTCTAGGTTCCAGCCCCAGCAAGCACTTTCTTTCACCCATCACCCACCCCCCCTTTCAGGCAAAGCCCATTTTTGTAATGATATTTTATTTTCTCATGCCGTAAAACACGCCAGTACTAATGTGATTAAATATTAACACCGTTTCTGAAATTCTTCGCTCCGATGACAAAATACTAGTCGGTATTTAACAAAATGATTCGTGCTCGGATTGGAGAGAACGAATAAGTCTTCAGAACTGCACAAGCCGTGTAGCCACTGGGACGTGCCCAGGTTGTCTTATGGGGTTTAGATGTCCTTTGGAGAGGAGGGAACTCGACTAGCAAGTTGCAGTTCTAGAAAAGTCTAGGCCGGAATGACATGTGATTATAATTTTTTGCCAGGAAAGTGAACCTCTCCAAATTATGCTTCCCCTGACTTCTTAATCAACCCACCAAACAACTTTTATATAATGAAACTCTACATCTCATCATGAGGTTCTGTTTGCACAAAGTTGGCCGGGGGGAAGGGTGAGATTGTGCAAAGGGAAAAAAAAAATACAGCCTGAGTTTGGGCCTAGTCGGATATCTATTAAATCAGCGAGGATTACATGAATTTGCAATTAATTTGCAAAATCATTCACCTATTTTTGTAATAGGTGTGTGGCTATGAAGGAATTTCAAAACAGATTGAGAAGGAGAAGTAATGATAGATTGTAGATGAAGGATATTAAGTTTGAAGAAGTTATGTTTCCCTCCCTCCTGTCCCTTCCTTATGATTTTCAAAGCTTGAATTAACCATATTCTGTTACAAGTTTATCCTTGCCCAACTTCCATTCTGTTGGTTGCCTTCTATCTTAAAATGGAGAGAAGTCTAGAAATGCTCTTTCACATACACTGAAATGGGAGAGGTCTCTGTATTCGCTTTGCATGCAATCCAGCCCTTTTTGGAAGTATGACATTTTTACAGTGATGCGGGAGAAATTTTTGGAATTTCATGCTTCCTTCAGTGTTCCAGTGGGAACACAATAAGCAGTGCTGAGAAATCCAAGGCAGGCAGGATTTGAACACTGATTTTCCTTAGACATGGGGCAGGCTTAGGGGAGGTGGGGGTGTTCTAGTGCTGTTTTTCTGAGTCATTTCCCCCACTCCCCGCACAGTGGAGAGAATTTTAAGGCTCACTCAAACTTGTTTGGGAGAAGGCAAAGAGCCTTGCATTCCCATTTCCCGGTGAAATCATCCAGAAAGGGTTGCATGCCTTCATGTGACTTTTGCAGCCTCCGGAAGATGTAACCCAAAACTTCGCAGGTGTTAATCAGGGGTAACGTAAACAGGAGCCCCCTTTGTGCAGCTGACATTAGGGGCTGCTTGCTCCCTGGCTAGTCCGGGACATTCTACTACTGTTCTTGGTGCTTGTTTAATATTTCATGGCTGTAATAAACCTGTCTTCTTTGCCCGCCTCCCGACATAAAACCCCAACCTAGCACACATCTGCAATTACACATTTCTACTAAATATTAATAAAGGACAAGGATGTTTTAAAGGGCTGAAGCTTATCGGTGTTGAACTTGTCATGGTTTTTGCCACTGGATTTTTCTGGCTGTTTTGATTTCCAATAGCCACTGCCTTCTAATATGTAATATATACTTAACTATTCATATACATATATACAATTTGGGTAGATTGAAGGGCTTTCCTCAAGGATAGCTTTCTTTAATGTAAATTCATTTAGATGTCTTGTGAGGCCCCTTCAGACCGGAAGTAAGAGACTGTTGAAATGTACTTCTATTTTATTGAGGTTTCTAGGAAAGGAGTGAGGGTTGGTTAATCTAATTTCTCTTTCTAGCAATGAAATTCTATGGTTCCTGATATGATTTTGTTTGCCTGGCAGAGGTATTTAAATTTCCACAAAGAATCTTAATAGGTCCTGAAAATAGGGCTGCCCTCTCCAAGAAGTTACTTGATACTCCCTGCTGATATAAAATCTACATCTTTAATAAACATTCTGGGAGGACCAGGTGAAATTAGAGGAGGGAAATTTTTCGCACTGTGGAAGGGCAAACTTGAATATATATCCTTGGAATTTCACTGGGGCTTCTCAACTCACTCCACGCTGGAAGATTTTAGCAAAATCACCTTTCTCTCCACTCGAGTGACAAAAACATCGGTAGTGGTCTTTGCCGTGGGAGTGAGTGATCTCCTTTGCCGAAAGCATTTAGAAGATAAATACTCCTAGTAAGGAATACTGTATTTACCTCTGGTTAATTTTAGAGATTAAAAGGCTATCGCTTTATGTAATAGGATCAAATGTTTCGGGAGTGTGTGAGGGGCAAGCAGTCCTCCTCAACACGTTACAACATAAAAACACCAAACCCTGTCATGCCAGAGGGGACCTGCATTTATTGGGGCCCCCTGTAACCAGTGGGTGTACTTTGTAGCCATTCCTCACTGCCCCCCTGCTTGTTCCACCCAAGTCTTCAGTCTGGAGGGGTTGGAATAGCCTCGCTTCATCTTGACTTAAGTCCGGATTTGAGTTGCCTGGCCGATGTGTTTGTTTTAGGACGATGTCTATTTTTAGGCACGTCTTGGGTGGACAGATTTGAGTGTGGGTTTTGATTGCTAGTGGCTGAGATGTTGATATATACATGAGTGCGTGATTGAGAAGAGACATTTGGGGGAAAATTTTTTCAAGTTTCTTCGCCTTCTCGCACACACTAGAGCCAAACGGCGTGGTCTGAGGGGCCGGCTTGAAAGAGTACGGCAGTGGTGGGTGTCGGGTCGGGCTCTGTTGCCCATGGAGGAAAGCGGGGCCCTGTGAAGGAGTCCCCCTCTCTCTCCCCTGCTCCACCCCAGTGTACACACGTATACATATGTATGGCCACGTGTATTGTATTTTCATCAAATCACCCAGCTACTTTCCCAGTTTACCCTTAATCTACTTTCTGAAGGCCAGTAGAGAAAGAAGCTCTCAATGGCCTTAGCTGGCAGGTTCTGATTCTGTAGAGGACTGAGTGAGCGCAAATCCTAAAAATAGAGTGAGGAATTTGAAGATCGTAATTATGAAATCTTGGCCTCTCGGGCCTCCTGGGCTGTAGGTGACTCTGGTCTGCAGGATTTCGGTAGCAAACGCACAGGTCGCCCCTCGCGGGTTTTGTGCGAGGGCATACATGGAGGTACCTCGCTGGCTGACTTCAGCTAACACCACTCTTTAGCCAGGGAGGAATCTTTGAATCAGTGCCCACCCCTCCACTCCCCCATTCTCCCTCCCAGCTGTGGGAAGCGGACCCTGCTTCTCACTTATGGAAATTCCTCTCCTTTATTGTAATCTTTTGGTACCAGCGACGTGGCGGAGATGACGCTGGGCTTTCGAATTAGTCACAGCCTTGTCTTCAGGGACCCTCTGTGTTCTGATGTACAACAGCGCAGCTGACGGTCCCAAACTCCGTACCACTCAGGACCTGAAGGCAGAGATGGTTCTGGGGCGCTGGCACCTTTTGTTCGGTGGGTAGTCCAGCGCAGAGGTGGCCCTGGTCATTTTCTTCCATCTTCGGAGAATGCTACAGCATGCATCCAAACACACGGCTTCACCCCCAGGAATCAGTTATTTTAGGGTGTGAGTGAGAAGACACCTGTGTGTGTGCACTTCAGGGGTCTCGAGCTCCAAACTTATTTTGTAACCGAGACTGAAAAGCAGAGTTAAGTTTAATTTATTGGAGTGAGGAGGGACGTGTGAGAGACATCATTCCCACAGGGTGTAATCGTCTCTCAGGCCCGCTTTGTTTGCTGGCCTGCATTTTGATCAGTGGCCTCTGAGGTTTGGGAAATAAGTGGAGGGTCTGCTCCCAACATGGGGTTTGCCCAGAAAGGACATGGGGTGGAAGTGGCAGAGAAAATGCCACAGATTTCCAAGGAGCTCTTTATAACTCGTGCCTGATAGCTTCAAATTTTGGCCCTACAAGGCCATGTCGGATTGGCACCTCTGGCACCTACTTAATGGGGGTCTGTCGTAGCCACAGTGTCCCAAATTCTCATTCTCCCCTTTGACTGAGAAAGCTGGTAGTTTTTCATAATCACCGCTTCCTTGAGAAGCTGGACACAGAGAGAGAACTTTATAGCGATGGTGTGCATATCCTTTCACAATATTATACATCACCATGTGGACCCAAATGCCCTTTACACATAAAGACAATTGAATTTAATAGTTTGGAGGTCTGGGCGCTTTCACGATCACAAATTAGCTCTTTCCGAATGTCCCAGAAGGAGAATCATTCATGGAATAGATTTGTCCAAAAGGGGGGAAAAGTCTCAGTAAACATCCCAACACAAACTCACATTGTTGGGGGAAAGCAGGTTTTTAGGTTCTGATCTTTAAAGCTTAGGGGTCCAGCGACATCAGCTTGCCCCACTTCCCCTAGAGCTGGTAGGATCTGCCGTGTGACTCAAAGTGTCCCTCTTCCTTTCCATCTTCGATCCCTCTGTGGAAGGTCTTGGACTCCTTATGAAATGTCTGACCCTGGGATTCGATCGTTGAAGCTGTCTCTGGTTTTTGGGGTTGCAGTCTGACTTGGTGTTTGGTTTGGGTGAAATGAGGTATGTTGGGCAATGGTTTGCGGAAGCAGGGAGACCCTGTGTCAAAGGCAAATTTGGGGTTCATTGCTGAGGATGGCCTTTGGAAAGTCGAGTGCTTTGAAGACACTGGTGGGGAGGGACCAGGTCTTGCATTTATGCTGCGTGTCTCAAAAACGATCTCTGCGGCTGCTCAGAAGTGGACGGCGCTTATGCCTTTGGAGGAAACGTGGACTAACTGGTGCTGAGGCGTTTCACGGTCTTTTTCCCCTGCTCCCTCTTCCAGTAGCCTGTCTTGTGAGAACTACGTGGCCCGGAGATGTGTTCAGTTCTGAGAGTTTAACATTCGTTTGTTTTTTTTCTTCTCATTGCTGATAATAATTGAAAGAGTGTTGGGGCACAAAGATTTCATTTGATCTTACAGCTCAGGGCAAAAATGTCTCTGGAGCTACTTGGTCTCAGGCCCTTCTGACACAGTTGGCTTTGCATGGTGTGTCCCGGGAAGTTGTCTGCCCCAAGTGGAGGGCCCTCGTGTGGTGTTCCTGGACGTATGTGGGAGCTTCTGGAATGCTAATGAGTGAACAGTTAATGAGTGACAGTTAATGAGTGAACTCCTCCACAAACATACTTGCACACACATGCACGCACACACACACACACACACACCCTGCTCCCTGTTCCTTTGTCATCCAGGGCAAGGTGAAATGTCAAAAAGATATGACCCTTTTCAGTTACCATGAAGCAGTGTTTTCAGATGCCCTTGGATCTCGGAACACAAGCATTGTCGAGTGATTGGCAACGACCACCAGGAATAAAATACTTCTGAGGGACCATCTTATGATGGGAGAGGGGGTGGGGGAGGCCGCAGAACACATAGCCGGCTTTGAAATCCCCAAAGCTGAGCCTTTCACAGAAAGCAAGGGTTGGCTGAGAATTCGCTGAGAATACGTGGGTCTGTCCTGTCCACGTGGGCTCTTTCAGAAGTCCTTGAAAATGTTAAGGCCCATGTCCTAATGTGGATACTCGGACCTCCTTTCCTATGAGCCGGAAACACCCCCAGTTAGGAAAACTGGATGGGGATTGAGGTGTGGATTATTTTCTCAGGGTGGGGACAGTAGTAGAGGGGGAAGAAATGCATTCATATGAATCGAAATGTTATTTACCGCACTTGGGGTTTAGGAGTGGAACATCATTTATAAATATGGAAGTCATTTATATAGTACCTCCTGGGTGAGGCTGGGAGTGAGTGCATTGCTTGGGGGCTGGTGTCAGCCATCGTAAAGGACAGAAAGTTCTTGGCCGAGTTCTCCCTGCTGGGCCTGGGGCTTCCACATGACTGCAGCTGTTTTGGGGGAAATCGATGTGGAGGACCCAGCCTGGGACTCCTAACCGCATGTGGGTCTGTTAGCAATCAGGGCCCGTTTCTGTTTAGTTAGTGGTCGAGGCAGACGCACGGGGCAGGGGGGATGAAGACCCAGATGGGCCCTGGGTGGGTTGAGCCCTAGTAACGTGCCTGTGGCTAACTTCTCCTGAAGAGGAGACGGCCCCATGAGGCCTGCTACAGATGCATTGAGTTTCACAGATGTGCCCAGATTTTTTCATAAAAGAGGGATAGTGGGGTGGGAAAAAGGACTGACCTTTCCCCTGGTGATCCCATAAAGTGACCACCAAGGCTTTCCTCCCAGCACTGAGCCTCTTCAGGGATAATCTTGCCTTTCACAGACCTCGCAGGCAGGTCCCACTGCCTTGAAATGCAAGCAATGCCCTCCCACACAATATGTATATTTTTCCTTTTTTTTTTTTTTTTTTTTTCTTGAATGGTAGGCAAAAAGAGAACGAAAGTAAGTGACGAATTCAGCAAGAGGAAGATTTCCCTGACTCGAAATAAGCCAAGTGTGGAAAGGAGCTAGAGAAATTAGCGTCTCCTTTTTCCTCCCCTTCAGGGGACCCACAGTCCAGCCATCAGCAGCCCTTAATGCTTTTGTAGTGAGGCCTAATTGGCTCAAAACAAATTGACCATTTTCATCCCTTGCAATGTGACTTTTGGTGCTTGTTTAGTATTTGAGGGGAGCGAGGCTGTGGACCAAAATTTGGCTTTTTTAAACAGGAGCAATTTCACGATCCTTATGCCGTGACTATTTCTAAATTGTCTGGGCATAAAGCTCTGGATGCCTTCTGCCGGTTTCGGCTCAAGTGCAAGCATGCACGCACACACACACCCACCCATGCACACACACATGCACACACAGGCTGGAGAAGTCGTAATAAGAAATGCAAAAATAAAGGTTTTGTTCCCCCCTCCCCCCAAGAAGAAGCTCATACCAAGTTTCGGCCCCATTCAGTTTTAAGTAGAAGCTTATTGATCTCATGTGGTCAATTTTTGCCGAATTTGTAATCCCGTTAGGCCTCGGGGAGAGGCATGATTAATTTACTTGTACAGTTCACTCTTTTGGGTCAGTTTAGTTAATAAGCATTTGTTTTGTGCTCAGTGTGTGTGAAGCATTTTGCTGGGATTGGAACTGTGTGTGTGTGTGTGTGTGTGTGTGTGTGTGTGTGTGTGTAATGAGGTGAGTATACACACTAATGGGCCCACTTGCCCACCAGTGAATAAAGGCCCTCAGTCTTGGGTCCCACCTCCTCCCCAGGAAGAGAGGGCGAGTGGCCCTTCAACCATCACTTGTCAGGGAGGAGGGAGAAAAAGCCCAATGGTCCAACAAATCCAGCCTCCCAGAGCCTTCGAGAAAGCCAGAGGACATGGACTTCCTCCTGGTATCACGGTCCCGGAAAGTTTCTGAGCATTAATTCTTAATTGACTGGGAGCTGAGCGCTGACATGGAGAAGAGTTTGGAATCTTAAACCACGTTGGAGCACCTTCCATGCTGCTGCTTGACAAATGGTGGTGCTGGGGGTATGTGTGTGTAACTTTTAGAGAAACGCATGGTTTGACTTCCAAAGAAGGAAGAAAAAGTATGCATACGTCTCTAAAGCTGGGGTAACGAAAAACAAAGCAAAACAGCCCGTAGCAGTTTTGGCTTTTCGGAACACTCAATCTCAAAAGTGGAGCCTGTGTCATTTTGATGGTTCAGGAGTTTCAGTGGGTGGGGTTGGGGGGGTGCCTCTGGGTGCTCCCCTCTTCCTCCCTGGGCTCCTCACACAGCCTTCCTGTTTTGCTGCTTCTAGATGATGGGCTAAAATTCCACTTTTATTATTACTATTTTCTAAAGACAGGTTTTGGCCATAATAGTTTTGGAGCAAATGCTTTCCTGAGCACCCTCACCCCCTATTTGCTTAATTCCTCGCACACATTTTCCACTGAGGCTTTGCCTTTGCAGAGTGAGGGCTGGACTCACTCTGTGAATATTTTCGGCACGGAGCCAGCCTGCAATGAACTTCAGGCTCTGAGGAAACCGGCATTGGGAGAGATGAGGATACAATTTCTTTTTTTTATGTGGGCCCGTTAAAGTCTAATGGACATTGGTGTCTGGCCTTATATTTGGAGAGGGTCTTTATCTAACCCTTAAAACCAGAGTCGTTTCCGGTAATTACGACACCCCAGACTAGACCACTAAATCTTCCAGAAGCTTGTCTGGAAGATGGTGGCGGCAGGGGTGGGAGGGACCGAGGGGCACACCTGTTACCTGTATCTGCTATAATTACGACATTTCTAGACTCCTTGTTTGAAAGGAAAAATTCAGGGACTGTGTAGTTGCGGAAGAGAACAGCCTGAGGCGTTCTGTCTCCTGGCAGCGAAATCACAGGGGCCCCCACTCTCAGTGCCCATCATAGCCCCTGCATTTCCTAAATGAATTAATTTAGCTCCTCGACATTTGGTATTAAGTAAGTAGTTATTCTGGGAATCCAAGAGAGAAAAGAGCTGGAAGACTTTTTTTTTTTTTTTTTTTTTTAACTTTTTGGAAAAAAGAGAAAGTGTTTCATTTTGAAGTTTGAGAGGACTGGGCCTCCATGAGTGTGCTGTCATAGGGGAGGACACGTTTGGTGGGAGGTGGCAGGACATGGCAAAGCCGCCTAGCCCCATCCTCACCTGTGATTTTGCTTCTCTACGGAGGGGATTTTTCCATTGTTAAGAACCTCAGAGACCACAACACCCCAACTCCCGGAGTTTGGCAGTATTGTTTAGAATACCCTCGCTTTTCAAATTGAGAGAAACTTAGTTTAATGGGAAAATAGCAGTATTACTATCTTGGTGATATTTGCTTTAGTGTTTAAAAATAGTTTGTTTTCATATCCTGAATTTCATCCTTTCTTGTTTGCTTGTTTGATGGAAACGCGCGCGCGCGCGCGCGCGTGTGTGTGTGTGGGGGTACCAGTACACACATCTATGCACATGCAGGTAGTCAAATGGATGCAATTGCGTACCCCAAAATTGGTTGCAATTTCACAGATGGCTAAAGGGATCCAGAACATTTGCTTTTAACTTAAACCATCGTGTTCCTTCCTCCCCCATCAGTAGACCACTCCCAAACCCCCTACCCTCACCTCCCTCAGCAATATTTATTTCTTTCTTAAAAAAGGCATGCCGGGCCTGTTTGCTGAGATCCCTGTTGGAATCGATTTTCTGGGGTTATGTATTAAATGTGTTTGAGGGCGATTTCAGCCCTTAGCCCGGTCGCCCCAGCACTAATGGTAGCAGGGCCGATTATAGAGAGGCAAAGAATATTGTAAATGGCTTATGCAGAAAAACCATTTAGATAAAAATGCAATTTTCTCTTCTGCATAGAGTGCTAAGAATTAATAGCACATTCTTTCTAAATGGGTATTTTTATATTATATTTTCCTCCTAATGAAATTCTTTTCCCAAACAGGAGCATGTTTCATTTGAAACTTTACAGTAAAATTGATCTGTTTTTTAGCCTGCAAAATCTGGTGTCCCTTCCCTCCCTACTTTGTGCCCAAGATTTTTGAAGTTAGATGGTGCATAGGATGGGAATGGGGGTTCTGTCACTTCACTGTCCTTATTAAGGTTAAGGACAGGGAGAGGGGCTGGGTTTACCCACATTTTGTTTTTTTCTTCCTTTCTTCCTGGAGTGAATTGTGGGTATTTGATGATTTCAACAAAGAGAGAAACTGGTCTTGGAATTTCAGCTCTTTGTGCTTGTTGCCCCCAGCCTGTCACCTTCCCTGAGCAGGAGGCTCACCTCACTTATCTGAGGGAATTTCCCACCATCCTCTAGGTGTGTCCCTTTCTCCCTGGCTTCTTCATTACTTCAGGGAGACCACTGGCCAGTCCCTGCTTTCCATTACATGACAGCTGTGAAAGAGGATGCTTTCAGCTCCCAGGCACCCTCTGAAGAGGCGGTTCCTGTGGGCCGGCTTTCCGCCAGGGCCTATGTGGCCATTTTGAGAGGAATGGAAATTCTGAACTTCTTAGAAGACCGACTTCATGCATTCCAGTAGAAGCTTGTGGCAGCCTCGTTGTGGAAAGTCTATGAGAGTTTATGGCACTAGCTGCCATGGGCCAGTGTCTGCTGACCCAGTTTTTCCTGCCTGGGTATGTGTATGTGGAGATAGGGGTGAGACCTGCGTTGGCAGTTTAGATGTCCAGACGTGACAGCCGTCGAAGCTGTCGTGTTGCCGTAGATGACACCTGTGTATAGTTCTCACTACTGAAGTAGCACGAAAGTGAAAGTTTAGGTCAAGTTTTAGAATGGGAAAGATCTCCCATTTTTGTGCCCCATCTCCATAACGTTTTCCAGCTGAGCAATCCAAGGCCCAGTGAGGGCAATCAACTCAGCCAAGATGACACAGCGCCGCTGCAGAATAAGCATTGGACTATAGAGCTGACCTTGGCCTTCCCTTACTGCTTCTTGACCCCCTTATCTGGGAGCTAGGATCTGAATTTGTTTGGCTAAACCTTGTGCAAACTGGGGCCAGGGTCTTCTTAAACCAGAAGTTTGCAAACCTTTTGCAGAAAGCACCACGACACACATTCCTGACAACAGCCGCCCTTGCTCCCCTTCCTCTTACGGAGGTGGACATTGTAGAGGAGACAATTCTTGACCTTGGGGAAACCGCATAGTACCTGATCCTGCCAGACAAACGGTCGGGTTTCAGGCCTGGCCCTTTGACTTTTCTGAGCTGCGTGACTGTAGCCGCTTCTGTGCCCCAGCTTGGTTTCCTCATTAATAAAATTGAAACGAGGAAAACAAAAATTTTTTTTACCTCATAGAAGTATCGTGAGGACTAGGTGGGATGCTTTTAGCTAAATAGGACTAAATAGGATGATCATAATGATGTGATTAAGAGCACAGGCTCTGGGGCTAGACTACCTGTGTTCCAACCCTAGCAACTCCACTTCCTAGCTGTGTGACCTTGGGCAGCTTCCTTAACCTTGCTGTGCCTCCATTTCCTCTTCCGTGAAAGACAACAATAATAGTTCCTACCTCCTGGGGGTGGGAGGATTCAGTGAGTTAACAGATACACGAAGAGCTACTCAAAAGACTGCCTGACACAGAGCCAGTGCTGTGACAGCACCAGCTTTCATTGACCATCTTAGTAAGGCTGTCTTCTGACCACCTACTGCATGTCAGATGTTTCTTGGGCAGTGTCATATGATTGTTCAAAGTGCAAGATGGCCCTGCTGTTATTGTTTGTTCCATCGTGGGGATGATGAAATGAATCCCAGAGAGGCTAGGTGGCTTGTCCTCGGCTATCGAGTGATACAGGCTGGAGGGGAACCACACCAGGCTGTGCGTCAGGCGCCTGGCACTGGGGACTTGCCGTGTCACAGGGCAGGGCTGGGCTGGAACCCACCACTCCTGCAGCAGCAATCTCAGGCCTCACTCTTGGACCCTTTCCTTGTTTGGAGCAGTCAGACCCCGTGCAGCCAGCCATGGTCAGGCACAGGTGGCTGGTGACGTGCCACGATATTTCGGTATTTATCTTCCCCCTGATGGCTCTCCCTGTGCACTGAAGGAACAGTTCCTAGATATGTGTGAGTAATGGTCAACCTTTTTGTTAAAGGAATTCATGAGACGAGTCGATCTCGGCCTTTGAGCACTTTGCCAGGAGCTTGTGCCGACCGTAAACAATCTGGGAGCTGGCAAGAGAAAAATTAACCCCCTGTTATCTGGTACCTCAGGTGGGTCTTCCGGAACCGGGCAGGCTTGGGCTGAACAGGGAGAGTGAGAGCAAGAGTGATTAAGCTCCAGGTGAGGTGGGAGGGTCTAACAGTCAGGCAGGCCTGGGTTCGAATTCCAGCTGTGCTATATGTGTGCTGTGTGACCTTGGGCATGTGGTTCACCTCTCTGAGCCTGGGTTTCCTCACCTGTAACACAAGTGTAATCCCTGTGCCCCGCTCAGAGGGTTGCTGGATGGGTTGATGAACCCAGTGCCCTGGGGGCAGCGAGCAGCAGGATAGGTTGGTGAGAGCAAATGCTTTGGAATCAGCTGGAGGGGTGTTATTCTCTGATCCCATGGATAAGTCACAGCACCTCTCTTAGCCTCAGTATCCTCTGCTGCAAACCGTGGAGAGTAACACACATCCTTGAGGGCCCTAGCCTTGGTCCTTACCCTGGGGTGACATGGTCCTCACCCCAAGGGAACACTTGGCAGTGTCTGGAGATGTTTTTGCTTGTCACAACTGCAAAAGAGGGAGACTGCTACTGGCACGTAAAGGGTAGAGGCCAGGGATGCCGCTAAACTCCCACAATGCACAGGGCCGTATCCACCTCCTTCCCCCAAAAAGAATTATCCAGCCCAGAAGTCAAAAGTGCCGAGGTTGAAAAACACCGAACTTCAGTGAGGGATTGAGATTACATTGAAAATAATACTGAAACCATGGTAGCAAAGTCTGAATTCAAAGTGCCTGGAATATTTATTCATTCAACAAATGCGTACCAAGCCCTTGCCCTGTGGCAGCACTGTTCTAGGTGCTGGGATGCAGTGGGGAATCAGACAGAGAAAAGCCCCTGCCCTCATGGCGTTTACATTCTAGGGGAGGGAACAGCCAGCCAGACAAACAACAAAGAAGCATGTCACAGAGTGAGCAAGGCCAGGAACAGGAAATGAGAAGAAGGCTGGGTGGGAGGGGGTGGTATATGAGAGTTTCTAGACTGGGCCACGAGGGAGGCCTCTGTGAAGTGGTGACAGTAAGTCGAGACCCGAAGAATGAGAAGGAGCTGGCCAGTGGTGTGCTGGTGACTAACTGATAACAACCTCCGTCTCGGGGCAGAGGGGAGAGAGATGCTTGAAGCATTGCCAATTCCCCTGGTGTAAAGATTCCCTTCATGGCCGATATCAAGCTCCCAATGTAATGTCAGCTGTCAATCAGCTTGTAGAATTCCTGGATATTTAACAATAGGTTCCCACAGCCCCGGATCCAGCCCTGTCGAGCTCTGCAGGAAGGGTGTTCCAGAAGAGTGGATAGCAAGTGCAGGATCCCTGAGGCAGGACTGAGCTGGCATGTTCCAGGAATGGGGAGGGGCAGTGTGGGGGGAGAGACAGTCCCCATGGCACACAGTAGATGTGCAGTTAATGTGGGTTGTATCTGAGCCCAAAGTATCCGAGAAAACGTCTGTTTTCTTCTCTTCCTTCATGCCCTTCTGAGGAAGCAGAAACTCCCTTCCAATAGTTTGGCGGTGCCTGGGCCACAGGTTAGGACAGGGGGTGTCCTCCCCTTCCCAGGACAAGGTGCTCAGGCCCCAAGGGGGGGCTCAGCCTGCCACAGGTGGGGGGCGTGGGGAATGTCCGTTCCCTCCCCTATCTGGCCAGGCCACGATTTATGTCCCGGACCAGGGAGACTCTGCTTCCTTCTTTTCCCAGGCATTGTTCTCTGGGCCTGACAGAGGTCACCCGGGCAGGAAGGTACAGGCCCTGCTGGGGCCAGCCTGAGGAGGCACAGAGGGGCTGAGCCCTGGGTGACCTGGGCTGGTGTTCACCTTCTGGAAGCTTTTCTTTTCCTTTCCTCCTTGATTCTCTGAGTCACAAAGGAATCATAACAGGCTGCAGTCACCGAGTGCCAATCACGCCAAGCCTCGTTTTCATAAAGGAGAAAACTGAGGTTCAGAGAGGCCAAGGGACCTGCCTAAGGTTGCCCAGCTTGGAGGCAGAGTGTGGATTCATACCTGGGCCTATCTGACTTGGGAGCCTGTGCTCAGAACCGCTAAGGACCAGAAGGGACGCTGATTTCTCAACAGATGCTTGAAATAAAAACTGACTCACGGTCTCGCCACCCCCAGCAGTTGCCAGCCGTGTCATTGACTGTTCCAATCTTCACCATCTGTTCTCCACCAGTGAAGGGACAGCGGCCAGAGGCCCAGGCCTTGGGCCCAGGAGATGGCGTGGTGTAATTGGGACAGGCCCTGCAACCTCTCTGAGCCTCGCTCTGCCTGCCTGTCAAATGGGTCAATTCTGGTCTCTCCTAGGAGCCTGTGAGCGGGGAGTATCTGTCCCCTTCTTTTGGTGTGCCCTGCACCACATGCCAGAACCATCGTTGTGAACAAAACAGACACCAGGCCTGTTGGCGGAGGGAATTACCCCCATCAACGTGTAGATAAAAGGGACAATTGCATTAATGTTCCCCGGGAAATTGGCCACTGTAGGGAGAGAGGGTGTGCGGTGGACCCTTTGGCCAGGTGGTTGTGACGTATGAGTGGAGATGAGAATGAAGACACTGTGGCAGCTATCCCCAGTACCTGGCACTGGCTCGGCCACACTAGGTGCCCGATGATTAAATGAACAAAGAAACGGGCTTTGTCAACTGCAGGGGTGCACCCCTACTTGGTCCCAGGGTTGAGGGGTAAGTGCCCTGTACAGAGATGGCATGGCACCCTGATATTCCTGAGACTTAGCAGGGGGGATAGGTGTTTCCTTTACAGGGGCAGGGATGGGGGTGGGTCAAGGTCCAGGATCCCAGCCCCCATGTCTGCAGGGGTGAGTAGGGAAGGGAGGCGGCCCTCAGGATTGGATTTTTCTAGTTCCACTTGCCTCCTTTCTCCATTCCCAACACTGGTTTCTGCCAGCACCTCCCTTCTGTGGGTTGTGCTTGCCCAAGACCTAGTGACCCTAGACACAGCCACTGTCCCTTCCGAGGCTTGTTGCAGACATCAGGGCCCGCCTCACCATGGTGGCTAGAAGAGGATGCTGGAATTTCCTCTGTTAGTCACCCAACCGCTGGCCACTATAGCTGGCTATTACATCCCAGATCTCCGGGAGGAAGACAGCGCAGGAAGTCAGGGCCTCGGTCATAACAGCTCTGCCTCCCCCTGGACTTGTCTCTTTACTGTCCTGGGCCTCAGTTTCCTTATCTGTTTTTCTTGGTCAAACAGGGTCATGGTGAAGATTACGGGAGAAAATGAAAAGCACTCAGCCCTGTGTCTGGCACATCGTAGAGGTCGCTAAACCTTGACATAAATACAGATATTTTCTACCCCTCAGGCAGGAGGAATCGGGATCCTACAAGGGGAAGAGGTGGTATGCTGCAGAAAGTAGGGGAGCAGGTGCCCCTTTATAGGGTCCCTCATTGCCCAATGGGCAGTGAGAAATTGGCCTGCAGAGTTTTGGAGGATGAGCTTGGGTGTGGAGGGTAGAGATGGTGGCCCCTGTGTTTGGCAGAAATTCCCCAGATGACTAGATGTTTTGAAACTTAAGTCATTGAGAAAATGGATTTGAGATTAAAAAAAAAAAATCATGTATTTTCTGGAGCCCCTTAGAATTTTCAATCCCTTGGCCCCATAGTCCCACTTCTTCGATTCTCTCTTTGTATATACGGTGTGGAAAAACAGTCCCTTGCTAGTGTTAGGTAACTTTTCTAAAAATCATGGCAACAATGCTCATAACATATTAAAAATATTATTCTCTCCTTCTACTTTGTATAGAGATGGTGACATGTTCTCCATGGGCAGTTAAGAAACAAACCATGTGTATCCCTTAAAAACTGTTCCTGGCTGGTAGGCAGCCCGGATCACTACTACCTACTACTTTGTCACGGGTCTGGGTCACTGGCTTGGGACAGAAAAGACAGACCCTGTAGGATTTTCCTTCTGTTTCTCCCCAAGTCCATGCGATGGTGTGCAAGCCCGTTGGCTGGAGATTTCTTCTAGATTTTGCTTTTGGAAAGAAATCTCTTCTGATTCTCTACCTCCAGCATTAATTACAATTTTAATCAAACAAAGGTGTGCTGGTGAGGAGAGTACATAGGGAGCAAAATCCTATCTCTGCCCAAGCGGGGGTACGTCCTCATCCCCCTTGAATTTTAAGGACCTGGTGTATCCACTCTTTGCATGCTAGTCCCTGGGGGACAGAAAAATATCTCCCGCTGTGGTTGGTTCCCCAGGTGTTTGCTCGGTCTCCTTCTCTCCAGCCATTACCCCCTCCTCTTTTTCCTTCTCTCCCTTTCATTCCTGAAACAATTGTCCAGGCCAGTTCCTTTGGGCCCCTCCACATTCCCGGCCAAAAACAAAAACCATTCTTAACCCCCATGACCAGGCCTGCAGTCATTTTGTCTGGTATGTGGCGTCTGCCTAGAGTGGGGTGGGGGGCATGCATGCTTCCAATTTATATTCTGGCATGCCAGCTTCAAGGGGAGCAGGGGCTGGGGTGGGGGAAGGCCTTAAGGAGCAGGGAGCCCAGAACCACCAGATTTCAAGAGAGGAGAGAGCGGGTGAAGGAAGGACCACAAGCTCAGGCGTCCCAGGCCGGGGGTCTGAGGCCAACCCAGGGACATGAGAGGATTCAAACCCATGCAGACCAGGCCCAGTCCTTCACACCGCCGTGCCCCTGCCCCCCGCCACTTATTAGCCACCTTGTGTGGACTTTGGATTTTACTCTGTATTCTATTTGGTTATTATTATTTTTAATGAGGTCAGACTGAAAATCCATCTGCCTAGGCAGGCCTGCCTAGGTTAGCAGGCAATTAAACTGGAGACTAACCTCTTAATTAGGGTTTCCCTGTGTAAATCTCATTTGATAAATTCTTTATCATCCTTGGCTTTAACTACCGTGAGGCTTGGAGAGGGGATTGGGCTCCCTGTGGGACCTCGAGATGAATCCCCCCCCCCAGAGGCTGCCCCTCTCTGCAAATGGGCGGGGGGTGGCACCGACAGCCAGAACCTCCCCCCAGGAAGGCCTGCAAGAGAGGCCCTTTTCAGAGTTAATTAATCAGAAAATCTAGTGGTGCCCAGTGATTCTGGAGAACTTGTCTGCCACCTTTTCATTCTCCTGGTCCCCTCTGCCTCCCTTCTAGGTCTTTCTTTTAAAAAAATGATTTTGGGGAGGGTGAACTGAACTGTGCTAAAGGAAATGTGCAGCCTCCCCTCCTTCCTCGTCACCACCCTGCCACTTCTACCCAACCTGTTTGTGTGGATGGTTACATTTTTTTCCTTCCCTTTTTTAAATGCAAGTGCGGCTGGGAGTGGAAATGTCAGGGGTCAGGCTTCAGGCTGCAGGGAGCATGGGGGCAGCCTCAGCTGCTGTCTTTGCCGGTCAGGAGAAATCAGAGCTGAGCTTAACCCTTTGGAGCCCAGCTCCTGCCTGTGGGTTCTGGGCGCTTCTTCCTACTGTCTTCATTAGAACTGGGATTTTGTCACCGGGACTCCTTTTTCAGGGTTTTTGGTGGGGTAGGGGGCGGCAGTCCCAGCAGAATCCCTTAGAAGGTCAAGTTGCATTTGTGGTCCCTCAGCATGTGCGGAGCACTTAGGGAGTGCTGGGACTGGGCTCCACATGCCACTCATTTGGACAAGGTTGGTGGGGCAGGCCAGGCCACTTTCACTGCTTTAATCCCATCAGCGTCCCAGGAGACATCCTTTGTACAGATAGGAAACCAAGGCCCAGGAGGCGTGGTGATGTGTTGAGTCTCCCAGCTTATCACAGGCGGGGGTAGGGTTGGGGCCCAGGGCTCCCTGTTCTGAACCCTTGATTCCCGTGTACCAGAGCCCCCCCCAACCCCCACACACCCTGGGAATAAGAGGAGAGGCCTGATTTAAGAATGGCGTTTTGGCTCCTTACACCAGTCTACAGTCTTTGAAGGGGCAGGGTGACCAGTTTGAGAGGCAGGTGTGACTCACTTGTGGTACCCTCACACCCCTGTGAAGCAGCTGCTTCTGTTGACCCATTTCACAGATGAGGTAAGTGAGGTACCAGGAGGGAAAGGGTGTGCCTGTGGGTGTGGCTGGCGGGTGGGAAAGCCGGATCTGTCCCCCATCTTTCTGCCCACTGGTCCAGGCTGCCCCTCAGCATGGAGATACCAGCAGTCCCTGGAGACTGGAAAGCAGTACAGAGCTCCTGTTCACTGGGTGTCCTCCACTCCTGTAGTTACCTAAGGGCAATAGCGAGATGGATGGTCTGTGAAATGGGGCTCAAGAGAAGGTGCAGGTGGCCGGGATTTGTCAGGGTAACAGGGTTCCTGGATAGCAGTGGCTTAGGTCAGCACCTGGCTGAGCTGCCCCCAGCACACAGGGCCCATAGGCAGTGATCACAGATGTTCTCTCTGCACCTCGGTTTCCTCATCTGTAAAGAGCGGATAATGCAGTGTCAACCTCGTGGGTTCTATGGGGGAGAGACTACACCTGTTGATACACATTCACCCTTATGATTCGTGACTCACACCTGTTAAGCATCAACATATACTAACTTTTACTATTACTATTTATTCCTAATCTTGGAGAAAAAGAAATGTAGGCACCAACTAAGTCCTAAAGGGAAGAAACCCGATGTTACGAGAAGCTCCTCTACAGAGAGCCAGGAGTGTGAGGGTTTCTCGTGGGAACCAGTGAGAGCTGGGAGCGGTTGACGTTGGAACCTGGGCTGTGTGGCTCTGGCAGGTCACCGCACCTCTCTGTGCTCTGATGGTAGGGAGTGAAGGCTAGCTTCCTCGGTTGGCAATGGGATGAGTCTGGACCTGGCATCTGCAGGGCGGTGGGCAGAGAAGGATCTCCTTCCTGACTTTGCCCTTAACTGGGCAGTGGCTTTGGGACCCACCCTGCTGGCATTGAAGCTTAGAGGAAGCGATACACCCAGATGTGTTTTGCAGCCTCCAAGAAGCTGCTCAGAGGTCATGGATTATTATTAGAATAATAGAAAGTGGTATCGTTTCTCTGAAATCTGAGCGTGCAGGAGGCATAGCACGTGGCAGCTCCATGTCTATTCAGGAGTCCGTTTGCTCTGTGTCTGCCCTGAAGAGGGCACCTTGGGGATGGAGAGAGATAGTCATGTAGATAAAAAGACCCAAGTTGTTGTGGGACCTGGTTTTGCATCTTGGTGCCTTCTTCTGTTGTGTGGCCTTGAGAGAAGTCATGTCGCTACTGTACACCTCAGTTTTCTCGTCTCTAAAATGGGTATAGTAGACTTCCTACTGTACAGGGTGGCTGTGAGGACTAAGTGAAGTGAGGCATTCAGGGTGCCAGTCTGGGCTCCCACATGATAATGCCATATACGTGGTCACTGGTCACCTGTCACCGTGACAACTCAGACTGAGTTTGGAAACGTCCTTGGAGCCGCCTGAAGCAGAACTTGAATTCTCCCCATGCCCGCTTGTGGCCTCCCTTCCTCCCTCCCTCTGAAACCAAAGCCCAGCATCTGTTTCCCCAGGAGCTGTTTAATATTCTGCCTTGGTAAAATGAACTCACTGGAGCCACCCGAAAACAGCTGAATGAACCCCCGGCGCCCGGCGGCCTTTCAGAGCGGCTCCAGGCCCCCCTTGGGTCTTGGGAGGCTGACAACGACAGCAGCTGTGGGAGAGGGGCCCCTTTTTCTTCTTAGTGCCTCAGGGGAGACTGTGCCCCCAAATGGGGCTCCTGGAGGGCTGGGTAGGGAGCAAGCTGGAGCCTGGGGAGGGGTGGCCTGGGTTTCCCGGCCTGTTTGGGGCCTCATTTGTACTTCTTGGCTCAGAGGTTCTGTGTGTGGGGCCTCCTTAGGGAGGCTTAGAAAGCTCGGCCTTCCCCCAGTTCTTCAGATCCTTCCCCACCCCAGCCTCAAACTGTGCCCAGTGGAGGCAGGAGGCCCCAGCTTGCAAGTAGCATTGTTGGACGATGATGATGATGAGGATACAGTGATAGCAGCATCCAGTGAGCACGGCCGAGTGCCAAACACTATGCTAAGCATGTCGTCTGCACTATCTTACTGACTCCTCAGAACCACTGGGGCAGTTTACTCTTTGACAGATGAGGAAACTGAGGCCCAAGAAGTGAGCTGGCTTGTCTAAGATCATGCAGCTATGAAGTGGCCAAGCAGGGCTTCAACCAGAGCCCGGTTTGTTTTTTAATGGCACACGAATGTCTGCCCTTGATCCTTTGGGACCCAGTGGCCTCTTCTGTCAATGGGGGTGGGGGGTGAGGTGGTGGCGGTGGTCTACCATGCCCACCTACAAGGTTGTTGGAAGTTAAGTGATGTCATGCCATGGAGCATTTCCCCCAGGCATACAGTCGGTGCTCACTTAAGTGCTACCTGTTATCATTACTTGATCACGTTGTAACCCCTGTTGCCTGTTCAGTGCAAATCTCAGGGCGGCTCCACTCGCCCCACCTCCCAGGTGTTCCTGTGTGCCTTGATTTTCACCCCAGCTCCCTCAGAAAGCCAACGGTAGTTAAGTGCTTCCAGGTAGAAGCCGAATTAATTTCATGTAATTATCCCTGATAAAATTAAATATTACTTGCAATTAGTCTTGGGCAATTTCTCTACCGAGACGTGGCAAACCAGTGGGGTAAGAATGGGCTGAGTTGGCGCTCGCTGGGCCTGTGGGCATCTGGGTATGAGCTGCCCCGTTTTGTCCCTATCACCAGGACTTAAACCCACAGCAGTGACTTCTCCCCAAAGCAGGGAGTGCTGGGGAGGGCCAGGCAAGAGGACACACACAGCTCCCCTCTGCTGTCCTTATTTTGTATCTGAGGAAACTCAGCTAATCGTACGGGGCTTGGTTTTTGTGGTAGGCGACCCGACACGTGTCTCGTCCCACAATCTCTCTGGGATATCCCAACAGTGGACCTCCAGAAATGGAATCCGAGGTTTACTGTTTTCTCCCAATTGTTGAAAAATCCCAGCACTACCACTTCCTAGCTGGGAGACTTTGGCCAAATCACCTCCTTTCTCTGAGCCTCAGTTTTTCTCATCTGTAAAATGGGGATACCTGATCATTCAATGAGTTGATGCTAGAGTCAACAAACTTTTTCTATAAAGGATCAGATGGTAAATATTTTGGGGTTTACAGGTTCATTAAGCCTCTGCCACTTTTACCTAATCCTGCCCTTGTCGTGGAAAATGTATACATGAATGGGTGTGGCTGTGTTCGATGAAACTTTATGGATGGACTCTGGCATTTGGATTTCATATAATTTTCATTTGTCATGAAATATTCTTTTAATTGTTTTCAACCATGAAAATGTAAAACAACATTTTCTTAGCTCACAAGCTGCATAAAAAACCCCCAAGCCCCCAAATCAGGTGGTGGGCTGTAGTTTGCCAGCCCTTGAGTTAATACGCGGAAAGTACTTAGAACAGTGCTCAGCACAGAGAAACTGCTCAATAAACGGAACAGACTACTATGATTATTTTCTGGACTTGAAATACCTTTTATTAGTATATTTAAGAGTAAGTGAAAGACAACGTTTGTACTGTGAAGTTCGGGTGATGATGATAATTGTCCCTTTTTACTGTTTACACAGCATCTCTACATTGTTGGAATGTGTCTTTGTCCAAGGCAAGCCCTATTTACCCCCATTGCAGGGATACTGAGGCCAGAGCGGGAAAGTTCCTTGTCTAAGGTCCCACCTCAGCCTTTTCCCAGCTGTGTGAGCCCATGTGGTTCCCTGCCTGGCTCAGGGCCTGTCTGGGAGGGCACCAGGGTCCCTTCCGACTGTTTCTGTGTTGGAAAGCTCACAGGCCTGGGAGCCAGAATTCTCTCTTGCCTGAGCCCGAGTTTCTCCACCTGGAAGTGCTGCCCTTCAAATCCCTGTATGTCTGCTGGAGTCTCTGACTCTGACTGCCCATAGGGCAGTGGGTGGTGAGACTCTCTCCTCATCCTCCTTTTAGTGGTTCTGAAATCCAGGTTATACCCAGCTAACATTTTCACTGCTGCGTGGGATTCGGCCGCTCTGTGCTGGCCAGAGAGGACTTGAGGGAGAGTCTTGTAAGATGAGGCTAGGAATTGTGTTCCCGGGGGCTGGGGCGATGGGGCGAGGACGGTGAATCCTGAGTGCTTAGTGCTGAGTGCTCCGGATGCAATGCTACCAATATCAGATCATGATTGCCACTATGTGACCTCGGCCGGATCCCCTTGGGTCTTCACATCTCCCTTTATTCATTATCTGGAAAATGGGGATGATAATGTGCACATTATAGGTTGTCATGAGAATAAAGGAAGGGATTAGTGAAAGCTGAGGCTTATGGCCAGCCACGTACCGTGTTTCCCCAAAAATAAGACTTAGCCGGACAGTCAGCTCTAATGCGTCTTTTAGAGCAAAAATTAATATAAGACATTTTAGTATATTTTACTTATTTTACTATAAGACTGGGTCTTATATGATATTATATCATACGATATAACATAATATCATATAAGACCAGGTCTTATATTAATTTTTGCTCCAAAAGACGCATTAGAGCTGATTGTCCCGATAGGTCTTATTTTCGAGGAAACACGGTAGCAGGTCTTCAATAAACCGACATCATTGTTACTATTACTGGTATTATTATTATCGTTCTTCTTTGTCTTCAGCCACTGCATTTCCAGGCTTCTTTTTGAGGATTGTGAACTTGGGCTTTCCAGAGCTTTAATGGGGGAGATGCAATGGGGGAGAGAATAGGAGGCAGGCAATGTGACTTTTAATCCTGGCCTGCCCTGGCCCCATCGTCAGATCTTGGGCAAGTCACTTCATTTCACTGGGCCTCAGGTTCTTTCTCTCTGTGATTGGACTACGTCAGACTTACAGATTCAATGTCAGGTGCTAATCTGGATTGATTAGTTCTGGCTGCCTGGAGCATAGTGTTGAGAAAGACTCTGAGGCCGTGTCTGGCTGCCGTGGTTGGGAGGGTGACAGTCGATAAGCAATGTCTGCTGGCTCAAGAGGAAATATGTTTTGGAGTCCCAGGTGGTTGATAATCCTAGAAAAGATGACCCTTGCGGCTCCTCCAGCCCAAAATTTACCTCAGTTTATGGAAACTTCTTATTTGAAAAAGGATAGTAGTCCTGGCAGATGGGGAGAGCCTTTATAGATTGTAATTCCAGACGAGCGCTGTCTAATAGAACTTTGTGTGATGATGTCCTGTATCAACCCTGACCAGTGTAGTAACCACTAGCTACAGACGGTTGTTAAACACTTGACATGTGGTTAGTTGTGAAGGACAAATTGATTTTAAAATTTTATTTCATTTTAAATTTAAATTAGAATTTAAATTTAAATTAGCCACATGTGACTAGTGGCTGCCATATTGGGCAACTCAGTTCTAGATTCACAGAGCCCCTGAGCTTACAGGGCCCCCCAAATCATCAACTTGTTATATCCCAAGCATGCCATGAACTCTGGGTGGGTTGTTGGGTGAAAGCCTGTTGCTTAGCAACAGACAAGAGGCAAAGCTCTCTCCTGAGCTGCCCCAGGCAGCTGGAAACCACCTCTGCTCAGGTGGGTGAGCTCTGCACAGGCCAATAAATGCTTTTCCCTTCTGCACTGCTCGCCTTCCTGGGGGCCTGGTCCCCAGGGCTCAGACCCTGCAGTGAGTAAGGCTTTGCCTGGATCAGATGCCCCGTTAGATGATCTCATGTATGCCAGCTTCTTCTCACCCTGTGGCACCCCAGGAAACAGGCAGGTGTTTCCAGATGCATAGTGGGTGGGCTGAGAGGGGAGGCAGAGTGACAGCCTTTCAGAGAGTGGGAATTCGTTTTGATTCTTTCCTTCCCTCCTTCTCTCTTCATTCGTCCTGATCCCTCTCCTTCCTTCTCCTTGTGGTGTGCAGCAAAAGCAGAAGAGCTTTTGGAAACTGACTTGCCTCCATCCTGCCTTGGTCGCTCCCGAGCTATGTGGAGTTGGGCAAATCACCCTACCTCTCTGAACCTGTTTCTGTACCCTACAAAAAAGAATAAAGTGTGTACGTGCCACCAGCTAGACAAAAATGCAATGGCAAACACTTAAAGAAAAAAAGAAGAAGAATAGTTTCTCCCTCTGAAGGTTAGCAGGAGGACCCAAAGCAGTGGTATACATGAAATGTGTAGAATGGAGTCTGGGGCATGGTTCCCTTCCCTGGAAAAGAAGACAAAAGAGAATTGGTGTCAGAGCCTTGAAAGGTAATTAAACTGATTGCCACGCACGGTGTCCACTTAAAACCTATCTCCGATTTTATCCTGGTGGGTCCACGCTTGGGGTCACTAGACAGGAATGGTGGGCTGGCTGGGGGTGTTGGCTGGGGGAAGAGCCTCCCTAGGTCGTCATCCGGGCAACTGCTGGCATTAGTCAGCTGACCCCCTGAGTTTTTCTGTCCATTGAAGACATCTGCATCGTGTGGCTTCTTCACATACTGGCAGGATCTAAAATAAACTGGAAGAATTCGAACCTCAACACTTTGAACAAAATTTATGGGTTGGGTTGGGTTCTGGAGAGTAAGTGGATGTGATTCCTCCATTTCTGGATAGTCTGTGAGAGGGTGTGGTTCCTCTCAGTACATTTTGGTGAGGGGCAATGAGAAACCTCCGAATGAAGTCGTGAAAAGCTCCTCCTATTCAGGTTGGGCTGGCGGCGCAGGTGATATAGTTCGAGTCTTCCTTATTTTTGCGATTCCTTAGGGTTTGTTCCTGATTTCACTGAACTCACGTTTTAGAGGCTGTGGCAAACAGCAGGAGAATTGTGAGAAATTGGGGTTAGTACCAGGTGTTACAGTACTGAGGGGCTTGGAGAGAGCTACTTGAGGAAGGAAGATATGGAAGAATCAGTTAGGTGAAAGAAGAAGTGACAAGACTCGTCCAGGAACGGGGAAGAGCTGGCAGGGGCAGTAGTCATATCACTTGGTGACAGTGTACGGCAAACCCTGTTGTTAAACTTCTGAATGCGGAGAGGACTGAGTGCTGGCTTGGGCAGCCAGGCCCGAATCCTCTGATCTGGTGACACTTCTCCCCACTTGCCTTTCTCTGGCCTCAGTTTCCCCAATGTACAGTTTCCCTGGCCATCCCAGTCTTCCTACAGTCCAGTTCTGCCTTCCTCAGAAGGGGCTAGGGGCTGTGATCTCTGCTATGGGGAGAGAGGTGCTAGGTCTTAACCCTGCTCCTCCAGACCTGAGACAGGCCAAATCCAGAAAAATCCTTCTAAGACGTGGGGTGTGGATATTGCGAAATGGGTCTTGTCCCGTGTCCCAGGGAAACGTTGACAGAAGGTGAGGCCAGGGTTGACTTAGTCACCTACCCCCCCACCTCTATGCCTGCCTCTTCCCACACTCCCTGCTTAGAAGGAATGTGGTGGCCTGCACCCACCTTCATAGGTCAACCTGAGAGATGTACTCTGGGTGTTGCAGGCCCAGCAGGAACACTTAGGGCTGAGCTAATCCCCTCTCCTACATTCAAGGTACAGAATAGCTAACGTTTCACGTCTACAGCGTAATTTGGGGTGGGGAACACCTACCCGGGTAGCCTGTTTAGGTCAGAGTCACAGGCTTGGCATCTGGGACTCTTGTGGCTTACAAAAGGGATGACAACCCAGAGAGGGCAAGTAAGTAATGCACCTGAAGTCACACAGCCAAAGCTGGACCTTAGTTTCCTGGAGTGGGGCGGGGGGGGGGGCAGGGACCCATGCTGGAGGGAAAGCAAATTGGTGGTTGTTTGTAGCAAGCACACCTCTCCCTCCCCACAAACGCAAGGCTGGACCTGCCAGAACCCTTGGGAGGTGGGAACTGAGGATGGGTGTGCCAACCACCAGGCAGCCCTGGGGCTTTGTCCCCTGTGGTTTTGATGGGAGTGACCACAGTTTGTTGCAAGCCCAGACTAGCTTCTACCCCCTGTCTCTCTGTCTCTGTTCCCCAGTTCAGGCAGACTCCATGGGGGTGGTTAGAAGACTCACACAGGCTCTGGACTCACACAGACCTGGGTTCGAATCCTGCCTCTCCACTTTCTGACTGTGTGATTTGGCTCTCATAGGGCTGTTGAGGGAATAAATGAGATCGGCCAGTGAGAAGACTCCAGAGTGGATGCTCTGTCTAGTCAGGCCTCGCTTGCACGGCCTGTCACCTTCCACTTTGCCCGTCACTCTGCCCTTCTCTGTCTGAGTCAGGGCCGACCGAGGCCGTGCAGAAGTGAGTTCTGAGGGGCACCCATCTCTCTGGCCTGACGTGGCTAACTCGCTGTGCCTTGGAGGGTCCTTTCTCCTCTTTTGCTGCATTTGTGGACACATGCTGGAATAGTTTTTATTTAAACAACAATCCCCCTACCCCCAACCAATGTTTTAATGATTTTGAAGTAGAAAGGCAGGAGGTCTCTGCTGCAGTTGGGGTAGGAAGACCGGGCCATAGTGAACGGGGTGGGGGTGAGGGGAGACATTAGCGATTCCCTAAGGCTCACCGACACAGATCAGCAGTGTTGTTTCCACATAAACACATTTCTTGGGAGCGTATGTTGAGTGCCTACTGGATTCCCCCCTGTTCTTTCTTACTGTGTGAACTTGGACAAGCGATGTCCCCTTTCTAAGCCTCAGGTGTAGGCAAACTTTCTCTGTAAAGGTCTGGATAGTAAAGACTTTAGGTTTGTGTGTTATCTAATCTCTGTTACAATGATTCTGCTTTGCCACGGTAGCATGAAAATGGCCATAGACCAAATGTAAGCATCTGAGCACGCTGTGTTCCAATAAAACTTTATAGAAACAGGCGGTGGTCCAGATTTGACCCTTGGGTAATCGTTTGCTGACCCTGGCAGTCCTTCACCTGTGAAATGGGGCTAAGAAAATAAAATCTTTCCTCCCAGGTTATGGCGAGGAATGAGTGAGTTTAAAAGAATGAACACGAGTTAACTCTAATTGTTGTCTTTTATTGTTAATACCATCATATGTCATTTTCCCAGCAGCCCTGCTCAGGAGGTGTATGGTCTTATTTCACATATGGGGAAACTGAGACGCAGAGAGATCGAGCGGTGCACCCTCAATCCTTCTGCTCCCCGTTGGATGACCTGGGATACATCTCTGTTCCTCCGTGTGCCTCAGTTTCCCCACCTGTAGCCCCAGAGAGGACTCACTGATGTAAACGCACAGGGCTTGATGGTCGAATCCACTGTGCAGGGGTGGGGGTGAGGTGAGGCAGGGATGTGGCGGCACAGAGAGGTGGCGTCCCTTGCGGGGCTACCAGCTCACAGGGCTGGGATTCAGACCCAAGCTGGGTTTCTTGGGGACCTGAGGTATAAGCATCTGAGTCAGAAACTGCTGGGGAGGAATGGCTGGGCCAGCTAGACCAGAGCTCAGAGTACTGTTCCCATGGGGGTGGCACTTCAATCCTCTCACTTGCTTAGTGTTGGAGAGCACAGGGACCTGTGCCCAGTGAGGGAGTATGTTTCTAAGTCAGGTGTCCTGCTCCCCACTGGAATGGATAAGGTGCAAGCCACTTACTAATTCTGACAGATTCTCAAGGCACTTCCTCTGCTCAGAAGCCTTTTTTGGCTCCCCTTTGCTCGCAGGAACAAAGCCAAATGCCTTTCTGGGGCCTCCAGTCCTCCATGACTGACTCCATTTGAGTTTTGCAAGTTCCTCCCCCATCTGTGCTCCCTCAGGCTCCAAATCAGGGTCCCTGGGCTGGCCTCTTGCTCTTCTGAAACAGTTATTCTAGGGTGTGGAATGCCCCTGTCACTGCAAAGCTTTGTAGTCATCCCTAAGCGCCCCTAGCATGTCCTTTCCTCTGCAGAGTCTTCCTGGATCCCCACTTCTTATCCTCTCGTCCCATGACACAGGGCAGCCAATGATGTTGTGTTCCGCAGTTATGTGTTTACCAGGATGTCTTTCCACCTGGCTGGGAGCTCTGTGTTGGGATCACCTCTCTGAGCCCAGTGCCCAGCACACAGCTGGGGACACACATTTGGATACAATGCTTTAGCCCACGGATGCTGTTATCACCGTCCAGAGGCTGTCACAGGCCCAGGTTTGGGGAAATGGTTATGGTTACAGGATACTGTCACCTGGGTACCAGGCATTTCATTGCCCTCTCTGCAAGGAAAGAATAACCAAACTCATTTTTCAGGTGAGGAAATGGAGACTCAGGGAGTCAAAATAGCTGATCCCAGGTCACGCAGCCTGTCGGTGACAGGGATGGAATTTGAATCCGAGCCTCTGTCTTCAAAGTGCATGACTGTCCCATGATAATTCTCATGCGAAGCCCTTCGTTGGGGACACAGTAGCACTATGGGAAATTGCCTGGGAGAGCAGGCCACTTGCACCCCTGCTGACCCCACATGAGAAGATCACAAAGTTATGGAGGGGTGAGCAGGGCAGATGTCCCTAAGCACACTGGCACTTTGAAAACTTATTATTTTTTTTTAAATTCAGATTTCTCACTGATTCTGGTCTTTCTTCCATTGGGCTGAAAGCAACAAAGTTCTAATTCTATAGAAATGTGTGTATATTCATCTTATTATATAAAAATAATTGTTGAGTGGCTTACCGCATGCCTGGCAGAGTGCTGGGAGTTCAGTGAGATGTCAGCCCACGTGGTAGGTTGTTCCTGGTGTACGGGTGAGGATGCTGGGACTCAGAGAGGGACATATCCTTTTCAGGGTCATCCAGCATTGGGTCCAATCCAATGGAGGTGAATTGTGGGTGAGATGGCAAGAAAACAGTGAGGGGGCTATGCTAGAGACAGGGGTAGAGAGAATCTCACATAAAAGAATCATACTAGCAATACTAATAGCAGCTACTATTTCTCGAAGCATCCTTGGTGCATGGTAGTATGCTAAGCACTTTGCTTACATTACCCTGGACTGTCCCAATGGCCCTATGAGAATTATACTATCTCCATCCCCATTTCATGGATGAGAACACTGAGGTTTGGAGAAGTTAATGTCCCTAGAGCTAAGGCTGAAACCTGGCACTCCAGACTCGCTGTGTAGTATTCTTCCTGCACAAGCACTCTCTGCACCACTGTGGACGCTAGTAGAAGGAAGGTGCAGGCCGAGGCTCAGCCTGAAGCTTGCCCAGCCTGTCGTGTCTTGGCAGCACACAGACCAGGAGTGGCTCAGGGGGTAGACAGGGCTGCAACTGTCGCAGGTCACTGGCTGCGTGGCTGGAGACACCAGAAGAAGGAGCCCAATCTAAGGTGATTAGGCCAGGGTGAGGTGCCTGCCCTATCCATCCTGTTGACTCTGGCCCTCATACACCACCCCACCTGCCTCTTCCTTCAGGGCTGGGAATGGCCCGGAATTCAGCCCCCCACTGCCTTCCCGGTCCCGCCCCCAGCTCTCTGCAGCCTGGTTCTAAAGATGCCCTTGCTGCTTCGCCTCAGTGGAGCCTTCAGCCAGTTCTCAATCTAAATGACAGCTGCCCTCAGCCAAGTCAACTCCAATTAATTTTCCAAGGCTTCCAGGGGCTTGGCTGAGCCTCTCACAGACTGAGCCACCCCAGTGGCCGGCAGGAGGCCCCTTCTTCACCCTGATGGGGCCCGAGAAGGTGGGTTCTCATGAGACTCCTCCCGATTGTTGATGGGGAGCCCTCCCTGCTCCTCAGGAGCCTCCGTGCATGCCATGTATTGTCCCTCTCCCTCATCAGATGGGGCTAATTTAGAAACTCTCAGGCAGCATCCATGGAGAAAGCATTGAATGGGCCTGGGTTTTGTTCTTGGCTGCTGTGTCCCTTGGGTCGTTTTCATCAGGGCCCTTTCCCAAAAGTGAGAGTATTCATCTCAGAGAAAGAGAGAGAAGGAGAGCAAGAGAGAGGATGAGACATAGAGAGAGATTGAGAAAGAGAGTATGAGAGAAAGCGGTTGATTGAGAAAGGATAGGGTGGGGGTGGGGGACAAGAGAGATGGAATGAGAGAATGGGAAGAGGTAGGACCTGCTACTTTGGCTCGTGACATTTTCCTTTTTCATGTGACTTTGATAAAACCACACACTTTGGCATCAGACAGACCTGGGAGTGACCCTGGCTTTGCCACTTGTCAGTTGCATGACCATGGACCCATGACGTCCCCTCCCTGAACCTCAGTTTACTCCCCTGTAAAATGGACTGGAGTGTTGGGCCCACTCTCCCTGAGTTTTGGGGTGATCTTATGAAATCAAATGAGTCTTGGCCTCTAGGGAACCTGGTTAGTGTTCACTGTGACAAACCCGGAGCAGACAGGTGTAGCGATATGGTCAGCTTCCTTTTTCTGTTTCTTACTTGTCACAGTGACACCAGTGCCAGAAGGTGATGGGAGGGCAGAGAAGGGGTAGGGGATGTAAGCAGAAGGCTGGGCGGAGGAGTGGCCAGTTCCCTGGCTCCTGTGAGATGCCCAGAAAGACTGTCACTCAGGCTGCCAACCCTGGGTCCCAGATCCTTGGGGTTTGGGTGTTGGTTCCTGGCACTTAGGTTCAGGTATCTTCATTTCCCTTGTTTTGGGAGGGCCCCAACCTCCTGCCTACATTGCATGTAAAATCTGATTGCCCCAAAGGGACAGAAGGAGTCAGGGGGGTTGTATATACACCCACCCCCAGTCATTTTAGAAAGGACCAAATAGGCCCAGAGAGAGGGTTACATAGCTAGCAGAAGAGCTGGGATGAAAATGTGAGTCATTCATTAAAATATATAACAAATCCTTATCATGTGCCCACTATGTGCCAGGAACCAGAGAGACAGCTGGGAGCCACGTGGGCATGTCTGCCCTCAGGGTCTCTAGGCCAGGCCCCTCTGACCTTCCTGGGAGGGATTAGCTAACCCTTTCTACAGATGGGAAAACTGAGGCTTAGCTTGGCCAAGGTCAAGGTGCTGGTGAAAGGCAGAGTTGAGATTCAGATGGAGGTTGGATCTAGGCTTCTGAATGCAGAGTTGGAGCTCCACCAAAGCTGATGAACGTGGGGGAGGAACGGAGCGGGGGTTTGGGTTTGCCGTTTTCCTGCTTGGTTGGTGGCTGCGTAGACCCTCTTTGCGTGATCCAACGTCTGGCTTAGATTTTCCGTACCTGCCCCTGAGCCCAGAGTCAGTGAGTCCCCAGATCCCATCTACCTCTCAAGAGGAGGCCACATGGCCTGGGGATCAAATGTGGACAGGCAGCTGGGTAAGGTCCTCCTTGGGGTTGTGGGACCCTGCAGAAGCATTTGAATGTGTGTGGGTGCTGGGATAGGGTCCCCCACATTTCCAGCAGTGGGTTCTTAGGGATGGGCCTCAGCGCTGTATGAAAAAGCCTTGTGACTTTGCTTTCTCCTGCTCTCATAGCTGGTGCCCATTCCTAGGCACAATGGAACCTGAGGTGACTCGGCAAGGAGCTGGGTGCTATCCTTACCCCATTTTGTAGAGAAAGAAGCTGAGGCTCAGAGAGGGAAAGTGACTTGTCCAAGGTCAACCTACTGGGAAAAGTGCTAAGGACCGACACACAGACTTCGGTCATCTGAGTCCAAAGTCCCCCCATGATATTTTCCATCTTTGGCAGCCTGTGGCTGAGGGGTCCCGAACTCAGCACTACCCTCTGCCAGGGTGAGATGTGTCAGCACTTTCCTGCAGCCAGCTAGGCGGTGGCTGATAGTCTCATCACTATTATTGTGGCTGGGGGGTGGGGTGCCATCTGTGAGCGGGGAGGGGGACATGTGTATATCTCAGAGTAGGGGCGTTGGAGTAACCTCCACAGCCAGGTAGGATGGTAGGAGTCAGCAGGGGTGAGGAGGGGAGGATGTTGTAGGCAGAAGAAACATCAGGAGCAGAAGCATGAAGGTGGGAAGGATCAGGGCTTCCGTGAGGGGTGGTAGAGCTGGGGCACTGACAGATGAGGCTGGAGGCCTAAGAGGGAAGCAGGCCAGGTCATGCCAAGCTGGGGACTTTATGCTGGGAGCACTGGGGAGTCATGGAAGGTTTAAGTAGGAGAGGAGGCCTGCTGTGGTTGGTGCTGCAGGAAGCTCACCTGGCTCACAGGGGAAAATGGGCTTGGGGGCCAGTGTGGAAGCAGAGAGAATAGCAAGGTCACTGTTGCAGGCAGGAGACAGTGGGGGGTCCGGACCGGGCTGGGGATAATGGGACAGGAAAGAAGTGGGTGGATTTTGGAGACAACCTCTTCCCTCCCTGGTGCCTGCACTCTGGGGCGTGGGGGAGAGTGATGAGTGACATTCAATGCTCTGAGCTAGCCAGGGTGCAATGCCTAGACTTTCTTGGAGATGGGGAAGAGGAGTTATGAGAGTCTGGGGGACACAGATGTGTTTGGGTGACCTCATGGACTCTTGGGCTGCAGGACAGAGATGCCGAGTGGACGTGGTCCAGCCAGTGGCTCCCAGGCCTGCCTCTGCTTCCAAGCCCAGTGGCTCAGCCCCCCAACTGAGTGGCAGCTGTCACAGACACCAGCATTTCCACCAGCCAGGTCCAAATAAAGGAAAAACCAAAATACATTTCCCTTTGTCGGAATCCGGTGAGGGTGAGTGGGGTGAGAGTCATTCGCTATTGTGTTCTGGGGCCCACACTGCTCCTTACATAAGCTTGGAGTTAAAAATACACACAGGATTCTAATTTGCCTGCTCTGTCTGGGATTGCACCCTGGGCCCCCAGCCATGAAGGGCAGGGCATGGGGCAAACACCAGCACTCATGGAGACAAAGAACCTGTCCCGTGGCGCAGAGCTGGCACATGGCAATGCTAGCTCTGGTGCTTCCAAAGTCCCAAGCTGTTAAAGAATAGTAAATGTAATAATCCTAAAAGCAGCTAACCTTTTCTGGGGGCTCATGATGTGCTACATTCTTGCTTAATCCTCCTAGCAGCCTGTGAAGTAGGTTCCCATTTTATAGCCCAGGTTAACATGTTGCCCAGGCCACACCCTACCCTGGATTAGCACCCAGGGAGCCCTTGATCTGGGTGCTAGCTGGAACCCACCATTGACTCCTACTACCTCCTCCCAGGAGGAGGTCAGGCCAGGCAGAAGTCCCCTTTCTGAGGGTTCAAGGACAGAGTGGTGGCTCCGTGTACCAGCTGTGAGGGGTGGCAGCTGCCCCCACTGAGCTCACCACACCTGAACATGTGGTTCACCCAAATTGGAACCCAGTCCCAGGAACATTGAATACAGAGCAAGGTGATGACAAGGCCTTTAAAAAAAAAAAAAGAAAAGAAAAATACTTGGCCCCCTCCGTGGGCGGCACCTCCAGAAGTGAAATTAACTATGAGATGTCTGTCTCCAGGCGAAAAGTGCGCTGTCTTTTTCCTTCTCCCTTCACCGTCATCATGGCCAGTAAAAGGGTCATGGAGCCGGCCCTGTGGGCCCTCACTCTGGCCTGCAGGCTAGTCAACAACAGCACAGGGCTGGACTTGAGGCATTGGTGGGAGCTCGCTTTGTGCGGGGCGGCGTGCTAAGCCCTTTCCATGGGTCATTTCACTTAATCCTCCTAACTGCCTCCATGATGGCCTGTCCTATTATTTCCCCCATTTTCCTGGACTGAAGTCACGGGAGCCCAGGTGATGTGAGCAAAGTCTCGTGCTCCACAGATGGTAGGCGCTGTCATTGCGGAACCCTGTTAAGAGAAATAGGATGACATTTATTATTCATGTGCTTGGTGTTTTGGCACCAGCTCGAGGTTCTCTCCTCCCTTTCATGGAATTTACTGTCTCTGTTGCGGGTGGAGAAGTGCAGAAGACAAAATTTGACGTGGGTCTCATGGTCACAGCGGGGTGAACTGGAGGCCGCTGGTCTCTCTACAGCGTGATACAAAGTCGGCGGCCAGAATGACCCAGTCAAGTGCTGTGGTGTCCAGGGACGGGGTGTTGGGAAGGGGCTGGATGGGTCAGCAAAGACTTGTGCACATGAAGAAAGTACAAGAAGGACCTTTGGGGGGTGGAAGAGTAGGGCATCCCAGCTCCAGGCACTGCCCCCTTCGTGGCGACTGAGGTGGTCCCTTCTGACCAATGAGAGGCTTCCTTAAAAATTGCGCCCGGTCATCGCGAGGCAGGCACACCATACGGTCCGTGAACCAGACGCCCCTTACCTCAGCCCCTGTGCTGCCTGCATGGGGTGATGCACACTCGAGGTGCTACATTTTGAGTCCTTGATACCTGCCTCCCTCCTTCTGGGACTGACCCCCCCACCACATGTACGGCACCATCAGCTCTTTCTCTTTGGTGGTCTCCCCAAGTTGCTCTGTGCCAGGCCTGCCAGGAATCACCACCCCCAAGTTACAGATGAGGAAACTGAGGTCCTCCATCTAGGGGCCAGCAGCCCAGGTATGAGGGGCCCGGGAGTCCACTTCAGCCTGACCCTGCTAGGAATGCCGGGCTAAAAGGAGGACGCTGGTCTCAGAGCTGGTGACCGGGCCCCAGGTGGCCCCTGGGCAGCTCCCTGCCACTTGTGGCCTCAGTCTTCCCATCTGCCAAACAGGGATGAGGGTCACTTCACAGTCAGTGCACATGCCCCTGCTGTGTGCAGAGTGCTACATGGAACAGACCAAGCCTGCCCCTCCCCCATGCAGCCACAGTCTGAGAGGGGAGGCCTCCAGCCAGCAAGTGGAAAACATGACAACACCCCTTAGGTTCCCAGGTGTCTGGCCAATGCCAGTGCTGAGTGACTCCAGGGTCTCCCCCCAATCCTGGCAGTTTGATGAGGGGGCGGTTTTATTTCTGGGTCCTGGTGTGGGAGGGCTAGCACGCCGGCCGCCATAGGAGCAGGGATTGAGGGCCTGTCTGGAGCTGGGGCAGGCCCTGACTTGAGGCGGCTTCCGGCTGCTGACTTATCAGCAGCCACTCGGCAGCCTGGGGGAGCCACGGTCCTGGGGCGTGTTGGGTCCCCCCAGCTGGAATGAATCCGGTGGGAGGATGAGTTTGGTCATGCTTGGATTGTCAAGAACTGAAGAATAATATTCTCTCTTAAAAATATTCCCCGTGGATACCAGACTCTTGCTTGTCCCAGGCGGAGACT
The DNA here is from genome assembly GCF_964194185.1 of Rhinolophus hipposideros. Taxonomy (NCBI): domain Eukaryota; kingdom Metazoa; phylum Chordata; class Mammalia; order Chiroptera; family Rhinolophidae; genus Rhinolophus; species Rhinolophus hipposideros. The sequence goes on along the minus strand of NC_138070.1, from coordinate 17,120,853 downwards.
GGGGAGTCCTGCGCCCCTGCTCTGTGTCGTCAGGCAAGCCCCTCACCTCTTTGAGCCCCAGGGTCCCCAGCTAAAGTGGGGAGAAGGGTCACCCAGGTGCTGGACTTGCTGGGGGGTGGAATTCAATAATACACAGAAGTGTTGAACTGTGTGCTTATTAACTCCACCCTATGTAAGAAGAGCAGCTGTCTCTGGTATCAGCGTACGGCACGCTTATGTGTTGTCTGTAACTTGGGAATAAAACATCTTTAGGAAATTCGGTCATTTCAGTCAGTCTGGAATCATCACTCAGCAAATCCATCTCCCAGAAGTGTCCCTAGCTTCCTTGCAGCTCAGGAAATGCTGACACTACTTCATCCTCCTGTGCTGCAGTCACAGAGCACCGAGACCCAGGTGGCAGGAGCTCGGGCCTGGGTCTTATCTTTCTTTAACTGTGCAAACATTGGCAAGGGGCCTTGGTTTCATGTCTGTAAAATGGGCATACGCATTGCTGTGTTAGCTCCTAGAGAGGATGTGTCTACAGTGAAGTAAGGAACACCTTTCAGAATTTCTCTCTCTGGAAGATGCTACCTCTCCCTCCCCAACCCAGATCTCACAATGCTTGGAACACAATTCCTTTTGGGGGCACTAAGCAGTGACATGTCACTGGGAGCAAAGCAAGCGTGGGCTCAGGAGCAGCGGTGCGGGGGTTGTGTGTTAGCATTGCTAGAATCTAGGGCCTCCTGAATCTGATGCTGCTAGCTTCTGGGGTACCTTATCCCGAGGAATCCTAGGCATGGTGTTAGTAGCATCTCGGCTGTACCATTACTAACCAGCTTTGAAACCTCAGGCTCACAACCTCAGCTTCTCCTGTGAAATGGGGAAAAGACTCTAATTCCGTGGGCAGGACATGGCCATCTGGCCATTCCCAAGGAGGGGAACGAGTCTTAGGGGCTTCTAGATGGCTGCAAGGACCCCTTCCCTCCTGACCTCCCCAGATACTAATACAGTCCCAGTGGCCCTGTCTGGGGATCTCTCTGTATGCCAGGCCATGACAAGGTCCCAAGGGAGATGACATCACCCCCACTTTACCAATGAAGAACTGAGGCTCAGAGAGGAAAAGTGGCAGATCCCTGGCCACTGAGTGGTTGGCCTGGGATTCGAGCCCCAGTCGGTGACTCAGAATGGCTGTTACAAGGCTTCTCCTGGCCTCTCCATCAGCTCCAGTAGGAGGATGAAGAAAGTGTCTGCCTTGTTTCTTGCTGGACCCGAAGGGCTAGCACCACACCTGGCCCATGGTACGGACTCAATAAAGAATCGTTCATCGAATGAATGAAGGAAAAAGCAAAGGAGAGAATCGTCCTTCCCAGCCCAGCTCCTCCCAGCATGCAGGCCTCAAAGCTGGGTGTCTCTGGGGCTCCAGGGTGGGGGCCCAAACCCCAGTTAGTCACAGCCTGGTCTTGGCTGCTTAAGCCCGTCCCTCTGGGAAGCTTTTCTCAGCAGGCTGTGGCTCAGCTCCTGGGGGAGGCCTCCTTAATCCCAGAGGATGGGCGGGGTGACTCCTGCCTGGCTCAGTGCCCTGGCTGGGCCTGCACAGTGTGCTGAGAGGGCGGGTTGGCTATGGAGTTCAGTATCTGGGTGTGCTCTGTTAACCTGAGCTAGGCTCCAACCCCCAATTCCAGCTTTTCTCACTTCTACTGACTCAGTAATTCACCATCAGCCCATCTTCAAACCCAACTCTGTGCCTTCCTGGCTGTGTGACCTTGGGTAAGCCACCTCTCCTTTCTGAGAGTCAGGCTCTATAAAATGGGAATAATGAGAATATTCATCAACATATGCTAGGTCTCAGAACAGAACCATTGGTCATTTAGCAACAGTAAATTAGCAGTCCTTTGAAATGATTGCTCCATTCCTTCCCTGCCTGAGAACTCCCAACTTTTGCTCTTGTTGAGCCTAATTCATACTCAGGTGTGGATGGTTGTCAAACTTCCTTTCCCTGCAAGTGGGTCTTATCCAGACATCACTATGATCCGTGGTGTTTCTGGTGTTGTGTGACTGAGGGAGAAGGAAATTGAGGGGATTTTCATTGAGGGTGTAGCCTCAAGTCTCTCCATGCAGCACTTGGCATGGGCAAATGGCATTGGTCTGGTTGGGGGAGTCCAGACTTTTAGTGTTTATAGCTCTGAGAAGTTTGGCAATGTTTAAGGAAGTTTCCAGCACATAGTAGGCACTTAGCAAATGTCTTTCTGGAGGATGACAAGAGAATAGGCTGTGTTCTGGACCTGGACAATTGTCCCCACCACCCTTTCATTGCTTCTGGTGAATTCCTACACATCCTTCAATATCCAGTTTAGATGCCCCTCCTCCAGGAAGCCTTCTCACCTTAGTTCAGGGCTAGTTCATCTTTTGGGAACTCTTGTTCATCAGGGATGAGCAAACCCTGAGGAGTTTATCCTGCCCAACTCTCCTATTTCCCAAGGGGTAAAACTGTGACCCAGCAGGGGGCCTTCCTTTGGCTGAGGTCTCTCACAGCCAAGCCAGAGGCAACAGCAGGGCGATTCGAACTAAGCATCTCTTGATATCCTCAAATTGTAGGCATGAAAGAGCGTCATGGAAACTGTGTTTCTTCCCATGCCTCTCCCACTCTGCCCCCCATTAGGGCTTCCCACAGAGTTGAGAGCATACTGCTAACACCCTCTCTTCCTTCTTTCTCCACAGCCCATGACCTCCCTGCGAACAAGGCCTCGGCAGCCCAGCCTGGCAGCCACTTGCAGTGCCTGTCTGTCCACTGCACAGACGACGTGGGTGATGCCAAGGCCCGAGCCTCCGTGCCCACCTGGCGGTCCCTGCACTCTGATATTTCCAACAGATTCGGGACATTCGTGGCTGCCCTAACTTGAATTGACAAGAAATGCCCCCTCCCCCACCAGGTCCTTCCCTATCCCCTCTCTCTCCCTTTCCCCCTCGCCCTATCCCTATCCCCACCCCACTCCCACCCCGATAATTTGAAAGGGCCACTATTGCTGATTGGATGAATTTTTTTCCTAGGTTGGTACCTGCGTAGTGGCATATGGACCGGAAAGGGTTAATTTAAAGGGAAAAAAAAAACCTCAAAAATTTTTTTTAAAAGAGAAACTCTGTCTGCCACAGTATGTTACCAGTGTTAACCCTTCTGCAGTTAGCAGACTTTTGCTTAAGCCTTTTTCCTGCTAGATAATTCCCATTTTTCTGTCATCTTGGCATACGTTTTTTAGATGACCTCTTTCCTTGTTTTATTTCCATGCTGCTGTATGTCCAAGTATTGTTATTTCATAATAAGACAAGAGTTGCTTTCCTTTTTTATTCTCTTTTATTCTTGTTCCTACCCGCCCCCCCCCGCGCCTCCCCCCCCCCCCCCCGTTTTTTTTTCTTTTTGCTTTGTTCACTGCTTATTAAAATGGAAATCCTGGAGAAGAGTAGTTCTGGAATATTGCCGGGTGAAAGTCAAATTGTCATCACAATATTATATATTGACACCCAACTGTCATCAGTCAGGCAGGAGCCAAACAATGAATGCCCCCCTTAGGTATTCCGCCTGGGATTTTGTTTTGTCTGTTCCCTAAGAAAATAGATTTTCGTTCTTACAAACACACGCTCAGCCTTCAGCTCCATTCTCCCTTCTGCTGGAAGCTGCCCCTCTCTGCAATGGAGGTGATGACGTGGCCAGCCTGCTCTGTGGGAAGGAGTCAGAAGGTTTGACAGTGGTGTTTTCTCTCCTTTTCTGGGCCTCTCCACAGATGCCCAGGCTCTGAATTTTCACGCTATGCTGAGCAGCACTGGTCTGCATGGGGGATGGTGGCCTTCCAGCTTGCAGAGTCTCTGGGGCTGGGGGCTCCAGGGTCTTGTTCTGCTCCAGCCAGGCTGGCTGGGTCTTGGGTGCTGGAATTGGGGGCAGATCAATTCTTAGCCCTTGACCTTTCCCGACAGCTGTTTCCAGCCAGGCATCCTGGGGAAGAAGGAAGGGCCTGTGTGTATCTCCCCCAGGTCTCCCAATGGATCCCTACTCATTTATTTTACCACCTCCAACCTGGGCAACCCCCCATCCCTGGGCTCATTTAGTGAGGGAGCCCTCAGGCTCAGCTTGCCATCCCCCCCACCCCCCATGAGCCTGGGTGTATTTCTTTGCTGGGTTTTGCAGATTTTCTAAGGGCCAGTGGGGGTAGAAGGGAATACCTGGGCCTTGTCTTTTTAACCCTGGAATTATCCCCCCTTTGGATTTACTCTCACCCCATTGAAAAATTAGAGCCACGTCCCATGTGTCTCATGAAGGGATAACTTCTCCTTTGAGAAGAGATGAGAGGTGGCTGGGCGAGAGGGCTCCTGACCCCAGCGAGGCCTGTTACCTGTTCCTTTCTGAGCGGAGGTCATCAGAGGCCCAGGGTTGTCAGGATCAGGTCCCTTTGGGTGTGATGCCTACAAAGGGCTTGAATGACTTATGGGGAAGGTAGGGGCCACTGAGATTCCAGGGTGGGTCAGACAGGAAGTGACTGATATCACTTCACCCAAATCGGCGACCCATTATTTTATTTCAGTTTTTGTTAACGACCGTGTCTTCCTTACTTCCCCATTTGGAACCTTACCTCCTTCCCTTCCAGGTCCCCAGCCAGCGTTTGTAGACCTGGCTTTTTTTAGCAAGTGACCTGAAGGCTTTGAGCTCACCATACAACACCCACATTGTTTATTTCAAAGAACTTTTCAGCCAAGGGAGAAGAGCGTCCAGAAAAATCTCGCTCTTTCCATACCCCCCTCCTTCTTTCCTTCGGCCAGCCCTTCTGGCTTGGGTCTGAGTCTGGATGGTCCGAGGTTCTTGCATGGGCAGTCTGAGCAGGAGCCGACTTCGGCCCACAGAGGGGCAGGCCAAAGAAGGTGGTGTGAATTTGTCAGCGAGGAGGTGCGAACTGACTCAGTTCCTGAGTTCTGCCACCAAAGGAGAGAAAAGGGGAGAGATGGTCCCTGTCACGGGCTGGGCTGCCGGAGAATCTGCCATAGTCTGAGCAAAACCCTACGTGCCCTCTGCTTCCACAATGTACAGCTGTTTGAGAGCTTCACCATTTTATTTTTTTAAACAGGAATGATTTCTCCTTAATTGCTTAAGGCTGGGGAGCCAAGCTTCTTGACTTCTGTCTTTGACGTTCCCTGCGTTGGGTCCATCAGCACTTGGCCATCAGCTCATGGGCCTAGCAACCTCGGAAACCCCTGAAGTTGAAAACTTTCTTGCTCCCCCCGACCCCAGAATGCAACAGCTTTAAAAATAGCCTTAAGCAAAAGGATGTTATTTCATTAAATTTGGTTTAATGGAAAGAATAAAAGCAAATTAAAAACACACCCAGCCCATGAGACTCCAAACACTGGTAATCAGTACCGCATAGCAAACTCTTCGGCAAAGAAAATGAAAACGTTATTGCACATGTAAAATATGAAAACTTAACTCTGCTGTGTGTTAGGCAATCCTGTAATCTTTTTTGACTCTTAAAAGAAATTCATTTCTGAAATGCTTGGTTGGAAGACTGTGACAATAGCTCATGAAATTGAGTGTTATTTTTTTTCTTTCTTTTTTAAAAAAATATGTAAAGTGCAGTCTTCTGTATTCATGCATATTGTATATACCTGTATATGTTTTCCTGAGCAGCTAAATAACAATAAATATGACGTTAATGGTGCCTGTGGTACATTTGTGGGTGGGGCTTGCTTTATTTTTTCCCCACCCCCTCCCCTTTTTCCGTAGATCTCTTCAAATTCCATGGAGTATGGGAGTGTAGGTCTGGATGCTGTAGTGTGTGTGTGTGTGTGTGTGTGTGTGTGTGCGCGCGCGCGCGCGCACATGTGTGTACTGATGGTCTAAGGTGGGTCATCTCAGTATTTCTCCAATCAGCACTCTTGACATTTGGGCTGGACAATTCTTTGCGGTAAGGAGGGTTGAGCAGTTTCCCTGGCCTCTACCCACTAGATGCCAGTAGCACCTCTTGTCCTCTTTCTTTCCCTTGTGACAACCAAAAATGTCTCTAAATATTGCTCAGTGTCCCCTGGGAGGCATGATGCCACCAGGGCTGAGAACCACTGGTATCTGATTAGTGCAGGAGCTCGGGGGCAAGGGGAGACCAGGTGGCTATGCTGTGTGGTTATTTTTGGGGTCTTGGAGTTCATTTTCAGGAATCAGTAAGCTTTGTAACTTCCTGCAAGTTATGTGGCTTCTCCGTTTCTCCTTTTCCTCATCTATGAAATGAGTCTAACTTGTGAAGTTGTTATAGGAGACAGAATGTGTGGACACTGCACATAGGAGGGTTCCACATGAATAAATTGTTAGCATCATGCCATGATCAGAGCATGGCACAGCTGGTGGCATTTGGAGTCTGTTTGTACTGGGTTGGATGCCACTTCCTCTGTTTATAGCCATGGGCCGTGCGCAAGGGGTTTCAATCCAGTCTCCATTTTCTTGTCTCTAAAATGGAGCAAATAACATGTAGCTTGAGGTTGCTGTGAGCACCAGGCCTGTTTCAGGCTCAGTGAAAAGTCTGGCTGTCCCATGGGCCATCGTTTGGGCAGCAGTTTCACTCTGGCACCTACCTCAGGCTTGAAGCCATTGCAGAACCTTAGTCCACAAAGCGGGGAATGGAGGCAAGAGATAGACAAGTAAATGGACAGTAAAAAGTGAGGGGAATATGCCCAGTAATCCATGGTACGAGGGACGAATATCATTCTGAGATTCATGAACCTCGTATATGAGGCTTCCTTCAGCAGGTCACGTCCAGGTGGACTTTTGAAGGATGAATAAGAGTTCATCCTACTCATCCCAGCATGTAAATTGACCCTAATTGGGCAGAATTTGTTGTATTTCTTCCCTTCAGCTTTGAAAGTTTTCTTTATGTATGCAATGGCATATTTGTCAGAATATAAAGTTTTAAAGACGTGGCCTCTACATTCACTTTAATTTGGAAGAGCTTAAAAATCTCTTTAACCTTTAAAGGTCTGCTCAGAGTGACAGTGGTATATGATCGCATTCAGTACTCAAGGAAGGGAAGAAAAGTGAAAGAATGATGGGCAGTGGGTGTGGGCAATGGGGAGACGTCAGGTTGGGTGTGAAATGAATGGATGAGTGAATGAATGAATTCAAGTCTCAGAGGGCTAAGAACTAAAAGGACCATGTGACGTGGGGGACGTCACATTGGAGTGCATGTTGGCACTGGGGGGGGGCAGGGCAGGGCTCTAGCAGCAGGCTGGTACATCACGCAGGTTGGCCTTTCTGCGTTGACAGAGAAACCCTATCTTAGCCAGACATCCCAGCGTACACTTCGGAATGGCCTCATCCCCAAGCACTGAGAATTCCAGAGGGCTGTCTCATGGGAGAGAATGGAGGAGATGTCAGGTGAGGATCCTCTGCCCTTTGAGAGCTGGGAGAAGGTGCAGAGAAGGATGCCTTATCCGACTTTCTTATTTAAAAGGTTAGAAAAGGATCCCAAGACCAGAGTGAAACACAGAATTCCCTAACTGACAAGGAGATCACAGGCAGGACCCCACGTGGGGCACCTAAATTGAGTCGTAGTGGAGCTAGAGGGTGTGGAGGTACCAAGCCTTCGCCTCCAGACTGGGCTGCAAGGATGTGGAAGTGATTGGGGGTGAGTACCCAATTCTGCAATTATAACACCGTGTGACAGGATGGGCTTACGACTCTAATTCTGCAATTATAACATAACCTGATGAACTGTCCCAGGAACCTTGGAAGAATTTTTTTTTTAATTGAGATAAAATTTACATACCACAAAATTCATCATTTTAATGATTTTAATGTATATAACTGAATGGCTCTTATAATATACACAATGTTGTGCAATCATCGTCACTATCCAGTTCTAGAACATTCTTATTACCCAAGAAAGAAACCTGGTACCCCTTTTCAGTCAATCCCAATTACCCCCTTCTTCCAGTCCCTGGCAACCACTGGTTGACTTTCTGTCTCTATGGCTTTGTTTATTCTGGATATTTCATGGAAATGGAATCATACAATATGTGGCCTTTGTGTTGGGTTACTTTTACTTAGCATAATGCTTTCAAGGTTCATTCCTTTTTCTGGCTAAATATGATTCCATTGTATGAATATACCACATTTTGTTTATCCATTTAGCAGTTGATGGAAATTTGAGTTGTTTTCACCTCTTGACTATTATACATAATACTGCTATGAACACACCAGTTTTTGTGTGAACATACATTTTCAATTCTCTTGGGCATATACCTGGGAGTGGAATTACCTGGTCGCATGGCAACTATGTGTTTAACTTTTTGAGGAACTGCCAAACTCTTTCCACAGCAGCTGCACCATTTTACATCTTGGAAGGAATTTTTTGTTTGTTTATTTAACCCAGCGTTCCTTATCCCCCTTTCTCACATTTTGAAAGTTACGGTGTAATTTTTATACAATGAAATGCACAGATCTAAAGTGTACAATTTGGTGTGTTTTCACCAATGCCTACATGTGTGTAACCCAAACCTCTACCAAAATTGTACAACAGGACAAACTCACAGAAAAGTTCCCTCCTGCCCTTTTCTAGTCTAAAGCAACAACCTATCAGACGTCTGCACCATTGATTAGTTTTGCCTGTTCTTGAGTCTTGAATGTCATAGAAATGGAACCACACAGCCTACCAATGGTTGGGGTTTCCGGTTCAATTTCTGGCTTGCTGGGATGCGGAGGGGATTGTGAATAATGCAGTTGCTGCTGGTACCAACTGCCATTCATTGAGCACATGCCCAGAGACTTCCCCACACTTTCTGGAATTCAAACCCATGGCTGCCTGACTCTCCATCCAAACCTCTGCCTGCTGCTCTGCAGTTATCAGAGAGCCCTGGTCCAGCAGGATGGGGCGTACGGAGTGGTGTGAACAGATGGTGTGAGGCAGCCAGTGCCAAATTCCCCATTAACTGGCCAACGGTCTTCTCTCTGGGCCTTAGACTTCCCATCTGCAAAATGGGCTTAAATCAGCCCTTCCCTCAGGTAACTCCCAAAGCAAGACTTCCCTGAGAGAAAGATGGAAAGGGGAAAGTTGAAAATGGTGAACTCCACCGGGGGTTGGAGGGACACCCTTCCCTGTTATCAGAAGCTGTGCAGCCAAGGGTTATTGACCACCTAGTGGACACCAAGTGATGGCTCGGCCCTTACCCTGCACATTTAATGCTCAGGGCCTCAGAGTCCCTCCTAGTAGATAGGTGAGGAAACTGGGGCCCAGGGACATGTAGTCGGTGGACCAAGTTCACCCAGGAGGTGAGTGACTGGCTGGGTGCACATTCAGGGAGCACAGAGCTCTGAGCTTATGGGATGGCAGGGGGTCACCTTCTATTTGTACCTATTATAAGGATTTGAGCAAACAGGGATAGCCTCACTTCTCCCAGCAGAGCCCTATGGTCACCTGGTTTTTCTAGGGAGAGTGGGGACCCAGGAGGAACTAGAACCCGAGTCTGGCAGAATCCCTTAGAGTCTGGGAGGCAGATAGCTCATTAGCTCTAAATCCTGCTCACTGCCTGGGTGGCTGCTCTCCAAGCCTCAGTTTCCCCCTCTGCAAAATGGGGCCAATTTTAGCACCCACCACATAGAGGATTCATGTAAGGATTCAATGCAGTGAGAGAGCTCTGGGCAGGGGCTGCTCTGAGAAAACATTCAGTACACGTCAGCTGCTGTTGGTGTTAAAATGAACTATTATGTGCCTCAGTTTCTCCCTGTGCAAATAAGTTACAATAATTAATAATAGGAAACACTTGTGTGATGCCTGCTATGTGCAAGGGCCTTACACTGAAAAGTTTTATATTTACATATATATATGTATATATATATACATATATATGTATATATATATAAACATATATATAAATTTTATCAAGGAGTGACAATGGTTAGTAAAGTTACATAGGTTTCAAGTCTGTAATACATCATTTACATGCTGATGAGTTATATTAACAGCACAGGAGGCAGGCTCTATTATGTGCCCCATTTTCCAGAGAGGGAAACTGAGACACAGAGAGGTGAAACCACTTGGTCAAGATCACTTGGGCAGCTGGTGGTAGTTCCCCCTCCTGAGGTCATGAGGAATCAGTTATGCTCAGCACAGGACCAGGCTGGGCCAGCCCCCAGTGGGGTATACAGATGAGGTTCAGAGACGCACAGCCACTTACCTGAGGCCACATAGCCGGCCAGTGGCAGAGCACCGGACCAATTTGGATCTTTCCGTTTCAACGGGTCAGGTATTTCTGGCTCTCCCTGCCCTGTTCTGTGCCTTGAATACAATAATTGCTGGATAAATGCTCTGTTCCCTGCCCAGGCAGGGCCCAGCCAAATCTTCTCCCGTCGTTTAGGCTGTTGTTGGCTGAGGAGACAGGGAGGAGAGTCTGGGGAGGAAGAGTTTCTTGGTTTTCCTGCCTCCCCTTGCTTCCAGCACATACAGGTTGTGAGCTGGGCCAGAACAGGGCTTCTGGCAGCTCCTGTCCTCTAGCAGGAGGTGAGATGGTGGCAGGTGGGAACTCCTGTTTCTTCAGCCACTCCTTCTGGGGCTGGAGCCCTGCATGTCTGGCCGGTGGGATGGGAGCTGGAGTGGGGGCTGGGGAGCCGTGGGGACCGCCTGGATCAATGCCACTGTGCACTGTGGCTGCAGCCTTTGTCCCCTTCATTACAGCCCCTCCCCATGGGTTGGAGGAGCTGGGCCCCACGGGAATCTCACCCACAAGAATACATTCTTCTTGGTGCCTCTGAAGCCCCCTCCAGCCGCTCCAAGCAGCCCCCACTCCTCCAGCCTTTGTACCAAGGAGGAACCCTCAGGAGTTCTGAGCTCCTCAGAGGACAAAGGGCTCATTGAGGCGCCAAGGCCAGGCAAGGGGGAGGGGAAGGGTGTAGGGCAGAGTGACTGACAATAGTTGACAACGCTGGAGCCCCCCAGGGATCAGGTTCAAATCCTGCCCCTGCCACACAAACCCTGTACGTCCCTGAGGACCTTGCTTCTGGGAGCCTCGATTTACCCATCTGTGAGATGAAGTGATTAGGGGATGGGAACAGTCCACAGTGGCTGGTTAGTGCCTGTAACTGTTATGCTCATGATGTATGGGGTTGAATATTGTTAATATAGATCTCAAAGTCATCATCTTGCATGGAACCCCCTAGGGCCAACTGGATTTCAGGATTGAACATAACAGAGTATGATCCTTTACTGCTAGAATTCATTCAGTCAGTCAGTCAGTCAGTCAGTCACTCACTCACTCAGTCAGTCAGTCAGTCAGTCACTCACTCACTCAGTCAGTCAGTCACTCAGTCAGTCAGTCAGTCAGTCAGTCACTCAGTCAGTCAGTCAGTCAGTCAGTCACTCAGTCAGTCAGTCAGTCAGTCACTCAGTCAGTCAGTCACTCAGTTAGTCAGTCAGTCAGTCAGTCAGTCAGTCACTCAGTCAGTCACTCAGTCAGTCAGTCAGTCAGTCAGTCAGTCAGTCAGTCAGTCACTCAGTCAGTCAGTCAGTCAGTCACTCAGTCAGTCAGTCAGTCACTCAGTCAGTCAGTCAGTCAGTCAGTCAGTCACTCAGTCAGTCACTCAGTCAGTCAGTCAGTCAGTCACTCAGTCAGGCAGTCAGTCAGTCAGTCAGTCACTCAGTCAGTCAGTCAGTCAGTCACTCAGTCAGTCAGTCACTCAGTCAGTCAGTCAGTCAGTCAGTCACTCAGTCAGTCACTCAGTCAGTCACTCAGTCAGTCACTCAGTCAGTCAGTCAGTCAGTCACTCAGTCAGTCACTCAGTCAGTCAGTCAGTCAGTCAGTCACTCAGTCAGGCAGTCAGTCAGTCACTCAGTCAGTCAGTCACTCAGTCAGTCAGTCAGTCAGTCAGTCAGTCACTCAGTCAGTCAGTCAGTCAGGCAGTCACTCAGTCAGTCACTCACTCAGTCAGTCACTCAGTCAGTCAGTCAGTCAGTCACTCAGTCAGTCAGTCAGTCAGTCAGTCACTCACTCAGTCAGTCAGTCAGTCACTCAGTCAGTCAGTCACTCAGTCAGTGAGTCAGTCAGTCAGTCAGTCAGTCAGTCATCAAATATTTACTGAGCATCTACTATGTGCTAGACAGTGCTTCAGGCTCGAAGGGCCCAGTGAGCCTCACACTGGGTGTGTGGGGTGATGTCTTCACCTGCCTCTACATGTACCCAAGGGTTTGTGGTGTCATTAAACCTTGTTTACAGATGAGGAAGCCAGCGTTACCCACCCCTAACGTTCATGCTTTCTTAGAATCTTTCCCCAGCATTGTGTTAAAGGTGGATGTGGGGATGGGATAGTGATGGGCTTCTGAAGTGGACACTGTGGTCCTCTTGACCAGCTTGAAGGTAAGGGAACAGGCCTGGGCCATGCAGTGTCTTGCAGCTGACACGTACAGTGGGGAAGGTAGGGCCTGTTTTATCTGCAGTCTCCAGAACCCGGCTCTACCTGGGGCTGGAGGAATGCTGTGTGGGATGTCGGAGTGTTGGATGGGCCTGCATTTGAATCCTGTAGGACCTGCTGCCTGCTGTGTGACCTTAGGCAGGCCAGGTTGCCGCTGGGGCCTCAACTTCCTTGGCTGTAAAATGGGCTCAATGAGCCCTTTAGAGGGCTTCTAGAAGGACTGTGTTACTGATCTGTTGGATGTGGAAGGCACTTGTAGCAGCTCAATTACTGAAACAAAGTGGCGTTTTTCTCTGGGGTTTGGGACAGGGATTTTCCCCTTCAATGAGCAGCTGCACCACTTGGGGTAGGGCAAGGCAGACAGTTAAAAAAAAACCCAGAAGCCCAGGTCTTCTGACCTGATCCTCCTGATATGGGGTCTGGAATTCTGACTCTTAGCCAGGCGGGGAACCTCAGGTGGAAAGAATCCCCTTTCCCTCCAGCTGCCCTGTCTGTTGATGGTTGACCCCTTGCAGAGGAGGGGTGGTGGTGGCCATGCCAGCTGGGCTGGCCTCCTTTGCCAGGTCAGGGCAGGCGGGCTACATAATGTATGTGGCCCCGTGCAAAATGAAATGTGGGTCCCTTGTTCAAAATACAGGAAAAAAGGCATGAAACGAGGCACTAAAATAAAATACTTTTCTCCGTCTTCTGTGGTCTCTCCCTCGACTTATAGTGTTTTTTTCATTTGTAATTTAACATGGCTCTAAGGGAAGAAAAATTAAACTTTTAAATTATTAACATGAATTTCACCACTCATCTGCATATTGTGCAATGCCCGTTTTAAGTACAAATATAAGAGCATTTTATTTGTGTGCAGTATCCCCGAAATCATACGATGTGTGTTTATAGTTCGTACGTGTGTATGTATTTCATTTTAGCCAGAACTCTGGAAATGCTGCTCAAAATGAATTTAACTGTTTTTATTTCACTTTTTGATATTTTCAAATTCTACCAACACTCGACTTTCCACTTCCTGAAAGGAAGAGGAATTATGGCTTGCTCCAACTTTCCTTTCCTTCTATGCTGTCATTTCAACATCAGGAAACACCAATCAGAAAGGTTACCATAGGGTTCCTTGATTGTCTGGGTTTCACAGAGAGCTTTATTTTTGTGTTCGAAGTAAGTTTGGGTGGAAAGGAGTGCCTCTTGGGGCTGGCAGCACCCCCACTTACTCAATCTTAATGCAAACTGTTTCCCTCGTACTCGATTTGCATCTCGCTGACTTCCCGTGCATAGTGGGTCAACCAGAGTTCTGTGCTCACAGGGCATCACGAAAGCTACCTAGGACACAGTCATCGAGAAACAGCAGTAGACACACACACTGCACATATCTCATCTGCCTCCATTGTCCCACGGGGTTTCACCTGCAAAACGCAAGTTGAAAGATAAAACTGTGAAGAATTTTGAGACGAGGACAGCAAAACATTAACCCACGTATGGCTGCCCTCGTGAGTGTGGGATCCTGGGGATTGTACAAGTCACATACTCATGAAGCTGGTCCTGTTCCAGGAGCACCACTTCCCTTACGGGTGGGGAAACTGAGGCCCTGACATGGGCGGGATCCCTGATGAGGTCATAGGATAGGGTAGGACCTCCCTGGGCCTCCGTTTCCTCATAATTGGATTGGAGGTCATCAGATTTGTTTCATGGGGATGGGGTGCTGGTTAGGAACAGAAGTGGAGTTGAGTTTTCAGATGCCAATCATTCTTTTGCCTCCTGCAGTTCAAACACTGGATCATTCATTCATTGATTCATTCATTCAACAAATACTAGCTGACTATTTACTATGTGCCAGGCAAGACTAACCTGATCCCAGTCTTTGTTTCCAGTCTTGATTCCAGTCTTGTAGACAGGGCCCTCTATTCCAAGCCTAGAGACATTGTCTAGAAACTGCCAGACCCTGAGACCAGAGGCCACAACTCTGATCATCCTTAGATAAGTGGCAAGAGGGTAGGACATAAGTGACAGCATTTCACTGAGGTGCCATTGGAGACAGGCTGTGAATTTGCTGAGAGTTTCACTAGATAGAGAAAGGGCATCCCAGGAAGAAGACACAGCTTGGCCAAAGGCTTAGCAGTTAGAAAGGGTTTCAGGGAAAAACTGGCAAAGCCTAGACCCTTGAGGAGAAGAGATGGAGGCAAAGCGGAAGATTTGAGTCAGAAGCCCCAGAGGAGATATTCAGAGTTCATGTGACTCCAAATCCCATCCCCCACCTCACTCATTTCTTGGGCCAGGCCTCCAGCCAAGATTTCTCCTTGGAACTTGGCTTTCTGCATGGAGCTAAAGGAGTTCTTGACAGCCCTGCCTCATGGCCTAGATATGTCAGTGTTTCTCTCTCTTTCCCTCCCATCCTCTTTCCCTCCCTCTTTTCCTCCCTCCCTCCCTTGTTCCTTCCTTCCTTTCCTCCTTCCCTTCTTTCCTTCCCCTTTTTCTTCCTTTCCTTCTCTCTATTCTTCCCTCTGTTCCTCTCTCCCTCCTTTTCAAGACCTGGGTCTAGAAGCTCTTCAGCCCAGTCCCTGCATGAAAATATCAGCTGTGTTTTTATCCAGCACTCTGCCAAGTGTGTGCATCTTCTCACACACTTCTGTACCCAACACTGTCACCTTAGAGATGAGGAAACTGAGCTCAGAGAGCTTAAGTGACTCCCCCAAAGTCACTGCGAATGGGGGAACTGGGTTTAAGCCCAGATCATTTGAAGCTCACCTGTGGGCCCTGAACCATAGGCCTGCATGCTCCCCTTTCCCAGTTCTTTCTGCCTCTATTACCTCTAGGGAACTCCTATTAATCCTTTAGAACCCTGCTGAAACAGCCTTTCCTTTGTTTCTTCAGCCCTTCAAGGAACATCCCATTTCTCCATTCCACAAATATTTGAGTACTCCTATGTTCCAGGCACAGTGCTAGGTCCCGGAGAAACACTGATGAACAAACTAACCTGGTTTCACCAACTAACAAGTAAACACTAATCAATACATTGTTAGTAGTTGTGGAAACAGTTATGAAGGACATGAACTGAGCGGTCTAATAGAGAATAATGGTTTGGAGTTACGAAATGCGTTGGGTGATCAGAGAAGTTCTTTTGAAGAGGTGAAATTTGAAAGTGACTTCGGAGAGAGAAACTGGCAGCTGCAAAGGCCCCGAGGCAGGAAAATCTTGATGTGTGCAAAGAACAGCGAGAAGGCCAGTGTGACTAGAGCGGAAGGAGAGAAGAAAGGGTGGCAGGAGGTGAGCCAGTGAAGTGGGCAAATCTCACTTAGAGTTGTCCCCTAAGGCACGGTAATTTTAGAGACTCTGATTCCCTCCTGGGGCAGAGGGATCAGATTAAATCCTCATGGTGTCCCCAGAGCAGGGCCTGACACCCTGGTAGTGTGAGGCTGAATTTGTTTGAAGCAGCTGTGGGTCAACCAGCAGGGAACAGGCAGCTCTTCCCCCTCTCTCCTTTCCTCTGCTCAGGAAGGTGGCTGGGCCCCTCCACTTGGCTGGCTTCTCTGGGACACCTTAAGGGACACAGTAGGTCAGCTGGGTTGGAGGGACACGAGAGATGCTGACGTAGGACCCAGGAGGGGGCCAGGGTGGCACTCTTTGGGAGTCAGACACCATCTGCAGCTCATTTTCCTGTGTCATTTGCATTTTCTCTGAAAAATTTTTTTTTTCTTGTGGTTCTAGCCAAGTGGTCTGTGATGCAGGCTACAGCTTTAAAAGAGCATCAGAAGAGCTGGTGGGCATTGGGTGTGGCCCCTCCAGGCCAGTAGCCTCCCTGGGATCCCCTTTCAACTCCCTCTCCTGCCTGAAGCAACTGGACTCTTGGATTGAAATGGGTAAGAGCCACGAGTCATGCGCAGCTCTTGTTTGTATAGGCTTCCCTTGCGACAGGCTCCGTGTTCAGAAAACACCATTCAGTCTACACAAGAGCCTTGAGTGAGAGGAAGGGTATTATCTCCTCAGAGGCTCACAGCAGGCTCACAGGGAGCAGAGTGGAAGCTTCCAGCAACATTGCAGGGTAGCTCCTGTCCTCACTTTAAGGGTGGATGGCTCTGCCAGATAGAATACAGGTCTGCCAGATTTACAGGCTGCTGTCTCCTTGCTTAGGACAGGAAGGGTTCTCTGAGGTCCTTTAGTACAACCAACCATTGTATAGTCAAGGAAACGAAGACCTTCAAATAGACGGGAAAGGGTGGAGTTGGGATTTGAACTAGGAATGCCAGCTTCAGAGAAAGATACATGATGTCACTTCAGCCATAAAAAAGGCGAACCCCCCAAAACGTGTAGGGCTGGTCCTGCTCAGAGAGGATGGTGTCAGAGGTAGATTCCTGCGTAAACCACCCACCCCAACCCAGCACGTCATACCTGCCAGTGTCTTGAATGGTGGGGCGCAATCCTGTCTGTGGGACATGAGATAAATAATTTTGAATTCCCTAGTGAGACAACTCTTCCTTCCAAGTCCTCTCATGACATCAGGGAAAAACTCCTGTTGATGCTAATATGTCTTTAATATCTCTCTCCAGCTCCTGCTCATCTCCCTTTTTAATAAAGAAGCCCAGAGCTTTCTGCAGGCATTGCTGTCCTCTAGAATTTAGTGGCAGTTTTGTCAAGAGGGAGCCATTCGAGCTGAGCCCAGGAGGGTCACTGGGGGTTTGACAGGGAACAGGGAGGACATTCTGGGTAGAGGGAATAGCTGGTGCATAGTCCCAGAGGCACTGGGGAGTGTGGCATATTTGGGAGAGAGGGGAATCATTTGATGTGACTGGAACTGTAAGGTGTGGGTGACAAAGTGGGAAGGAGTCTTAGGCAAACGGCCCTAGTGCCATATGAAAGGGCTTGGGATTTATTCTGTGGGGATGGGAGTCACGGAAGGGCTTTGAGCAGGAGCAGGGGTTTGGAGGGAGTGAGACTAGAGGCAGGTAGGGGGTTAAGAGATTCTACCAGTGTTCCTGGTTACAGATGACAGTTACCTGGAGGGAAACAGTGGCTTTGGGGATGAAGACATCAGTGCTGGCCTAACAACTAGGCTTTGCCTAATGGTGATGGTGGTGATGATGGTAATGATAGGGTGGTGATAATGTTATGATGCTGGTGGTGCTGGTGGTGATGATAGTAACGATGATTATAATGATGGTGGTGGTGGTGGTGCTATGGTGGTAAGAGCAGCATAAATAATACTATCGACTAACATTTGGTTTCATATTCCTCATCTCCTTGTTATTATCAAACCACCATCCTATGGGAGGGACAACAGTTTTATTCCCATTTTTCAGATTGCCTATGGCCACCTAGCTAAAGAACGGCAGAGTGGGAATGGCGTCCTGGGCTGGCCTGACTCATGAGCACTGAGCTCTGGATTCCATGCCGCCTGCTTCCAGGCAGCAGATGGAAGAGGCTGTGCCTTAGCCTTCCCACAGATGCAGGACACAGAGATCGCAGGTTTCTCTTGTCCCCAGCCTTTGTCCTGCCCTGACCCTATGGGTTTAGACTTTGAAGGCGCCCGGCTGCACTTTTGTCTGGGGGCTCGTCATCCCCTTGGCCTTGGTGGCTGTACTCTGTTCCCCAGGGAAGGAGAAGAAGCCTTTCCACAGCCCTAGGCCCTTTTGTGCCAAACCCTGGCCCATGTGAGATGAGTGTTGGAGGAATTTGGCTCATATGGATCCAATTTCTTTTGGAATATCCAGCAAATGATGCTGGACAAAGGCAGGCTGCCTTGGCCAGACCTAAAATATGTGGGTGATTGCTTCCGAGATGTTTGACAATTCCAAAACTCAGTGGAATGGACGGGCAGCACTGGGCTATGGCAACCAGTCCAGAAGTGAGTAATCGAATGACACAGCTCATCCCGTGAGTGTGGCAGGGACACATGGACAGGGACCAAGAGGCAGGGGAATTTGGCCAGGTTGGGTGACGTGCTGAACAGGGCTGCCCAGGGCATGAGACACTCCTCTCTCCAGGAGACACATAGTGTCAGAAATGACATTTTCTTTTCCTGCTGAGTGACCTGAGTGAGTCCCTCAATGTCGCTGAGACATAAGCACTTCTGTCTGTCAAATGGGGCAAGCAGACCTGAAGAGTATCGAGCTGAGCCAAAGCAGAACTTCTTGGTTTTACCCAACCTCTCTTTCCTTCCAGGCATTTGTTCTTCCTCTTCTCAACATGTACTTCTGGTGGGGGCTGTCAATCAGAATATCCCACCTTCTGACTGCAGTGACTGGTCTAATGATGGGCATGTGACCCACACTGGGCAATCAGAGTCCTTCCCTGGGATTTCTGCTCTTGGGCTGGATATGAAGGCAGCTCCTTTCTTTCATAGAAGTGAAGTGTCTATGACTGTGTCCCCCGCTCAGTGGAGGGCCTGGTCTGAGAGGAAGAAGGTGACCAGTAAAGAGAGAAGCCGATGAAGACAAAAGAAATATCCAGGGGAGGTTGGCATCCTGGAGGCCTGCCTTACACCTGTTCTCCTCGCAGAATTTTTGATGACAAGAGCCAAGAAGATCTCCTGTTTTACTTAAGCTAATTGCACCTGTATTTCTATCCCATACGAGTAAAACAGTGTTGATAAATGCCAGCATTTCCAGGCTTCCAAGGCACCTCCATGGTTCATTACCCTCATTGTTCCTCAGAGCCGCTCTCTGAGATGGGTATTAATATTTCTATTTACAGGTATTAATAATCATAATCAACCCCGTTTCCTGAGAACTCAATGCTGTGTCAGCCAACCACTGAGCTAAGTCTCTTGTAAGAATTATTTTATTGCCTCCTACAATGACCTCGGCGATAGTGTTTATTAATATCCCCATTCTACAGATAAGGAAATGGAGGGGCAGAAGCATCCAGGGACTCATTCCAGGTCACACAGCTGGCAAATGGAAGAAGCAGAATTCAAACTCAGGGCAAGTTTTCAACCCCCTTGTTATTGTATTGGTCTGTGAGGATGGCGCTGATGGTGGTGAACAAAAATATATCGAGCCCCTACACTACGGTGTGGTAGTCACTTCAAATACGTTGGCTCTTTTAGTTCTCATGATGGCCCTGTGAAGTAGACACCATTTTTATCCCCAGTTTGCAGATGAGGAAATAGAGGCTTACAGAGGTTGACAACGTACCAAACGTTCCATGGCTAAAAAACGGCAGAGCCAGAATGTTGTGCTATTCCACAGCTGGTGCTCTAAATTCTATACTGTAGTGTTGGTGGCACAGACTGACTGAGAAAGACCTCAGTTGTTCCTCCCTGCCTCTCTCTCTAGCTAAGCCTCTTTACAATGTAGCTTTACAGCACCTTCCATGGACAGGTGGAGTCAATTTCCCATCGTTTGAAGCCAGGCTTGGTCACATGATTTGTGGTAGCCAATAGAATGTGGTGGGAATGGCACTATGCCAGTTCTAAGCTGAGCTCTAAAGAGGGTTTGCAGGTTCTACTCTTTCTTGGACCCCTGTTCAGCTGCTGTGAGAATAAGCCTGGGCCAGCTTGTTGGAAGATGAGAGGCACGTGGAACAGAACTGAGTTGAGGAGGCCAGCCTTGATCTGCCAACAGCCAGCTGAGCCCCGGGCATGACGGTGAACCCAGCCAAGCCTAGTAGAGCCACCTAACCAACCATTCTAGATATGGGAGCAATAAACGCTTGGCATTGGCTACCACTGAGGTTATGTCATTATTTTGTCAGGTAGATTTACTGTGACAAGGAGAACAAGCGGTGACAAGGGGTTGGAAGGGAGAGAGTGTCTTCCTTGAGCCATCTCTGGCTGTGCCTACTTTGCTGGATGCCATAATAAAGGACCAAGAGACACCATCTTTGTCTGGTCCCAACACCCACCCTTTCCGCAGTTGAGAAGGTGTGACGTAGGTTTCTAGAGCTGTGCTTAAGTGCCTGTAATTAATAGCAGGGCTGACTCAGAAGGGCTGTCCTGCCTGCCCACCCCGCCTGCCCATCCTACTCAGAGTGGAGTTTGCAGGAGTTGAGTAATTGTATTGTTTATTGCACTAAATGGAACATTAATCAAGCAGCTTGAAGGCGCTCTGGCTGTCCCCGTGGGCCATGTTCTGCCGAGTGCCTTGATGGGAAGTGGGCACTTGCTAGACCTGTATGGTGGACACAGAGGGTTCCAGCTCCAGGTTTCCAGGTGCTTACTCCCCTTCCTGTGTTATGGGCCCCATTTCACAGCTGTGGAAACTGAGACCGAGAGAGGCCAAATCACTCGCTCAAGATCACCCAGCAAGGAAAGGAGAGGGAAAGGATTTGGACTGAGTGCCAAGCTATGAGCAAGACCTCTGCAGGCTCCCCTGAATCACCAGCTGGCCCCCTGAATGTTGCAGGCATTTTTTTCCTCAGCTCCCTGAGATTTGGGAGGAGAACGAAGCTGGTTAGATGTCACTGATCACAGAGATAATTTGCCTAAAGCAGCAGAAAGACTTTCCAGCATAGACACCAGTAAATCTCCAAGAAGTTGCCGAGATTGGGCTCTGGGGGGTGGGGGGGAGGGGTGAGTGTGTGAAGACAGGTCGGTATTTGATGGGCATAGCCCTGAGAAGTGAAGGTGGTTTTCCACCTCACTCCTGTGGGTGGGAAAAGGGTGCCTTTCTTCTCTACACTCATGACAAGGTGGCTATTTTTAAGCCCCTCTTTTTATAGTTAAAACGTGTTCATGTCAAAGCCACCATGTAAGGAATACCTCAGGCATCCTGGGAAGTGACGTTCAGGCAGACAGGAGAGGCCTCAGGCTGACGCCTGCCTGAGTGGGGCTGTGATGAGTCATCCTCTCTTCCTCACATCTCATGCTCCTTTGTCCCTGGGGACTGTCTTGTTGGGAGTTTCCTAGTGACAGGGACAGTGGTCCCAGCCAGAACTAATCATATACTCCAACCCCTAACTGAAGTCCCAGGTGTTGTTTCCTCACCTCCACTGAGTACCAAGGGCTGAGCGTGATCGAACGCTCTCTAGGCCAGCCACTCCTCCTCACCCTAATCCATCGTATACACCACAGTCAGAGTGCTCCTTCTAAACACCAAATCTGATCCCTGCTCTCCCTCATTGTTTCCCCCCACCTCTTTCACAGATCTTCCCCGGAAGATTTTATTAGAAAGAAATGTTTAGCAGCTAAAAAGAAAAAATGAGAATCCTAAGTTTTGAAGTTAGACTTCATATCCTCAGAGCTCAGCCACTTAGCTGTGTGACTTTGGGCAAATGATTTAACTTCTCTGAACCTCGTTTTCCTAATTTGTGAAATGGGAATAATAATCGTACCTGCTCGTACCTTGTTCTGAACAACGTGACAACTTCTGTTTTTTAAAGATGGTCACAAATATATTTCCCCTCCCTCACTCCCTTGTAGAACCTCACTTCTCTCACATCAAGAGGTGGAATCTAAGTGCCATCCCCCTTAAACCTGGGTAGGCATTTGTGATTGCCTCAGCCAATAGAGCATAGTGAAGGTGATGGTATGACTTCTGAGGCTAGGTCATAAAAATGCCATGCACTGGTGTCTGGTTCCCCTGGGATGCCCACTCTGGGAACCCAGTCACCATGTGGTGAGGAAACCCAAGCAGTGGGAATGGAGACCCACAATGTACAGCCGCAGTTAGCTCCCCGCCCACAACCTGGAGCAAACCGCCAGACATCTGAATGAACTAATTTGGGAGTTGATCCTTCCCTCCATAGTTGATGTGCCTCCTTCGATGCTGTGTAGGGCAGAGGTAAACCATTCCTGCTGAGTCTCACAAAAATAGATTCATAAGCAAACTAAATGATTGTTGTTGTTTTAAGGAATGAAGTTTTGGGGTGATCTCTGTGTAGCAGATTAGCAGAACAGGGAATAGGTGAGATACGGCACCAGGGGGCAAAGCCCAGGACCTTGTGTACTGTAAGCACTTTTTACACACAATAAATTGAGCCCAGAGACAGTGATGGGTTGGCCCAAGGTCACACAGCTTTTGGGCATGTTGTCCATTTACTTCTTCTGCTTCTTCTCTGCGTGGAAGTGGTAAGGACATGACTGTTGGGATCTGAGCCCATCCTAGGGCTGGGGCTCTAATGTTTCTTCCCAAAGGTTTAACTTGACCCATTACTCAGAGCAGGTTTATCAACCAGGCATGAGTAGCTCCAGACAGGTTTGCTGCAAGCCATCTCCTCCCTGACTCTTCCCTCTCTGGCCCTCAATGGCTGCACAGGGAGATGGGGCCAATTGGTCCAGCTGGGCACTGGCAAGTGAAGGGCCCTGGAGGCGGGGAGGAGGGCATCTTCTGGCACCAGCCCCTGCTTCCTGTCTGCTTGCAGCTTGTACTCCCAAGTGTGAGTTGCTATGAGAAAGGATCTGTGTGATTCTTTCCTCTCGGCATTAATAATACTGTTAATTAAGCGGCCAAGAGAAGAACACGGCTGGCGCCAATGAGAGGACAATGGTCTGAAAAGGGAACAGAGAGACGCATCAACAGCTTCCCATGCAGGGCTTTCAAAAGAGCAGCTGTGGGGAGCAGGCGGGCAGAGAACAGAAGGGATGTCGCCACAGTGGCGATCGCGGCATGGACGGGCAGGGAAGTGCTGCGATGAGTCCATGCCAGCCTCCCAGCTGTGCTCCTCCCTGGCACTCCCTGCCTGCCCAGCTGGACCAGGGCTTCTTTGGAGCTTTTGGAGAGGCCGGTGAAGCAGGCACCAGCTGGTCCACATAGATTCCTCATGAGACCTCCCTTTGCTTCCATTTCCTCATCTACAAAATAGGTAGGTTGAACTAAATCCCACTTCTCATTTGTTAATATTGATTGGAGGTGGCTGCCTCCAATGAGAATACAGAAACCAAATCCATGCTCCATTGAAAAGTATGCTGGAATTGATTGGTAATGTCTGCCATGGTTATGGGATTGGCAATTTTCAGCACAAGTGCTAACCATGGATTGGACCTCCACGGCCCATTCATTTAACTAATCAGTAGTTTAAAAAACACCTACTAAGTGCAAGTCTTTCCCTTTTTGTGTGTGTGTTAGTTTTCCTCATCTATAAAATGGGTGCCCTGGGGGGAAGAACATTCTTTTCCTCTGGGCTATGGAGATTAAAAAAAAAAAGTGGGAAGCGCTTTCTTTAAGTAGGAAGAGCTAAGAAAGAGGATATGTCAGGAGTGATGAAAAGGAAGGTTTGGGATCTGCACATCATTTTAAACCAGGAATTGGCAAACTGCACAGGCCACTAAATAAAGTTTTATTGGATCACAGCCACGCCCTTATTGTCATTTATGTATTGTCTGTGGCTGTTTTTTTGCTAAATCACAGAGATTTTATGGTTCTCAAAGCCTAAAATATTAACTGTCTGGGCCTTTTACAGAGAAAGTTTGCCTACTTCTGCTTTATATGTTTTCAAGGCATTTTCCCAATCATCATCTGATTTGCTTTTCATGCCAGTCCTCTGAGTTTGGCCGGGCAGATACAGTCACAAGCTGCTTAGTGACAGGGAGGTGTACTGAGAAACACATCATGGGTGATTTTGTCGTGTGAATATCGTAGAGTACATTTCCACAAGACGAGCTCGTCTAGCCTACGGTACACCTAGGCTGCACGGGACAGCCGATTGCTCCCGGGCTATAAGCTTGTATGGTATATTACTGTACCGAATACTGCAGGTAATTATCACACAGTGGCAAGTATTTGTGCATTTAGACATATCTAAACATAGAAAAGGTACAGTAAAAATACGGTATAAAAGATACAAAATGGTCCGCCTGTACAGGGCACTTACCATGAATGGAGCTTACAGGACTGGAAGCTGCTCTGGGTGAGTCAGTGAGTGAGGGGTGAGTGAATGTGAAGGCCCAGGACACGACTGTCCACTGCTGTAGACGCTATAAACACTCTACACTTAGGCTGCACTACATTTATAAAACAACACGAGATCAAATCAAGCACAAGAGAGAATGATATAATTCAAAGATACGGTAAACACAAGACACATGAGACTCCCGGTAGTGGAACACAGCATACTGTTTTAACACAAAGAGATTTTTTATAAGTAGAAAGAGTGCACTCTAAAATAATGATCAAAAGTATAGTATAGTAAATATCTAAACCAGTAACACGATCATTTATTATCATTATTATGTATGTTGTATTGTACATGTTATACTTTTATACGACTGGCAGCACAGTAGGTTTGTTTACACCACAGACATGTGAGTAATACGTTGCCCTACAATGTTATGACAGATACAGTGGCACTAAGCGATGGGAGTTTTTCAGCTATAATTCTGCGGGACCATCATTGTATCTGTGGTCCATCGTTGAGCGAAATGTTATGCGGTGATTAAGCCGTATTTTCAGAGGAGGAAACGACAGCCTGGCCACAGGAGGCAAGGGGCCTTGAACTTGAAATCTTTTCCCGGGATTTCCTTCTTCACCCTGCCTCTGATTTAACTCCAAAGGCTGCTGATTCTTCTCTTGAAATCTCTTGCATCAGTCCTGGCCACAGCATTACTCACAAGAACAATTCTAATAGCCTCTAGGATTTCTTCTTCTATATTGTCCTACTGTGGCTAGAGAGGCTTTTCTTAAACTCAAATCGAATTAGCCCATTCCTTTGCTCAAAGCCTTCCTGTGACTCCCCAGTGCCTTAATCCAAAGCCAGAACCCGTTAGCATGGTCTGTAAGGCCCCTGCTGCACATAGAGTCTCCCAGTCCCAACCCACCCCACGCTTCGGGGTGCTTCAATACTTTGTTCCTTTGCATGGGACTTCCCTCCACCCCCGACACAAAATTTCTCCTCATCTGTTAAGGCTCAACTCAATCCACAGACAACCCCCAAGGAAGGCTTTTCTGCTCCCTCCCATATCGAGCCAGGTCAGAACCATCCCCTCACCCCAGCTCCCCCAGACTCCCTCTCCCCATCACTATTCCCACTGAGTTGGAATTGCCTACTACTGAGTTTCTTGTCTTGTTTCTGCCAGCACTGAACGAAGGCAGGGCCTGTGTGTGTTATTCGCCACTATGTCCCCCGCACAGGCCTAGCATCCAACAGGCATTAAGTGCGCTCACAGCCTGACCACTCTTGCTGATTGGAGGTTGTCCTCAGCTCTCCAACCCCATCCCCCATTATTGGCCTCATGGAAAGGTGCCCAGCACCTGAATACTCCTGGGGCTCCTCACCCCCTTTGTGGCTGTCCCAGGGCCTGAATGACTGGCAGTTGTGAATTTGCCAGGCAGAGATCATGGCGATTCTGGGGCTCATTATTCTTGGCATCTGTCTTGTTCCCTGAGTGTGTTCAGGGGGGAAGAACAGCTTGATGGCAAAATGTTCCAAGATACATTCCACCTTTAACACATCTTGCTTGTGCCCTGAATGGGGCCTCACAATCTATTTTGAAGCATTTGTAACAAACAGGCAGAAAGAGGGATGGCAATAACACTAAAATGTTTTCAGGCATATGGCAGTTAAGGAAGAAAGGAAGGAAGGGAGGGAGGGAGAGAGGGAGGGAGGAAGGAAGGAAAGAAAGAAGGAAGGAAGGAACTAATATTGCCAAGAACCCACTATGAGCCAGACTAGGCTGCTAATAACAGCTACCACTTGTATAACATCCACTATGTGTCGGGCACCAAAAAGTTTAGCAGTGCCTTCAGGCATGGCTAGATCCAGGTGCTTAAAAAAATATCATCAGGACTTGGTTTCTTCTGGATGCTTTCCTCTTTCAGGCAAACTCTATGGGACCCTGGACAAGTCCAGAACTATATGTTTCTAATCAGAACTGTAGCAGAAAAAAGAAAGAAAGAAAGAGAGAAAGAGAGAAAGAAAGAAAGAAAGAAAGAAAGAAAGAAAGAAAGAAAGAAAGAAAGAAAGCAAAACAGTAACAAACACCCTCTTTTCCAATAGTTCCTGCACAAGTTCCACAGCTCATTGTCATTGTTTGCACTTGGGTCACATGCATGTTGATGAATCAATCAAAACAAGATCAGGGGATGGAGTGCTTTGATTGGCCAAGCCTAGGTCACATGCCCTTAAAGAGCTGGGAATAGGATAAGTCTTTCTCAAACTTCATAGATTGAAGGTGGAAGAATGAACCCTAAGGGAGAATCAGCTTTATTGAGCATCTATTATGTGCCAGGCACTGTGCTCAGCTCTGGAGATTCTCATGGTGAATAATAGATATGGTCTCTGCACTAATGGAACTTAAATTCAAGTAGGTCACAGTTTCTTGCTCATGCTGTACCCTCCACCTGGAGAACTCTCCACACCCACCCCTCTCAGTTCCCACTAGCCTGTGTTACAATCCATCCTGTCTTTCTAGGTCTACTTAGAGTGATGCCATCTTCTTTACACCTGCCCTGCTGGCTACAGCCACACTGCCCTGCTCTTTGCTTGGGTCCTGCAGGCCCTCTCCTCCATTAGAGCCCTCTGTCTCCTTGAGGGTGAGGCTGGAGGAGTCCTAGCCATTGTCTCCTGGTGCCCTGCAGAGAGCCTGGCCCATTGCAGGGACTTTGGAAAGGTTGGCGGCATTAATCCGGCTCCGGAGAGAGACCTGAGTGTCCTGCTCTGCTATGTAAAGCTGCCCCATGAGGAATTCATGCTGGCTGCCTGTCCCCATGGAGGAGATTAACACAGATGGTGGCTTCTGTTTAGCATTGGACGAAGGGGCTCATTCATTGCTAGTCAGCCCGGGGGACGGAGCAGCTGCCTGTCACTGAGATGTGCAGAAAAGATGGAGAGGCTTCCTCACTAACTCATTCACATACATTTATTGAAGGCCTACTGAGTGCCAGGCACAGTGCCAGTATTAGGCACACAGTGGTGAATGAGAACAGAAGATCCCAGCCCTTCCTACTCCCTACTCCCAACCAGCAACTCACAGACTACTGGGAGAGACAATGTTCATGGAGTAAACACACAGTGCTTCAAAAAAGAGACATGTGGAGTGACGAGAGTGTATCAGGGAGGGCTTCCGTGGCGAAGTGGCATCTGAGATATGAACTAGGTGAAGACATAAGGGACAAGCATTCTGGGAGGAGGGAAGAGCATATGCAAAGGACCTGAGGGGAGAGGAAGCATAAGCTCTCTGTCAGGTTTGAATGGAGGCCAGTGGGCAGGAGCTCTGAGAGTGTCAGGAGGCTGAAGGTAAGTTAGCCATGAGAAGGAGGGAAACAGGGCCATGGGGAGCACCTGGGGTTGGGATACAGTTGGACAAGATAGAGATGCACCGTCCAGATAGAGATAATAGTGGCTGGCAGTAAAGAGAGGGCAGTGGGATGAGGCAGTGGGAGGGGGCCGCTGAGAGATTTGAGGGAAGTTTTGGTGGTCCAGAGGAAGGAGTGCAGGTGCTACTAGCATTCGGTGTGGGCAGTGCGAGGGAGCTGACCATGACTACTCGTGTGGGGCCCTGCATACAGAGCAGGTGCAAGGTGCAGGAAGGTGATCCCTCAGAGTCCCCTGACATCTCCCTCAGACCTCTCTCCTTTCCTCACTCACAACTTTACTCATCCACAGATGTCCTGACACACTCACATGCATACTTTCACTCACACATATATTCTCCCCTCACTCCCAAGGACACACAGTTCCTGTATCAGTCAGTGTGGGCTGACTTACACACTTACACTTACACTTGCAGTCATGTCTTCTGCACACACACACACACACACACACACAAGCCCTCACATTATAAAGCTCATACAATAGCACACACACATATCAGGCCCGCTTGCTCCCTCACAAGTGAAATGGTCTCGGCTTCCTGTTCTCCGGGTCTGAGTGTCCAGCTCCATCTGGCTCGAGCCTGCTGGTGTCACATCCCAAGGGCGGGCACGTGGGTCTGTGCAAAGCCCTGTCCAGTGGGATAGCCCAGAACCAACCCCCACCCCCTTCTGCGGGCACCCAAAGCCCCGTCACCTCCCTGCGTCACGCCCAGGAGAGTTGATGCGGCAGTGCCTCCATAATTGGCAGCGTGGAGCGGATCGATCACCTTCTGTGTACACTGGCCACGGGAAGCATAATTAACAGTGTTTGCGATCCGTTAATTGCACTGGGTAGGAATTCCAAACAACCTCATTTGGAACTTCACTTCTGAGTGCGTCTTCACCTCGATTAAGCTCGGGAGACAGAAAATAGCTGCAGAGGGTGATTTATGTGGAGTAGGAGCCCGCAAACCCAAACCCAGGCCCTAGCCACGCAGACAGAAGTCCTGTCTGTTGTCCGGGGAGGGAAGAGAGTTCACAGAATCAGGGGGAGGAGAGACTGCTCTCCTCCAGGAAGTCTTCCTGGGTTGCCACAGCCCCTTCCAGCAGCCTCTGGAATCTCCCCACATCCCAGTTCAGCTCATGGCCTCCTGCTTCGCTGGTTAGAGGCTGTTTTATGTGGATTTGAGCAGCCTGTTTTGGGGTCAGATGCCTTGTCCACATTATCGCTTCAAGAAGCCTGTTGCCTATTGTTACCATTATTGTTGTTGCTATTATTTATCTCTCTCCTCAATCTAGGCGAGGCCTCAGGGCAGTGGGTTTTGTGTATTTACCTTCTTTGTGAAATAGGGTTTCCTTGGTCCTAAACTTTTTAAAAGCTTAGGTCTGAGGAAGTAAAAACAATGAAATCAGTTTGGCTGTCGTAATGGCACTAAGAAAGGTTATCACAGAAAGTGTTTTGAGCTTCTTAACCTCGGACACATGAAACTCTAAATTCAAACAAAAAGAAGAAGAAGAAATAAAAACACATGAAGTTTTGGAGTTGCCTTGTGCATTTGTCTAAACATTGGAGCTCATTCTTGTTCTGACTTGTCTTAGAGCCTGAATTGCTGAGAAACCACTGAAGACCTGAATCTGAAGCTTAATTATTATTATTGCTCCCTTCCTAAGAATCTCTGGCTGAAAGGTCAGGGAGGCATCCTGGATGAGGTGTCCTCTGGCAGGATGGGTTTTGTAAGATGAGTAGGAGTTCGACAGATAGAGAAAAGGGCTGGGAAAGGACCTCTCTGGCAGCAGGAACAGCACATTTAAAGAAAAGGAGGCACGCTCTGGGGAAGGTGGAAACAGTATATAGCAAATCCAACTGTTTATAAGAGTCAGCCAGATCTTGAGGGGCCTGGAAAGTTTGGTCGTTAGTGTGAGGGAGCCAAGGTAGGGCTTCTGCAAAGAGTGATATGATCACATTTACATGTTAGAAAGATTCCTGTGGTTGCGAGGGAGCTGAGTGGGTCTAGAGGGAGTGAGACTGGAGTCTAGCAAAAAGCTCGGCAAGGAGGCTGCCTCTGGGGTCCCCGGGAGAGGTGGAGGTGGGCTGGCTGGGGTGCTGGCAGAGGACAGGAGGGCTCCGGTTCTATTTAGGAGCTTTGACTTCCATGAGGGCCCAGCATCCACCCTACGCCTTTGCCTGCCTTGGGCCATCGATTTATGCCTCCAGCCTTTGCTCCTGCTGTTTCCTCTGCCAGAAATGCCCTTCCTCACTTTGTCTGACAAAGACATTCCTACTCATTTGCTGAGCTCCAGCTCAGGTCTCTTTTTCTGGACAGTCTTTCTGTCCACCTTTACCCCACCCATCCCCCATCATTGTGGGTATCTGTTTGTTATTGTGTCCACCAGACCACATCGTGACCCTGAGCTGAGGCCAAGGCCTCCTCCATCCTCATCTCCCCTTCCTCATTCATCCATCTTCCACCCCCGGGCACCTGGTACACATGCGATACCAGGTCATCGATAATTAAACCCTACCCGAATGGATGAAGGCACGTGAGAGGAGCCTCCAACTGTCTTTCTCAGCTGCCTGAAATTCCCCCGTCAGGGGTACACTTGGGCGTGGGCACAGGTTGTGCACAGGTACGTGCATGAGTGTGTGTTGGGTATGGGCAGCCCGGAGGGCATGTTTCCGCACATGTGTAAAGTGGGGTGCGTGTGCACCTGGGTGGGGAGTCGAGTGTGCTATGTCTCAGTGGGGGTGGGACAGAGACACGTGTGTGGTTGTGAGTGTGGCAGGGGCTGTGAACATGTGTGAACATGTGTGTGGGTGTGGGGAGGTCTACATGCACAGGTGTGCAGGGCTTCTGCTCTGCCCGGTGCTTTCTGCCAGTGCTTCTGAAACATGACCGTGTCCCACACATCCTACAGGTCTGCTTTCCGTGTGGGGTCCCAGGCATCTGTATTTCTCACCCTCTCCTAGGTGCTGCGACTCCATGTACTACACTTGGCATTACCCGGCCTCTGGCACCCCCGACGGGCAGGGGACCCACCACAGCTCACCCAGCCAGCCAGCCTTTGGACAGGAACCCAATCCTCTGCCCCCAGCTCTGAATGCCACGTAGTCCCCAGGGCTCCACGGCTCCCATGCGGCCACCATTCTCTGCCATCCCCTGTTTTACAGTCTCTGTAAGGGTGTCTCTGGAATCAAGGGGCGTTAACGGGTGGGTTTAATGTGCCAGGGCAATTCTTGCAGCTCAGGTGCCAGCAGCCATAATTCACAAGCTAAATTATGGCCATAAATTTCCTCAAAAAGATGGGTCCCCAGGCAGGTGGGTGGGTGGACGCTGGTATCATTGGCAGAGTTCAGTCTTCTGTCCTAATTAAATGGGAGCATGGCCTGTGCAGGGCCAGGGTGGCCATGAGGGCCGGGCTCCACTGCCCCAGGTGCTCACTGTCCCTGGCATGAGGGTGATGGTCCTGGCAGCCCATGGTGGCATGGGCAGGGGTGGTGGGCTTTGGTGTGTGCGTGTGTGTAGAGTGGCGAGAACCTACACACACAAGAACCTACACACACAAGGTGAGACTGCGTTCTCAGCATCAGTCCTGGCCCTGCTTGTAGTGGGTTGAACGGTGGTCCCCACAAAAGATGTCCCAGAACCTGTGAATGTGACTATTTGGAAAAAGTCTTTGCAGGTGAAATTTAGCGAAGACTCTCGAGATGAGGTCAACCTGGATTAGGGTAGGCCCTCAATCCAACGACAGTGTCCTTAGAAGAGGAGAGGTGATACAGAAGGAAGGCCACATGAAGACAGAAGCAGAGATTGGAGGCATGCAGCCACAGGCCACAGAACACCTGGAGCCACCGGAAGTTGGGAGACGCAAGAACAGTTTCTTTTGTAGAGGCTTGGATGCTACCGACAGCTTGATTTTAGACTTCTGGCTTCTAGAACCGTGAGAGGATGAGTTTCTGCTGTTTTAAGTCACCAACTTTGTGTCACAGCAGCCATAGGAGACACATACACGGTTATATGATTGGGGAAGACCCTCAGCCTCTCTGAGCCTCAGTTTCCTCTGGCAGATGGGCTCTTGTCATGTCCTCCTCTCAGGCTACACATAGGGCACCGTTCCATGATGCCGGGAACATGTCCATGACCACCTGCGATCAGCAGCTGCGATACTTATAGGACATGGCTGTGGGTGAAGCCCTATAAGTGGGGTCACTAGGTGTAAAATGCACCAGTTCAGGCGGTGCTTGGAAAGGGCTTTTGTAAACTGTGAAGAGAGGGGTACTTGTGAACCACCGTGGAGCCAGCAGCCCCCATGTGCCCCAAGAGAGCCCCTCGGTGGGGCCCTCCCCCCATCTACCATTCACCTTCCGCTTTGCAAGTTTCCCCAAGTTCACTTCCCCTAATGCTCACATTTATCCAATGCTTTTCTTTATATCAACTCCTTCTTTGAAGTCAAAGGACTATACCTGAGAAGGACATTTTATACTATCATAAACGGCAAGTGCATTTCACCTGCCCGAAATAGACGATGGTCTTAAACCTAAATGCAATGCAAACAGAGCAGAGTGATTTTGTGAGAATCCAGCCAGGTGCTGCTCTGAGCCTGAGGCCTGTTTGTTCTTTGTTAAAAAGGGAGCTTGCCAAAGGGGTGCCGTTAAAGACACCTCCAATCCAAGACTGTCTTATAGGTAGTAATCAGGAAAGTGATCAGAAAGGAGACCAATGCTTTCGTTAGATGATTCTCGAAGATGGGTCCATGAATCCTCCTTAAATCATCTCTCGGGGTACAGACCCCTCACCATGGGAAACCATGCTCTAGTCCCATCCCCTCCTTTGCCTCTCCTCCTGGAACAGTGGAGCCAGGGTGGGGGCGGGGGGATGGACTCAGCCAAGGTCATAGTTGAGAGCGCAACTTCCACTAGAATGCGGGTCTTTTAACTCCTAATTCAATGCTCTTTTTACTGTACTCGACTCCCTTTGCTTCTACTTTACAGAGGCCTACGGGCAATCCATTGCTTTACACCAAATGGGTGAGACTAGTGTTGGTATTTTAGACACTGGGCGGCAGAGAAGTCACTCCTCACGTGCCACAGCCTGGGAACAGGGCCAACCCTGATGATTACCCTTCTCAGGTAAGGACCAGGGCACTTAGGGCTGAGCCCAGTGCCTTCAACTCTTGAAACCTCAGTTTGTCTACCTGTTAAATGGTCATAGTCATCCCATCCTGGAAGAATCATTGAGAGGCTTGGTTGTGATAAATGGGCAGTGACTCCTGAAGCACTTGGAGCAGGCATGGGCAGGGTACCCTCTGTCAGCATGGCCCACGGAGTTCAAGGCCACCATTGTGATGGGCAGGGGCCTGAGCTTGGGGCTGGGCTCCCTGTGTCAGCAGTTGTGGTGTAACAGTGAGCAGTGTTGGTTGGATGGATTTGCAAATTTTTGAGGTTTGCACAGAAGTAGGAAACCCCTGTCTGTCCAGTTGGGCTCAAGGGAGCTGAGTCCTGAGATGTGGGCAGTGATTGGAGCCAAAATGTCCCTGGTGGTTTGTGTGGCTGAAGAAGAAGGAGTTCTAGGCAGGGGGTGGGGCAACATTCCAGGTTCCAGCTCTGCTCCAGATTCCCTGGGGTCTTGGTCTCGTCATTTTTCCTCTTGGGCCTTGCTTTGCTCATCTGTGAAATGAGGACAATTAGTCATCAGACATCCCAATTCTCACTCAGGCAGTCATTCAGGCAACACTGACTGATCCTCTCCTCTGTGCGGAGTCAGGTGCTGGAACAGACGGAGAATAATTACACTGCATCCAAATCGTCAATGAGGTGACATGAGGTGACAAATGCCGGGATCCCTGATGCGGACCGTAGGGAGGTGACCTGGTCTCCCCAGCAGGAATGGTGTGCGGAGAGAGTGAAGGCTTAAGAGATCCTGGGCCTGGAATCTGGAAACCCAGGTAGGTCAGGGTCAGTCTGATTTGATGTCAAGCAGTTCTAAACCTCCTTACACAGAGTGTGGGGGAGGCAGAAATGATCTTGGGGGGTGGTGAGAGTGAACTTGATACTACTCCAGTCTGCTCCCCACACACCAATCTTGGAGTTCTTACTCAGCCGTACGAACAATGTTGGTTCTCTCAGCTTTCCGTGAAATGTGAAGAGCCTTGTCTCATGTTACTGATCTGAAACACAGTGGGCTGGTGACGCACCTGGGCTTCCAGATGGGGCCACCCGCTCCCAATTCCAGGCCCACCTGGGTGCCACGCCAGCTGCTGAACAGAACCTTCCTGGGCGGCGGTATGTGGCGTTCAACCACAGAGACCCTTTAGGGAAGAAGACGGTTCTTCTCGAAATCTGCTTTCAAACCCTCCGTCTACACCAAGGAGAAATTCTCCGCTCGGTGCCGGGGTGTCTTTAACTCCTTTCTAGCCCTGCCTGACCACCCTTTGCACGAAAGAGAGAGAGAAGGCAGGCGTCCAGCTCGGAGCCTTAGGCAAACAGTAGTATCAGCGGTCCTGAGATGGAGTGATATCCATTTTTCCCCTTGTGTTTATTTTTATTTCCCTTTCAGGGCTGGGTGTGCTGCTTTTCCAGTTTTCTGTAATGATGATGTAAGTTTCCTTGCAAAATAAATGTATTTAAGTAACTTGACTTGAAGAACACGTAACATCTAGACACTTCCTTCAGGTGCCACGTGCATAAAGCCGGCTCAGGAAGATGGGAACTGCTGTCCTGGATGGCAGGTCTGTGAGCAGGGGAGGGACCACCTGTCTCCCCGGAGGTGCTGGGTACCAGGAGTCAGGCCCAGGCCTATCGTGAGTCCGTAAGGCCCCAGGCCCCGAACTTCCATGGTGATAGAGAAATATAGAGAGACAATAAGGCAGTGAACCGTGGTGGAGGGTTTATGAGGCGGCCATGCTCGAATGGTTGAAAGTTAGGGAAAATGTATTTATTACAACACTTTTCATGGGTAAGTTATCATTTTGTCAAACTTTATTAGAGGGACTAATTAATGGGTTGTAAAAAGTACTAGTGCGTGGCCAGAGAAAGAGCTGGTCCTGGGCACATTGGCAGCCCCAGGATTTATGACCCCTTGGTTCCCCATTTATTAATGCAGAGAAGGCACATGGAGTGGGTTATATATGGGTTGGTGCAAAGCCGCCTCCCCTCCCCGGAGGCTGGTGGGCTTGGGAGGGGGTGCAGGCAGGCGTTCTCCAGCCACTGCCTTCTGGGGAACGTGGAGAGGGGCAGGGGCTTGGGCTAGGAGGGGGACACCTTGCTGTGTGATCTTGGATGACACTTTTGTCTCTCAGCCTCAGTTTCCTCATCTGTGCACCTCAGGGAGGATATGAGGAGCCAAGAAGGTCGTGTGTAAGGACATGTCTTGTAGACTGTAAAGGTCTCTGCCACATGAGACCAGCTGCTGCAGGATGATGCCGCATGGTGGAAGGTCAGGCAGACAGCGAGACTGACCCTGCTGGAGCCCACTCTCTGGCAGGGGCTGGGCAAATCCTCTCGCGCTCCATTCCCCTAATCCACGCTCTTCCCCCAGCCTTTTGCATGGAGGCTCCTTCTCATCTCTAAGCTCTCAGCTCGGGCCTCGTCCTCCAGGAGGCCCCCCACCCCCATTTCACCGCCGCCCCCTGTGCTGTTCTCTCTACATGATACTCAGTTTATTTCTCCCAGGCTCCATGCAGCCTTTGTTTCCCTGGGTATTGTCTGTCTCCTCCAGGTGATAACGGGGCAGAGACTGGGTGTGTGCGTGCCTTGCTCTGTCCCTGAGGACAGAAGGGATGCGATAGGGGCTCATACATTTGCTGAAATGATGAGGCAGGACCTGTGAGCGTCAGGGTTGGGAGGTGAGACCACAAAGGGCGCATGTAAGGAAGTGACAGAACGTACCCCGTGGGCAGCGACCACAGTAGGCACTCCGTACATGCAGGTCACTGGATGGGAGGGTGGATTTGCGCCTTGTCCTGATCTCCTGAGGCTGTGGTGGGGCCAACAGGGCCTCAACTTCTGGGCCGTTTCCCCTCTGTCCAGGCCCTGAGGTATGCGAGCGGCTCAGCGGGGCTCCCTAGAGGAGGATCCCTTGGATCCTCGATGGAGATGATACTCAGGGGCCTTGAGTGAGAACACACATCCTTATACGCTGTTTCTCAAAGTCCTCCTCGTTGCAAATGGTCTGAACTCGGTGGGGGGGAGGGTGTCCTCAAGCTAAAAACACCAACAACAGAAACTGACCTAGGTTAGGAAGCCAGGAAGGTCATGGTATCTTACAACCATGGGTTCAAATCCTGACTCCCCCATTTACTGGCTGTGGAAGCTTGGCTACTCAGCCCCGGGTTACCCATCTGTAGAGTGAGGATGCTGAACGTGCGGGGATTTGGGATGATATCTGGAAGCTCCTGGCACCAGGAGGCCCTTGGAAACTGGGTTGCCTTGCCCTAGTCTGTCTCAGTCTTGGTTGGGCCAAGGGCAGGGAGCGGGAGCCTCAGCTACTCCCAGGCTCAGCTTTCACCTGCGTGGAGCCTCGTGACTTCTGAGGACAGCTGGCCCCTGGTGGGCGACAAGCTCCCCTTTCTGTGTCTTGATGGGTGTGGTATGAGGTCCCTGAATGTTAATCTGGCAGGGACCACTCCGCAGGGTCAGGGGAATGACAGGAAGGGATTGACAGGAGAGGAAGGTGGGTTTGAGGAATAAA
Organism: Rhinolophus hipposideros; assembly: GCF_964194185.1. Classification (NCBI taxonomy): domain Eukaryota; kingdom Metazoa; phylum Chordata; class Mammalia; order Chiroptera; family Rhinolophidae; genus Rhinolophus; species Rhinolophus hipposideros. The sequence goes on along the minus strand of NC_138070.1, from coordinate 17,084,602 downwards.
TGACCATGGTCTGTACTTCTACTTGTTGCCTTGTTTTGCCCGCAGGGGACTGAGGCCCACAGGTAACATTCTCAGCCCCCTTCAGATGGGGGTTGTCAATTCTTTGGCCTTCCAGGCTGCTAGGAGCAGTGGCCAGTCACTTCTCCTGCCCTGGGCATCCGTGTGGAGTTTCATGTGCTTCGATCATTTCCTCCTCCTCACAATGCTGGGCGGTTGGCATGGTGGTCCCATTCTCCAGTTCAGGAAACTGAGGCTCAGGAGTTTAAGGCATGTGGTACCAACAGACTGCCGGTACTGGGTGTGGGCAGACTGTGAGGGTATAAGATAAGACACAATCCCCACCCTGGAGGATCTCTCTGTCCAGTGGGGATGAACCCAGAATGACAGACTGGGATCAGAGACAAACAGAAAACAGAGGCACTTCCTGGAGAAGTGGACATTTTAGCTGGGTATTAGCTGAGCATGAGTTTTCCAGGGACAGAAAGAGGGGAATGGTGTTCCAGGCAGAGGGACCAGCATGAGCAAAGGTGAAGAGGATGAAGAGGAACTGGTGACCGGTTTGATGAGGCTGGGATGAGGAGGGAAAGTTGGGATATGGCAGGAGACGAGGGAGGATCAGCAAGCAGAAAGCCCTGAAAAGCCCTGAAGGGCAGGCCAAGGAGTGTGGCTGAGAGGAGAAATCTGACGGAGGAGTCAACAGCCTTTTGGCTCTTTCTTCCTGACTCCTTTCTCTCCTTCGAGAGACATCTAGGACTCTTCCCAGCACTTCGCTTTGGACTTTCAAGATTAGATTCCAGCTGTGGCCAGCTGCTGGAATTGGCACCCACCGTGGGACAGGGGTGTGGGGTGAGCCTTCAGGCCTCTCAGGCTTACAGCTAAGAAGGGGAAACTGTACATGTCAGCAAGCATTGGGCACCTACTGTGTGCCAGGCATTGGGGAATGGAGAAGAATGGATATGGTTTCTGCTCCAGGATGGGGGCCAAGACACCGATTCTGTAAGTGTCAGAAGAGCTGGACATTGGGGCACAGGTGGGTTGTCCAAGAAAATGAAAATAAGGAAGACCTGGAGAGGTCCTGCTCAAGGTGAGTCTGTAAAGAAATACCATTGTTTCCCAGAGGCACAAAAGGAATTCCAGGTGGAGGGGGGCATGGAGGTGAGAAACCACTTGCTGCCTCTGTAAGACTTCCCCAAGAGTGCACGGTGAACCAGTAGCAGAATCAGCCTCTTTCTGAGGGCCCTCATCAGAAGTTGGGGTGATCCTGCCTGGTTGCCTTTGAGGTCATGAAACCTGATCTGTACATTCAGGTGCTGCTTGCAAGGGGCACATGAAATCTATTTAGGAGAACAAACACTCTGGATATATTTTGGCACCTCCATTATTTGCAAACAAACCGAGGCTGCTAATTGTAGCAGGAACTTGGGCTCCATTAAAACAGCCCCCAAGGACTAGTTAGAAAGCTGTTGGCAGTGCGAGTGCCTTGTACCTTCAGGAAGATGCTCTTTCTCTAAAAAGCTGATTTATCCAGTCAGCCGTTCAACAAACATTTATCCAGCGTGCCCAGCACACCAAACCCTGTGCCAGGCTCCAGAGACACGTGGTAAATGGGATGTACACAGCCCTGCCTCCCTGGGGCTGACACGGAGTTACAGTTGTGATAGGGGCCGAGAGGGCAGAGGAGAGGGTGGTGAGAGAGAAAATAGGGCAGGAGGGGACTCGGTTTGGTTTGAGCAAGTGATTTGTTTGACAGATGATTCTGGAAAGCACCTGAAGAGGGATGAGATGGTGGGACAGGGAGGGGAAGGCAGCTCATACAGAGTAAATGAATTGTTTATGATGGTGGGCAACTGGAATTCCAGCCTGGGGGGGGGGACCTCGGGAGACCATGTTGAATACACCTCTCAGGAGTGTGCCCCCTTGCTTCTACTGTAAATGACCACGAACGAGTGGCTTGAAACAGCACACATTTGTTCCCTGACAATTCTGGGCGTTGGAAGTTCTAAGATTAAGGCATTGGCAGTGTTAAAAAGCAAAATTCAACTTAGCAAATTTTTAAAGATCTTAATGGCTTTATTCAGCAATTATGAATCGGACAGCATCTAATTGAGCAGATAGAAAGGAGCTCTGAAGAGCTGGACAAGGCAAGAGATTTCATAGGCAGAAGGGAGCAGGAACAAGGAAGTTATACAAGGCAAAAGGGGATCAGTGATTGCAAGGATAGTTTCTTTTGGGGGATGACAGGGGTTTATCAAGCAGATGGCCTAACTAGTGCTGATCAGGTAATTCCTGATCGACTGGTTTAAGATTCCCTTTTGGAGCCAAAACTATAATTACGTCTTGGTTTGGTGACATAGGACTTAGCATAAGTGACTCCATTTGGGTCTTGTTGTCTTGTTTCTAACAGCAGAAATGATTCTTTCTGGAGGCTCCAGGGGAAGAATCCATTTCCTTGCCTTTTCTAGTTTTCGGAAGCCACCTGTATTCTTTGGCTTGTGGCCCCATCCTCCATCTGTCACCACATTGCCTCTTTTGACTCTGATCGTCCCACCTCTCTCTTGGAAGGATCTATGTGATGACATTGGACTCACCCAGGTAATCCAGGATAATCTTCTCATCTCAAGTCCTTAATCGCATCTGCAAAGCGTCTATTGCCAGGTAAGGTCACATATTTATAGGTAAGATCACTCATCACAGGTTCTGGGATTAGGATGTGGGTATCTTTGGGGGCCATTATTCTACCTACCACAGGTACCCACAGTACCTGCTGTAGGCAAACGTAGGGAGACCCCCTTCCCCACACCCCCTCAGTGGCAACGGCATTTAGGTTGAATCTGGAGATTGAAAAGAAGTTTCCCTGTGTAGGGAAAAGTGACCAGGCCGTGGATGTGTCTCTCTGCATGTGGTCTGAGCTGATGTGTTCACAGGTCTGACAAGAGGCCAGTATGAATGGAGCCAAGCGAGCAGAGGTGGGAGGTAGAGTCAGGAGGGACACAGTGGGTGATGACGTGGGACTGGCCAGCAGGGACCAGGTCACCGGAAACTTGTAATTTATTCTGAGAGAGAGTGACACTGTTGGAACATTTCAAACAGGGGACTAATCTTCTTTGCATTTCGGGAAGATGACTCCGGCTGCCGGCCAGAGGATGGGCTGGTGGGGTCAGCAGAAGAGCCAGGAGAACTGTGTTCTGAGCAAGCCCTGAGAGGTGTTCTGGACAGAGGGAGGGGCTGGGGATAGAGAATGATGGCTGGGTGTCAGGAATATTTAAGAGGTAGAAACAAGGACATTGGTGATGGGTTGATGCCAGCAGAGGAATAAAGTAGGGCCTCCCTTTGCTGGAGGCAATTTGGGGGCATGGACCTAAGCTATGGATTTAGATAAAGTGGCTGGTCACTGCCTATGAAAACATCCTTGACAAATGGGAACGATTCCAACTCTTTTCTCAGAAGCATCACTTGGCCCAGTGGCCACAGCCATAGCTTGCGTGGGTGGAAGCCGGGAGCAGTCTAAAAGGTGGGGACTTGGGCTGTAAAAACTAGATTTTCTCTCTCCCATTTTCCCCATCTCCCTCCTGCCTCCTTCCTTTCTTTGTTTTCAATTCAAGTATCTATTTTAAAATGGAAAGAAGAAAGGAGTATAAAGTCATTACTCTAAGAAGCTCGCCCTGCCTTAGAAGCGTATTAAGGAAAAAACCATAGTCTTGCGCCATTCCATCCCTCCAATACTATTCTTCAAAGGTTGCAATCATTGCTATCAGTTCCTCCTGTGTCTTTCCAGGCATTTTTTGTGGTGGTTTGCTTTCTCAGACGTTTTATAATTTGGGATTGCACGCTCATCTTTGGTATGGCCATATCTGTGGGAATCCTGGGTGCTGTGATTGAAAGTGTGTCTTGTAGCTTCCAGGGAGGTTTAGCATTTGCTTCTGCCTGGGTTGCCATGATATCATCATCCCTGGTCTTAACGTGGAGGCTCCTTTTCGTGCAGGTCGTACAAATCTAAACTCCAAATTGGTGTGATTGTAGATCCTACAGCTACAAATTCTTAAGGGAAAATTTTTTCTTCACTCTGAGTCTATGTCAAGACAGACGAAATTCCTTGTGGCTGCCCTCTGCCTACACATTATGCATTTAATTTTTCCCTCCTTCATTCTTCCTTTGAGATATTACCCTTCGGGGATCCTAGTTTTAGGTTGGAGTCTCCAGTCAATACTCCACCTTTGGAAGGTTCAAGGCTTTGCCTCCTGCCCCCATATGGCTGTTAACACTGGATCCCCTTAATTCCTGGTAATGTTCTGAAAACCTGTACCTCCCACTCTTCCCCATTGCGAAGAAATGGAAATCTCTTGTCAGTCATTATGCTTGTTTGTCTGGGGAAGGCAGTGTAGCTTAATAGTTAGCAGTGGCTTTCAGACTTCCTTGGTTTGAAGGCTCACCTTGCCACTCACTAAAGATATGACCCTGGGGCACTCATTACTGAACTTCTCTGAGCCTTATTTCTTCATCTATAAATTGAAGATGATAACAGTTCTTACATCATAGGATTCTTACAAGGGTTGAGTGAAACAATGAAATGTGATTGCCTAAAATAAAGTATATTAAGCCCTTGATAAAAACTGGCCATGATAATAAATGTCCTTTTATTTTTACACAAATGGGAACAATATAGGACATATTGTTCTATATCTTGCTTTTTCTGTATATTGTTCCGTATCCGCCCAAAGGGTTCCAGGTCATTTTTTGTAATGGCTGCATAGTACTCTCTTTCATGGATACACCACAATTTACTTAACCCATGCCCTGTCAGTGGGCATTTCAGATGTTTCCAATCCTTTTGCAATCATCAGTAATATTATGACCAGCATCTTTGTATATCCATCTTCTCCATTCACTCATTCCAGTTTATCTCTGGATGAAGTTCACAAAATGGGATATCTGGGGGGTAGGGGTGGGGAAGCAAAGCTTCTTTCAAAGCTCCCTCCATCTTCATTTCTTTACCTGCTTCCTTGACTAAGACCCAGGGAATGTGACAGCTGAAGGGAAATCCACAAGGAAGGACCCAAAAGTTGCATGGATGAACACTTCCCCTTCTCTCCTGTCTTATTTTTTTCTACAGTGAAAGATATATTGATTAGACAGTAATTAAGAGTGCTTTGGACAGCATGAGGCCCTAACAGCCTCCCAGGTGTTTAATAAGTGCCAAGGCTGCCAAGAAAAAATTTATTTAGCATCATAACAGGCCAAGTTTGCCAAGTTTGCCTTCAGCCACGGCACTGTAACACTAAACAGATACAGGGTCAGGATTTTAATGCTTGCTGGAGAGGCCAATCCAGAGTGGGTAGGGCCAGACAGCTCTGGGTACTAAGCCAGTCACTGCCACAATTCTGTGACGATGGCCAAGTTATGGACCTCTGTGAATCTCAGTGTCTTCACCTGTAAATCAGGGCTTGTGATAGCTACTTCATTGGGTTTGGGGGTTCATGGAACGCAGCAGTGAAGAATGGGAATGCTGGGTTCTAATCTAGCCACTTCCACTTATTAGCTGGTAATTCTGGGCAGGCTTCTGAATGCTTTTGAGTCTCATTTTCTTCATCTATAATATGGGAATAAAAATAACTCTATGAGCCCATATTATGGAATTGTGGTTAATAAGATAGGAAGAAAATATGTGCCAAGGATTTAGCCCAGTGCTTGGTACAAATTAAATGCTCAAAAAATTAGTAGCTTGTATGATTGCTTTTAGAAGTTGGCTGAATGTTAAAGGAGATAATGTATGTATATACACCTGGAAAAATAGGTACCATATTTTCTCGTGTATAATGCGCACCCACATTTTTGGCCCAAACTTTCAGGGAAAAGATCTTTTGTTTTAAATTTTTAGTATTACCCATGTATAATGTGCATCCTTACTTTTCCCTCACAAATTTGGCAAAATACAGTATACGATGTATATGTAATAGTTCAGACAATGACGGTTGTGATTACAGATAAAATTGATGGTTCTGTGGTTTAGCACAATAAAAGTTGATTTCTCACGAGTGTCACCGCTCACTGCTGGCAATCCCAGTGGGGTGGCCCTCCTCCAGGAAGTGATTCAGGCACCCAAGCTCCTTCTACTTTGTGGCTCTTCCACATATGGCTTGGAGTCCACCCCATTCAGCTGGCAGACTTGGAAAGAAAGGATGGGGAGACATACCACTTGTTAACCACAGCAGCCCTAAAGTGGTCCGTCACTCCCTCTATAGTCTATTGGCCAAAGCTAGTCATATGACTTCCACCTAGATGCAAGGGGTACTGGGAAATGCAGTCCCTGCCTGATCAGCCATTTACCAGCAACAACTCTGTTATAAGGAAAGAGAGCAAGAATCCTTGGAGGTCACCTTGACTTAGCCTAGCACCCTCATTTCCAAAGGGTGACGCAGAAATGGCGTGAGAGTGGGAGAGTCTTGCCAAAAGTTATCTAGTGGGTTGGTGCTGGGGGTTTGTAGGGGTGCGTCTCCCTTTCTTGTACCAGGGTGACAGAGGTGCTGGAACCATCATCCCCCAGTCGATAGTAATGAGAGCAATGATTCCTGTTGGAGCCTAGACACAGATCGCCCTTGTGATCACATTTAACCCTCCAAACAGCCCCAACAGAGCGTTTTTATTATTACCACCATCTATGTCACAGTTGAGGAAACAGGCATGGCTACGATGAGCATACTTTGCCCAAGTTATCACAGCATAGCAAGGGCCAACCCAGGACACGAACTCAGATCTTGAGGTGAATACAGTCATCTTGGGAGGCCAGGATCAAGGCAGAGGGTCCCCCATTTAGGGTTGGGGAAAGGGACCCTCCCCCTCCCCCAGCAGATTTCAGACACCAAGGCCTGCTGGACCAGACCTGGCTCCTATGACACTCAATTAAACAAACCAGTGGAAGAACGAAGAAGAACGGTTGTTCTTTCTGGAACCTCTAGTTTGTTCTTTGAGCTGGTTAAACATGTCCCTGCAACCCCGTTGACCCTCCTCATCGGCTCTGTAAGTCCTGGGGTGGCTGCCGTGGACATTTTTGTATACCCTGCCCTTGACACTGAGCCGGACACACTAAGAGACTCAGCGGATATCTGTGGAATAAAAGAAAGGAAAACCTTCAAGGAAAATTTATCTAAATGACAACTGTTTTCACGTTTGTGTGTGTCGTTGTGGACTGTGAAGGTGAAACAGAGCCTCGGCTAGGTAATGGACACTTCTCTGAAGCCTCACGGGGCCCTGGGAGGCAAGTCCCATTGATATCTACATGTAGCAGACTGGGAAACTGAGGCACTCCTCTGCGGCTCTTCATTGGTCAGGCCAGCCTGACTCCTTGACCCTTGCCCCATCTGCTGCCTTGCGCTGCCTCTTGTTAGCCAGGTCCTGCAGAGCTCGAGTGGACGGGGTGAGCCAGCCTGCGGGCACAGACCATGTGACCACGAGCAGGACCTTGCTTTTGTGGTGACCCAAGCTTCCTTGGCCCTGTCCAGAGTCACAAGGGGCTGAAAAGTGACCTCTGGGCATCTATAATTAGGCCTTGTCTGGCGTCAGGGGTGCCGGATTTTCTGTCTTGGCTAATGTTGGCTGAGCCCTCACTACGTGACAGGGACCATGCTAAGCCCTTTCAACCCTGGCTCTGAACCTCGCTGTAAGCCCCTGGCAGATGCACCAGCCTCTCTGTTTTCCAATGAGGAAACTGAGGCCCAGGAAGGGCCTGACCTGAGGTGGTTCAGCTGAAAGGGGATTGAAGCAGGATTTAAACCCAGACCCTGCAGCTGCAGACTCCAAATGGTAATCCACAGGCTCTGTCAATGAAAGTAGCTCCATGATTCCAGATCAAAGCAGCGTTTCCACTGAGTAGGCAGGAAAGAGGTGTGCGGAGGGCTCTTGGACTCTGCCTGGTCTCACAGGCCTTCCCCTCTGCCTGGAATGCCCCTCGCCCAGATCTGCACGTGACTGACTCCTTCCTCTCCATTGGGTTTCTGTGTAATTGTCACCTCCTCCAGGAAGTCTCCCCATCCACATCCACTCCTGATCTGCCCCGTTATTTTCTCCTTTGAAGTCATCTTCAGGTGAGGTGTTCTTTACTTGTTTATTGCTTGGTTGCCTAACTAGATGTAAACTCCAGGAGGGCAGATTATGTTTCTCCTCTTCCCTGTGGGATCCAGATGGACACATAGTAGATATCCTACAAACAGTTGTCAAGTGAGCGACTGATGGAAGGTGAGGGATTCTCAGGGTCAAGAGGCCACCAGGATGGATGGGCAGATGAATGTCTGCAGAGACAGGGCTACCTGTGTGCCCAGAGTGGATCTCCTCTAACTGTGGAGGGCATAGGAAACAGGATCCAGCCTCCAGGAGAGGGAATCTTGCTGTGTGCAACGGAATGCTGAGGGCAGCCAGGTCCAGGCCTGGGACAGAGTGGCCTCTCTTTGCCCCAGTGCTTAGGAACATCAAACACTAGTAGTTCCTGGAGCAGAGCCAGTTCCTGGACTGAGGCCTGAGTGTCCTGATGAGTCACTGGTCTTTGTTGGGACTGGCTTCAGGGACCTAGAGGTTGGGCAGCTGGAAGGTGAGAAATGGGTGGCACCTGGAGGTAAGGAAAGAGGGGAATTTGTTGAAACTTAACCAGGCTGCCCTCCTTTCCAAGGCCTGGCATCTCCATCAGTAAAGACTGTTGAAGAAATGAATAAAGGGGGTGGTCCTAGACAGCCCCCCAAAGTCCTTTCTCTTAAACAAACTGCTTAGCATGGTGCAAAGTGCTGTTCAAGCATGAATGCATTTTATTCTCATCACACCCTAAGAGTAGGTCCTCTCATTAATTTCACTTTACAGAGAAGGAAACTGAGGCACAGAGAAGGGAAGTGACTTCTCCAAAGTCACACAGCTGGAGTGGGATTCGATCCCTGCCTTCTGGCTCCAGAGCCTGCACTTTTAGCCCTCTACTCTGCTGCTTGTTTGGGGATAAAATACTCTGAATCCAAGAAGAAAAGGCAAGAGTTTGTAGACTCTTGAAAAGGAGCTGAAGTTTTCCACAAGTAAATTCTTACTCAGAAAGCTAATGTGCATAATATAGATGATGAGAGCCACCCTGGTCAAAGTGGGAATCAGGGTCCTGGAGAACTCCATGCTTAGCTTCATACCCTCACCTCCCACCTCTTCCTGTACTTCCCTCTCAGGGTTCTGGCTCTAAGCCTTGCCTGTGTCCACTTGTCTCAAGGATTCTCGTATTTGTAAAAGCCAGAAACAGACAGACTTGACTTTGAGGTTGCTATTGCTGTTAAACTTCTTAGTCCCCAGAACCCTCAGGTCTGAGGGGAGGGGAGTGTGGGTGAGAGGCCCACCCAGCACCTTCCCTGCTTGGAGATGTCTGAAGCCCCACGTTGGTGGGGTATGACTGTACTCAGGAATCTTACAGGAGTCTGACATCCCAAGGCATTCTGTATCCCTAAGACAGTCTCACATTCTAAAAAAAAGTTTTTAATTGAGAGATAATTTTTATACATTAAAGTGCACAAATATTTTTTTACACCTAGATAACCACCACCTGAATCATGATATGCAATATTTCCAGCCCTGACAGCTCCTATACACACACCCTTTTCTAGTGTTCTAAATATTTCTAACCTTCTGAAGAAACTTCTAAAATAGGAGTTGGCAAACTGTGACTTGTGGGCCTAATCTGGCCAACTGTCTGCTTTTGTTAATAAAGTTTTATTGAAACATGTTCACACCCATTTGTTTACATCATGTCCATGGCTGCTTTTCTACTATAAGTGCAGAAGTGGAGTTGCTATGACAGAGCCTATAGGGTCCACAAAGTGAAAAATACCTGAGTCTTTACAGAAAAAGTGTGTCTCACCCTGTTCGAAAACAGAACTTTCTTCAATGATGGAATGAATATTCTAGACCTTTATTATCCAAGGTGGTAGCCATGAGCCACATGTGGTTTACTGAGCACTTGAAATTGGGCTTGTTTGACTGAGAAACCAAACTTTACATTTTTTTCTAATGTACATTAATTTACATTTAAATTGCTGGATATGGTTCCGGTGCGAAAGGGTTCTAACCCTGGGACACTAAAGATTCCAGCATCCACACCTCCTGAGAGAGACTAACATTCTAAGAAGGGACACAAATGTATCCCCAGGGTTGTGTCTCCTGGAAGTGGCCCCATGGTCTCAGGCCAGCAGCTTTGGGGTTAATGAAGAAGCTGCTTGGTACTGCTAGAATTTTCTTCAAAGATGTTGTTTGTATTGATAGATTTTTGGATGATGCTATAGTATTGAGAGACAGAGAGAGAGAGAGAGAAAGAGAGAGAGAAAGAAAAAAAAAATCAATGGTCGGCTGATTGTACCAGGAAGGGCAGTCGGTTGGTGAGAAAGCTGCAGCGTGTATTGGAAAATAGATTTTTCTGCCCTCCAGACATTAGCTTGAAATTCTTTGAAATGAGGGACCACAATCTGTGTCAGAAATGAAAGATTAAGGAGGTTAATATGCTGGGCCTCCCCTTCTCCTTTTTAATTTCCACGTCCTGGGTGCCCTTGGCCCCTGAGGAAGACTCACAGGTTCCTGCCACACTCCACCTGGCGTCCCCTTCCCCCATTTCTCTGCGGGCCCCTCAGGAGGCCTGCTCCTGAGGCTGGATGCAAACTGGAGGGAGAGGCTGGTCGGCCTTTGTTCCTGGGGGTGGACTTCGGGCCTTCATATCTGGTGGCCTTCTCCCTGGGGGTGCTTTCCTGGGGGCTGCTGGCCAGGCCCTGACCCCACTCCTGGCTCCTCACAGATGTGCTGGGTCCCTGGGCCGTGGGCAGTCTGGGCGCAAACTCTGGGGAGGCCGTGTGCTGAGGACACTGCTTCCCCCAAGCCCCCCAGTTTCATGAGTTACAGATTTGCGTGCATGATTATGAAATTCAAATGTGTGAAAATTGAGCAATAAGTGCGTATGTTATGAAGAAGCGAGGATTTTATTCCCAGAGCACTAAACTATATTATTAAATCACTGAGTAGACTGTGTTTAGGCAAAGTTGTTGATAATCTCTTTCCAGAATTTTATACGTGTCCACTTAGTAAGCTCTTTCCTTTAATAGTTGAATATACAGCCGGCTGACTTTCTGTCTAATAAGCAGCTGATGGAGGTAAAAGATTTGACTTCTGGCCTGCTCCATGGGGTTCCCTTCTTGGTCTTGAAAATACCAGGTTTAAGAGACCCGCCCTTCTTAGCCCTCGGGTCAGCACATCCGGGGTCCTGCTCTTCAGTCATTCTGTTAACACCTTTACAACATCAAGGGCAACGTAATCTTTACCCAACTGTGCAGAAGACTCGTTAGAGTATCAGCAACTGTAGAGAGAGAGGGGCTTGAGGGACACTGGGTTCCAGCATTTGGGTCCTTTGGGAGGACCCAAGGCCCTGCCAACTGAGGCAGCCACTTGGGATGTGCACAGGGCTACACTTGGCAGAGACTCAGCTAGTGGGGGGCACAGCGAGAAGCAAACTGGGGGCCATGGGATACTTCCTTGGGTGGGTCTGGGCGACTTCATCTTGGGATCCAGACACAGGAAGCATCGAGTCCAGCCTTGCTTTCCACTCCATCCAATAACCTGCAGACACTGAGCCTCTCCTGGGGTTGAGTTCTCCCAATTCAGTGAGTCCCCCATTCCAGGGCGACTGCTACAGCAGCTTTGGGGGGTGCGGTGCGGAGGACCAGACTTGGGTGCTAGAATAGACTGGAGGTCCCACCTTCACACCTGTTCTGGGCACCAACCAGGAAGGAGGATCCATCCAGTGGGGACGGCTCTTGCACCCCAGGGCAGACCGCGGGTGTGTGTGAGATATGTCAGAGAGGGGGAGGCAGAGGGTCTCTTCCTGATCCTTCCCCTCCACAGGCCAGGTCAAGTCCCCGGAGCTCTCTCTAGTGACTCCAGCATCTTCTATGTAGCACATACCCCTCTGGCAGTTTTTCTTCTGTTGGTGCCATTCCTGAGTAATGTTGGTCTCCCTCCTGACTGGACGCTCCCTGCAGGCAAGGCTGATGTCTCTTCTCGCTCTCCATATTGCTTAGTCCTTCTTGTTCGTTGCCATGTTCCCAGAACCCAGCGAAGGGCAGCGATGTGCAATCGTTGTTAGGTGGATGAACTAACGCATGGAATGACTGCATTGTATTTAGTGCTTACTATGTGCCAGGCACTGCTCGCAGCACTTCCCTGGACTAACCCCAGTGGAAAGTAAGAAGCACAGGTAAAAGCATTCAACGAATGCTTCCTGATGCCTGTGGAGCTATACTCCCCTGGAGGTCTCCCCACCCCCGTTCTCCCAAGCTTGCCATATCCCAGGTGGAGCCCAGTATGAGGTCATCTGGAGCAAATGGATTCAATTCTCCCTTGCTCTGTAGGAGTGAGAGTTGCTCCATGCAGGCACTTCTCAGGCAAGTAAGGATCTCCGGGGCTGCTTTGGCCTGAGGTCAGCAGGCTTCAGAAGCTCTGTCTGTCTGTTCCTTAAGATGCACATTTCAGCCTGCAGCCCTCGCCTCCTGTCATTGCAGCAGTGTGGATGAAACAGGACAGGCAGCGATTGGTATCAGATTTCCTGGACCAGCACGACTTGGAATTTTATAAGAGATTTTGAACTGGAAGGTAGGTGAAAGCCTATTTCATTCATTCATATGTTCATTCATTTACTCTTGTGGCAGAGACTGCTGAGCTGTTCACTAAACCCACTACCTGTTCTTCCAAGGCACACAAATAGACCACATTTCCAGCCTTCTTCGTACTTCTATGTGGCCAAGTGGCTGAGTTCTGGCGAATGGAATGTGGGCAGAAGCATCATAAATCGCATTTAGGCCTGGTCCATAACCTCCTGCCCCTCAAATCCTCCACATTCTCTCTTTCCCCATCTACCAGTCGAATGCAGGAGACTCTGAGATCCTAGAGGAGGGATGAGTCACAAAATGGAAGGAGCCTGGGTCCTTGAATGGCTGTCTACTGATTGAGAACGTCATGTGGCCTTCAGAGGAAGAGTACAAAATCATTGTGTTAAAGCACTGAACTGTTATAGCATCTAATGTTATCCTAACACACACAGCTTATTCTGCAAATACTTATTGAGCATCTGCTATGTATTAGGCACTGGGCTAAATGTGGAGATTTAGTAAGTAGCCAGCAAGGTAGACAAGGTCCCTGTCCCTGGGGAGCTTCCATTCGAGTAGGAAAGACAGAGAATAAACAAATAGGATTATTTCAGATAGTGGCAAGGGCAATAAAGAAAGAGAAAGCAGGATAATGGTGGAGAGAGGGATGAAGGTGGGACAGTTCTTTAATTAGGCAATTAGGGAAAGTCTCCTTGAGAAAGGAATGCAGCATCTGTCCTGAGATTTGAAGGCTGGCTGTGCCAGGATTTGCAGGAAGGGCATTTCTGGTAGAGAGTACAGCATGAGCAAAGGCCCTGAGGTAGGAAAAGAAAGGAAGCCAGGGTGGCTGGAGAGAAGTGGGGAGTGCGAGGAGATGGGTTTGGAGAGAGAGGTGAGAGTCAGATCAGCAGAACCACGGGAAGCAAGGAAAGGAATCTGGATGCTTGCCAAAAGTATTTTAAGTATCTTATGAGTCATGAGTTGTGCTAAACATTGAAGATAAAATGATGAGCAAAAAATAGATGCTGTTCAATTCTCTTGGTACACAGATTCTAGATGATTGACTGCCCATCTAATACTTGACTCCTCTCTCAAGTGTCTCTGCCAAGCTTCATTTGTTTGTTTGCCTCCAGTGATGGGGAGCTCACCATCTAACAAGGCAGGCCATTGCCTCTCTGCATGGTTCTGATGGTTCCAAGTCCTTCCTTAAATTGCCTCCTGGGGCTTTCACTTTCACTCAGTGGCTCTGGGGTAAAGAAGGAAGTGACCCCTTTTGACTTATGGAAACATGGCAGCTACTAAATGCCAGGCTTCAGAGATACAGAGGAGAAAACAGGCCCTTGCTGGCAAGAAGCTCATGGTCTTTAAGAGGTGAGATGTGCTCATTTCTCATACAGCATATTATCATATGCTATAATATTAATTTGCAAAGTCAGGTTGCCTAAAGCATGGAGAAGAAAGGAAATAGAGGAACTATTCTCATTTGAATGAATCAAGGAGGGCATCATGGAGGAAGAGGCATGTCGGGTGTCTGCAAAACAGATGAGATGGGGTGGAGTCTCCTCCCTCGAAGGCATACAGATTGGCTCAGGGTGAGTCCCAGCTCTGTGTGGGGTGTGGGAACTGTGCTCTAAGGGTTTGAGGGTGTCAGGATAAAACTTCAATACATTAACCAATGAGCCCTGTCCCCTCGCCCCCATCCACCCTCCATTTCAGGCAGCTACAGGGTCCTCTGTACTTCCTGCCTCAGAGATGGTTATAACAACAAAAGAGGAATAAAAAAGAGTCATTTGTGGGTTTTGGATCCCAAAAGTCTGTTTTAAGTCACTAGAATATGGCTTTTGAGCCTCAGTATTATAGGTCTTGAAGGATCCAGGGCCTAAAATTTAGATCTAGCAGACAATGTAGAAGACTATTCAGTCAAAGGTGGTTATTATCCTCCTGGAAGAAAGGGTGGCAGTTTCTGGGCTGGGGGCAGAAGGAGGGTCTGGACAGTACCCAATGGAGGGAAGTGGGAAATTTGCCTAGTAAGCAGGAGGCGTGGGTCTGTATAAGCAGAGAGGATGCAAAGATTGGTGAGGGTGACAAAAGCAGAGGCTAATATCTTGCAAACACCCTGCTACCTGAGTCTGGGCATTTGTTTCCGCCTCCTGCTACCCTTGGTGCTAATCAGATTTTTCTCATGCCACTCCAGGGCCCACTGGAGAGCTCTTCTGGCCTGCCTGAGAATTGCATCAATCAAGAGGAATGTTGACTTGAGAGAGACAGGCAGCTAGCTTCTTGTTGGCATTGTCGAGACCCTGGATCCAGCCATACCTGAAGTTGCAGGTGCAGGAATTTCTCAGGCGTGTGAGACAACAAATGATTGTTCTTGTTTGCTTGTTTCTTAAGTGACTATGAGTTGGGTTTCTGTCCCTTGCAACCAGGAGTCCTGATAACGGCATCTAGCAGGAGGGAGTGGGAGGAGGGATTACCATGGATGTATTGAATCAAGCAGGACACTATCTCATTCAAGTCTCCCCTCAATTCTGTGAGCTGGAGAACGCTCTCCTTTCATAGACACGGTGCCCGAAACTCAGAGGCCACATGGCACAGCAGTGGCATGGCCAGCCTTGGAACATGGTTGCTCTACCATTCAGATCCTCTCTATGCCCTGATGAGCTGCCCCTGGGCTGCCCTGCTGCTGTTGCTGCAGAGAGAAGATGGGAGAAGGGTGTCTGGGGTGTGCACAGAGCCTCAGAAATAAGCCATGTCGCAGCAGTCAGGCGCTGAGCACATCTGGATTGGGAGCAAAGCAGATGGCCCATCTGACTCCAGCACGTCGTGTAACTTTATGGCGTCTTCGGCAGGTTCTCCTCCCTGCTGCGTTTATAGGGATGTCTTCAGGATTTCCTTTTTGATATATGAGAGAGGCTCGTGGACTGGGGCCCCCTCCATCGGAGGGTAATCTGGTGAGTAAATCACTGTAAACCAGCGACAAGTGTTTGTGCCGGGCCCGTGTCCTGTGCGTGCTTTGGGATAAATCTTCCGAGTAACGTGCTTACATGTGTGTGACCCTGGGGACCGAACAGCATGAAAAGGTCAAGTACGAGGGACAAAGGGGAACTTGTCCTTTGCTCTTGCTCTGGACCAGAAGACAGAGCAGGAAGGCAATGGTAGGAGGGTATATTGGTTTCCCAGGACTGCTGCAACTAAGGACCACAAATTTGGAGGTATAAAACAACAGAAGTTTATTGTCTCATGTTCTGGAGGCCGGAAGTGTGAAATCAAGGTGTCCTCAGGGCTATGCTCCTTCTGGACACTCTAGACGACAATCCTTCTTTGCTTCCTCCAGCTTCTGTTGGTTGCCAGCAATCCTTGGCATTCCTCAGCTTGTAGACAGACACAGCACTCCAATCTCTGCCTCCCTCATTACAGCACAAGGCAGTCTTCCCTGAGTGTGTTTCCATGCCTGTATCAATATCTCCTTCTCCTTTCTCTTATGAAAACATCGATCTCCAAGTAAGGGTCCATTCTACCTGGTATGACCTCATCTTAACTTGATGACGTCTGCAAAGACCCTATTTCCACACAGTTACATTCAGCGGTTCTGGGTGGGCATGAACTTTAGGGGGACATTATTCAACCCAGTACCAGAGAGTGAAGGTTGTTCTTGCATGAAGGAGGGGCTGGACTGGACGTAGGAGGGGCTTCAGAATATGCACATGTCCCTTTGGCGGATTTCCTTTGGAGAAAAATCTCATAGCAGCTTCTGTTCATCTTGACGAGGACTTAGGCCCTAGGGGCCTATGCAGGCTGAATAAAAGCTTTCTCTATAACCCAGCAACTCCACTCCTAGAAACATCCCCACTAGAAATGAGTCCTGTAGTCATTGGAAGAAATGCACTAGAATGTTCACAGCAGGATTAGTCATCTTGGCTGAAAACTGGAAACTACCAAAAGCCTGTCTTGGTGGATTGGAAAAACAGCCACAATTCTTTGTGGCCTGTCCCATTAGGAGACAGAGAATTTCTTCTCCCCTTGAATCTGGGCTGGTCTTGTGATTTTTCTCTGAGTAGTAGAATGTGGCAGCAGGGATGTATGCTGGTTGCAAGCTCAGGTTCAAGAAGCCTTGCACGCTTCTCCTTGTTTCTTGGAACTCTGCGGTCACCATGTGACACACCCAGGCTGGCCAACTAGAGGATGAGACATGGGTGGAACAGCGAAGAGCTTTCCTAGCTGAGGTCATCGTAGACCCAGCAGCTGTAGCCACAGATGTAGGCACATGAGCGAGCCCTGCTGAGATCGGCTCAGAGCAGCCCAGAAGAACCACCCAGCAAATCCCAGTCCAAATATACCCACAGAAGTACGTGCTAAATGAATGGCTGTTGTTTTTAGGCACTAAGCTTTGGGGAGCTTTGTTCCCCAGCAACAGCTAACTGATACATCACCAAGAGTAAAATGGATACATTGTAGTAGAGCCACAAAATGGAATAAGGGCACAACAAGGAGAATGAATGAACTACTGCAACAGACAACATGGGTGAATCGAATACTATCCTGAGTGAAAGAAGCTCCATCCTGCAGAGGGCATAGTATATGATTCCATTTATGCAAATAGTACAGAAATAGGTGAAAGTAATCTATGGTAAGGTAAGTCAGGATAGTGGTGACCCTTGGGGTATAGTGACTAGGTATGGACACAGAGGTACTTCTGGGGGCTGGTTAAATGGGTATGTCCACTTGGTGTGCCTTCACTGAGCTGTACACTTATGATGTGTGGATTTTTTATGCATGTAGATTATACCTTGGAAAAGATTGAAAAATACCAGATCTTTTGTTTTCCTTTTCCCCCTAATTGCTGGAAAGCCAATGGGATTGCATCTTATGTGGAGGACAGGTGTGTAAGGGAAAATCATATACTATAGTCAAAACACCCTTGAAAATTCATTGGGAAGCCATCACGTTGGAGCCAACTGCCATCTCTCAATAAATCCAGCGCAGCCAGTTTTTACTCCCGCATTGGGACAGATCACTGTGTCTCCTGTCAGACTCCAGGAGAAGTAGAGGCTTGTGTTTAGGGGTCACACATTGTGATTCTCACAGGGACCCTGAGCAGCCAGGTGCTCACACCCAGGGACATGTGAGACCAGAGGAGAGGTCTTGGTTCAGGGCAGGCACCCTTCAAAACCAGGGGTGTAGGGAATCCTACAATCTCTCCCTTGGGGTGAGGGTGGGCAAATGTGTTTAGTCAAGTTGACCTTAACCACATTTAACTAAGTGAAGTCAAGTTCATATACAATGCGAGACCAGCGTATTTAAAAACTTAACTCTTGTTTAACCAACTTCACTTATCACCGCAACACCCCCTGTGCCATCTGGGACATCAGAGTTGTATTAGGAGATCTGAATGGTGGTCCTCATGTGATCCCAGGCATGTCACCTCATCTCTCTGGGACTCAGGGTTCTCATCTGTAAATGGGGGGTGGTCCAGACTTGAGCAAAAAGAGCACCCTCTGCCTCTTTGGGAGTCTGGGGTTCTAAGCCGCCCTTTGGGAGATAACATACCCTATGACCCAAGTCCTAAGGGCTCCCAGAGGTCTTCTGGGTGACTCTGGGCCAATACATTCTTCCCTGTTTTTCTTTTTGCAGGTGCTGGACAGAGGCAGGGGCCAGGGCTGCAAAAGTGGGCTGTGATGGCTGGGTCCAGGTAGGACGAATTGCTTGGAATAAAGAGAGCAGCCACAGTTTGTAAGAGGGAAGCCCGAGGTGCAGGCAATATGCTTGAGGCTTCTGAGTGACAGCCCCAGGCATGGGGAGTTTCTCCAGCAGCTCTTATATTCCTTTCTGAACCTGTAAGGCAGCCCAGCCCTGGCTGGAGAGTGGGTCGTTCCAGCTAGGGCAGGTGGACCAAGGGCAGCCAGACACACAGAGAGGAAGAATGGAAGGGAGAGAGAAAATGGGGACAGATAGACAAAGGGGCAAGAGAGAAAGCAGAGAAAGAGCACCATACAGAGAAACTTTTATCCATTCAATACATATTTATTGAGCACCAACTCAGACGCCAGATGCTGTGCTTGAGGCAGAGAGAGAGGTGGAGAGAAAGAGAGAGAAAGAGACAGAGACAGATGACAAAAGACCCAGAAGAGATGGAAAGACAGAAATTGTGATAAAGAGCAAAATGGAGACATATTTCATTCATTCATTTCACAATATTTATTGAGCACCTACTTTGTATTAGAGGCAGATTCCTGGTGGGGACTGAGAATGAGAGAGAGAGACAGAGAGACAGAGAGCCTGGTGGATTGAGTTTGTAGCTGTGCAGTGCCTTATGGTTACAGCAGAATATTACAGAAACACACACAGAGCCAGGTCTTCTGACTGCAAATTGCCAAGCTCCTCACTCCTCACGTTCCACTCTCAGGAACTTACCTGAGGCGAAGGTGGGCTGTGCACAGGCGTCTCCAAGCCTGGCTGCACACCAGAAGTGTTTAGGAGACTCTCAAAGATGTTATAGACTCCTGGGTCCCAACGCTGGCAATTTGGCTGCGGGGCTGTGCACTGGGGCCTGGGAATCTGTATTGGAGCCCCTCCAGGGAGTCAGGGGGTATGGGAATCCAGGTGGTGGACACGTGTCCCCAAGGGGCCTCCCCTGAGGCTCTCACTGCTGTCACAGCCACACACGTCCTTTTGCAAACACACACGGCCCATGATTGATTCTCTGCTGTTCCCCTCACAGCCCAGCGGGTCTGATTGAATGGCTGACGTACTGCCCAAACACCCTGCTGGAACCACTTCTCTGCCCTCTGCCCCGGAAGTCGTTTGTTTGTTTTTAGACACAGCCTTTATGTCCAGCTGAAAGGCCACCGGCCTCCCTGGAGCCGCCCCTCCAAGCTGGAGCCAGGCTGAAAGTTGCCCTGGGACTGGGGCTGCTGCTGTGGGGAACCTTGATTCCAAGGCCAGGCTGGCCAGGCGTGGTGGCCCAGGTGGAGGTGCTCACACTGGAAGGTGGCAGTGTGGTCACTGTGGGCACCCCGTGCTTCCCATCTCGAGGCAGCCCTAGCGTTATCTGGGTGTTTGTCCTGTGTGAAGATGCTTTCCTCTACCTTTAAACTGTGAGTGGCTCCTGGGCAGCCATCTCTCCCTCCTGGACTCCTCCCTCCCTTCCTTTAACCACTATTTATTAAGCACCGACCGTGAGCCAGGGCTTGTAGTTTCAGCGCGTTTGTCTCTCTGTCTATATGAATGAATCTGGGCAACCTTTTGTTGTTAAAAGACCAGGCTTTGCAATGCAGCAGAATGGAGCTTGAATCGAGCCCCATCCCTCACCCCGCCCCCCCCACCCTGTACCTCAGCTTCCTTGTCTACTAAATGGGGGTGATAAAGTCAGCCTCGAAGGGTGGCTGGAAGGGTTCCCAACATCCTGGATGAGACAGAAATGCCTGGCACTGGCCTGGCATACAGTAGGTGCTCAAAACCTCTTCCTTTCTCTCTCCACCCCTTCCATCCCCATCTTTCTTGGTCTCTGTCACCTGGCCTTTCTTCCCACCTGGACATGTGTTGTAGAGAAGGGAGCAACAGGCCAGGAGTCTAGAATCCCCAGTCCTGAGTCTCACTTTGCTGTTTGCTGCTGTGTGACCTTGGGCAAATATCTGCTCCTCTCTGGTCTGGCCAGATCACCTCAAAGGCTCTTCTCATGCTTTGTGTCCAGGTTGTGAGTTCCTGGGGACACTGGCCTCAGTTTTCCCTTCTGTGTGCTTCCTATCGTGCCTGGTACACAGTAGGTGCTCCAAGAAGGAACTGAAATGGAAATGAGATGAGTGGGTGATTAGCAATGTCTGGAAACAAAATTGTGCAGATCGCTTGTTGTCAGAACATGGCTCATTGTCCTGGAAGAGCTGGGCCAAGGGTGAGGAGAGAGAGGGGGTGTTGCATTTCTTATTTTCGTGGGAACCCTGCAGCCTCAGCTTCTGCCACTGGTGAGGCAGAAATGGGTACGGGGTGGGATTAAGGGGCCAGCTCTGGCTTCAGAGACCCCCCGACCCTCTGGTAGTCTGGAGAGAGAGCTGGCCCTGCCCTTCCCTCCCCTTCCAGGGGCTTCATCTTAACACTTTACTTTCTTCCTTCCTTTCTGAGTCTAGCAGGCCAGGAATCAAGGCCCCACATACTCACGTGCTACTCCATCATCCATCCATCCATCCATCCATCCATCCATCCATCCATCCATCCATCCATCCAATATCCATCTATTCATCCATACACACACACCCTCCTATCCCACAAGAGCTGGCCAAGCCAGGCCAGGCCTGTGCCAGGCTCTGGGGTCACAGCAGGGAACAAAACCACTATGGTTTTGCCCTTTAAGGTCTCTGAGCCTGTTTGGGGTGACAGCCGTTCAGCAGGTGGTGATAATTCAGGAAGTTGGGAGCACTACACACAGAAGGTCCCTAAATCAGCCCAGGGTGGTGGCTGTCAGGGCCGGCTGCCTGGAGGAGGGGATGCTTAAGGAAACATCTGTCGGAGTTAACCAGGAGAGGAATTGAGGTGTGGAAGCCTTCCAGATAGAAGGAACAAGCCTTCCAGATACAAAGCTCTGAGAGTGGCACTCTAAGGAACTGAAAACACCTAAGAAATGGCTGGAAATGGGAGACCAGTAATAGTAACAATAATCACTTTCCTGATATGAAGATGTGAATGATCTCACTGAGCTCCCCCACCCCAGACATCCATCCCCATTTTGCAGACAAGGAAACAGAGGCCAGGGAGGTGGAGACTGGTTCAAGGCCCCTCGTGTGTAGGGCCCGAGGCCCCAGTTGAAGGAAACTGCCTCCTCACTGGGACAAACAGCCCAGCTCCAATGGGGGCAGGAGAGTCAGGGTAGACAGGCTTCCTCCCAGCGCTACCCCTGTGCTGGGCTGGAGGCCCTGGGGAGGCCCCAAGGGTGGGGGTGGGGCGTGGGAAGGCTGTAAACTGGTTTGGGGCGGTAGGGCTTTCCTGTCGCTGCCGGTGGCCCCCGGCTTTGTCCTCATGTGTCACTGAGGAATGCGGCTATAGTCTGGATAAAGGCAGCTTTGTTTGGAGGCCCTCAGGAAGGGGGAGGGGAGGACTGAGGGAGGGAGCAGCACGGGCAGGAAAGGGTTACTGTTCCTCCCTTCTGGATGGCCCCTGCCTTAGCTCTGGTCAGGAAGCACCTATGCCCTATGGACACCCATATCCTCTGTTGTGCCCTTCATGCACTTCCTGACCTTGGCGAGTAACTTCCCTTTCTCTGATCCTCGGTTTCTATATCTGGAAAATGGGACTCATTTGCCCATTTCTATGGATCATTTTGAGGCTCCAGACAAATAAGTCACACAGTTAATTGCATCTGCAAAGCATACTGATGAATGAGAAAAGGGCAGCCCAGAGAGGTAAAGCGACTTGCCCAAGTTCACATGGCTTGACCTTGAAGGGGGATGAAGTCAGGTACTTGCTGAGGGTGGTGGCAAGGGCCATGAGCGTCTGTTTGTCTCAATCTGCAAGCAGCTGGGACCCAAACTGTGCCTTTAGCCTTGGCAAGAAGGACAGACAGGGGTCACTGGCTTGTGTGCACTTGGCCTTGTGAGGGTGGGCACTGGCTTTGCCCTTGGTCACTGCTGCCCTCCAGTGCCAGCACAAGGTGGGTAGGAAAGCCCAGTGGTTCAAGCCTCGGAGCTGTGTGACTTTGGGCTGGTCTCAGCTCTCTGTCTCAGTTTCTCCCTCTGTGAAATGGATCTAACGTGAGTACACATAACATATGGCTGTGTGGTAAGCTTAAGGAGATAATGAGCACACAGCCAGCCCAGAACCTTACACTGGTTAGTAGGATTAGTGGGAAAATGGAGATTGGCTTGCTGGCTGCACAAAGGATTTTTTTTCAAGGTCATAGCCAAGGGTGAGCTGGGATCAGCTCAGGGCTTCTCCTGGCTCTTCCTGCCCAGGAAGGAAGGGTGTGAGCCCTGGAGGGGCTGCAGTCCTGGGATGGGACAGTTGAATGGAGGAGAAGTAGGCAGTATGAGCCACCCAGCTCTGCCCTTTGGGAGGAGGCGTCCTGTGTGCTGGAGCTGAGAAACACAGTTCCCCCTCCCCGCCCCCCTGCAACGGTGGACAGACAGATGGGGCAGGGCTGAGCATGCTTAGTCATGGCCCAGATATAACACTGGCCCCAGGGAGCAGCTACCTCTGTCTTGCTTTCACAGCAGCTGCAGCCAATCCCAGCAAGGCCGGGACTTCACCCTGCTCAGTGAGTGCGTCTGAGCGCATTCCGTGTGGATACAAGAGAAGCCCAGAGAAGGGAAGTGACTTACCCAAAGCCACACAGCAAGCAAAACCAAAATCATTCACTCACTCACTTACTCATTCATTCACTCATTAACTTGGCAAATACTTTTGGAATTTGCCAAGGGTGGGTTAAGTCCTTCAGGAAGGACATTCCTGGAGGAAGTCCTGGCTTGTGCAAAGGTACAGAGGAGAAGTCCTATCATGGTTAAGGGTGTGGGTGCTGGAGCTGGTCTGTGAGGTCAAATCCGGGCTCTGCCACTTTGGTGTGACCTTGAGCAAGTGAGTGAACTGCTCTGTGCCTCCGTTTCCTCACCTATAGGTAGAAGATATTCACGGTGCTTAAATCATGGGATTGGTGTGAAGATGACAATGAGTAATCCATGTAACATGCTTAGCGTGGGGCTTCGTACACAGTAGGTGCTCAATAAACATGAGCTCTTAAAGACGGTGGGTGTGGGGAATAAAAGACATGTGGAGCTTGGGAAATGTCAGCCAGTGGTTGGTAGGGAATGTCTAGAGCCCAGATTGGAGGTTGTGGTCCAGTTTGGAAGCTTGAGGAACCACAGAAGTAGAAAGAGTCCTGCGGATTGACTTGCTGCTGTGATGCAAGTGGGTGGGGGCAGGAGAGTCGAGAAGCCAGAAGGTTAGGGAGGAGGCAACCCAGGGCAGCAGTAACGGGGGACAGGGCCAGAGCAGCGGCAGTGGCAGGGAAGAGAAGGCAGCACCTGGGAAGGACTGGGTGCAGGAAGAACTGTGGCAGGAGAAGGGGGTGTTGTCCTGGATAACACCCTGGGGTTCCCATGGGTGAGGAGCCCATGGAAAGAAAGGGGAGATGGACTGGAGCACGGAGCCACTCCAGGGAGCCTCTTAAGTGCCAAGGTAGGCCTTGGAGGGATCATCAGTATGCCCAGGGTGGGCTGCATAATTTTTAGGGCTCAGTGGAAAATAAAAATTTTGAACAAGCAGCGCTCCTTGTTCGTAAAGCAACAAAAAGGTGTCAATAAAGGTGGTAAAATATAATATAAGGCTTTTTTCCTTTTTTCTGCATATTGCATCTGCGCACGTGTCTTCTCCATTGTCCTATTGGACTTCACTTACAGGTTCAAAGATAAAATTGTTAAGATTTCAAGATGGCAACAACAAAGCACTTACAGCTGATGGGGAACCCTTCCCAGCTTGGGGCTCTGCGCAATTGCAGAGATCACAGGTCCATACAGCTGACTTGACCATGCCCATTTCACAGATGACAAAACTGAGGCCATGGGGGAAAAATGCTGGTGACTAGAACCCAGATATATTTCCAGTTTCGGAGCACCCTATATTTTCCCCCACCTGAGTCTGCTCATGTCTAATTTCTACTTACCGAACTCCAAACAAAGCTCTGCGGCAGTTTATGGAAAACACAGGAGCTATTAACACAAATGTAAAAGAAGAGGCAACATTGTCCTGTGGGAGGACCTGGCCTAGGAGTTGTGTGACCTTGGACAGGCCACTTGAGCTCTTCGTGCACAGTCTCTCGGCAGAGACAGGCTTAGAGCCCAGAACTCCTGTCTGCACCCTCTACCCCACAAGTCTTGCCCACTCCCACCTACATCCCCTTCAGTGTCTGAGGCTTGCAACAGTCATAAAAAAATGAAACCACAGCCCCCCAATGTGCTTGCTGGTTTCTCAGGCCTTATTTATTTTGGCCGCTAAGGAGACTAATAAATGGCTTGCCACTTGACGTAATCATTAAGAGCTCCACTGAGCTGTGGGCAGCGTTTCCTCCCCTCCTTGGCCGGGCCTGGGGCGCCCAGCCACTGAGTGTGGCAGTGATGGATGGTGTCATCACCGGGTTTGCCCAGGGGGGGAGTGTGGGCAGTGGGCGGGCATGGCTCCCTCTCCTGAGGGCTCCTGGGCAATTCATTATGGGAAAGGGGAGTTGATGTGTGAAGATGTCAGCCGGCTTCCAGAAGGGGCATGAACCAGGAGCCAGACATCCTAGGGAACTGTAGGCCAAGGTGGATCTGAAGACTAATTTTGGGGTGCGAGGAGTCAATTGACGAATGGTCAATAAATAGATGAAAGGAAAAAAGTGATTGCTGCAGTAGGTGATCAAAAAATATACATTAAAACATGTTTTTTTGAAAGTTACGAAATTGGTAAATTTTTCAAAAAAATCGATTCAAAAAATTAAAAAATATATGAGAAATTGTAAAATTGTTCTCAAGTCTCTGGCCCTCCCCGTATCTATACTCTGCAATGTAGCTTTGCAGATCTTCCCATCAAGAGATAGACTCTATTTCCCACCCTTGAATCAGAGCTCAGTCATGTGACGTGTTTTGGCCAATAGAATGTGGGAGACATGATGTGATGCTGTGTCAATTTCAAATGGAGGGCTTAAGAGGCCTTGCAGCTTCCCTTTTCTCTCTTGGAATCCTGCTGCCATCAGGTGAACAAACTCAGATGAGCCTGCTGGAAGACGAGTGACCACATAAAGCAGAGCCAAGCTCCAGACGTATGAGAGGGCCCCGTCAAGATCAATAAAGCCAAACAAAGATAAGCAAGTCTGGATGAGTCCAGAAGTACCACCTAACTGACCTGTACATGCGTGAACAACAACAAATGCTCATTTTTTTAAGCCATCAAATTTTGTATTGGTTTGTTATACAGAAATACTGATACAAATCCTAATAGCCAACGTGGGTGATGCTGTGGGTGAATAGGTTTTCTCACTTATAATCAGAAGGAGGGTAGGTTGCTAAAATTTTATATATCCATTGAAGTAACTAAAAGAAGAAAAGGCTTTATAGGTGCAAGGGGCTATTATAATTTTATGGGCCTCAGTTTCCTTACCTGGAAACTGGCGGTAATAGTACCCATTTCACAGGGTTATTGTGGAGATTCAATGAGTGGATCAAACACTTTAAAAATGCTCCCAAATTGTTGCTCTCTTTTTCTAGAAGCGTAGCGTGGGAGCAACAACACTCAGGGAAGTTTCTCAGTTTGGGGGATTAATTCCTGTGAAAATCCAAAGCATATGTTCCTTATGGACAAAGATATATTACCAAGGATGTCCTTTTCAGCATTGTTTATAGTGAACAAATGGAAACAAACTAAACGACCAACGCTAAAGAAACCATTGTTACTTATGTTGCTGTTTATTTATTGTGCTTATTGTTGACTAATTTTACCTAATATTGCTTGAATGAATTAAGGTATGGCTATATGCTGAAATAAGTTCAGCAGTGAAAATTCAGGTTTTAGAAGAGAATTTGCTAACATTAAAATGTTCAGGCTGTTAAATTAAAAAAAATCATATTACAAAATAAAATTATAATATGATCCCAATTCTTGTAAATTCTCTCTCTCTCTCTCTCTCTCTCTCTCTCTCTCTCTCTCTCTCTCTCTCTCTCTCTCCAAATCTGTGCAGAGAACAATATCTGGATGGAACTAACCCACAATGTTGTCTGGGTTTGTCCCTGATGGTGGGACTATGATTTTTCTTCATATTAACACATCTGAGTTTCTTCTGTGCCAGGTACCTTATTAAGTGCATCCATCTGGCTCGTCCTTTAGTTCTCACAATGAACCTTAAAGATGTGTACTAGAACTGTCCTCATTTCACAGATGATGACATTAAGGTCGAGAGGAGCTCAATGAATGTGTGTTAAGTGAGAGGAGTCAATGAGTGAATGAATGAATGAATGAATGAATGAATGAATGAATGAATAAATGAATGAATGAATGAATGAATGAATAAATGAATGAAACCAGAGCCTATGGCCAAGATGAAGGGGGTAGGTCTGAAGACCTCAAATGAGGAGCCATAAAGGAGCAGGTGTTGGTGTCTCCCCTACCAGCCTGCTATATTCTGAAATTTCCCCATTCACAGTTCTTTCTTCCTTTGTTTGGAAAAGGACCAGGGTCCCTCCTTCCCTCGTTTGCTCAAGTTTCTTGCTGCATTCTTCAGACCTGGAAGGACCCTGATAAGTTATCTAGCTCTACATTCTTGGTTAATTTTTAGAGTATTTTTAAAAATAACCTTTTCACTATGATGAACAAAGAAGCATTCATTGTGGAAAATTTGAAAAATGATATAAAAGTATCATAACCCCTTTCCCTGACCCCATATTTCCATCTTCAGAACAATCCAGGTTGACATTTGGGTATATTTCCTCCCAGGATTTTTGCCCTCTGTGTTTCTCTTTATGTAGTTGGCATCATACTGGATGGACAATCTGCTAGTTTTACCTCATATCAGTAACAGTCTATGTGGGCAAAACACAGTGCGGGGATCTCAGATCAACTGGTCTCTGGGGTCTGAGGAACCCCACTGTTTTGTATAGAAAGGGGCTCAGACTCCCATTCTGAGCCCAATAGCTTTGTGTCTAGCTGCTTGAGATATTGGGAGGAGGGACCTACAATTCTGATCAAAAAGGAGAATCCTTTGCTTCAAAACGTTTCAACACCTCATCTAGAGAGGAGGTGTGGTCTGTTCAAGGTCTCCCAGCAAATCAGAGGCAGACCCGGGGCTGGGACCCAGGTCATCTTCCTTGTGTCTTAATGAGAACATTATTAGTGGGTGCCATCCACAGGGCAGGCACTGTGCTCGGCCCTGGGGAATCAGTGCTGAACCAGACAGACTTGGACCCTGCTCTCCTGAAGCTTCTGTTCCCCCAGGAAAGCTGTAGAATCCTGCTCAGCAAACACATGATCAAACAGGTGCAGCTTGTGACTGGAGCAATGGGAAGAGAAGGACAGAGTGGGGGCAGGGAAGGTCTCTCTGGCAGGTGACCTCTGGGCTGAGCTCTCAGGGATGGGAAGAGTGGGGAGAAGACCAGAGGGACCGGCAAGGGCAAAAGCCTGGAGACAGGCTTGGTGTGAGCCAGTGAAGGAGTGGGAGGAGATGGGGTCAGGGAGCTGGGCCCTGGTGAGAGGTGAGCAGAGGGTTTTCAGCAGGGGAGGGACATGACCAGATTTACGCTCTAAAAGGTCACTGGCTGCTGTGGGGCTGTGGCTGGAGGTGTGGTGAGGCCCTGCAAGTCCACCCTCCAGGTTCCAGGCCCTGGAGGGACCCTCCCCCACCCCCACTCCTCTGGCATCCCTTCCTGAGGGAGTGTACAATGGGTGGGCCCATCAGCTCAGCCACAAGCCACCCCCCCCCCCAGTAGTGGTGGGGGACCGCCTGCTCCCATTGCATGGAGATGGGAACAGCAAATCCCTTCCTTGGCCTGGCCTGCTCTCCTGCTTGCCTTGTAAGGCCCGTCATCTCTTGTTCTGGGGCATCAGCCAGAGCCAACCAGGCTGGCCATATCCAGCTTTGCTCAGCTCTCAATGGCCTTCTGAAGTCTGTGTCATGGCGGGAGGGGGCTTGATGAGCAGAACTCACTGGGCACTCAGGTCAGGTCAGGACCCCTTCAGCCCCCCTGCCCTCCCCCACCGCTTATACCTGCCCCACGTGCATAGACTTTGCAGACACTCAGACACTCAGAGTCACACAGCCCGTTAGGGGTGCAGCTGCCCTAGGACAGGCCTCTGCAGACCCCACATGTCCCACCTTAGACGCTGCTTCTCAGACCCTAGGGTGACGCCTGCCATTGGTTAGAGGAAGGTGATAGGTGCTCCTGCCAGTGGGAACAGCATATGCAAGTCTTAGATGGGACAGTGTGTAAATATGTGGATGCTTTTGGGGGAACTTCTTTATTGAGATGTTCACACACCATACAATTCACCCCTAGGAAGTGTGCAAGTCAGTGGTATTTTAGTCTAGTAAAGAATTCTGTAACCTTTACCCCAATGAATTTCAGAACATTTTCATCACCTCAAAAAGAAACCCTGTACCGTTAGCTCTCATTCCCCAATTCCTTCATCCCTTTGGCCCCTGGCAACCACTAATCTGCTTTCTGTCTCTACAGATTTGCCTATTCTGGACATTTCGTATAAATGGAATCATACAATATTTGATCTTTTGTGACTGGCTTCTTTCACTCAGCATGTTTTCAAGATTCATCCAAGTTGTAGTACATCATTCCTTTTTATAGTTGAATACTATTCAATTGTATGAATATATCACATTTTGTTTACCATTCATTAGTTGATGGACGTTTGGATCCTTTCCACCTTTTGACTCTTATGCATAAGGCTGCTATCAGCATTCACGTACATTTTTGTACGCTCATGTTTTCGTTCCTCCTGGGTATATCCCTAGGAGAGGAATTGCTGGGTCATAGGTAACTCTAGGTTTAACTTTCTGAGGAACTGCCAGATTGTTTCGTGAAATACGTGTTTTTGAAAACAGTGACTGTGTGTGTGAATATGCACATGGACACTTGTATTTGTACATGCGTGTTAGGAGTGTAAATACATTTGTGTATGTGTTTGAGTGTTAAATTGTCCAGTAGTACCTATTGTGATAGTTTTTGTCCTACTTATAGAGGTAGGTGGGTCAGGCATTCCTGACAGGGTATCAGCATGGGCTAAAGCTGGGTGGGAGGAATGAGAGAGAGAAGTGAGGTCTCTCTTTGGAAAGTGCTGAAAAGTGGCTGGGTTCACAACAGACCTCCACATTTGAGCGCACATATCTTCCTTCCACCCTCCCAGCCAGGACCACCAAACCCACAGCATCTCATGCAAATCGTATGCAAATCTCTCTCCTCCCATCAGCCCTGCGGCACCCAGAGGAGTGGGAAATATTCTCGGTTGGGTCCTTCCCTTCATTAATTTCTAAGCCGTAGTACATTACTCATGGATAATTAAGAGTGAGCTATTAATACAACATTTAATATTCAAGTGCAGTGAAGAGGAGAGAACCGTAAGTCACAGAATCCTATTCGACAAGACGTTCCAGTTTAGCAATGAGATATTTTTTTCGCCTTCCAGATGCTCAGGACGGCTTGCATCGAAACGTGGGCCTGAGAACTTTATTTATTGATAGAGTACGAAGAAGGACCTTAAATTACCGGGAAATCCATTCAAAGGGCCGAGTGGAGATGGCCTGGTAATAATTATACCCAGAAGTGTCACTGTCTCCACCGGGTACGTCCGTTGTGAGGAGCTGGCTCTGTCATCGCATGGTTGGTAGGGGGATTGATGGCAAGGAGGATGGGCAAAAGCAAAGACATAGGAAGAAATGTGAAGATGTGACTGTGTCCATTCACACTTGGGATACGGGAGGGGGTGGTTTCTGGCCACCCACAAACCCTGTTCTTTCGGGCTGGAGGCTAAGACAGCCTGGACTTTCCCAACTCCCTCCCCATGTGACCTTGGAAATAAGAATCTTCCTGTGTTCCGTTTCACTGATCCCCAGGGCCCTGATATAGAAAAGGAGCTCAGTTAGAATGGGGTAGAGGTGAAATGTTTTTGAACTCCTTGAAGCCTCAGTTTCCAAAGCTTTAAAATGGGCTCTCCAGGGAACAATCTCTAAGAACCAGTTCCTACCTTCTTCTGCCTTGAGAGGGTAACTGTGAGTGGCACCTGGGGATCACTTAGATGCCAGTGGCTGTCAGTCACGGGGGCCAAGTGGCATGTGTGGGTGCCAGACTTGGGTCACTAGTTCCATGATTACATCCCAGCTGACAGTGAATACCAAATCTAGCCTCCATTACTGGCAGCAGTTATCAAATATGGCGGCCATGAGCTCAGGGGTACTCACTGGAGGTGTGGGGGAGAAAGTTCTTTCAGGACCTGCTAAACCTACCTCAAGGACCATTTGGCTTTCACTGGAAGGTGGAGAATTAAAGTTAAATAGCTGTTTTCTCAATGAGGTTGGCCATGATGGTAAGCTAAATCATGCAGTGGGCTAATAAAATTTCTAGATTTTCTAGTAAGTTCTCTAGCGGTAAAGGGAGCATGGCAGGAAGAAGAAAAATCTGGGTAGCTGGAAGGACCCAG
The DNA here is from genome assembly GCF_964194185.1 of Rhinolophus hipposideros. Taxonomy (NCBI): domain Eukaryota; kingdom Metazoa; phylum Chordata; class Mammalia; order Chiroptera; family Rhinolophidae; genus Rhinolophus; species Rhinolophus hipposideros. The sequence goes on along the minus strand of NC_138070.1, from coordinate 17,053,820 downwards.
ACATGGTCCAGCCTCTCTTCTATAGAGGAGGAAATGAAAGCCCTGTGTGTCCAGGGCCACACAGCAGGTCAATGGCAGCCAGACATGGAGAGGAAGCATAACCTTCCCGAGGTGGTAGCTCCCTAATATATGCTTTTGTTCAAACGCCGTGTATGGCAGGGTGTCATTGCCTGAGGAGCTCAGCCAGGAAAGGGCACAGCCTGGACCTGCAGGCAGAATGTCTGACCCTGAAGCCAGGCCCTTCTTGGCTAGTCCCTCTGCGGATGGAGACCTCAAGTACTCTGCCTCCTTCCTTGTTATACCGCCGGCACCCAGACTGGCCCTCAGTGAGAGGTTTCAGAAAGGCTTGTGCAATGAATGGAGGAATAAGGAAAGGATGTTAGGTATCTCCATCATCCACGCCTCTACCCATTTACCTATGGACCGAATGTGTGTGTCTCCTCCACACTCATACATTGCAGCCCTAATCTCCAGTGTGGTCATAGTTGGAGATGGGGCTTCTGAGGAGGTAATTCAGGTTAAATGAAGTCATAAGGGTGGGGTCCTGACCCAGTAGGATTGGTGTCCTTAGAAGGAGAGACCCCAGAGAGCTCTGTTTCTCTCTCCCTAAGCCCACACAGAGGAAAGGCCACGTGAGGACACAGTGAGAAGGCAATCATCTTACTGTGGAAGAGAGGCCTTAGCAGAAACGGAATCAGCTGGAATCTTGATCTTAGACTTCTAGCTTCCAGAACTGTGAGAAAATAAATTTCTGTTGTTTAAGCCATCCAATCTAGATGGTCTTTTGTCATGGGAGCCTCAGCTGACTAATATATCTTCCATTCCCCTTCCTTCTTATTCTTTTTCTTTTCTTTCTTCTTCCCATCCATCCATCATCCATCCATCTCCCATCTATCCATTCATACTCCTTCCTTCCTTCCCTCCTTTCCCCTTGTGTCTCTCTCTTCTTTCCTCCCTCTCCCTCCTTTCCTCTTTTTCTCCTTTTCTACTTCCATTCATCCACCCATCTTTCTATTCCAACCTTCCTTCTACCCACCCCTCGTCCATCCCACCCTGGCACTGCTGGGGAGAGTCTTTGCTGCTGTGATAAACTTACCCTGCACCCTGAACCACAGCATTGCCGGAAGCACATCAAAGCCTGCACTGGGGACTCAGCCCAGGGCTAGGATGGGACACCTCTGTACACTTTCCATCATGACACGTCACTATGGTAGTCTCTCTTACTTAGTTGTCCCATAGGAATACCTTGTTAAGTCATCCCAAACTTACCCTCCAAATTTGATACAAAGCCCAACCAGCCGTGTGTTTGCACCATGAGATAACAAATAGAAGATTAATTTTATTTACATAAATAGGAATGATTAAACCTCAACAGCTGTCCAGGCATCGCATGCTACAGAGGCTGGACCATTCCGGGAGGCTTCCAGGAGGGGGGCTGGCCTGGAGGAGCCAGGCACCTGGGGCTGGCAGAGAATTCCCAGCAGCCTCTCCCACCTGCTCCACCTTGGCTCCTCCCAGGCCTGCTCCATGCAAATCACCCAGGAGCCTCATTTGCATACACACCAGCTCATTTCCATATCCCCCAGCTCTGGATGGCTCGTCTGCCACAGGGCTTTCTGACAGCAGCCCCTTTTGTTTTCACTTGCCATCCAGGGAGTTACTCCTTCATTCTTCGAATTGGGGAAAATAAAGAAAGCAAGGGAAAAGAAAAGGGAAGGGAGAAAAACCCTCAAGACAAAGAGACAGACACCATCTGGGCAACAGGAAGAAAACGCCACTGTCTGGAGTTTAGACCCTGGGGGAAGCAGGCGATGAAGGGACAAGCCTCGGGGCTGGCTGGAGTAGGGGATCTTAGACTTGCCAGAACTGGCTTGAGTCCCGGCCTCATCATTTACTTGGCTCTGGCCTCCTGGGCAGGTGACTTTGAGGCTGGTGCCTCTGTTTCCCCATTTGGGAAATGGGACCCTCCCAGCAGCGTGTGGTTGGTGCCTGGCATGTAGCAGCCCCAGTTCCGGCTCCTGTGTTCATTCCTGCTGCTGCAGACCCTGAGCAGGGAAGAGATTGTGTAGTATGAGCAGGTGAGTCTGCCCGGCGTACCCCGTCCGTGGGGCTGCTGGTGTCGACGCCAGCTCTGCCCTGTCCCTCTCTCTCTCTGCACCTTGGTTTCCTCCCGGTGGTAGGACTTCCGAGGGCTGGACCCCTTGAGTTCTCCCCTTCTTCCACTGGTCAGAGAATAGCAACACAAGCCAATGTATATGGCGATGGTGATAATATGAATATTAATAGCATAACTGAGAACCCAGCCCTGGTCAAGCCTGGGCCTGGTTTTCTCATGTCAGCCTCATAAGCACCTAGCGGCCCAGGTTTTACTTCGATTTCCATTGATAGAGGAGGACCCAGGTGCCCAAACGGAGGCCAGAGCCTGTGCTTGCTGCGTGCTTACCTCCCAGAGGACTTTGCTCATGCTTCATCCCCCGCCATTGCTCTCCAACAAGGGAGGACAGAGCCACATCCTTGCCGTAAGAGTGGCCCCCAGACCCCATGCAGCGTGTTAGTGGGACGGGGGCAGCACTCTGGCAGAGCAAAGGGCCCAGGGCTGGGCCTTGCTGTCTCAGCAGAGTGGGCCTGGGGCTTGGTAGGCAAGAAGTTGGGGTACCTTGGGGGTGGGAGAAGAACACACATGTTTGATCCTGTGTTTTGTCCCTGACCTTGTGATCCCCTCATCCCTGACCCCACTTCTTATTACACCCCTAAATTTCTTTCCTCCTCCAGGTTCCTGGAGGAGTGAATGTAGTGCTAAAGCTCTGTGGTCCACACACCCCGGGGTCTTTCTCCCTCCGGTTCTCACATGGTCGGTTGCATTGTGTGTTTGCATGTGTGTCCATCCCAGGAGCACAAAAAACATACTTCAGTGCATATGTGTTAATGTTTGTGCAAGAGCTCTTATGTGTCCTTGGTGGTAAAGAACGTGGATTCTGCGGCCAGCCTGCGTGGGTTCAAATCCCAACTCTGCTAGTTGCCAAACTTCAAGTAAGTCACGTAGCCTCTCCAAGCCTCAGCTGTTCCATCTGTAAAATGGGGATGATAATAGTCCTTGGCCTTGTTGTGAGAATCTGATGAGTAACACGTGTATAACTATGGAGAATGGTGTTTGGTCCATAGTAAGCTCGATGTGTTCGCTATGACGATGGAGTGTGTGTGTGTGTGTGCGTCAGGTTGGGTTCAGAATCTTACACGAGCGGGGACATACGTTGTTTTCATCACAGGTCACATAGGTAAGTGTCTGTACACACACATGCAGGCATACGTGGGTATGCCCGTACCTGTGTGCCTTGCATGTGAAATGTGATTTGTGATGAGAAAGTCAAACCCAGTAGACAAGAGACACTTGTAAGGTGTGGATTTGTGTTTGTTCTGAACATTTCTTTTTTTTTTTTTAATTTATCGGGGTGACAATTGTTAGTAAAATTACATAGATTTCAGGTGTACAATTCTGTATGACATCAACTATAAATCCCATTGTGTGTTTACCACCCAGAGTCAGTTCTCCTTCCATCACCATATATTTGATCCCCCTTACCCTCATCTCCCTCCCCCCACCCCCTTACCCTCTGGTAACCACTAAACTATTGTCTGTGTCTATGAGTTTTTGTTTCTCATTTGTTTGTCTTGTTCTTTTGTTGTTTTTGGTTTATATACCACATATCAGTGAAATCATAGGGTTCTCTGCTTCTTCTGTCTGACTTATTTCGCTTAGCATTATACTCTCAAGATCCATACATGTTGTCAGAAATGTTCCTATATCATCTTTTCTTACCGCCGATGTTCTGAACATTTCATATCAGTGTTCATTAACTTATTAATACCTTAATTTGTGTATAGGGTTTGTTGTAGGGAAATGTAAGTTGCTTCTTCTGCAGGATGTATTAGTATTTGCCTCAAAGTGCTATACAGGGTCTCTCTCTCTCTCTCTCTCTCTCTCTCTCTCTCTCTCTCTCTCTCTCTCTCTCTCCCTCTCCCTTCCTTCCGGCCTTCTCTATCTTAGAAGCAGGAACAATGCCTCCTAGGCGGGAACCAGAGAGGTACACATGATCAGTGTGGGCTGGCAAAACCCTTTGAGCAGGCTGGTAACTCTCCTGCTATCTGCAAGGCTGGCTTTGGGAGCCTCTCTCTGTCCCACCTGGGAACTGCCTCCCTCTGCTGTACTCAGAGGGCCTGGGGAGATGCCTGAAGCTCTCTATTTGGCCCCCATTCTTTCCCCAAGTGTTTCATTCTGTCCCCAGGTTCACATTGCAATTTTAAATTTAGCAACATGCAAAGCCTTGTGTAACCCTGGCTGATTTATCTTTCCAAACCTGGCTCCTGTGTGGGATCTGGGGAGTTCTCAGAACCTTTATGGAAAGGATAGAATTGGAATGAATCAGGAGGGGGCATCAGAGGGGACAAGAGACTCTTAGGTCCCCCTCAGACTCCCTATGAACACAATCATTTCTTATTGTTCCTTTCTATCCAAGAGCCTCTGGGCCACCTGGCTACTTGCCTCCCTTTCAGTAAGACGAGGCTGGTGCCAGGACCGGAGCACTTAGCTAGAAGTCATAAGACGCGGGTTTGAGTCCTGTGTGACTTCAGAGTCTCTCTGCAACCTGCTCAAGACCCTTTGGCTCTATGGACCTCAATTTCCCCACCTATCCAATGGGCTTTTAGTTCCTTCCCTGGTTGTCCTTGAGGGTAGTATGAAGAGGAAATGGATGGGAGATATCTGTGATCTGTCATTAACTATCTTCTTTTGAGTTTCCCCTAAGCCCTTGCTCTAGAAATCTTTGTTGATTTTTCTGTTGCTGCTAAAGGGAGTATGGAGTGGTGGCAAGGGTCTCTGAGGGGTCTTTTTGTCCCTGCAGAGCCTGGCACACAGAGGATACCATGCAAGGGGTGGTCGAATGATGAAACTTTCCAGGGTGATAATTTGTGGAATGTGGCCTGCCCAAGGTCACACAGTCAGTGAGAGCCAGCTGGTAGCTGTTCTCTCTGCTGTGAGGACATGGACCCTGGGAGTGACACTAGCCACCCTTGTGCAAGCCCTGGGTATGCCTATCCAGGAGGAGGAGGGTAAGGGATTAGCACTCAGGGGCACATGGCCACTTGAGGAGGCCGCCTGCTCCCTGGGAGCCAGCTGGTCTCAGGGGGGAAAGGGGGAAGAACCTGACACCACCGGACACTTGGTCCTGTCACTCCCAGGGGATTTGGTGAGCTTCTGGGGAACCGAGTCGGGTACATGCTGTGCTAGGTGGCCGGGAGGTGGGGGAGTTGGTACATTCTTTGTGAGTCCAACACAGGGCCAGGCACATAGTAGGTACTGCATACCTATTTTTGTATGAATAAATAAATAGAAAAACTCTTGATCTCCTCACCTAAAATCTCAACCAGTCTTCCTCGGTTCAATATATGTTCCCACAATGATCTCAAAACCTAAATGCAGGAACCTGGGAGTTACCTTTGCTTCCTCCCGTTGACTCACTCTCCACATGCCACCCTTCTCCATGACATGACAATTCTACCACCAAATGCATTCAAACCACCTTCTGCTCTTTCTCTCACTCCCACCATCTTCTTCTCCACCAGGAGCAATGGTGATCCTGGAAAAGTGTAAATGGTTGTGTTCTCTGTACAAAACCGGTGGCTTTTAAAAGCAAATGTAGACTCTGCCTGTAATGGCCTGTTCCTCTCCTTATTCACAAGGCCTCAGTCCCATTGCGCTCACTTCTGCTCCTTAAACATGCCAAGTTCACCGAGGTTCCCACTTCAGGCCATTGCATAAGCTGTTCATTCATCTTTACGTTCTTGAAGCTGGTTTCTTCTCGTCTGGTAGGTCTCACCAGTATTTGAAGCTATGTTCTTATCTCCATATGGTTTTTTTCTTGTAGCCATTATCTTGACATTAAGTTATAGGGACTTGTATGGGACAGGATTAGGATGAAGAGGGTGGAAGATAGTGGAATGATTTGGAAGGAAAGAGGCATCCTTTACTAGAATGGGTTGTTTGCCATGTAGTCATTCATTACTATCTTCCCTATCTCCTTCCCTGCCATTTATCCATCCATCCATCCATCCATCCATCCATCCATCCATCCATCCATCCACCAACCCAGTTAGTTACCCATCCACCCTTGTCCATTCATCCATCCATCCAACATCCATCTGTCCTCCTGCCCATCCGTTTACCTGTTCACCCATCTACCTGTCTGTCCACCCATCCTCCCATCCATCAATTCATCCTCCATCCATCCATCCATCCATCCATCCATCCATCCATCCATCCATCCACCCATTCATCTACCATCTATCCATCCTTCCGGCCATCCATCCATCCATCCATCCAATCTTTATTAAGCTCTTTTTACTGAGCCAGCCGAGATATAGAATCTTGCTGTATGTCAGTTCTCTTTTCTTTGGAATGGGTTATAGGACTGCTGTGAGGATCACACAAGATGATATGCATGATTCCTCAGGTGTGCCTGGCACAGAGGAAGGGCTCAGCTAACCTTTCTCTCAGAAGCATTGGCTTCAACACCTGGATTTAGAAAACAGGCAAATACCCTTTTTGTAGACCGCATGCTTCTAGGCCTTCTATCTCCTCTTCTCTCAGCAACTTTATTTCTAGAGGATTCAGTCACATCATACTATGCCCACTGAAGGAGAGGGAGGTGCTGTTGCCCAGGTGACCCATAGCCAGCAGGGTAGGGGTGGGCATAAGGGCAGCCTGTCCCCTCCCCCTGGTGAAGGACAGGGAGGGAGGGCTCATGACGGGCCAGGCTGTGTGTGGATGTGGGGGCCTCTTTCTTTCTCTGGATCTCTTCACCATTCTCTCTCCTGTCTCTTCCCCTTACTCCCTTCTCTCTTCTCTTTCTTTCCCTTCAGTTTCTTCTCTGTCTTCCCACCTCCCACTCTCTGTCTTTCTCTGTCTCTCTCCTTTTCCTCATCCTTTTCCTCCATCCTTGTGTCCCTCTCCTTCCCCCTTCCCATCTCCCTCTCCATCTCCTGACCTTCTCTTTCCCTCCTTTCCTCTCCCTCTCTCAGCATCAGAAGACCTGCTTCTTCAGTCTTGGTCCTGGCTGCCTCCTAAAGTCACACCATACAGACACCTTCTTAGAATCTTGGAACAGCGTATCACATCCGAGCTACAGACCACCTTAGGAACAGAGAACAATGGCATCAGAGAACCACAGAGTCAAGAATCCTAGGACCTACCACCCTAGAACCCCGGAATCAGGGTTCATTGAATCTTGGACAATAGAATGTCGGGATCGTAGGATTCTAGAATCACAGAGAAAGGACTACTTGGGGCTAGCTCCACAAATTTTCAATACCCCAGTGTTATATCGCCGCCACCTCCATTTAATAAGTATTTTTTGAGCACCTACTATGTGCTAAGCACTTTCCTAAGCCACTTGGGATAAATCCATGCCCTCTAGACTTCAACCCAAGGAGGAGAGGAAGACACATGTGACAGGTTAGGAAGTAGGTGCTGTGGATTTGGAGCATAACTCAGTGCCGCCTGTATTATTTACTTAATGATTTTCTTTACGGTGACTCTCTTTAAACACACGAATATATTTTTAAAAGGAAGCTTTGTATGGTTGAAAATAATGGGAATCAATATCAGTGGCCAGCAACAGAAGGTGACTTCAAAAATAAACACAATGGAAATAAAATGCTGGCATGAGAAACCTGACTTCACGCTGGCTGTTCCTTACCTCTTCTCTGAGACCTCAGGAGCTCTGTACCCCCTTTGCCGTGAAGGGGAATTGGCAGGTGTTGGGGCTGCCGAAGACAGGTAGTTGTAAGGATATAAAGAGGATGGAAAAGGAAAAGATATGACTTAAACATCCCCTCCATGTATTGCTGAAATCCTCACGCCTGGCCTCAGCCCGCCTCTCCAGGGCCCTAATTAGTTGTGTGACATCAGGCACATCATCTAACCTCCCTAAGCCTAGTTTGCCCATTTGAGAACACAAGCATGATGAACGTACTTTCCTCCTGGGGCTGTTCTAGAGATTAATTAATGTAAGTGATTAAGGTGCATTGAAGGCTTAGAAGGGCTAGTAATTCCTCCCAACCTCCACGTCCAGGCCCATTTGGACAGCTGTTCCAGGCTGCTTGGGGGAGGTCCCCAGGCTTAGCCCCTCTGGGCCACTCACATCCCTGGCACTTTTCCTTTCCCTTCCTGATCAACTTGGCCCAGGTAGGATCTGCTCAGGAAGCTTCCTCTGGGCTTAGCCCTCTGGGGCAGCAGCTTGGGGCAATTTATGGGCCAGTGGTTCCCTCCTCCCTGATTACTCCCAGCAGTTTGGCTTTCACCCACCACCGGCTGTATTTCATGCCCATTGAGATTTAGGGTCCCACCTTCTTCCTTTAGGAAAATCGGACTGAGGGGCATTTTAACACAGTGTTATCAGCTATATCACACTCACTTTAATTGTCGGGGGAATTACACGTGGGGTTGGACCGGTGCTCAGAATAGGCCATAAACTCCCTATGTCTTTATTCCCTGCAAGACGGGGCTGAGGGTCGTGCAGACCTCGGGGAGGCTGTGGGTTCAGATAGCTTTGAGTACCCATGTCTAAACTTTGCAAAGGATCCTGGGACTTATCCAGGTGTGAGTCATTCATTCATTCATTCATTCATTCATTCATTCATTCATTCAACAGGTCTTTAACCAGTGCCTGCCCCGGGGACAGCTATGAACAGAACATGGTTCCTGCACTCCTGCAGCTCACGTGTGCAATAGGCTTTGTTTCAGGAAGCCAAGGATTCCCTGAGACCCTGAGGAGGCACCTGACCCAGCCTGGGAAGTCCAGGAAGGCTTCCTGGTGGTGGTGGTGGTGATGGTGGTGGTGGTGGTGGTGGTAGAATATATAAGCTAAGTTACTGAAGGAGAAGGAGGAGCTATCTAGGGTTGATGACTGGGAGTTGGAAGGAGTGGGGAAGCGAAGAAGAAGTGGAGGGAACAGCATATGCAAAAGACCAGCGTGGGGAGAGTGAGGCGGGCACTTGAGGAACTGGCTGGAGCAGAGTGTGAGTGGGAGACTGTGGGAGACGACACTGGGGAGCAGGAGGCGGGGCTTCTGGCTGAGGCACGGAATGTGTCGTGAGGGCCTTGGGGGCCCTGGAGGCAGGGCCAGGAGAGGGGCCCCGTCGGCTGTGAGGAGGTTTGGAGGGGTCAGAATGGCCATAGGCAGACGAGCAAGGAGGCTTCTGCAGGGTCTACGAGAGAAGGGGTTTGCGCCTGGAGTTTGTGGGGTAGAATTCACAAAGCTTGGTCATGGGGGCAGAAGGGGTCTGGCTTGGCAGGTGTAGGTAGAGAAGGGCACCTTGACATCAGGTCATCAGGGTAGCATGTGGCATGGGAGAGATCACGATGGGAAAGAACATAATTGTTCTGGGCCCACTCTCACCGACTTTGTATTTCTTGGGCTACCCTGACTCAGAGATGAAAAGGCTCTTGTATCAGATGGCTGGTCGCCATGGCCCACATGGACCTCGTGTCCTATCTTATTTCTCAGCCAGCCAGGAACGAGTGCTGCTCTTGCAACCCAGACTCCCCCGACCCCAGCTCTAGGGATGGTGTTGGGTACATGGGAGCCCTGGAGCCCTGGGATGGGCAGCAGGTCCTCAGGAGCAGAGGTGATAGAGGGGGTGGTCTTTCTCCATCCTCTCAGGCTACTCTTCTGATTTCGTCTGGGGTCTGTGGTGTTTCATTGTGTTTCTCTATGAAATGCTTATTTGCTCCCTCTCACGCATCTTTTCTTCCCTCCCTCCCTGTCTTCCCTCCTTCCATTCAAGACATACGAGATCTGACAATTAAGTTCACGAACTTGTTGCAACGCTATTGCTAACTATTTTGATGTCAGAGGGATTATTCGTGATGAATTTGTACCAACTGGACAAACAGTTAACTAAGTTTACTATTTGGAAGTGCTGAAAAGGCTGCATAGAAAAGTCAGACGACCTGAACTTTTCACCAACAATTCATGGCTCTTGCATCGCGACAATGCACCAGCTCCCATGGCACTGTCTGTGAGGGAGTTTTTAGCCAGTAAATAAATCACTGTATTAGGACACCCTCCCTACTCACCTGATCAGGCCCCCAGTGACTTCTTTCTTTACCTGAAGATAAAGGAAATATTGAAAGGAAGACATTTGGATGACATTCAGGGCATCAAGGGTAATATGACAACACCTCGGATGGCCATTCCAGAAAAAGAGTTCCAATATTGCTTTGAAGGGTGGACGAGGCACTGGCATCGGTGCATAGCTTCCCAAGGGGAGTCCTTCGAAGGTGACCGTAGTGATATTCAGCAGTGAGGTGTGTAGCACTTTTTCTAAGAGTTCACGAACTTAATCGTCCGACCTCGTATTTATTGAGAGTCCATCAAGTTCCAGGCACTGTTCTATGCACTGGGGATACAGCAGAGAACTAATCAGGCCGTGACCCCTGACCTCACAGAGTTTGCCTTCTGGTAGAAGGAGGACCGAAGACAAATCCGATGGGTTCACATAGATAACATGTCAGCTGAGATAAAACAAAGCAGAGAAGGCGGACAGAGCATCGGGTGGCCCGATCCCCGCGCAGAATCGTGGTCCTGAAGCGATTCCTCTCACGCCCGAGCCTGGTCTTCACTCCCAGTACCTATGTGCGTCTCTGGATAGTATACAGCTTGGCTTGGCACGTGCTAAAATTTTCTATAAATGCAGGCATCCCATATGCATTGTCCGTGATTGCTTTCTTGGCTGACCATCCTCGTTTGAGACTGATCCTTGTTGATACGTGACGCTCCAGTTGCCACACTGTCACTGCGATAGACTATTCCGCGGTATGAATATGTCACTACTCATTGAGTCAGCCACCTGGTGATGGACATTTAGGTTGTTTCCAATTTTTTTTTCCCCCTCTTACCACCCAAGCTGGAGGAACTTTCTTGTACCAGGCGACAGACACCCTTGGCCTGTAATGTTCCCTAGAAGAAACGCACCTGGCGACAGAAAGCCAATAATATCCATCAAACTGCTCAAACATGTACCGCACAATGATAAGGATGAGGGTGATTAAAAAAAAAAAAAAAAAAGCTCCCGGATCCCAAGGGCTTACTTCATCCAGGGCTGTTCCCAGCACAGCCAAGCCCATCCTCATATGTTAGGAGGCAGATCCCAGCATTGATCTCATGCCACAGAAACCAGAGAGGCTAAGCAGCTTCCCCAAGGCCACCCAGCTGAATGCAAACCCAGACACTCTGAGCTTAACCACTGCCCGGCCCCGCCGGTCCGCCTGCCGGCATCATTCATTTCCGTCCTGCGTGGCCTCGGAGTCATATCCCTCAAACACCCCCGGCTTGGTCCTAACTCTGAGCTTTCCCACCAGCTGTTCCCTCTGATCAGAATGCAATTCCAGTCTCATCTCCAATGATGCCTCTCAGAACACTTCTGGGATCCTTTACTTTTTCCCCCTCCCAGTATTCAGTACAAGTATCGTTAACCAGTCACTTGAGTGATGGTTTAAAGTCTGTGAGCTCCATTGGGGCAGGTCCTCGGTCCTGTTCATCTCCTTAGTGCTTAGCACGGCAGTGGCACATAGTAGGTACTCACTAAGCCATGCTTCAGTAGAGCATGCCAAGCCCTGGGCTGAGTGCTTCACAGATATGATCTCATTTCCTCGTCACAATGATCTCTTGACGTGGGGATGGGGTTGGTCTTCATTTCCTACATGAGGAGAAGGCGGTGGCTCGGAGGCATTAGGTAACTTGTCCAGGGTCACTCGTCAAGGGCAAGCAGAGGGGGCATTTGAAACCAGGTCTGCCCGACTAATGTCAACACTGTCTTCACGTGTGTCTCCCTAGACACTTGAACACCACAAAATTCACACGTCTGAGTTCAGAGATGACATCTTCATTTCACATAAAGGGAAACGGAGGCCCAGAGAGCAACCAAGACTTGACTAGAATCACATAGAGGGTTGGCAGCAGGCAAAGCCAAGTTCCCATATCTCCTGGGCTCCTAGACCCCTGCCCACCCTTCTCCGGGCTCCACTGCCATCAGAATGAGAGTGACATGTGTCACAGCTCTCTCTCCGCACTGGAGGCCACTGGCCGGGCACATGGCCCAGAAGGTAAGCTTGGCACAAGAGTGCGAGAGGCATGGATCAGAGGTGTGTCTGTTACTGCTGCTGGACGCTCAAGGTGGCTCCATTATTCAGGTCACCAGTCTGGAGCCACCAGTGGGGGAGGGACAGTCCGCTGCAGCCGGACGGTCAGCTGGCCTGGCCGCGGGGGGCTGCAGGGCCCTGGGAGCTGTCACCGCTGACTGATGGATGGGGACAGCTTCCAGTCGCCGGTCATCCCTGCCACGAGCCCCGTGGCCATCTCTGCGGCCGCCCACGCTGGCCTCCCGCCCGGTGCCTTGCTTTGAAGGTCCACAAGGCCTTTTGTTCCCGCAGCAGGGGCTGGGCAGGCAGCATTGAGGGGCCCCTCTCAGAGGAAGGAGCTGCCTGCTGGGGCTTCCCTCTGCCCTCCACCCCCACTGCTTTCCTCTAATTACCTGTGGGCAGGAGGGGCCAGGCAAGGGGTCCAGCTGAGCTGCTAGGAATCTGCTCAAAGTAGGGGGGTGGTAATGTCAGAAAAAGCCTTGAATTCTAGCCCCCAGATCACAGATGGGAAATGAGGCCCAGAGAGAGCAACAGTCTTGTTCGAGGTCACACAGCAAATTAAAGGTAGGGCTTGGGGGAACCCAGGGGCATTTAGATTTCCCAGGGTAAGGGGCAGGAAGGAAATTGGCACCTAATATGTTCTGAACACCAATTATGTGTCAGGCACTTGAATTAAACAGACCTGTTTCAGGTGAGCCTTGCTTCCCAGCTCTGTGTCTTCAGACAAGTTAATTCCCTTCTCGGAGCTCCAGTTTCTTCACCTATGAAATACATGTATTTATTGAGTACCTACTATTGAGTACCTACTACCACACAGAGACATAAACTAGACACAGTTTCTACTCTCCAGGAGCTCCCTCTGCCAAGTAAGGGAACAGATGAGTCAGTAAAAAGTCTGGCACACGAGATAAGTGCTATGGTGGGAGAGCAGAGGCAGCGGTGGAATCTCCGGGGGGAGGGTGGGCAAGGAGGGCTCCACGGAGGGCACCATGCAGGAAGATTTTGTCCTGAGAGTAACGGGGAACCATGCATGCATGATTCCAAGAGTTGGAGATACTCTCCCCAGGTTTGAGGAACGGAGGCAGAAGCAGGGGGGAGCAAGGGGTCTCCTGGGAAGGTCCAGGTGAGAGGTGACCAGCACTGGGCCCAGTCCCTACACCTTCACACAGAATGAGCTCCAAGCCAGGGAGCTGCAGATACTCTGCAGCTGCAGTTGGGTGGTTCCTCAAAAAGCTAAACACAAAGTTACCCTACGCCTCAGCAATTCCACTCCCAGGTATGTATCCAAAGGAATTGTAAATAGAAACTCGGAAAGACATTTGTGCATCAGTGTTCATAGCCGAACTAGTCACAGAAGCCAAATGCTGGAAACAGCACAAGTGCCCATCACAGACGAATGGATAAATGAAACGGGGTCTATTCATATCATGGAATATTATCCAGCCATAAAAAGGAATGACATACTGATGCTATAACATGGATGAGCCTCGAAAACATTATGTGAAAGCAGCCAGACCCCCGAAGGACCATTATTGTATGGCTCCATTTATATGAAGTATTTGGAATCAGCAAATTCATAACGATAGAAAGGAGAACAGAGGTTACCAGGGGCTGGGGGCAGGGAAGCATGGGGAGTCATTGCTTCTCGGTGCAGAATTTCTGTTTGGGGTGATGAAAAAGTACTGGAAAGAGACGCAGAGGTGAGGGTTGCACGACCCTATGACATCACGAATGTACTTATTGCTACTGAATTGTCCCCTTTAAATGTTTAAAACGGCAAATTTTATGTTATGTATATTTTACCACCATTTAAAAATTTAATCATATAACATACCGAAACCCCACAGAATTTACACTTTAAGTGGATGAATTATGTGAATTATATTGCAACACAGCTGTTAAAAACAAAACAAACCCAAACGGGTGGGAGCCATGTTGGGTTGTGCTCATGCCCCCAGTGAATTGGGAAGAAGGGGAAGTCGCCTTTGGGGAGTGAAAGGTCACAGTGTTCCCAATATGGCAAACGATGGCCAGCCATCCCTGTGGATGTATAATTTCCCCAGAGCCTTTGAGACATTGCAGCCGTGCTAATGCTTACTCACTGTGTGCCCTTTGGCAAGTCGCATACCTCTCTGGGCCTCAGTTACCTCATCTGTTCATCTTCATTTGCTAAGGGCTGACTGTGTGCTGAGCACAGGGTCAGATACTTGCTCAGAATTGTCTCTTTCAGTCCTCACCATATTCCAGAGGTGTACCCGGAGGCCCAGAGATGGGGAGAGCCTTGCCCTGGCTTCCCAGGGTAGCAGTGGCTGAGACAGCCTCAGAACCCCATCTGGGCCCGGCCCAGATTTTTGCCTCAGCCCCCCTCTCATTGGCCCCCAACACTCCCTGACCAGCTTCCCTTCCTCCCCTGTTTGTCCATTTGGAGCCAGTCACGGATTTTGTTCCTCCTGCAAATGATCTCCATGTGTCAGGGATTGGGTTTCCCCTTGTCTGGCCCTGTCCCCCTGGGGACCCTGGGCCCCCCACGGTCTGATGCGGCGGGTGGGGCCTCCCTAGCAGCTCCATTGCTCATTTTGACCAGGGATGGGGTCCAGGCAGGATGGGGCCTGGGCATCTGGTTTAACCATCAGAGCAGGGGCTTGTTTCGGTTTCAGTGACCCATGGGGCCCCCAAGAGAGGGAGAGGGAGCGGACTGGCAAATGGGGGCTGTGAGGCAGCAGGGGGGTGGGGAGAGCTGGAACTGAGCAAACAAATACCAGAGCGTTAATGGGGGATCTGTGGCAGAGAAAACACACACACACACACACACACACACACACACACACACACACACACACACACGCATGATGAAAAGCCACCTTTCACACACCTATCTGCAGACCTTCATGCATCCTTAGTTCTAGCCATCCAAATAGTTTGCTATTTTCCACGCGTGCTCCGTGCTATCCGACTTCTTGCCTAGGCTGGTTCCTCCACTCTGGGACATTCCTGCAAATGTCAATCCTGCCATTTCCAATGCCCAGTCTTATAGGGACTCTTCCCTGACTCCCACCTCCCCCACCAGGTGTAGTACCCTGTCCCTCCTCAGTCCTGTGAGCTTCTGCGAGCTGGTAGAGGCAGCAGGACCCTCTGCTGGGCCAGTGCTCCCGGGCCAGTCCTCTCACCTTCCCCCAGTTTCCAGTGCCTCACCTGTAAAAACGCAGCTCTACACCTCCTGCCTCATTGGGTTCTCGTGACAACCCTACTATGATTGTCCAAATTCTGAGGATAAGAAGAGTTCGGAAAGGTTTAGTAATTGGCCCAGGGTCACCCAGCTGGTCAACAGGAGCCTGGATTAAACTCCAGCACCTGTGTTTCCCCCACTTCTGTTGTTGAGCATGGCCAGCCCAGGAGTCAGAGGGGCCTGTGCCTACTGCCGCTCGGCTCTGCCAGCTGGGCCCTCACTGCTTCTCGGCTCCCCTTTGATTGTCATTCTGACAGTGGCCCATGGTTTACAAGGGCCCACTTCATCCCTGCTCAGTGGGTGGAGTAAAGGGGGGGGACTTGGGCATCTTTCAGCTCTTCTGGGCCTTAGCTTCCTCATCTGCAGGCCGGGCAGTGTATTCCTTCTCTCCTGACCTTCCACATTGTGAGGGAGAAGTGCTCCCACTTCTCAGAAGGGGAAACTGAGGCTCAAAAAGGCTATTGGCCTTTCTAAGGATCCATAGCCGGGCCAACGCAGGGCTGAGATTCGAACCCAGGCTTTTGGATTTGTCTGTCAACCCTAGACTGCCTGCTTCCACTCAGCAGGTATGAACCAAGCCCCAGGGGGATGTGCATATTGCTATCCTAGCTTGGGGTGGGGGGAATTACAGCAGGCATTAGGGCTGGCGGCGGGGGAGGGCGGCTCTGGGGAGGTGGTCTGGGTAGGAAAAGGCTCACTAGGGACTCGGGTGTCCATGCACCCACTGCCCAACTCCCAAGGGGTGTGGCAGCTCTAGTCCATCTATCAAATGGGGTACTATGAGCACGTGCTTTGTAGGTGCTCATGAGGATGAGAATGAATTGATGGTAAAGCACCTCCACGCTGAGATCTATGTACGTGTTGGCTATTACTAAGGATATTAATCATCAGCTTGGTATGGCGTGGATTAGGCACTGAGGCTGCTTTCCAGCAAAAATCTGGTTCGTAGTCATGAAGACTTGGGATTGAGTCAGGCTAGGACCCTGACTTCCCCAAGCCTCAGTTTCTGCATCTGTGAAATGAGACAATATCCTTAGCATCGCCATTCTTTTGCGACCAGAGAGTCTCAAGCTATTCCGAGCCACCAGATGACAGGTCTGACCACAGCTCACACGGCCCCCTATACCTCCAGTCCAGGGCCCAGTGGTTCCAGATTCTCTGGGGTAGGTGGTGGGTGGGATTAGATTTAGCACCTGGGTTCTCTATGACAGGGATAGCCAGGGCCAGCTTGACCCCCCATCCGGACTGAAAATACCCATGCAAATTCCCCGGGCCTCCCGGGGACACACCAGAGGCTAAAATAAGGCCTGAAGTCAGCAGGAGTCTGCCCCTGGCTGCCACCGGATTCAGCCAGCCCCTTAGGAGCACGACGCTCCTAGCATAGCCGGATTCTGAAAGGACAGTCGGCAAGTGGGTGCCAGGCTGAGCCATATCCAACCTCCCAGGGGTTTTAGGATACGGATTCCCTGCTCTGACTGACCCTGAGAGGCAGTCAATGGCTTGAGGTAGGGCCTGGAAATCTGTTTTTTACAAAGTTCCCAGCTGATTCTGCTGCCAGCTAGCACTGGGTGTCTACCTTCTGCTACCCTTGACACTGATTTGCACTTGTTTATTCACACTTCTGTCTCCTTTGCAGGAACAGTGGGGGCCTCAGAGGGCAGGGCTGGGTCTGAGTTGCCTGTCGGAGTGAATGCTGGGTGGAATGAATGAGCGAATGAATGGATATCCAGCTCACTGGAGAATTCTGGACTTTCCTTGCCCCTGACAGCAAGGAAAACTTTGGGACTGATATTCTCCTTGAGATGTACGCTCAGCTGAGAGGCACGAGGAGGCATTTTCTAGATTGCCTCCTCTAGGCAGTCTTCCCTGATGCCTTCCCCATGACCCCTGGGCTTCCCTCACCCATCTCATGTCATTCCTTTGTTTGTCTCTGTCTCCCCAGCGCCCCCCCCCAAGCCTGACACAAAGTAGTCATTAGTAACTATTGAATAACTAAACAGATGAATGAATGAAGGACCCACATGACTGAATCTCTCCCTGGCTTTTCCTTCCAATGGTAGGAAATCTTGGAAAAGGCCGCCCTTCTCTTGCCACGCCCCCGGCCCCCCTTTTTCTTCGCTTCAGTCCTATATCATTTTTTTGAGTTCTTGGCATTTTTCCCGCCCCCAAGCCTTTGCATGTGCTGTCCCTCCCACCTAAAACTCCCTCCCCTCTAGCTAATACCTCCTCCGCCCGCTCTTTCACATCTTGGTTTCATTGCCTCATCTGTGAGAGTCCTTGATTGTCCCTCAGATCCCATGTTCTAATTGGAGCTGCTGTCTTCCTGCTTGAGATTTAGTTCATGGCTTCCCGTTGCCACAGACAAGCACTGGGCCTCAGTTGTCCCAATCTCTGCAGTGGGCACTGATGACAGACGGGTCTGAATGTTGGGGACTTGTCCCTGCTCTGGCTGTCCTGATCCCTAGCCCAGACTCTAAGGCCTGATGACATCTACATCACTAATCTGGAGATCAGCAGGCCAGCCAGCTAGGGGGCTGTTATCTGGCTCAGAGCAGGTGGAGGGCCCGCGAGCTCAGGGCCTGCCGGCCGCCTGGTTTATATTTTTAACACCCGGCTCTCGGGCGGTGACAAGGTGTCTGCTAAGTGAGGTAATAGGCAATTGAGTGGGTTCCGCTTTGCCGAGGGCCCTCATAAATCACATCTGTCAGGGGCCTGTGTCACGGTCCAGGGCAGCGGCCGTGCGTCGGCAATTAGCCAGCCAGCACCCGGTGGCTGGACTGCAGCCCATTCACCCAACACTACGGCCTTGGCAGGGCCCAGGGGGGCTTTGGCCCCACCTCTCTCTCTCTGTTATCCCAGCCCACCTGGGCTTTGCCTCAGACAGACGCGGAGGGGCTGACACTGTGTAGGATCTGCTCTCAGGATGGCGACAGCCTCTCTGCTCAGGACGCCGTGGGGTGACCTCCCCAAGTGTCTTCCTCTCTCTGGGCCTCAGTTACATCATCTGTAAAGTGGGTGAGATAATTCCTACCGGAAGACTAATGGGTAGAAGTGACAAGGGGGCTGATGTATCTTAACAAAGGGGACATTTCATTCTATGAGCGATAATAATAATAATGATGAATGATAACGAATACTTTGATGGCAGTGATTCTGTACTAGGTACCATTCCTCTCCACCCCACCCTTCCCTGGTTCCCAAACTTCATTTATTCAGGGGGGAGAGTAGGAAGGATGAACAGCAGCTCAGTGTTAATGGCAACTATTAGGGCAGAAGAATGCTCCTGTAATCACCAAAAGTCCTGTGCAGTAGACACCCCCATTTTACAGATGGGAAAACCGAGGTACTGCTAGATTAAACATAGCTGGTATGAGAGGCAAATCTTGAACCCAAGAAGTCTGGCTTCCTAGTCCATGTACCTCTCCTTTGTGGCTCACCTGGCCCAAAGTGCACCCTGCTGCTTTGGGAGAGAATGAGCCCCCCCATCTGGTGAGGAGTGTAAGCAGCAACTGGGCAGATCTCCCATTGGATATGGGGAGTAGGGGTGAATGCTGTGTCAGATGGGAGAGTGGGATGGACCCTCTCTGGGCTCTAAGCTGTTAGGGGTAGTGGTGCTGACAGGGAAACTGGGGCCAGAGAGGGGACGAACTTGCCCGAGGTCACAGCCAGTTGGTAGCAGGTGTGAGACTTAAAGCCTGCTGGAGTCTTTGGGTTGCATTCGATTTGATTCTAGCGCTGGGCACCCGACGTATAAAATTCAGCCCCCAAAGGCACCAGCCCTTCAGAGAACCTAAGTTCTTTCCTGTCTGCAAGGCAGCGTTCTCCTCAAGACCTGGTTTTAGTCAGTCCTGGCATCCCTACTTGGCAGTTCAGCCCTGGGCCCTGGCTTCTCCCAGACTCACTGTGCTCATCTGTAAAATGGGCTCTTGTCAGTAACTGCCCCACAAGACTGTGAGGACACAAGGAGACAGGTGGTGAGGGTTCATGCTCAGGCAGAGCTCTAGGTGGTGTCACTATAGGTGATTTTTATTTTATTCTTTGTATATCACTTCGTTTTTCCAAATTTGTATTTTACCAGGCCTGGGGCAGGGAGGCTTCCACTGTAGGTAGCTGAGCCTGAGACCTGCCCGGGGTGGGTCCTCTTGGGCCTGGTCTCCAAGGCAGGAATCAAAGTCCTGAGGTCCTTTCTTAGAAACACATGTTCACTCAGAGGGAGAAAAAAGTGACACACACACACACACACACACACACACAGAGAAACACGCACACAATCTCATACACGGTAACACACACTTTGCATACTCACACACTCACACACTCTTTCTCACTCACATTCTTTCACACACATGCACACACTTCCTTGCAGACCCACTCCCACGAGCTCAGAAACACAGATCCCACTCCACACCCATTCTGGAGAGTTCTTCACACTGCTGCGTGCTCCACATGAGGGAGTCAGAAGAATCCAGACCCAGAGACATGCCCGCCCATGGGCAATGTACCCCTGAACCCCACACAGCGGCACACATAGCCTTACACCCCAACCCCCACACAGGCACGAGGCCCCTGTCAGTCTCCACACCTCACTCCCTCCATGCCACCCTCTTCAGTTCCAAAGCTTCCATCCCTGCTTCCTGGGGAGGCAGGGATTGGATGGGGGGATCAGACAGCAAACAAGGTAAAGTGGAGATTCTGGCCCCATTCTGGCCTCCTCACGTCCCCAGATGGGACTCCTGTGGCTTCCCGCCAGCCCCCTTCCTGTCCTCCCTGCTAGCCTGACCAACCTTTGTGATGGGGAAGAGAGCCTGGGGAAGCCCCAGGAGAACATTCTTCAAAGAAAGCTCATGGCCCCTCCTCTGCCCAGCTGTATTCAGAGTCTCTGGAGTGGCTGCCCCTGGGGGTCCGGACCTGGTCAGAATAGAGACCAGAGGGGGCCTCTGGGTGGTTTGGAAAGATGAAAGATGCTCTAATTGGGGGGGACTTGGACCCCAGCAGGGCAGTATTTTCTGAATATTTCTGCCTCTTTTGGGGGACCAAACACAAAGTCCAGCCTCCAGGCTCATGCGGGGCCCACCAGGTGCACATGCCTCTGTCTCACCGGACTCCATCCATCCACCAGCGGGCAGCCCTGGGTGGGGGTGGGGCCCAGGGCCCTGGAGACTGCCATCTGCATGGCCATCTTGGCTGCCTCGCCTCTCTGGGGGTCACCAGGGGCCAGGATCGATGCTGGGCCCAGCTGCCCAGCGGCGCCCCATTAAGAGCCCGGCCTGGCCTGGGTCTAATTGATTACACTGGGGCGTCTGCATGGGCCCAGGTGGCAGGGCCTGGGCAGCCTCTGGCTCCCTCAAGGCACAGCCAGGCTGGGGACAGGGGAGTGGGAAAGAAAGAAGTCACGGGGTGGGGGCGTCTGTGAGCCCCAATTAAGCCACGAGTGGTGCAGCCTGGGCTGCTCCTAATTTGGTTTGGGATAATGAGCTAGGGAAATTAACTCCTGTCTGACTAAAGTTTAAACCCCATCTGGACTGGGCCCTGGGAATAGTCTCTTCAGTCCCTGCCCTGTGGATTGGGAAGGGGGTGTGGAGGCTGGCGGTAAAGCAGGATCCTCTGATGGGCACAGCATTATGCAGTGTGCAAACACTTTCTCCTTTGTGCTATCTAGGGCATTTGCTTGGGGAGTTGGGGTGGGGGTAGGTTTACCATGACAGCTCCATTTTACAGGTGGACAAACTGAGGCCCAGGGAGGCGAAATGAAGAAATCCCAGTTGACTCCTGGCTGAATCTACAACTTGGACCCAGATCTTTGCTTATAGGTGTTTCTTTTTCTCCCTGAGATAGGTTTGGGCTTTCAGGGTTGGCAGATATAGCAAATAAAAACACAGGACTCCCAGTTAAATTTTAATTTCAGATACACAATGAATAGAATTTAGTATAAGCATATCCAATGCAATATTTGGGACACACATATTAAAAAATAGTTTGTTCTATATTTTATCTGGCAACACTATGGCCATTTTTTAAGGGCCTTGGGGGAGTCTGGCAGCAGTGGAAACAAACTTTAGAGCCAGTCAGACTTGGTTCAAACTGGTTTGGGCACTTTCTTCCTGTGTGGTTGTGGTGGGCAGAATGTCTCCTTACAGCACCTCCCCAAGATGTCCACAACCAAATTCTTGGAAACTGATATGTTATCTTCTGTGGGGACAAAGCCCCAAAAAGCAGTTTCCAGGCTCTCGGCCTCACATAGAAAGGTGCTGGCTTGGGTAGTAAATGGCCATCAACTGTGATTGGATGGCCAGCAGCTGTGGCTAGTTGGCTGTCAGCTGTAACCCGTAAGCCATTGGCCACTAATATAACTGCTGTGGCTACGCTGGCAGGAAAGATTAGGGGCTAGCAAGAGTGGATTGCAGAGAGGCAGATGCCGCTGGCGAGAATATAGTGATATGACTCCCCTACCTATGGCTCCGTGGGTGTTCCTTTTTGGCCTCACCATGTCCTGCGTTCTTATGTGGAGAGTGGGACCAGAGACCCCGCCGGCCACCCCGCACGACACCTTCCATGGCAAAAGAGACTTTGAAGGTAGGATCTTAAGATTGGGAGAGTATCCTGGATTTCCTGGGGGTGAGGGCAGTGTAAACACGAGGGTCCTTAGGAGAGGAAGTCAGAGAAGGAGAAGTCATGGCAGAAGCGGAGGTCAGAGTTCTGGGCTTTGGGGATGGAGGAATGGGGCCACAACCTCGGGAATGCAGGAGACCTTCAGAAGCCAGAAAAGGCAAGGAAACCGGTTCTTCCCTAGAGCTTCCAGAAGGAGCGCAGCCCTGCCGACACCTTAATTATAGCCCCATCAGACTCATTTGGGAGTTCTGACCTCCAGAACTGTAATACATTCGCGTTGTTTTCAGGCACTAAATTTGTGATGATTTGTTACAGCGGCAACAGGAAACACATACAGTGGCCTCGGGTGAATTGCTTCAAATCTCTGAGCCTCTGTTTTCTCATTGGTAGAATGGGGATGGTCCTCCTTTCCACATGGGGTTGATGTGAGGTTTACCCACGGCCGCAGAGCCAGCTGTCTCCCTTGGCTGCCGTTAGTGTAAGACTTCAGTGGACTTCTGAGCGTCCAGCTGCAGCCTCCTTCCCCAGGCACCTCATTCAGCGCAGCTGGAAGCATGTTCAGTGATTTCTTTGTGAAACTGTGAAATGCATGTGGGATGGTCATGGTGCCGCCCTCCAACCTGGTGAGAAGGTCTCTACGGTGTAAGTTCAAAGTCCTACTAATTTGAAGAGCTCACGTTTTCCAGAACTCTCAGATCATAGCTCCTGAGAACATGTGGTTTCAAGCCCCAGGAGCCACACACAGGTCCATGCTGTCCGGCTCTGGGTTTCTGCTCTGACAGCCAGTTCAAAGCTCTATGACCGAGATGTCAAATCTGGAATTTTAATCCATGACAAAGATGGAGATCTTCTCCTGTTTCCCTGTGGAAATCCTGGACTCTGAGCACCGAGAAGCCTGGCCCCCCCTGGCCACCCCAGTCTGGATGGAGCACCCAGGATCCAAGTGGATGGGGGTGGCCTGGACTGCACGGCCGCCATCTGCACCCACCCGAAGGATGGGGTGCGGGCAAAAATCCCTGATACTTGGGGGGTGGGGTTAAACGTGATAAGGGCTGAGAGTGCTTTACAAACACCCAAACAACCAAACAAGCGATGTTGATTAAAGAAATTTCAGATATCAGGGCATAAAGGGGAGAGGAGGTGGGGAGGGTTTGTGGGTGAGGGACTGGGAGAGAGAGGGTAGCACCCCTGGCCCACGTGAAGGGGGCTTTCTCTATTTGTGGGGAAAATCAGCTACATCAGACACACTAAAAACGGCAAAAATTCCTCTCATTGCGTTTTGTGTTCTTTTCTTTTTCTGTACACTTTCCTCCCGTCTTGGGATTTGAATACACTGAGGAGAAAAAAATCAGTGGTGTCTCATCAAACCCATGTTCAACTAGACTACGTCGAGGTGCCATTACAAGGCCCTTGGATGAAATCCTCCAGGGCTGTTTGTATGATCCTTGATGTTAGAAAGCAGCCCGTTTCTACAGGATGGGCCCCTAGGAAACCTCTCCATGCCCACACCGTGGCCTCATGGCAAGTCTCCAGGCTGACTCTAAATGAGCCTGTGTGTCCTTGCTCACGGAGGGCGACATATTTATTACCGTGCTACTGTAAGAACTGAGGCCCAAGTGCCCTGTGGGAATGGTGAAGACCATGACTTGGGGTTGGAGCGAGAAACCGGAGGAACTCTGAAGGTCACGTCTGTGCATGTGGTCAGGCCCGAGAATGCCAGGCTGCCCGCAGGAAGAACCACAGATGTGCCCAGGTAGCCCCGGAGAGGAGAAGCTGCTGGGCACTCCAGGGAACAGCCTGCAGACAGCTCACCTGCTTACCCATCCTGGTATCCCCAGCAGTTCTGGAATCCTGGGCCTACTATGGGGACCAGAATTAGCAAGTGTGTTCAAGATGGTGCCCACCCCTACCTGTGAGGGTTTAAGGGGGAGTCTTTGACCCTTCCCTTTCAGCTTTGGGCCTCCTTCCACCCCATCCGCCATGCCACCCAGGGTCGGGGCAGGAGGCAGCACCCAAACTTGCTTGTTAAGTTTCCATAGTGTTAAGTGTGGGGAGCCTGTGTTCTTGGGGTGTTGCCCATATGACAGAGAAAAAGCTACTCCCGGTTTCTCCTTAGGAACCAAGAAATTCATCCTTAATGCTTTAAAACACCAGCCTTGGAGAAGATGTTACCCCACTGAGTTTCTTTGAAGAAGCACTCATATCCTTAGACCCCCTCTTCTCTCCTTCCACTCTGCCAGGTTTGATCCTGTAGATTCCAGTGTTTTCCTCATTTTTACATTTTAACCGTGGCACTGTTGGTTCAAGCAAAATCATCAAGAACTCCAGAGGTAAGACAGATGAGAAGTGCTACCCTGGCTGGGGAGAGGTGGGAGCCTGATACCCGTGCCCTGCTTTCTCCCATCCATACCCCATAGGGGTGCTTGGGGCGCTTCATGGAACCCCAACGGTTCCGCAGAGGACAGTTGGAAAACTACCAGTGGGGACTCAGGCTCCTCTGTCTGAGCTCTGCCCGGCCTTGCTGGGTAGACCAGTTCCTTCCCTGTCTGAGCCTCAGTTTCCCCACTTTTTACAGAATCTTAATACTCAGGGGAGCCCAGTGGAAAAATAAGCCCTGCATTTGATGGTGAGGAAAACAGGAGGCCCAGAAAGGGGCCCCTATTTGGCGTAGGGTACACAGCTTTGTCCCGAGGGGGAAAAATCCTAGCTTGAAAGGTCAAGGCCACCCCCCCGAAACAAGGGGTGTTCCCATCTTGTTCCAGGGGGGTGCCCTCCACACTGCATCACTCGGTGGGATGGAGGCAGGCCCGAGGTCCACATGCCAGTCCTGCTTCCCTGAAGCCCCGAGGCCGGGGCTTTCCCATCTGGAAGGAGGGCACTCTTGGGGTATTTATTTTATTTCTGTAAAAGCGGGAAGCAGCTCTCCAGGGCTGGGCAGCTGACCTGTTTGGCTGGAATGCCTTCCCTGCTATTTCAGGATTAAGACAGTCAATTCCTTCTCTGGGGTGTAATGATGAAAACACAGGCTCGTGGGGGATAGTGGAACCATCACTGGGCCCCAACCCTGAGTCTGTGGCCAAGGTGGGGACCTGCAAAGGGGCTGCATGTGGCCCTTGGCATGATACCCACCCTCGCCTCCCAGGGTTTGAATAGGATGGGGTTGGAAGCAGGAGGCAGCTTCATTTTCCTGGTGACAACAAAGGGTTGGCACCCCCCATCATGTGGCCGCCCGAGGCTTTCCTTCTCTGATTCCTGGTATCCTCTCTACAGCAGGAGCAATCGTAAAATGCTCAGTGACATAGTCGGTGCTCCGTGCGTCACAGCTACAATGATAACTGTTATATCGCTATTATTATAATGGAGGGTAGTTGAACAGGGCACACTCGCGGCATCCGAAAAATTCATGGAGTGATTGGGGAGGGACAGGAAGACTGGATTAGCAGGCGGAGTGATGAGTGCTGGGGGTATGGACGGGGTAGGCCAGGTGACGAAGCAGGGAGGGGAGGAAGGGTGGTCCAGGCACAGGGACCAGCGTGGGCAAAGGCCTAGCAGGGAAGCAGATCACTGCTTCTTCCAGGGTGGAAGGGATGTTGGACCAGGCTGGGGCAGTGTGGAGGGGGCACTGGTATCCTCGGAGACCCCATCATGCATAACCCCATGAGCCATGACATGGAATGTGCACTTTCCCTGCATGTCAAGCACCGGGCGGTATGTTTACCTCAAAGGACAGCTGTTAATGGCAGGCTGGTTGGCATGGATGAGTGATAGAGGGCTATTCTTTGGGAAGGTTGGGGCTGGAGCAAGGGCCAGTGCCACAGTGAGTGACTAAGCGGGGTCTTCCAGCGGCCTCCATGGTTAGGGGTGCAGGAGGCCAAGGGAGAGGCCAAAATATTCCGGTCAGGTGACCAGAATATTAAGTGGAGAGTGAGCAGAGCATGGCTCCTCATTTCTGACTCTGTGGTTAATGTGACATTTAAGTAGCTATAATCAGGAACAGCTGTGAAGGGGTTCTTCGGGCTCCTTTGAATGTCAAGAACTGGGGATCGTGCAGGGTGGCTCGCTTTGGGGTTCCACCATGGCTGTAGGGTGGGTGAGAAGGCAGGAATCAGCCCCAGTGGGACCACTCTGTTCCGGGTCCAGAGAGAGAGGGTGGGGCTGGCCGGAAGGGGTGGGGACCTAGGCCTGGGAAGCCAAAAATAGATAGTCCCCAGGTCTGCAGTCAGGGGAGTTAGTGGTAAGACCCCCAGGCGTGCACTGGGATTTTCACTTCACCAAATGCCTCCTGGGCCCTGTAGCACAGCACGGTGGTGGTGATTCTGGGTTCAGGCTCCAATCTCTACCCCCACTGACAGCTAGCTGGCCTGGAAAAATGTTGTCCCACTCCTACCATCTGCTATTATTGGCAAGGCACATGATAGGAGGCATGCAAAGTGCCCTCAGGGCTGGTGCACACAGTAGGTGCTCAAGAAATGTCAGCGGCATGGGAAGATTATAATGATGATTTAAGACAATGTCTGTGCTCTGCCTGGCCCAGGACGTGATGGTTCTGAGGCTCAGATGGCTCAGCCGAGGTGGGGAAGTGGGGAATCCACTGAGAGATTTGCTTTGCCAATACGCATGGGGGCAGATGAAGGGTAGGCCACGGCAGAGGAAAGACAGAGCTCTGGCCCCACTGCCAAGCCAGGGCCCTCCTTTCCTGCTTACTCCTCCCTTCCCCACCAGGGTCTTGCTCTCAGTCTGGGGCCCTGCTTTCCTCTCATTTCTTTTCAGGTTCCTTTGTGAGCTCTTCTCGTTTGTGTCGTATATACTGAGCTCTGAGGGCTCAGCCCGGGCTTTCTTCCTTCTCCCTCTTGCCTACTTCACCCCCCACTTTCCACTCCTCACCTCTCCTTCCCTCTTCTGTCCTTCTAAGGGGCAACCTTTTCTTGTCTCAGGGCCTTTGCATCTGCTGCTCACTTTCAGGGTTTGATGTCCATTCTCTACTAACTCTTTCCAACCTCCATTTCCATTCCAGATTCATTCATTCATTCATTCACTCACAGCTACACATCGTCCTTGACTTACAATGGGGTTACATCCTGATAAATCCATCTTATATTGAAAATATCGTAGCAGAGTGCATTTAATATTCTCAACTTACTGATCATTATGTAGCCTTAGTCTAGCCTACCTCAAATGTGCCCAGAACACTTATATTAGCCTCCCAAAGGGCAAAATCCTCTCGTTGTCACTGTCCAGCATCATGCGACAGTGTTGTACTGCATATCACTTGTCTAGGAAGAGATCAAAATTCAACATTTGAAGTACAGTTTCTGCTGAATGCATATCCCTTTTGCACTACCGTAAAGCTGAAAAATCATGAGTCGAAACATTATAAATTGGGGACTGTCTGTATTTGTTGCTGAAATATTGTCACTGTAACGTAAGCTCCATCATGCAGGAAAGTTTGTCTTACTCACCACCCTCTCCCCAGTTCCTGGAACAGGGTTGGCAGATGGTAGACCAGAACCCCACTTGCTAAATGAATGAATGAATGAATGTGAGTCTCACAGGGAAGGGCTTTTTCACACTTTGACAAGACAACCTTCACTCTCTGGAAAAAGTAGGCCTAGGAGGAAACCAACTTCCTCGGCTGAGTCCCAAATCACATGCAGGAGAACTGGAAAGGTCCTTTGAAAATCATTCAGCTCGTCCCTTTCACCCTCATTTAGCAGATGAGGAAACTGAGGCCCCGGGCAACAAAGTGAGTTGCGCCAAGTCACATGGCAATTCAGTGACCAGGCGAGGGCCTGGCTTACAGAACAATGCTCCTGCCTCTTGTCCAGGAGACCGGTGGGGTCCGGGTGGCCCCAGAGGCTTTCCGACAGCAGGGAGCCATGTCGTATTTCTGTCACGTTTCGTAATGGCGAGTAGGTAATCACCACTCAGTCTCTGCCGTCTCCGCACATAATAGGTAGGAAAATGAATTCAAATGTCATTCGCTACAATAAAGGAAAGTATTCTTAGTGCTCGCAGCGTTCGGTGGGGCCGAGGTGAGGGTGCAGTGCGTTCTCAATGAATCACCAGGTACTGCTGGAGCGAGGGGAATCTCAATTATTCCCTGACAACGTCAGCCCCACGAAGTGTAATCACTGAGGTTATTTTTATCAGCCGATGAATCCGTGTGCGCAAAGCTGAGTGGGGCCAGGGGTGTCCACGTGGGTGCCTGGGGCACATCCACTTGTGTGCGTGTGCATACGGACCAGGAGAGGGTGATCGGGGGCCTGTGCGGGTGTGTATATGTGTGTGTGCGTGTACATGCGTGTGAACTCACAGATTTGGACATAGAGTGTGACATGTGCATGTCCTGGCAGTCAGCCCCATGAGGACAGGATTCCTTGTCAGTGTCATTCACAGATGTCTTCCTGGTGCCCAGTTGGGTGCTTGGCATGCAGTAGGTGCTTCATAAATATCTTAAATATATAAACAAATCACCCAGCTCCCGCTCCTCCAATAAAACTCTCAGATCTGACCGTTTTCCTGCACCGTGTTGCCCACCCCAGTCACAGACGCTACCTTCTTGACCTTCCTTCCTTCACTGTGGCCCCTTCAGTCCATGGTCCAAGCACGGGCCAAGAGGGTCTCCTTAAAAACTCAAATTGGAGCAAGTCACTATCCTGATTAACAAAACAAAACAAATTAAAAACAATGCAGTGGCTCCCCACTGTGCGCAGAAGAAAACCCCAATCCTCTCCAGGACCACCAAGATCCTGAGTGGACTGGGGCCTGCCTGCCTCATTTCCCCCTGCCCGTCCCCCTTCCCCCTTCAATTCTTCCAAGGGGGTGGTGTTTTCCTGCCTCAGGGCCTTTGTACCTGCTATCCCCTCTGCTCTCCACGTAGCCTGCTTAGCATGCTTAATACAGTACCTCCTCCGGGAGGCCTTCCCATTCACTCTCTAATCTGTACCCCCCCAAACCTACCACTGTCTTTCGATTTTCTCGTGCATCGGTTTCCACGCTAGATTAAAAGCTCCAGAGTGCTGGGCCGTGTCTGCTTGATTGTAGAGCATGACAAGCTGGCAGTCCAGCACTGGGTGCATAGTGGGTACCTGCTCAATGTTAGCCTATGGCTGGTGAATGAGCATGGGTGGGGCATCTTCTTGGATGAAGGTGAGGCCTGAAAGCTACCAGCCTATTGGTCTGGGGGAAAAACCCACTTCCCAAACTGCCATCCCTTCTTCGTAGGTTGGCCTATCCTCACCTCATCTGCATGGTTTCTTACTTAATATGTGTTTTTAACAGATTCCCTTTTCATTTCAATAGGAAACTATTTTAAATGAAAAACTTGCCATAAATGAAAAATAACGGTTGAATTAGAAATGCGTGTACCTTTAGAGTCTAGTTGGCTGTGGTGGCTTGCTCTGGGCTCTTGGACCTTTATAGCCGACCCACGTCCGCAACCCTTCTGTTCGATGTTTAAGACACAGCAGCACCCAGGTGAGGCTTTTGGTGCCGTAATCAGGAGAGTTGGAAGACAACCACGAGTGCTTGTGTTGCCGTGACGTTCACTGGCGTTTGTCTTGCTGTCTGTGAGCAGCCTCCAGCCCACTCTGTGGCCTCTGTTTTCCTGCCCAGAACTTTCCAGTCCAGAAGGAGCTAAACACTGTTCCATTCCTGCCCGATCACTCCTTGTTATCCCTCAACTTTCTTGCATCACACTCCAGGAGGCGACTTGGGGTCCAGGGGCCGGACTGAGGGCCATTGGCTTCTGCTCTTGGTGCCTCAGTTTTCTTTTCTGGCAAATGGGGATATGGAACTGGGCATGGCTGCCTGTCTCTTGAGCAGCTGTGCAGTTCAACTGGGATCCCAGAGGACCAGCCCTCACGCCCAAGGGGAGGGGTCTTGGCTGCAGTCTTTCCTGAGCTTCCAGCCGCCTCCCGGGACACTTTGGAATTTTTATTTTTTTGTCTTTGTCTGCACTAGAGAAGTGTGGGCCTCTTTACATCATTTTCATTCCATGAGGCCGGAAAGGGGGTCTGCACAGGTGTTTTTGGGAGGGAGGAAGGGAAGCAGGGAGCCCTGGGGCGGCTGTCATTGGCAGGAGACCAGATGTGCCTGCTTTTCAGAAGGGCAGAGGGAAAGGAGCATGGCAGCCCGACAGAGTGCATGCTCTCTATTTGTGTACTAGCTGTCACACACGACCTAACTTATTAACTCTCTGAAGGAAGCCACGGTGGCTACCCATTCTACGGATGTGAAACTAAGGCTCAAAAAGAGGCACTTGCCCAAGGTCACACACGTGGGAAGTGGCAGAGTCAGGATTTGAAACCAGGTCTGCGTGACTCCAAACGTGTGACCTTAACCACTGTGCTTTTAAAAGTCTTCTTTTGAAACAACAACCATGCTACTTCCAGAAATAATAATACCCCTTCCATTTGAAAGGCTCTCCCTGGCTCACAGAGGGCTTAGGGAACACAAGGGAAGCCCAGAGACAGGAGGGGACTTATGGAGGATCACACAGCATTTCTGCGCCCCCCCTTTGTAGTCCCCCAGTCCCACAGAGGCTGGTTGCTTCTGTCCTGTCACTGGCCTGTTCCTTCTCTGTCTTTTCCTGAAGAATCTCACCCTGATCTGAAGAGGCCTGCATCCCTGACCCCAGCAGGACCAACAACGTGGTAATTCCTAGCACCTAAGAACTTGGGGAATGCTTTTTTCAAGCCCCCTCTGATGGAGGCCTGTGGTTGTGAGGGGCTGGAGGAAGCATCTGAGAGGGAAATCCCTGCTCTGATCCTGGGCTCCATTTTCCTCTGTCTCTTTCCTTAGCGCTAGGGCGGGAGGAGAATTCTAGGGGGCAGGAGAATTTTATGCTAAAATCCAGAGTTGTCCTCTAAAGCCCAGGATTCTACTGGGCCTCTCTAAACAATGCCAATTAGGTCTTCAGCGCCCTGGTGGGGCCTCTAGGCCCTGGCTTCTTTGCTCTTGGGGATGAAAAACTGGGCTTACTCCCTGTCCGTACTCTCAGCTGTCCAGGGCTCCCTCCCACCACTGGCCCTCTGCCTGCACCTCTCTGCCCTCCACTGGCTCTGCCAGTCTCTCCGTCTCTCTTGGTCTTTGCCTCTCTCTCTCTCACTCTCTGTCTCTCTGCTTCTCTGTTTCCTTGTCCCTTCTTTTTCTGTCTCTTTTCTTCACTTCCATTTCCACTTCAAATCCTGAGGTTTTTACCCCAAAGGAAGAAATTGGAAAACAGTTGTAAAAAGACACAAACCATAGCTACACACATAACCCAGTCTTTTTTTGGTGGTGAGGGCTAAGACTCAAAGGGAAAAAATAAATCCCTAACAAACAAAATAAACATTGTATAAATTGAGTAAGATATAAGAAAAAAGGAACCTCTTAAGACAATTTAAAAAATTAAAAACAAACTGAAATTCAGCTCCCTCTTTCCTCTCAAACCAGTTCTGAGTCCAATTCTCTGGGCTCCTCTGAGCCTGGTACCTTGTCTGAGAAATGAAAGACTACCCCACCCCCCAGTGGCCATTAGGTGAGATGCTCAGGAGAAGGTCCACCAGTGGGGGAAGGGGAGTACTCCTGCCTTGCATCTGCTCAGAGTAGGTACTCATGGGGTGGTTTCAGCTGTGTGTCCTTGGATACGTTGCTTGCCCTCTCTGAGACTTGGTTTCCTCATTTGCAAAATGAGGACACATTTGGAATCAGGCCCTGCCAGCGAGGAGTGTCTGTCTCCCTCATGACTCAGGAACCTAAGAGAGGTTGGGGAAAGGAGAGAGGATAAGTGAAGTTCACAGAAGCCAAGCTGAGGAGGGGAGCCAGGAGGAAGGAGGGGACAGCTACTGAGCCATTCTGGCCAGGGGTCAGACAGGGGCTCCTGAGAGCAGCTCTGGGCACCTGTCCTCATGGCCCAGTCCTGGGTTCAAATCCCAACCCCATTGTGGACTCTTACATCTGGCTTCCTTCCCCTCACTGGCTCTGATCATGGTCGCATGTACATCTCTTTCTCGTCTTCCAAACCTGCCCACCTCCTTCCTACCTTTCTGCTCTAGCTGTTTCATCTGCCTGGAACTTTCCGCCCACCACTTTTTGCCTGGTGCTTCCGGCCTCTACTTCAGCTGTCTCCTGAAATCTTCTCTCGACCCCCCAACCTAAATCGAGGTCCCCCCACCTCTCATTGTTGCTTTTCTTCTGGAGGGAACCTCTCTCCGGGTTATGACTGTGATAGCATCTGCTGTCAATGTATAATAACACCAGGTGCTCTAAGATTAAATGCCCTCTTCTGGGTGCCCACCAGGCTTCGGCTCTACCCTGAAGAAAGGAGAACAGAAGGTGATGGGCTCCCCCCAAATCATAGATGATACCAGGAAGGGAGCCCAGAAGGTCCCTGCTCAGGGGTTCCCTCCTCTCCACAATACACCTGCTCTGTACAGGACCTTGTGCACAGTCCAGGGAGCAGTGTGAATTCTCACTTCAGTTCCACCAGCCAGAATAGAATTTTCCAGAGGAAAAAGGGAGGTTCTGGGGGGTGGTCAAATTTCTGCTCCTGGCCACACAGCCGGGAAGTGGCAAAGCAGGGACTGGAACCCAGGCCCCATTGAGGGACCAGCCTTGGGAAGATCATGCCGCCTGCTGCCTCCCAAGGTTGGCAGGGGAGTCATCGTTCAGTCCAGTCTCCTGCTGCAATGTTCTAGGTGGTCTGTGCCAGAGGCTCAGAGAGATTAAGAGGCTGTCCAGAACCTGTTACATAGCAGGTTGCTGAGGGTCCTGGGTGCCTCAGTTTCTGTCCCACTTCGGGGGCTGGGACTGAGACAGCTGAGATGCTGCCAGGTGGTCCCCTGTCCAGTCTCTCCCCTCGGACCCATCAGGGGGTGTGGCGCCTTTGACACTGGCTGGGGTGGCCGGGCCTGTATTTCAGCTGCCACTGCTGCAGCGCTGCCGTGTGTGCGTGCAGTTAATTAGTGGAGCTCGGAAAGTTCATCAATAATAGATCTGGCGGGGGTGGCTGGTTGCCAGCGCGCGGCAAGCGGGGAGCACCCATAAATCAGCCAGAGCAGGGCTGACCACCCCCGCCGCCGTGCCACCAAAATGCAGCCTTTGGAAGTCGAATGGGTCGGAGGCCACGGTTCCCATCCCAGCCCAGGGGCAGGGGCAGCCCACAGCTCCGCCTGCCAGCCCTCCAGGTGCTCTTAGTCTCTGGCTCTCCTCTTACCCTGTTCCCTGGCCCCCTCCATCTCTCCCCCCTGTCACATGGTCCGCAGGGTCCCTCTCCTCCCCCCACCCCATGCTGTGCTTACTCTTGGTGCCCCCTGAGCGTGCCTGCCAGTTAGTCTCCCTGTACTTCTTGGAGTTTTACAGCCCCTCTTGGGGCAGGTTTCAAATTCTCCAGAGTTCCTGGGTGCCTCAGTTTCTGCCTCTACGAAATGGGTTAATACAAGTACCCACCATGTCAAGTTCATGGGCTAATGCACAAATAGGCCACAAATAGGACCCATAAACCTCCAGAAATAGCTCCACTTTTTCTTACAGCCACATGTGGCCACACCCCGCCCTTGCAGCACATGCATGTGTTTCCTCACAATAGTTCCCTGGTTCTTCTGGGAAGACCATGCCCACGCTCTCGACATATCCACATGTGTCAGGTACATGTGAACCAGGAACACATTCATGTATGCGTCATGTACAAATGTCTACATGTGTCAAATCCACATATACACCCTGGTTAAGTGTGCAAATCATAGTTTAGGGAGAAGGTGCCCCTGGCCGAGGAAACAGCATGTGCAAAGGCCCTGTGGTGAGAGAGAACAGGTGTGCTCCGGGACTGAAAGCGGCGACTGTGGCTGCTATGGCCACATTCCCATTTTCCTCAAGGGGACCTTAGGTAACAGGCAATTTTGTAATCTCATGCAAAGTGTGACTCAGGGTCTTGCACAACCTTGCTAAGCAAATGCTTCTCATAGCCAGGTCTTTCAGCTCGCTTCCACCCCACCTGTAACAATGAAATTTTCTTCTAGCTTCTCCTAATTCAGCCCCTCCCACCTCGCCCCACGGAGGGGCTCAGGTCTCCATGGCCAAGCCCGTGGCCCCACCTTTGGTGAGGGTTGGGTCGAGGAAGGGAGGGCCAGGAGGGAGGAGGCTGGCCATAAATTCTAGCGAGTTGCCGCTGGCAGCTCTCTGCCTCCTCTCAGAGGCCATAACGTTTTACTAGAGGGGAAGCCACGCAGGATTAGAGCCCGCTGTGGTGTCAGCCCTCCACACCTCTATCACCGGCCAGGCTGCCCCATCCCAGGGCTCATCTATTCTGTATGCCTCTCCAAGAGACTCAGGACTGGCCATCACCTGACCAGGGCAGAGCACTTCACAGTACAGGAGGTAATGTCCACTAGCCTCATGAGGACTCTTCTAGGCCTTGAGGGAGCTGGCAGAGCTCATTTGACAAATGCGGAAACAGGCTCAGAGAGGGTGACCCCACTGACCAAGGCTACACAATGGATTCAGTTGAGGTGGCAAACTTGAGTCTAGGACTCCTGAGTCCTAGAGCAAAAGAGTATTTTTTCACTTTTGGTTTCTCTCTTTTTATTTGTCCACTCATCCATTCACTTATCCATCCATTCTTGTTTCCACCTATCCATCCATACACTCTCTCATCCATCCATCCATCCATCCATCCATCCATCCATCCATCCATCCATCCATCCATCCATCCAGCCAGCCAGCCAGCCATCCAGCCATCCATCCATCCATACACTCTCCCATCCATCCATCCATCCGGTAAATATTTGTGAAGCACAGACTGTATGCAAAGCACAGAGGTAAACAAAACACAGCCCTGCCCTCGAGGAAGCAAACAAATGGTGATAAGGGAGAAGGTCGGCACACATCTCTATGGCACCCACTGTGTGCAGGACAGGGTGCTGAGTGTGAGGATGGGAACATAAATAATGACAACGGGGCAATCTTATTCACCATGGCTCTACTCCTCCCTTTTGTCTAGGGATCTTGTATGCCAGAAACTGTGAGAAATATCTTACAGTCATGCCACAAATTTGCATCAGAAACCTACTATGTGCCAGGTCTCACATGGTGGGTCTATTTTGTTGACCGTCTCAGTCATGTGACATCTGGGTGCTTTGACCCTTGTTTGGTTAATAGGAAACTGAGGCTGGTGGGATGGGGCGGTTGAGGGGTGCAGTGGGAGCCAGGCAGGGAGTGCAAGGTTCTGTCCTAAAGTGGCCAAGGAGTGGAGGCTTCTGGGAAGGGTTTGCGGTGGCACTTGGTGGGTTCAGCCTGGCTGCACAGGAAACATCTTTGCCTGGCAAACAGGATGGTCGTTTGCCGTCTGAGCCTTGAGGTGCATGGGTGTGGGGGGAGAGGGGCCCAGAATAGTGCCTGCCCTCCCTATGCCCCCTGCCCCCTGCCAGGCCCCTGCCAGTTGTTCTGCAGCCCCAATTTCCCCTCAATGCCCACAGCTGGGAACCTTCACCAGCGAAGCTGCTTCCTCTGAGCCTCCCACGGTCCTGTGCCCACAGAAGGGAAGTGGAGGCTCAGAGAGGGGAAGTGGCTGACCCTGTGTGACCTCGCCAGTGCATGATGACCCCTTGATTAAACACAGCCTCGAGCTCCAGGCCCGGGGCTGTTTAAGGGTCTGGGGATAGAGAAGAAGGAGCTGCATTTGGGGTCTTCCCTCCTTCTGGCAAAACTGCCATCTGAGCAGATCTATGTCTCCCTCTTCTTGGGGTCTCAGCCCTCATCTCTGCACCCTGTTTTTCCAGGGCACTGCTCTCAGTGAGCTCTGACCACAGAGCAGCCATTGACAGACCCTTACCAGGTACTTCAAAGATGGCTCTGCTGGGGGACTTCTGGCACGGTGCACGGTGACAGGTGTGTGTGTGTGTGTGTGGTGACCCTACCTTTGGGAAACTCTGAGTCTAACCCACACTAACTGCTCCCCCTCCTCCCACCACACAAAGTGCCAGTGGGGGAATGAGAGACACACTACCAGCTATGCCCAAACCTGGGAGGTAGGGCACACTGACCAACACCCCCAGACTGCCCCCATGGCACTGGAGTCCCAACCCTATCTGCTGTGCAATCTTGGGCAGAGCACATACCCTCTCTGGGCCTCATGATGGCACTGGAAAGGACACCAATAAGGAGTCTTTTCTTGCTCTTGAATTTTTTGAGTTGATGATTTTAGGATTCCATTACCTTCAGGTTCTATGAATTTATTACATGAATATTCTAAGAGTCTGTGATTCTCACATTCAGTCTTTCCACAATTTTCTCAGCACTTTGTCTCTCACTTGAGAGTGCTCGAAGAAGCATTACAGGGTGACCTAAGACTCTGAGAAGGCTGATGGTCACCCAGGGTCACACTTCAGAGGTGTCCCTCCACTTTGTCCCTGCTCCTGTGTCCCCAAAGTTATTTGCATTGTAGCTTGTCAGTCAGCAGAACTGTGAAAAAAGGATGCCTCTGCTATGATTAAGGTGAAGCCAAATTCCAAATTCCTTTCTTCCTTCCTTTCACATTCACTTTCTCATTCTTTCTCGTTTATCCAATCACTTACTCATTCAACAAACACAACACAGAATCAGTCTCACACGCAATTTGTAGGCCTTCACCTGATACAACATAAAAATGACCCAGGACTCTTTATCAATAAGGTACTGGTAGATCAGAAAATGCAGGTTCTTTGGAACCATCCAGATCCATTAAATTCTATGCTCAATGACTTCCAGGCTATGTGAGTTGGGCAAATCATGTCACCTTTCTGGGCCTCAGTTTCCTCATCTAACAAATGGGGATAATGGTGCTCACTCTGCCCTCTTCCTTGCCTGCTGGTGTAGTGGTGGGGTGAGTGTTTCTCCTCAGGAGGAGAGTGGGCCCTAGTGAGACACCTCTACCAGGGCTACTATTTTGGTGGGGAGACAACACATCAGTTGGGAATGGGACCATCCTGGGAGCCCAGCAAGGGGTCTGAGGGCAGAGGAGGCACCTTGGCCCCCTGGCTCAGCCTCAAAGGCCCATCTGGGCACGAGCCTCAGAGCTCCTGGGCTACAGACTCCGAGAAGCTGGGCGTGAAATCGGGGCGCACGCGGTGCAGCGAAGCCAGGCTGGGCGGATGAAGACCGTCCTTTTGATGTGCTTTTGGGGTGTGTAATTAACTGTAACTGAAATATTATTTGATCTTTTATGTGGAAAATCAAATTGTGTTGTGTCAGACATGAATAAATACACATCGGTCTGTTTCTGCAGTGTCGGCAGCTCCTCCCCAGCGCACCCCCACCTCCGTCTCTTCGCTCCACCCCCTTCACCATGGTGGAAACATAATTCTCGCCTTTAAAACTTTTTCCCTTTGTCTGGTTGTGAAAGGCCTCATTGTCCTGGGGGAAGGGGCCGGAGGGGGCTGGGGCCGAGCTGAGGGGCTGAGGAGGGGGTGTCCGGCCCACAGACAGGACTGGAGCTCAGGGGCTCGGCCTTGGGAGCTGCATGTCTCTGTCCCTGGCACTGGCTGACCGTGGGCAAGGTGCTTCAGCTGCCTGAGTCTCAGTTTCCCCACCTGGGTTCACTCTGAGGAGAGCAGTCGGCCCTGTACCTCTGTGGTGGGGGGAGTCACATTTTATAGGCGACCCATCACAGCTCTGATAGTAGAATTTGAGGCCCTGGCAATTCCTATTACACAGAGGTAACAGCCTCTTTGGAGAGAGTAAAGCCGTTTCCAGTGGGTGATCTGAGTTCTGACCTTTTGCTCCAGTGAAGCCAGCGAGGGAGGGAGGTTGTGGGCAGGAGGGGAAGCGCATAGCCTTGTTATGGATGGACTCTGGAACCAGGCAGTCCTGGGTTTAAGTGCTGCCTCTGCTATTACAAGCTATATGGCCTCTCTGAACCTCAGTTTCCTCACCTGGAAAATAAGGATGACTTTCCCCATTGGGCTGGAAGGCATCTTAATCTTTGCATATTGTATTCCACCTGCCTAGGACGCCCTTCCCTTCCCTCTCTTCTTAATTGACATCTATCCATTTGCCAGGGCTCAGCTTAGACATCACTTATCTTTGGGGGGGACTTTCGCTGACTCATCTAAACTTGCCTTCTTACGGGTTTCCTTGCCTCCTCCCATGCTTTCTCCAGCTCCCCCTCCCATTACATCCCTACCCCCAGGCATTTATTCATTCTGTATCTGCCTTACCCTGTGCACTGTGAGTGGAGTAAAGTCCCCAAAGAGACCTCTTATCTTTTTAGCCGAGTCCCAAGGCCTGGAACGGCATCAGGCCCAGAGTAGGCGCTCAAGAAGCAGTAGCTATGATTATACCTTGCAAACTCCGGCTCCATCAGGGGGCTTCCCTGGCCCAGACGGTGCCCAGCAACCTTCTGGGAGAAATTCTACCAGTGCCTACTGGAAACTCTGGTGCCGAGAGTGGGAATCAGAGACGGCCAGGTGAAAACACCAGGACCTGGGCCTGGGCCAGATCAAACATCCGGGAATTAAAAAAATAAACAAAAAAAGAGAAGCCACAATTATTGTCTGAACCTGTACTATTTACCTGATGGGGAGACGAGATGAATCTGAAGAGAGAGCTGTCCTGATGCCGGCTAGACTAGCCTCCCTGGAGAATGTGGGGCTTCTTGCTTCCCTAGACAGGAAGGCAAAAAATGAGCCAGAAGAGGGTCCTGACTCCAGGACTCTCACTGTACATCTGGGGAAACTGAGGCCAGCCAGGGGACAGCTTCCAAAGGTCACAGAGAGTTTCCGTGTCCTGCCTTCTAAATCGGTGCTCTTGTTCCTCTAAGAACAACACTGACAAGAACAGCAATAAAAGCGATTGCTGAACACATGCCAGGTGCCAGGTCTTGGGCCAAAGGATTTCCACGAGGGTACTTTCATCATCCCCGTGGTATAGAGGCCACATTATGGCTTTTGTGGGCCCCTTGCTCCATTAAAATATGAAAAATTATATTTGATGATTCTGCTGGTATAAACATGAAAGTATTAATTTTATATCTTAAAACTTTGTATTCAAAAAGTTCTCTTTTTCTGATTTTAAAAGAAATGAAAATATTCTCAAAGCCCATAAAACTATCATGGATCCTAGGTTCTGTGGCTACCATGCCTGATGGATAAGTTGGTTCTGTACAGAGGGAAAACTGAAGCATGGGGGGAAACTGAGGCTCCAAGAGTTCAGGGCACTAGCTCGGGGACATACAACCTATTAACAAAGGTGCTGGAAACACCAAGACCCAGGGTGTGTGTAGGAGGAGCGCCCTCTAAGTTCCCCTTGCAAAGAATGGGACAACCCCCCAGGCCTCCAGGAGTGCTTCTCCCCAAGGCTTCTGCTGCCCCCATGTTCTTTTGGGCCTAGGCTACTACCTTGCTGGCAGGTGTCCTGTGTCTGTGAGGCCTACGGTAGTCCACAGGTAACACATTCCCACTGTCCCCAAGAAGCCAGTTCAGAGGCTTCCCTTTCTTATTTTCTGCAGTTTGGGGACCTCCTGTCCCTGCCCTCACTGTTCAGTGGGGGGCCTGGGCCAAAAGCCATTGCTAGGACCTGTTAAATCATATCCTCCCTGCCTTGGTCTCTGTGGCTCAGCTCTTCAGGACTTCCCAAAGGCTGGACCCCTGCCTGGGACCAGAAGAGATGCTGTTATTGGCACAAAAGACATTAAACAGCCCAAATCAGACAGTGAGAAAGTGACTCCTTCACCTTCCTGGTAACACCAGGGAGAAAGTCTCAGTTGGGTGCTAATGTGTCTTTAACACTTCTCTCTAAGGCCTGCTGATTCCCCTTTGTAAAGTCTTGGGGTGGGGGGTGGGAGCACAGAGGGCAAAGGGTTCATCTGTAAGTTAGCAGCACTGTTTTTTTCTTTTAATACTGGAATAAAAATAAAAAAAATAATAGTTCTTTTTTATTTATGCCATGTAACTCTGGTTTCTATTCAAGATGGTGATAAAAAGTTTCTTTTAAAAATAAGTTTATTTCAGTAAAAGAAGGAGGTCAATTTAGAGAAATATACTAAGTAAATCATTGCAAAGAGGAAGTGTGGATAGGCCTGGAATCATGCTGGAGGCACACGAACCAGGGAAGTTTGGAAAAGCTGCTGGAGGCCACAAATACATCCCTGGTGATTTGACTTTGGGGCTCAGAGAGGGATAGCGACTTGCCCAAGATCACACAGTAAGTAAGAAGCGCTTAGAAAGGAATCAAACTCAGGTCTTCATGGCTCCAAACCCCTGTTTTTATTTCAAGAGTCAATCACCTTTTGGAGTGGGTTGGGGTGGAGGTCAGGACCCTCTTGGAGGACTGTTTTCTGCAAAAAGCTTGTTGAATATGTGGGAATGATTTTGCTACAATTTCAGGGGCTTGGCGATTTAGGCTCAGAAGTCCTGTTCTGCATACACTATGCCATGACCTCTATTATCCCCACCCTTGTATGATGACAGATGTCTTCCTTGCCTGTGACTCCATCCCTTTCTGAATACATCTCAGTGTCCCAGTCAGACTGGTGTCTTTCTCTAAGGACCACCACGGAAGCAGGAGGAGTTAGAGGTGGTCAGGGTGACACGTGTCCCTGTCATGTGTCCACATGGCCCCGGAAGGCAGTGCAGAGGGTAAGGCCTCCCTCATCGGAAGGAAGATGGTTCTTATAGTCAGGGCTGTTCCAGTGGGGCTGCCTGGCTAGGGAGCGATCTCCCCATCACAGGAAGTATGCAAGCAGAGGCTGAGAGGCCTTGTGGTTGGAATTCTCAATCTTGGAGTGAGACTGGCTCCTCTTCTAAGGCTTTTCTTTCTTTAACAGACACGTTTCCAGCATGTCCACGGGTTTGGTGAACACATCTTGGGCACTGGGATCAGGCAGGGCTGGGTTGGAACCTACTCGGCCCTACTCACCTCCATCTGCTGTTCACTTCAACTCCTCTTAGCCCCTCATCTGGCTCGATTTTTCTGTCTAGCACTCATCACTACCCTCATTATTTCATAGGCTGTTCTTGTTATCTGTTGCTGTGTATCAAACGACCCCATACTTCGCTAGCTTAAAACAGCAACAATCATTCATTTGGCTCGTGAATCTGTTGTTTGGGGAGGGCTGGCAGGGATGGCTCCTCTCGGCTCTGATTGGGATTGGAAGATTCATTTCCAAGATAGTTCATTCCCACAGCTGCCAAGTTGAATGTTGTCTGGGAACTTCTCTTTCCCTCCATGTGGGTCTCTCCATGAGCTGCTTGGGCTTCCTCACAACATGGAGGCTGGGCTCCAAGAACAACTTTCCCAGAGGCCTCGGTGGGGATACATGATATTGTGATGGTCCAGCCTTGGAAGCACCACACAGCACTTCAGCTGTACACTGTGGGTAAGGCCATCACAAAGGCCTGTCACGTTTAAGGAGAAGGGGACAAAGGCTCACCTCTTGAGCTCGTGGAGATATTGCTGTGGCCATCTTTGGAAAAAATAATCTCCTGCATATGTCTATTTGCTTCTTTTTATTTACCGTCTGTCTCAGAAGCCCACGGACCTTGTCTTACTCACTGTTGTATCCTTAGTTCCCGGAAAGTGTCTGGCACATAGTAGGTGCTCAATACATGTTTGTTGATTACATACATGGAAAGATGAATGGAAAAAGAGGTAGAGATAGAAAAAAACAGGAAAGTACAAAGGGTGAGAGAGAAAGAGGGAGAGAGAGAGAGGCATAAAAGGCAGAGATAGAGAGAGACCAGGAGAGAGACACATAGACTTTGTGAAACATGGTCAGCGCTGGGCAGACGTCAGCTAATGTCCAGAGGCAGAAAGGCAGAAAGGCAGAAAGGTCTGGATCAGGCTCTGGCTGGGCCTCCAATGGAAATGGAGCAGATTCCGGTGTCTGCAGCCGATGAGTTGGGGTCGTGTCAGCCCTGGGAGAGCTCACCATCAAGGTGAATAAAGGCTGCGCCGAGCACAGGCTGGCTCAACAGCCACGACCCATGGCCAGCTGGGGCCTGATGTGGCTGCCGTGGTGGGTGCAGTCAGCTTCCCTCTGTTAGCAATTTCCCTCTGGCCAGAGCTGCAGCAACCAAGAATAATGAAACAGAGGAATGTCGGTGACATTTTTCTAAAGAGGAAAAATGTGGAGTTTCGAGTCAAACTGAAAGACTTATTGGGTTCGCAGCAAGGGTAGAGCTCACTTTTGAGAACAAACTGCTAGATAAGGGGCACGATTGAGTCCCCAGTAATGTTCACTCCTGGCTGGCGTGACGCCTGCCGACAATGTTTTGACTACACGGTTCGCATTGATTTTCCTCAGAAATGGAGACTTGGACATCCCTGGGGATGGTAATCAGGGAGGCCGAGCAGGTTCTTTCTGGCGGGAGGCCAGGGAAGCAGGGCACCAGGGGCTGCTGGGCCGCAGCACTGGCTGGGTGGGCACTCACCTGGCAGCTGGGGCACGACTGAGAACACTGATAACAATACTCAGCATAATTTGCCCAGTATTTCCCATTATCCCACCGGGCAAGTTTTTTTTCCTTCCTCCCTAACCCGCTTGCCTCTCTCTCTCACTGTCTTATTTCTGACCCTCGTAGCAACCCCACGAGCTCAGAGATCTAAAATGATTCACCCAAGGTGACACAATCCACCAGTGGCGGAGCCCAACGCTGGCCCAGGTCTCCTGGCTCTCAGGCCAGTGTGCCTGGAATGGGGCCTTCCAGTCAGCAGACATCTCTGGTTAAGTGGGGCCATCGGGGCCCATCTTCTGGATTTATACGCTGGCTTTCAGAATCGGCATGTCATACCTCATGACCCCTTTTCTGCTGCGTGTATCCATTCTGTGGGCCTTCATTACTGAGTCATCTGACCAACATGATGGTCAGTGGGTTTATTTTTGTCCTGGAGTATCTGCTGTACGTTTCATTGAGCACAGTTGATGTCTTGAACTCAACACATTCCAAACGGAACCCACCATCCCCTCCCCTATCCCCCTTCTTCTTATCGGGCCACTTGTCTCATGAAGAGCAGGGCCATCTCTATCTTTCCTGGAGCCCCCCTAGGCTCCTCTCCCTCCTAACCCCCAGATACAACCATCTCCAAGACCTTGAGAATTTACCTTCCAAATCTCTCTTGGCTCCATCTGCCTTTCCACACCCATACTGCCGCCACCCATTGAGGCCGTCATCTTCTCTCTCTTTGGTGACTGCAGTGGCCTTTCCCAGGCCATTCTTGCCCCCACAGTCTATCTTCCACACAGAAGCCAGAGTCACCTCTCCAAAACGCACCTCATTCCCTCCTTAACATCCTTCTGCCAGTTTCTAGGATATATGGGCTCTGGACCCTGCCCACCACTAGCTCCGCCCCACTTCTCCAGCCCGCCCACTCACCAGCCCCGCCCACTTCTCCTGTCCCACCCCTCACCTGTCCAAGTCCCACCCTCACTACGAATCACCTTCAATTTCCCAAGTACTCTCTTCTCTCTCTAGTACCGCAACTTGCACGCACTGCCCTTTCCGCCTGGAAAGCCACAACGTATTGAAATGATCTGCTTTGCAGTCCTCCTGCCCCAGGCTGTGAGCTCCTTGGAGATAGGCTTGGGCGTTATCCATTTTTGAGTCTGTGACACCCAGCACGCACATTAGCCCATCGCCGGGGCTGGGTGCATGATGCCTGGATGACTCCAGCCTGGTTAACCAAATCCTCAGGAGAGGTGGTCTCAAGCACTGGGGGCTTGCCTAGGCAAGTGGGGGGTCCCAGGGGTCTGGAGATCCAGCCCAGGGGTGTCATGGGGTCGAGGTGTGTGAAAACGACCTTCAGGACTGGGGAAAAAGAGGGGCTCGCCATCTGGGAACTGGGAAAGTATGGTTGTTAAAGGAAGACTCTCAGGCAAAGAAAGTTTGATTCTTGTTTGGGGAGCAGGGAAGGGAATTTTGAAGGGGAAATGCATCCTTCGGAGGGTCTAATGACTTGTGTAGAGGCATAAAGCCTTGAAAAGGAAATTGCCCCAGCCTGGAAGGAAGGAGACATCCAACACTGAAGTTGTCTGAAGCCAAGACCAGTGCAGAACCAAAAAGTCAGACTCAGAGAAGGAAGGACCTGTAAAAACATTAAACCCAATCCTCCCTTTCTAGGTGGGACACTGAAGCTAGGGCCATAGAGGGGCAGGCACTTACCCAGAAGCACACAGCAGAGCCAGGGTTGAAAACCAGGACTCCCATCTCTGAGTCTAGCTCCTTTCCTCCAGGAATGAGCTTGCAATACATTCTGAGGAAGAAACTGAAGGTTCTTGGCCGACTAGGAAGCATTTGGGGCCAAGTAGGGAAATGCCAATTCTCAGACCTGTTCAGATCACCTCAATTTTACTTGAAGGGTGGGGGTCACAGAAGCACAGA
Source organism: Rhinolophus hipposideros (assembly GCF_964194185.1). Classification (NCBI taxonomy): domain Eukaryota; kingdom Metazoa; phylum Chordata; class Mammalia; order Chiroptera; family Rhinolophidae; genus Rhinolophus; species Rhinolophus hipposideros. The sequence goes on along the minus strand of NC_138070.1, from coordinate 17,009,458 downwards.
CTGCAATTTCCTTAGAGGAAATGAGCTGCCATCTATGGGGAACAATGTCTGGGATGAACACTTGGAGGCTGGATGGGTAAAAAATAAGAGAGGAAAGGGAGGTGAACCTTGCAAATATCTAGGTCACTTCTTCTGCCAGCAGCTGCCCCAGCCCTGCTGTCCATGACTGGGGGTAACGGGAGGTTGCCGGGTTGGAAAAGCACTTTCCTTCTGATTCTGTTCCATTTCTGTCCAGAAGGGCTGGGTGGGGCTATTGTCTGGCCCCTCTATCCGTGGAGGTCTAGACCTAATTGTAGCAATAAATAATAAATGTTACCATTGATTGCAAATTTCTTCCAAGCCTGGCATTGTACATTGCCAGTTTTATTTCGTTTAATACTCAGGAGTTAGGAACCCACAATTCTGCCCATTTGACAGATGAGGAAACCGAAGTTCAGTTGTCTGGATTCAAACCCAGGTCTGTTGGATTCAACGCTCTGAGGTATTAAACTCTGGGTGTCCCAGATAGACAGACCCAGGACCGTGGCTCAGTGTTCTAACTGCAGGTCCATGTTAGAAGCTGGCCGGCCGGCCCCTGCCTTTTGGAGAGTGTCTGAACATCTCAGTTATGTGGTCAAGAACGTTGACAAGGCACAGTATCTGTTTGTAGACGCTTGGTGTATTGGACAGGCAAGGCTGCCCTGTAATACATTTCACAGAACGCCCCCCAGAATGCTCTCGTGGAGCCCCCCTCCCTGCACACCAGGGCCCCTCCCTCACAGCTCTGGTCCACAGGAGCTTGCATGGCACTTGCTTGATGTCTGTCCCTCTCATTCGATTTGAAACTCATGAAGACTGAGACTGCAACCCTAGCACAATGCCTGGTCCTATAGGTCCTCCATGAATGCTTATTTAATATTGCAAAATACACATACATACACATGCAACACCCCAAAGTAAGCCAGCATATGTAATGAGTGGATTACAAGCAGGAAAGTGCTTGTAATATGTTTTACATACAAAGTGCTTTGATATGTTTTAGGTAGGTGAACCATGTTCATTATAGAAATACTAGAAAATCAAGACAAGGAAAAAAATATCACCCTCCCTAATAGCTGCTGTTATTATTATTTTGGTAAATAACCTTTCATAGTTTTTAAGCTATTTGCAGGATGTTGCACTGCCCAACTCTGGTGGGCAGCATTCATAACGTATTTTGAGTGACTGTAGTTGTCCAGTGCACAGCCTGGGTAACTATGTATGGCAACCCTGGGTATGTCTGTCTGTCAGTGTTTATTTCAATAGAATGACACTAAACTCCATATACTGTTTGAAAAGTTGTATTTCTCACGAAAAACATACTGTGACCATCTTTTGCGTTAATATCTCATTTGCAAATGTTTTTAAAATAAAAGTTTGAATTGTTAGGTTATTTTCAATTTATTCCATTTAAAACAATATCACGATGAACATGCTTTTGGGGGCCTTTGTTCTTTTAAGTTCTTGGGATAATTTCTAGGAATTCTGAGCAAGAGGATATTTGATGTTTAAGGCCTATGATACAAACTGCTAAACTATTCTCTAGGAAATTTCCCCAGTAATGCAGAAAACAAAAGGGCTAGTATAAGTTTGATAAAATGGTGGGAGGAGGAAAAGGATTGGGGATGGTGGGGTATTTGATCTGCTGGGGGTCGGCAGAGAAGGCTTTCTCTTTCTTTAGGAAGTTGAGAAGATGAGCAGTCTATGGGTAAGGGCTCAGCTTCCTGGCCTGTAGTAATAAAGCCACAGCATCCCAGCTTTTACCTTCGACTCTGTCCTGAATCTCTCTTTGATTTTGAGCAAGTCATTTCCCTCTCTGCAGCCTAGTTTCTCTCCCTGTAAACTAGCAAGATTGGACTGCGTTTGGAATGGTAAGTAAGGGCATCTTGTGATTGATTGGTAATGCCTGCCTTGGAGGGCTGTTTTGAGAGAACCAGTCTGTCTGGACACAGGCAGGAAAGGGTGCTGTGAGCAATTAATAATGTCTGCCATGGGTATAAGAAGTGAGGGGATAGTTAGTACCTTTGCCATGTATTTGCTATTCCAGGAGTGCACACTCTTAGAGGCGATTAAAGCTCTGAAAAGGCAGGGAATTTTTCCTGATATCCTGTTCCTCATAGATGTCTAGGTTTTGAGAAACCTCATATAGAGTTAGCCAAGTGCTCCCACCCTGGTCTGTCTTATTCTGGGTGTACTGCAATGGAGTTAAGAGGCAAATGACATCTAATTTCTGTCTCTTGACCCTAATCTGCATCTCATGACATCGGCTTCCGCCTGCAGAGGGAGGATTGGGGATTTCCTGTGATTTGAGTATTCCATTCAGTTTTTATCATTTTAAGGTTCATGCGTTTCTAATTGTTATGAATACCATGGCAAAATTAATAGTTCTATGGTTGGTTTATTACATTTAGTAAAATTATGTGCATGCAGTGTTTGCCAAGAGAAGACGCGGCAGGCTCCTTAATCATGTAAAGATGATAATTTAGTTGTTACACTTGTTGAAATGATGGGATTAATTTTTTAAAAGTTTGCAAACTGGAGGAGAAATGTAAAACATTAATTTGGTTAGACAAGCAAGCCGACAACTGACAAGTCCTTTCAGCCAAAACCTGGTAATGGAGATGCTGCAGACCGAGCCGGGAGGAGACACATCAAGGAGACAGAGGCACTTTCAAGGACTTGGGAATATAACGGTGTAGTGTGCTGTGTGACTTTGGGGGAGCCACGTTTCCTCTCTGAGCTTTCATTGTTTCTTCTATAAAATGTGACGAGATGCGTGGTTTGTAAATCAGGGTCATGGTTTCAGAAAATGTCTTGGGGGCTAAAAGAAAGGCAGGTACAGGATGAGATTTCAGTGGAGCGGACATCACTTTTGGGGAGCCTGTCCAGATTCTTGTACTGGGTGCTAGTAACCTGGTTTTACCTCGGAGACTCTCTCTTCCCTCATTGGCATCAGCCCATGTAGTTCGGGAGGGGTTAACCCACCCCCTGGCCTCCAGAGGGTGGCTCTGATTCACGATCGACCAATGGGATCAGCATCTTGCCCTGGCTACAATGATTGCAGCAATCATTGTAGCAATCACATGACTCAAGGTTTGCAGCAATCACATGACTCAAGTCTGGCCAATCAGAGCCAATGAACCTTTTTCCTAGCAACACTGCTGAAACTATATAGACCGAGTCTCTTTCTTTCCTGTGATGTGGCTGAGCCAGGAGGATGGGAGAGTAGAGCTTTGGTCTCTATCTTGGTCATGATTTGGGAAGAACTTACCTAAGAATGAAGCCAATGCAAAGGAAAGTAGAACCAAAATGCAAAAACAGACCCAATGTCATTTTCCAACTCCTGAATTCAGGATGTCTTACTTGATGTCTTAGACTTTTCAGTTATATGAGTCTCTACATTCTTTCCTGCTGCCTCAGCAATCATGAGTTGAGCTTCTGTAGCTTACAACTCAGAGTGCCAACTAATGTGGTCTCATCCACTTCAACTGGAGCCTACGTTTACCCATTTTATACTTTTTTTATGTTTGAACAAAAGATTCTGTTACACAAGAGAAGTAGGACTAGGACTGTATTACTCCCAAGGGCCCTTTTAGATGTGACATCCTGGGTCTCCATGGGTGATGACATAGGTCCAGAGTTGTATGAACCAGGGGTCGGCGCGGAGGAAGGAGGCTGACTGTAGGTCAGTTTCACTGAGAAGGCACCATTCGAAGTGGGTCTTGAAGGATTAGTAGGAGTTCGCCAGAGGGAAGGAGGAAACAAATGGGATTCCAAGCAGAGGGAACAGCAGGTGAAGATGGTCTGGAGTGAAGTCTGGACAATCTAGTGTGGCTAAAGTAGGGGATTTGTGGGTGGTGAGAGGGGGGAGGCTTGAGGAAGTGAGGTAAAAAAAGCTGGTGGAGACCCACGGTAAAGGGCCTCGAATGTCAACATGAGGAGTTGGATTGTTGCTGATGGGCAATAGGCAGCCATGGGAAGTTCTTGAGCAGGAGAGAAACAGGACCCACCGAGGACTGGTTGCTGGGAACAGGACAGACTATGCCCAGGAAGTAAGTCTATCTGGGCGGCTCTGCCTGAGACTTCTGGTTCTTATGTATGAGGCAGGGGGTGAGGAAGAGCAGACATTCAACTCCAGAGTGATCTCAGGTCCCCACAGCCTGCATTCCAGAGCTGGCTGGGCCTCCCCATTCCCAGGCCCTGGGAGTCGGAGCACTATTTTGAGGAGGGGGGCCTGGGAGGCCACTTGGTGGAAATTAGGAGGCTGGGGAAAGAATTCTTGACTCTGCTGGCTCCATTTAACTGGGTATGATTTACGGGGATGCTGCCTTGATTCCCGGGGAAAACCAATCTTTTCCCACCACATTGGGGACTTTGAATCTGAGGGTATAGACCTTCTTATAAGTTCTGAGGGGCCTGGATGATCCCTCCCCCAAATCCACCATGTGAGCCATTTTACATCATTTTTCAGGGTCTTTTACCCATGCTGTTCCATTTCCTAGATCACACTTCCCAGCTCTTTCTTGCGTGAGGGTAAGAGAAGCAGTTTATAATAGCAGGAGAGCCAGCAGCCATGTATTGCAGGCCTACTATGCACGGGCAGAGCACTAAGTTCTTTATGTGCACTTTCTCTCAATATGAAATTCTCTCAATAATCTGATGAAATAGAAACTTCTATTATAAAGAAGCCCAGAGAGGTAAAGCAATTTGTCTTATGCCTATAGCTGGGAAGACGAGGAAGTGGGATTTGAACCCAGGGCTGTCCATGATGGGACAGGCCTTGGATTTGGGGAGAACTGGCTGGGAATCTGTGGCCAGGAATCTGGAAAAGGGGAAGAGAGGAAGGGAGATATTCGATCGAGGGGTGAGAGGAGAGGAAGAGGAGGAGAGAGAAACTGAGTCACGTCTTGGCAGACCCGATTGAGAAAGTTTGAGGAAAAGAAGCAGAATTATTTGCAAAATGTCCATGAGGCTCTAGGTACAAAGCCAAAGGAAAAGATAGACACTGAAAAGGGAAGATGGGGTGGTGGGGGGGGCTCTGTGTTAAGAAGAAGGTGAGGGTGACCTACGGCAGGTGAGAGCTGGGATGTTGAGAGCTGGAGCTCTTGGTGGTCCCGGTCTGGGAGAAAGCAGAGGGTAGGGTGCTTGATACTCAGGACTTCTCAAGGGAAAGGGGAGGGTCAGCTATGGCTGCCTTGACTTTCTCCGATTTCTGGTCTGTATTAAGAACCAGAGTGGCGCCACGGAGTTACAAGTGCCCAGGTGCCTTTTATATGCTCACCTTGATCAAAGTGCAATGTTTAACACAGAGAGGCTGCAAGTCAGGGAGATTGGGTGGTAGGGGAAAAATTACTGCATTTAAAAAAAATTAATTTGCAGGGCACCGTGGGTCGTGTTGTGCGAGTATCTGGTAAAACCAAAACATTCTGCCTTCCACTCTGTTCACGTTTCCCTGATCACCTGAGCTCACTGGGAGACGCTGTCCAAATCTCCCAGTTGACATTTGAGGCCCTCTGGACTTGGGAGGAGGGGTGTGTGTGTCAAATGGTCAGCTGACAGTCCTGCTCTGATGGGCACAAACATGCAGCATGACCCCCAATCAGTGGTCTGACTGAGGTGCACTAGCCCCATGTTATAGATGAGGAAATGCTTTCAGAGAGGGTCGGCTGGAATCTGAATGCGGGTTGGCCTCTAGAGCTTACCCTCTTGGTTCTTCCACAGCCTGAGAATTCCGGCTCCCAGTTTCCCATTGTGGTTGGTGTGGTGTGGTTGATTCAGAAGGAACTACCCTTCTCGCTGTTCCCCTTGCCCTTTGTGGGACCCCACTCCAGGTGCAGCTTGAGGTCTGAGAGTTTGAATGCCATTCTGGCCAATGCCTCCAACTTACCTCAGTCAGCATTTGTCTCCAGACCCAGTTTCTTGCCATTGGGGCGCCAGAAGCTATAAGCCATTGATAAGATCGGGACAGAAGAGGGGGCAGAAGGAAGAGGGAAAAGGTTGGGAAAGATTGGCAATTAATTCAAAGGAAGAGTAAACAGAATTACATCCATGAAAGACAGATATAATAATAATAATAATAATAATAATAATAATAATAATAGCAGCCACACATTTTCTGAACACCGTGCATATGGCAGGTCTCATGCCCAGTGCTTTTCATGGATTATCTTATTGAACCCAGATAGCAGCCCTAGGAGGCAGTACTTTTATGATCCCCATTTTACAGATCAGGAAAACTGAGGTTTAGGGAGCTAAAGAGGAGGGCCTGGAATTCTGGTGCTGCATACATATCACCCTATACTGTGCAAGATCCTCCAGGAGTTGAGACGGAGGCAGGGGACTGGCTGACATGACTAACACTTTGCCACCCTGGGCAATGTTGGCCCAAAGCTGAGCAGGCTGTCCAAATGGTGGCGTTTCTCCCTCTCCTTCTTTGAGGGACCTGTGGGTTCAGGGAGACAGCATCAGTCCAGAGAAAGTGAGCTGTCCAGGTGGAACCCCTCTTCAAGGTGGGGCTTTCCCTCCAGATTTGAGATACTAGCACCAAGAACAGCTCCCTCCAGGAGCAGGGAAAAGGGGCTATGCTCTTACCTGAGCACTGCATGGAGCCAGACCTGCGCTGCATTATCTCATCTAATCCCGCGACATCCCAGTAAAGTGAGACCAATCGCCCCAGAATATTGGTCTCACTTTATAGAATAAAGAGATGAAGGCTCAGGGAGGCCAACAGACCTTCCCAAGATGCACAGCAGGGAGCAGAAAGATGGGACAGGAACATGGGTTCTACCTTCCTTAGCCTTGAGGTTGCCTGTTGCCCCCCTCTTCACCAGCCTTCCAACATCTGCTTCTAGCGACCTGCCAAGCGGGCCTCCTGCCCCAGGCCTGACACATACTGTGACAAGAGGGAGCAGTTTAGGCTGCACTTATATAACACGGCCTCACCCAACCTGTCCCAAATCAGAGGCATGTGATTTATGCTGAAACAAGCCCCTGTGCACGTGTAATCCCGAGGCTGTGATGGCCGCAGCTTCATCTGATTTATGAGGCTGTCGTGGTTGTTTTTTATAAGAAAATCACGACCTGAGAATCTCCCGATCCTAGTATTGATGGAGTTGGGCCAATTGCTTGAGGGGCATTGAGAGAAAAGGGTGGTCCCATTTTTTGGCCTCTGTGGATTGAGGCTGAAGATACCCAGGGCTGGCAGGAGATGGATACAAGGGGAGACCAACACCCTCTGGGAACACATGTGCATGTACCCTACATAGCACATGTTCATGCGTGCACAGGCATGTGTACACACTACAGGCATGCCCACATGCATACATACATGTGAAGGAATGCACAGTCACACACACATGTGCTCACGCTTTTATACCCAGCTACAGTGTACCCACGCACTTGTGCACACATGTGCATATGCCATGTCATGCCCACATATACACACACATGCACACATGTACCCAAGTACACTTGTACCTTCATACGTGTGTGTCTACATAGCAGACACGCTCCCCCCACACTCATGGATGGTCATGCATATACTATTTACACACACACACAGGCCGCTCTAATCCGTACACACTCATATACGTGTACATTTTCGTGCCACACACAATGCCCCTGATCCAAGCCTGCAAGTGTAGAGAGGGACTGATTGAAAAAGCACAGAGACCTGAGTTCAAATCGTGGCTCTTTTCCTTCCTAGCTGTGTGACTTTGAGTAGATACTTAACTCTCTGGGTCTCAATTTTCCCATCTGTCCAAAGGGTGACATGAGAGCCAGCTCTCAGGGGCTCTCAGAGGAGGCAATATTAATAAAGAGCCGGGCCCATAGTACGGCTTAGGAAAAGGTGACTCTTGGAACCAGTGGTTGGGTTGTCAAGAGCCATGATTCTGGATGGTGCTGATGCTGCTCACCTTTGTCGTTCATGCTTTTCCTGATCAGGTCTGAGCAGTTGTATGCACTCCCCCCTCCAGCTATTTAGAACTCCTATTTATAATTCCTTGAGTCCAGTACGTCTTTCAGGCCTGCAGAGTTTTAACTGAGCTGTTCCCACTGCTTTGAATACTCTTCCATACCTCTCTCTGGAAAACTCCTATTTATTCTGCAAAACCCAGCTTAGGAATCATCTCCTCAAGGAGGTCCTCCATGAATACACCCACCCTTCTATGCACTCCTATATGTAGGTTTATTTGCTTGTTTATTTGCCTGTTTCTCTTAAACTCCAGTGCCTGGTACGTAGTAATTACTCACCCAGTCATACCCTTTAATAAGAGATTAGCAAGTGAATTGTCTGAGGGAGCTAGGCAAGTTGATGTCTTGAACCCCCCTATCCTCAGGACAGGGTTCTTGTCATATCACTGAATTACAGGACGAATGAAAACAGTAATGGCTGATACCGGTTTCTTCATGCTGGGTCCTGTGCTAAACAAAATATTTTTACCATCTCATTAAATGCCCCCACCAACTCCATGAGGTAGGAAATCTTATTGTCTCATTTTACAGATAAGCAAGGCAAGGCAGCACAGGTGAAGTGGTGGGCTTGTGGTTGCCCGGCAGCAAGGAGCTGAACCTGATACCTGTTGGACTTCAGTATCTGAGTCTTAGCTGCCTCCCATGGGGGATGAGGAGATGACTGATTGAGTGAATGAATGAGAGACAAGCTGAATGAATGGATGAATAAACAAGGGAATGAATGAGGTGACGAATAAGCAGATGAAGAAACAAATGGAGGCTTTATCTCCACAATCACATGTGACTTGCCCCACGCCACGCACCCTTAATGACACCAAATCTGGAGGAAATGCTGTAACCACCCTCCCCGGCCAGGTGGCCCTAGGGGCGCTGGGCTGCCTCCATTTTCCTGACAGGCCCCAACCATCCCCCAAGTCATGACTCCTTTACTCCCAGAGTCTAGACGCCACAGGACTCTGGGCCTTGGCCATCTGTGGGCTCATGGACGCTGGGTCCTGAGCCCTCGCAGGCACATTTGTCCAGGTTGCCAGGGCCCCATGGACAGGGGCAGGGCAGATGTCACCTGTGTCCAGTCCTCCTGCAGCTGATGGACAGGAATCCTTCCATAGTGAGTTAAAACCCCCTTGGCCACTGCCTGCAACCTCCTGATCTGTGACGAGAGGGAAGTGGGTCAGTGGGAGCCTCTAGCCTGAGACATTGGCCCATAATTCATAGGGGGAAGGCATCCAGGGTATATTTTGACTACAGAATCATAAGCTCCAGGATTCAGGCCTGTGAGTACCATCCTGACAGTTAAATTGGTCGGAATTCAATTGTCTGTGACAAGAAGGCCGATTCCCAACCGCTTTCCTCTTGGGACTACGTAGCTCGCGGGAGGGAGAGTTGGGAAGCCCGGGCTTGCATGAGTCCAGCCTCTGACCAGCTGTCTGCCACGGTGCCTTCCCCAGCTCCAGAAGTGGCTGCCAGCACCCAGGTCAAAGCCGGTGCAGGCCTTCGTGGTGTGTGCACAAAAGCTGGGCGAGTGGTGGCCAAACGGGCCTGGGTCGAGACAATGTGATATCAGTGACGTGGCTGATGTCTTGCTATGTGATCCTGGACAAATCTTGTTCCTTCTCTGGGCTTCGGTCTCCCCTATTTAAAAAGGTGAGAGTTCAAGGTCTGACCTTTTTCCTTGGTTCCTCCTTTCTTCCCTCCCTTTCTCCTTCCCCCTCTCCCTGTAAACCTTTATGAAATGTGCTATGTGCTATTTCTAGTATGTCAGCCAGCCCTGGGCTGGATGCTGAGAGTATGGTAAGACTTATAAGGGTCCCAGCCCTCAAGGCAAGTTGCTTAGGTTGCTGTGTGGACTCAGGCACGCCCCCGCCCCCGGGCTGGGGGAGACTCACCTACTGGGAGGTCTCTGGGGACTGCCACGCTGAGGCAATGCATGATAAGGCCTGGTTGAGGCAACCTCTGTCCCCAAGCTCTCGGGGAAACTTCTGGTGTAAACAGCCAGGAAGAGCCCAACAACAGGAGCATCTGATTAAAATCTGGCAGGGCCCGGCCTCCGCCTCAGCCAGGGGTGACGTGGACACAGTAGGGCTTCTGCCAAACCCGGGTGATTTATGTACCTGGCCCAAATGACATGATGTTTGCACTTTTTCAGCATGGGAGGCAGGGAGGGGACCGGGAAGAGGGTGTTTAATGAGGCAGGTAAATATTAGGTGAGCGGTGATGGCCTCCCTTGGCTAGGAAGCATGTTGGGGCCGCGGGCCATGGCAGCTGCTGCAACTCCTGGACCCTCACTCCAGAGCACATGTCTGAGATGGGAGAGATGGACCCTCACACGGCTTTGCCTGCACCACACTCACGTCTTATTCTCCTTCTCCAAGGAGCAGCCTAGAATGGGGAGTAAGGAGGCTGGCTGTAAGGCTCAGTGTCTTGGATTCAAATCCTGCCTCACTAGCTAGATGATATGGGGTGTCGTTTCCTGCCACTCTGAACCTCAGTTTCTTCCTCTGTACAGTGGAATGAATCAAATGCATCTGAGAGGTTAGCAGGGGAGCCAGCTGTGGAGGGAGGTGATGGCACGTGGGACGAGGAATGTGCAGCCGAGCTGGGTGGAGTCAACCCAGAGCCGTGTGAGAACCAAGCCTGTGAGTCAGCTCGCAGAGCCCATCCCATGCTTGGTGAACAAGAGGTCCTCATGGTGTCAGCTCGTGCCTGGTCTTGAAGCTTGAGATTTTGGGGATCCTCAAAAAGAGTCTATGATGTGACGTATCAGCAAGAAAGGGCACCACGGGCAGAGGAGACAGCACGGGTAAAGTCCTGGGCTTGGTCAGGAAACCACCAGCCTGTCCTGGGTGGCAGCAGAGGAGGGGCAGCCGTGCAGGAAGTGAGGCTGGGAGATCAAAGAGGGGGTGAGGAACGGGACCCAGGGGCCCTGGTCAGATCAGAGTTCTTTTTCTCTTCAGTTTATTTGTTTTCTTTTCAGTTTTTGGTTTCATTCCATTATACACTACCCACTTATGTAATTTCGTATGCCTGCGTCAATGTCGTGTCAGCCACGTGTTTCTTTAGTGCTGACCATTTTACTTCCTTCCTTTTTTCTTGGCTTTCTCCACCCCCTCCTCCCACCTCAGACCACCCTCCCAACCGGGTCACCCAAGTCCACAACCTAGTCTCAAGTCACCCATGTTTGTCTTACCTGTCTCCCTGTTCATATCATCATAACCACACCCACACCAACACACGTGTGAAGTTGTGTGATGGATTTTCTTTTATAGCCACCAGCTCATCCCGCACGCACTTCTCTCCACCTTGCTTTTCTCGCTCCAAATGTTTCCTGGTGATCTCTTGAGCCCCTTGGCATAGCTCTACACCCTCTGGTCGAGGGCTGGGTAGTGTGCCCCGGCACGGAGGCAACTCGGGCCTTCGCCATTCCCCGATTCAGGGCACGGCTTTGGTTTCCCCTTTCTGAGTTTTTTGTCACTACAAATGGTGCTGCAGGGAACATTCTCGAGCACACAGCCTTAAATGTTATGCGTTTGTTTCTGTGGGAGAGACTCCCAGGAGGGGAGTTTGCTGGGCCCTAAGGTAGATTTTACATTTTCAGGGATGTAGCGCAATTGTTTTTCTAAGAGGCCGTAATACTTCCCATTTCCAGCAGTGATGATCGAGACGGTATTTTCTCCCCAGTCTAGTGGGGGTCAAGGATTGGATTTTCCAAGACTTTCTCTGGCTGCAAAGTGGGCAACATGTTAGAGGGTGACACATATGGAGACAGATGATGATTTGCTTGATAGCTACCAGACTGTGAACTCCATGAGGGAAGAAACTGGGCTACCGTGTTCAGCCCAGGATTCTCCTGTAGAGAAGTATGCAGAGGAGATACTCAGTGAACACTGGGTGAATGAAAGGAGGGGTGGGAGGAGGTTAGGTGGATGGGTGGGTGGTTAGAAAGATGGCTGGCTGGCTGGATGGGAGGGTGAATGTGTGGGTGAATGGAAGATAGATGGATTGGAGGGTAAGTGAAAGAATGAGGGACAGGTGGGTAGGTGGGAGGATAGAAAGGTGACTTTATGGGAGGATGGGTAGATAAATGGGTGGGTGGATGGATGGATAGATGAATGGAAGAATGGATGAATAGGGGGGTGGATGGATGGCTGGATGGATGGATAGATGAGTAGATGGGTAGCTGGATAAATTCCGAGAATAAGCCAGGACTTCTAGAGCCTTCCATCCTTCTCCAGTCCTAGGTATGGACAAATAAAAAATTAGTAAATTATCAGCTCCTTCCTTCACACTGAGGAAATGGTAGCAGGACAAGCGTTGGAAGGGAGCTGGGAAAAATATGTCTCTGAGAGGAAAACTGATGAGCAGTTGTGGGTGTTATGGACAGAGTGATTTGGCTCACTTTGTCCTTCTGTCACTGGCTTGACAATTGCAGGCCGTGGCTCCAAGCAGCCATATCCTCAATGGCAAGCTCGTGCCCCATGGCGGGCGGGGGTGGGAGGGCTGTTGAGAGTTGAAGATGAGGCTCCCGGTGGAGAGCCCAACTGTGTGATGAGAGGCAGGAGAGATGCCTCTTTTCAAGATTTGATAGAGTAACCAACATTTATTGAGCACTTACTGTGTGCAAAGGGTCGTGACCTACAAACATCTCAGCACATCCTCAATGGCAGCTATTATTATTGCCATGTCACAGGTGAGGAAACGGGGCTTCAGGGAAGGAGGGTCACTGGTCTGAGGTCACACAGCAAGGAACTGAGGAGCTGCCCACAGGCCACTGCCTTTCTCTTCTGCTCTTTGCCACATCTTTAAGGCCTGTCCAGTGGTGTCCCACTTTTACAGGAGCAAGTCCAAACTCTTCCCCCTTCATATTCTGGAGTCAACCTACCTACTCAGCAGCTCCAAGGGATTTTTCCCCAAAGAGCCAGACATTTTCCAGCCTCTTCTGCCTCCTCTGTATAGGTATGTAGTGGGGGAAAAGTGGCTGTGGAATGAGAAGACCCATGTTCTAGTTCTGCCTCTGCTACTTCCTAGTCTCAGTAAGTTTCCATCTGCAAATTGGGTTTGTCTCTGCCCTTGCAATGGTGCTACGAAAGACTGTTCTTCTGAGGGATATTACCATTTCTGACCTGACCCACGAAGGGTCTTCTTGCCCACCCTGTAGGGTTTTGACTCTGGCTTTGTGAAACTCTACGGGACATAATGGTGAGACCATAACTTCTCACTTCACTCCCAGCCTTTCTCCTGGACCATGCCCTCAGTTCTCCTTGACTCTACCTGCTCCTGTCATCCTGACTTCTGACCTTGTATCTTGCTTTTGTCATTGTTTTACGTAGGACGCAACACCCAGGCATCTCTTCTCTGACTGCCATTGGCTACTCGGCATAAATACTCTTTCCCGAACCAGCCCAGCCTGGGAACTTTGGTTTAAATACCTAGAGGGGTATGTTCACCCCAGTCTCTTTCATTCATTCATTCATTCATTCATTCATTCATTCATTTATTCAATCATTTGAAAAATATCTATTGAGGGTCAACTATGTATCAGGCACTGTGTTAGGAACTAGAAATGTAGTGATAAAAACAATCAGATAATTCTCATGGAGTTTATATTTTTCAATAAAGCCATAAGAATAAAAAATTTATAAATGGGATCTGGGCATTTTTCAGCCTTTGTTCAGAGTGTGGTCCAAGGGGTGGATGAATGAGTGTGGGCTGATTAAGCTCAATATTAAACTGATTTGTCTGTACCTCAAATGGGGAATGAGCTCCCTGTCACTGGAGGCATACAAGCAGATCCTAGACAACTCATTGACGTGGCTCCTGGCATCAGTGAGGGGGTTGGATCAGGGGACTTTAAGGTCCCTTTCAGCTCTGGGCGTCCTTGAGTAGGGGCTGGACTGTGGCCAGCATCCCCTCCCACAGAATTGCTCCAAGCCTGATGGCTCTGAGCCTGTTTGCGCCCAGGCTTCTTGGCTCCTAACATCACACTGGCTTCTGGTCCCTCAAACCTGTAGCGTTCTGCCAGGCAGCCCCTTATCTTCGGGCTAAGAGGGGCCCTTCCCGCCTGCCTCCTCCTGGGCCTGTCCTGTTTATGAGGCTTCTGTCAGGGGTTGCTGGGGCAACCCTGGATCTGTGCCCCACTCTGAGCCCAGCAACTTTTGGTCCTTTCCACGCTCTGGACACAGCAGCTGCTCCTGTCTTCTGTCTGGGCAACCCCTCGGGTAGAAACCCATCGACGTTTACAAGTACCTCGAGTCCACATGATTCTGAGCTTTTTCATTTAGCTCCCGCCAGGGAAGCTTTTTCCTGGCTGTGTAGGGTGGAGAAAACAACCAGGCTTTGCAGCCAGGCATCTGGGTTCAAATCCTGCCCCATTGGCTACAGCCATAGTCCTCCCCATGGAGATACTAGGCCCCAGAGTGTCTGGACCTTCTCTGCATCCAGGGAAGAGCCTGCCGTGCCTGTTCCAACATTTGTACCCTGGTGGGTTCCTCTCTAATTCCTGGCAGATGGCTGGGTATCCATGGTGACTGGTGGGCCCTTATTCCCCGAGTCTCCTTCAACATCCCTGTCATTTCTCACCATCTTCTCACCTGACCCTGTGCCTGAAGTGGGGCTGGTGTCCAGGGGCTCTTGCCCTCCTGAAGTTCCTCTCCCTTCTGGACCCTGTGGGTGGGACCCCGTATCGCCTCACTTCACTCTCAGGGGGACAGAGAGTGTTACAAGGAGCCCTGATTGGGGGCAGGGGGACCTGAACACCACCCACTTGACTAAAAATGTACTGTTTAGCTTCGGTTGGATCACATCCCTTCTCGGTACCTTCGTTTCCTGTCCAAGATGTGGGTTAGGTCAAACCAGTGATTTTAGAGAATTCTTTTTCTTTCTCTCTCTTTTTTTCCTTTTATTTGCAGCAACATTTCTTCCTTCACCTAAGAACAAACTCTTAGGTGCAACAGGATGAACGAGAGTCAGGCTGACCAGGATGCAGGTCGGGAGCTAGAAAATTCTTTCATGAAGACAAGCAGAGTTAGGGGCTGTCGAGGAAAGAGCCTGAACAGGCAGGATTTAAAATCACCTCACCAGTCTCCTTGGCCTATCAAAGCTTGCCCCTCCCTTAGAGCAGCTCAGGTCCCTGTCCTCTGTTTAGAGCAGCTGGTCTTGCAAAGGTGAATGGCTTTGCGTTTGTACAGGGCTTCCCAGAGGCTTTGAGCAGAGAGTCTGCTAAGAGGGACTCGAAAGCAGGGCTGGGGGCTTGAGCGCTCTTAGGGTCAGGTGGACTCGTTGGAGACATGAGCAGCATGTTTTGTTGACACCGGCAGGGTTTCTGACTTCACAATGAGAGTATTTTGGGAGACTGTCTCTCCAACATCTGGATTGGGGTAGAGACCAGCTGTTGCTCCCTTCTCTATGTTCTGGCTGTTGTCACGCGTGAGGAGGGGCCGCCAAGTGCTGGCACGAGGGCTGAACAGGAGGGATTCTCTCCCTCCTGTTGCATTCTGTTTGTCCCCTGGTCTCCTTGGAAGGTTCTGGCTGGGCAGTAGGACCCAGGGACCCAGGCTTGGATTCCGACTCCTGTTCACTCACTGTGGGGTCCCTGAATAGCTTCTTCTGGTGAGTCCTGGGTTCTTGGCTCTAAGATGGGGGTGACTAGTGGGATTCACCGCATGTAGAGCAGGGAAGGTGAAATGAGACGGTATACCGAAACATTCAGGGGTCAACAATGATGGCCTGATTATTTCCCCTGCACCTCGGGTTCTGCACACAGTGACAGAACCAGGGAACCTACACGGGGGAGCCCCCTCCTGGACTCTCACCAGTGGATTTAATTCCAGGCCTTGTTCCCCTGATACACATGCTCACTCTCTCAGGCACACATGACGTGAACACACATGTATTCAGACACAGATGTACTCACCTACACTAGCCCATGAGCAGGCATGCCTGCCCTAAACACACACACACACACACACACACACACACACACACACACACACACACACACACAGCCCACACACCCTCAATCCAGTTCAGTCCCTGAGTGTATTTGAGCGAGGTGTACCACGTAGCCATTTCCAACTTCGGAGGGAGGTAGATGAGGACCATGTCCTCCTGGAACGTGTAGTCTAACGGGAGAAGCAAATGCTTCAGTGAGCCCCAAACACCCCACACAAAGCGAAACCACTCAGATTGGGGGAGGACTGTGGTGGAAATAAGTGCGGGTGCTGGGGGGGGGTCTGGTATTTGCAGAGGGAGAAGGGACTTCATTACCTGGGGAATGGGATCAGGAGCCACCTCCCTCCCCACCCCCAGCAAGGCCATCATGAAATCAAGAAGAATGAGAAAGAACCAGTGATGGGAAGATCCAGTCATGGGGGACAGAATGTTCCAGAAGAGGGAACCTCTAGGGCAAAAGTCGTGAGGCGTGGAGAGATGGTAAGATAGAACAGGTGGAGATGAGGCCCCTGAGGGGGTCGAGGCAGCCCAGCCAGGCTCCTGTGCCATCCTGTGAAGTTCAGATTTTCTTCTCTGTGTGTTGGGAACCATCTGGGAGCCATAAGCCTAGAACCTTATCAGAGGTTGCTCAAAGCCTTCCACCTTCGCCCGTGTGACACGCCCTGCACACACATGTGAAAGGCACACATTCAGACACACATGTGTGATTCACTTTGGGACACACCCATATGGCACCCTCTTGGACACATGCACTCGGGGTAGCACACAGGCCTGTGACGCTTAGGCACACACAGTGCACACCAAGGCTCACACCAAGGCGTTGCTCTTTGAAGTCTGGGAAGGCAGAGACAGGAGGAGCAGAGTGATGGAGACGAGAGAGCCACACCGGCTCTGCTTTTTACCCTTGGGCCTCAGGTTCCTCATCTGTAAAACAAGCAGGGGGACTTGGCACCACTACAGGCTACCACTCCATGAGGATGTGACACTGGCATAGAAGGGGATTCTAACCCAGGCCTTCCAGTAGATTCAAGGCAGGAGAAATCAGCACAGCAGGAAGCAGTCAAGGAAGGCTTCTTGGAGGAGGAGCGATTGAGTCATACAGCTTAGCCCATTCCAGAGCTGAACTGCCTTAGGGAATAGGCAAGATGTTGCTGCCTGGGATGTGCATACATGTGCAGTCTCACACACATAGAACTCTGCAAGGTTGATAACATTGTCCCCATTTTATAGATGAGAAAATCAAGGCTCAGGACTCATGGCCAAAGTCAAACAGCTAAAAAGTTACAGCCAACTTAGGAAAGCCAAGTCTACTGCCCAGTTGCAGGAGCCCTCACAGAGTCCCACCTCCAGCAGTTGCCTTCTCTTGTCCTTCCCCATACCCAGCTCCATCTTATTCAATCCAGCTCCAGGCTCTCTGTAAGTGATAGACTGACTCCCTTTGAATGGCAGGATCTAGAATCATCATGGACAGAATTAGGGCCTAGGACTGTTCGGAAATAGTTGGAGCCCTAACACTTCTATCAAGTTCAACCTGAGTGAGTCCTTCTATCCCACGGGGATGCCCCTCACATGGGCAGGGGGTGAACAGGAACTCTGTTTGATGAAAACAGGCAGTTGGGGCTGTCTCAGCCTCTTGGACAGCCATGTCCTCCAGTGGGGACAACAGCGAGAGCATCAAGGATGACCGTCCCTATGGCTCCAGCCCCTGCGTTTACATGGATGGGTCTCTAATCTCCCTTATAGCTGCCTGCAGCGTGGGGACACCTTCATTCTACATGGCTATGAGGAAAGCCTGAGTGCTGGATTCAGACACGCTCGGCTTCACATCCTGGCCCCGTCTTGTCCTAGAGCTCTGTCTCTTCTCTGAGCCTCTCAGCTCTAACATGGGGATATGGAACAGCATCAGCCTCAATGCAGGACTTCACCCATCTTTGTATCCTCTGTGCCTGGAATCAAGTAAGTGCTCAATAAATATCTGTTGAAAGTATGAGCCCTAGAGCTGTTGTGAGAGTTAAATAAGATAAAACATGTAAAGGGCCCATCACACAGTAGGCATTTAATAAATGACCACCACTATATTCATGTAAAGTGCTTGGAAGAAAGTCTGGACAATGATAATAATACAATTAATAGTAATATGGAATATTGCTCTTAATTATTTGACTATGATTTGAATTTTGCAATAACGGTCCTTACACTGAGTGTCGATTATATGCCAGCTGTCATACCAAACACTTTATAAGTCTTATTCTCATTAAAATCTTTCCCCACAGCCTAGGAGGGAGAGGGGCATTTTATCACCCCATTTCACTGAGGAGCAAACTGAGGCTCAGAGATGCCACAAGTTGTTTCTAATTTCAAAGCTAGGAAAAGGAGAAGCCAGGATTTGAACCGAGCTCCTTCACAGAATATCAGGGACTATCTCCCCAGCCTTGATCCTTCCTGGACCATCTGACCATTTTTGCCCCATTATTTAGCCGTGGTCATTGTTCAAATCAACTTTACATTAATTCACTTGGAAAAGATCTTAGCCTCAGCCTTAGCAACAATATTGATGACTTCCCAGATTAGAAGTGATATATTTAGTACATACTAAAATAAATATTTGAGAATTATCAACAACAAAACACGGTTTTTGCCAGTGTGTCACCTGCCACCATCTCTTGGCCATTGGGGTGTTTGAAACTTACGT
The DNA here is from genome assembly GCF_964194185.1 of Rhinolophus hipposideros. Classification (NCBI taxonomy): domain Eukaryota; kingdom Metazoa; phylum Chordata; class Mammalia; order Chiroptera; family Rhinolophidae; genus Rhinolophus; species Rhinolophus hipposideros. The sequence goes on along the minus strand of NC_138070.1, from coordinate 16,990,827 downwards.
TGGGACTCATCCAGCTCAACTGTCTTATTTCATGAGAGTAGGCACAGAGAAGTTCATTGATTTTCCCAAGGCCACCCAGCAAGCACAACTAGACCTCCCGACTGCCAGGCCTTGGGGACCTCCCCCACCACCACCTATCAAACAACTATATGTATCAGAGGTGGCAAAGCCCCCTCAGGGAGGGACCCTGCCTGACTCTGGAATGAGAACAAGGAGAATTTCTCAGATACCATCTCAGTTAATCATCAGAGGCATCATTTCAAGTGTGCCTTCTTGTTCCCATTTTAAAGTTGAGGGAACTGAGGCTCAGAGAGGTAAAGCAACTCTTCAGAGGATACACAGCAGGTAAGGGATGGAGCTGGGATTCAAACCCCAAATCTGGGTGTTGTGCTTCAGAAAACGAGGCCACATAGACCCAGTAAGAGGGACGCTGCTGCCTGGGGTGATGATATGGTGAGCACAGGCCAGTTAGGGGGCCTTCAATTTTGGGGTTGCCCAACCTCCTTTGCTTCCCAGCCTGAAATATAGAGGTGCCATACCTTCCTGCTTTCTGGAATAGATTTAGGTCACAGAGGCCTGTGCTGCAGCTGACGTGCTGCATATTTTTAACTTGGAGAAGAATGTCCCGGCCCTTCTGAGCCTCCCGCCAGCCGTACCTCCTTGGGCCCAGGAATGTAGCTTGCTTCCTGCCTTCAGTAGCCTCTCATTTCCCCCCCAGCCCCAACAGCCCAGTCTTCTCAAGTCGAGACAGCAAAAGGTCTTGGGAATTTTCGTAAAACTCTTAAACCTGGCTGCAAGCCAAAGGAAAACAGCTCTGAAAGGGCTGACACTGTCTGGGAGATGATAGAAATATGGCATTCCTGCGGCAGGCAGTTCCTGCATTTACAGGGGGCGGCAGGCAGGCCCAGGAACAACCCAGCAGGCCCCGATGGCTGGATCTTCACAGCATCCAGACACACAGCGGACAGGAAAATAAGAGTAATTGTGGCCAGTTATGCAGCTTTTGCTGTGGGACAGTGTTAATCAGTCTTCAGGAGTTATCTCAGCAAAGTCTTGGGAGCTAAATGAAGTAGGTGCTATCGTCAGCTGCACATGATCTCAGATGAAGAAAACTGAGGCTCAGAGAGGTATAGCAATTGGCCTAAGGTCACACAGCCTGGGAGTGGTGGAATGGGAATTTGAGCTCAGTCTTTACCATTATATCACCTTCATGCATACCTAGACACACTCGCACACCAACGTGTACACACACAAACTCACACAAACACAATACATGCACACACACAAACACATGTATACATACCTATATGCATGCACACACATGTACACACCATATTCACACACAAAATACATACATGCCCATATGTACACACACAGGAACAACACATGCACACAAGCACAATGGACACACAAATTAATGCACACATGTGTACACATGTGTTCACACGTGTGCACACACGCACTAACTTGTACACACATTCTGAGATCCAAAACCAAAGTGCTCACCTGGCTGTTGGGAGCAGCCAGGAGTCTGTCTTTTGGACCCTGGGACCAACAGCTTTCTTCTTTCCCTCCCCCAGATGTTTGCTGCGGCTCCCACCAGCCAGCCAGACGTGCTGGACATCTAGGGATATCTCAGAGACGCAGAGGTTTGGGAGGGTGGTGATGCCAGATTGCCCTCATATGTGTCCATGACATGGCGACACCAGGGTGAGAAGAGCCAGACCCTCGAAAGTGACCCATTGCCCTGCAAAGTCACTGGGCTCTCATTATGCAGGGGCAGCAGGCCAGTGGGGCTAAGTTTCGTGCTCCAAGTGGGATACCGGAGTCTGATGTCACCTTGAAGCCACTGTGGGACTTGGAGCTGACCCTCTGCCTTTTCTGAGCCTCAGTTTCCACATCCGTGCATTGGGGACAGCATGGCCAGCTTGACCTCACGAGAGAATTATAGGGACTGTTGACACTTACAATTGAAAGGAATCTCAAAGATCTCTTAGTTTTCACTTTGCAGATGGGAAAACTGAGGCTTGTGACCAGGCTGTGAGCCAGTGACAAAACTGGACTCAGAAATCAGGTAATACAAATCTTGGTTGGATAACACTTTATATTTAACTTAACCAGCTCCTTCAGCGGCAACATGTAATAGCACACAGGAGTGAAAAAACTGTTCTGTCTTCTTGCTAGCAGGCCTGTTCTGACATTTCCTTTTTGCCCCTAGACATTTTTCTCAGGGATTACTGACCAGTAAGATGGAATGTCTCCGAAGAAACTTCCAGTTGGCCCCAAATACTAACGCTCTCAGTATAACACTTGCCTCTCCCCAGGCTCTGGCCTTTGCTGTTTCACGCCAGGCTCTCCAATCCAGTTTTGGGATTTCAGAGGTTTGGGAACAAAGGTAAAGAGAAGAAGGCTGTATGGCCTTCTTCTCTCAAGGAGGCAGTAGATCACAGCGTCAGGAACACAGGCTCCCAAGTGAGGCAGAAGTGAGTTCAAATCCTGGTCAAGTCTTTCACCAGCTGGGTAACCTTGGACACATTGCGTGATCTCTCCAAACCTCAGTTTTCTTATCTGTAAAATGGGACAACCGCCACACGGCATGAGACTTAAAAGAAATAACAGATGTGTGGTGCTCAGTGGGGCCGGCCCAGGAAGTTCTTGGCTGGCGTTGGATGTTAAGTTCGTTTTTCAGTGAAACAAAAAGACACGCCCGAAGTAGCCCAGAATCAGAGGGCGAGCTGCCAGGTCAGAGCCCAGGGCGGGCTGACCCACAGCTTGTCTCGGGCTACAGGCCAGCCTGCTGGGTGATGTGTGATGTTTTTCCAGGCCTTCCCTCTGGAACAGACCTCAGGTTCTCTGTAGACACTGTGCTTGCCTTTCCTAATTTCTCTCCTCTGATAAAAATTCCTGTAACTCGTCCCTGTGCCACTCGTTCAGGCTCAGACCTATAAAAAGCTGACCGGGACTGTTATTTTAAGGGTTGTCAGTGCATTTGCCTTCAAGGGTCTCTGCTGGAATTGGCTTCTGGTTCCCATGGAGGGTGGCAGAGCTCCGAGCTGGCTTTCAAGGGCAAGGTATAGACAGAGGGTGGCAGCGCCTGCCAGGTGGGGGTAAGGACTAATTGTTCACTCCGAGGAGGGGCGGCCTCCTTGCCCTTTCTCTTCTTCCTCCATCCTCCATCAGCGGCCGGTGTACCTACTATGTGCTCTCTTGGCCTTTGGCTAATCCTTTTACAGACAAGAAAGCCATGGTTAAGAGAGGGACAGTGCTTTTCCTAAGGCCACATAGCGCAAGAGTGAAGAGCTCTCCCAGACTCCCAGCTCTGAACCCCCTTCCCAGATGCCTTGACTCTGCAGCCTCTCTTTTGTCCACTGCCTCTTCTCTCACTAAACTCTTTCTTTGTTCCCCTTCTTGCATTCTTTTCCTTCTTCTTCTTTCCCCTTTTCTTCTTTGATCTGGTTCTTCTTCTGGAAGATTTCTGACCCTACCTGCTTTTCTTGTCGTGCTCATCATTGTGATAATACTGAAAACACATCCGGAGAGAGCGATGACACTTTACAGCATTTTTGAGCATCTTCTGTATCCCAGGCAGTGAGCTAAGTCTGTCCAGTGCGTTATACCTTATAGGCAAGGACCAGGCACCCAGAGGAGCAAGTCACCTGCCAAGGTCACACAAAATGCGGTAGCTAGGGGTGGAGTCTGGGTTTTGGTCTAGGTGACAGTGGAGACCTCACACTTTATCTTCATGTTGTGCTAGACACACACAGGCACCCCCACACAAACACATTTACAAAATAAAGGTTTAACTTACAACCTACCAAGCACATAAAGTTTCAGTGAGTAGGTCAACGCAAGTCTACATATATACACGTCCATCACAAAATAGCATGTTCCCAACACCTGGGAAAGTTCCCCTGTGGCCCCTCCCCGTTGAGACCCAGAGTCCATAATCTTAAGCCCAACCTGTGGTCCCAGTCGGACCTCAGCTGGAATCCCTTTTCTGTCACCTCCAACAAGTTGCTTCACCTCTCTGAGCCTCAGTTTCTCAAGCTATAAAATAGAGCTCCCTAGGGGCAAGGACAGGTGAACTCTGTCCGAGGTTACACATACCTCCAGAAAAGTGGGGCTTATTATCAATATTATTAACCTGCCAGAGCCTTGGCTACCCCCCACTCCCAACAATCCTGGAGGCTGATGTCATCCATCAGGTCCCCAGCTCCACTCTTGAGTCCCCAGGCCCCAGCCTGAGACGACCCCCAGAGCCAGGCCTGCTTCTCCAGGGAAATGAGGCACAGCGGCCCCTGACCCCAACCTTTTGCCCGACCCCCAAACCATAGCCTGCAAGAGGCTAACCCTTTCCCCACCGCCCCGTGGCTCCCCTCGGTTGGGGAGGCTGCGCCTGTTCGCACCCATTCATGTATTTTGTATTATAAAATGACTGCTGTCACCATGGCAACATAAAAGGAGCCGATCTCATTACTGAGGCCCGGACACATTATTTTCTCCAAGGAATTTCTTCTTTTCATTATTTCCCTCCAAAGGTCAGTTATCCTCTCAGGCGGGGCGGGGGGCGGCGGGGGGGTCCGCGAAAGGTGAGCCGGATTCATGGCAGAATTCCCCTGGCGGAATTTACAATCATTTTGCCTTTTTCCCTTGCTCTAACACCGTTGGAGAGATTTTCTTGCAGCTGAGAGGTTCTCTTTAACCCCTGCAGCCCTGGCAGGCAGGCCTTGCAGGCAGCAGACAGGGCTGTCCCTACTGGGCTGAGCTGGGAATCCCCACCCATCTCTGTGCCTCCAGTAAATGGTCACCTGAGGCCACATGACTTTATGTCCTGAGGGCAGGGGAGTCTGAGGTTGGTCCCATTTGCCGTGGAGGATTGGGGAGCTCCAAACAACTTGCTTCTTCCTTTCGTCCTCCCACTGGGGAAAAGACCCTTTCAAAAGTCAATACTAGTGATAATAACAATATATCACATTGATATTTGTAATGTAGTATGATGTAGTGATTAAGAATTTGGCTCTGTCGCCAGATAGGCCTGGGTTCAAATCCTGGCTCTGCCACTGTCAGGCTGTGTGACCTTGGGCAAGTTGCTCTATCTCTCTGACCCTCGACTATAAAACAAGGCTCATACTGGTATCTACTTCACAGTTGTGGGGTGAGGATGGAGTGATACATGTATGTAAATCACTGAGCAGAATAACAGCAAATGTTGGCAATGCTTATCTTTAGGTATATATATATATATATATATATATATATATAGATATAGATATAGATATAGATATAGATATAGATATATATATATATATATATATATATATATATATATATATATATATATTATATGCCAGTTACTGTTTGTATCAGTTATCTATTGCTGTGTAACAAATCACCCCCCAGATTTAGTAGCTTAAGGCAGCAATAATCATTTATTATCTTGCATAGTTTCTATAGGTCAGGGATTTGGGAGTAGCTGGGTCTGGTGGTTCAGGTTCAGGACTTATTGTGCTGTTGTAGTCAGATGTCTGGGGTTGGAGTCACCTGAGGTCTTGATGAGGACTGCGCGATCTAATTCCTAGATGGCTCACTCATGGCTGGCTTTTGGTCAGGAGCCTCCATTCCTCTGGGGGTCTGCATCGGTCTACCTTCAGGGCTGCTTGAGCATCCTGACAACGTGGCGGCCGGCTTCCTCTAGAACAAGTGATCCAAGAGAACAAGATGGACGCTGTCGTCGCTTTTACGACCTAGTCTCAGAAGTCACACACCATCATGCCCACCATCTTCTATTGTTCACACAGGCTAGCTCTGAGTCCGTGTGGGGGGACTCTACACAAAGACGTGAACAGCAGAAGCCAAGGAAAATTTGGGGCCATCTTGGAGGCTGGCTATCACACAGTACTACCTTCTTTACAGATATGATCTCATTGAATCACCACAACAAGAGTTTGAGGCTGATGTCCATGTTACAGAGGAAGAAACGGAGGCTCCAAAAAGATAAGGGGTTGTCCAAGGCTTGGAGCTTCAGTCTCATTCCAGGACCACATTCTTTCTCCCCTATCTGTTTCTCATGGACCCAATAGCTATGCCGGGCAGATTCTGCTGGTCTGAAGGGATGGAAATCTTCTGGGAAGGGAATATTTCGGGCAGCCTGAGTGTGTATTGCAGCTGGTCATGGCAGAGCAGTGCATAGACACCCAACAAATGAAGCCAGTCCAAACACTCCCCCCCCCCCCCCACTGACGAAGCCGGTGGAATAAGTGTGTTTGTAAAACTGACGGGCGTTTTTGTTGACAGGCAAATGTCTATATTACATGGCAACAAATGGCTGGAAGATGCAAAAACGCAGTCAATCATCAGGGATTTTTTTTCCTCTTTAAGAAAGAAAAGCTCTCCCACCACCAAACAGGATGAGTGATGTTTGCAGATCTTCCTCTCTGATCTAGCAAGTTCCTGGGGAACAGCACGGAGACCCAGGGGCAGCCCAAGCCCGTTAGCCCCAAACAGAGAAGAGTTGCCAGGGTCTTTTCAGGCAGTGGGGAATTACGGACCTGGGGGAGGGAGGGCTTGCTTCTTGGCTCAGTTTGGCTCCGAATTTCTGGCTGACTTTGGGAAATGATGTGTTCCTCAAGTTGGATGTGCTCAGAACCACCTAGGAAAACTGGTGACAATACAGATACCCAGGCACTGGCCCTAGAGATTCTGATTCAGCTGGCTAGGGAGGGCAGCCCGGGGATCTGTATTTTTATACCTGTCTACCTCTTCCCAGAAATACTGATGCAGGTTTTTCTGAGGCCACTCTGGAAAACATGGAGTGTGGAGGAAAGGCTCTGTGCATGCTGTTTTCTTAGCCCAGCACACTCCTGGTCATGCTTCAGAGCCCAGGTGGACTACATCTCTGAGAAGCCATCTCTAAGTCCCTCTTTCATAGGACAGGTCACACTTATAATGATTCTGTACGTACCACCCTCATTTTTTTTTTTTGGCTCAGTCTCTCAGATCCACACAAGAAATGTCTGATGTTTAATTTCTCTGCCCAATATCAGTCTTTCAAATCTGGAAGTTATTGGTTCGTTCATTCATTCATTCCTTCGATGCCTTATTGAGCTTCTACTACATGACAATGGATACAGCAGTGACCGAGACAGGCGTTTTAATCCTTGCCCCCCATGGAATCCACATCCCGGAGGGAGAGACAGATCAAACAAGCCAAGAGACAAATGAGTAAAATATCTGTACATTTTAAGTGCCTCTGAGGGAATAAACAAGGGATTTAAATGGCAAATGAGGTGGCAGCTACTTTACACTGACGGGCTGGTCAGGGAAGACCTTTCTGAAGATAAAACTTTGGGTTTGAGATCCAAAGATGAGAGGAGGCTGGTTACATGACAAGTGGAGGATTGCCTTTCCAGGCAGGGAGAACATTGCATGTACAGAGGTCCTGGGTCAGGCAAGAGTTAAGAGTGTTCAAGGCATGAGCTAAAGGCCAGTGTGACTGGAGTGGAGTGGGTGATGGGCAGAGAGCATGAGATAGGGAGCTGACCATACCTGGGCTACAGCAAAGTTGGTTTGTATTCTGATTCTGATGGGAAGCCTTTGGAGGTTGCTATGGTTAGAGGTTAAAGGGTTCACAAGAGACCATTCTTTGGGTCAGATCATTATTCTTTGGCACGTTCCTGGGAAACGTCCAGTAAATGTGGCCATTGCTACTGATAAGACTTAGACCTTAGATGCTGTCTCCTCCAGGAAGTCTTCCTAGCTTCTGCTCTGCCATCTTCACATGCACGTCCACCAAAGCATTCACGATGAATATATGAATACACCGTAGCACATCAATACATTTGCGGACTTGTAGCCAATGTTCATTCTGCTGGATGGCAGACTCTATAAAAGCTCAACCTCATCTTATATTTGTGCCTTCTCAAAAGGCACAAAAAAAAAAAAAAAAAAGCCTTGGTGCCTCAGTTCCCCCTTATGGGAAATAAGGAAGAGCATTCTTTGTCAAGGTGGGTTGTTGTGATGACTGGGTAAGTAAATGCTCACAAACTGCTCACCACAGTGATGCTAAAGGTGGGCTTATGTGTTGAATATATATACTCAGGGCTTATACTCAGGGCTTAAGTGTTGAATAAAGTTTTGGGGGCAACCCTCACTGCTTCCACTGCCCCCACCCCCGTGCCCCTGATGGGAGTTTGGCTCGTTAATTCCTTCAGCATTGGCTATAGATGTGTTTCGATTTGCTATCTGGCAGTTCTTTTCATTTCTTGGATTTAGTGTTGGCAAGATACACTCATTTACTTTGGAGATCTCCTTGGGGATTTATGGTGTCCTGGCCCCTTTATGGTGAAACAGCTGGAAGGAGCTGGGAGAGGGTCTGAGGCTGGGCAGAAAATGACTGCCCAGAAAATGACTCCTGGGTTCTGATTCCCTGGTGGAAAGTACAAGATGACATTTTTCCTGGGAGGGGATGGACGCTCAAGGACATCAGCCCCTCCCGTGTGATATCCAGAGCTTGAGTCGCTCTCTATCTATCTGTCCATCCATCAGACAAATATTCACTGAGCACTGATTGTGTCCGGCATTTGGGAACCCAGCAGTGAACAAAACACATCATCCTGACTTTGCAGAGCTGACATTCCATACAGGATGGAAAAGGAGCCAATGTTTTGTAAACAGCTACCATGTGCTGGGTATTTCTCCTACATGATTTTTGTGCTCGTCATCACCCGAGGTTGGTTCCATTGCCCCACTTTTTCAGATACCAACATGTGAGGTTTGGAGAGGTGAAGTCAAGTGCCCAAGGTGGCCAGCTCAAGGGTGGTGACACTGGAATTCAGATTAGACCTGTTGGATTCTCTTCCCCTACCCCCCACCTTTCTATAGAGGGACCATCTAAGAGGTTGGTCCTTCTCTGTGGTGACTTGATTCCCTACCTGGGTCTCCCTGATGATAGGACCTGTGTCTTCTCCATTCTGGCTCCCTATGGATCCCACATTTTGCCTAACGGGTAGCAAGGGCTTAAGCATAAGGCTGTCAAACAGAACTAATTCCAGCTTCTATCCCCTTTTGGGCACTGGTTAGCCCACCTCTTCCAGGAAGCCTGCACTGATTGCTCCAATCATGGGAACCTTACCTTCCTCTCTCTGACCCCAGAGCCCAGACTGTTTATGGCATCATTTGTGTTCTCATCCTCGTTCTCTTATCATTTCCTCCCCCTCTTCTAACTAGCAAATATTAATTAAGCATTTACTGGGGTGCAATATGCAGTGGTTAAGGGTATTATCTCTGGGTTAGGTGAGTCTCGGTTTGAACCCCATTATTGTCACTAGGTTTGTGGCCTTGGGCAAGTCCCTTTACTGCCCTGAGCATCAATTTCTTCAATGCTGGAGGGTTATTCTGACAATTCAGTAAAATAGAATTTAGAAATTTCTTCCATTGTAATTATTAATGGGGTGAATCTGGAGACTGTGGTATCCAAGACGAATATTGTTCTCCCTAGTAGAGCTCTGGATAACTTCTTAAGAGCAGATGAAATGCTGTGGACAGTGACTGAATTCATTTTATTTAGCCATCAGAGAAACTTTGGAAGAATGCCTATCACGTATTCACTGCTGAGAGCTGATTAAGACACAGGAACAATTTCGTGAGATGTGTGTCTGAGCCTTTTCTCCTGAGCCCACGCTCTTCTCTCTGGAACTCCAAGACATTCTGCAGCTTGGGACAGAAACCTCACATTCTTAAAAACTTTTGTTGGGTGGATCTTGTTAACCCTCCCTCTGTTCTTTAGTATTCCTGCCAGGACTGTTTGTCTGAGAAACCCCATTTATTAGGCTGATGTACCAATAAGCCAGTTCCATCTTTCAGGTAATTTTTTTGTTTTTAATGGATGTTGAGTATTTGTTCTCATTAGGGCCCTGGAAAACATGAGCTTCTGTGCTGGCGCATTCAGCTTACACAAAACACCGTGAGTGCTGAAATTTGCTTCTTTTTGATTTCGTCTCTTGCTAGCTTGAAGGACTGGATTTTATAACAGGTCAATTTCAGACCATTTGATATTGATATATGAAGATCCTTAGGGATTATTGAATGCATTTTTCATCCAGCTGAGATAGTATCATATAAGGAAAATGGGATTGACTGTTAAGTACAAATTGAAAAAGACATGGTCATTTAAGATAACTCCTTATCTGTATACAAGGAAATAGTATCAGGGAAATAGACCACCAGTTGACAGAAATAAATTTCACCTTGGGTTCCTCCTCCATACGCCTCCGTCACTAACTGGTCATACTTGTCTGGGATTATTCAATTATTCTGAGGGCCCTTTCCTGGGGCCCCTGTGAGAAGATGCATCTGTGGAGACAAGAAAGTTCTTTGCTGCTTTGTTCTGGAAGGAAGGCTTGGATAGGTGGAGCTGGGACCATTAAAGGGCAACCTTTGTAGAATTCGGAATGGGGCAGCTTCAGCTCTCTAGCAGCGCCCCTGATAACTTGCTAAGAGCAGGTGAAGAGCGGAGAACAATGATTCCATGCCTTTCCTTTCCTCCGCCAAGCTCATTCACATGTCCCCAGCTGCTCACACTGTGATCACTGGAGGGGTCTCAACCAGGCATGGTTCAGGTCATATCCAGCCCTGGAAAACAATGTGGCCACCGAGGGGGCTGTGGCCTGGCTGACGGGTTGTGAATTTCTATTCTCGCACAGCAGACGGCTCTTCATGGCTCACAGCTCTTTGACATAGTAGAGTTTCCATGATCTTTTGGAGCGGCGTCTCTGCTCCGTAAGGATCGTGTTGTTCCTCGTTCCCCCCATGCCACAGCGGAGGTGCTAGAACAGAGTGGATTAAGCCAGTGCAGGTGCTGCCTGACTCCATAGCCGGCGCCATTTCCTGAGTTTGACATAGCTGAGTGGTTTTGAAGGTCACTTGGAAAATCCCCCAGATGCCCAAATATACCCTGCACTGGTCTGCGGAGTGGCTGGGGACTTGTGTCTGGTCCCTTAGGGAGGTACAGTGCTTGGACCGGGGGTGGCAGGTGGAAGGAAAGGCTCCTGCGTCTACTTCCTCCTCAGGTCCCACGGGTGGGGACATCAGCTGGGAGGTGTGTGCTGTGTACCCTCCAGGCCTGTGCATTCCTGAGGAGGACAAGCCTCGGGGTGGGTACCTGCCTTGGCCCTCCGGTGAGCAGGGCCCGTGCCCAGCCTGAGTCGACATCAGAGAGTCCCTGATTCCAATGAGGAAAGGGCGTTCAGAACCCCAAAGAGAGCCAGGTGATCCGGGGCCTACAGTCAGGTACCCCCGAAGGCTTCCTGAGAACCTATTGTGTGCTAGATGTGCCACCTCCCAGAGACTCCGAGAAGAGAGGGATGAAGGTTTGACCCTTTACATCCACGGTTTTGTTAGTACTCACAGCAAACTAAGCGTCATCATCCCTATTTTATAGCTGAGGAAACTGAGGCTAAGCAACAGGAAGTGACTTGAATAAGTCACATACATAAGTTAGTGTAGAAATAAGAATTTGCATCTGGGTTTGTTCTACTCCAAAAGAATTCATCCATGCATCCATCCATCTATCCATTCATTCATTTTTCATCCATCCATTCCCTTATCCATCCATCCATCCACCCATCCATCCATCCATCCACCCATCCATCCATCCATCCATCCATCCATCCATCCACCCACCCATTATCCATCCAGTGTTAATCAAGCATGTACCAGGAAATTATCATTCTTACTTATTATGAGTGATGTCCTAGGGAACAGAGGGGACCCCAGGGATGTTCCTAGGGCAAGCTCATCTGAGATCTGTCCATTAGTCATCATGACTGGACACTTGGACCACGTTGGAGGCCTTAGACTAAGCTTGCCAGGAGGCGGCAGGAGGCAGTGGGCTATAGATATCTTCCATCCAGTATGGAGACCAGAGTTGAGCAGCAGAGGCTCTACCTGGAAGATGATGTGTGTGGGGATTGGGGTGGGGAGAGGCTGGCATAAGGAGTTCACTTCCCCCCAGAAACCCACAGGCAAATGCTGTCCATCAGCCTATAATTCTAGCCTACCCCTCAATACATGTACGGCACTGAGATAATTCTTCCTGAAGCCCATGAATCATAGCACTTGATTCTCTAATACTAATAAAATGCAACCTCTCTCAAAGAGTTGACTAAATAAACCAGAAGTCCATAGAGATCCTTACGTATCCCTTCCCCTCCGCGCTTCTTACTCTTTACTCACGCAGGACCTGAACAGATGGCTGAAAGGGTTCCATGTTTTCTGGGGGCTGCAGCTATTCTTGGCAGAAGCTACAGCAGGCTTAGAAGAACCCTGATGGGGCCCACAGCTCTGGGTTCAAGTCTTGCCAGTAGCAGCTGGGCAAGGCTCTGCCAGTCTCCACATCTGAATTAAGGAGATTATTCCTGATGTTTCTGAAGTCTCTTCCAGCCTGAGCCAGGAGGGACTGACTTCTCTAATGCAGAATGGTTAGGGGACCCCACTTGTCGGCAGGTCCTCGAAACCTGGTCCTTGTATGTCAGGAATTCCCAATCTATAGGAGAGGACAGACGTGCAGGCAGCTGTAATTCATAATCATAGTGATACGACAATAGTAAAAGAAGCAATTCTGTATTAGTTTCCTGTTGTTGCTGTAATAAATGACCATGAACTTGGTGGCTTAAAGCTATAGAAATGTATTGTCTCACAGTTCTGGAGGCCAGAAGCCCAAAACGGAGGTGTCAGTGGGACCATGCGCACGTCCTTCCAAGGGTCTCGGGGAGGACACTTCCTTGCCTCTTCTAACTTCTGGTGGCTCTGAGAGCTTCCTGGCCGTGGTTGCATCACTCCAATCCCTGTCTCCACGTGGCCTGGCCCTCATTACATGCTTTCCCATCCTAGGCCCAGTATCAGGCCCTTGAATCACCAAAGACACCCGTGGGCCTGGGGTGGGGTGCCCATTGCACAGAGGAGATGCACGAGACCCCACTCATGTCAGAGCCTCAGCTGCAGGGTCTCTGAGCCGTGCGGGGGTATGCCGACGGAGGGTGGGGCACGGGGTGCTGTGTGCCTTTTGGGAGGCCTACTTGGGAAGACATTGAAGAGTAGGTGCATTGAGTCAGCTTGTCTCCAAGGAGGAGTCAAAGCTGAGCTCTGGGTGGAGGGTATGACCCGAGTGACTCTTCTCATTTCACAGGTAGGGAAACTGAGGCCCAGAGAAGAGAAGTGACCTGGCCGGGATTCCACATGAAGGTGTGGTGGAGCAGGGATTAGAACCCAGGTCTCTCTGACTCCAGAGCTTTCTGGGACTGGAGTCTCTCTTCATGCCCTCTTACCAAGTTCACGGTACAACACTGAACAAGCAGTGACACATATCAGGTGCTCACTCTGTGCCCAGTACTGAGCGAAAAGGTCTGATGAGACATCAGTCTGCTCACAGGGGGAGAGCAGAGTGTGAGGAAAGCCAGGGGGCGGTGTGGCCGCTGGGGTGAGTATCGGTAGAGAGGGGGGTAGGAAGGAAAGGCCGAGTTAGGGCCCCGTGACGGCCCCGGCAGAGCCCCCCGTTGTCCTTTGCCTGGGTTACTGGAGTATCCTCCTCAAGCCCCCACACCTCCATCCTTGACTCCCAACAACAGCTTATCTTCTGCTCTAGCAGCCAGGGCGGGTCCTGACACATGAGTAGGCTCACGGCATTGTCTGCTGTACACCCTTAAAGACTATGTCTCATCCAGGCTCAAGGCTGACACGCTTCCTGTGACCCTCATCTTCCATCCCCCATTCCAGCCCAGCGCACTGGCCTCCTCTTCGCCGGTCCCCGCCCTCTCCTGAACCCTCTGTCTCAGACCGTATATTTGCCCTTCCCTCCGCCTAGACTGTACTTTATCCGGATATCTGCACGGCCATCTTCCTCATCTCCTTCCTGATTTTCCATAACCTTCGCTGCCTGCTCTGGCCACTCTCTTTTAAATTGCTGCCTCCTCCCATCCAGGCCCCAGCACTTCCTATCAGGCTTCCCTCCTTTATTTGGCTCCATGACACTTTTCACCTTCTGCTATATAACTTATTTATTTACTGTCTGCCTCTCCCAACTAGAGCACAAATATTGTGGAAGCAGAAAGTTTTATGTACTATGTTCGCTGCTCAATATCTAGTGCCAGCTTGGCACCTAGTAGGGCCTCAATAAATCTTCCTCGAATGAGCAAATATGTGTCAATAATCATTTGGGGGATTTTATTTATTATTAAGAGGCCATGGAGGAGAGTCGCTAGGGAGTGGACTTGGAATCAGATAAACATTAGATCCAATTCCAGCCATGCCATGTATCAGCTGTGTGACCTTGGACAAGTGACTTAGCTTCTCTGTGCCTTGATATTCTCATCTGTGCAATGGGTATGTTAACCACACCTGCCTCTCGAGGAGGTTGTGAGGATTGAGGGAAGCCATGCACAGAGGGCACTTACCCCCTGGGAAATGCAGTAGGTGCTCAATCAATGATAGACCTCATTATTGCTGATGAATCTGAGATTCTTGGAATTTCAGCAAAGGGCTTGGAAGATCACCTGGTCTGTTTTCCTCTTGCAGGTGGGAAAAGTGAGGCATATTCCAAAGCCTAGGAGGGTCAGCACTTTGCTTTTCCCTCTAAATTTGAATTCTGGGCCTCTAGGATTCTTTCAGCCTCCAGGAGGAGGTTGAGCTCCCAGAATGCTGCCCTGAGCTATGAGGGGCAAACAGACTGTGGACTGGGAAGGTGGCCTTCACCTCAAGAGGGGTTGCTCATGGGAAATTGTTTACTGGTTGCTCTCTGAATGGCCCAATACCTGGGTGACAGGGTCTGAGTTGACTGGTGTCCAGATAGGGCCCCAGGGTCCAGTCAGGAAAATGGAGTTTTTGCCAGGTATATCAAAGGAGGGAATTGAATACAAGAAAGTCTTTCCAGGGTGGTGGAATAGCTGGAAGGGCAAACGGGGAAGGTGGGCAGCCCAAACGTGAACAATGACAGGAAGCCACTGTCGTCCACCCCAAGACTGGCCGACCCAGGGAGCAGGGGGCATTGTCAGTGCTCAGAAGCCAGGGCTGCCTGACAGGAACCACAGAGGAGGGGCAGTCACTGCCAGAGAAACCTCCACAGCTGTAAGAGATGGCGAGAAGTACTCCGGCTTCTCCCCTCCTCCTGCCCTGAAGTCTCCCACTGGCCCCTCCCATTGGCTAGCCCCACCTGGAAGTGGGTTGGCAAGAGAGTTTGGGCCCATTTGTACCGTTCAGAGCATGGTGGGGAAGGGCAGGGAGACGACACTGCCGGGAACTGGCAGCACCTCAGGAGGCTCTGGGCCTTCATGGTGGGAACCCCAAGTACGGAAGGATGAGTCCTAATTCCAACCAGAGGCTGGTGCCCCTGGACCACGACCACTGAGGATAACCCACAGGGCTGCTGTCACGACTATTCTTGGGAGGTTGAGGCCATTGGCAGCAGCAGGGCTGGATAAACACACCTGTGAGTCTGAGCTGGTTAGAGGTTGTGTGTGTTAATCATACCTCCCAGGCTCATGGGATCTGTACCACCTCACTTGGGAGGTCCCAGGATGTCCGTGCCTTCCTACCCTGTCCGTGCACCCACCCCTTCTGTGCCTTCTTACAATCCACCGCAGAGAGTGATGCTCTAAAGGATTTGTGAGCTCAGTCCCTCCAATGCCTCCCCAACTCCTGGCTGTGAAAAGGAAAGCTGGACTCCTCCCTGCTTGGTATCCCAGGTCCTGCAGGATCAATCAGGTCTCCTCCCCCCATCCGACCTCAGGTCCTGTAACACTGCCCTCACTCCCTCCATCTCACTTGCCTTGTGTCTGTTCCACAAACATGCTGAGCTTGTCGGGATCTCAGGGCCTTTGCACATGCACTCCTCTCCCCTGGCATATCTTTGCTCTAGACTTTCACATGGCTGCCTCTTCTCCTCAGAAGGCCCCCCCTCCACCACTCCTGCTCCATCATCTTGTTTTGTGACATTTTCTCATTTATGTGTTTACCGGTTTAACATCCAACATCCCCCACTGGAGAGTGAGCCAAGCCTGTCATGTTTGCAGGGCCCCTCCATTGTTCAGAACAGCTCCCCACGCAGAAACAGTGCTCAGTAAGTCCTGATGCTGTGACTGAGCGCATTCTCAGGGACAAATGAGAACACGGAAGGTCCAAGAGGAGAAGGGACACGGCGGGTGCTCAGATGTGCAGTGAGCCTGTGGTGGCGCCCAGAGGAAGAGACAAGGGCTCCTCCTGTGCCCTGTTCTGGTAGTTCCCGCACTCTGCCAGTCTTAGCACAGCCCCCCTGTGAGGTGGGGCAGCCAGATTGGACAGGAGAGTCTGACCCTATGTGATGAGGTATGGAAGGCGGGTAGGCTGGAATCACCCTTGTGGAGAGACATTCAGCCACTGCAGTGTGTGGCTGGGGACATGTCAGCGGTGTTGTGGGCGTGGTAGACATGGTGGGCGTGGTAAGACATGGTGGGTGTGGTATGGACATGGTGGTGGGCGTGGTAAGACATGGTGGGTGTGGTATGGACATGGTGGTGGGCGTGGTAAGAGATGGTGGGTGTGGTAAGACATGGTGGGCGTGGTAAATACATGGTGGGCGTGGTAAGACATGGTGGGTGTGGCCCAGCCACACCCAGAGCCAGAGCCAGAGCCCAGCCCTCTGGGACCACACCATGGCCTCTGTCTGGGACTGGCATGCCTCGTCTACTCTCTTGCAGCCTGGAACCTTCACAGGGTCCAGGTACTTAGTGGCCACACCAGCCAAAAGGACACAAAGTATGGAGCTGAAGTATGAAAACCTTATGCTAGCATGCCCACCAGTGACACCTTCTAGAACCTTCGGATTCCAGCTCTGGGGATACCCTAGGGTTCCTGCAGCTAGTGCGGATGGGTTTTCAAACTGCATATGCCCCTGGAAGACAGAGGGGAGGCTGCAGGCCAGAACCCCAACTCAACAAGAGCGTCTCCAAGTCCACCCGGAACACATCTAGGACTGCATATCATTCTATTTGTAAAATGGGCCTTGTGGTTTTTATTTTCATTAAACTGTTTACTTTGAGATGACTGTAGATTCACATGCAGATGTAAGAAAGAATACAGAGATCCCGTGTGCCCTACCCAGCTTTTCCCAAAGGTGACATCCTGCAAAAACTATAGTACCTCACAGTCTGGAGGTTGACGTAGAGACAGTCAAGACGCAGAGCACGTCCATCCTCACAGTGTTACCTTGTCATGGCCACACCCACTTCCATCCCATCCCCACCCCTTCCTTATCCCCCTGGCAACCACTCCTCTGTTCTCCATGTCTATCATGGTATCATTTTAACAATGGAGTATAAGTGAAATCATACAGCATGCAACTTTTTGGGATTTGCTTTTGTGACTCGACGTCATCATTCTCTGGCGTTTCATCCAGGTTGGGTGTATCCATAGTTCGTGCCTTATTATTGCCGTGTAGCCTTCCAGGTATGGATGGGCCCGTTTTGTTGATCCATTCACCTGTGGAAGGACATCTGGATTGTTTCCAGATTTGGGCTATTAGGAATAAAGCTGCTGTCGACATCCATGTACAGGTTTTTGTGTGAACATAGTCTTCATTTCTCTGGGATAAATGAAGAGGATAAATTGGGATAAATTGCCTTGGAGTGCAATTACTGGGTTGTATGGCAGAGTGCTTACTTTTTGAAGAAACTGCTAACCTGTTTCCCCATTTTACATTCCCATCGGCACTGTACGAGTGATCCGGTGTCTCCTTCATCTTTACCAGCATTTGGTGTTGTCACTGTTTTTTATCTTAGTCATTCTGAAAAGTGAGTGGTGATATCACATGTGGTTTTAATGGCTAATGATCTCCTGATCTGTGGTTTTAAAAACAAAACAAAACAAAAACATTTTGAACCACGATTGGCTTCCACTGGCTCACTTCACAGATGAAAGAAACTGAGGCCCCTGGATTGAAATGGACTTGAGCAGCTGCAATGGCATCCCTCAGGCCTCCCCTTGACTCCTGATCACGTTTTTCTGAGAAGAGAGAGGAAAAAGAAGCTCTTGAAAAGGATGCTGACTTTTGCTTGGTGATGTGGAAGGCGCTATTTTGATATTCTAACTGATGCGCTATGTCCCATCACTCTGTATTGTTGCCCATGTGGAGAGCTGGCTTCAAAGTGTCTACAAGAAATACGCTGTTACAACAGAACTTTGCTGGACAGCCATCAGACCACAGCGAGTGGTATACCCTCTGGACAGACCTAGAGCCCTCGTAAGCTGCCCTGAGTAGGAGAGTGGGGTCTGGCCAGTGAAGGGCTGGTCGACACTGAGTCCTCAGAGGGAGAGAGGAGATGTTCCCTCCTGCTAAGGACGAGTCCCTGATTTCCACCTGCAGAGAGAAAGGTGGCCAGCTGTGAGGTTTGAGGCCAGCACCGGCAGGGCTGAGCCCCAGGTCGGCATTTAAACCCCTCGGCTGTACCCTCCTCTTTCCACCCGGACCCCTTGCCCTCTGTTCCCCATCTCACAGTTATCTTCTCCTCACAAAACACCTCCTCTCCTTGGCCGCCTTGATCGGTTGTGTCTTATTTTATCATATTTTTTATTTTTGGTAGAAAACTGCATCCAGGAGACCTGAGAGGGGGGAACACAGCATCTGTGAAGGAAGGGCGGCTGCAAAGAGACAACACACATTTTTTTTAAAAGCACGGCAATAAACGCTATTCAAAAAAGAAAAAAAAAAGAAAGGAAAAGAAAAGAAAGAAAGAAAAGAAAAAGAAAAACCCACCCCACAATCTCTGAAAAACACAGCCCATTGAAATGACAAGCCGAAAATCATTTGCTAAGCGCTGAAACAGTTCCCTTTGTCACCCAAATCCTTCTGTTGACAGTTACCTTTCAATCCCGCAATTGTGCAGAAAAGGCTGATTTTTATTCAATGTTCTATTCACCCTGCGTATTAATGAAAAGGGGGGAGGGAAAAAAAAACTTGTAAGAATGGTGTTTAATAGGCTGATAGACAAGCTGTCTGGATTCCCCGCCCGAGCCCCTCTTATCAGTGGCTCACACTGGGGCTGATGTGGTCGCCCTGTCCCAGCACAACTTGGAGCACCCGCCCGGGTTTCTTGGCCTGTGTAATGGAAACACTGGGATTGATTGATTGATTGATTATTATTATTATTATTATTATTTTTAAAAGGCTCACTGATCCTTTCTCTTTACCAGGAGGAGGGAACAAGTGCAGATTCTGACTTGACCGTTTGATTCCTACATGCAACAAAGCACCATTTCGTAAGCACCTACTGTGTGCCAAGTGGCTGTACTTAGTGCTGACTTAGGCATGCCCAAGGTAGACCACGTCCCCAGACAGGGAGCTTCCAACCCAGACAGCGATCAACGAACAAAGCAAGGATTTCACTCCAATTGAACCAGGTGTCACAAAAGGTCAGTGTGGGCCCCACTGAGTACCAGGAGACTGTATGCCCCTAATCGTTTTCTCTAGGTGCCCCCAAGGCAGAGGGCCCTGGGAACCATCTGGCCCCATCTTCACACCAATGGGCTGTATTTTGGCATTGTCATGCGTATTGGGCTGTAAGAAGCTGGACCATATGACCTCCCCAGAGGCTGTGTGGAATCATGAGGTTCTGCTAAAGGTGGGGTCCAGACCTGGGTTCAAATCTTGTCTCTGCCATTCACTTCCTGGGGGCGGCTTTGGGCAAGTCTGTTCACCTCGTTGAGTTAGTCTCCTTGACGGTCACATGGGGATGGTGACATTACTATAGAGGACCTGCTGAGAGGCTGCTGCAGATGGAAGGTTTGGGTCACCCCTAAATTCCTCTGTTGAAGCCCTAACCTCCAAGGTGATGGTATTTGGGACCTTTAGGGGGTGATGAGGGTGGGGCTGTAGCCGGATGGGATTAGTGTCCTTAAAAGAAGAGATCCCAGTAAGCACTTCTCCCCCAACTCCGCCACCACAGCGGACACAGTGACAAGTGGCTGTCTGCAAGCCAGGAAGAGAGCCCTCACCAGAACTTAACAATGCTGGCACCCTCCTCCAGGACGTCCAGCCTCCAGAACTGGGAGAAAATAAAATTCTGTTGTTTAAACCACCCAGTCTGTGGTATTTTGTGATGGGAGCCCAAGCTGACTAGGACAGAAGACAAAGTGAGGTCTGCAAGCCAAAGTTCTGGCCCCACCCCTTTCCCTCCTTCCCTCTTTTCTTTTCCATGTTTTCTTTCATGGATTCTAGAAATCCAAGAGGGGTGCTGTGCTGGGGTGGGGTGGAGAGAGAGCTCAGAAAAGCAGAGGAGTTTTCTTTAAAGAATGAAACTCTTCATTTAAAGAATTAAACATATTAAAGAATATGTTTATGACAAGGAAACCCGCTCCCTGGCTGGGTGGTGGGCTCCCCACCATCGTAAGGCTGTAAGTGGAAGCTGGATGACACGTTAGCTAGGATCTTATAATGTAGAGGTGGGCAATATGGATCTGGGGGACCTATACCTGCCTGCCAAGCCAACCCACTTACCTGAAGTGATCACCGGGTCTGTACTTGCCTGGCCTGTTTTGTTTCCCAATGACACACCTGTTGGCGTCATTTTGCCTCCAGCACCTCACGCCCCACACCCAGGAGGCATCCTGGAATCCTCTGCTCCCCTCCACCCCACACCCAATCCTTGGCAAGTCCTGACAACTCTGCCTTTAAACCATCCAGAGCGTGCACCTCCTTCGTCACCCTTCTGATCTGGCACCTGCGGTAGCCCTTTCCCTGGGCTCCCTGCGTTTTCTCTGGGCCCTTTTCTCTTCACAGAGCAGAGGAGCACTCTGAATCTGTTTGTTGGATCTTCCCCTCGTCTGCTCAGCGTCTCCAGTGGCTCTTATCCTGAAGCTCTTAGGACTCAGCTCCTGTTACAGCATCTCCTGCCTGCCCCTACCTTGTTCATTCTAATCTCACCACCCCAGAACTTTTGCTGTCCCTTATGTATGCCAACGGTTGTTCCTTTTGTAGTGGCTGTTCCCTCTGCCTGGATACCCTTCCCCCAGGTTCTCACAGGGCTGCACCTCTCTCCATGCAGGTTTCTGCCTTAATGTCACCCCCTCCAAGAGGTCTTGCCTGACACAGGCCCTTCACCCCATCACTACCTAACTCCTTCCCCAATTTTATTTTTCCCCTTATTCACCTATCACCGCTTTATACTATGTCGCATATTTGTTACATTGATCATCATGTGCCTCTCATGCTGCCCTGTGAGCTCCTGAGGATACGGACTTTGCCCATCTGGCTCTCACTGTGTCCCCGGATACATAAATGGAGTCACACATGGCCACCATGCCTAGTAGGGCAGTCCTTGAACCTCATTCTGGGATTTGTATCCACTGACCCCCCCCATTAAGACTCCCCAATTTAAGAATCTCCTCCCTTCTTAAATCCAATGTATGCAGGGCAGCAATGATGAGTAGCAGTTACCTCTCTTCCTAATCACTCATTCAGTCACTCAACAAACCTTTATTGTCAATGTGCTAGCCAATGTGCAAATGTTTGGGACACAGCTATGAGAAAGATGAGCCTGGGATTGACATTTTGAATGGGGAGACTGAGGTAAGAAAAAGTAAATTAATATAAATGATGATGTTAGAGACTATGAATAAATGTGGAGCAGGGTAAGGGGTTGGAGGTGACGCCCTCGTTGAAGAGTCAATCAGGGAGGACTCCCTGGAGGAGGCAACCGTAGTTAAGGACTGAATAAAGTGCTGTGTTGTCAAGGGACAGGTAGGGGCACTGGTGAGGCAAGGGAAGCAGGTGTCAGGTGGTAGAGTGCTTTGCAGACCTCAGGAAGGTGGGCTTGATTTTTGGCCCTGCACAGAGTCCCAGATATGTTTTCCGGAAAGGACTTAGCACAGTGATAAGTTTGAGTGAATGCTGGGTGGAAGAAAGAATGAATAAGTGAGTTGGTGAGTGAACACTCCCCACATCGTGGACCACTGGGGTTCAGTGTCCTGCTCTCTTTTATCCACTGCCCTCCCACATCTGCCCCCCCTTGCAGACGATCCCTTTTGAAACACACCGCCTCCCCTGTCTTGGATCCTCTGCCTTCTCCTGGGGCCTCAGCTCCACAGCTAGGATGAGTGCAGCCCTAATGGTGTGCTTTTTGGGGAGTAGCTAAGCAGGAAAACTTCCCAGCACACAATGAGGTGCCCACCCCCCCAGCCTCCTGAGGATGGAGTGATAGATAATCCAGACAGTTATTTGTGTTTCAGGTTCCACACGGCGCCCTCCTCGCTCCTCCCCTCCCCTCTGTCGTGATTGCTGACAACGCGGATTTTAATATATTCACATTGGCAGAGTTATTTGCATTCAGATGCAATTATGAGGCAAGATACAGCCTCCTCAGAGCGGCCCCCAGGAATGTGGGGAGGATTTGGTATACTCTCAGAGGGTGGGGGGCTTCTGAGGCCGGGCAGAGTGGTCCAGGCAGGGCTGAGCTTTGTACACCTGCTTTACAGAGGAAATGTCCAGATTGGTATAGTCCCCACTCTTCCCCTGCTCTGAGCTTGTGGGGATCTGATTTATTTTGTTCATCCCAGGATGGGGAGCAGTGTTTGTGGTGGTGGAAATGGGTCAGGGCAGTGTCTTCTCAATCTCTACTCTGTGTCCCAGGCACTGTGGACTTGTCCCTAGGTCTTGGTCCCAAGGAGCTTACATTCCCATGGGGGACGCTGACAAGAAGAAGTTAACAACTAAAACAAGATAACACATCGGAATAAGTGCAGCAAGGGAAACCACAAGGTGAAGTGACACTCCATGGGGATGTTTCTCTAGATAGAGTGGTGAAGGAAGGTAGGTTTGTTGATGGCAATAATGTGCTCAGCCCCTGACTCCTCCCTGTGGCCATTACCCCTTGCAACATACCTTTGCAGTTCACTCCATCAAGAAGTGATCCTCCTCCAATCTCGACTTGACTATGTGACTTCCTTTGGCCAATAGGATATGGTATAAGTGATATAAGGCCAGCTCCAACCTGAAGCTTCCAGGGACCTTGCACATTTCTGCTTGCTGTCTTGGAACCCTGCCACCACCTTGAGAATAAGTCCAGGCTCTCCTTCATGGAACCGACACAAGCCATCCTAGTCAAGGTCAGCCTAGGCCAGACAGAATCTAGCTACTCTGCCAGCTGACTTCAAATGCATTGACCATTTGATCAGCTCAAATGCAGAGATCACTTGATGAGCCCAGATCAGTAGACTGCCCACCCAACCAACAGACTTGTGAGCTAAACAAATGCCTACTGTTTTAAGCCATGAAGTTTTTGCGATGTTTTGTTATGCAGCAGTAGCTAACTGATACAAAAGGTCACCCAAGGGGTGAGAAAGTGGTAGTAGGGAGAAGCCCTGAAGGAAGATAATTCCAGGTGGAGGGAAATACAAGCACAAAAGCCACAAGGTGGGAAATATGGAGGCCTGTTTCAAGCACAGAAAGGAGACCTATATGACTGGGGTGTGGCAAATGAGGTTGGAATGGGATATGGGTCACAGACGGGCAAGGGCAAAATCACATGGGACCCAGTAGATGCTTCTGGTGTTTGAAGATGGCAGTCATGGTCTCTCATCCTAGGAATCTAGAAGCAGGAGGGTGAACTAAGATGACTGGTGCTGCTGCTTATTTTAAACACGAGGGTGATAGGATGTAGGAGAAGGGGCGGCATTTGGTAAAAAGGTGGACTTGCCTGAATGGGTTCCAAGGATGGGTGCCTGTACTGCATGTGCCCAGAGGGGAGAAGTACAAGGGGACACAGGTGAATAGCCCACTTTGAAAGCTGGCAGTGAGGGGCCAAAGCCCACCCTGATTGACTCGCCCCAGCCGCCACCCCCTTGTTGGGGAGGGTTCACCTTTTGGCTCATGGCCTTTCCATTCTGAGAATAGTTCTTTCTGGCATCACATTGAGCTTTGCTTTCATTGGGGTGATTTCTTCTGGTTGTCCTCGCCTTTCAGTTGAGTCCAGGAAACTTGGAGAATGGATTGGGGGTGCCATGGGACATGAAAGGGAAGGTTGTAACAGGAGGAGGCACTGCCCAGTGAAGCAGGTGCTTTCTGTTCCTTGTGTCACACGCCCTTGGCCCACCTATGATCTCAAGACAGCTGTATGGACAGTTCTAGGCACGATGCCAGCCCCTCACCTGAGCCCCAGCATTGGTCCCTTATTTGCTGGCCTTGTGGGATGCCATCAGGAGGGAACTGGATCATGGATGTGTCCCAGCCTCTCAGGCTTTGGAAGGACAGGCCTGAAGCATGTTTTATGTGGTTCCTTGGAAGGTTCCCAGCAGACTGGAGCCCCAGATGCCCACGTAGTAATCCCCAACACCACCCTCTTTCCGGACCTTTCCATTCTCCTGTGGCTCTTTCCTGGGACCCCCTCCCAATAAACCACCTACCTTCAAGTTCTTGTCTCAGGTGCCACTTTCCTGAGAACCTGAACAAAGACCCAAGATGCTGGCCTCCGTCTCTGCTGGACCAGGTAGGGGCCTGGCTAGGTAGGGGCCAGAGCTGTGTCATCCTGAAGCTGCAGGGAAGGTCTGATTGAGGGCTGGGGAGAAGCCACTGATTGAGGGATGAGACACTTCCTCCCCAAAGTGGTTCTTGTTCTGAAAACACTGAAGAGTACACTCAAAGGGGTGGAGGCTGGCCCTGGGGTACAGCACTTTACAGTTTACAAAGCCCTTTCCGTGCCAGTGGTCATTTACTGGTCACAATGCAAGGGCATCAGCCAAGAAGGCACAGTTTTCCGCCATCCAGATATGAAGACAAGGAAAATCAGAGAGGACCAGTGGGCTGCTTAGGAACTCACAGAGAAATGTCTGGGGCTAAGGTCACTGCTGCCTCCCAGCAAAATGTTCTATCCTAGGGGATCCTGGGTGAAGGCAAGATCAAGGGCTGTGATGTCAGGCAGACTGCTTTCTATTCCTGGCATGATGCTATGTGACTGGCAGGCTATGTGACCTTGGCAACTTTCTGACCATCTCTTGCCTCAATTTTCTCATCTATAAAATGGGTATGGTGAAGGTTTAAATGCAATGAGTGTGTTTTTTGTAGCAGCTTCCGTGCTGGCCTCCCTGCCTCCTCCCACCCTCTCCAAATCCTTTCTCCAGAGTACTCTTTCCAAATGGCAAAGTTGCTGTCCCTTTTTGTGCGTAGAGTCCTCCCGTGGTCCCCGTTGTCTTTAGGACAAGGATCGACCCCATAATGTGGCTGACCAGCGCTCACCCCAGTGAGCCGGGCCACCATCTCCTGCCTCACTCCTGCCCTCCCCAGCCACCATGGGGGCCACGCAGGTTCTCTGTCACCCCAGAGAGTGAGCACAGCCATTGTGTTTACTATCTTCCTGACAGCCTGGTCAGCCCTGTGAGTTATTTTTTAATTCATGTTTTGAATCAGTATCACATTCCGATGGATTAAAATTCATCAAGGTACAAAAAGGCATGTACTGAAAAGTTCCCTCCCACTCCCGTCCTCCAGCCTCCAACGCCCCTCCTCACCACCAACCCTGGGTCCAATTTGCATGAGTCCTTTCAGAGCCATTTTATGCAAATGTAGCAAATACTCAAAACGATTATCCACCGGCTGCCTTTTGCACACATTCTACCAGACTGAATCTATGTTTATTCACTGATCGTAACTTAGAGATCTTCTATCTTAGTAAAAATAAAGTGCTTTCTTGTTCCTTTTATACAGCTTCCTAGTATTCCATGATGTGGGCGCACCATCATTTATTTATCCAGTCTCTTATTAATGGGTATTTAGATTATTCCCAGTTTTTTTGCCGTTACATAAAATGCTTCTTTGAATAACCTTACATATGTATCTGCATGTATGGGAGAAACTCTATGGCATTAATTTCTAGGCCTGAAAGTGTCAATTTATTATATTGATAGATTCCCCCCCCCCCATTGTCCCCCATAGAGGATGCTGATGGATACTCTTGCCAGTAGAATATGAGAGCGGCCTGGCTGAACCTTCCTCATTTTTAAGACCATGAACAGCTGTCACCTTTTCCGGAAAGCTTTCCAACACCTTCCAGCTGGCTCAGGAGTCTCCTCTGGCCCCCACTTCAGCACTGCATGTGGCACCCAGTATTGCAATGGCCTATTTCCTTTTCTGTCCCCATCATCAGATTGGAGCTCCTTGAGACAAAGCTTTGTCTTCAGGCCTCCTCAGGCTTCAGCAGAGGGTTCAGGGCTGAGGAAACACTCGTTCCCTTTCCACAGGACCGCAGGACTAGGGTCCCCAGGGTAGGAAGCCTCTACTTAAACACATTGAGCCTCGTGCCCCAGGGAAAGGGCTTGGGCCTCTGTCCCCAACACCTGCCAGCCACCCCGTCTGCAGGCACCAAGCCCCTTCCCCCAGCTGCCAGGGCCTCCACCCTCTTCCTTGAACAAATAATAATTGTTAGAAAAAGGCCTGTGGATAAATTATTATCGTGACCCTCATTCCAGTGCAAAAAACTTTTGCTAGCTGCCAAGTGAAAAGTCAAAATTTGCATTTAAATAGAAAATGTTAGGCCAGCTGAACAGGGAGGCCAGTGCCCCCAGAGGCCTCTCCCTGACGGGGAGCGCCAGTCAATGCACCCCTCCCCAGGAACCCAGCTAGCGGCAGGAGGAACATTCAGAGCCTGATTTGAACTGATCTTATTTTGTGCTTTGTGGCCCCGTGGGGCCTACGATTTCCAGTCCCTGCCGTGGTTCTGCAAAGGCCTGTGACCCAGGCAGGAAGACCTCTTAGATGTCTTCCATTCAACCCACCTTGAATTTGAGTCTCCCTTCCCTCGGCCTGCAGTGAGTGGATAATCATCAACATTAAAGGGGATGAGAGACTCCACAGCTCACGTCCCGCAGAATCTTTAGGGGATGGTTTTAGAGCTAGACAGGAAGGACTTAGGGCTAGACTACTTGCTGTGTCACTTAGCCTCTCTGAGCCTCAGTTTCCCTGTGTGTACATAATAATACCTTCTTGGCTAGGTGTTATTATATCATCATTATAACTTATTATCATGAATAAATTTAGTTGCCTTGTCATATTCCCTGACCCCTCCTTTTCTGGTGAAACCCCACAGTTCTATTCACCCAAGAGTTCGCCCAAACACCCGGGAGGTTCACTGCCCTGGGCAGCCAGGAAGATGATAACAACTTCCCAATATAGAAATTAAAGTCAAAAGAAAGAACACATGCACAACTGATGGGCAGTGAGGACCCTAGGCTCAGAGCGACTTGACTTTGTGTCTCGTTTCTACCTGGGTCACCTTGGATAATCCAGCTTCTCTAAGTCTCAGTTTCCTCCTTATAGAATGGGGAGGCTGGAGCCTATTTCATGGAGCTATTCTGGGGATGGACTGAGATCACGCATATCCAGGGCTGAATGTGTGGCCACGCACCAGTTGGAGTTTAATAAAAACTCATAACCATCCCGCAGTCCATTTGAATATAATTTGCACAAGGTAGAAATAAGATCTTTCTGTTCAATTCAGCAACTGTATCTTGAACTCCCACTCTGTGCCCAATACTAGCACGTGGGCATCTTTCATAGACATGATAGAATGCCGATTTGAGATGGCAGGAAGCATGTCTGCATTGCAACCATTGCAACTACGCTGCCTGGCACACAGTAGGTGCTTAATAAATGTTTGTGTCTGGGTGAATGAATAAATAACTGCTTTGCCCTCAGTCCCTAGGACAGTGCCAGGCACATAATAGGTGCTCAATAAAAACTTGGCGGGCAGGAGGAGGGAATGCAGGCACAGAAAAAAGAAGTGGCCAGAGTTCTGACAGGCTATATCAGAAGAGGCATTTGGCCCCACATAGATCCCACATGGGACTTTCCTCCTTAGTTGGCACACACACTGGCTGCCGCCCTACTATGTGCTTGCTCTGTTGTGGGGACTGGAGTGAGAGGGCATAGCAGAGGCCTCTGTACTTAAGGGCTCACGATGCTGGGGAGAAACTAGATCCAGGTGGGAGACCTCGCACCTGACAAAGATAGTTGATATCCTAGCTGGAAGGTCCTCGAAGCTGTGGAGGATGAAGAAGGTCTGAGGCTGGAAGATCACGAGCATCTTCCTGGAGGAAGGGCCCACTGGGCCGGGACTGGGCAGGCTCAGGGCGAGGCCAACGGCAGACATTTGTCAAGTGGATTTCAGGCCTCCTACATGCCAGACACCAAGCCTCTAGTTCTAAGGGGTGAGTTCTGGAAGCAGAGCCCATGGCTTGTCTGGGATCTGAGATAAGAATACAGATGAGTGCTGAGGTTTATCCTGCAGGGCCAGATTCACATGATTATCCCATTTAAGACCCCAGAACTGAACTAGATAGGTAGTCTTAACCCCGTTTTCCAGCGGAGGACAATTGATGCTCAGAGAGATCAAGAAATCAGCCCGGGACCACACAGCGAGGGAGCATTAGAATGGGGCTTCAAACACAGTGTCTGTCAGAATGTAAAACCTCTGCTTAAAAAACAACAACAAAAAGTATATATAATATTTTTATACAGTTAAAATTGAAACAGCAAAACGTGTAACATACACAGTACTCAGAAATACAGTGTTAAGAGACAGCTCAAAACACTGGAAGTAGCTGCCTCTGGGGAGCATATGAGGGGAGAACATGTGTGGGGTGGGGTATCATGGTTTTGGCTAAAAAGCCATTTAGTGCCACTGGATTTTTAAAACCTATGTGTCTGCATTCCTTTTGTAGAAAATACAAGCTACATTTTGAGAGGGACAACTGCCTATAATTCACTATTCAAACTGTTTTCGGGGTCCTTCGATGGAAGCAAGCCTGTGTCAGCGGCATCCTGCACTGGCCTTCTGGTTTTAATGGTCATCTGGCATCCCCCAGAATGGAAGTCTTACAGCTCTTAGAGTGAATCCACCATTGCTAGGCATAGTTTGCAGGAAGCAGTCAGGTTGGGACCCGCACTTGTGAGCACTGGAACTGGGCTCAGAGCCACCATGCTCCCTGGCACCCACTGGGGGCTCATCTGACCTGAGCACAAGGCTGGGTCACTCTGGCTCTCTGATCCGGTGCCCAGCTCCTGGCCTGGCACAGTGACTGGGCAGACCTGGGCCTATCTCCGGGGTCCTCCAGTTGGGTTCAGAAAGAGACAGATAATTACCCAGAGGAACTTCCCTAATGACAGATGGTGACCAATCCTTTGAAGGAGATTGCTTGTGCTAAGAGTGTGGGGTGACTGGGACAGCTTCTCTGAAGAAGGGGTGTGTGGGGACAGAGCCCCAAAAAGCAGTTTCCAGACTCTCGGCCTCACATAGAAAGGTGCTGGCTCACGTAGTGAATGGCCATCAACTGTGATTGGATGGCCATCAGCTGTGTCTAGTTGGCCGTCAGCTATAACCAGTGAGCCATTGGCTACTAATATAACTTCCGTGGCTACGCTAGCAGCAAATGGGGGCTGGCAAGAAGATGGTGGCTGGCGAGCGCAGACTGCTATTAGGATGGCGGGTTGCAGACTATGTAGGTCCTGCTTCCTGTGTCTCCAGCCCAGCCGCCAGCGAAAATATATTGGTTTGACTCCCCTATCTATGGCTCCGTAAGTGTTCCTGTTTGGCCTCACCGTGTCCTGCGTTCTTATGTGGGAACAGGAGCTGAGACCCCGCCGGACGCCCCGCACGACAAATGGCACAGTGAGCAGGGTCCCCTGCGTGACAGGGTGTTTGAGCTGGGTTCTGAGGGACAGAGAAACATTAAGCTGGCAGAGAAACTGGGGATGGAGTTCTAAGGCGAGGGAGCATCATGGGAGAGGGTTACAAGAAGGGAAAGAAGTTGGCTGTCCGAGGAATGGCCTGGATGCTAGAGTGGATGAGGAGGGAGGGGTGAGGGAAGGAGGTGAGGATGCGGGGAGGAGGGACACAGTGAGGAAGGGAGACAGGGAGGAGGGCAGGGCAGGGTCAGGAAGGCCTGTGGGACTTTATCTCAGGAGGACAAGATTAGAGCCCAGGGTGGCCAAGGGTCCTTGGTCTCGGTGTGTCCTATGCTGGGAGAGGAGCAGAGAGCTCTGGGGATTGGAGTGTCCACAGGGCGGGACAGGCCCTGTGAGCGTCACACAAGCCCCAAGTCCCATGAGAGGGTTAACAAGGCCCCCACTGTCCCTAACTAAAGTCATTTCACACATTTACAGTGTACCAGTCAAACCAATTAGCTGTGAAAGTGTTGTAGGGCCTGCATTTTATTGGATTCTGGTCAACTCGGAATTGGTTAAATCATGTCTGCTAAGAAACATAAAACATGGGGGAGATGGGGGCTACTCTGGGCAGTCCTGAGAGGCGTGCAGCATAAATAGGGGAATGGCGCTGGACTCTCCGGGGCTGCGAAAGGCTTGGCTGAGCTTCCACAAGGAGGTCTCTGCCCAGAAAGGTGAGGGGGTCCTCATGATCTTTTAGCCTCAGTGGGTCTCCACCTTATCTAATCATTAGAATCACCGGGCAACTGAAAAAAAAAATACAGCCCTGGTGCCCAGGGCCTACCCTGAACAGTTGTACCCCATGAAGATAGGAAGCAAAGCATCATTGCTTTTTCCAAGTCTCTCAGGGCTTCTGATATGCAGCTAACAGGGAGAACAGATTGGCTCTGTTCCAGTGGTCTCAACTGGGGGATGCTGCCCCCCCGTCCCAGGGGACATTTGACAATGTCTGGAGACATTTTTGGTTGTTATAACTGGAGGGCGCAGCAGTGACAGGTGGGGGGAGGGGGTAGAGGCCAGAGGAGCCACTCAACACTCTACAAGACACAGGACGGCTCCTGCCACAAAAAATAATCCAGCTCTGAATGTCAACAGTCCCGAGGTTTGGAAATCCTGCTCTAGTCTAGTCCGCCCATTTGACAGATAAGGAAACTGAGGCCCAAGCTGGCTGATGGGGAGTGTCTGGGGTCACACGGAGGGTATGAAGGCAAGCAGGACTCATGAGCTTTTATCCCTGGACTGTATGCCTGGTACTGTGCTAACAGATTCCATAGGCCACGTCACTCAAGTTGAATTCTGGGGAAGTAGCCTTACTCAGGCTGGGTTTTTTTCTGAGGGTCTTGGGACTGTACAACTTCTAGAAGTTGCTCATCTTGCCCTGTGGAAACTCCAGACAGATCCCATCTCTTTAGCAGCAGACTCAACCCCAAAAGATGGTTCCAGAGAAACAAAGAGACCTGTTTGTATGGTGTGGGCCAGCCCCACCTGTTGGTCTTGGACCACGGCGGGACTGTCTGTTTGTCCATTTGTCCATCCCGTGGCAGTAACATGAGCAATGTGCAGGACAGGGGGAGCCGGCTAATTGCAGGCTCAGGGAAAGCCAAGCAGAGATTAGCCCACAGTGAGGAGTGACGGCGGGCAGGCGTCTGGGGCCAGGATACTACCTGATTAGTTAAATTGCCAGCACCTGCTTGCTTTTATTGCAAACATAAACACCGGCCATGCAGACAATTGCCGGCGCGCCTAATGCTTTCCTTGTTAGCCACATAGACAAGGTCCGGCGCTGGGCAACGGGATTGCTCAGGCCTGGACAAAAACAAGAAGGCAGAAGATCTTTGGTGAAAAGATGCTGGATTAGGAATCAGGGGAGAGAATTTATACTTGGCGAGGCCTCCTCTGGTGGGCACTGCATGAGGCCTTTCTATCTTCGTGCAAAGCCATCTGACTCTCAACGTCTTCCTGTGAAATACTATTACTCTTTTTTGTTGAGACGCTGAACAGTTAAGCAACGTCTTCCAAGTGATTCAGCCAGGAGGAATATCATATAGGAGTTGAACTTAGGTCTTTCATCTCCAAAGCCCCTCCTCTCTACAAACTGGGTGTTGGGAGCTCTGGGGCTTCCTACTGAGCTTTAGGGACCTTTGCCTCTGTAGGGCCAAGCAACTAGCTGGGGATTGCATGTGTGCTCAGGACAGGCAACAGTTTCTGGCCCTCTTGATAACCTGCTAGGTGGCCACAGGCTCCTCATTTCCCCTTTCTGTACCTCGGTTTCTTCATCTGTAAAGTGGTCATCTCATCACCCATCCTCTGCTCTTGAACTCCAAGAAAAAGAGGTTGGAGAGTGGGAGCTTGGCCCGTGAGCGTGTCTGAGGTCAAGTCCATTGCCGACTGAAATCATCCACTTAGACCTCTCAGAGGTTCTTTAAACAGAATCATGCTGCCCTGTCACGTGGGCATGTGTCCAAAGTCCCCACCACTCACTGCCAGTACTTTAGCCATTGTCCAACAATTGGCCGACAAGACAAACAGCCCAGGACACCATTTTAAATGAACTCTGTCTCCATTACAGGTGCTTTTATTAAGATAAACTATTTGGGGGATGTTTGCAGGAGAGAGCCCTTTGGTGCCGGCGGAAGGTCAGAGGGAAAGTCCGTGGGACTGCACAACTGTCATTCGAAAGCTCGCAGCACTTCGCCCGCATTCAAATGTGCGTCTCTCCTCCTCGGTGACAGATGCTTCAAGCCTGTGACAAGCTTTGTCAGAATTTCATTTGTCCGAGTAGCTTCTGACTCATTCTTGGCAGACGCAGGCGATAGGGGAGTGTGTGTGTTTAAAGTCCCTTCTGTGGTTCTTGGAAATGAAGTGGGGGTACATTTCCAGCACCACATTCCCCCTCAAAGAGGAAAAAGCGAAATAAATAAAAATTTGCCCTTGTTCCTCGAGCCTGGGAGAAGGGCAAATGTTCATTCATTCATTTATTCATTCATTTATTCACTCACTCATTCATTCACTCATTCATCCTCTTGTTTATTAATTCATTGGTTCGTTAAATAATTCACAGCACCTTTTATTCCTTTCCCTAATCACTTTGGGGTTTTAACTGGGTCCTGACTTCTTGTGTGTACTTCTGTACATCAGGGTCCCAGAATCTGCCCCTGGGAAACGGGATGGTGCTAAGCCGGGATTACACAATGGCTAACTGGCTTACTTCGAGTGAAGAGCTAGGACTTTACTGCCTGGCACGCGGCAAACACCCACGCGATGGGACTGGTACCGTGGGCATGGGCGTGGAAGCGACTCCTTCCCGAGAGGTTAGGTTGTTGCTCCCGGCCACATGGCAAGTACTTGTATGGGAAGCATTGGCCCTGCTCTTCCACTCAGTCTTAGCGTGTGTTGCCTGTGCCTGCTGACCCAGCCCTGGGCCACCGGTTCCATAACTGGGTGGTGTTTGCGGAGCACGCATCCCAAGTCAGATTCTTCTGTGTCTCTTCTCTCACGTGCTCAGGACAGGGCTGCCTTCTCTCGGACACCCCAGCACCCAGCGCAGGCCGCCACCATCTTTTCGATGATGGTGCTCGTCACCATCTTTTCCAACAAGCAACGTCAGGCAGAGACCCTCCTGGGCCTGAAGGACCCCGCTTCTCCTGAACCTTGGGTGAGCCCTCTCTTCTCTCTGGGCCTCAGCTTTCTCCTCTGCATGTTGGCAGTTAGGTGGTCTCTACGCCCCCTTCAGATTCTGAAACACTGGTTTTTTGAGGAGAGAGGATGGATGTCACAACAACCCAAGGACCCCCTTTCTGGAATGCTCTGGGCACATCACAGCTGAATTAATCAGTACCCAGAAAGCCTCCTACCCCACCTTTCTGTCCCCAAGCATGTTTTCCTTCATGGAGCCCTGGGTACCTGGGGACACCTATCTCCACCTCTGAGTTGCTCTCAGAACCTGGAGATTCTCCCTAGAGAAACCTCTTCTCTCTCCCAAACAAGTCACCGGCAAATACCAAAGACACTTCTGGAATTCTCCGAGGGTAGCAAATACCTCCGTTGCTCCCGCACTGAATCTCGTCTCTCAGTCCAGGGAGCCTATTAAGCTGGACCATTTCCCCTTTGTTGTGGGTGACGTGTCACTAACACAGTCTGGACATGCGGAGGGGTGAGGGTGGGGTGAGTATGTGAATGCACTGTGATGGGCCGCAGCACCCTTGAAATATGGCGGCTTGGGAGAGTGGGATGTGACTGGCAGGCAGAGGGAGAGAGATTGGCCCCGTTGAGTAGAGGATGGTTTTCCTTTGGCTTTGCTGCAGATTCACTATTTACTTAGCGAGAGCCCAGAAAGGTGGAGCATTCATAGGGTAGTCTTGGCAATGATAAAGTCAATGGCAAAGGAAAGAAAAGAACATATATATATATATATATATATATATATATATATATATATATATATATATTTAGGAGGTTGGAGAAGGAAAGGGAGATCAAGTTAGATTCGAAGGGTTCACAGCCTGAGCAGGTCTCCTGGGCCCCCGGGAGAGGCTGTGGGGTCCAGATGTGGAAAGGGAAGGGGGAGGGGGCAGGGGAGGCCGGGCAGGGGTGGGGATGGGGGAGATCTGTTCACAATTAGCCTTGATTTTGTGTGATGACATTGAAATTGTGGGCAAACATGAAAGCAGAGTTGTGAGGACATGTCTGTCCGAGCAGCCCGGGGATTAATCCAACGTGAAGGACACAGGCCGAGGGCTGGCACCACATGGAAGCATTTTGTGCGGGTTTTGATGTTCCGCCAGCTGAAGGGGGCTTTGCAGCTCAGGCTGAACGGGCCCTCCACCCCCATCCCAGCCTCCCTCCCCGCCCCCCACTCCCCCCTCCATCCCCGGGGTCTGGCTGACTCTGGGCAAAAGGTTAAGTCGAGAGCACCAGAAGGTTCTGCCTCCTGCAGGACAGCCCTGTGGCCCTCCCAGACCTGAAACCAACATGGTATCCCTGAATTTCTGCACAAAGCCAGACACTGGGGGGGGGTCGCCTGCTGGTCTCCAAGGCAGTGATGGTGGAGTCGGTGGCAGGGAGAGTCTGTGAGCCATTTTCAATCCTTCGGATATTACAAGGGTTGGGCTTCTGGCAGGCAATGGTTGTCTACCAGGGCTCTCCTGGGATGGACCTTGACTGGGAATCTTGCAATTTTATGAGAACACTGGGGGCCGGGAGGGCATGTGGGGGCCCCAGGGTAACCACCAAGGGCTCCAGCTGAGGGAGAGCCTTCTTGTTGAGCTAACTCCAGGAAGAAACATCACGTTGACCTCTCCAAGCTATGCTGAATGCTCCGATGAGAGTGAAAGGTGTGGCTCCAGATACAGCACTAGGCACAAGCTTTTACCATGTGGGTTCCCACCTCCTCAGAACCACAGTTTCCTCATCTGTAAAATGGGGAGGACAATCAGCACCCCCACCACCCCTTACAGGATAGTTGTGAGAATCGAATACCCTAATGTTTATAAAACGTCGGCATCGAATAAACATCCAATGAACAGCCGCCGTGGGTTCCAGCTTTGCTGAAGATACTGAGCGCTCAAACACAGCGAGCAGGCTTTGCAGCTTTATTACTGATAGTCTGTTTATTGGTATTCCAAACCAGTTTCCTTAACGATGCAGAGTGCCACAGAATGGAGCTGAACGAGGGCAAGGATTCCTTTCTGTCAGTGCAGGCGGTGGCTCAGCCCCAGCCCTCAGCCCCGTTGTTCGCGATCTGGGGCCCCCTCACGTGCAGGCGGGCGGACTGCCAGGCAACTAAAGCCGTCTGGAAGCCCGGAGCCGGACTGCTCAGAGTGGAGGAGCGTATTTCACGCAGTCCCTGTGACCCCTGGAGGTCCTTGGGGAGACAGGAAGGAAGGGGCTCTGTTTTGGTGGGGGAGGGGTCAGGAGAGGCTCTTTGGGGGAGAAAAGGAGTTGATGAAATTTCAGGATGTACTGAGGTCAGCTTCCAGCCGGCTTGTCTAGGTTAGAGAAAAGTGATCGCCACCCCAAACACGCTTCTTAATGAAGCACAGCCTGTGCGTACAAGCCTTTCCCTTCCTGCCTTTTCCCTCTAGGAGGAAATTCTAAATCTTGAACACAAACGACCACAGAATTATATTTACATATATTTATGTTTTCTAGTCACACATATTTAGAGAGCTAGAAGCCAGGGAAAAAGACTGAGGTGTCTGGAAGTCATGTTTCATAACTAAGCCTCTCAGCCTGTGGTAAGAGCAGGTGAAGAGCGGTCACACTTGCCTTATTTGGGGTTTGGGCTTTAACTCAACAAAGAACCTAATCTGTCCTGAGAAGTAGAATTAAATCGTATACAACAATACGTACGACCAGGGTTTCAAAGGAAATAGGAATGGGAAGAGAGGGGGATCGGAAGGGGAACTTCATATAGTTGTTAGTGAGGTTTGCTCCAGCTGGGCTGGGGTACAGGATTTGTGCATGAGGTCTAAAAGGGGCTAGTTGCCTGACCAAGTCGAACGCTGAAGCTTGCCTCGCTCTAGCTTACTGTGGAGCAGGAAGACACAGGAGCGAAAGCCAACAGACCCTGTATCCCTGCGGGTAAATCAGAGAAGAGAGGGAAAGCAAGGCCATTTGTCTGGCTCCATGCAGGATGAGACCCTGCCTTTCCACAAGGAAGGGAAATGGAGAAGAGTGTTCCAGGGACCCTGCCCATTAGCAAACCTGGCCCAGCCTCTACTCCAAATCTAAG
Organism: Rhinolophus hipposideros; assembly: GCF_964194185.1. Classification (NCBI taxonomy): domain Eukaryota; kingdom Metazoa; phylum Chordata; class Mammalia; order Chiroptera; family Rhinolophidae; genus Rhinolophus; species Rhinolophus hipposideros. The sequence goes on along the minus strand of NC_138070.1, from coordinate 16,954,363 downwards.
CAACTCGAGGTGCCTCCTCCTTCTTGGTAGGGGAGACATATTGGGGGAATGTGATGCTGAGAGAGCAGGCACATTACCTCTTATAGCATAAAACTTCAGAGACATGGGTGGTACCCTCACAGGGCTATGCAACTGGGTCAAGTGGGCACTGCAGGCCTTCCCAGAGGCCCTGTAGAAAAGGGGGGCCCAGACACTCAAAGGCTCTGGGAGGGAATTTCTAAGAGGAAGGCACCCCAGGATACCTGTCTTCCTGCCCACTAGGCTTTACATGGAAGATTCCGAGGCCTGGGGGTTTAGAACTGACTGGGGGTGCTGGGGTTATGCAAGTGGCCATTTGGTGCATCCTATGAGCCAAGACTGAACAAAACCATCCTACACGTATCGGTTTTCATCTTCCCCAGAACACTGGGGTGTCAGGAAGTTCCAGCAGGTGTGGTGACTTGACCAAGGTCACGTAACTTGAGAGGCAAAGCTAGCATTTAATCCAGGCCTTTCTGACTCCAAAGACTAAACTCTTTGGAATAATTGATTATTCCAGAGATATTTTATATAAATGAAGTAAAATGAATAATGTCAGCAGAATATACAAAGAAAAAGAAAACAAACAACAGCCTCCCCACCACTGAACTTGAGCCATGGGATGTTACTCAGGCTGCCAAGCCTTGGGGTCCCCTTCCTGTTCACCTCATTGCTGCCCAGGTGAACCCCTCTTCTGAATTCAGGTTTGACTCTTTGCTAGTGACATACGACATGTGTAAGGTTCCTAAATAGCATTTTGTAGGGGTTGCCTGTTTGGTTGTTTTTTTAACTCAATGTAAATGGAATTGCCCTGCATGCTTTCTTCCTGCTTTTCTTATTCCGTTTTTTGCGAGCCCCTCATGCTGTTGCCTGTGCTGTGATGAATTAATGCATCATTTTTAAGTTTTTATTTTGAAATAGGTGAACACTCACAAGACGCTGAAAAAAAATAATACAGAGCGTTTTCGTGTACCTTTCCCTCCTAAATAATCAGGACAATGATCAAACCCAGGAAATGGATAGTATGATGCTATTAACTCAGGAGAGGCCTTATTTGGAGGTTTTTACATGCATTATTTTATTTTCCTCCCCTCTAGTGAGTGGTTCTGTGGAATTTTGTGTAATCATAATAATCGGGGTACAGAATTGTGCTGCTGTCCCAAAGAAACTCTGTGGTGGTTTTGCCCAGTGGAGCGATTCATGTATTTTCAGTGCTGTGTGTAGTCCATCTCTTGACTATCCCACCGCGGATTCATCTGTTCTCCTGTCCATGGGTGTTGGGGTGGTTTGGGGTGGTTTCCTACCCGGAGCTCTCTTTTTTTAAAAAAAAAAAAGTAAATTTTAATTGTTTCCCAGTTTTATTGACAAATAATTGACATACATTATTGTATAAGCTTAAGGGTGCCTGGCATGATGCTTTGACTTACATATATTGTGAAATGATTACCATAGTAGGTTTCGTTAACATCCATTATCTCATGTAGATACAATAAAAAGAAAAGAAAAGAAATTCTCCTTGCAATGAAAAACTCTTAGGATCTACTTATTCTCTTAACAACTTTCCTGTAGTCACCATGCTGTACCTTACACGCCTAGTACTTACCTTGTAACTGGAAGTTTGTATCTTTGGACCATCTTTCTCCAGTTGCCTTTTCCCCTAGCCCCTGACTCTGAGAACCATAAATTTGACCTCTTTTTCTATGAATTTGGTGTTTGGCGCTCTCTGGCCCAGCGTTGCTATGAGCATGCCTGCACACCTCTCCTGGAACACATCGTCCAGAATTCTTGGGTGTATTTCTAGGAGTGGAGTTGCTGGGTCAGAGGGTAGGTGCACCTTCCCACTTGATGACACATGGCCAAATTGTTTTGCAAATTGTAACAGCCCATGCTCTCACCAGCAGCATATTACGCTATTTCCCAAGAGGCTCCAAACCGGGCCACGATGAGAGCATCTGTACAGAGCTGCTTTCAAAACTCCTTAACATTCCCTACCCTGGTTAACCCCCACAGCCCCTCGTGACGTAGGCATAAGTGACCACCCCATTCCTGGGCCAATAAAGAAGCGAGGGCTGCAGTGATGTGCCCAAGTTCACGGAACGTGCAGAGTCTGGGCTGTAGATTTCACACCCGTGATTTTCTTCCCAGCCACAATAAAATCCATTCCTTGTTTAGTTCTTACCATGGAACAGGGCTTCCGTGTATTAACTCAGTTTAATTCTTATAATAATCCTACAAGGGAGGTGTCATTATGACATTCATTTTTTTTCGTGAAGAAATAGAGGTGCGGGTGGAGAGGTTAAGTCAGTTGCCCAAGATCACCCAGCCAGGAACAGTCAGTGCTGGGTGGCCCCCTTCGTATCTTGCCTGTCCCACCCTCTGCTTAAGGGGCACCCCTATCCTCCTGGTGCATTACTTACAAGGGACCCTGCCTTCTCATTTTGCGCGGGGCCTTGCAAATTCGGTAGCCAGCCCTGGGTATAACAAGAGAAAAGATTCCGGAGGCACGAGGACTTGATTCAAATGCCGATTCGGCCTCTTCCCAGCTGTGGGACTCTGAGCAAGTCATAGCCCCTCTCTGAGCCTTCAGAGCCTCACACAGCAGCCCCAGTCAAATACCCAGCAGCATCATGCAGTGCTGAGAGCACAGCTTGGCTGGGCATGGGGAGGTGCCAGCCCTCGCTGGGCCTGTGCTAGATGCCTGGTGAAGACCCAGAGCTTGGAGCTGAGCCCCTGTCCCGAGGATCCCACAGGGAAATGGGGAGCATGCAGAAGACTCAATCCTATTATGCTATTAGTTGGGGCCTTCTGGGGTTGCGATCTGCGTCTACTTGACAAAATGCAGCCCCGAGCGAGCCCTGATCTCTTTAACCAGGCGGAATTGAGCTTGCATTTCAAACGGCTTCTCCGTTATTGCTGGCTTACTGCTGCTGAAGAACCAACAGCAATAAATACGCCACCAATTTGCTCTCTCAATGTTCTTATTTGCAGCATGCCATGCAGAAAAAATATTAACAAAAAACAAACTCCTCACTCATAACAGGCTGACGATGGCCTCTTTAGAATGGCAATGTTTGCCTCCATCTCCTCTCCCCTTTTTCTTTCTTTTAAAAGCAGCAATAATGTGAGTTAGGCAACGCTGGTAACATTCTCCCGGGGCACCAAGCTAAGAAACGCAGATGGTTTGGGAAAAGAAGGGCCTGCATAGAGCACAATGGAAAGTGTAGAATCTTACTGGGGGAGGCAGGAGGAATGGGGGAGGGCTTGTCAGATGAATAGGAACAGCCTGGGGCTCAGAGAATGGTCCTCATGGGACCTCATGGGCCTCAAGGGGGCCCCCAGGGTCTTGGATACCAGGAAAGCCACTACTGCTCTCAGGGGCTCAATTTCCACATCTGTAAAATGGGTCAAGTCAATGACATTTTCCAGCTCCAACACTCTGCATTTGCCAAGATATTTTTTATTTTCTCTGATCTTCTGTGTCTTAATCTAGCAAGGAACTGAGGACACAAATACTGTTCTGTAATTCTGGGATCACCAAGATCCTCGAAACTCCAAAATTCTGTTGTTCCATCGTTCTCTGATTTGAAGATTCCAGGTGAACGTGAATATGAAATATGAATAACAAAAGCTAACATCACCTGTGTCCAGGGCCAGCTTCGTGGGCATGTGACCTATACAGTCACACATGGCCCTCCCTGTGCTTAGTTTAATGTTTTGCTGTCACTGACTTGAAATTCACAATTTATAAATGGGGACTTTACATTTTCATTTGCCCCTGGGCTCTGCAAATTAAGTAGGCAGTCCTTGATGTACCAATGAAGAGAAGAGACTCTGAAGCAAGGGGACGTGGTTCAAATCCTGGCTCAGCCCTTTCCCAGCTGTGGGACTCTGGGCAAGACACAGCTGCTCTTTGGCCTCAATGGTCTCATCTGAAAAATGGAGCTAAATCCTCATTGAGATCATGATTGTGGAACCCCAGCTCCGCGCTGAGCTTCCTGGAGAGGCTTGAAAATGGAGCGTCTTATCCTGGCGTAACCTTGGGCGGGCCACTCAGTCATCTACTTCACCTACATGTTACAGATGAGGAAAGCGAGGCTTAGATGTTAGAGGGGGTGGGGGTACGTCTTGCTTCTACAGCTGAAAAAACCAAGGCACACAGAGGCTTACAGGTGAGCCTGAGTGACTTCATCTTAGACGACACAGGACCTCACTAACCCTGATAGGTGTGGCCCTGACCACAGGGCTGCCCTGCCTTCCCTCTGATTTAACTTTCACTAGGGAAAATCTCAAACAAATGAAAGTCCAAAGATCAATCCAAAGAACCCCCAGGTACCTAGCACCGGCCTCAGCACCTATCAGGTCACTGCCGATTGTGTTCACCTTGCCTCCATCTCTTAAACCGAATTATCTGCAAATAAATGGGCTATTAGAACGAATGGGCTGGTTGTCGCTGTCTGTGCTTTGGTGCCTAAAGAGGTCTGGCAGTTCATGACTCCTCCACTCCAGGGGCTGACGCCTGGGACACTGTGATGTTTAGAGTCCATATGGAAACGTTGTAGTCACAGGAACCTTGTTTCACAGCATAGCTGAGTGTGGCCACGTTGGTTACTTGAGACAACCTCAAGTTCAAATGCTTCCCTTTCATGAAGTCTCTTAGGATAATTACATTAGGTCCCATTGCCACGCGAGCTCTAGGAAGAATGTATCCTTGTGTTCAGCTGTGTCTCAGCTCCCAGGGACAGTTTGAAGAGCTCCCTCTTTCCCTCTATTCCCAGCCCCGACGCATTTTCTGACTTTTTGTCTTAATATTCCTTGATGAAATGATGGAAGGAGGATTGGTTTGTGAATGAGCCAATTGGGAGCTGTGTATTACATATTGATAACTATGTATTCGCTGTGTACTGCTGAGTAACAAATGATGACTCGTTGTGGCTTAAAACACACATTTATTCTCTCACAGTAAGGAGTCCAGGCCAGGCTTAGTTGTATCTTCTGCTTAGGGTCTCAGAAGGCGGCCATCAAAGTGTCAGCCTCTGGCTGTGGTCCCATTTGAGGCTGGGCTGGGAAGGGATCTCCTTCCAGGATCACTGAAGCTATTGGCAGAATTCACTTCCTGTGGTTGTAGGACTGAGGACTTCACTCGTGTGTGTGTGTGTGTGTGTGTGTGTGCTGGCTGATGGTCAGACACCACCTTCCACTCTTGGAAACTGCCTGTATTCCCCTGACATTTGAGCCTCCCCACATGGGTAGCCGACACCATGGCAGCTTGCTTCTTCAAAGCCAATCAGTGAGCAAGAGACTCCAGCAAGGTGAGTGCCATAATCTTACATAGGAAATCCCGTACATTCATATCACCTTTGCGATATTTTATGGGTTAGAGGCAAGTCCCAGGTCCCTCTCACTGTCCACAGTAGGGGTCTATATAAGAGCATAAACATCAGGAGGCCACAATCGTGGAGGGGTCCCCCAGAGCCTGTCCACCATGATGGCTCATTCATTCATTCACTCACTCACTCATTCATTTGTTCATCTAATGCTTATGGATAGTTTGCTCTGTACCAGACATAGATGCTAAAACAGTGAGCAAGACAGATACAGTCCCTGCTCTCTGGATACCTGTATGGAACAAGCAAAAGATGGGCCAGCTCAGGGGTGATTCAGGATCCCTGGGGAAGGGGAGGGAAGACCTAGCTCTGACCTTGTGGTGAGTCTTCTGACTTGATCGTAGCCTTTCTGGGCCTCCCTGGACCCATCTGTTCAGCGGAAGACATGCCACGGAGCCCTCTTGGCTTAGTGGAGACACGAGGGTCCAGTTATCATGATGAGTGTCACCTGAGTAGGTGTGACATGCCACCCACCAGTCACGACGTCTTAGGTCACCCACACCACAGCTCACTTGCAGGGACTTTATATGCTCTCATCTGTGACCCTGTTCTGCCACCCATGAGAGAATGGCGTCTGGAAAGAGGAGGGATGGTTAGATGTCCTTTGTATGTAAAGAAGAAGTGGGTGTGGGGAGAAGGAGTTAGGAAGAGAGGTGCTTGTGATGGACATATGCTGTGGGGCCCAGCTCCAGCGCGTGGAGACCTCGGTCTTGAATGTAAACATCTCCATGTACCAGTGTCTTCCTGTCTAAAACAAAGGGGATGCCAGGTGGCTTTCTCAAAGATTCATGGGACGTGACCTATGTCAATGATCAGAAAGGCTCAGCACCACGTTGGGAACGTGGTAACTACTCAGTGAATGGTGACTGATAGGGAAACACCTACTACGTGCTGGCTGTGTGCTGGGAGGTTCTATGCTGAGCCTATGCAGGGTGGAAGGTCTGAGATGGGACTTAGCTTGGATCGTGGAGTAGAGTATGTTCAATAGTGCCGGCTTATGAGCTTGCCTGGGGTGATTTTTTAGTAAAGGCAGAGCCTTCTGGTGGCAGCTGGGAGTGTTTAGGATGCTTGGACCTCAGATCTCTCACCTGTGGGGCTCCTGCTCCTGGCACCTGGGCCAGACCTCATCCCTAGTCAAGAGTGGCCGAATAGGACCCATGGGAGCTGCCTCTTGGGCACAGAGGGCTCTGGTCTTCCTAAGAGCTGGCCATGCTCCTCCTGGGGTGAGAACTGTCCATGGCTCCCCAGTGCCCTTGTGATAAATGCAGACTCCTCCCCATGGCTCGCAAGTCCCCGCATGGACTAGCCCCTCTGGGCTCTGCAGCCTCACCCTTCACCTCCATACTTTGGCCCTCTCTGCCCCAGAACCCTGGGCTTTCCTCCTATAGCCATGACCACCCCAGACTCTGGGTCCTCGTGCCTCCTATCCTTTTCCCTTTCTTCTGCTGGCTGTTACTAACCCTTAAGTGCTGCTTTCACCAGGAAGCCCCACCTGACCTCTGCATTAGACGGTGTGCTTTATATTCTAGAACGCTCTGTATTTCTCCCTTGCAGTACATTGTAACCTTGGACTTATTTAAATGGTCATTTGGGATCATGTGTTTTCTGTTTCCCTGCTAAGCTGCCGATGTCACATGGGCTTGTGATTCACAGAGTCCTCAGGATTGGCACATAGTAGGTGTGGAGTAGGTGTCTGTGACTGAGGGATTTGACTCAGCTAATGTCTAAAAAGTACCCCCCGTTTTCCCTGCTCTGTAGCCCATTGAAATGCTCCGAATCTCAGGATGGAAGGCTCTTAAAGACAATCTCAGCCAGTCCTCTTATCTTCAGATAGGGAAACTGGGCAAAGAGAAGCAAGGTGGCACGTAAGTTTGGGCGTCAGGCACACATAGGCTCCCCTCCTCCTCATCAGTTATTCACAGTGCATGCCTGAATATATCACTTAAATAAAGTGCAAGTTTCCTTACTTATACAACTGAGTCGTTATAGAAAATTTAGAAAAAATATAGAAACTGCTATCTAAAAATGTATTCTAACTCGACACATTCCCGCAGACTAACGCTGAAACCTGTCAACCCTGCGGTCCCTGTGCCAGGTTCGGCAGCCCTGACCAAGGCTCTTTTCTTTTTCTACCTCCCAGAGAAACTTTCCCCACTTCCACCACCCAAAGACAAGCCCTTTACGTGCTAAGGTACTTCCTTCCAGTCTTTTTTTCTAGGTCTTGCTTTTTACCTAGATGACGGTTGTTCCATTCTGTTAACAGCAAGTCTCTAAGTTCTGTGTCTGCTCACCTTTTGCAGGGTCTAGGACACAGAGAGACTGCCACACAATAGGTGCTCGACAAATGTCTTCTCATCAGTTGAAGGAATGCGAGGGAGAGCAGACGTGCCCTCACGGAAAGCTTTCAGAAGGAGACAGCTTTTGCTCTGGGCCTTGGGAGGGCTTCCCTCGGGGAAGGCGAGGTGAGTGTGTCTGCTGGGACCTGTGGGCAGGGCTGCGTCTGAATCTCGCCAGTCACTGGATACCCCTCACCCGAACGTGCGCATATGTGTTTTCTCTTTGAGGTAACAGAAGGTACTTGTCGGGGGTCGCTGTATTCCAGCTCAATCACTGCTGGATGGGCAGGGTCAAGTTCTAGGCCATTGCGGTGTTTAGAAATAAAATGAGCACTGGCTTTGCAGTCAGGGACTCCTGGATGCGAATTCTGGCTTGGCTCACTCTGGCCGTGCAGGGCTGTCTTCCTGGGTATGATACTTGTGTAGCCGCAAGAGGCCTCGTGTGCAGAAGGACCTTATGCTTGATTTAATACTCTACGGTTGCCATATTGCAATTCATGATAATTTTCGAACATGGGGCCCTGCATTTCATTTTGCACCAGCCCCCCTGAACTCCTCCCATGCCCCCCACCCCAAATCATGTAGCTGGTTCCATGGTCCTGAGACTTTGGACAGGTCATTTAACCCTCTGGGACTTAACTCCTGATTTGAAAAGGGAGCTGATCATCGTAACCTCACAGCGGCCCTGCAACATACTTAAATATGCATAATGTGAAAAAGCAGTGTAATTTGCACATACTGAGTACGTGCTGGTTCCTGGCACTGTGCTGAGTGCTTGAGTTATCTCACTAATTATCCCAATCATCCCGTGAGGAAGGAGCTAGGGTCATGCCCATTTTGTAGAGGAGGAGACTGAGGCTCAGAGTGGCAAAGTCGCTTGCAGGAAGTCAGTGGTGGAGCTGTGAATGCAACATGACTGGGGTCCCCTCTGACCCCCGGCTCAGGCTGCTGCCTGCCCACAGAGCACGTGGAGCCTAGTAGGCACAGGCCCTCCTTCCTGGGATACAGATGTCCCTGAGTAATGTTGCCGCCTCTGTACTGTCTCCCCTCTTGCCTTTCGGAGCCTGGTGCACGAAAGCCTCTCATTTTCAACAGTGCTGAGAGAACAAACTGTCTTTAAGGAGGAAGGCTTTGTTTCTTCCCATCCCCTTCCCCAGCGCCACCCCCACCCCTAGCCTCCCCAGCAAGCGGGAGCCAAGACCTGAATGATTTCAGCTGCTTTGGCAAGAGCGTCTGTGAGATCATGGGTGGATCCCCTGTGTGCAGCGTGGGGGTGGGAGTGAGGGTCTGTGGGGGCGGGAGGGGGCCATTCTCGCTGGAAACTCTGGGAGGTCCACCTGGGGCAGGTGTCAAGAGGGGTACCCTCCTCTGCTGTGCCCTGAGATTCAGGGGGTGCAACAAGTTGCCCCCTCTCCCGCTGGAAGGAATGGAGTAAGAAGCCCCACTCCCAAATCCCACATCTTCCAATAAGTTGCTGTTGATATTACAGAAGGTGCTCTCCTCTTTGGGCCTTACTTTCCTGTTTATAAAACGGGGGCCTATCTTTCTGCTCCCTCACGATGTGGGTGTGAAGAGCAAAGAGGGAAACGAAGAAACCACACTATCAATAATAAATCAATAGCTTCCACCAGCTGCCTTTTGCCTGCTGGCTTTTGCACCAGCCCTCCCCTCGGTCTGGAATGCTCTACCCCCAGGTAACCACCTGCTTCAAGTCTGCTCAAATGTCACCTTACCCTTGAGACCAACCACTATTCCTCCTATCTAAAATCGCAGCCCGCTCCACCCACCCTGGCACCTATCACTTCCTAACTTCTAATATATCAAAACAAACAAACAAACGAAAAATTGTATTGGAGTGTAATTGTAACGTGCATTTAGAAAACTGCCTGCACCTTAAGTGGAGCTGAGTGCACTTTGGCAAACCAAATACACAGCTGTAACCAGCACTTAGATGAAGAAATGCAACATCACAACCCCCTTCATGCTTTGTTCCTGCCAAACTCCAATATTTACCTGTTTACCATTCGTATTGTTTGTCCCCTCTGCTAGAGTGTCAGCTCCACGAAGGCAGGGATCCATTTCCTCTACTTTGTTCACAGCTGTCTTCTCAGTCCTTAGAACAGTGCCTGGTCACGGCACACTAAGTGTTTTGTGAAGAAGGTACTATTATTGCTCCCATTGTACAGGTGAGGAAAACTGAGGCCAAGAGAGATGAAGTTATTAGCAAGTTGCAGATTGTACGGTTCTGTGCCTGTGTAAGGATGTGTTCAGAAATGCGACCCCTTCTGCAAACAGATTCCGGAACAACTCAGGAAGGCTGATTTCCGGGAAATGATGCAATGGGGCCATACGAGGACTTCATGACCTGCAGAGGTGGGGACCACCATGTCTCCTTTGTAGAGAGGCCCTAACATTGATGGTCATGTGGAAGCAGGGCAGCCTCAGGAAGTGGGGTGCTCAGGCTGGCTCCAAGCTAGCTTTGCCCTGCAAATTCAGGAGATACTCTGGGGTCCTGAGGTGTGCTGCTGCCAACCCAGCCCCAGCGAAAGAAGAAGGGAGGACTCAGTATTCAGGGGTAGGGAGCAGAGAGATCGGCCAGAATGCGGTGTGGATTTAGGGGTGAACCAATGATGTCACATTTGGAAGATCCCAAGACCAGTGGATTCAGTCAGAAGAGGATGGTTGGAATGCGACCCTTTGGGTGAGGTTGAGATGACGCCCCATCCAGCCAGGGTGATTGTGGGCTTTCCTGTCCCCGTGGCTGTGTCAGCAAGGCGGGGCTTCCCTTGTGCTCTAGGAAGAATGTTGGAAGTGGGGGATTTGACAGGAGAGCAAAGGATCTAAGGGGTCCCCCAAAAGGAGCTTAAATGATCAAGGTAGGTCATGAACAAACTGGGAGAAAAATGTGGATTATTTTAATAGACTTCTTGCCGTTTTCCCAAGAGTTGGCCTAAGAGAAACTTTGTGAATACAGAGGTCAGTTTCCCCTGAGCTGGCATTGGGGTTGTTCTGAGATGCCTTTTCGGTTTTCCTTCCTTCTGCCAGATCCACCTTCTGGAAACACTTGTTATATTGTGCCGTTCCCCTAGCCCTGTACCCTCCGTGGTGCCCCGTTATCTGTACTCGTGTTTTCAAGTTTAGCCAACAAAGACTCTCCTGGGGTAATTGTTAAAATGCAGATGTCCAGGTTCCAAGTTCCAGGCATTTCCTGTCACGGCTTTATTGAGACATGATTCACACACCATACGATTCCCCCTTATAAAGTGTACAGTTCAATAGCATTCAGTGTATTCACATTATCACAATACATTTTAGAACATTTAAATTTACCCCCAAAAGAAACCCTGCTCCCTTTAGCCATCATCCCAAACCCCCACTTCCACCCCAGCCCCTGGCAAATCACTAATGTACTCTCTGTCTCTATAGGTTGGCCTATTTTGGACATTTCATAGAAATGGAATCATGCAATCTGGTCTTCCACTAGGCATCATACTTTCAAGGTTTATCTATATTGTAGCACGTGTCAGTGCTTCATTCTTTTTCACGGCTGAATAATATTCCATCGTACGGACATAACACATTTTGTTTATCTATTCATCCGTTGATGAACATGTGCTGTTTCCAGTTACTCTTATAAATAGAGCTGCTACCATGTTTTCCTGAAAATAAGACCTAACCGGAAAAATAAGTCCTAGCATGATCTTTCAGGAGGACATCTCCCGAACATAAGCCCTAATGCATCTTTTGGAGCATAACTTAATATAAGACCCGGTCTTATTTTCGGGGAAACACGGTATGAACATTGGTGTACACGTTTCCGTTCATGTCCCTGCTTTCAGTACTTTTGGGTACATGCATACCTAAGAGCGGAATAGCTACCTCATATGGTAACTCCATGTTTTGTCTTTTAAGGACCTGCTAGACAGGTCCCGAGCATTTTGACTTGATAGCTCTGCAGTAGGGCTGAGAAATCCATATTTTCAGCCGTTCTCCCCCGGTACCACAGGGTAAAGAATCACCTTCTCATCTGGCTTTGAACTCCTTCTAAAACACAATTCTAAGCTACTATCCCAGCTGCCATCTATTGTTCCATTCAGGGAGGCCGTGTGCTATTTGGTTAGCAGAATGCTTATAGTCCCACCTCTGCCCGTTGGCTCATTACCAGTTCTCCCACTTAGAATACCTTCGCCCCTGGATCACCTTCCTACCCAAATCTTCATGGTCTCAAGACCCACCTCAAAGCCCACATTTTCCAAGAGGCTTTGTTAACCTTCTCAGGCTCCATGACGTTGTCTCTATTTTAACATCCGTCATTCATGTTCTTCAAGTTGTCATTATTTATGTACACGCAGTATTAACTGGCTGGATTTTCCAGGACTCCGAGCTATACTTTCTGCATCTTTGCATTCCCAGTCTTGAGATGTCTATAAATGTCCGGATGAGTGAATTTCTAAGGACGGCCAGCTGGAAACTGTCACTCTGGATGATGAGCTCCCTGAGGGTAGGGACTGTGCCTGAGTTTACTCATTGCTGTCTTCCTGGTTTCTAGCATGGAGACTGGTGTATAGCAGGTACTCAATAAATATTTATGAAATGTATGAGTGATTCAGAGACCCTTCAGGTAGCATGATGGATACGTTGGCCACGAGAGAATCTGGCCTGGCAGTCAAGGAACATGGATTTGGATCCGAGCTCTGCCTCTAACTCTCATTCTTTGATGTTGGGTAAGTCCATTCCCCCCAGCCTCAGTTTCCCCATATATAGAATGGGGGCATTGGAGTAGATGTAACTGAGGCAATTTCCAACTCTGCCAAGCCTGGCCTTGTCTTCGCCAGTGTGAGAAACCAGCCTTGGCAGGGGGCACTGGGCAGCCTGTTCCTGTCCATCCCAGGAGAGGTAATGAAGGCATTCTCAATTTTCATTTGAGAAATTGCTAGGGACGTTTGGGTGTGCAGGGAATACTCATCGTCCCTGGAGCCTGACCTCCAGCCTCTGATCGATCTGGATGTATTTTCAATGCACATTTCATAGGGGAGTAGCTCAGAACATGCTGTGCTAGTCCCAGCCCCCATCCAGGGCCCTCTAAACACATGTTCCAGCTCCTTCTGACTCAGACCTGGAGTGGACCATGCTGGTTGGTCCAGTGGGTCAAGAAGAAGGGCCAGGGCCTCGGGGCTCTGGGAAGACAGGCCCCAGGTGTTTTGGCTCTGGTGTGTGGAGGCTCCCAAATAATGGGCCTCTATCTCCATCTCACTGCTGACTCCACCATCGGAGTCTGCTTTCTAGGGAGGCTGTGCTCTCTTTTGTTCTACACCTCCTGCTGGACAAGTTCTACCATGATTATTGTTGGTGATAATAACCAACGCGGATTGAATTCCTGCTTTGTGCTAAGTATTTTATACACCTTAACTCAGAGGGTAGGGGTTAAAAGCATGGGGCTTTGATTTCAGAAGGGCCCGGGGTCCAAGTCCCATCTGGAGCCTGTTGTAAGTGTCTGATTAAGTCCTCGCTCTATACTTAGGGACACAGGCCCAGGAACCAAGCAGAACTGCATCCAACCCTCAACCTGCCACTTAGCTCCTCGCTTGACCTCGAGCACAAGACATCACCTCTCTGAAGCCCTGCATTCTCATCTGTGAAATGGGTATAAACGAACATATGAGAATGCAGTACCCACCGAGTATTGCCTGGCTCTCAGGGGACACTCAGAAACCCTCCATTCGGGAGAAATACTCTCCCTTCTTATCGCTACCCCCTCCACCCGGTGTAACCTCTATCCTGACTTCTAATGTTTCCTATTCTTGAACTTCACCTGAACGGAGTCAAGGCGTGTGGGTCCTGTGTATCTGGCTATTTTTGCTCAAACTGCATCTGCGAGATTCAGTCATGTTGCTGTGGCTATCCGTAATTTGTCCTGTTGCCTTGCTTGAGTTTTCCATCTTCTAAATCTTCCATAGTCTACGCTTCCACTCATCCTCTTAGTCAGGAGTTTCCAGTTTGGGGTTATTATGAAAGAGCTCGCAGCCAGCATTCTCCTGTGGGGTTCAGGTACCCATTGCAGCTTTCTGTGGTGTGTCTGCCCCAGAGGCAGGGTTGCTGGCCACAGGGCAGGTGTGTGTGTCCACCTTCAGCAGATATCACCAAGCAGGCTCCCCAAATTGTGGGCCAAGGATCCACTTTCATATTAAATTATTTTTTATTAAAGTGACATTTATATAACAAAATGAACCATTTTAAAGTGACCTCTTCAGTGGCATTTAGTACATTCACAGTGTTGTGTAACCATCACCCCTACCTAGTTCCAAAACATTTTATCACCCTTAATGTAAATCCCGTACCCATGAAACAGTCTGGAAATTAAACTCCTCCCTCCAGCCCCTGGCCACCACCAATCTGCTTTCTGTCTCTATGGATTTGCCTATTCTGGTTATTTCATGTAAATGGAATCGTATAACAGAAGGCATTTTTGTTCTGGCTTCTTTTACTCAGCATAACATTTCAAGGTTCATCCATATTGTAGCACGTATCAGTACTTCATTCCTTTTTTATGGCATTGTGTGGACACACCACATTCTGTTTATCCATCCATCAGTTAATGGACACTATCTTAAAATTTTAACATAAACATCCAAAACGTGTGTGTTGTTAGAAACATTCATACAGTGAGGAGGGTTTCGTGCCCAAAACAAGAATCACCGTCTCTCCCACCCCGGCCCCACATAATCATGGTCAAAAGACTGTTGTCACACAATGGGATTTATAGATGATGTAATACAGAATTGTACACCTGAAATTATGTGATTTCACTAACAATTGTCACCCCAATAAATTTAAAAAAAAAAAGAAAAAAACTAGGAAAAAAAAAAGACTGTTGTCATGAACACATACATGTCAGACACACACACGCATGGCCTGGTGACACAAATGAGATCCTACAAGACAGCTTGTCCTGCAGCTGGCTTTCTTTTCTGTCCCTTCAAAGTCACTGGGAAGAAGGTGGTGGCTCCTTGCATTCTCCCTGGAAATCTGTGGTGGTGTGCTGTTTCACGGGTAGCCCCACCACCGTGGCCTGGGACATTCTGTCTGTTACCTGAATGAGGGCCACAAAATTGTGTCCTGTGAGGGGAGGAGGGCTGATGGCAGTTCGATCCCTTCCTCCTTCCCCACCTGACTGGCTTTAAGTGGTACCAGATCATTTTAATCATCTCTCGACCCTCCGTTCTTTCCATAAAATTTGCTTCATTCTTCAACGACTCCTCAGGGCTATATCTCCTTGGTCCATGACTTTTAAAATAATTTTCTCCCCTTTTCGCCCCGTTGGCCCTTTCCCCTGGCTCACAAGCTTTCTAAAACGCTCAAGTATAGGATGCGGACTGGGGGGAGGGCGGGAGGGGCAGGCAGGGAATCTGGTAGAGGAGGCCCCTGGGACCTGGGCTGGGTCACGCCAAATTCTTCAGGGGTTGGATTTCTGTGAGGGGCTGGCTTCCCACCTCAAGAAAACAAACTGAAATCCAGTCCAGGCGGTAGCCTCAGTCTTTCACCTGGAGGACAGGTCATGCAAACGGCTCCCCGAGAAGGCAGCTGGGGGTGGTCCATGTGACCCTCCTTATGTCTCAGGACTGTCAACTGGGGACTTAGTGTAGGTGCCAACAGAGCTGGGAACAGGGCAGGATTTATGGCTTGAGACCTCTGCCATTGCACAGGACCCCTTGCTCAAAAGAGCCCCCCCCCCACTTTGCTTAAATGCTCTGCTGTTGCTGTCTTGAAATTCTTAATATATTTTGAAACAAGGGGTCCTGCACTTTCATTTTGCACTGGGAGCAGCAAATGATGTAGCCAGTCCTGCTGGGGGAATCTAGTCATAGCCTTGACAATGGCACTTTGGGTCTGCCACGGTCCCACGCAAGACCTTAGTTTTCCCAGCTGCAAAATGGGAGGACCCACTTGCGATTGGCTATGTGGAGTGATTTTCGGGGTACTGCCATCCCTACTCCAGATATCTCCTTTGAACTTCTCAAAATGCCTGATGGGTCATCATTATAGTCACTCACTCTCCTAGTGGGGTCCATGGGCCAGCAGCAGCAGTATCCCCTGGGGACTTGTTAGAAATACAAATTCTCAGGTCCATCTAGACCTTCTGAACCAAAAACTGAAGGGTGGGGTCAGCAATCTGTGCTGTAACAAGCCCTCCTTGGGGACTCCGAGGCTCGCTCAAGATCCTTTGGTGCAGACATTTGACAGCCTCTGCTCAACCATGGGATTCTGGCCTGGGAATGAGGAAACAGAGGGCTCCTTCTGGATCCAGTTCACTGCCTTGTGACCTCAAGCAAGTCCCTTCCCTGATCTAGGCCTCAGTTTCCTCAGCTGTAAAATGGGAAGGTGGGGTGGACCTTGCAGGTGGCTGAAGCGGTGACATGCTGCTTTGTGCAATCAGTGTAAAGCATCACAGGCACAGGTCATTTTAAACACACCTTTTTGAATAAGGAAATGAATGACTCTGGCCCCTCACGTTTCCTGGGACAGCTGCCTGCCGTGAGCCACAGGTTGCCCCTTCTCTGATGCAGACTAGGAGCTTTACCCTGGTCATCCCTGTACCCTGGTGAAGGGATGTCGTTTGTTTGTTTTCAGCAACTGATGCATGAGGAGGGTGGTGGAGAGAGAACTGCATTTTTCAGTCCTCTTTCTCGAAAGAGAAACACAAGTGGGCACGTTTTTCCACTTCTCTGAGCCTCTGTTTTCTCATCGCTAAAATGGGGAGAGTGTTACCCAGTTTTCAGAGTTGCCGGGCAGATCACAAGAAATCATGTACAGGGAGGGCTTCGTGCAGGGACTGTGGAGCAAGTGTGAATCAATGAAACAGTCGTCTGGTGACTATTACTAAGACCTCCAGAATCAGGCCCAGTCTGCTCTTGTTTGCGAGGGGCAGGGAGTCTAAGGGCCAGAGTCCCCTTCCTCTTAAAAATGTCACCTGAGCAAGACAGCCCAAAGGTAGAGCTTCCATGATGCCGAGACCCCCGTGGGCCACTCCTGCGGTTTACGAAGAGTGTTCCCACTGCAGATTTTGCTCCATCCTCCCAGCGGCCGGAGGAAGTTCTGGCAGCGGCAATTTACTTTCCCGGAAGACTGCAGTCCCACATAGGGGTTGCAGTCTCCCACAGAGGAGGTGCAGGCCCCGGTCCTGCTGCTGTCAGCCTCTGCTGCAGATGCCCCCGGGGGTGGGGTTAAGTGGGTGGTTGAATGTGTGCATTTTAAGGACCCCTTCACCCTCAGAGTCCACGGAGGCTGCAGATATGTCAACAGAGCCACATGCTCCTGCAATAGAGTGATGGAGGGGGCGTCCACGGGGCAGAGCGCCCAGGGCAGGTGGGGGCTTGGGCCTGGGGAGGTGGAAAGTGTCCAGGAGGCATGGAGAGCAGGTCAGTTTGTGGCCCTGGTGCTTCCACCCTCAGTGGGAATAGATTGAGGATGACAAAGATGGAGGGAGGGACAGAGGGGGCAGAATCCCTGGGATGTGATGGTCAGGGGCAGGGGTGAAGGGGCAGGAGGAGAGGAGCCTCACAATGGGCCGAGGGTGGGGGCAGGGAGGGAGGAGGAGGGGCAGTCTCCCCATGTGTTTTGAGTTCAGGGCTGGCTGAGGCTCTGGACCCTGTTTGCTTTGGAAGGGCCTCCAGTTAACTCCTTCCTGCCTGGCAGGCTGCCCAAGGCTGGCTGCTGGAGATGGAGGGGTCTGTATGCTGGCAGGTAGTGGGTAGGCTGCGGAGACTCTGGCTCAGTTTCCCTACCTGATAATCCAGGGGGTGGTGGGGTGATGGAAACAAGGACCCCCAGCCAGGATTGGGAGTAGATGCCTCCTTCAAGCATGTGCCCTGGGCACTTTGCTGGTCTCACTCATGCCTGCTCAGGTATTCACTCTGACCCAGCTCTCTGCACATGGTGTGCACGCTCATGCACACACACGCACACTGTGAACAAATTCCTCACACTTGTTTTCTCTCCTAGCCTTCATTATGACCCAGCAGCCACACCCCTCACATGATGGGGAAACTGAGGCTCAAGCAAAGGCAGTGATTTGCTTGTGGTCACTTACAAATGGCTGGGGCAGAATTCAAACTCAGGTCCCTTGGGCACCAGGGGCTGTTTTAAAATCTGTCCTCTTCTCCAATCTGGGGCGAGACTCTGGGCCTGCTCTGCATTGCCCGCTGGAGGCCCAGAGAGGATGGATCTTCACCCCCGTTTCTCGTCTTCCTTCTGTTGGGGTCGAACCACCACTCCCAAGTCTCTTTTGTCCCCATCTGGCTGGAGTTCATCCTGTATGGTGAATATTTTGAGCTAGAAAATTTGCAAAACAGACTGTTAGGGCTTGGTGGAGTATCGGAAGGGGGATTCCCCAGCCCTGGACACCCTCAGGGAGAGGGGGACCCTGGAGGCCTCCTTTCAGATACCTTCCTTGAAGACTCTTCCAAAGGAGTCTTTGTGTTTCCACCCACACCTTTTCTTTAATTAACAGAATGAAAGGAGCTGACTGAAGACAATAGCTAACATTTACTGTGTGCCTGCCATGTGCTAGGTCCTTTCATCCCCAGTTCACAAATGAGCAAACACAGAAAGTTGTCACCTTAGCCCAGCTAACCGGGGGCCAAGCCAGAGTTTACGCTTGGAATCGTCTACATCATCAATGACTCCTACAGCGGCACCATCCATCTTGGGTTCTCCCTGGTCCCGAGGTGTGTGCTGGGTGCTGGGATACAGCAGTGACGAGATCCTCCCTGCCTCTTCCCTCTGACATCCCTCATGCCCCTCTCAGGTTCCTGGTCACTGTGTGACTCCGGGCAAGTTGCTTTCCCTCTCTGTTCCCGTTTCCCTGGCGGTAAAATGAGGAGACTGGGCTCTGATCTCAGAGTTCCTTCCAGCTCTGAATTGCTTAGTTGTTACCTCTTCCCAGTGGGCGGGGCCTGTGTTCTTATTGAATCCTCACACAGTTATCTGAGGCTGACATCCTGACACCAGCGTGGCAGGGCTGCCATGGTTGACTGTCTTTGAACTTCTTGGTGTCCACTTGGTCCAGTGGTTACGTATCTTAAACTTTACCCTTAAGTATTTCCACTTCACACACCTGAGACTTGGAGAGGTCATTGCATGTCCCCGGAACCCCTGCGAGGTTGTGGATATGTGAGGAGGACTGATTGGAGGGGCCAAGAACCTGTTGGGGAAAGGCTTGGAGGAAGCAGTTTCCAGGAGAGAGAGGTGGTGGCTTGAATAAGGTGAAGGTGGGAATGGAGAGGAAGTACATCAAGATATACACGAGGTCAGATAATTAAGTTCGCCAACTTTCCACTGTGCACTTACATATCTACCGTGTTTCCCCGAAAATAAGACCTAACCAGAAAATCAGCCCTAGCATGAATATAAGCCCTAATGCATCTTTTGGAACAAAACTTAATACAAGACCCGTTCTTATTTTCGGGAAACACGGTATCTATCTCTCTCTCTCTATATATATATATCTGTATCTACATTACCTATCTATCTATCTATCTATCTATCTATCTATCTATCTATCTATCTATCTCGTAGAAGTAACAGAATGGGGTGAGTAGTGTATCAGTCATTTATCAACACAATGCTATGTAACAAACCATCCCAAAACATAGTGGTGTAAAGCAAACAGCATTTATCTCACGCATGAGCCTACAGGTTAGTGATTTAAATTGGGTTTGTTGGACACTTCTTTGGCTACTAGCTGGGCTAGCTCACATATCCAGGGCTTGGCCAGCTGTGGGTGGATCAGGGATGACATTGGCTGAGGACAACTTGGCTCTGCCCCCTTGTCACTCATCTTCTAGCAGGCCACCTAGAGTATGTTCTTCTGGCAATCACAGAAGAGCAAGAGATCTCAAGTAAAAGCACAAACGTGTTTCGAGCCTCCACTTGCATCATGCTTGCTAATATCACATTGGCTAAAGCAAATCACATGGTCAAGCCCAAAATCAGGAAGGGAGGGCAGTGTGAGGACATATGGCTAAGAGCATAGATACTGGGAGGATGAGATTTGGGGCTACTAATGCAATCTGCCATAAGGGCGGAGGAGAAAGGAATGGGAGGTGAAGCTGCCATTCCTTCCACAAACACGATCACACCACAATGTCCTGTAATATTATTTTCCTACTTAACAACACACTGAGGACTTAATTCTCTGTTTTTCTGGACCAAACTCACTCTTTCCCATACCTGCCTAGTAACTTCAATCGTCACAACCCGTTATTATCTCATGGTACCCATGAAAATACTGAGCCTCAGAGAGGTGAAGTGACTAGCCCAAGGCTACACAGCAGCAATTGGTAGGCAGAAACTGGATATGTTCTTGGCCACTGCACTCACAATTTTTCACTTCTTCCCCAAGAACCATCCGAGGGCCAAGGTCACCAGTGGTTAGTTATCAAAGCTCAAGAAAGACTCAAGCTCTCCTTACCTTCTCTCTCAAAAAACACGGAGCAAAGTTTTCCTTGCTCCTAAAAACATCTCTGATGCCTTTGCTGTTTGGAGAGAGCTGAGAAGGACTTTTTCATTCCAAAAGAATTGTGGTTTGGTGGAAAGAATCCTTTCTTGGGAGTCAGCCTTCCCAGGCTCTCTGCTTTCTTCACCTGTGGCTGAGTAACGTTGGGCAAGTCAATCAAGATCCCTGAACTTGGGGTTTGCCCTGCCCCCCCCAGTAAAATGGGGCTCCCATTCCCAGGGACCATGGAACACATCCTGAGGAGTGTGATGAAACTTGGAGTAGAGTCCGATTTGCCTCTTAGGAATGTGTCCAGGAAATTTGGGGCTGCACTGCCAATGTGAGCTTTCTGTTGGCCTCTTTGGTCTCCCTTTCCTCCTCTGCAACTTGAGGGGAAAGTGCCCACCTCACTAGGGCTGGTGAGCTAATGGAGGGAGGGGCCCTGGCGCAGACCTGGTTCCCAGCAGGTGTGCAGGGACTCAAACAGCCATCAGCTAAATGCTGTTCCTCTAGCTGACCATCCAGAGTCTTGGTTTCACTTTGTGCTGGGGAAAACTGAGGCTCAGAGCAGTGGGAACTTTTCGAGGGTCCTGAGAAATACAGGGCCCATACCAACGTCTCCTAAATGTCAGCCCCAAACTCTTATTACACCACCAGGCTGGGCCACATCCCGTGAAAAGGAGGAAGGTGGTAATTAGCATTTACACCAATGGCCTTTGCCCTACCACACACTCGGCTTTCTCGTGTGAAATTTCACTGACTTCTGACAACACCCGAGGAGGCAGGTGCTATTGCTGTTGCCATGTTATAGGGGAGGAAACTGAGGCTTGGAGACCCCGAGGGGTGGCACAGTTGGGTTGTGGGGTACATTTCCTGCAGGAGGTCAGCTGTAACTCTGGCTTTCCCTCCCACTGGATAAACTCCATTGTAAGGTGAGGGAGTGAGGATGATGTCATTAGAATCTACACTAAATGAAATAAAAAAGGAACTAAGTCATTCTCGAGTGTCAGCACTTGAACTGTTATTGGCAACAAATGACTCAGGACAGAGTTCATAGCCAAGGGTACCAGGGTGGGCTTTCGTCATCATCTGCTTCAAATCACAAACGATGCTCACAGCTCCAGGGCCTCGGAACCAACCAGGGACCAAGGTCAGGTGAATACAAATGGGGGGTTTGTGGAAAGATTTGGGGTTTGTAGCCAGCAATGAAAGCTCTGAGATGGCTTACTGTGTGGCCTCAGGAGAGTCACTTGACTTTCCTGATCTCAGTCTCCTCATTTGTAGAATGAAAGGGTTTGGATCAAATAATATCTAAGGTCCCTTCTGACTCCATTGTCCAGGACAGGGCACTTTATATGTGTTTAAGAGGATGCGCAGTGAAGTGTGGCAGATCTGGGCTTAAGCCTTGATGAGAAACCCAGCCTCTAAGAAGTCCAAGCAAAACAAATCACAAGAAAAATAAACAACAACAACAAAGGAAGAGGAGTAAGAATATATTGGCTGCTGTCATTGGCCTAAGCTTCAGGAATGGATTGATCCAGGTGCTCAGATAAGGACACCAGGGCTTCCTTTCTCTGCCTCTTCAGACTTCTGCCATTTTGGCATCATTCATACCACCTAACTGGTGCACACTGTGATGGCAAGACAGTGCTGAGGGTCCAAGATGCAACTTCCTCACCTTTTTCAACTCCAAAGAATAGGAAGAGCTCTTGTGAACGTGTCCTGTTTTATTGGCCCTGATTGGGTTATGAGCATCTTCTAGAACCTATCATTATGTCTGAGAGGATGGGCGGGGCAACTAACATGAGCCAATCAGGACCCACCTACTCCACATGGCTGAGAATAGTGATGCTGTTGGCTGGAGAGGTGAATGGATGCTAGGAAGCTAAAAATATTCACCGCAGCAAGTGACAGCCTCTCCGAGACTTCATTTTTTTTTTCATATACAAAGTGGGGATAATCCTTACATTTACCTTGTGGGGATAAGATGAGAAGATGTATGTAAATATTCAGCTCAATGCCTGGCATGGAGAAAACCCCCTTGTCTATAAGGGGTGATGGTTACAAAACCTACATAGGGTGCTGTCATTCTGTGAGTCTGTTAGTCAAGTCCCCGCCCCCCCAATGGTTGGCATGATAAAGAGAACAAAGATGCTACAATCAAATTGTTTGAGAAATACTGGATTTAATAACATTTAATGTGTTTCTTTCCTGTAGGTCTTGTCAGTGCCTTTAGCATATTAGTTGATTTGGGGGGACTGTAAGAGGGGGACATAGCAGGCAGTAATTTCCAAATCTAATGGACTGCTAGACCTTTTTGATTTGTTTGTGTTGAAAAGTCTCTTGCAGGATGGTGTTCTGGTTCTGTGATTCTGGGAAATGTTGAGCTGATGGAATATACCCAGACTTAGCCATCCCTCTTCCCACCCCACCCTGGCCAGGTCTCCCAGGGGACTTCAGATGGGTACCAAGCCCTCTTTTACACAATACAGAGAACACCTTTCTTGGGCCATTAGGAAAACAGGAAAAATAATAGATGAGCTGAATAGTAGCTGAAGTCCACTGATTGATTATCAATGAACTAAGGTGGTTCATCTGCGGAAAGAGACCATTTCTCCCCATTTCTACCCTATTTTTACTTCTAACAAACACACCTGCTCACAAAAATTAAATCAATATGAATGAATATGGAATAAAATTGGGACCATCATACCCCAGCCCATTACTTCCAATGCTATTCCTCTCCTAAAAGATCAATTTGTTCGAAACCTTGATATGTCCTTCCAAATCTTGAGCTTTTGCATGTATAACACGCACCCCCCAGCAGGGTTTAACTTTTTCACATAAATGAGACTGTGCTTTATATGTAATCACCTTATTTGGCAGAGTCCTTTATTGCTCACCTGACATACACAAACTCCTCCCTTGCCCAGTTTCCTTGTAATTAGGCAAAGGGTGTGATCTCCAGCCAATCAGCAATGCACGCAAGAGCAGGTGTGAGTTCTTTATGCTCCTCCCCCTCCCCGCCCCCTGCTGGAATGGTCATGAGACCAGTATCAAGAGAGTAGAACCACAGAGTGGGCTCAGACTGGATCTCTGAGTCACCGCATGGAAGACAGCTACCCTGGAGAGTGACAAAACTCCCATCAGTTTTGTGTGAGCAAGAAATAAACCTTTTCTGTATTAAGCCAGTGAAGTTCTGGGGCATGTTTGTTATTGCAGCATAGCCTGACCTATCCCAACTAATTCATTATGTGGCTTTATTTCATGGACAACTTTCCATATCTTGACATGTCGATCTGACTCATTTTTTTAAATATCTGCATACTAGTCACAGTATGCCTCCCCCTTGACTGATTTCACCAGTCCCCTCTAAATAATTTTTAAAATTATTTCCAAGTTTTCACTCTCACAAGCAATGGCCTGTAACTAGTGCTATCATATCCTCGGGCATCCTAATATCTTTGTGCACATGATTTCTGGCCTATCGTCGCTGGGTTCGTGGGCATGAGCATTTAACATTTCCATAGATATTGCCAAGTGACCCACCAAATAAATAACACGGATTTCTACTCCCATCAACAGTTTTTGAGGGTGCTTATTTGCTCTGTCCTTGTCAATGAAGAATATCATTGATCTTTTCATTTTTGTCAATGTGATAGACAAAACAGAGTGTCTCGTTTTAATTCGTGTTTCATAGCAAGTTTTATGTCTGGTTTGATTTTTCAGCTATCTTGCCAGTTTCCCCTTGTTTGATTGGGACAGAAAGAGGTTCCAATGCCTTACAATTTACACAGGGTGCTGCCATTCTGGGATTCTATGAGTGCCGGGTAGGCACTATCACCCCTGCTATGTGTGCCACCAAAGAAAGAACAAAGGTGCTACCATCAAATTGTTTGAGAAACATTGGATTTAATAACAGTCAGTGAGTTTCTTCCCTGTAGGACTTGTCAGTGCCTTTAGCATATGAATTGACTTTGGGGGACTGTAAGAGGAGTACATGGCAGGCAGAGATAGACATGGGGGAGATAGAGACACATACACACACAGAGATAAAGGGACAGGGAAGTGAGACCGAGATAGAGGTAACGACAGATGATAAGACACAGGAATCAAAGTATATTCAGAAACCACTGCATGGTGGAGCTGGAGAGACCCAAGGACATAGGGAGAAAAGACAGAGAGAGAGAAAGAGAGAGAGAGAGAGAGAGAGAGAGAGAGAGAGAGAGAGAGAGAGAGAGACATCCATCTCCTACTTCTCAGATTCACACACCAACTGCCAACCTTACTCAAGCAGGGCTCAGATTGCGAATTTGGACCCCTATCACCTCTCTGGCCAATAGCAGGGGGATGAGCCAGCCTTTGGGTTGGGAGGGGGGCTGGGGAGGGTTATTGGCTGGGTTCCTGTTGGCCTAAAGCCATGAGCCTGCCTTGTTTGTATAGTTCTTCAGCTTCTTTCCCCTATCTTGGTGTTTTTTGGCTCTGGACTAGCCCCCTCCCAGCCAGGGAGGAGATAACTACACTTGGTCCAGGCCTCTTGGGGCACTAGGGAGGACGTCAGGAAATAGCCGGAGCATTACACACCTCCCCGCCCTCCGCTGTCCGATCTCATTTTCATGAAGTGTAGAAAAAGAATGGGGCTGCTGAGGGAGGCTTGAACATTTGGAGTTGTTTCCTGTTTTCTCTCGAATCAATCCTTTTCCTGAGATGTTGTCTCTGGGCCTGTCGAACTCTGTCTGCGGGTGGGTGTGTGTCCTACATGGCTATACACGCCTGTGCTAATGTGTGTGCACTCGTGTGCCCTGTACTCAGTGAGCCAATTAGGAGAGCCCTGGAGGTGGACGCCTTTTCTCTTTAGACATGCTCCTCACTCTTGCAACCTCCCAAGAAAGAAAGAAAGGAGTTGGCCTGGATGCCTCTTCTTCCAGGAAGTCTTCCCAGATGATTCAGCAATCCTTTTTGTCTCACTGATATCTGCACCTACCACGGTGATCACAGGATCCAATATATAGTAAGAATGAAGGAATGAATTAGGGCTATACTTGTATGATAGAACTGAGACCGATTATGGCCCGGAGAGGACAAGGGATTTGCTTAGAGTCATGAGCGTATCAGCGGCTGGGTAAAAAAAGTGGAAACCAGTGTTCCTGATCCCTCGTACGAAATTTATTTTAGGTCATCATGCAAGGTGCTCAAAGACACTGACTATTACTGAGCAATGGCTTTACGTTTCGATTTCTTTGGAATGACCTATGAAGAAGGAACCATTCATTATTGCTCTTGCATTATTAATGAAGAAACTGAGGTTCAATGAGGGTTGAGCTCGCTCAGGGACATTCCGTGGGAAATCCTGGATTGGAGGCTACCGGGGTTGCTTCCAAAGCCCGATTGTTTGGTCAGTAGCACACAGAGAGCAGGTCAGTAGCTGGTGAGGGCAGAGCCTTACCTAACCCTGACCAGAAACTCAAAGTAGGACTCACTTGCTATTTGAGGCTTTTGTAGGGGGCGATCAATGGTGTTTCACTGAGTCAGACTAAAAAAGGACACTTTGGGGAACTTTCTGCCAAGCCAAGCCTGTTCCTCCCGGAACTCTGACGGACTCCTTGTGTTGGCTCTGGGAAGAGCCACCAGGCCACAGAGGTCTAGGCAGTGAAAGGCCCTTTCTGTCCTGGTGTCAACAACAATTTCCAGCTGAGTCCTAGTGGAGCTGTTGTTGGAAAGCGGGAGAAATGTGGAGAGGTTCCCAGAGGGGTGGGGCACCCTTTTGCAGCTGCATTGAGGGCCACCTGCTCTGAATCCCCCATCATTGCTTTCCTCAGGTGTGGCACCCACATCCACGCCCACCCACACCTATGCTCACTCATACGCATGCACAAGCCCCCCGCATAGCCACACATACACGTGAGTGGGCCCCCACATGCATGTGCGCACACTGGACTGGAAGACCTTGGGACTCCAGACACTGTCTTCATGTCTTTCTGAGGTCCCTTGGTGACCTCTCCAATCAGCCTTTCCTTTCATCTTTTAAAGGGGGTGAAATTCCTTGGGATGAGTTCAGAATGCACTGTGTTAGATCCAATTGCTCTCTAACACCACTTGAAGTCGTCATGTGACCTTGTCTCTCTGTGCTGCTGCCTCCTCTCTCTCTCTGTCTCTGTCTCTCTGTCTCTCTGTCTCTGTCTCTCTCTGTCTCTGTCTCTCTCTCTCTCTCTCTCTCTCTCTCTCTCTCTCTCTCTCTCGTAGTGTCTGCCCCATCCTTTTCTTTTAGGAGACTTGCTTACTGCACATTCCCCCCTCTGAGTCATCTGAGCGGTCCAGTTCATCTTTTCTAGCCAGACCCCATAAGTCCCTGGCCAACCAATGAGCAGCTCAGCCTAGGGTGGATGCCTATCACTTTGCCCAATCAGTGTGGCCAGCGGCAGGTCATATCACTCAAATAAAGGCTACTTCGGGAGGTAGAAGTTGTGAATGGGTTCCTACCAGAAATGGGTGAGTGGTCTGGCTCTCTAAATCCAACTGGGGCAGCCAGCGAGCAGCAGAGGCTCAGACCCTTCTCCGCCTTCTGTCAGCAGGGTACCTGTGAACAAATCCCTGGAATGAAGCTCTGTGGTATCATGGGCAAGGTGATAGAATAATAAAGATAGTGCCATTTTGCCAGCACCACGGTGCACATCCAGCTGCGTAATTCAAGCCAGGCTGTCAGCACTGGGCCTGGCACCAAGCAGATTGTCAGTCCGGTGGTCCCTCGGTATCTGCGGGGGATTGGTTCCAGGACCCCTCGCAGACACCAAGATCCTCAGATGCTCAAGTCCCTGCTATAAAATGGTGTGGCATTTGCAAATAACCTACATACATCCTCGCCTAAACTTTCCATCATCTCTAGATTGCATCATCTCTAATACAATGTAAATGTTGTGTAAATAGTTGTTGTAGTGTATTGTGTAGGGACAATGACAAGTAAAAAAGTGTGTACATGTTCAGTCCAGATGCAGCCATCATAGGCCTAACTGCCTAGGACATATCAGCCGCTATGTAGTAACATTTTGTTTGTTCTTAGATATTTTTCGTCTGCAGTTGATTGAATTCACGGATGTGGAACCCGTGGATACGGGACCCGTGGATATGGAGGGCCGACTGTACTGCAGATTCCCTTTGAGTCCTAGACCCTGAGGAGTTTGGACTTCGTCCTCTCAACCCTTTCCTGAAGACTGCTTGCCTGATGCTGCCAGCAGTTTGAAGCGAGAGGGTTCATGTAATTTTAAGTCCCAGTGTGCCACCGATTTATTTTCATCCATGAACTGTTGCTCAGCACCTGTTGCCATCTTGGAATGCAAAGTCCTTCTATTTTTAAGCACCAGCAGGGGTAGGTCTAATTTTAGATGGTTGCTGTGCTGGGGGCTCCCAAGGGAATGCAGACTCCGCCGTTTTGGACCGCCTGGGGCGAGGCGGGTGGTGAGGCATTCCTCAGGGACTCACGCAGCTGGTCCCTACACACTAACTACTATTCCTTCAGAACTTTTATTTCAGCAGGGTTTGTACTAAGCCACGTCTTTTTCACCTACCATCAGATCTACTTTTACCTTGAAGTTTCAATCAGCCAACACTGACGGAGTGTTTACTATGTGCTAGGCACTGGGGTTGCAGACATGAATCTGACACAACCCGCATCTGCAGAGAACTCATAGTCCAGTGCCCACAGCCAAGTCAAGAAGGGTTACCGTGCAGTGTGACCAGAGGCCCAAGCAGTGCCTGGCACCCAGCTGCCTCTGAAGAAATGTCTGGCAAATGAGCGAAAGTCATGCTCAGGATAGAGACGAGATAAAGTTGTTGCAAGAAGGCACATTCCAGTATTTTTTGGGGGATTTGGAGAAGGTTTCACAGAGAAGTTACACGCTGAGCTGGGTCTTGAAGAAAGTAAAATGTTTCTCCATGTGGAGAAGGAAGGCGTTGTATGACATGTATTGTTGGGACCCGCTCATATCCCCTTGACACTATCCAATGACCAGCATGCAAAGCTCTTTGTCTGAAGGTTTATCTGGCCAGGAGGGCTTGTTCAACCCTCTTGAGGGGCAGGTAGAAAGGGGCTGGAAATTAACCTTCCCAGGAAACCCTCAACCACTAATAGATGAGCGTTGGTATATCAATACTTCAGCTCCCACCCTTCTCAGGAGATGTGTGTTCTGCAGAATTTCCCAATGTTCCTCAATGGGATTGAGCCCCAGTTGCCCACGGATATACCTGCCTTTGCTAATCTATCCTTTGTGGCTGCCTTCTTTCTTCATTCATTCTTCCACTACCCAACAAGGCCTTCCTGCACATACCAAGGAACCACTCATCTCAGGGTCTGCTTCTGAGGGAATGCAAACTGAGACACTGGAATAACTCATTAAAATGTTCTTTGAAAACAGAGCGGAGAGAAGCTGGACCCCCTAATGTGCTGCGTTCCTGAAATGTGATAAGTGCCCCACATCGATGACGAGTGTTGGAATCCATCACGGTTGGCCACCCCCATTATGGTCTGATTTGGATCATCGTCATTCTCATGTTGCCGACCAAGACCCCACGGCTCAGAGGAGCAAAGGGACTTGCTCAGAAACACAGAGCCTGTGGGGTGTGGATGGTAGACTGGAGGTCAGGAGGCCATGATTCCATGACTGGCAGATTTCCGCACCAATCTTGCTGGCTGTCTTTCAGAGCTCTGTGACTCAGTTTTTCTGCTTGTCACTGTGTGGGGCTGTGGAGTGAGTGCAAGGTGTGAAACCCTGTGGGCTAGTGAGCCTCTTCTGTCCCTTATCTACAAACTATCTCCTTCCCTTGGGGCACAACAGGACCCACAGTCCTCTGGAAAAAGGTGGTCGCAGAAGGGAGGATGTGTGTCTATGTGTGTGGGGGTGGGGTGGGAGGAGGGCTGTGTCAGCAGCTGGTGCTGCTGTGCAAATATCCCCAGCCCTCCTGGGTGGGGCCTGCGCTCTGGCAATGAAGGTTGGTTAGCGTACTCCAGATAAGTAGGAAATGGGAGGCTGGGACGGGTCCCTGCGGGATGACAGAGTTTGAAGCGGCCAACAGGAAGGGGAGGGCCTTCTATGAGGAACAGGTTGGGAGTTGCCCAAGTGGGAGTGTAATGGGCATTTGTCTCTTTCTTCTCCTACCAGGCCAATTTTGTGTTGTTTTGGGGTATCTCCCTTCTCCCATTCCCAGCCCTTGGGTTGGGTTGGTACAGAACTCACCCTCCACTCCAATGCTTCAATGTATCATCGTTTCCACCCCCCAGCCATAGTCATTGGTTCAGTGCTTCACCTTGGGGAACCCATCAAGAGCTAATGTGATGCAAGGAGGCGTTTCCTGGGGTTTCCAGAAAAGAGACGTTTTTCTCTCTCTTACTTGAGAGTGAGAAGTAAGGATACAATACCAGAGATTGATGTGGCCAAACTATTGGACAAGAGACCCTGAAACTTCTGGGTACCTTAGAGCTTCTGGGTACAGCTGAAAGAGAGAAATAGACACCACAGAAGGCAGAGTAGAGAGACAGAAGCTGGGACCTTGGAGACTGAGCTGCTGGATCAAGCCTTGCCTGAAAGCAACTGTACCCTGGGTACAGTAATGCATAAATTCATAAATTTCTTTTCTTTTCTTTTTTTTTTTTTTAGGAGAGGGGTTAGGTTTATCGAGGTATAATTTACTTATACTCAACTTCACTTTTTTTGTTTGAGTGTAAAGTTCCATTCGTTTTGAAAAACATACAGTCATGTAACCTCTATCGCAATCAGGGTATATGACAGTTCCATCCCCACCTCCTCAATTCCCTTGTATAGTCCTTCTCTGAACTTTTTTTTTTTAAAGGCCCATTTGAAGTTGATTTTCTGTAATGCTCATAGCAAGAGTCCTAACGGATAAAAGGCGGTGTGGCCATCCCAAGGATCAAGTCCCAAGGTCACCTCCTCCCTCTCTGCCTTCCTTCTCACTCTCTTCCGGCGAAGATTGGTGAAGCTCACCATCCCCTGTGCCAGCCACCAGCCTGCATCCCCGTTTTCCATCCAGCGGTCGGGTTGGGTATTCCCAGTCGGGTTTGGAGGAGACAGTTACTATGTAAATAAGGTTTGCTAGAGTGGGGCTGTCAGCAGAAAGTTGGTCCCTCTGACCCCCCACTCAAGGGGCTTCGGGGAAGGCTGGGTCTTTCCTAAGCCTGGGAATGGGGAACAGGGGCAGACCAAGAGCATGGATCATTAAGATCCTGCAGTGGGTGAAAGGTCAGCCACTTTATCCCCTGACTGATGACCGTTCCATGCTCAATAAGCCAATTGCTGCTAAAGAGGAAGTTTCCTGGTGAGGGACCCAAGCCACGATGTAGATGGCACTTCAGGCAGGAGCCAGCCGTGGGGAGGAGGACAGAAAAAGGGGCTTACGGAGCTGGGGGTCGGGAGCCCTGGGTTTTGACCTGGCTCCACTCTGTGGCTTGGGGCAGTCACTCTCTGCACTTAGTAGGCACCTGCTGTGTGCCTGGCATTCTGTAGATGGGTGATGGCTTGTTGCCATCCTACAAAAGGACTCCGAGTCTCAGGGCTCAGGATTACTTTGTCCAATCTTCTGATTGTACAATTGGGGAAACCGAGTCCCAGGGGGAGAGCCACCCTCTTAAGGGTCCCAAGTGGCTAGTCCACCCACAGAAGTCTGTGCACCATGTTGGATGGCCTGCAAAGCCCTCACGGACCCAGCCTGGCCATGGTCTCCCCACGTTCTGAGATTAGATCTGGAAGAGGAGGTTTCTTGGACCTATCTCTTGACAAATATCAAGTGTAGCCTTTACCTGGATCCCTCGTCCTGCAGCACCGGTTCCAGAGTCTGACAGCGCCAGGAGCACCTTCCTTCTCCCTGAGGAGAACCAATCCTCTCTACCTTAACCCTTTGGTAGAAAGAGCCCCCAGAAGTCAGGGAGCCAAACAGATGTGAGTCCGGGCTGTGGCACCAGTGGACTGTGGGAACCTGCCCTTCACCTCAAGAGTGGGTGAGGAGGCAAAGAGATGGCGACTGTGAACATAAGTGTGTGATGGCCGTGCATGTCTGAAGTGCTAGCATGCCTGGCAAGAATGCCAGGGCTCCAGAGACTGTCTCTCAGAGATGCCCGGCATGTGCCCAGGCTGCCTTCTCATTTCTGGTCTCTGCACTTCTAAGAGTCCTCTTCTCTCAGTTGAAGCTCGTCCCCCACAAACCATGGAACCGCCCCACTTTCTGCAGTCCAGGAGTGAGACTAGAGGATGATGGGAAGAAGGGACCCATGCTTGGGAATCTTTCAGGCACCTCCTGGCCTGGCCCAGGTTTTCCCCTGGCCTGGAACGAGGCATCGGCAATAACTGACCACCTTCCTGCAACAAGTGGGTGCCAGGAATGCTGGGGAGGGCTCTCTTGTGCATACGGGAGGGGGTAGCCACACTTCCAATGTGGGGAGACCCAGGGAAGGGCCCACATACATTGAGCATCGTTTGGGCACTAGGGGCATTCCTTATTTAACCTTGACCACCAAGGTTAGCATTCTTAACTCCATTTCACAGAAGGGAAAAATGGAGGCCTGGAAAGACTCAAGCATCGGCCTGGGGTTGTAGAGAGGGACGTGGGAAATGTGGAAACCTGTATCCAGTGCCTTGCTGCCCCTGCTTTTGGGGTCACCTGGGGCAAGCCAAACCCCTTCCTCTAGCACCTTGATGGCCTGGAGGCAAAAGTGGAGGCTGGGAGTGAATGAATCCGTGGCTCTCAAACTTGAATATGAGTCGAGTCCCCTGGAGAGCTTGTTCAAAAACAGATCACTGGGTCTACCTCCAGCAATCAATTGCTGGCTCATTAGGTCAGGGAGGGAGCCCAAGAATGTACATTTCTAACCAGCTCCAGGCTGAGGCTGCTTCTGCTGGGCCAGGGCCCACACTTGGAGAAGCACTGGGCTAGACGCACCGAGATCCTTGGAAGCAGTGACGTTGAGTGGTTTCTTCTATGTGCTGCGGTTCCAGTTGCAGCCCTGCTATCCATGAGCCCCAGTGAGTTTTTGGAGGGGCTAGCAAACCCAGAAGGGCCCAGAGCGTCTGCTGTGTTGGAGTTCACTTTCAGCAAATTCAAACGCATTGCGGACAAGAAGATGACATAGAGCTTTGGGGCTCAATATTCCTGTGAAGAACCAGAGAGCAGGGCTGCAGGTAACAGTGGGGATTGAGGTGACAGCTCCCCGAAAGCCATGCCTCCCACCCCCTGCCATCAGGCCACAGGATTCGTATAGCCTTTGCCGGGCACTCTGATCTACCAACTCTCCCCTGGGAACCTCCCAACTTGCCGTTGGTAAACAAAGCCTTTATTTCCCAGGCCAGTGGGGAACATTTTCAGGCCTTTATAATGAAGTGTCCCAGTGAAGGGCAGCTGCCGGAGTCTGGTGCTGGGTGCCTGTCAGGTGGGTGATGGATGGTAACAACACATCATCCCGGTGGCAGGCTGGCTGTGAGCTATGAGGGTTGTATATCAAAGAAGGGTCGTCATCTGGTCTTTACTGTACACAGGTGCAGGAAGCTTGGGCTCTGGCTGGGGTGGGGGTGAAGAGGCGCCTGGGCTAGTTGAGAGTGGTGGTGGGGGGCTCCCCTCACCTCTCATGGTGCTGATGAGGAAACAGGGGCCAGAGAAGGCTGGGATGAGCCCTCATGCCTAGTCTCTCCCACCTCCCACATTCTTACCCATCCATCCCACAGCTCTGAGAGAAATTTGGAAGTTGAATTTGAGTCTACCTTTTTCCTTACCCTGGACATCCAATCCATTGGCAACATTCCTTTTGATTCTGCCTCTAAGTGGCTCTGGAATTCATCTAGTTATTTCCATCTCATGGTCACCATCCTCTGCCAACCCATCCCCTTCCTCTTTGTCTTTCTCTTGCTGTGCTCTCCCAATGTTGGTGGGTTGTCATTTCCCTGCCCCTGAAGGCGGCCAGGTGCATTGCTTTGGGCAGTCAAATGAAGCAGAAGTAACAGTGTGTCCATGCCAAATCTGGGCCCCAAGAAGCCTTGCAGCTCCCACTTCTTCTCTGGTGCTTCTGTCATTGCTATGAGAAGAACATGGTCGGGGTGGGGGGGTCCTCTGGTCCCAGGAGGAGGGTGAGGGACACATGAAGCCAAGCACAGTGTAGAGCAGAGCACCCCTACCCCCCAGCTGGCCCCCAGAAGTGTGAGCTATAATAACAAATGGTCGTTCTTATGCACCCTCAAGTTTGGGGGTTGTTGGTTAGGCAGCATTAGCTGACTGATACATATAGCACACAGTTACTGCATGATGTGAGCCCTTCTGACGTCTCCAATCTCATCTGCCATTCTCCTCTGTGATCATTACTCTTCCCTGCCTCAGGGCCTTTGCCCATGCAGCGTCCTCCACCTGGAAACCTTTCTCATGATTATTTTCTTCCTGCCCTTTAGGTCTCAGTAGAAATGCCACCTCCTTAGAGAGAGCTTCTTCGACTACCCCATCAAAAGTAGGTTTCCCAGCTCATTACATTTTCTATTTCAGTCTCTTATGTCCTTCATGAAACTTAAAAACGTTTTTTTTTTTTTAAATATCATTTTGTTTTTTTCTCCTCAGTATTCTCTCCACCTCCTTTTTTTTTCCTTTTTTTAAATTAAAGTTTATTGGGGTGACAATGGTTAGTAAAGTTACATAGATTTCAGGTGTACAATTCTGTATTACATCATCTATAAACTCCGTTGTGTGTTCACTGTTTTATTCTCTCTATTTCCTTCTCTGCTCTGTAGGCCTTATAATGGCAAGGGCCAGGTCTTGGGGTCTCTCTTATTCACAACTGTGTCCCCAACACTAGGCGCAGTTCCTGGACATAGCAGGTGCTCAGTTAATGTCTGTTGACTAACTGTGGATTGCATGTCTCACTGCACATTCACGACAGCCGTGGGCTAGACCCCAGGTCTTTCCCACCATCCCCTGCTTTTGGCTGACAAAGGTTTTATATGTGCATTGACATCGTGTGATGGAAAGGCTGTGGTTGCCTGTGGGAGCAGAGACAAAGGGGCCGTTAGGTGTGGGCTCCATCAGGCAGGGCAGGGACACATGCCCGTCATGTCACCATTGGGTTCTCCGAGCTCACGCCACGCCAGTGCCTCACAGACTCCATAACTGTTGTTGGATCAGGAGATGAAGGAAGAAGGTTCCTAACTCGGGGTTTAGATGGACCTCAAGGGGTCCGTGAACCTGTGAAATGGTGAGCACATTGCAGGGGTCAGGGCTTTAGGAAGGGCTATGACTCAAGACAAGTTCTGTGGGGGCACTTACGCCCTTTACAGATGACTTTACAAAGTTAATCAAGTCTCTTTCCTGCAGACCTTTGCAGAACCTTTAATATGCTAATGCACACTGGGATTCCTGGAGGGGATTAAGAATGCCTGTTGCTCAGCAGTATTGACCGGGGAACCCTTTTATCAGGGACCATATTGGGAGATTCCTGGGCTGCAGAACACACTAGCCTGGAATAGGGTCACCAACTACAACCTTACTGGTCAAATCCGGTCCTCAGATTTTTTTCATTTGTCCCTGGTAGAGTTTGGAAAGTCAGCAACTCTTACTTAAAAAAAAAAAAAAAACAAACAAGAAAAAGAAAATCTAAATTTCTAGCCTCTCTCCCAGAAATAAGTAGAATGGGTATTCTGGCTCCAAATTTCTGTGTGGCTGGTTGGACCCATATAGGCTCTTACAGGCAGGGCCTGTAACACTCTATAGTTTACCGTAGTCTCCACCACTCCCTAATACCTTGCACTCTGTTCTTTTTATGTATTTCCCTTTCTTGTTTGGCCCTAAGCCTCCTGAGTTTGTTACATGGGGCCCAGAATACGGTATGCAGCCCCCGCAAGCTGACCTTTGCCCCAGAGTGGAGTATGAATGTTTGAATTTCCTTACTGGTCGGTACATGTTCTAGGGAAAGGAGTGAGCTCAAGGGATAGTTCCGAGGAAGGGTCTCTGAGCCTCACTGGGCACAGTAGATGGCCCGAAAGACAGTCCCACCCTGGGCAGGACAAAGAAAGAAAAGGGACAAGGAGAGCTCAGATTTCTTCTCAGAGGTCTTTGGGTGAGTAGGGGGTTGAGGGTAAGCATGGGGGAATGGGGAGGCGGGGGAAAGGGGGTGGGACCTAAGAGCAGCTCACATCTCTCCAGCAGCCAATTGCTTTGCTTCCTTCTTGCCTGTGAGGTCAGAACTGGGGGTGCTAGCTCGCTAGTTGGGGTGAACCCTGGGGGAGGCCAGGGACTGCCGTTGCTGACAACAGATGGGAACTGGGGGCTGGTAAAGCACTGCGCACAGGGGTTTGAATCAAATTCCAGGGTCTGTATGGCCAGAAGTTCGAATGGGAAGAGGAATATTATTACTATTGTTATTCCTTTAATACCACGCCCAGAGCTATACTCTTGAGAGAAATGCACCATATACGAGGCATTATGTTCAGCCTGTTGCACGCACTAGACCAGTGGTTCTCAAAGCGTGACTGGTAATATCAGTACCATCCATCTGGGAACTTGTCAGAAACGCAGACTGTGAATGACACCCCTGGGGATGCAGTGGTCTGGGGGCTTAGGAGCCCTGCCGGTGGCTCTAGTATAGTTCATGTAATCCATACCACAACCCTGTGAGGCAGAGGCTGTGAGAGCCTGGATTTTACAGATGGGACAATGGAGTCACAGAACTGAGGCGAAGCAACTTGCCGTAAGGACTGGAACCCAAGCTAGTCTCAACCCAGAGCTCCAGCGGGGGCCCTGGTAACAGCAGAAATGGTCTATTGGCAAAGCACCTTCCGGTTTCCCATCCCAGGGAACCATCATGAGCACAATGAGAGCAATAAGGGGTGAGGAAACAATCCATCTCAGAGATGAAGAGACCGAGGGCCCGAGAGGCAGGGGGCGTGGTTCCCAGGAGCAGAGCTAGAGTCGGGTCTCCTAACCCACCCTCAGTGCCTCTGGGAGACTAGAATTTCACAAGAGAAAGGGCCATGCATCCATGGAGGTCTCTGTGAGTCAAGAGCAGTCCACTGTATCTGCAACCCATTGGTTTGTGCCCATCTTACATATGTGGAAACTGAGGCAAGGCAAACTGGCTTGCCTGGGGTCCCACAGACCACAAGGGGTGGAGCTGAGGTTCGCTCCCCAGGAGGCCTGACTCTGAGTCTGCTGCTAAGGTCACAGGGCCCCACCGCCTGGCCTGAAAGGGAGCTGTGGCTTTCACTGCAGGGGACACTACTCCCCGCCCCACTCCCCCACCCCAACTCAAACACATCACATGGTCTGCTCGAGCCACCCATCGTCCTCACAGGGTCAAGCCTTTGCTCTCAAAGTTCCCTCCATCTGGAGTACCTTCTTTGTCTGATGGGCCAACTCCTCTCTGTCCCTCCAGGAGCCAGCTCAAATGTCCCTTTTTGACTTCTGTGATCCTGCCCAAAGCTGGACAGGCTCCTGAATGGGATCAGTCTTATGCTCTCCCAGAAGACTTCCCTGAAACCCTCTTTCCATGGGCTTGGGTAAGGGACGTGTGTTTCTTCTTGATCCTGATTCACTCTGGGCCTCATACCCTCCATTACAGCACATTTCCTTCTGGGCCGTGGGCTCTGTGGGGCACCAGTCAGGTTTGTCCTGCCCACCGTCCATGTCCCCCCACCCCCATCAAGTATCCTTCATGCCTGGCACCCATGGCCTCCGAATGAATAACTGAGGGAGAGGCGTCCTTGCTGCAGGCCCCACTTAGGGCTGTGTCTGAGCTGGGCTGGGGTGGCTCCGTGAATGACTGCCCTGTCTGAGTTGCCTGCTGCCCCTCACTCCTGGGCCATGCGGTCATGTCCTGTGTGGGGCTTAGGTAATGGGGTGGCGGGTGGCGGAGCGGGGACCCCAGCGAGGCTGGCCTGGCCCGGCTGCAGGATGAACCGACTTTTCCAGGCCCCGCCGAGCATCAGTTTCTCCCACCGTCTGGCCCAGCTGCCAACGCAAACACGGGGTCTCTTCTCTTCAGGGCTCTGGCTGTTGAAACTGGGGTCAGGACACAGCACACAGGGTTCCCTTTACCTGGCCTGTGTGGAGTTAACCCTTTACACCCTGGCTGGCCTGGGGCCTGGGATGCCACTGAAGGGTAGTTGAGGCTGGTGACTCAGTTTCCCCCAGAGCTCCACAAAGTATCTGGGTCCCTGGTGAGGTTGCAGTACAGTGGCTCGGCTTTGTGCTTCTCAGGGCATTCCTTGTCCTACCTTCTCACCTGATGGATGGGGAAACTGAGACCCAGAAAAGAGAAGGTGGCCTTCTGTGGGATTCTGTGAACCCCAGTTTCTACCCTCTTTCTGGCCTGTGCTTTGAGTGTGGAAGCAGAAATTTTGGACACACAGAGTATTAGAGACTATCAAGGATCATTGTGCCAGTGGGGAAAGGGGACTTTGAGATCCCATTGCTGCTTGGCTGCAGGGCTGGGATGATGATGATGGTGATGATGGTGATGATGGTGATGGCAAGAGCCAACAAAGCCAACAATTCTCCTGCTTGCCATGTGCCAGGGCCTGTCCTAAGTGTTTCATATTTATCAACTCATTTAATCCTTACAATAGCCCTAGGAGGTAGAAATTTTTAGTGTTCCCATTTGAGAGATGAGGAAACTGAGGCAAAGAAAGGTTAAGCCACTGGCTGAAGGTCACGCAGCTAATCTGTAGAGGAATCCAGGTTTGCTGCCTGGCCTCTCAGTCAGGTCTTCTACCAGTTGCCTCCCCCTTCCTGGCTTAGTTTTGGTCCTCTCTGACCTCAGGCTCCTCATCTGGTGAACAGGGATAAGAATCCCTGCCCTCCCCACCTTGCGAGACTGCTCAGAAGAGCCAGGGAGCTTTCATGAAGGGAAAGCATCTTGCAAACTATGAAGGCTGTGGACCAGGCTGCAGTGGGCTTTGCCTCTCATTTGCATGTACAGGTGAAGCTGTTTTTCAGGGTGTTACCTCCACACTCCCCCTGGTGCTCTGCCATCATCAGAATCTCCTAGGGGCCCTTTACACAGTACTGATCCCCAGAGGTACCCAGGAGTAGGGTCCACTTTTCAGCCATGGAGCCCTCCCACTAGCCCAGTGTGTGGAACTGTGATTGTCCCCACTGACAGGGGCCCAGAAAGAGCCCGTGGGGGAACTGCAGAGGAAGAAGCAATACAGAATACCTGGAAAGCACCAATTCCTGGTGGGAGGAGCTTCGGGGTGGGATGGGGAACACACATGTAAGAACTGAGGTGGTGACATTGGTCCAGTAGGCAGATGGGTTGGTTTGATCAGGAACACGTTTGTTGTGTGTGTGGAGGAGGGGCAGCGAGTTTAAGGACCCTGAGAGAGGGGGCAGTACAACCTTCCCCTATAAGCACTGGGGGCCACCAATGTCTAGCGAGCCAGGCCAGCTCCAGGCCCTATGTAGGGAACAGGGGTCACATACATGCTATGACAAGATGGAAGGAAAGACTCACTAGGCTCACCTCTAATGGGGCCTTTTCATCATGTCTCATCCTGAGAGTTTTGCTGGAGGAAAAATAAGATGGCTCATTGGTCCTGTAGGGTTTCAAGTCCCTGGAGGAGCTGCTGTACTATTTCTCCCCAAGTATGCAAGCTCAGTTCCTGAGTATTTGTCAGTAGAGGTGTGAGTTCAGAACACCGAATTGCTAGAGGAAATCCTGGGTCACCTGGTTTTACATGCGGCAGAACGCAGGAGGGGGTGTGGACGCAGGTGTCTCCCAATGCAGAGAAGAGAAGGCAGAGAAGACTGCAGTGGCTTTTGTGAGCTCAGTGCTGCCCTGGGAGGTTGGCACTATTGGTAGATTCATAGGACAGGCTGATGGGGAAACCAAGGTGGCCTCCATCACAGCGTGTCTGAGAACCTGGATCTGGAAGCCTGAGAGGCCAGACACAATGCACCCCTGCCCCTCCGCCAACACCACCATCTGCAAAACTGAAAACTCTTGGTGTCCACCCATAGGCAGTTATGAGGATGGTGAAGTCATCCGACATGGGTAGACAGCCCCGGACACAGGACATAGCTCTCACATTCATTCCCCAGCCTTCTGTCCACTGTTCTCTCTGCACACCCAGGAATTACTTATGGCGATTTGCTGCCTATGGGGGACATGGACCTGAAGCTTCGCTGGTTCCCCAGCCCGAGTGATCCCACAGTGACACCCCCTGAGTTTAATTTGCATGATGGGTCATCATCTTCTGCCATGTTTCCCACACATTCCATTGCCCCCACTGAGGTCAAAACACATGGGCTGTGAGTTCTTAGCCTCTTTGGGGAGAAAGGCAAGCTTTCTTTCCCCGTTTCTTAACTTTTATGGACATCTCCCATCCCTGTTTTCTACAGCACAAGGAGGAACCTGACCCACTTTTGAAGGGATGGGCCAAGACATTAGGTCCAAGTGCCTACGAGAGAAGATGAGGAGAAAAAATTACTTGCTGGGAGTTAGGTGATGCCAGGAGTTCATTCACCAACTTGCCCTGTGTGCCCCTGCCTCAGTTTCCTCTCTGGAAAGGGGATTTCAACAAAATGGTCTCTCTCTCTCTGACTTTCTGTTGCTGCCAGTTCATGGCTCAGGGTTGACTATGACAAGCTTCCATGTCGGGGTCTCTCCCTGCCCCCACTGCTGCCTCGTCTCACTGCCCACCTGTGTCCACCTCCACCTTCTGCATTTTGGAGTATCTGCTCTGTGTGTCACTACCACACAGGTGCTTCTCACCCTTTGTCACCATCTTAGAAGATTGTCCAAGCTCAGGGGGCAGGACCCAATTGAAGCCTTGGAAACTGAGGCTCAGAGAATGCGGATAGCTGTCCAATGTGACCCAGTCTTCAACAGCCAAGCCCATACTCATAGCAGGGCCCCGAGTCCTTGCTTGCTCCCCTCTTACAAATGGTCAAGAAAAACTCCCAGCTTTCCCCTATTGTTCATTGCTTTCCCCTCACCCCCGTTTCCAATTTCAGGGCAAAACTCAACTAACCAAACCAGCCAAGAAGAAACAAAACAAAACAAAATAAAAAAAAAAACCCATCTCTTGGCTCAACCTTCCCGCTCTGTTCCTTCCAGAGACCTGGGATTCTTTTTTTGGCAAATCTGCAGGAGGTGGGGGCCCAGCAAAGGAGGAGGTTTCCCCCTTCTACTCTTTGTGGCCAACTCAGGGGAGCATTTCTGAGACCGGCTGCTTTGGAGGCCCGGCCCCTGCTGCAGCCCCCTCCCCTTCCCCAGAGCTCCTGGCAGGGTTGAGGGGGGCCTGGGCGCTTGTCAATGCATCTTAGCAATCGGAATGTGCCCTCTGACCCTGCCTTCGCCTCCCTGTGAGTTTCAGAGAAGGTTCTTTTTTTCCAAACCGCTGCCCCTCGGCCTTCTGGAAACAAATGGAGCTTGATTCAGTCTGTGTGTGGCTTGAAAAGCCGCTGTTTGGGGGGTGACTTAAAAAAAAAAGTCTTCGGAACCCCTGCAATGTTTGAAGGATTTTTATTTTCAGTTTGGAGGATCCAACTGGTGCTAGGAATGTGCTGTGGTGAGAGGGGAAGGGATCCAGCCCGTCTGGGGAAGAAAGAGGCACTTGGCTGGGCTGCCCACCTGATAGCCCCAGATTGGGTTTCTCACCGACTTTACATTAGATTCTGAGTCATTGCAAATGGGGCTCCCTTGAGGACTAGAGGGGCCTGGTGACTTAGAAGGTCAGAGGCTACATTTTCTAGAGCATGCCGAAACCTTGGAAGGGGCTGGATCAAAAAGTCAGAGCAGCCACTATCTTCTGGCTTTCCCCTTCCCCAACCCGGCGAGAAGTATTTTCAGCAGGCAAGGAGACTTTCTCAGCTTCCCTTGCCTTCCCATTAGGGCGTACCTGTCCTCGACCCCACCCCCCAGCATACTGTTTCTTCAGGGCTCCACTAGCACTGTTCTTTTCTCAGCTCTGCCACTGTGTGGCCTCAGCAAAGGGGGGTCCCCTTCTTTGGGCGTCATTCTCCTCATTGCCAGAAAGAGCAGCTAGGATCAGATCATTTTTACCCTAGATCAGGGCTCAGCCAACGTTTTCTGTAAAGGGCCAGATAGTAAACATTTTAGGTTTTGCCATCTCTGTACTACCCAACTCTGCATGCAGTCACAGAAAATATATCACAAAATGAGTGTGGCTCTGATTTCCAAGAAAACTTTATTTTCATAAACAGCGGCAAGCTGAAGTTTGCCAGCCTCTGATATAGATGCTTGGATAAAGGTGCTTGGGGTTGCCATCTTAGGAGCCCAAAATGAGCGCACGGTATGTCAAAGATGGTGGAAGGTCAAGGTGAATGTTTAAAAGCTGGGCTTTGAGGTCAGGAAGGCCTGGATTCTAGTCCTATCTCTGTTCTTTTTTTTAAATTTATTTTTATTTATTTATTTATTTTTATTAGTTTCAGGTGTACAAGACAAGGTAATACTTAGACGTTCATCATTTATATCCCTCACACTGTGAACTCCCCTCCCCCCCATCCACTATCCCTCCGACCTCACACCGAGCCGTCACATTATATATATAAAATTATAGTTGGCATGCATTAATGTTTAGCTTCTGGTGTACAATGCCATGATCAGGCATCTGGTCCTATCTCTGAAACATGACTGCTGTGTGACCTTGGGTCACTCACTGTTCCTCTCTGAGCCCCAGTACATTCCTTTGTAAATTCCAGACAATAATGGCACCTACTCTACAGGATTGGTTGTTGGGATGACATCTTAGCAATGCCTGGTGCATAGTGATTCCTCAATAAAGACCAGTCACGTTTTTATCTGTAATAGAAAGGCAGCATTCCCCCAACCAGCCCCTTGGGTCCGTGGAAAGCAAGAGGGAGAAGATTCCCGTGTCTCAACCAAGGTTTGAATCCCAACTCTGAGACTAAATTGCTGGGTGACTGTAGGTAAAACACTTCACGTCTCTGAGCCTCAGACTCTTTCATCTGTAAAATGGAGCTAATCATACCTAACTCTCAGCATCATTGCACAGAGAAGGAGCAAAAAGAAGGAGTACCCTCCCCTTCCACATGCAGCCCCTATTGTTATGGCAGATGCCCAGATGGCCAGCTCAGCATCAGCAGAGCCAGGCCGAACTCCTGATTCTCTTCCCCAACATTCAGCTGTTTGTCCCTCAGTCTTCCTCATCTCTGTTCATTTTACCACCATCTGCCCAGTGGCTCAACCAAACCCCTAGGAGTTGTCCTGAGTCCTCCTCCCGTCCACGCACGTCCCATCTGTGTTAGTTGTTGCCAAATATGGCTGTCGTGAGTTCCATCCCTGCTGGTCCATGCATAATTCTCCTCCCATTAGCAGGTAGTGTCTTTTCCCTGCCCTGGATGCTGGTCTCAGCCCTTTAACTCACGTTAGCCAATAGAATATGGCAGCAGCTTCCACGTTCACTTTTGTGCTGTCCTGAGCCATGATGGAAGGAAGCCCAGCTATCCTGCTGGAGAGACAAGCCACCTAGTGGGGACTGAGATACCCCAGCCAACAGCCAGCCCTAAAGCCTCAGGCATGTGGGTGGAGCCTTCTGGGACTTTCAGCCCAGCCCAGCTCCCAGCTGAATGCAGCCATATGAATGGGCCCCTCCATCACTGTGTGGGGCAGAGACAAGCCGTCCCCACTGAGATCGCCTGAACTTCTAACCCCCAGAATCATGAGCGATAAAAGGATGGCTGTTTTAAGCCGCTGAGGTGTTGGTGGTTTGTTATACACAATGGGCAACTGGAACACTGCCCACCAGCACGTCCTGTCAAAGGTCCCTCCATCGTGTCTCCAGAAGCTGTCCTTTTCGCCACGTCCAGGACATCTTCATTTGTCACCAGCATGATGGCATCAGCCTTCTCCCTGGTCACCCAGATTCCACTCTGGTGCCTTCCCAACTCTTCTCCTTAGGATCAAAGAGCTTTTCAAGCAGATTTCACACCGGCTAATCTCTCCAATCACCCCCTTGTACTTGGAACAGAATCCACCCTACCCCAACCTACGTATCCCTCCTGACCTGGCCTCTGGGTAGCTCTCTGACCTCAGCCCTCCCCAGCCATGCCCCATCCATTCTGCTGCAGCCACAC
This sequence comes from Rhinolophus hipposideros, assembly GCF_964194185.1. Taxonomy (NCBI): domain Eukaryota; kingdom Metazoa; phylum Chordata; class Mammalia; order Chiroptera; family Rhinolophidae; genus Rhinolophus; species Rhinolophus hipposideros. The sequence goes on along the minus strand of NC_138070.1, from coordinate 16,911,044 downwards.
TGACCTTCCTTCTGCTTCTTGGAAACACTGAGCTCTTCCTCACCTCGCGGCCTTTGACCCAGCTGTTTCCTTGGCTAGATTGCATTGCCCTCAGACTGGCTCCTTCTTGTCACTCAGATCTCAAGTCAAGGCCTTCCTGGCCACCTCAGCTAGGGTGCCTCCTGTCCTCACTGCCCTAGTCACTCCCATCTCCCTCTGTATTTTCTTCATAGCACTTGAAATCCTTTTTATAAACTCTTACATTACCCTCCTGAGCCCCTTCCGAGATGTCCATCTCCATCATAGGCCAGGATATCTCATTGTCTTCAGACCTGGGTAGCAGTTGGGAAAGAGCTTTGCTTTTTCATTAAAATAGATAAACTATCTGCCTCTTACTGACCTCTAAGCATACGCTGAGCCTCTGGCTGAGCATATGTCCATCTAGACCCTGATTCCTTCTTCCCAGTGACCAGCAAGGGAGGTCTAATACTGACCTTATTGCACAGATGACGAAACCAAGGCTCAGAGAGGAAAGTGGTCTGCCTAAGGCCACACAGCAAGTGAGGAGCAGAGCTGGGATGAGCCTGGGTTTGTGGGACCCATGCATAGGTGCTCACCACTGTGCTGCATGGTTTCCTTGCTGCGACCACTCCTCCTGTGTGGCCAGCTCAATGCAGAAAACAAATCAGGGCTTTGGGAGCCATCTGAAGAGAGCACAACCTGGCCTCCTCTCCCTCCCCACACATTCTGCACGCTGCTATATCTTCCCCCTGTTGCCTTTTTGCTTGAGAGCTGTTTTTCCCATCTCCTTTCTCCAAAGCCAACTACAAGTTTCCACAGTTTTTCCTGAGGGCCTCACGTTACCCTTGTTTGTGGCAAAAAGCAAGATGTAGGGACTTATTTCAAAATGGATATTTTTCAGGAGGATGAGTATACTCATTTTCTTTCCATCTACTTCCCCTCAGCAGTGGGGCCTCGACATTCATGCTTCCGGGGGACCTACCAGAAGCAGGCTTCCGGGAAGCCTGTCTAGCTCTCCGTGCTGGTATCGGAGAGAGTCCTCTGCGCTGAGACGGGACCTCCTCTGAATTCCAGCTCACCACTCACCGGCTGAGAGTCTGCTTGTGGCCACTCTCTGACTCAGTGACCACTTGCTGGCTGCGTGACCTGTGTCAGGATGAGAGATTACCATCTAGCTGAGTGACTGCTCACGGACCCTTTCCCTCTCCAAACCTTAGTCTCTCATCTGTAAAATGGGGACAAACACAGAGCACCTGTGTCACAGGGTCACTGAGCCAACGTGATGACAGCCAAGCACGCTGCCTGGTGCGTTGTCAGCACTTGGTAAATACCTACAATGACGCCCACTCACGATCCAACCACCACGCCAGGCTCTGACACAACCGTATGTCTCTCTTGTGCATAGGGAATGAATGAGATAAATCAAGAGGGTGAGTGTGATTGTTTTCATTTCATCGATGGAGAAACAGGCCCAGATAAGAGAGGTGATTTGCTCAAGGCCGAGTGCAAGTGAGGAAGAAAATATGATCTGAATCCAGGTTTTGGAGCCCGTCCGCTCTGATGTGCCAAGACCTCCTCTCTTTAGTTGTCGACATGTAATGAGTGCCTACTATGTGCTGCGGGATGACATTCGTGGACCCTAGTCCTTTGACTTCATGGGCCCCTTCTACCATAACAAGCATACAAAATTGGATTTTATGACGGCATTATTTTCCAGGCTGGATTATATTCCTATTTTTCTTCTGACTTTAAAAGACATGAGAACATGTTTGTGGGGCTCTAAAGGTTGTTGGGGCCTGGGCACCGTCCCGCCTGTACCTGATGGAGATGTCGGTCCTGCTTGCCTGACACAAATCAAAGGATCCCACTCATGACCCTGAACGTAAAACTATGGTGATTTCTACAAGGGAGGGGGTGTGGGTATTAAAGGACTTGAAGCGAGCGTTTGATCCAACATGGAGCTTGGAGGAACACCCCTGAGGTAGTTGCATCTGAGCTTAGAGGAGATGAGTAAGGAATCAGTGACAAGTGGGAGGAGTAGCCCAGGCTGAGGGAACAGCATGTGCAAAGGCCCTGGGACAGGACAAAATGGAGGTCAGGTCACGGTGGGGAGGCCTCAGGGTTGAAGCAGGAAAGCATCATGACCTCTCCCTGTGTCAGCTTGATTGGAAAAAGAGTCTTTGCAGATGTAATTAAGTGAAGCATCTTGAGGCGAGATCATCCTGGGTTATTCAGGTGGGCCCTAAATCCAGTGACAAGTGTCCTTCTAAAAGGAACGTGAGAAGAAACAGGTTGAGAAGAGGAAAAGCCATGGGAAGACAGGCAGAGACGGGAGGGAGGCAGCCACAAGCCAAGAATGCCGGGAGCCACTGGAAGCTGGAAGAGGCGCCCTCCCTGGAGCCTTTGTGGGGAGTGCTGCCCTGCGGACACCTTGCTTTCAGAGTTCCGGCCTCTGGCACTGTGAGAGAATAAATATGTGTTATTGCGAGCCACCCATTTTGTGGTGATTTGTATGGCAGCCACAAGACACGAACACAGGGTCCTCCAGAGCTTTCTGAGTCCAACACGGAGGCCCAGCTAAGGGTGTCCTCAGCCTTAGCCCCTAGCCAGGGGCGGCAGATTGGTGACTAGGACCCCAGGCTCCTTGGCCAGTCCTCTCTCTTCACATGGCCTCTCCTGCCTTTAAAGCCCCCTGGCGGCACCTCCCCCCCACCCCTGTGTGCCAACTGGCTCATTTATTTATTTAGATACCTCTTTGTCCTGGCCCTTGACCTCCATCAAGGTGGCTCCTGGGCCAATGTGAAATGTGGTGGGCCAGTCAGTGCTAAAGCTACCCCTGGCCAGCTTCCCAGGATCCCAAAGCAGGGTGATCGGTCCCCCACTGTCCTGCTGTGGGTGGCCCCTTTGTGTTAGCCAAGACACCTCTCAGAGAGTAGACATGCCCAAAGGGCTAACCCTGGGCACTGGGCTTGAGTTTCAGTATGGCTGGCATAATTTTGCTTGAGGATAAGCAAAGGTTGGTAAAGGCTGCATCTAAACCTTCCAGCTGCCTCTTTCAAACTGTGTCCACTACAGGTCCCATCCCCAAGGGTCTGTATAGTTGGGCCCATATCCTACCCTGTCCCCATTGGAGACAGTGGAGAACAGAACCACTGATCTCTTCTCCAACTCTAGTTGTATCCTTCCGAGAATGCTGTATCAATTGCCCTCTCTGAACTTTTGATTTCCATTTGAGTAAGTGTTCTCAACTGTACCTCTTCAAAAATGCCCCTGTCCTCTGTGAGGCTGTAGGATGCCATCAGCTGTGCTTTCATCTCTGTCTACAGAACAGAGGGCTATAAGACAAATGGGGAAACTGAGGCCCAATAGGGGAACCTGACTGGCCTCAAGCCACATAGCAAGTGGGCCTTTGAGCCCAGCCTGCTCCCTCCTGGGTCCCAAGGATTCCCTCAGCTTAGTGAAAACATAAACAAACACACGGACCAAGTGACAGATCTTCAAACAACTGGTTGACCTCCCACCCACCTAGTTCCATGGGTGGCATTTGGCTTCTGGGTTCTCCCAGGCACGGGATCTGGGTCCCTCCCAGCTCAGGACAGTGCTCCCAGATGTGCAATCCCCGGACTCCTAGCAGTGCCAGTGGAAAAACTGATGCCCCGGTGTTAATGTGGAGAAAGTCAGCGAGTAGGCCCGGCCGCTGTCCAGGTGAGCTGGGGCCACCAGCCCCACGCACACACAGGCCCCTTAGAGTCGGGTGCTGGGCAAGGGCTCAGACACAAATGTCAATAAACGCCACTGTCGGAGAGCTGACCCACGCCCTCCCTGGAATTAAGAGCTTATTCATAACTCTCTCCCGCCACCAAAATACACTTTGGAGAGGGCTAAAGTAAATAGCGCTGTTTAACCTGACCTCCTTGGGGCTCGTGGCCCTGCCCAGGCCCTGCCACTCAGAGGGGAAATTTGGCACCTTTCCCCCCAGACTACTTGGACCACCCCCAAAGTCTCCCCCTTAGAGAAATAATCAGATCATCTCTACAGTCCAATGAGGGGGGAAGGGAGTGGGGGGCGGGTGGTGATGGATGGGGTTGGAGAGGAGGTGACAGCCCACTATTGATTGAGGGCACGTTGCGGAATCTGGATCCTATTCCAAGAGCAGTGGGAAGCCATGGAAAGGATTTTAAGTGGGGGGATGATGTGAAATGATTTATGTTTTTGAAAATATTACTCTGACCGTGGTGTGGAAAATGGACTGTAGAGGGCAGGACTGGAAGTTGGAAGGGTACTGGAGAAACTGAAGGGAGAGATCACAGTTGTTTGCACAGGGCGGGAGCTGATGAGATGGAGGGAGGTGGTCACACCCAAGATGGATTTCAACAGGATGAAGAGATAGTAAGAGCGGGTGGAGGATCCATCTCTTGCTAGAGGAAGATGAGGATGAGGGCCTTTCGTGGCAGGGGGAGCCAATTCTCTGTGGATGTATTGAGTCTGAGATGGCCAGGAATCTTCCAGCTAGAGTTTAACAGGCTACCAGCTACACAGACGTGGAGCTCCAAGGGCCTTCATCCTGGGATGGAGATGGAGCACCTCAGCCCAAAGATGAGATTTAGTCCCACAAGCAGAGAAGATGGTTTAGACCATGAGCATAAGAGTGAGCGACTTCAGGACCCCCATGTCAGGTAGGAGGGATACCTAGCATAGGAGATCCATGATGAGGGCCTTCAAGCCTGGGGAGAATGATTCAAGAGGGAAAGAGATGTCCATGGGACCCACTACCTCCTAGGAGTCTAGTGTGCTGAAGTCTGGGAAGACCTGATGGAATTCAGCAACATGAAAGGCATTGGGGACCCCAAAGTTGAACATATTCAGAGGGATGGGAGGAACAGGAAGACCTCTAGAACAACAACAATAAGTAACAATAACAAAAAAGAACCCAGAGACTGACTTCCGTGCCTATGAAAACTTCATACATGACAGAGGAGGCATTACCAGTCAGCAGAGAAGGGGTGGACCATCTACAAATGAATGCTGGTAGAGATTATTCAGCACTAAAAAGAAATGAGCTATCAAACCATGAAAAGACATGGAGGAACTGTAAATGTTATTACTAAGTGAAAGAAGCCAATCTGAAAAGGCTACATACTATATGATTCCAACTTTATGACATTCTGGAAAAGTCAAAACTATGGAGACAGTAAAAAGATCAGTGGTTGCCAGGAGAATTGGAAGAGGGCAGGATGAACAGGCAGAGCAGAGGATTTTTTTAGGGCAGTGAAAGTACTCTACATAATAACATGATGATGGAAACATGTCATTAGACATTTGTCCAAACAAATAGAATATTCAACACCAAGGTTGAACCCTAAGGTAAACTATAGATTTTGGTGAATAATGATGTGTCAATGTCATTTCATGCATTGTAAAAAAATGTCCCACTTTGGAGGGGGGAGGATGTCGATAATGGGGGAGTCTCCGTATGTGTGGGGGCAGGGGATATATGATAAATCTCTGTACTTTCCTCAAAGTTTTGCTATGAACCTAAACTGCTTTAAAATATAAAGTGTTAAAAAAATACTGGAAAACGATGATCCATGTGCACAATATGAAAACAGCCCGAGGTGGCCCCCATGATGTTCAGGCCTTTGTGGGGTCTCCTTCCCTTGAGTGTGGATGGGACCAGTGACTTGCTTCTATCCGGTAGAATATGACAAAGGGGATGGGATGTCACTACCTTGAGTATCTTACATTATATAAAACCCCACCTTGCTCTCTCTCTCTCTCTCTCTCTCTCTCTCTCTCTCTCTCTCTCTCTCTTTTCTCTTTCTCTTTTCTCTTCCTGTTCCCCCAATTTCTGGTTTTGAAGACACAAGTTTCCATGAATCTTACAGATTCAAGGAAATCAATTCTGCCAACAACCTTGGAGCTCAAATGTGGATCCTCCCCCAGTCAAGCCTCTGATGAGAACACAGCCCCAGCTAACACCTAGATTGTAGCACTGGGACACGTTACGCAGAGGCTCCATCTAAGAGCTGTGCTCAGATGCCTGACCCACAGAAACTGTGAGGTAATAAATCAACTTTGTGCATAATATTGTTATGCAGCATAGACATATAATATAAATAATATTACATTAGATTCCAAACTACACAGGACACTTATACTTAAACAAATAAATTCAATATACATTAAAGATCTAAGTACAAAAAGGAAAAAAAATTCTAGACAGAAATATAGGCTGTCTATAACGTTGGGGAAAAGGAAGATTTAATTAGAACACAAAAACACTAAAGAAAAAGATTGATAAATTTGGACTACCTTGAAATTAAAAACTTGTTTTGAATCAAAGTTAAAAAGGAAGACAAAAACTAGGAAAAGATACCTGAACAGATATAATTGAAAGCGGATCAAATCCATCATATGTAAAGAGCTCTTGCAAATCAATAAGAATGACACTAATCACCTAGTAGAAAAACAGGCAAGGGGCATAATCGAACAGTTCCCAAGAAAGAAAACCCAAGTGGCTGATAGTCATGAACGATGTTTAACCTCATTAGTAATCAAGAAATACAAATGAAAACGACCACAAGATACCACTCATCTGCTTCACAGAAATTTTAAAACTTGAGAATAACAAGCATCAATGGACCTGTGGGGAAGCAGGGCCTGTCCTCTGCTGCTGGTGAGAGTATTAGTTGGCACGCCCACATTGGAGTGCTATCTAGGAGCATCTAGTAAAGTTAAAGCTATGGAACGTGACCTAACTATTGCTTCTCGGTGAATATCCTCTAGAAACATTAGCCTGTTGTCCAAAGGGAAATATATGTTCCAAGACGTCCACCACCGTGTTGTTAGTAACAAATGTTCCTTAATAGAAGGATGAGAAATAAGGGAAGTATGCTCACACAGTGGTGAAAACAAACCAGTGCTATGTCAACTGGGAAAACAAGACTGAGGGGGAAAAAAATGAGTCACAGAAGGACACATAGAATAGGTTACTCTGCATGTAAAGTATTAAAATATGAAAAATATTGCTATCTATTGCATGCGAATCCATCCATATATAGGAAAAGCATTAAAACATGAATGGAAAAGATAAACACCAACTTCAAGACAGTGATTAACTCCGCAGAAGAAAAAGGGGAACAGATCCATAACATGTAATAGCTTAAGACATTGAAAGCAGATATGACAAAATGTAGACATGTGAGGGGCGGTGGGTATGTTTATCGTATTATTCTCTAGCACTGAGTGGTTCAATGAAGTAGCCACTAGTCATATATGGTTACTTAAATTTGAATGTAGATAAAAAAAAGTCAATAAAATTAAGTTTGGTTCCTCAGCCACACTAGCCACGCTTCAAGTGATGAACAGCCACATTTCGTTAGTAGCTCCTGTATTGGACAATACTGATATAGAAAGTTTCCATTATTGTAGAAAGTCATGTTGGAGGGCGCTGTTCTAGAAGTTTCCATATATACTTTTAATATTTCATAATAAAATTGAAATAGCAGGGACTGGAAGGTGAGCCAAGGAGGTAGCGTTCTTTTAAAGAGTTTGGCTTTGGAGGGAAGGAGAAACTGGCAGAATAGCTGTAGGAGGGGCGTGTTTAAGGGAGCAGCGGGGGGAGAAGGGGTCCGGGGGTCTTCATTTGTTGGGACGGGAGATGGCCTTGACGCTGATGGGAGTGGTCAGTAAAGGGGGAAGTTGATGGTGGAGGACACAGGAGATAATAGGAGGCGCGAGGCCTGAGCGGAAACCTGTCCCCAGCGGCCCCCGAGGCCCCTCCCTGGGGCCCCTCTCGGAGTGACTCCCACCCCTCACCCCTCCAGGTTTCTGCTGGTGAAGATAAACAATGCCTGCCACGCCTGTCACAGATATTTGGACAACATATTAATCACTTTAACAAATATTAGCTCAGAACAGCAATAAACAGTCTCTAGAATCTCCTCTTTCCGGCTGTATTACAATGAAAAATATGCTAATATGGGTGCCTAATTGATTGTGTTTGAATAACTTCCTTTATGACAATAAGTGTTCAAGGTGGCATCACTCAGAGTCATCACCGGCATCTCCCAAACCCTGGAATGCCTCCTCTGTTCTTGCAGAATTACCCTTTGGTGGGGGGGGGACTCCAAATCAACAAAGTCACAAGCCTCCTGACTGCCCGTCTAGGAGACTTTTGGGAGGCCCATGAGGGTACTGGCCTTTGGGCTGTGGCTCCTGCAGTCTGGCACCTCACACACAATGTCTCCTTTAATCTTCTTAGCAGTTTGAAGAGGTCAGGATTGTGGTCCCATTTCACATATCGGAAAACTAAGGCTGTGAGGCATGAAGAGAACTGCTCAGGATTGCAGAATGGTGCAACGAGGTTTCTCCTGCAGGCTTGAATCAGGAGCCTCTGTGCACTGTCTCCACCCCGAAGACAGAAGAACGCATGCAGAAACCTCTGGAAACATCCATTGGCCCTGCTCAACATTAATCCCACACAGACACCTCACCGTTCAATTCCATGGACAATTGGGCAAAGTGATCTTGAAATTTCCTGGGTGCTTCCCCTTTGGTGCCAAGCACAGATGGCCACCCCTCTGCTCATCATGCAGGGTCTTCTCCTCTCTCACCTGTCACCTCCTGCAATCAACAATATCGTTTCCTCTCCCTTGGCTCCATCCCTGGGTTAAATGCCCCATGCACAGGATGACATTACTCCTGGGGTGAAAGAAGCTTGTAAGTGCCCCACCTCGGTTCCTGTCCTTTCCCCTCCTTCTGCCTGCACATCTTATCAGACGCTCATGGTGACAATGTGATCTCACGTCTTGTTCAAGTTCCTTCTCTCTTCTTCATCCTTGTTGCCTTGCCCAGGTCCAGGCTGTAGCTTCTTCTACCTGAGCTCCTGCCACAGCCCCACCGTGAGTCCTGGAGACAGAAGACCTGTTGGAGCCCTTTGCAGCTCTGACCCCTGAATAGGACAGTGTCCAGGTCCTTTCTCTACCCGATGAGAGGTGGTTTTTAGCTATGGACTGGCAAACATTTTCTGCAAAGGGCCAGGAAGTAAATATTTTGGGGGGTGTCAGCCGCAGGGTCTCTGTAGCAACTACTCAACTCTGCAGTTGTAACAAGAAACCAGTCAGTGACAATATAGACCTGAAGGAAACGTCTGTGTTCCAATAAAACTTTATTTATGGACGCTGAAATTGACAGTTGAAAAGATGTCTACGTGCCAGGAATTCTTCTTTTAGCTTTGTACAACCATTTAAAAATGGTTAACCATGTTTATAATTTTTAGTCTGTGGGTCATAAAAAAAAGTGCTGCAAACTGGATTTGGCCCGGGGGGTGTAGTTTGACGATCTTTATTCTGGCCAATTTATTGTTCCTAAAAATAACAAAAATAAAATAAAAATAAACAACAACAACAACAACAACAAAAAACCACAGTTTTAGTTTTTAAGTTTTGTGGTGTAGGCTTTGGATGGCACTGGCATTGCCAATGCAGGTGAGGCGGGTTGGAAAGGGAAGAGGAATTTTAATAACTACAAAGGACAGACCACAGATCAGGGTGGTGTTGGGAGAGGTGTGATAAGCAACCTTCCAAGGCTGAGAATGTTCTGGGTCTTGGTCTGGGTGCTGGCAACACAGAGTGTTGACTATGTGAAATCCATTGAACTGGACTATAATGAAAGGCATGCTCTTGGGTATGTACTTCACTTTGGTAAAAAGTAAAGGAAAATGAAAAGGCCGATGACATTCTGTGCAGGTGGGATTCTGGGCACCCAGACTGTCCTAACCCTTGCTGGGGAGAGTGCATGGGGGTCACCCCCCATGGAAAAGCAAAACAATAGCACAGCTCACATGACCCAATGATGCCAGCACATTCGCACACTCGTGTGCAAACACGTGTGTGCAAGACACTTATTTTAGTGCTATCCACTATAGCAGAGACTGAGAAGACTTCAGCACAGACGAATCCCAAAAAGGATGCTGCTTCTGTGGATGAATTACCCCAGTTACTGAGAAGAAGGAAGAGGTTGTCCTTGGCTCATGGGGTATGTCCTCCCAGCATGCTGTGCAGTATAAAAAAGGAGTGGATATTGAAAGTGGCCATTAGTGTATGAAAAAGGCACACGTGCACATGCATACAATTTCGCAAAGAAACAAAGAAAACTACCTGGAAAGATACACAAGAGGTATGGACCTGGCTGTGCGCTCAGGATGGGAGAGGGAGTACACACATCCTTGGGGCTGTTTTAATTCCTTTTTGGCATGTGTCGGGTGACTTTACAATCAAGGACAAAAACAAGTGAAAAAATCAGGGGGATGGTGTCCCATACACGGAGTATTTATTAAACCCTCAATATCCCCCCACCACACACACAAATGAATCCTTTGGCCCATCCCAGAGGGCCCCCAATAGAACTTGAGACAGCCCAGCTGCTCTGCAGACCCAGCATGCCCCTTGCTGGTCCGAGGGGCGCAGCAAGGCTGGCTGCAGTCAAACAATGGGCAGGACAAAGGACCCTTTGTGCTTTTCCTCCTGCCCCAGCAGAGCCCCAAGACTGGGCCTCTCCTGTTACAGCCCCTGAGGGCCTTCTCACTCAGCCAACTGAGCCCCAGGGTAAATGCTCTTCCAGGGTCACCTGTCAGGAGTGGGGGAGGGTCCCCTTGGTGCCAGAGTTACCAGAGTCCCCATTATTCACCTCAGCCTCTAGAACATCAGCTCCTGGGCAGTATGATTCAAGGCCAGGCAGATGGTTGGAATCCTGGGACACAGTCTGCGTGACCTGCGCAAGCAGCTTTACCAACCTGAGCCTCAGTTTCCTCATCTGGAAGATGGGGTGATAGTCTTGCCCACCTAACTCTGCCAATGGTGGTGAGAATTCAATGAGAGAATGTGTGTGAGCCAGCGGCTCGAGAAATGGTATCTTTGAAACCTGGAAAAGAGTGGGAATGAAACTTCTTTGGAAAATAGTCCAGCAGTGACTCAAATGATTGTACCTGGAGTAGCCAGCAATGCCACTCCGTGGTATCTACCCAAGAAAAATGAAAACATGCAGCCACACAAAAACTTGTACACAAACGTTCATAGTAGCATTACTCACAATAACCAGAAGGTGGAAACCACCCACATGCCCATCGATGGAAGAATAGATAAACCAAATGTGGTCTGTTCATACAATGGAATATTAGTCAGTCATAAAAAGGAAGCACTGACACACTCGGCCACATAGACGAACCGGAAAACATCCCGCTAAGTGATAGAAGCCAGTCATACAAGGCCACATATTGTATGATTCTATTTATATGAAATGTCTAGAATAGAGAAATCTAGAGACACAAAGTAAATTAGTGGTTGTCAGGAGCTGTGGGTGGTGATGGAGGCTAGGAGCGTTGATAGCTACGGGGTACAGAGTTTCTTCCCAGGGGTGATGAATGTGTTCTAAAATTGACTGTGGTGATGGTTGCACATATCTGGGAATGTACTAAAAAAACAACAACGATTGAATTCTGCAGGGTAAATGGTATGTGACTTCTATCTCAATAAAGCTTTTTGTCACATTTAAATGGATTTTTATTTTTAGACTAGTTTTAGATTTACAGAGAAGTTGCAAAGACAATGCAGAGAGTTTCTGCAGAGCCTCCACCCAGATTCCCCACTTGTGAACATCTTACATTAATATGGTACATTTGTCACAACTAATGAGCCAATATTGATGCATCTTTCTTAACTAAAGTCCAGACTTTTTTCAAATTTCATTAGGTTTCCCCAACGTCCTTTTTTCTCCTGTTCCAGGCTTTCATCCAGACACCACATGACATTTAGGCATCATTGCTCCTTAGGCTCCTCTGAGCTGTTACAACATCTCAGACTTGCCCAATTTTTGATGACCTTGACAATTTTGAAGAGTGTTGGTCAGGGATTTTGTAGAATGTCCCTTAATATGGATTTGTCTGATTTTTATTTTTTTTTATTTGTCTGATTTTATTTTATTTATTTATTTATTTATTTATTTATTTATTTTTAGCTGCTTGGATTAGGGTCATGGGAAGTCTACAGAAGTGAAGCGTCACTCTCAAAACACAACATGCGGCTTAGCACCGATGATGTAAACTTTGGTTACCTGGCTAAAGCAACACTGCCAGGTTTCTCTTCCTCCCTGTGAGCCTGCTTCCCTCTCCCCCCTTTGCAAACTGTACTCTTTGAAAACAAGTCACTCAGTGTACCCCACGTTAAAGGAATGGGGATTTATGCTTCCCCTCCTCAAAGGCAGAGTAGCTACATAAATTATTTGGAATTCTTCTGGATAGGCGATCTGCCCCTTTTTGCCCATTTTTTTCAAACGTATTCAGTCATCAATGAAGCTGTTTTTTTAAAGGTTAAAAAACACTGTTATTAAACAAACAAACAAACAAATAAACAAACACACTTGGGAGAGGCTCCAGGAAGAGGCAAGACCAGAGGAAGGCAAGCAGAAGAAAAAAGGAGGAAGCAAGTTATGGGGAGAGAGAGGAGACAAGACAAAGTTGGGGGTAGGAGGCAGGGCTCGGGGAATCAGGCCCATTTCTCTGCGGGCCCTGGTACCTGTGCCTTTTTTCCAGGAGGGGACCCATAGTGCTGGCGGATAGGGAGGTTCAGTAGTTGTAACAAGGAGGGGCCAGGGGGTCTCTGTGAGGTGGCCTGGTCACCAGCATGGTGGGGGCCTTTGGGTGGACCTCTTAAGAGGCTCAGCATCCCTCCTCACCTGGAAAGTAGACCTAATAATCACTGCTCACTAAATGGTCTAGAGGTTAGAAACAGGATATTTGTGTGCTTGACACATAGTAAGTGCTTGTTAAATGAGAGAGAGAGATCATTGCTTGTATTTCAGCAATGTCAATTTTCTTTACACAGTGGCACCAATATAGGGCGCTAGGAGGGTTAATTTTTCTTTTTTTCAGCAGCTTTATTGAGATATAACTCACATGCACATTGAAAGTGTACAGTTCAATGATTTTAAATATACTAACAGAGTTGTATAGTCGGGAGAGTTTCCAATGTGTATACTTTTATATCTTTTGAAATAGGAACCATGATAGTATATCAACTACCACAATTTAAATAAATAAATAGGTAAAAATGAACAGTAAAAAAAGGAATGGGAGGGAAAAAGCTTAGAATTGGGTAACTTGACCTCCCTGAGCCTCAGTTTACTCTTTTTCTGCTCTCTTCCTCCTCCATCGCTCCAGGCCTTTGGAGGCCCATCCCAGGCTCCTGGCCTCCTGCCTGCCCTCGTTGATGTAGTTCCGGGCACATGTCAAGTGTCCCATCACAGTCACACCTCATAAATCAGCAAGCCATTAAGCCCCCCAGGAGTACCCTGGCCTCCACTTGGCATCCAGCAGTGCTCGGCTGAGTCCATCCTGGGAAAATCCACCCAAAGTTCCACAAATGGAGGAATCTGCTCTGCCTTTCCCTGTGGCGTCTTTGATGAAGTTACACAAAGCCTAAGCAAAGCAAAACAACCCAACACAAGCAAGAAAAGCAGCTAACGTTATTCTGAACGCTCCTACTCTGTGGACATGTTTTTTGGAGTGACCTCTTGTGGGGACAGAGCCCCAGAAAGCAGTTTTCAGGCTCTCGGCCTCATGTGGAGAGGTGCTGGCTCGGATGGTGGGTGGCTGTCAGCTGTGGCTGGTTGGCCATCAGCTGTAGCCATTAAGCCATTGGTCACTGATATAACTGCCGCGGCTACGGAGGGGAGCCGTGGAGAGTGAAGGAGGAGACTGAAGGAGAGTAAGGAGAGTCGAGGAGAGTTGGTCGGTTGGCAGCAAAGCGGACAGCAGGTCGCACGTCGTGTAAACCCAGCCTCCAGTGAGACCATAGTGGTATGACTCCCCTACCTATGGCTCCGTGGGTGTTCCTTTTTGGCCTCACCATGTCCTGTGTTCTTATGTGGGGAGCGGGAGCAGAGACCCCGCAGGCCGCCCTGCCGGACACCCCGCACGACACCTCTCAAACGTGTTTTTCTTTGCTGGAGCCACTTTCCAACTTGAGGATCACTCCACACTCCATCCTCTGCTGGTCTGCAGAAAAGCCTTCAACCTGGCTTATGAGTTCAAAGCTCCCCCCTTCAAGGGCAAGAGAGAGGGCACAGCCAGGCAGATGGATTCCTCTGAGGATCTGTGTCATGCAGGGCAGCAGGCAGGGTCTCTGCTCCCGCTCCCCACATAAGAATACAGGACATGGCGAGGCCAAAAAGGAACACCCACGGAGCCATAAGTAGGGGAGTCAAACCGCTATATTCTTGCTGGAGGCTGGGCTGGAGACACAGGAAGCAGGAGCCACATGATCAGCAACCTGCTGTCCATTTGTATCTGCCAACCAACCAACCCCACTTGCTAGCTGCAATCCGCTTTTGCTAGCTCAGCCACCATCTCCTTGCTAGCCCCCATTTTCTGGTTGCGTAGCCACAGCAGTTATATTAGTGGCCAATGTCTCACTGGTTACAGCTGATGGCCATTTACTACCTGAGCCAGCATCTTTCAACGTGAGGCCAATAGCTCTTTCCCCACAATCTGATAATAAATAAATCGCTCCAGAAGCCTACCAGCGAGCCTAGGAACTGAGTGGGCGCATCTCAAAATATGAGGTCTGCCAATTAAGTTTGCGAACTCATTCTAGAAAAAGTGCTATAAACCTCATTGCTGAATATCACTATGGTCACCTTCGAAGGACTCCCCTTGGGAAGCTATGCACCGATTCCAGTTCCTAGTCCACCCTTCAAAACAATTTGGAACTCTTTTTCTGGAATGGCCATCACAGCTGTCATTGTATTACCTTTGATGCCCTGAATGTCATCATAATGTCTTCCTTTCAATATTTCCTTTATCTTCGGGTAAAGAAAGAAGTCACTGGGGGCCAGATCAGGTGAGTAGGGAGGGTGTTCCAATACAGTTATTTGTTTACTGGCTAAAAACTCCCTCACAGACAGTGCCGTGTGAGCTGGTGCATTGTCGTGATGCAAGAGCCATGAATTGTTGGTGAAAAGTTCAGGTCGTCTAACTTTTTTATTCAGCCTTTTCAGCACTTCCAAATAGCAAATTTGGTTACCTGTTTGCCCAGTTGGTGCACATTCATAATGAATAATCCCTCTGAGATCAAGATAGGTTAGCAATATCATTGCAGGAAGTTCACAAACTTAATTGTCTCACCTTGTAGGTCCTTCCCACCATTACTTATCTATATTTTTACCAGGCACAGATTCACTGCGTGGGTCTGTTCATTCTGCTGACGTTGGAGTTTCTCTCGGCTGGAGCTAGTCTCAGAGCTCATCCTGGAGAGGAGTTCTCGGAAAGTCTGCTGATGGAAGAAATGTGTGGGGCCCGAACAGGTGAGTGGTGATGGAGCTGAGGGAGGCGGACAGGCCAGTGGGCCAGTCACAACCCCGAGGGATAGGCAGCGGCGGGGGTCCACGTGGGGAGCTTCGAGTATTGGGACAGCTCAGGCAGGGTCCGCCAGGGTCCGGGACTCAGCCCCAGCCTCCCAAATGGAGGCCATCCCTCCAAGAAGGGGCCTGGAGGGAAATGATTACCGAGCACAGCACCTACTGTGTGCTGGGCCCCTTTTGCACCCATGATCTCGTGGGATCTTCACATCAGCTTTGCAAGGGAGGCTGATCTTGTCCCCACTTTGCAGATGATGAAACTGAGGCAAAAGGAAAGTGAGGTCTATAGCTCAGCATCCTGAAGCCAAGGAGAGGCTCATCAGGATTTGAACCCAGGGCCTGGGCTAACCCTGGAGCAGTTTCTCTTGGATTTGGAGGCCAAAGACCTGGATTTATAGCCCCTTTTGGCTTCTTAGCCGTGAAGCTCTTTCCTAGAAAACGCCTCAGCTTCCTCATTTGTAATATGAGGGTAGTACTGATGTCTGCAGGTGACGTTAGGAGATTCCAGGAGAGTCCGTGCCAATGATGAAGCTCTATGGACAGGCCTGGCTATTATCATTAGTCGTGTCGAGGTAACAGCACTATTAGTGCCTACCCATTACCCTGTAGCTCTCACCAGCCCCATGCAGGCCCACCCCACGGCTTCTGGAAGCCAGTCCCTCCCCAGCGAAGTGCAAGGGAGCTTACATATCTGGGGAGTACCCCTTGGCCAATGGCAGACTCTATGGGAGTTAGAGGATAAATGTCTGAGCTCCCTTCCTCCTTGGGTGGACACAGCCAGGCATGTTTGACCTGGGTCCCACAGTCCCCAGCAGGATGGAGCCCCAGTGCCCCAAAACCAGCTCTTGCTTTGTATTGAATCTTCCCCTCCCTTGCTTTCCTCGCCATCCTTTACACCCTTGCACTGCAGTTCTTGTCTCAGGGTGCTTCTGGGTCACCCACACTAGACAGTCAGGAAGGGCACGTGGCTTTAAAACGAGAACCAAAGCTTTCGCATTCCTCTGACCCCTTCCCTCCTCCCACCAGGGTGGGAAGCATTCTTTCTTTATCACCTGGAGGAAGAAATGATATTTTGGGGGGAAAGATTACTTCTCAAGTCAGAACCTGAGATATAAACAATAGACTGGAAAGAACTGGTGATCAAACCCCCTCCAACCCCACAGTGGGCAACCCAGGTGGGTGGGGTAGTTAGAAGAGAAGCAAAGCGCAAGCTAAGTGCCACCGTCACCTCGCCATGTGAGCTAAGTGGCAGATGGAGCTAAGTGGCAGGCAGGATCAGAACCTGGCTAGTGCAGCTTTGATCCTGCAAGTTCAGTTACAGGAAACGAACGTTCGTGTCCTGCATACTTGAGCTCAGGCCAAGAGATTCTTCATAGTATTCAGAGAGAAGCTTGTTTTCCTGACTCACACAGCACTCCCCCTCCAGGCACCCCCAGCCTCCTCCCTGAACTTCCCCCCACCTGGCCCTGAGTCACCTCACTCCTTCCGGCCTGGAGGCCCCAGGATATTTTCCAAAAGAGCCCAGCCCGTTTGGAGAAGGAGACACCTGCGGGGCGCACCTGGCTTGGGGGTGCGGTCTTCTCCAGACAGGAAGAAACACTGTGTTGGGATTTTGGGATTGGCCAGAGGGTGAGCGGAGAGGTGGACAGAGGTGGGTGGGGCAGAAAGCAGGATGTCAGGGAGCTGGAAACAGGCTGGGGGTTTTTTGGGGAGGGACTCTCTGCTGGGGTCTATTCAACCGGGCTCTGCTGTGTGACCCTGGAGAAGTCACAATCTCTCTCTGGGCTTTATCCCTACAGAGTGAAGGGCTTCAGGCTAGGCTTCGGTTTCCCATTCTGAACAGTCTTTGCGTCTGAAGCAGTGCTATAAAGAGACTCCTGCTTTTGTCTTTATCTCTTCCTTCTGCCCTCCCTCCCGCTGTTCATTCATTCATTCCCTCCCACTCCATGCCTACCCTTGCCCAGTGTGCTGAGGATTCAACACTCATCAACACGGGCCCTGCCTTCGGAGCCCAGTCTGGCAGCAGACAGATGTTTAAGAGAAGGCTGTACCGGGCACATTGTCAATGGCTGGCACCTCTTCTGGAGTCCCTCCTCTGTGCCAGGCCCTGGGCGTGCCTGACTTCATTGAATTCTCAGAACTTTCCCAGGGTCAGGTCATTGGTCATCTCCATTTTGCAGGTGAAGAAACTGAAGGGTGAGGGATGAGGGCCAGCTAGACTAGGAAGGGACGACTGTGATTTGAACCAGGCTCAAGGCCCAAGCTCAGAATTACTCATATTACTTCATCTTAGAACAGGATGAGCAGCGGGCATTTCAGGAGCCGAGAGAGAAGGTACCTAACTTAGCTCTGCTGGGGGGACAGGGCGGGAAAGGCACTGTCTGCTTTGCCTAAGGATCCCAGACTTTTTAGTTACGTTATCTCTCCCCCCATCCCCCACAGTGGGCCTCAGCTTGGGGACTCAACATGTGTCACAATAACATAACTAATGCTAGCTAATATTTGTTAATGATGACCCTCCTTAGCTCTGATTGGTGGGTTTGAGTCAAGGGCTTGATCTTAACCAATCATTGTAGCCAGACTAATGGATTCTGCTGATTGGCTAGTTACGGGGGAGGTGCCTAAATCCTTGCATTGGTGGGCGTAGCCAGAGCCATCCAATCCAGACTGAGAGTCAAGGAGGATGGTGCAAATCAAGGTGCTCTTAGCAGAAGAGGTGAGAACAGAAATGTCCTCTAACCCAGAATTTTAGGTAAATTAGCTCGTTAATCCCCACAATGAGGCTGACGCACAGAAAGGCTAAGAGACTCACCCAAAGGCGTACTGGAGCCATGCTGGAGTTTGAACCCTTAATGTCTGGCTCTAGGGTCTGCCTCTCAGGTTTAAGTCAGAACTAAAATCAATAGAACCTGCTTGGAAGTGGAGGGGAGTCGGGAAGGGACTGGGAGACGAGGTGATGATGCTTTAACGTCACCAGACTGCTCCTACTCTTAGCCTTCCCCTAGACACGGCTGTTGACTCATCGATGACAAAGACGGCCAAGCCCGGCTGGCACCTGTGGTTACCGGCTGGGCTCATTACAGGTCTGGAGAAACAGACCAGAATCATGCAGGTTCCAGCCCCAGCTGCTGTTTGTCAGCTCTGCACATGGGACTCATTTGGGGCAGTGCCTGCGACAGGTTCAAGTGCCTTCTTGAGGACACGTCTTAGAGAAGGGCCTCAGGGTCAAAAGCCCAGGCTTCTTTCCTTTACTCGTGTGTGTGTGTGTGTGTGTGTGTGTGTGTGTGTGTGTGTGTGTGAGAGAGAGAGAGAGAGAGAGAGAGAGAGAGAGAGAGAGAGAGAGAGAGAGAGAGAGAGAGAGGCTTGAGAATCTACCAATCTACCATCATTAACATTCTTGGTCCCCCTGAAAAGATTTCTTTTGCTTTAGTGTATCTAATTTTATTGTTGCTGAAATATCCAGTAAAAGGTCCCTAAACTAGCACTTTTAAGCTCAAATGTCCTTTTGGTGGCCTTGGTTGAACACATTCTGGACATAACTCCAGAACCAATGTTCCTTGTTTATTTTCTTACTTTCCTCTCTCCTACTCCTCTCCTACTACTTTCCTCTCTCTTCTTCCTCTCCTTCTACCATCTGGCCTTGAATAAACCTGTATTGTGCATTTGCTGTTTGTCAGGCCTGATGTTAACATTCTGGGGAGACAAAATGAACTTGTCCTGGGCTTAAATGCACTCCCAGCCTTTTAAGGGAGACAAATGAGCAATCATAATGTAGTGGGGGCCCTTGAGGGCAGGAGGGAAGGAGGTCATCCGTGCGGGGAGACCTGCTTGGCTAGGAAGACATCAGAGGTTGGGGATGGGGAGGGGAACACATCCTAGGCAGGGGGCACAGCACACGGAAGGCAGAGAGGTGTGGAGAAGTCTAAGTTCATGAACGTGCAGGTTCACTCCTCTGTGGTTTGGTTGTACATAGAGAGAGCCATAGGGGTGGAGACAGGGGGGACGGCCAGGGCGTGGACAGATCACTAAAGGCTTTGCCATGGCAGAAGGAGGACACATGAATGGTCCAGGGCCAAGAGAGCACTGGTCTAAGAGTCCGGAGATGCTGTTCAGCCTTTCTAGTTTGAGGCTGACCTGGTGGGTCATGGGTCTTCTCTGAGGCTTGGTCTTCTCATCTATAAAAATAGAGGCTTGTTCTGTTGGCTTTAAGGCCCTTTCTGAGTCAAACATCTGATGTATTTGAGTGATGTTCCTTCCCTCATCTTCCCTGGAATCCTTCTCCAGCTTTATAATTCTACAAAGGCCTTGACCCCAGACTCCAACGGGCTCAGAGATAAACTGATTTTCCTGATCTTGGATGGTCTGTCCATTGAAGCTTTAAGGGGTGTTCCTGGGGTGTCATTGCATACCTCCTAATTGATTTTTATTTTATTTTCACCGCCGTAGTGTAATTATGAAAGCCTGCTGTAATTATCAAAACACAACTCCAAGTATTTCATTATTAAAATATCCCTATGGCCTATTATTAATTCATTAGATAAATTTGGATTATATCACTCAATAATTAATGTGCAGGCATAGATCTGGGGAACTTGGCCACTGAGTCACGTGGCAGCTGCAGGAAGCAATGGGAGGCTGAGAGACTGAAGAGGATGGAGGTGGGAGAGCATGGAACAAGCAAGAGGAAAAACGGGCGCGCATGGAGGGTTGATGACCAGCTGCTCTCTGACATTCATTTAACCATTAATTCAATAAACATTTATTGCCTGCCTACTACGTGCTCAGAACTTTGAGTACTTTACCACCCAAATACTAACTATTATAAGATGGTGCCTGGGGTTTTCTTTCATTTATCTATACATTTATCTAGCCAGCCACCACCCATCTGTTCATTTATTATCCACTCAGTTCATCTAGCTAGTCGGCCAGCCAGCTAAACACCCATTCACCCACGTACTTACCCATCCATTGATTTATTATTCCACTCAATTCATCCATCCATCCATCAATCCATTCAGCCAGTCAGCCACTCATCCACCCGTCTACCAAACCACCTATCCCCTACTCATCCATTTACTTATCATCCATGTAATTCATCCATCCATCCATCCATCCATCCATCCATCCATCCATCCTCCATTCATCCACCCATTTTCCCATCCATTATCCCTTCTATCTGCTTATTGAGCACTTCTTGTGTTCCAAGCATGGAAAGTATATCAAGGAACGAAATATGGAATCCACTCTCAGAAAACTCACCTTCAATGTGGGGACACGGATAAGCATCAAAACCGCTATTTTGATGGGGGACAATGGGGAGCTTTGGGAGTCCAGGAAGAGCCTGGCTTTGCTTTGAAGATTAGGGTAGTGGTTAGGGAAAGCTTCCAGAAAAAGAGCTGAGGCAGAAGGAGAAGAGTAGGGTTGGGGCAGCCAAGCTAGGAAGGACAGCTTATGTAGCCAGAGGCCTGAAATGGCTCAGTGTCCACAGGGTAATTGGAGGTGTGGGGACATTTTCAGTGAGGTCAGCAGGGTCAGATATGGAAACCTTTTGGCCTTGTTAGATTTTTATGTTTTGTGTTGAGAATGAAGAGTGGTAAGCAGAGAGGGAAATGGTTAGATATGTGTTTGAAATGCTTCTCCAGCTGGAGTTTGGAGAATTAACCAGAAGGGGCCTGCCTAGAAGCAGAGAAGCTGGAGAGAAGGTGGGACAGACATTCGTGTGAACAATACTGGTGTCCCTTGCTAGAGTCCTGGCAGGGGACAGAAACAAGGAGCTGGATTGGAGGGACATTGAAGAATTAGCATCCTGACTCGGGGGGTGCAGGAGAGGGAGCATAAAGGAGACACCCACCATGGCCGAGGCTCGGTCCTGATGGGCTCCAGATGGACAGGTCAGTTCAGTGCAGCAAGCTTTTCTAGAGTGCCTGTGTGCCAGGCTCTGTGTAGGGAACCAGTGGTCCCTCACTTGATAATTTAACAAGCAGCTTGGTGTTGAGATCTAATTATAGACAGCCCAGAGGGTGAGATGGGCATGGAGGCTGTGGAGGTTAGCAGAAGTCATATCATTGAAAGTCTTGATGGTCAGGCTAAGGAGGTTAGACGCTTCTTGAGAACACTGCAAGCCATGGGAAGATTTGCAGCCAGAAAGTGATGTGACAGGAAGTCAGATTAAGGGAGACATATAGCTCAGATGACCAAGCTGAGGGTGGGCGGGAAGGGCCCAGAGGCCAGGACCTGTTGAGGAAGCTGGTGCTGGCATGTAGGAAAGAGTCTGAATGGACCTCTCGGGAAAACATGGCTCTTCCATTTACTTGCTGTGTGATCGTGAGCAAATGACCTAACCTCTCTGTGTTTCTGGAAAATGCAGATCATAATAATTCCCATCCCAAAGGACTGTCACGAGGATTCGATGAAGTAACACAGGAAACAATGCATTAAGCATTGGAACAGGGCCTAATGCATAACAGCTTGTATTGTGACCCCAGGGATGGTAATGACCTTTGACCTCTTGGGACTCAGCTTCACCACCTGTAAAACTGACATCACCAGGTGCCTGCCTTAAAGGATTGCCTAGGATTCCATGATTTGATACACACAGTGTACCAGAATAGAGACTGGCCGAATTGTTACGGCATTTGTGGGGACAGTTGCAAAATGAATGTGCAGGGCCTCTTGTTCAAAAATAATTAAGAATTTTGAGACTACAACAGCAGAACATTAAACCAAGTGCAGGCCCCTTTGTGTCAACTTGACAGGTTGACAAGGGAAATTCTCGGCAAAGGGAACAGCTTGTACGAAGGCTTACAAGGAGCCTGGAACAGCAAATCTGAAACAGGGATTATCTTTGAAAATCCAAGCTTGTGACTACCATGACCCCAAAATATTTGTAGGATGCTTCAGCCATTGGGTCCTTGCCTTAGAGATCCTCCTTCCCCAATTTTGAGTGGAGGGCCAGAGGGACCAAATGCGTCCCCTCCGAAGGTCACAGATCTGTGTTGGCTTTCCAAGGACACACAGTTAGGGACAGGGCCTGAGCTGGAACTGGTGCACGCACCCCTCACTAGGACCCCTGCTGACGCTGGGTGCTCCGCAGATGACCAGGAGTGGAAATAATTGGAACAAGTTAAAAAAAAAAACAACAACAAAAAAACCAATCTGGCCAGTTATGTTGTCACTGTCATGCTTTAGAAAATATTGGGAGCAATGAGAGAGGAACGGGTCTATAAAATGCAGCGTTTCCCTGTTAGCTTTTGAAAGTTTTGCACAACATATTTTTTGCGTGTTTATAGAAAAAAAAAATATCCCAGACTCAAATTGATTGAAAAAATGTGTTGTTATTGAAAGGGCTGAGTTGAACTCTCCACAGAGTGTGGTGCTCGGCGAGACTTGGAAGGCAAAGATTTCACATAAATAGTTGTGCCGAGTTGTTATGGCAACTGAAATTTGAAAAGTAAATAGGTTTGGGGGAAATATTTCTCCTTGTCTCTGGAGGAATTTTCTGTCGGGGATCATTTGCAAAAGGAGGAGTTAATCTGATGCCCAGTGGACTTGGTGTATTTTGTTGAGGGACAGAAACAGGGTGTTCTCCGTGCCGGAGTGTCTGTGTCAATGGGGCAGGTTCTGTTCTTCCCCTAGGTAGGGATTAAGATGGGATGACATGGGCCAGGTCTTGTATCCTGTGTGGCGTTGGGCCAGTGATCTGCCCTCTCTGGGCCTCTCTACTTTCTTGCCTATAGCAAGGTTTGGTTGAAATTGATAACCACGCAGTTTAATGACTCTTATCTTGGGGACAGGCTTCTATGTGTGGATTCAACCCTCACAACAGCCAGCTGAGGTTGGCATGCTCATCTGCATTGGACAGATGGGGAAACTGAAGCCCTGGGAAGCATGGAGGCTTGCTGGCGATGACATAAGAGTGAATGGCAACATCAGAAATCCGCTTGAGTTCTTGGCCGAGCGGTTTTTTTTTCCACATTCCTGTGCGCTGTTGCTCATACGGGCCGGCAGCCAGCCCATCATGGTGAGGCCCCAATGACCACCCATGCCAGCATTTCCTGAGAAGTCAAGGCGCTGGGGGCCACTGGCCAGGGGCCGCTCACCTGCGGGAGACCAGCCGGACCTTGTGAGGGCTGGAGACTCTCACAGGTGGAAACAGGGCCGCTGTCACCCAGGCTTTGCTCCAGCTCCAGTGTCCCGGGATGCAGCACTCTCCCTCCAAGCAGCGTCCCCGTAGCTCTATGCGTCGGGTCCTTGCTTCTCCTCTCTCCACAGCAGGAACACTGCTCTAGACAGAGAAGGGCTGACGTTGGAATAAAAAGATGTAATGAAAAATAATGACTCTCACGTGTTCACCTTTTCAGGGAAGAGCTGTACATTCCCTGTGGCATTTAAGCCTCATAGTAGCAGAGACCAGGTTGGTGGGGAGGGGACTATGACCCCGTTCGTGATTGTGGAAACTGAGGCACGGAGACGTAAAGGGGCTTTCTTCAAGCCACATGGCTGGCCAGAGAGGACCCTTGTGATATGCTGAGCTGTCTGGTACTGGGGTGAATGCCCAGGAGCGTAGTGAGCTCCCTGCCACAAGGGGCATTCAAATTCATAGGCTGGACTTGGGAGAGGGGTCTGTAAGGTGGAGGTTGAGTGGGATCACTTGAAAATACCACCAAAGACCCCCAGCTCAATGTGGGAAGCGTTGAGGCTGTATCCAGGATTCAGATCTTGGGGACTGACCCTGGTTCTGGGCTCTTAGCTTTTCTTCATCCTCGATGGTGTCTCCAGGGTGGAGCAGGTCACAGAAAGAAAGGTCTGGAAACTGTCCCCTCAGTCATAGTGGGATCAGAGAGACTGGGTGTGTCTGCTTGGAACACAGAGCGTGTGCACATGTGTGTGTGCGTGAGCATATGCGTATGACTGTGTGTGTGTCCATGTGTGTACGTGTGTGCATTCATATGTGCATGCTTGTTTTGTGGACATATGCGTGCCTCTGGGCGTGTATGTGTTGTGTGCCGATGTGCAAACTACCCCACCTCATCCATTTCCACCTGGATCTCCCGGGCTTTGGCTGGGACTTCAAATCATCATGGATATGAGGCCCCAGCAACTCCTTGGGATGGGACTGAGGTGGGGCCCCGAGGTCACTGTTAAGAGCTGGAACTCTGGAGCCACGCTGGTTGGAATCCCGACTTTACTCCTTTCCTTCCGGGAGGCTGTGGCTCCAGCTGGGCTGCCCTTAAATCTCAGTTCCTCACTTGCAAGGTGGGGTGCTATCAGCATCCACCTGCTGGGCTATTGCAAAGGTTCAGTGATGTCTGTCCACAGGGGCTGCCTGCTGCGCACCACAGGCTGGTGCCCTAAACACCTTTGCCTCTGTAGCAGGCCCTGATGGCTGGGGGAAGGGCACCATGGCCCCAGATGCTCAGGGCAGGTGTGGACAAGCTCCTCCAAGCCCAGAGACATCCAGCGCCCAGCTCCTCTCAGCAGAACCCCGGCTGCATGCCAAGCCAGCCCACGCCCATCTCCCTGTTGAAGCTACATGGGACCAGGGGAGACACGCAGCGGGTGGGGCTCCTACTTGGGGAGGGAGGAGGCAGGGGTGCCTGAGCTCATCAGGAGCTTCTTGTCTGGGAAGAGTGAGTCTTGGTAAACTGAAGTTGTGTGTTGTTTTTCAAGAGGAGAGGAGAAGAGAGAGAGAGAGAGAGAGAGAGAGAGAGAGAGAGAGAGAGAGAGAGAGAGAGAGAGAGGTGTCTGTGTGTGTGTTTCCATCTGTCTCTTTCTCCCATCCTTCCTCGTCCCCTCTTGAAAAACTATCCATCATCTATCTATCTATCTATCTATCTATCTATCTATCTATCTATCTATCTGTCATCTATCTAATTTATCTATTGAAAGACAGAAAAGGAATGAACATAATTTCAACAGCTCAGGGTGAGCTATATTGGAAAGTGGCCTGAACTTGGTCGCCCAGAACCCAGAACCCAGCCCTGTCCCTAGCCAGCTGGGTGACCTTGGGAAAGCTCTCTCTTCTCTGAACCTGGACTCTCTCATCTCCCATTTCATAAGGATGTAGGGATGGGCGGGTGTCTGGGAGCTGCAAAGTGCCACCTGAATGTGTATTCCTTCTTACCCAATCTGGGATCCTTCAAAGAGAATCCTCCAGTATTTGGGTCCCAGTCTGCATTGGGAGACCCTCCCCCCCCAAAATAAAAGGGGCATCAGAAACTACGAGTTGCCTGCCTGAATGTGTTTCTTCCGTATTATTAATGGAATTTGCAATTTTGGGCTGGGTGCATGGCCTTTCAAAATAAAGAGTATATTTCTCAGCTTCCCTTGTTGCTAGGTGTGGCCAGGGGACTAAATTTTGGTCAATAAGATACAAAGAGAGTGATGTGGAACACTTTTAAGGAAACTTCTGTAAAGCCTAGTTGGAGGGCACCCCTTTCCCTCTTCTTCCTCCTTGCCTACTTCCTGCTGGCTGGAAGGTAAACATGGTGGCTGACACTCAAGGAGCCAAATTGGACTCTGAGGGAAAAATTCCATACAGAGTGTGGACTTCTGTTATGTCAGTGAGAAAGGACCTTCTGTCTTGTTACTTGACTTCTCTCTCAGTCAGCCTTACTCCTAATGGATAAAATAGGGAACAGGTAATTTCTCTAGTCTTTCCTTACCTTCTATCTGAGTTGTTCAGAGTTGGCGGAAACATGGAAAAGTATATGTATTTTTGAAGTGGTTAGTCTGGCAGAAAAATACTATCAACAGCAGTCGATAATACTGTGATAATAATAATGACAATAACAGCAGTATTATGTTTTAGTAATTGTTTTATTTTTAAATTAGTTATTTACAATATTATATTAGTTTCCAGCGTACAATATAGCGATGAGACATTTATATAACTTACGAGTGATCACCCTGATAAATCTAGGACCCATCTGACACCATACATCGTTCTAACAATATTGTCAACTATATTCCTTATGTGATACTTTACATCCCCATGATTATTTGGTAATTACCAATTTGTCCTTCTTCATCCATTCCCCTTTTTTACCCATTCCCCCAATCCCCCTCCCAGCTGGCATATTATGAGTGTGTTTCTGTTTTGTTTGTTTGTTTACTTTGTTCTTTAGATTCCACATGTGAGATCATATGGCATTTGTCTGACTTATTCCACTCAGCACAATACCCTCTAGGTCCATCCATATTGTTGCAGATGGCAAGACTTCATTCCTTTTTATGGCTGAGTAATATTCCGTGGTATATATGTACCACTTCTTCCATATCCATTCATCCATTGATGGGCACTCAGGTGGCCTCCATATCTTGGCAATTGTAAATAACAACAGCAGTATTATTTATTGAACACCTTCATACACTGGGATCTTGCGGGCATGTCCATCTCCCTCCATTGCCTTTTAGAACTCTGCCCAGTGCCACTGTCACCTCTTCCAGAATGCCCAGGCACCTTTTGTCTCAGTCTCACTGACCACAGCCTTCTTTCTCTGGTTCACAGTGGGTCTAAAATACAGGGTTATCCTTCCAGCCAGTCCCAGGTCCACAGCCTTCTGGTTTAGCACCAAACTGTCTGTGCCTCACCCTATGGCCACGTGGGTGCACCTCTGCCTCCCCCACCAGGCTTTCTGCTCCTTGTCTGTTTCCGGCACAGAGCCTGACACACAGTAGGTGCCCAGGAGAGGTCTGATAATTAACCAAGGGTCCTGTATCCAGCTGGAGCTTAGACCAGGGGTTGGCAAACTACAGTCCACGGGCCAAATCCTTCCGCCCGCTTTTGTAAATAAAGTTCTATCAGAACACAGCCATGCATTTATTTATGTGTTGTCTACGGCTGTTGTGTTCATGTTGCAATGACAGAGTGAGCAGCTGCGACAGAAACCATGTGGCCCGAAACGCTGAAAATATTTACTCTCTGGCCCTTTACAGCCCATGTTTGCCAACCCATGATGTTGAAAGAAGGAAAAGGAGACCGATTGGGGGCCACTGAGTGCAGACGAAGCCTTGCACCCACGGTGCTGATTATTCTGGCTGCTGAGCTGGCCTCCGTGGGCACCTCCTCATTACCCAGGAAGATCGATGCCTAAAACCGAGCAAGGAAGATGGAGACAAGGACAGGCAGAAAGCTGCAGAAAGAAGAGGAAGCACAAAGAGAAAATGACTTTGGAAAAATCCAGTCCCTGGCCCCTCCAGCCCACCGCACTTCCGCCCGGCATCCCCGACCTCTGAGGACCAGGCTCGGCTGGTGCCCTTGCAGGCCCAGCTCGAGGAAGCTCATCAGAGGACGACCGTCAGGTTGCACCCAATTTCCCTGGCCTCCTCATCGAAATGAGAAATCTGAGGCCCGGGCAGCCATGGAGAGCTGATAACACTCTCAGGTGATCCTCGTCACTTATCGCCACCAGGGTCACCTCTGTCTCGAAAGACTTGTTTTCCTTAAAAAAAAAAAAAAAAAGGAAAGAAAAAAAAGAATGCCTGGGACATGTGATGGGTTTGGCTGTGATAGGAAAGAGAAAAAAAAAGAAAGAAAAGAAAAAAAAGAAAATGGCAGAGGAATGCTTTATTTTTCCAGACTTGGGGGAGGCATGCGTTCTGTACCCCTCCTCGTTTCCCTGCCTGCTCCAACAGAGGAGCAGCCCAGCTCACATTGGCCCCAGCTTGCCAAGAGGGAATCGGGGGAGGAGGGAAAATGTGGAATTATTTAGATGGGGTGTCTCTCCACATGGCAACAGTTGCCACACGAAAGAGATCGCAGCCCAGACTCCGCCCAGGGTGGTTTGGCCAACAAAGCCTGTTTTTGTGTAGGAAGCAACAGTGAGGGGTGTCTGCCAGCCGGGTCCTCTGCCCTCCTACCCCTTCTCGGCCCTCTTCCCTTCTGCAGATCCTCGCCTGCCTCTGAATCCCGGGTCTCTCGCTGCTTCAGGGTCCCTGTCCCCTTAGTTTTCTCTCCCTGCATCCCTTTGTCTCCCTCCTCTGCCATTTCTCTCTGCACTTTGGTCTCTCTGTGTCCCTTTGCTGTCCCTTTCTCCATTTCTGTTCTTTGTTCCATGTAGTGTATGTCCCTGTCTGTCTGTCCTCCCTCATGCTGTCCCCTCTTTCTCTAATATGTGTTACCTTGGCTCACCTCTAATCTCATCCTTTCCCACATCTCATCTTTCCCTCTCTGTCACTTTGCCTCTGTCTCTATCTCCTCCTTGACATTTCTCTCTTCCTTCTGTGTCTCTGTCTTTCTCAACATGTCTGTCTTTCTCCCCACCCTATGTCTGTCCCTGTGGATGTATCTTCTTCAGCGTTTCTCACCCTTTTCCCCCCCTACCCCTGTGTCTCTGCCTCAATCTCCCTACTCGATTAGAAGAAAATGTCTCTGCCACTGGCCTCTCTGTCCCAAGCTGAGGGGCTGGTCCCAGCAGACCCCTGTGTGGACTCTCTCCTTCGTGCTCTGGTCCCACTTTTTGCCCTTATGGGTCTAAGGAGTGGCTGATGTGTCATAGCCACCCTTATCACAGGCTGCCCCCACTCCAGGACTCTGCCCGATGAAAGGGCAAGTGTGAAAAATGGGCCCGGAGCCCGTGGGAATGAGGCTGGGCCCCAAGGGCACGACTGGAGACTCAGGGGAGACTCTGTGAGGCTCAGAGTTAAATCAGCCGAGCCTTATTCTCCATGAGTTCAGGGTCCCGCAGAG
Organism: Rhinolophus hipposideros; assembly: GCF_964194185.1. NCBI lineage: Eukaryota > Metazoa > Chordata > Mammalia > Chiroptera > Rhinolophidae > Rhinolophus > Rhinolophus hipposideros. Next base: position 16,881,940 of record NC_138070.1, on the reverse strand, counting down.
AATCTCCATCCCCAAGTACCAGCCAAGTACCAAATAAGTACCAAGCCTTACCAAAGACAGAACAAGGCTCAAATTCTGGCTGTGCCACTTACCAACTGGGTGTGATCTGGGCAAGTCACTGCATCTCATTTCATCTGCAAAATGGAGATCACAATAATATTTGCCTCATGGATCAATGTGACAATCAAAGATGTAAACTATGTTATGCTTTTAGAACACCACCTGGCACTTAGAAGGCATTCAATAAATATTGACTTTTATTATTTTTCTGGGGAAAATCACAAGATGTGAGAGCTACTGCATTCTATGTGAGGTCAAGGGGAAAGGACATTTCAGTTGGGGTCTTGCAGGTTATGTAGGAGTTTGCTAGGCTTACAGAGGACCCTCCAGGTTGATGGGACACATGAAGCAATGTCATTTCATAGATGAAGAAATAGAAGTCCAGAGAGTGGAATAGGCCTTAGTCATAATTATAAATCCTAAAGAAGGGAGTGTGGTGGGCCTACAAGTTGATGTTGACATTCCCTTTTGTTCTGCCCCTGAGACCTCAGGAAAGAAAAGGTGAATGGATTGCTGCATCCTAGAGGGAACACTACTTCCTTGCGTCTCTTGCCTCCATTCAATCTGCTCCTGTTCACTCCCTAAGCTGCAAGCAAGCACACAGCCATCCCAAAGCTAATAATACAGGGACGGACATGGGGGAGTGGGAGCAGCCAGCCGTTGGCAGGTTTGTGCAGCTCGTTCTCCAACTGGAGCATTCTTGGCCCTGAGCAGCTTGCAGATGCTGGAAGAAATGAGGAAATGTGTCTCGGATCAGCTGATTGGTATTTAGACCTCTCCAGAACCAAAGCCACAGCCCCCTTCCAGCCCAGGCAGTGGGAAAATGCTGCCAGTGTTCTTGGTCTTCAGGCCTGCTTGGTAGAGTTGGTAGTTTACTATTTTGTTCACCTCCCTAACCCTGTTCTTTCCTTTCTACCGTTTCTATACAGCAAGGAGAGCTCAAGGAAATAGGCAATCTCTGTCCCTTCTGCTCGCTGCCTGGGGTGCCTCCTTACCCCCGGAGGTCTGTCCACACACCCTTTCTTCAGAGGGATTCTGTGGCATTGAGAAAGAAACACACGGCCTAGGTTCGAATCCTTCCATGTGGGTGACTGTGGCAAGCAGCTTCTGTGGCTCCGAAGGCTCCCACCTCCTGGATTCACGCCCTGGAATTCGCTCCCCTTAGGCTGTGCCTAGTGACTCAGTTCTGAAAAAGAGAATGCGACAAAGGTCGTGACATGTCACTTCTGAGATGAGGCTATGAAAGGCGACGGCTGCTTTCTTGCCAGCTTTCTCTCGCTCCTTCGCAGCTTGCGTACTTTGATGAAGCAAGCTGCCATGTTCGAGGTGCCCACAGGGCAAGAAAATGAGGGTGGGCGACCTCTGGCCAACAGCCAGTGAGGAAACAAGACCCTTAATCCGACAACCTGTGAGGAATTGAATTCTGCCAACAGCTACGTGACTGAGTTTGAAATCACTTCCTGTCCCGGTTGAGCCTTGAAATGAGACCACAGCCTCTGGCCAAGACCGTGCGTGTAGCCAGTGAGAGGCCCTGAAGCAGAGGACCCAGGTAACTTGGACTGCTGACCTACAGGAACTCAGATCTTTGATGTCCTTGTTGGAAGCCACTCTGTCATGGGGTAGTTTGTTGTGCAGCACAGATAATTAGTACAGCGACCTTGGGGACATGAGTTCAACTCTTCCGAATTCTTATACGTCCATCTGTAAAGTGAGTGCAGTGAAGACTGCGGACTCAGGGGGAGAGTATTTATGCAGGATCTGGAGGCAGGAGGGGTGCAAGAAGCGACGCTTTCATATCTTAGTGAACAAATCTTTTCTGGACCAATCCTGGGTCCTGTGACAGGTGCTGGGAACAGGGGGGTTGGGAGAATGGCACAAGAGTGGTGACTCTGCCTCACGGGCTCATTCTAGTGCAAAGTGGGTAATGACAAAGATAAGTGGGAAGGCCCATGAGTCCCTGAGAGCAAATGCCAGGGAGACCTGGCCTAGGCAGGAGGGCCTGTCACACCAGGCACCACGTGGGACCCCTGAAAGTCCCCCCAAGGAGGCCCTTCCTGTCTTCTCCCAGCTCTGCGATCCTGAGATTTAAGGTATCACCCGGGTTCAAATGCACCCCGGGATTGATCCCACAGGCACCCTCAGGAGCCCCTCACCTGTGTGAACCTTGCTGGTCACTTCTACGCAGTACCAGGATGGGGAGGCGATTAAGGGGTTCATCCCTTCTAGAATCAATCTCTAACACCAAACCATGTAGCACTATGCAGGTCTGGTGGGTGCAGCAGGGGCCCAAACAGAAGTGGGCCCTTCTATCTCATGTCCGGGGGGGAAGATGGTAAATTAGCCTAGAAAGCTGTGGGCACCAGAGAGAGAAGAAGCCCACCCTGACCTGCCTAAGCACAGAGGGAACTTGTTAAGGCCAGTCACCCAGGAAGGACCCTGGGGTGTCCCCCCAGAACTGCAGGGAGAGCGGTGGGGCCCAGGCTCAGCCGCAGCGTCTGCCAACCTGTCCCCATCCCCGCTCGTCTCCACTTGGCATCAGTCTGCAGGCCGGCTCTGTGTAGGGGGCGGGGAGCATGGCTGCCCAGGGCCCCCACATTACATCTTCTCTGCTTGGCACCCTGCTCCCCTCTTCTGTTGCTATGTAATAACGACCCCAAGGTGGAGTGTCTTAAAACAACACCATTTATTTTGTTCACAAATCTGCCATTTGGGTAGAGCTCAGTGGGGCCGCTTGTCCCTGCTCCACTTGGCACCACCTACAGCGGCTCCAAGGCTGGGGGTTGGAATCATCAGAAGGCTTCTTTGCTGACGTGTGTGACAGTTCATGCTGGCTTGTGGCTGGGACCTCAGCTGGGGCTGGCACACCGAACATGTGGCCTCTCCATGTGGCTTGGGCTTCCTTACAACATGGTGGCCGGGTTCCAAGGATGAGTGTTCGGAGAGAGAGAGCCAGGTGCAAGCTGTGTCACCTTTTGTAACCAAGCCTTAGAGGTCATGCACAGACTTCCGCCATAGTCTGTTCCCTGCGGCAGTCACAAATGGTCATCAGAGAACTCGCTAACATGTTTTAAAACCACCATACAGCCTCTGCTCTGCAGACACTGAGTGTCCTTGCTCGGTCCCATGGGCTTTCCTTGGACCAGTTCCTCTTATTGAGGTGGGATGCCGTGATTGTCCAGGCCTGGGTCAAACCTCCATTCCTGGGTCCCATGCGCATGTCCAGGGGGAGGGCTGAGGGTGACTGGCAGCCAGGCTGGAACCACGTGCAATGAGATTGAGGTTTTCTCCAAAGAAGGGAGGATGGGAAGACAAAAACAACATATGTCCTCTCCAGACAGTAAACAAATAAACAAACACTCAAGCACAGGGTGATAAATGCTCCGTTGGCAAAGGACAGAAAGCTTGTAAGAGTGAGCTATGGTGGGGCAGGTGGTGCGGATGGAGCCTTGACCTGAGTGAGCTGAGTGATCAGGGACGGTCTTCAGAGGAGTGATTTACACTGAGCAGCTGGGGAGGTCATTTCAAGCAGAGGGTGAGAAAGCTTGGTATATTCGAAGACTCAAGTGGCCATGTGGCTGGAGCTGAAGAAGCAAGATGGAGACGTGGTGAGTCTGGATTACAGTGTCTCAAAGGCCATGGTCAAGAGTCTGGATTTGGAAAAAGAAAAAAGAAAAAGTGTCTGGATTTGCCTCTATGAGCGGCGGAAAGCCATTGGTGAGCTCCAGCTCCAGTTTACACATATTCTACCTCCAATGCCTGGCAGAGAGTTATTTTACACATGTTTTCAAAGCCTGTTGGTTCCTTTCCTTACTGCCTTGTGGCCACTCATCCTCACTCCCCTCCAAAATCAGCTTGGATGTGACATTTCCCCCACCCCACCTTCCCTGTCATCTTCCCCATGACTCCCTCTTACTCCAGCTTCCCTGCAGCTGTTCTGCTCACTCCACCAGACCAAACATCACCAGCTTCTGACTGCCTGCCCCATCTGCCGTAAGTCACCAGGGCGCATCCTGCTGAACCCAAGACACGTATGATGCCAACAAGTGGCAGTGGGAAGGCGACGTTTTCTTCCCCTAGCCGCCACCCATGCTGCCAGCCCATCCATCGCTTCCTGGTGCACCCAGTCCAATTTAAATACACAAAACCCCCACCAGCGCCCGGTCATGGAAACGCTGACAGACACTCAGCTACAGCGTCTCTGGGTGTGCACAGGCCTGTAACAATTTGGGCCTCACCAAGGTGGAGGACTTATTGCGAGTGTGCCACATCTATGATAATTTAATCAGATGTTGAAAATCATTACATTGTGCACCTGCTCATGGGGATGAGAGGGGAAAAAAATGACTGGTGCAGTTTTCTATCATGGGCTTATTTTTTTAATACCCAGGCTGGACCTCCTGAGTATAAAATTCATAGCTTGTGTGTGGGGACAGAGGGTTGTGAGTGGGGGAAGTTGGAGCTAGAATTATGCTGAATGGTGACCTGACAATGATGAGGGAGGAAGTCTACGAAGGGGCTTCTTCTGTCTACACAGGGTGCGTCTGGGGAGATTGTGGCATGTCTGCGATGTGAAAGAAGACACACCTTCCTCTCCCCTCCTCTCCCCTCACTTCCCCTCTCCTCCCCTCCGTCCCCGCCCCTCCCTTCCCCTGCCCCCTCTTCTCTCCTCCCCTCCCCTTCCCTCCTTTTCCCTTCCCTTCCTTCCATTCCCTTCCCTTCCTTTCCCTCTCTTCCTCTCTTCCTTCCAAGAATACTTGTACTAAGCATTGGGATGCTGTAAGGACCCAAATGTGTCCAGGCTCTGCCTTCAAGCAACCAGTAAGTATAGCCAGAAAAAAACTGGCTCACAAAATGTCTTAGCTTCGATCGCTCCAAAGCAGGACCTGAGACACAGAAATAAGGACAGGAAATTCATATGGATGTGATTGCAGGGAGCAGGAATGAGGGATGAGAGAGAGTGAGACAGAGAACGAAGAAAATTCCAATAAAGAGTTTGTTGTTTATCTGGTTACCACTCTGCGCAACTAGAGTGGAACACCGCTGGGAACTTTCTAAGAAAGTGCACAGAATGTGCCTCAGTTTGGAGAAAACCCTGAGGCAGGAAAGCAGGGAGACTCCCACTTATGGGATGCTGGCCACTGGCAAGAGTGTGTTCATTCCTGATGTGCTAAAATCAGTGGGTCCAGAGGGTGTGGCCTGGCGCACCATGGACAGCTCCTACATATGTACAATGGAGGAGCTGGAGCCTCTGGGTGGTCAGGGTGGGCTTCCTGGAGGAAGTGACACATGAGATAAAATCTGACTGCAGTAAAGTGGGGTGGGGTGGAGAGGAAGCAAAAAGCATCGCAGGAAGGTGGAACAGCACGTGCAAAGACCCAGAGGTAGGAAGAAGCATGGTGCATTCGAGGACTGAAGCCACATGTCTGGGACAAGGAGAATGAGCGGAAGAGAATTATACATTTTGTATAACTGGCAGGGAGAGTAGAAATGCTGCTGCTGAGATTGTGCAGGTGGGAGAGGAGGGTGTCCTGGGCTGGGCTGTCACCACTGATTCTGTGTCCTCTGGATCCAGAGACTTCGGCTCCAGACTGCAGTCTCTTCACAGCCTCACGGTCAACACTACAATGAGGAACAAAACAGGTCACGTCTGTGGTGACATCCAGCACAAAGTCCTGCACACAGTGGGCACTCGGAGCCCTTTGTTTCTTCCTGCCTCCTCCTCTTTTCCTGGCCTTTGACTCCAGAGGCCTCCGGCGAGTGTGTTTCTGGGAGGAAGGGGCCTCCTGCCTGCGTTACAGATCAGTGCCAATAGAAAGAGGGCGGCCGCGGGTCTTGGCTTGGAGACAGTCTTCTCACTGCAAGATGGGAGGGGGGTGTCTGCCCAGCCACAGTGAGCAAACTGTTGAGTGCTGTCCACAGGAGCATGAGCAGGGGACATCTGTGTCCAACACAGGGCAATAGACTCCTGACTCTGTGTTGATCTTTCCCTCTCAAGCCAGGCTGTTATGCAGAGGGGACTTTCCAGAGCCCACTGCGCCGTCCATCACACCACCTCCACTGAGACAGGATCTCAGATTCTCCCTCACTTAGGTTTCTCCGTCTGAAATCCAAGAGGGCGCCGTGGGGGTGGGAGTGGGCGGAGGTTCAGCAGCTTTCGCTTTCAATGGAGAGCACCCCAGGGGTTAGGAGTACTCAGTCATTCATACCTTCCTGTGAACTGGGTTGAAAGACTGCGATGACTGTGCCGAAATGCTAAAGGCTAGTGGCCAAGGTGGTGGTCTGATCAGCCAAGAGAGAGAGGATGTCCGTTAGGCTGAAGGGTGGAGGGAGGCTGAGGGTGAGGAGATGGGACAACCACAAGCCCCACTTCCTCCTCTCTCTGGGCCTCCCTTTCCCATTTTGTATAATTGGCAAGTTGGCCTAGGGGTCCCTAAGGACTTGGCATCTTGGGGCTCCAAATGGGGTTTCTATGGCACCCGGTACCTGGCACAGTGCCGGGCATGTGTCAGGCACCAAGTAAACAGTAGACACATGGATGGCAGATGAACGGGTAGATGGATGGATGGATGGATGGATGGGCAGATGGATGGATGGACAGACAGGTGGCTACTTGAATGAGTGAGTTCGTGCTGAGCTGAGCAGCTGCATCAGGGCATCAGTGATCAAAGTCTGCTGAAACCGGTTAGGACTGGTAGTTTGCACCCCTGACCCCAGAGCCAGGTTGTGTGTGTTTGTAGCCTATTTCCCAAAAGGGCTCCCCATCTTTGGGTTCTAAAGAACACCCCATTTTGCCTCGAAAGTGCTTGGGAGAAGCCCCTCTAAATGGTTGTCTATACCAGGCCACTGAGTTTTAAGTGGCCATGACACCAGGACCTCAGGCACAGGGAGCATGACAGGAGCTTCCTGTTCTGTTGGGCAGTGGGGTGGGAAAGGGCATGGGGTAAAAGGGGAGTGGGAAAACAGGCTTATTCACGCACCAGCCTTCTGTGAAATATCCCAGAGAAGTGCTGGCACTCCAGACACATTACATAGGTTGGGAGAGAAGACGAAGGCGTTCTCTGTCACCAGCAAATCCGTTGGGTTTTCATTCATTTATTTAGCTGTTTCTTTGGTGTCCCTTCTAACCATTCGCTCACTCACCTATTTTTTTATCCACCCATTTTTAGCCCTCTACCCATCCAACTATCCATCCTCCCATCCTCCTGACTACCCATGTGCCCATCCATCCACTCACCCATCTTTCTATCCACTATCCATCCATCCACTCATCCCACCTATGGATCCATCCATCTCTCTACATTTCCACCCATCCACTGATCCATCCATCCACCCATCCATCCATCCATCCATCCATCCATCCATCCATCCATCCATCCATTTATCCATCCATCCATCCATCCATCCATCCATCCATCCATCCATCCATCCATCCATCCATCCATTTATCCATCCATCCATCCATCCATCCATCCATCCATCCATCCATCCATCCATCCATCCTTCCATCCATCCAGGCATTTATCCATCCATCCATTTATCCATCCATCCATCCATCCATCCATCCATCCATCCATCCATCCATCCTTCCTTCCATCCATCCATCCCTCCCTCCCTTCCTCCCTCCCTCCATCCATTTCCCTACTACCCACTCACCCATCCATCCACTCATCCACCCACCCACCCACATGCATCCATCCGGTGTATCCATACCCCAAGTTACCTCACCAACCCTACCCTCTAATCTGTGCCAGGATTTTTCATACACTGGGCATACCAAGGTGACTGAGAGAAGGTCAGTGCGTTCCAGGAGCCCCCAGTCTCTGGGAATGATCATGACACAAACAGCTATAACCTAGATAGAGCACTGTAATTGGTGCAGCACTGGGGGCTCTGTGAGCCCAGAGGAGAACCACACTTCTGTGTTTCCGTGAAGCCTTCACAGATACTCTTCCCCGGAGGGAACACTCTTTCTCCTGTCTTCTGGATCATTCCCACTCGTCACTTAAGGCTTAGCTCGGTGTACCTGCTCAGGGGAGCTATCCCTAACTGTCTCCTTTTTTTCTCTGAGTTGTAATTTCCCACCTACCTTTGGAAGGCTGAATTTGCATCTCATTCATTCCTGACCTGGCCAATAGGAAGTCACATTGCAAATGTTTGAGGAACAGATGAATGCAGGTGACCAGCTCAAGAAGAGGGGAAAAGGGCAGGATCTGTGAGGGTGGCAGCGACGGCATCCAGGATAATTTCCCCTTTTAACTTCATCATATTTGCAGAGTGCCTTTTGCTATCAGGTCACATATTCACAGGTTCTGGGGATTAGGGCATGGACATCTTTGGGATGTCATTATTGTGCCTCTGAGAAGCTGAAACCAAGAAGGGCTAAGAAAGGAGAGAGAGCTGAGGGAGGAGGTGGGGAGGGCTTCTAGGTGGTGATGTTGGTCTGTCCCCTGTTCAGGAGAAGGGGAAGGAAGAGTCACAGAGGGCAGCGCAGTCCTAAGAAAGCTGCCACCAGACCAGTGAAGACTCCTTGAGCCGAAGTCGCCCAACAGGAATGCTGTGGTTCTCAGGAACGGGCCTGCCTCAGTATCCCCGCAAGGCTCAGTCCCCTCCTAGAGCAGCTTGTGGGAAGCATGGCCTCTGTTCAAACATGGCGACAAGAGTCAAAGTGCAGCAGTTAGGACCAGCAGCCAATTCATCACCCTCGCTGGGTCAGGACATCCTGGCGGTACATTCTCACGGTACACTCAGAGGGATCCAGGATGGGGGCCGGCATGAAATTGTGGGGAGGAGGGTGCCTCCAGCATTCAGCAGCAGTCAGGGAAGAGAACAGGCTGTAGGGATGCTGTCTTTTGGGCCCTGGGGGTGGAAAACTTCCAAATTCCCTGAGGAGGACAGGTGACCCCCCTCACCCAAAGGGACCCCCAGAGGCCTCAGGATTTCTTTGACATTTCTGAGGGAAGCCCCACAGCCCATCCTCATTTAGAGGAAAACTTGTCTGCAGTCCCATCCCACTTAGTGGTCACTTGTGAGGAAAAATGAGCCACTCTCATCCATATCGTCTTATAAATGATCCTGAATTAGAACTTTCTTTCTAAACCTGGCCTGATGGCGTTAGCTAAGATTATCTCATATTTTACCCTATTTTTCTCCCTCTCCCTCTCCCTCTCCCTCTCCCTCTCCCTCTCCCTCTCCCTCTCCCTCTCCCTCTCCCTCTCCCTCTCCCTCTCCCTCTCTCTCTCCCTCTTTTTTACTGCATAATCTCCAGGGCTCTCCTCTGTAAGTGTGGAATCACTCCAGTAGGGTGCCTTCCTCTGAGCACAGGTTCCTGTGGAATGTTTTCCAGAGTGGGCTCTGATGTTGTGAACATGACCTTGGTACCCTTACCCTCTAGTCTCTGCCCCTTACGTACGTGGGTAATTGATCACAGAATTATTTCTGCTGAGCTGGACATGACCTCAAAATGGGGTGACCATATGATTTACTATGCAAACCAGGATACGTTTGAGAGTGAAGGTGGGCACGGTTAATAATTGCCTGGACAACTGGTGTAAACGGGGATAGTCCTGGGGAGACGAGGGGGTTTACGCTTCAAAATCTAGCTCAACCTAGTATTCCTGGCAACCATTGCCAATCGATCACCGAAACTGGCCTGGGAGATGAGCTTTATCAGCCTTTCCAGGTCTGACCAGATGTGAATGAGGGAGGGTGTATCTCTGTAAGGACAGAAAATCAGAGCAACCTGTCTTTTCTGGAATGGGGTTCTGCTGGGGTTAGTTTCAGTCTCCATCCGCCTCCTATGCCCAGGCAGTCCCACTTGCCTTCAAAAAGCCAGCTCCCCGTTTCTTTATATTCCTGAGTCTCCACGCTAGGAGACCTCTGCCTGGCACACTCCCCAAGGAAGCCTGCTGGTCTCCCATGTTTGTGGCTTTGAATCCAAAGCCCCTTCTCGCAGGAGGTTCTCAGAAAGGACCATGGCATGGGAGTTAGCTAAAAAAAAAAAAAAAGGCTTTGGAAGTCCTCCCTGCCCCCGGGAAGGATTGAAGGGGTGGGTCCTCGCCACACTGGGGCCGGGCATTTGGGACCTGTAGAGGGAGCCTGCCCAGAGTAATGCCATTCCTTGGTGCCAGTGTCAATTCTGACACTGTCTCATTTATACTGGCTTGAAGGCTGCCAAAAGCCCACTTTCTTCACTGTCTTAGTCACCTGCGGCTTCGCTGTGGCTGGCCAGAGTCTGGTTGCCCACACACTACAATCAGTGGGGAACGAGGAACATTTTTCTCAAGCGGAAATGACCATCGCTAACAATCTTTACTTCCTTAATTCACAGGCCTGGAAACCGAGGCTCTGGGCTGGGATGCCCCAGGCTCAAGATTACTGAACAAAGTTACAGCAGCCTGTAACTCCCAAGTCCCCATCTCCTTTCTCTCCCACTTTGGTACTATCTGAAACATCTGTGAAATGGGTATAACAAAAAATGGATATCTGTCCGTCAAGCGCGTCTTTCCCTATCACACAGAAGGTGGTGAGTTGCTTTGATAAAGAAACAATAACCTGACTCACGTGTGAAGGAATGCAAGCGAGCATTTATCCAGCTCCTGCTGTATGCCAGGATGGTCTTACATTACCTTAATAATAACTTGTTCTTCTTTAAGTTCCCCAAACTCTGTGAGGTGGGGGTGCTCTGTGCATTTCGCAGATGGGGAACGACTCAGAGAGTTCAGCTGAGTTCACAAGGCTGAGAGTGCAGGGCTGGGACATGAACCTGGGCCTAGCCGGGTCTGGAGACCATGTCTTTCCATTTCTCCCGTCTGCTCCAAGCTGCCCAGCCTGGGACTCCCCCAAACACTTCTGAGTCTCTGAAGGAGGTGAGCTGGAAATACACGCTAGTGTAGTCAAGGGCCAGGAGACCAAAGCAGTGGTTCACGTGCCTGCTGATTCCATACTAATCATGACATTTTCTGTTTCCTGAGCACTCATCCGGCGCCCAAGCATGACCTGACTGCGACTCTCATTTTACAGATGAGGAAACTGAAGGTCTGAGAACGGAGGCCACACAGCCAGGAGCTGAACTTATACCTCAGACCCCCATGTACTTCCTGGACAACCTCAGGGGGGACACCCTGTGCTTCGGGCCAGAAACAATAGCTCCGGCCTTGCCCGCAAGTCTCCCCTTCCTGAGACCCAGGAGGACCACAGCAGGAGAGAGCTAGGAAGAGTGCCGTTAGCAGGACTTCACGATGTTAATAACCATGCCGGCCCGCGCAGCAGACACGGAAGGTAAATGGCGTTTCTGGCCTCGCCGCCACACCCAGCCCTGTCTCTGACCTTCCTCAGGGCATGTAGTCCTGGCCAGCAAGCCAGCTCTGGCTCCTGGCCAGCAAGCCTCTCTGGTGTATCCAGAGAGGGCACATGGAGGAAACTGAGTCCAGGCTAAATTGGAAGGGCCTTATTGGAGAACAAGAACCAGCTCAGATGAACCTTCATAGTCCAGCAGTCCGCTGAGGACCTGTTTTAAATAAAACAGCCCTGAGGAGAAAAATTCCAATGCTGACAATGACCTTGACCTTCACCCGGAGGCCTAAATGCCAACAGGCAGCACCTTGTTTGGTCATCAGGCAACCTTGTGAGATTAATACTATTCCCATTTTATGGATGTGAAAGTCAAGGCTCAGTCCATTAGGAATTTGCCTGAGCATTCAAGATCGCAAGGGGAGGGAGTGGAATTGGAACCCAGGCCCAGCTGAGCCCGGGTCCTTGTGTTTTCATTTTCCACATCACACTGCCTCATTCCTCGTGGCGTGATCTTCAATGATCTCCTTGATCTTGACCTTGAGTTTGGAGCCTGTGTGGTCAGGTATTTCTAGTGAACAGTCAGAACACTGGCAGTGACCACTCACTGCACACTTACCCTGTGCCAGGTGTCCTTAGCATGTACTGAATTTGCACATATTGTCCCCAAATTGCAGATGAGGGAAACGGAGGCTCCCTGAAATGTCCCTCTCCAGCCAGTGCCACACCTCTAATGGAGACCGGGGTCAGCCGCTCATCCTTTTCCCTGCTCTCACTTCAATTTTCCTCCTTGTGTGTTTGGGTAGATCCAGGTTTGGGGCCTCTTGGGGGAGGTCAGACTGAGGCGTTCTCAAGGGGCCTTTCTCCCCATGGCCCATCTGTGGTTCCGGAAGCCAGCATCCAGATGTTTGGTGTCCACAGAGCAGGCCCCAGCTGTGGCCCTGGACGCAGGACTCTTTGGCTGACCTCATGGGGCCGAGAGGGCCACTCTTGGTTACAGGGTTCAGCCTGAGGTCGGGCGTGGGCTGGGGAAACACTTGTGCAGGGGTGAGGAATTGCAGGAACCTTCTGGATCCATCACCAGGGGCTGGAGAGGTCCCACAGACTCCTGCTCCCAGACCCCAGCTATCCTCGCATGTTGGGTTCATTCCGGAGCTTTCTTCCTTAGGCCAAGCGGGAGGTCACAGCTGGTTGGCTATGAGACTAGGTAAGGTCACTCACTCTCTCTAGGCCTCAATTGCCTTGTCCATGAATAAGGAGGGGTCAGATAAGCTGGGTCATCCCCCACAGGTTGTCCGGCCCCCAGGGGCCTGGATGCCAGCCCAGGAAGACAAACCTGCCCCTTACTCAGCCTTTCCCAGCCTAAGGACCGGGTCAAAGGGTCTGTCCCTGCACCACAGTGTCTGTACCAGTAAAATGGGCTCACTTATAGTGTCTGCCTCCTGGGTCACATGAAGTTCTTAGCAGGGACCTTGGCACACAGTCCACACTGAATACGTGGAAATGCAGCATAATAGGAAAACCCACCTTCCGAGGGCATTCATTGGGGTAGTCAGGTATGAAGCCAAGACCCAGCTGTGCCAGTTTCCTTCCAGGTGGCCTCAGTTTCCTCCTCTGTGGACTGGGGCTAGAACGACTCACGAATTCTGTGAGGATGTTGAAATATGGTGGAACAGCAGTGCATAGTTCCTAAAACACCCTCCCCTTTCTTCCTTCCTCTTCCCACTTTGCCGTCCCCCCTTCTCTTGCTTCATCTCCCTTCTTTCCTAAATGCTCCCTCCTCCATCCCTTTTTATTCTCCCACCCTCCTCCCTCCCGCCCCAAGAAGGTCCCAGACCCCTGGAGAAAAGGGAGAGGTGACATGCACAGTTTCCTAGTTCTGTGGGCAGGTTGCCCAATGCAGGGGGCTCTGAGGAGAGAAGCCTGAGGGAGCCAACCCCCTACAAGCTCCTCTGGTTGTCTTGACTCAGGTGGAGGAGAGGAACGTGAGGGACAGGCTCTTTTCACACACTGCTCCCCCCCGATGCTAACAGGTAGAGGTGCCCCTCACCGTGGGTTGGTGATTCCCTATCATCGCAGACTTCACCATAGGGAACCATGGTTAGCCCCTGGGCCTGTCCCTTCACCTCTCTGGGCCTCTGCTTCCCCACCTGAGAAATGGGGATAATGAAATTTGCCTTGGAGGAGGGGCAGGGGCTGTTGTCGCAATTGAATAAGATAAAGTTGGTTTTTGAGGGTTCCCAGGGATCCTGGGCCTCTAGGTAGGGCCCAGAGGTTCAGTTGTCATTAGAGATTGGGGGGCATTGGTGTGGAGTCCACAGTGGGGACTGGGGTACTGTGGGATGACAGCCTTGTCATCTCTAAAGCCTTCTCCAGCCTGAAGCTTCTAAATCATGCTTCTATTGAGGCAATTAAAATTTTTCCAAAGCCACAGAACTGCTTACAGTCCTAAAACACTAAAGGGCAAGTGTAACCATGACCCAGCCACTGGCTCTCTCCTCCTGGGGGACAGCTGGTGGGTGGCACCTATTGCTTGCATGGTTATTTTTGGATTATGACAGCATTGCCCAGCCCTCCACACTGTGGGCTAGTGCATGGGCCTTGAAATCCGCCACTTCTCAAACTTCAGTGTGCCCAGGGATCACTTAGAGAGTTAAAATTCCGATTCTGACTCAGCTAGCCTGCTGACCTGATGTGCAAAATGACTGTTGCAAAATGACAATGTGGGCACCTTGTTCAAAAAACTTTGGTCAAAAGCAATTCAAGACATTGGCAGAAGAGCGTGGGGCCCTTCTGAGCATGGAGCCCTGAGGGACTGCACGGAGCTGGCCCAAGAGTCTACATTTCCAATGAACCCCAGACGGGCTAACTATGCTGGTCCCAGGCCACACTCTGAGGACCCAGTGGCAGCCCTGGGGAAGCCTTAAACGCTCAGCTGGTGTCCGGAGATGCCGAGTCTGGTCCTCTGCCATTTGAACTTGGACAACCATCTTGGCCTGTCTAGGTGTCGGTCTCTCCAACTGGAAGGCGAGAGGGTCAGACTTGATGACCTCTAAGCTGCCTCCCCTCTGGCACCCTGTCCCCACCCTGACGAGGCCCCAGACCTCTGGCCTCCAATCTGGCCAGGATCAAATTGCCAAAGTCACTTCATCCACCCAGTCCGGCTGGAAATGATTTTTAAACAAAGCTCACACGTTCCTTTCGAGTCTATTGACTTCCTGCGTTCTCAAGCCCACCACTGCAGTTTCCTTGCCAAGCCAACATCTCAGATAAACACATCGTGAATACCCCCCCACCCCCCGGCAAACAAATAAATAAGCCAATCCCTACCACACCCCGCCATGTCCCACCTGGCTCTGGCATCTTTGCAGAACAAGTGTCCTGGTGACAATGTCAAGACATCAGGGGCCCTGACGGGGAGAAAGGGGAGGCTGGGGGGGAGGGGGACTCGGGAGGACAATTGGAATAAAATGAGGTCAGACCCCCAAGAGGGGCCAGCCAAGCTTTAATCCCATAATGGAAGTCGGGGAGGGTTTTGCCTTCGAAGGCTCCCAATGGACTTTTGTTGTGAAGACAACAAGCGCTGTACACGGATAAAGTGGCTTTTAGAACTATTAGAAAGTGGGTGTGCTGGGAATGGGGCGGGGAGGTGGGGAGGACAGGAAAATTAAAATTCTGCTCCTGCCCAGGGTTTCTGGGCTCCAGCTCACCACGCGAGCATCGATCTGTTCCAGCATTTGACTTTCAACCATGACAAAACTGTGGGCAAATTAATTGTTCTCCAGGATATTAAGCATCAGACTCCATTAATCCTTTCTGAGCGAGATGCTTGCTGAATACTAATTGGGAGGGTTCCGGGCTGTCATGGGGTGTTTTGCCTGCCCGCGGAGGCCCCACCGGGCCCCACGTTCTCTGTCTCTCCTGGGTGTGGGTGCTAAGGGCTGAGCTCCCCTCCCTCACCTTGTGCTCCCTTTGTTTCCCTTTGTGGCCAAGGACAGAGGGGGGTACAGGTGGGCCCAGTCTGAACCTCCCTTCCCCCACCTGGGCGTCTTCCTCCAGAGAAGCCGTGGGACTGGTGGCAAGATTGTTTTATGCAAATTCCAATATCTGTATGCAGGCGCGGCCATGAGGATGAGCACAAGAAATAATTACCAAATTATGCACGTTGAGTTGGTTTTCCTGAATCCCGAGCCCTTAAAAGAAAAAGCAAAAACATAGCAACGCGAGTGTATAAAACAGAAAAAATCCCCATGGATCTACTCACCCAAGGGTTGGGGGTGGGGGCCTGCTGTTCCAGCGGAGGGTCTCCCGGGGGATTTTGAGGGGGATGGAATGGAGGGTCTAGGGCAGGGGTCTGGGATCTAGGCTGCCATCAAATGGCAAGGTGTCCTGGAGCAAGTCACTTCCCTTCCCAGGGCCTCAGTTTCCCCATCTGCAGAAGGGGAGGAAGGTAAAGGGTCTGATGATGCCGTGTCTTGAAGTGTGGGTGGAGATGTGGTAGGGGCAACTCACTGAGCTCTAGGCAGGGCTGACCAGAGGTGCACAGCGGGGCTCCATAGGGACAGGGAGGACCCCCGGACTGTCCCTTTGCCCTGCAGAACTTTCTTATTATATCAGTAGGATTTTGTGCTATCAGGATGGCCTGAGGTTATCATCCCATTTTGCAGACTGCAGTTCAGAGCAGGAGAGGAACCAAGACAAAAGCACGTCCTCTAGCAGAGAGAAGGGGGACTAGGTGACTCATCTGTTCTCCCATCCTGGGACAACTCTACCCCCTGCTACCCCAAACTACTTCTCCTGTTTAGCTGCCTCTGCTTGCTTTACTCCCACATGGAGACCCAGTGTTGCACAGAGCAGGGTGCAATTCCAGCCTCCTACGATCTCAGCTCTTCCTGAATACAGAAAATTCCCCTGGGGTCAGACCCCAATCTACAGAATCCCCGATCTAACTGCAAAAGGAGGCAAGAATCATCTCCCTCTCTGTGGCCACCAGCATCTACACACATCATGAAGCACTTTGTGTTAAGCTCTTTCCACGCATCATTCCATCAACCGCTCACAACTACACAGTAAGGTGGGTTCTATCATGACTCATCCCTGTTTTCCGGATAAGCAAACTGAGGCTCAGAGAGGCCACACCACTTGCCCAAGTTCACACAGCAAATCAGTGAGTTGATCAGTGTTGGGATTCAAATTTATGCCTGTCTGACTTCACTACCCACTCGCTATACTACATAGGTACCCTAATTTCAATTCCTGTTTCCCCCAATCCTGGGGGATGGGGCAAGCTTTTTTCACCCCCAACACTCCCTGCTGGCTCCACTGCTTTCCATTTCTCCCACAGTGTCTTCTCAGACCACAGTAGGCAGTAAGGAAAGCGTGCCAGCCACTTGCTAACTGAGCGGATATTTATGCCTGTGCAAACACCACACACGCCTTCTGCATGATTTGGAGCTAAATGCAGTGTTACTTAATTAATGCGCATGTAACACGAGAGAATATTATACCTATTAGAACTCGCACACAATTAACACTCCCGGAACTGCTGCCATCACCATGTCCCATAGACCAAGACTGCGGAATGGCCCATGTGTTGAATCCGTTGCTCAGGGAAATGCTCTGTCCACTTTGTCTCTTTGCCTTGGGTTTCTTTTCTTCCCCCTTTACTTACTTTGGTTTTACTTATTCTTTTCTTTTCTTTTTTCCGGCTTTATTGAGATAGCATTGACATATAACATTGCATAAATTTAAAGTGTGCAATGTGATGATTTGATGTATGTGTATGTTGTAAAATGATTATCACAATAACTTTAGTTACCTCACATAGTTACACTTTGTTTTCTTGTGTTCTTTTCCCCTTTCATTTTTAACATTTATTTTTTATTTAATTTCCCAGCTTGGGCAATTTGGAATCATTGCATATTAAAAATTATTGCATACAAAGCATTATATTATGTACATTTTAAAAATTCTGTTTGGGAGGTATTTTGTGCATAAAAGTTTCTAAGTGCCATGCTGCCAGGGTTAATGGGTCATCAAATATTTCTAATTTGTAGCTTATCCAAACCTAAAGGGACTGATTATCTTTCTTATTTTGACTGTTTATAAAACAAAAGTCACCTCTTTCAGGGAGCACTCCCTGATTGCTCCAGCCCTTTCAGGTACTTTTCTCTATTAGTATCCCCCAGCACTTAAGATATTATAGGCTCCATGAGGGCAGGGACCCCATCTCTTCTTCCCCCACCATACCTGGGGTATCCCAGAGGGCCTCAGCTTTCACAGCTGTGAAATGGGGTCCAGAAAACGTTTTCACCTGATCTTTGGGGCTGAAGGGAGAATGGAGCAAGATGTGGGTGTTGTGCAAATCCACAGTGAGTTTGATGCAGTGTCTTCTCTGTGCATTTATCTTTCCATCTGTCAAATGGGCATATTATTACCTTCCTGGAAAGCTTGATCTGGGTATTAAAGGAGCTGTCCTCACATGTAAAGAGCCTAGCCTGGTGTCAAGTTCTGGAGTAGCTGACCCAGGCCCTGGAATATTACACAAATCAGCCATCTCCCATACCCAGTACCAAAGCATTTCTTGGGCACTTACTTTGAAGGGCTATACTGGAAATTTAGACAGACACAACTTCCTGCTTCAGGAGGCTTCTAGTCTAGTGAGAAGTGATGGGCAATAAGTCCACAAACAAATATATGGATAATCCTGGCTCATGATATATGTTAGGAAAGAAATATATGAATAACAAGGTCATGGTGATGAGCAAGGTCTCTTTCTTGGGGTGGTCAAGGAAGGCTTCCTGGAGGAGGTGCCCTTTGAGCAGAGGTCTAAAGAAAGAGGAGGAGTTGACAGGTGACAAGGAGGATGAGCAGCCTCATGAAATTGGTACCCTACCCATGTCCCCTTGTCACTCTCCGTTCCCCCTGCAATCTGATGGGATAGCTGCAGGTGCATGTTTGGTTTCCCTTGTAGGTGCTTCTTGGGATCTGCTCCCAGATAAACTGATCCTGGAGTGCTTATCACAAGGTCTACTACTGATGCCTCCCAAAAAAGACCCTCAGGAGTCAGAGGGTGGCAGATGGCTCTAGGCCCCTAACTTGGGACACCCCTAGAATTCTCCCAAGAAGACCCCCTCTCAGCAGTCTCAAGACTCCACCTGCCCAGGCCTTAGGGATTAGAAAGGTCCCCAGAGTTGCCTGTCAGATCCCTCCCCAGACACTGTTTTCAAAGAGGATTAAATAAATACGTCCAGCAGGAGGGGGAGCCCCGGCTTTCACTGCCCGCTGGCGGGAAATTAAATAATGTTCATTTCTGCTGCTGTGAGCCGGAACAAGGTTGGCCGAGCTGCAGGGCCCGGCTGGGAGGCAGCCGCGATTGGCAGCTCGTGGCAAGCCCTAAATCAGAGGAGCCGATGAAATTTCTAATAGCAGGAGCGCGACTGGCATCGGCCTATAAATAAAGTTCCCCTCTTGAAAGGCAGCTTATTCCATCCAGCCTTGCCGCCAAGGATATTAAGCCCGAAGGACTGGTGGCTGCAGCCAGGCTGGACCCAGGCCAGAAGCCAGCTGGGCCTGGGAGGTGAGCCCTTCCCCCACAGAGACCCCGCTGCCCCTGAATATGTCTCCTGGGCAGAGCCCCAGGGTGTGTCCAGCCCTTGGCTGGGTGGGTTCCAGTTTGCAACATGAGGGTGTTAATTTGTAGGGCAGTTTTATCATTCTCATTGCCCAGGTGAGCAAACAAAGGCTCAGAGGGGTTAACTGGCTCACCTAATGTCACACAGCTGATAAATGGTCCCTTCCTACGTGTAGGGTAAGAAAAAGGAGGGGATTCAATGACAGGTCTAATTCCACAACTCTTCACAGCTATAACATGGACCCAAACCAGTCCCATGCAAACTCTGGAGCCATTTTCCATGCTGCTCCTTGCAGAAACAAGCCAGCCTCTGCCCCAACGGACCCACAGTCCAGTGGTGATGGGGAGACATGTCCACGACTCACCCTTGTGACCCTTCACATTGGCTTCAGTCTAGCTGAGTGAGTGAGCTCTTGGACTCTGGAATCAAACTGCCTGAGACTGAATCCTATCTCTACTACACAGGCTGTGTGGCCTTGGGCAAGTTACCTAACCTCTCTGGGCCTCAGCTTCCTCACTATAGAATAGCAGTACCTGCCTGCCTTCTAGGGTAGATGTGAGATTCCAATAAAACGATTCATGTAGAGGACTTGGCAGAGGCCAGGCACAAGTGCCGTGTAAGCATGTATTTTCATTTCTCACCATCCATCCATCCATCCATCCATCCATCCATCATGCATCCACTCATTCTCTGCTGTGGCCACGGTGTCTGGCACATGGTTGGTGCTCTACAGATATGTAATTTCCCATAATTAGATGTGTCACTGTGGTGCTGGGTGCTCGGGGCAGGGGCAGGAGAAACATGACAGGTTGGAGTCCCTGCCCTCACAGATTCTATGGTCTAGAAGTTCTCAGGATAGTAAACAAATCTTCATAGAAATATTGGGTGTCATAAAGGGTCACAAAAGGGATATTCAGGGGTACAAGCGTGCAATCGGAAGTCCCTGGTCTGCTGGGCATCAGAGAGAACTTCCCCAGCAGGAGTCATCTCCCCTAGGGCCTATGGGTGAGGGGAAGGGCCTTCCAGGCAGGAGGAACAGCATGGGCAAAGGCTGTGAAGCAGGGAAGAATGGCATGCGTGTGTCCTGTGAGCCCCTCTGCAGGCTAAGCTCTAGGGCAGCCCAGGAAAGTAGGAAGATGTGAGAAGATTCAGGGTCCTGACTTCCCATTTTGCAGATGGGCAAACTGAGGCCCTGAGGTCACCCAATAGTGAGATGAGAGCCAGAGCCAGGATAGATTCTGGGTGTGCTCCCTTCTGGCCCAGTGCTCTCCTTATAGGAGGACAAGCTCAACCCAGCTGGGAGGGAGGTGGTCAAGCCACCAGCCTAGTTGTGTGCATGTCTCAGCTCAGGGAATTCTGCCAACAGCCCCAGGAAGGAGGCACGGGGGTCCATCTAACAGAGGAGGAGGCTGGGGCTCGGTGGGTTCCATCACAGCTGTCAGTGAAGGAGCTGGGATTCAAACCAAGAACAAAATGCTGGAATCTGGGCTCATGCCCTGGGGAAAGGGTAGAAATAGAAGGGTGGGGATGGGAGTGGGGCTGAAGGAATGGCTAGGGGTAAGTTGGTCCTTCAGGCAGAGGTTTCCCTTCTGTCCTTCTTGGGCCAACAGTGTCCCCTCAAGCTTGGCCGCTGCCTGAGAGAGACACTCAGATCCATTTCCCCTTCTTTCTTCGTCCCCATTGTCTCTAGATTCTGGTTCCATTTCAGAATCTGACTTCACATGGCCCAGGCCCTTTTGTGCAAACTGCAAAGCCCTTTTCTTTGTGATTATAATTTTTTTTGGAATCCAAAAATCTCTTGACAGGAAAATCGGTGCTGGAGGTTGGAGAAGCTTATTTCCTTCTCCATGCGAAAGCCATTACAGGGCTGTCCGGGACAGAGCCCACGCATGTGTGCGCACAGACGGTCCAACTCCCTTCCCTGCACCCTGGAAAAGTGCGTCCAGCTGTCAGCCTGGAGCCGGCAGGGCGGAGGTAATGCAAACCAGGCCGCACGGGGAAGCATTCTTTAATCAGGGCTCATGTCCGCCCAGCCCCAACACACTTCCCTCAGGTGCCTGCTCTTTCACGTGGGGTGGGGGTTCCTCCATGGTGGCTGCAAATACTGCAGAAGTCTGGGCCTGGTGTTCCAGGCTGGGGTCGGGGGAGAGCTTCCTGGCTGGTTCAGGCCCCTCTGGATTGGTGTGGACATGCAGCTAGGGCTGGGGGATTTGGCAAAGTCAGTGCTGACACGGATGGAAACAGAGAGGCAGAGGGTAACCTCCAAAGGTGAGTGTCGGAAGGGGATGAGTGAGTCTGCCAGGAAGGTACAGGGGAGATGGAAGGGGGTCTCCGGAGAAAAAATGGAGGAGGTTGGGGAGAGAATTGAGGATGAGGGATAGGGAGTACGAGGGGCAAGAAAGTGGAGAAATAGAGAAAGACAGAGAGACACAGAGATTGGGAGGTGAGGGAGAGGGAAGAAAAGACGAGATGGAGGAGTATAGGAGGAGGAAGGAAGGAAGAAGGAAGTGAAAAAACTGGACAGAGAAACAAAAAAAGGAGAAGTAAGGGTGAGAGAAGAGAAAAGTAAAAAAGATCCTGAAGATTATTTTCCAGAAGTCTAACGGGAGGTGGCTGGACTCTGCCGCCTGGCCTCAGAGGGGCCTGGGTTTGATTCGCTGGTATGCTGTGTGACCTTGGACAAGTTCCTTCTGCTCCCAGACCTAGTCTCCATATCTCAAATGAAATCAGTGTGCCAGGGCTTTGGTCTCTGAGGTTTCTCCAGGGAAGACCAAGGAGGGTGAAAAATGGGTAGGAAGAAGGGGGCTGGCTGTGCACTTGCAAAACAAAGCACATTATTTTGTCACGGAGTCTGCATCTTTCACAGCCCATGAAATCGAAGGATTTCTCGGCCCCGCAGGAGCATGTTGCAAGTGCTTTAGAGAGAAGTTTGATTTCTGTATTTACTTTGGTGCTGGTCCTGACGCTTAGCACCTAGAGACTAGCTGATTCCAAAGCCAACAAGATTGCATGTGTGCGTGTGTCCGTGTGTGAGTGTGTTTGCACTCATGCTAGGTAACACCCCCATCCCAAGACTTCACGGCACTCGGAGTGCCCCACTGTCCCAGGGGGCTAGATTCTGGTCCCGAATGGGGAGATCCTCTTCGAGCTGTCAAGGCTACTGGTGCCTCTGGTCGATGCCTGAGGTGGCCCAGCCAAGCCTCTGCCATCTCCCACAGGGCCAGCCTTCAAGAGCTAGAGAATCCAAATCTACGATGGTCCTGAGGTTGAGGGGGACGGTGAGACGTGGAAAAGGGAGTCTGAGGTTGGGGACCCGATCGCCACTCGAGCTCTGAGCTCCTCTTCTTCATCTATGAAATGGGCCTCAGCTTTTTCATCTGTGAAATGGGCCTAGCAATGTCCATGGGCTGCTTTCACAGAGCTGCTGTCCAGAGAAATGCAGCAAGATGAGCTGCTCTGACCCCTACCCTCCTGGGTCCCCAATCACTGCTCAAACTATGGAACTGTCCTGCCTGTGGTTGTATCCCTCAACTCTGGCTGTAAGCTGTGAAAGTGTGTGCTCACCTTGTAACCCAGTGTCTAGCATGTAATAGGTGCCACCAACATTAGTGCCTGCCTGCTGTGCTCTCTCTCTCTCTCGCCACTTTATGATTGAAGAACATCCATACCTCCCCTGACCTAGAGACACAAGGCTGGGGTTTATCCCAGCCCCTCCACCATCACTCTGTAACACTCAAAGCCTCAGTTTCTCCATCTGTAAAATGGGTCTAGGTGTGCTTGTGTTGCCCCCCTCTCTGGGTTATAAAGGAAAAGGTGGCGTTCCATCTGGGGTCCAGGGGGATTGTTCTCACTGCTTGTAGGAGCCCTGGATCAAGAGTCTGGAGGTCAGGGTCTGTGCTCAGACAGGCCACTGAGAGTCAGTGGGATATGAGGCCAGTTGATTTCCCTGGGGGGGCCTCAGGTTTCCCATTCGTCTCCTGGTTCCCAACTCCCAGTTGTCCGCTGGCTCCTGACTCTGGCCCCACAGCTGCCTTTTATGTTCTTATCTCCC
The DNA here is from genome assembly GCF_964194185.1 of Rhinolophus hipposideros. Lineage (NCBI taxonomy): Eukaryota > Metazoa > Chordata > Mammalia > Chiroptera > Rhinolophidae > Rhinolophus > Rhinolophus hipposideros. The sequence goes on along the minus strand of NC_138070.1, from coordinate 16,858,906 downwards.
CACTCAGTTCGGCAGCCTTGTCCGTGCCTCTTACTGCCCCCCTCCCATTTCATCCGTTGGTGGAGGTCATGCATGGGGGAGGGATCTCCCCTGCCTGCCTGGCAGGGCTTTATCTGTAATCTAATGCTGGCCCCAGGGACAAGGGGTCAGGGCACTGCTGGAATGAAATAGGAGGCTATCTAGTCAGAGTCCTGGAAGAGGCAGTTGGGGGAAGGGGACCTTCTTAGGGTGGAAGCAAAGACAGTGCTGGGAGGGTCTGAGGCTGCTGTCTCTGCTCTGTAACGGGGGAGGTGCACTCCAACTCCATGCCTGCCTGTACCAAAGTTGCATGGCTTTGGGAAAATCATTCCACCTCTTCAAGCCTCAGTCTTCTGTCCAGCAAAATGGGGTCAGGGAAGGATCCAACGAGGCCTTGTATCCTTTCGTAGCTCGATGGGTTCTCAGCTCTTACATTCTACCAGCAACTCTGGTGACAACTGAAGCCCAGAGAAATGAAGTCACAGCCAGGGAGAGGGAGAGGAAAGGCTGGGATTTAAAACCAATCCTATGTGTCCTCAAGGGCCATGTATGTGCTTTCCACAGTGGACTGGTGGAGGTAAAAAGTCAAAGTCCCAAACCACGCTTCCCCTCAGTTCCAGGAAGAGGGTGAATTATCTCCTACTTGCTGATAAGGGGCTCCCTTCTGGGATGCTGCACCTCTTACTTTGGCAGCTTGCAACCTTTCCGAGCAGGCGGTGCTTGCAATCATTTAAGGAGTTTTAGGAAAAGGAGTTCTATGGAAATTGCCAACATGAAAGAGGCAGGGAAGGGCATTTTTGGCAGTGGGAATAGCACATGCAAAGACACAGAGTCATACAACAGGATGAGGTTTTCAGAGAAGGGCATGGCAGTTCTGTACGTTGGAGTGAAGTCTACTCGAGGCGGTAAACTATGAGTGTGCACCTGGTGAGGCAAGCCTGGCTGGGGTGTGTTTCTGGCTGTTCGTGGATGGTTTTCAAGCAGATTCCCTTTTAGAAAAGTCTTCCTGGGGGCTGGGTGGATATGCAATGGGCAGGGACAAGTCTGTTTCTGGGGGAGACTGGTTCAGAAGTGGGTGTCTGTGGGAATAATTCAAGTTTAAGAGCCATGTGTTTAGTGAGACAAGCCCAAATCCAGAGACATTCAGGAGTGGAAATACAGCACAGCATCTGTAAGTGGGAAAGGTGATGGAGAGGGAGAAGTTTAGGGCACTGCCCAGGTTTCTGGTAGAAGGTGGGCCTTCCACGAGATGGGGCAGATAGGGGCAATGGGGCAATGAGATGAATGGGCCGTTTGGGGGCAAAGAAAGTGAATTTAGCTGAGCACATGTCAAGTCTGAGGAGTTGGCAAGTGTATCAGTTATCTCTGGCCACAGTAATGCTGTGTAACAAAGAGCCACCAAAGCTCAGCGGATTTTAGGGGGTCAACATTTATTCAGCTCCTGTGTCCATGGGGTTCAGCTGCTCTGGGCTGAACTCTGCTGATCTTAGCTGGGCTCGCTCAAAGTCCTGGCGGGGGCTGGCTGCCAGCTGATGTAGGCTGGTTTTGCCTCTGGCATGACTGGGGACTTCGTTCCACTCCATACATCCCATTCTCCAGCAGCCTAGCCTGCATGTATTTTCAGCAGAGGTGCAAAAGGAAGGGAGAGCACGTCTAATTATGCAAGTACTTTTAAAACCCCTGCTTTCATTTTGTTTGCTTGCATGCCATTGGCCAAAGCCAGTGGCTAAGCCCAGACTCAGTGGGGAGGGCTCTGGGAGGTCACTTGGTCAAGGGTGCGGATATAGGGAGGGGGAATGAATTGGGGCCAACATGGTGGTGGCACCCAGGGCTGGAGAGCTGAGGCTATGTAAGCCATGGGCGAGGAGGCCAGTGCTGTGGCTGAGAAGGGAGCTAGACCCCTGGGCGATTATCTCCCTCCTCTTTACCTCCCAAGCCTCCTTTGCCATCTCATGGGAGAGAAAACCTCAGAGCTCAGAAAGGCCAGTGGAGGACACGCCTGTCGTGCACATAGTAGGTACTCAAGAAAATACCAGTGGAATGAACACAGCAAGGCAGACTGGGGGATTAAACCCTTGCGGGTCAGCAGGTAAACTCTAGTGCCAGTACGTATTATGGGAGGCCATCGAGCTGGTACAGCCCACCGAGGAAGCATCGACACCAGGCCTTTTGAATTACAAGGATGGCACCTTTTCAGACCAGAATGGCATTTGACTTGAATGAGCTCACTAGTTATCTCCAAGACTCTGCAGGTATATCTCATTTCATCCTCCCAATGGCCCCAGGAGGATGGAGACATTGTCTCCCATTTTGCAAATGGATAGCCTGAAGGAGCAGCCAAGCCCAAGGTCACACGGCTGGCAAAATGGCAGAGGTTGGAGTCCAGTCCAAGATGCCCAAATTTTTGCTCTTTCCATCACAGCCCCTGGTGGCTTCCTCCTTTGTCGTGTAGTACAAAATCTGTGGTTCAGCAGGGAGTGTTTAGTCAGGCTGCATGCCCAGATGACAACCCCCCATAGAGCCACCCTGCCCTCCCCCTCAGCCAAGATGGATTTCCTTGGAGGGTATTTTTTTTTTTTTTAGGCAAGAAACAGCAGGAAAATCTCCTTCCCGCTGCTTCTTGTATTTCCTTTATAGTTTCCTTTGTTCTAGGTTTAATTTTTTGTTTTAAACCCAGTTGAAGAGAGAGAAGTGCATCACTGATGGTTATTGATTTATTATTTATGACGAACCATACACTGCTTTAATCGCATCTTCTGTCCTTTTCCTCCTCTACATAGTTGAAGGACAACCAAGAGAAATCATCTCAGGTGTGAGAGGCTCTTGGTGATGTTTCTGTTTATTTCTACATGGCAACCTGTTGGAATAAAACCAGACTCACTTTTGGGGGTACGATGGCTCTAGCTTTGCTCACAAGGGCCGAGACGTGTTCCTGGGCCTTGGCTGAAGTTAACCTCTCCGTGGTGACACGGCCTGGCCCTCAGGCCATGCCTAGGAGAGTCATGAGGCTACTTGTTATCCCCAGGACTAAATGATCCCCAACCTCTGTGTCTTCTGTTTAGTTTCTTCCCCTTCCACGGATGACCAACCCCAAAACTTGCTTTCAGAAGCAGCACCTGCCACATCTCCCTCCACACTCACTACTCGCCACAAAATAGCAGCCATTTTCTGAAATAATAAATAAATAAAATAAATAAATAGATTAGATAAATAAATAAAGCAAACAAACAACGACAACAATGAAAGTGGAATTCACTGACTTCCATAGCTGAAAAGCCTTGTGCAGGATGGGCTTCAGTTACAGTTTGATCCAGAGGCTCCCTTCATGGTGGTAGATGCGGGCCTCATACCCTCATTCTGCACCATCCAAAAGGCAATGGATGGTCTTCACTTAAGGGAGAAAAATCTTTTCCCAAGTCTCAGCACATCTCCTTTCATGTCAGGGGTCCCATGAAGTCCCGTGACTTTCTCTGCACCAATTTCTATGCTTGGGAGAACAGAAGAGGTAAATAGATTTAATCCAATCAGGTCCTCACCCCCCTTCCCCACCCGCCTTGAGTGGAGGGTGGAGCCATTCCCACCTAAGCGCACAAGGCTGAGAATGGTATGTGTGTCTGTCAGGGAGAAGGTGTTTCCCCAAAGGAAACATCTGGGTGGTATTGGTGGTGGGACGAGGTAGATACGGGGACAGTAGTCAGCAAAGACCCATGGCAGACCCCAAGGAGCCCTGATGCTTGGCATAGGCTCTGTTCTGGAGGGCTGAGGGCCCAGTCTTACTCTGTTCCATCCCCTTCACCTTATGGCTCCAACTCTGCCCACCATCATCTTCTCTCCGTCTCCCACTGAATATCGCCAGCAAGCCCATTTGCCTCTTTCTCACGTGATACTTTTTTACTTTCCCAGCCTCACACATTTGCTGCTGCCGTCGCCTTTGCTCTTCCTTAGCTTTTCTCACGATCTCTTTCTTTCCAAAAGCTTTCCACTCCTCAAAACTTGTGCTCAGATGGTACCTCCTCCACGAGATGCTTAGGGAGAAATACTCTCTCTGGGGCTCTCAAAACATAATCTTTGTCCCAGAATGTGGTCCTCATGAGGGTGAGAGCTTGCCTATCTGGTTCACCATGTCCGGGATACCACCTGGCCTAGGGGAAGAGCCCAAGAGACATTGGACGGATCAGTGAGTAAATCCCTTTTCTCCCTTGCTGCGCCATCAAATTCAGGAGATCAGAAACGATTTGGAAAAAGAAAGAACATAGATGTTGGAATCAACAGACTGGGCTGGAATCCTGGCTCCCACATCTATTAGCTGTGGGACCCTGAGCAAAATACTCTCTGAGTCATTCTTTCTATATCTGCAAAATGGTGATAATTATGTTTCCCAGGTTGATTCCAAAATACCTGGTCCACACTGTCTCATCACTGGTGCCCATGACGAGAAAGAGCCTATGGGCCAAGGGCACCTTATCATGGGTCAAGGCACCTTATCTAGAATGAGAGACGTTTCCTACACAGGGTCTCTGTGTCTTAGAACCCACAAGGTCAGGGGCTCCCCTTGCCAGGCTTGGTTTGCACATGTGCTGAAGACAACAGTGCTGAATACAACAGTGCTGAATATGGTGATTATAGGCAGCCAATCAATTAGCCCGAGTTCAGGAATCGGATCCTAGCAGTCAATTGGTGATTGTCAATCTGAATATTTATTAAGTGTCATTAATTATGTATCATGCAGTATTAATCTCCGTAATACGCATGCGTGCGTGCTATGAAACCATGCTACGGGTCCTGTCTGGGAGAGGATGCTTGAGGAAGCCACTGGAATGGTGTGAATATACGTGTGTGGTGGGGGGGAAAGGAGTCACACCTCACAAGGTGACAGTCAGTTGGTGCAAGCCAGATTGAGTGCTGCTTTTGTATTGGCCAGAGAAATTGGGCCTGGTCTGGTTCTTCACTTAAATCTGGGGTTGCAGACCGGTGGGCGGTAGGACTGATCCACTTTGCAAATGTTTTGTGTTTGGTCTGAACAATGACTAAAAAAATATAGATATAGTGTATTTTGTGTGGGCCTGTCAGTTTGCCACAGTCCTTACTCCTCCCTATTGCCTCATACAACACCTACTTTACTCCCTAAGTTTCTTGCCTGGTCCCTGGGCGCATTTGAATTGACAACTTCTAGATCAGGGTTTCCTCAGCATTTTAAAAAGTATTGTCTTTTCGAATTAGTGTTTTGGAGTTCTTCAGATAAATACCCAGAAGTGGAATTGCTGGGTCATAAGGTAGTATTATTTTTAATTTTTTTGAAGAACCTCCAAACTGTTTTCCATACTGGCTGCACCAATCTGCAATCCCACCAACAGTGTACAAAGGTTCCCTTTTCTCCTCATCCTCGCCAACACTTGTTTGTTGATTTATCGATGATAGCCATTCTGACTGGTGTGAGGTGATATCTCATTGTGGTTTTAATTTTCATTTATCCGATGATTAGTGATGTTGAGCACCTTTTCTATGTCTATTGGCCCTCTGTATGTCCTCTTTGGAGAAATGTCTGTTCAGATCCTCTGCCCATTTTTTAATTGGATTGTTAGCTTTTTTGGTGTTGAGTTGTACGAGTTTTTTTAAACTAAATTTTGGATATTAACCCAATTATCAGATGTATCAGTGGCAAATATCTTCTCCCATTCAGTAGGCTTTTTGTTTTGTTGATGGTTTCCTTTGCTGTGCAAAACCGTTTTTGTTTGATGTAGTTCCTTTTGTTTATTTTTTCTTTTGTTTCCTTTGCCTGAGGAGATAGATCAGAAAAAATATTACTAAGAGCAGTGTCAGAGAGTTTACTGCCTACGTTTTCTGTACCCCTATGTTCACTGAAGCATTATTTACAATAGCGAAGACTAGGAAGCAACCTAAGTGCCCATAATAGACGACTGGATAAAGAAGAGGTGGTACATATATACAATGAAATATTACTCAGCCATAAAAAAGAATGAAATCTTGCCATTTGTGATAACAAGAATGGACCTAGAGGGTATTATGCTAAGTGAAAGAAGTCAGACAGAGAAAGACAAATACCATGTGATCTTACTTGTATGTGGAATCTAAAGAACACAATAAACGAACAAATAAACTAGAAACAGACTCACAGATACAGAGAACAAACCGATGGTTGCCAGAGGGGAGGGATGGTTGGGAGACAGGGGGATAAAGGGGAAGGGATTAAGAAATACAAATTGCTAGTTACAAAATAGTTACAGGGATGTAAAGTACAACATAGGGAATATACTCAATAATATTGTAATAACTATATAGAGCGCCAGGTGGGTACTAGACTACCTGAGGAAGATCACTGCATAAATTATATAAATGTCTAACCACTATGCTGTACATCTGTAACTAATACAGAATAATGTTGAATGTGAACTGCAATTAAAATAAATAAATAATTTTAAAAAATCATTGTCTCCCTAACGAACCTTCTTAGATATTTTCCCCTTACTTGTCCTCACCCCACAGTGAAATTTTAATACCACAGATATATTGGATATCTGCTATGTACCGTATGTACCTCTGTAAGATTTTGTGTCCCTCAAGGAGCAAAGTTTGCCCCTGTTGAGAATGTATGTCTAGGTTATGAGGTCTCTGCCTGCCTCTGGTTGTTCCCATGGTGGAATAGGGATAGGAAGGGGGTTGGTGGGCAGTGAGGTTATTTGATCTGTCTAATCATTTCTCTCTCATATTCCACTGGGTGAGCGCTCCATATCGACCCCTCTGCTCTCATTACTCTCCCTTAAACTAGCTCTAGGCTGTCCAGATTCCATTCATGTGGTAATGCTGTTTCAACACACTCCCTTTCCCAAAGGAGTGCCCAAATCCTCAAGACCCAGGTCAAAGGTCTTCTTCTCCAGAATCTTTCTGACCAATTAAAACAATTGTACAAAAGTATTTCTGTGTTAGATGGGGAAGCCTCTTAGACAGTCACAATTTTCTCAACTTGCGTTTTGCAGATGAGCAAACAAGCTCAGAGAGGGCAAGGGGCTTGCCTAAGCCTGCGCAGCAAATCTATCAGAGGTGAAAACCATGACAGTATTTTAAGGCCCATACTTTCCATCCACCTCACTTACTCCCTAAGGTATGTTTATTCCTCCTTGCGTCATCTGGGCCTGACACAGAGGCGGTGATTGTGGAGATCACAATACACATCAACACATTAAAACATTAAAGGCTCTGACAAGTCCTGCAGGAAAACAAGTAATTTTACTCTTGTGCAGTGCAGCTTTCCTTAAGTTTGTTTGATCTCAGAGTGTGTTTGTGACTGTAAAACTGACTATGTGCCATTCACGTGGGCACCAGAATACAAGACTATTTACAGTCCTAAAATAGCTCGAAGTGGGAAACAACCCCAAATCCATCAACAAAAAAATACGTAAAAAACTCTGATAGGGTCACAGTATGGAATATTATACAACAGTGAAAAACGAATAAACTATAGCTCTTCACAACAACATGGATGAATCTCACCATACAATGTTGACAGGAGGAAGCCAGACACAAAATAAAAATTACATGATTAATATTACTACTATTATTATTTCAATTATATGAAATCCAGAAATAGGCCAAACTAAATCACGCTGCTCTCAGGTCTAAAGAAAACCCCAGGAAATGACCATCACCAAAGTCAGGAGAGGTATGACATCTGATGGGGAGGAAGACAGACAAGCAGGCACTTTGGTTCTGTTTCGTGTCCGATGGTTACACAGGGGTTCGTGTGATAATTAATCATTCAATTGTGCAAAACTAGATTTTTCTGCACTTTGCCGTATGTGATATTTCACAGTTGAGAGAATAAAAAAGGTGGTGCTGGCGTTGGCTCAGAGAATGGGCTCTGGCCACCCAGGCACAAAATGATGGTGGCCTGGACGGCTGGGACAGAGAGGAGCAGAGGGATCCGAGCGAGAGGGACTTAGCAGATAATTTAGCGACTTCCAGCATGTTCCTCAACGAAGTTGGGCTCCTGGCTTTTAAACATACCTTCTCTTCACCATCGTTACTTGGTCATCAGAACCGGGAGGTCAGAAGGGCTTCATCGAGGGTGGCAGGGGAGAGGCTGTGGAGAGTATCAGAGAACCCCAGGGAAAGGCAGCCGGGAAAAGAGACAGGAGAACTGAGTGCAAAGAGAGAGTAGTGAAGAGACTGCTCCTCAAAGCTGTCAGCATGGGGGCCCCAGGCACCCAGCGTTCCATTAGCTTTTTCTCTGGGATTAGTTTATTGGCCAGTGTGCACAGGTGGGGTGGCAGGCTGGCCAGCATAACCTGTACAGATGTGGTCGGAGTGGGGGCCAGCAGGAGTCGGGGGGACCTAACCCCTGTCCCAGGCCCGGAGCAGTTTGTATTTTCTAGTGCCTTCTCTCCTGCCTCCCGGGGATGGCCACGGTGTTTTCTGTCTGGCCAGCCAGGCCTGGCCATGCTCAGGAACACAGGCCCCTTCAGAGGTGCCCCCCAGTCGGCCGAGCCGTCCGAGCCCTGACAAACTCTGAGGAAAGCGGGCGTCGCAGCCCCAGCTGTGTAAATGTTTTTGGTTTTCCTGCTGAGGCTGGGGGTTGAGTCGGTGCCAAGACAAGCCTCGCTTGAGTTTTCTTTGGCAAGGCAGCCCAGCTCAGGAATGTCGGGCGAACTTTCCAAATGGGATGGTTGTTGGTGGGACCTCGGGCTGAAAGCTGAGCCCTGGGTACATTCTGCCATCATCTAATTACCGCATCCCCAATTAGAGTCAAGATGCTGCAGCCCGGCCTGGTCAGATGGGAGCCATTTTCTCTGGTCACCCGCCTCCTTCACCGAGGGGTTGGGGCCATTCAGGAGGGTTCTGTGGGCTCCTCAAGTGGGCATGGGTGGGAGGGTGGCTTTCAGCATCCAGAAGGTGATGGAGCTTTCAGGGGCGGGTGGGGGGGGGGTGGACTCCATCCCAGGCCCTGGCTGTGAAGTTGGGAGAAGAGCCCACGTAACCACTGTGGGCTGTGTGTTTTTCTTCTTGTTGAACTCCATTTGGTTGACTGTGTCTTGGATCTTTCTTGGTGGGTCTCACAGAAGAGAAACTCTAGAGCAGGGTTTCCACATGCAAAATCCTCCAGGGGAAGGTGAACTACCTACGTGAGTGAAATTGGCCAGGAGTGAGGCAATATGGAGGGGTGGGGACTGGAGCAGCCTGGGGAGCTCCTGCCTCATCTAAAGGGGTAGATGCTTCTTAGCTCCAGCCAACTCTGACTCTGGGCAAACGTGACTCTGACCTGGTCCAAACTTCTGAAGTTCCAGAGATAGACCCCAAATCCGTCTTTGATGCGAAATCTCCCGATCTTTAAATGTTGGCAACTAATTCCATTTTTTTAAAAATTGACGAAGCGCAATGCTAGCCAAACAAAACACATCTGGGAGCCGGATGAGGCCTCCAGACCATGCATGTGTGACCCCTGGTCTCTAACTTCCTGACCGATGACTACAAGCTGAGTGGACAGATGGAAACGACGATCTCATCCACGGCAACACTAACAATAACAAAAACCTTTTGTCTGCACTCTGGGCTGACCCGGGCGTTGTGCTGAGCACTTTGTAGGCTGAGCTTCATGTCATTCTCACGTCAATCTGATGGGCAGATCTCATCCGGCCCACTTAACGTCTCAGAGAAGAGATGCAACCTGGCCAAGGTCACACGGTTAAATAAGGGGGCAGAGCAAGGATGTGATCCCAGGTCTGTCTGGCTTTGAGCACGACGCTGAAGGAAAGAGGTTTGCTTTTGTTGTTGTTTAATTCATTCATTCATAGGTGCAACAAAGGCTTATTGAGCTCTTACTGTGTGCCAGGCACTGTACTAGTGCTTTGCAAGGATTAAATGAGGGAATATATGCAAAGTACATAAAGCACGTAGTACGTGTTCAGTATGTTGGCTCCTGTTATTATCACTATTATCAAGAGGCATCTACCTACATGGAATGCGTCCTGCACAGGCCATGGGGGGTGCGGTGGGGAGGTGGTTGTAAAAATATGAGTAACGTGTAGCCTCTTCTTCTGAAGATACCCGGCCTCATGGGTGTCAGCTAGATACTTCCATTGACTTTCTCCATGACCCTGGGGTTGACCTTCTCATCACCAATCTGTGAAATGGGTAACAGTGTGGCCCCAATCAGAGTCACTGGACAAAGGAGCGCAGCTCGTGGTGGCAAAGCTCTAGATGTGAGTGGTAGGGGGAGACTTTGGCCATCTTGGTCCCCCGAGGGGCAACAGTGGTGCCTGAGATGGTGCCCAGCCATTTGGAGGGTAGTGGGCTTGGGGGAAAGCCAGCCAGCCCTGCAGTATTGGGGAGACAAAGTCAAGGTGTAGGAGGGCACCAGTGGAGCTCCTGAGCCTTTCTCTGTGGGATCAGGGGAGTCTGGACAAAAGTCCCCAGAGGAACCTGCCATTGATAGTTTGCAAAGCCTAACTGTGAATTCAGCCTTCCCCAGCTCGTAAGAATTTGCTGGCTCCCCAGTGCCTCCTGCATTGGCCGTGCTGAGCCCTGGATAAAAGTGTGACCGAGTGAGTGTGCATGAACACGTGAACACCACATACGCGCAGGCAACCTCGGGCTGGGTCAGTTCTTATTGATCCACCTGGTCATGACTTCACCTCCACATGGAACACAGTTTAAATGGGATTGGGTGGAGAGAGTCAGGACTTGGCAGTCCAAGAATTCTAGGGACATCCAGGAGTTGGGGATCCCCAGTAGAGAGACAAGGCAAACCCAAGTGCTAACTTCTTGGTTTTATTTTGGTCCCATTTCATGACTTGAATTCCTGCTAGGAGAGTGTCTCTTCATCAGCTCAGACTGCCTTCACAAAAATACCATCAACTGTGCGGCTTAAAAAGAGAAGTTTATTTCTCACAGTTCTGGAAGCTGGAAGTCCAAGGTCAGGTTGCCAATACAATCGGGTTCTGGTGAGGACCATCTTCTGTGTTGCAGGCTGCCGACTTCTCGTGTCTTCTCATGGCAGAGAGCTAAGAGAGGAAGCAAGCTAGCTCCCTTCTGACTCTTATAAGGACAGTAATCCCATTTATAAGGACTCTACCTTCATGACTTCATCTGATACTAATTACTTCTCAAATGTCCTGCTTCCTAAGACTATCGCATGGGTGGGGTAGGGTTTCAACATATGAATTTTGAAGGAACACAAACATTTACTCCATCACAGAGAGTGAGCTCGTTTCAGACCTGGAGCGAACACCAATCTTGACAAAGACAACCACAATAACTTGTGTTTATTGAGCATTTATTATGTGCTGAGCACAATGGAAAGCCATTGGATCCTTACACTTGCCCTATTATTCCCATTCTACAGAAGGGAAAACTGAGCCTCAGAGAGAAGTCTTGTAGTGGATCAGTGGTGAAGCCGGAACTTGAACCCAAGCCTGTTTGCATCTAGATGCTGTTTTTACCAGCACGTCCTGTTTACCCATAATCCGTAACAAAGCAGATTTCATTGCTATCCCCACTTCCCAGGTGGGAGAAGAGGCCCCAGAGAGGCCCACACATAGGCCCCCGGCAGTGTGGAATGGACCTAGGACTCAGGTCCTCCTCCCAGCACCATCCTCCCACAGCCCTAGCCCCTGCCATAGCAGCTTCAATGGATGGGTCCCACCCACCTATCAGATGTGGTTGAAAGCTGATCAGATATGATCAGCAGGGTCTCTGGGGGCTAACAGAAGCCCCCAGGCCAAGTGTGTGTGGTGGCAGGTGGGGTAGGAGGGTGGCATGCAGCTCCTCCCTTGGGGCCATTCCAGAGCCCAGAGCCTAGTAAACCTCCAGAGGTAGGTGATTTGGAATCAGAACACATGGCTCTTCCAGGTATGTAATGAGCAGGGAGTGAGCTGATAGATATGCTAATTTCATTATTCATGTACATAATTACAATCTAGAAGTTGGCAGCTTTCTAGGTAATGACAGGAGGGAAAGGGAAATTTACCTAACTTTTGTAATATATGTGTGGTATTATTTAACTCTTTAATTAAGATCAGGGACCTAATTCATTCCACACAGCCTGTGGCTGTGAGGCACCAAAAGCCGAATTCACTGCATCTCTGCTGGGTAATTTTTCCTTCCTTCAACAAAGACCTGTATGTGCGAGGCTTTGTGCCAGTCCGGAGATTGCCACGGCAATGGAAGCCCATCCCTGCCCTGGCATCTTCTGGTCCAGGACACAAATAAGTGAAGCAAGAAGTTGGTAGCGCAGTGTGAAAGGAGCAAGATGGAGAAAGCGCAGGCAGCAGGCACAGAAGGAGAGGCAGAGAGGGAGTCAAAGAGGGCTTCCTGGAGGAGGAGGCATTTGCACTGGGTTTTGAAAGGTGATGGGTAAGAGTTGTGCAATGCTAAGAGTAGAAAGTCATTTGAGGTGGGTGGGGGGAAGGGGAACAGCTTGGGCAAACTCTAAGAGATGAGACTGTGTGGCATTTTGGAGGATGCTGGGCTAGAAAAATGGGAGTAGAGAGCTGACATGCAGTTCTGAAAATAGGACTCTCATGATTCAATTTTAAAATTGCATGTGCTCAGTCTCGTGAGGAACACCAGCATGTGGAAGCTGAAGTATCTGGGGCCCATAACCCCTCCAGCACCTCCCAATGATAAAGGCCTGGGAAAGGACAATTGAGGAGGGGTCTTTGAAGCCCATTTGGTGCCTGCTGGCCCTTGGCAGAGCACCCAGCTGGGGCAGGTAGGACCCATGCACAGAAAAGCCCTCCAAAGCACTTGGAGCTCAGCCCTCTGAGCTGAGAGGGGGTACCGTCCAGAGTGGGGCCCTTGAAATCCCCAGCAGCCTGTGAACAAAGCCAGCTTTGGGCTTTCACCCAGCTGGACATGGGGGCTTTGCAAAGGGGCCGGTCTCCTTGGGGGTGTGAAATTCTTGATTAGGGCCACAGTAGTCTGCCCCCTCCCCGATGTTGCTCTTCCTGCCCCCTCCCACACTTGGAGGAGAGAGAACAGCTGCACAAACACAGGCCCAGGCAGGGAGGCAGCTGAGATGTGAGATTCCGTCTGTCCAGCAGCCCAACACCCCACACTTGCACCCCGAGGACACTTTCCCGGGAGAATATGTGCATGACACTTATGAGTGTGTTAGCCGGCCAGTGGAGTGTGGGAAGGTTACTGCGTGAGTGTGTGTGCACATGCGTGTTTTGGGCATATGCACGTGCAGAGTGTGTTGGCTGTGTGTGTGGAATATGTGTTAGGATGTGGGTATATTGACCGTGTGTGCACACAGGTGTGTAAATGAAAATGAGTGGGAGGTGTGTGCATGTGGATGTGTACATTAAGTATATACACATGTATGTTTGTGTGCACGTGGCAATTGTGTTGACACGAACGTGCAAACGTGTGGCACGTGGCATGTATGCACATGCATGATTATGTTGGCATGTGTGTATAAAGGATGGATATACGTGTGCTACATGCGTGATTGGGTTGGGGGTGTATGTGTGTGGAAGGTACAGGTGTGTGTGCACATGTGTGTGATTGTGTTTTCCATGTGTGTATACGGGATAGGTGCATGTGTGAGAGTGTGTTGGCCTTTGTCTGTGTGCGTGTACAAATTATGGGGTGTGTGTGTGTGTGTGTGTGTGTGTGTGTGTGTGTGTGTGATGCATTGGAAAGAGAAGGGGCTTGTTTGTGATGTCATGGCAGGTGAAGTTCTGAGTCAGCCTTTGCCCAAGCCCCGGCGTGACAACCACAAGGAATGTACCCGCCTCTGGGGTGCCTATTGCCCAACTGCCTGGCATCTCCCCCATCAATGACCCAGTTCCTCCCTCCGGCTAGGCCCATGGCTCAGAGGGAACGGTTTGTTTTCCTTCAAGTCCATCTTTCTATAATTGTTTCCATGTATTTCCTTTGATTTGTAGTTTGAAATCCATTCCCACCCCACTCCGCTCCGCCGCCCAGGGCCTGGCTCAGTTCTGGGAAGGCAGATGGAGGCCGTCTCCACTGGGCAAGGAGCGGCTACGTGAGGATTTCCGAAGCACCAGGCAACCCAGGGAACCCAACGGGGTCCCTGACACCCCTCCAGTCACCGAGTCCTCCCAAGTCTTGCTTGAAAGTCAAGACTTTTATTTAAAACAAAAGGACCCTATTTTGTTCACTGATAAGACAACTCGCCTGAAGCTCTCAGAAGTTGGGCAGCCTGCAGAACAAGCCAAGATGAGAACCGAGCCCCGACTTTGAAACCCAGGTCTTGTTGCGCCTACTACACTTCCTCATGGACCCACCTCACTGCCCCCTTCTTGGCCACCCGCTGTCAATGGAGCTTTCTACTGCAGGAAAGGGGTAAAAATGAGCAAACGGCTGTTAGGCGGTTCAGGAGAAGTTTGTAGTAACGGAGGGTGAAATGGAGACCGAGGGAAATTTATAGGATTCCACTTTTTGCATCTCTCTGGATCCCTCATTGAACCTGTAATATATCCCCCCTTCTTGCTAACACACTTTTTAAAATGTTAATAGACTGTAAATTACTTTTCCTTTTATTCTTCTTAAAATAAGCGTTTCCTCTTGTAGATGGAAGACGACGCTGGAGTTACGGGCTTGGTTTTATTACTGTCGAGATGAGATGGACTGTTAGAGAGCTCATACAGCTTTTATAGGAACTATTTTATTTATAAGAATTTTCCTAATGTCAGATGGATGTGACATGCCTGGCTTCTTTCCGCCCAGTCTGGAGAGAAGAAGGGAATTTAGCATGGCCTGGGCTGGGGTTGCATTTCTTCACCCTGAAATTCCAGAACTATGGAAGGTATTCATTCTTTAGCAGCCCTAATACAATAGTCTTCCAACTTCTTACTTGCATACTTCTGGTGACAGAGAACTCACTTCCTACGCAGACAGCCAGTCTCCAGTGCAAGTTTGGACTTCTTTCCTACACTAACATCCATTTATTGGTCCCAGATTCACTCTGTGAAACTAGAGAGAAAATCTCCCCACAGTCCACCTTTGGAGCCTCCCAGAGATTTGAAGGCAACCACCATACCCCATGCTGTGTCTTCTTTTCTCTGCATATAATAGCCTCCTGGTTCTTTAAATATTTCTCCATCACTTCCTCATTTCATCCACTCTCCAAAATGTATTTGGAATTATTTTCTCCAAGGTCAGAAGGCCTATCTATGCTTCTTTTAGTTACCAAGACCACCAGCATTTCCGTTACTACTGGAAAATCCCAATTCTGATCATGTTTGTAAGGATTTCATGCTCAAACGAATTTTGGAAAGGCTGGGCTAAGGAAACAGAAGTAGATTCCTTTGCAGCAGGACTTATCAAAGCCTTTATATGATTCATGAACACTGACTCTCCAAAGCGGAGAAAGTATGCAGCATTTTACAAACCCAAGTGATTGGAGCCATGGATTTTCAAAGGGCATCCCAGAGGGTATGTGTACCCCAAACAGCTTGGAAGTGCTGTTTTAGCATGGCTCTGGGTTGGTAAATGTCAAACAAAAGGCTACTGCACATTAACTCATAGAAAACCAGCATATTGGTTCTGCTATAATACGTTCCCACAGCGGCATCTGTTTATCTGGGTGTGTCAAAATGGTACTTGTGGACTGACACAAGGATACGTTCCTACCAGATTCTCAGCATGGCGGTGTGCACTTTGCCTCCCCTCTCCAGGCTCAGTTTTCCCATTATGTGCAATAAACAAGGTGAATCAGGGAACTTTTCAAGGTCATCTCCAGCCCTGACCTGCTGGGGAACTATGGTTTGGGGCAGGTGGGTTTGGAGTCATGAGACACTCATGGTAGAAAAGGAACCCAGCTCTGCCGTAGATGACCGCTGGGACCTTGGCAATGACTTCGTCTCTCTGACCCTCAGACTCTCTTTCTGTGATCTGTGGTTCAGCTCAGTGCATTCCTCCCAGGGCCGTGGGAGCCCAAGCCCCAGCACAGAGGAATGCAAAATACATGCCAGTGGCTCTTTCACAGCTTTCAGAAGGCCTCACCTGGTGCTGTCTCTGCCTGAACATCCTTGCTCCAGCCAGCCCCAACTTCCTGCATGGCCTCAAACATGCCAAACCTTCCCCTGCACAAGACGGCACGCTCTATCCTGTGCCTAGGACACACTGGCAGGCTGTATCCTCATGGCACATGGTGGATACTCAATAAACAATGCCTGACCTGTTGTGAGATGAAGGTCCTGAAACGTCTTCTCCTTCCTAAGCCCCCCCCAGGTCACGCCCACAGTCTAGCAAGGCCTCAGATCTTCCCTTGTTCTGCCTTGAGGGAACAAGCAGCCACCCCACACATCCACCCCCAAATGCCCATTCGAGCCGCTCCCTGCGGCCCCTGAGGCAGGGAGGAGGTCAGCTGTGGGGTTGCCAGTCACACACCCTGGCCACCCAACCCAGCTGTGGCCCCTGGTCGAGGTCACCTGTACAAAGTGCAGGTGATCGGATCAGGGCAGATTGCTGTCCCCTTTCGCAGTTGCTCGTGCTGGCCACCAACTTAATCAATCTTGAACAATTGGCCATAGGCTTGTTTCCTTAAAAAATGATGTTTCCTCTAATTACCTCCGACAGGACGTGATGCCAGCTCCTTCTTCTCCCTTTTCAACTCATCAGAGCACGTGTAAGCGTGGCGGCTGAGATAATTGAATATCTTCTTTAAACCAACAGGCTGGAAGGGGTGGTCTGGCCTTCCCTGGGTTGAGCAGGTCCCCTAATGCAGTTCCAAGAGGCCAATCTGGGGCATCCTCTCTGAGAACTGGTCAGTGTCTATGTGCTCAGAAGTCTCTGCTCATCCAAATGCCACCTGCCATTGATTTGTCACACGCCTGATAGTCTACCATTTGCTGCATCTTTGGGTTGAGGGTCATTAAGGTTGAGAGCCCGATGCCTTGGGCTTAAATACCAGCTGGGCCACCTTGGAGCTGTGTGATTCTTGTCCAGTTGCTTAACCTCTCTGTGCCTCAGTTTCCTCATCTGTATAATGGAGGTGCTAGTGGTATCTCATAGGTTGTAAGTAGAGCAGTGTCTGCACATAGCAGGTGTTGTATCAGTGATCACTATTTCTGTCAAAGGGCCTTCGGTGGGAGGCCGGAGGTGGGTTTCATGGAGGATCAGTGTGGACTCGACCCTGAGAATTACATTTTCAAGTTAAACTTTTGACCCCTCAGGCCAATATTTCTGGGAAGTGAGTGACTCCCATTGTGGCTGCCGAGAAACACAGAGTTCAAGAGATAACTTGTGATCAGAAAAGCTAAAGCAGCTAGGGTGCTAGGAGATCACTTGGACCAACCCCCTTGAGGCCCAGAGCAGAGTAAGAACTTGCCCAAGGTCACACAGGGAGACAGATGGTGATAAACTCAGGCTTAATGGAAATTGTCACAATAAAGAAGATGCATTTATTGAGCACTTGCTATGTGCTGAGAGTGCCCCTTGGACTGTTTCATTTAACCCTCACCACAGCCCTTGGAATGAAGCAAGTCTGAGTACTTTCCCCATTTCCCAGATGAGGAAACTGAGTCTCTGAGGTACTGAGCCACATTTGGCTCGTAAGTGCAGAATCAGGATTGGAATCCCTGTGTTGTCTAACCCAGAGCTGGCATTTGTATCCACTTGGCTCTCTGATGAGGGGTTTGGAGGCATGAGGTGAGGCTGGAACCCCTTCTGCAGTTCCACAGAAGACCCTTTGCTTCCCCAGGTTTACTATATGTGGGCTTCGCATATGTGGAGCCATGACTACCAGGTTGAAACCTTCCTTTTCAGCAAGGATAGGGCCTCCTGCAAGAGCTCTGACCCAGACAGGCAGTCCTGGGGGGTCTCTCCTGATAAGGAGGGAAACAGGGAGCTCCTTGCCACTCTTGTGTGGGCTGGACCACTGCGGGTGGCCCTCCTCTCCAGCTGCTTCCCCACGCCTCTTCCTACCCACTCCATCCAGGGTGCCTCAGTGGCAGTGGCCATGTCTTCCAAGAGCCAGACTTTTTCCCCTTGTCAGCTTCGCAGTGAAGAATTTTTCTGTTTCTGCTTAACTGTCCCATGACACATAGAACCCCGTGTCAGGAGGGCTTAAGAACAACCAGTGCAAGTTGCCTCTGCTGTCATCCTCTGTAGGATGCTGGGTGTGTGTTGGGATGGAGGGGACTGTCCCCAAAGAGAGGGTTGAGGTAAGGAAGACATTTTCTTCATTTCCCCACAATATCCCAAAGTCAGTTGGGAATGCCTGGACCCAGCAGGCTGGCAAAGCACTTCCTGGCCTACCTTCCTGCCCACCATTGCCTTCGCCAGCAACTTAGCCCACATGCTTCTCTTCCCATGTCACCCCAGGCGCCCCCAGGCGGGGCACACCAGCCCCTCTGGAAATCCTAAGCAGGATGATCCCTTCCACGGCAGACGAATGTCTCTCAGTAATTAAACAGGTCCTGGTTTGTGGAGCAGGAGAAACCTTGAACTTTCTGGGAGGAAAACATTTTATTTCCGGGACAAGTGGTGCTCAGCTGGTGTGAGCTTTAAACATGTTCTCAGCCTCATTCTCCATGGGGCCTGCAGGACACCAACCTCCAGAGGAGAGGTGGTGTGGCCATGTCCAGCTTCTGGGGTGGTGCATTGGGGCAGCTCAAAGAGCACTGGACCGAGAGTCCTGAGCCCCAAACAAAAATGAATACTAATAACAACAATAATAATGATAGAACGTTATCGAGTGCTCACTATATGCCAGGAACAATAGAAACATCCGATGCTCACAGCCCCTTGAAGAAGAAAATTTCTACCATTCCCAATTTGCAATTTGCAGAAGGGGAAATTAGGCTCAGGAGGGGAGCAACTGGTCAAATACCCTCACCCCCCATCTGTAAGTACCGGAGCCATCAGAGCCCAGGCCTGTCTGGGTTAAGCCCTTGGTCTCTTTGAGCCTGGTGGTCTCTCTTGGTTGGTCTCTCTAAGGCTTCAAAGCAATGACTTCACCGAGTGAGCTGGGGCAAGTCATTTGCCCTCTCCATTTCCCCCTTGAGCAGACGACCTCTGCCCCAAGGCAGACTCCTGCATGTGGGCGTGTAGGGGGCGTCATGCTTTATGTGTGCAACAGCTTACCTCCGTGCGTTCACACCTTGTGTGACCTCTGGGCTTGTGCCAGCACAGCGTGTGCACTTGTGAGTGAATATCCGAATGGGTGTGCAATGTATGTATGTGCCTGGGACGCAAGGCCCACTCAATGCTCGCCCTGCTTGTTGTGTGACCTTGACTCTGTGGCTTTCTCTCTCTGAGTCTTTGATGTTTTCTCATCTGCAACATGCAGCTAATCTGCGTATCTCCCATGGAGAGATGTTGGGGAGTCATAGTAGGTGCTTAATAAATACATGTTTTAAATGCTAGTGTACTACCTGAGTTTGGGGGGTGGGCCCCTGAAGACTCCAGCTTAGAGGATCCATTTGCAGGTCTGCCCCATGCTTTCATTTATTCAACATAGGTATTGATCAGGAACCCATATGTACCCAGAACTGGTAGGTGTTGGGTGGGGAACCGTGATTTAAGGAGACAGGGTCCCTGCACTCATGGTTCTTGTGGTCTCATGGAGGAGACAGGCATGAACTAAGGTACCGCATCCATCCACCCAAGGGTTGGTCTGTGGGGAGCTGAGAATGTCTACTGGGAAGATAAGGTTGGAGATGCTTCCCTGAGGAAGTAATACTCCACCTGGAATCTGAAGGATGAATTAGATGTACGTAATTAAGTAAAGAGGGGAGGGGAAAGCATCGCAGCCAGAACAGACAGCATGTGCAAAGGTCCTGTGGTGAGCAAAAGCCTGGTGAGGGTCAGCCCTGAGAAAAAACAATTTTCCTGTGTCTAGAAAGAGGGGTAGTATGGCTTAGGGGGGCTGTCGGGCTAGTCATTGTGGCTTCAGTGGGGTTTTGCCCTTTATTTGAAGAGCTCAGAAGCCATGAAAGGTTTAAAGGACATGACAGGATCCGAAAGTTCCCTATGGCTACCTCAAACTGTGGCCTCCGGAGGAGGGATGTATACAGCTGATCCTTCTGTGTCCGTAGGTCCTACCCAGGGCACCCCCAGGGGAGGGCTGGGGCTGCACAGCCTGTTGAGAAGCAGGGAGCCAGGAGCCCCCCCAACCCCCAAGCTGGTGGGCTCATTTACATGATCCCAACTTAATTCTCCCAGGGTATGCAAATGTATGCAAACCACAATCCAGGAGAGGCAAAAATAGCAGGGCGCATTAACATCCCCCATAGGAATATTGCTTTATGCAAACGACGAGCTTGGGGCTTGCTGAGTGGGCGGAAGTGGAAGAGCCAGTCTGGGGGCCCCAGTGAGTCCACTCTCCAGGCCTTTACCCTCGCCAGGACACTGCTCCCAGAGGAGGGCTCCAGGAGGTGGGGCAGGTGGTGGATGGAGGGCCCTGGCTGCTCAGTGTCCGGGGCCAGGTAGCCAGGTAGGGTCTTCAGGGCGGAAGGACCCCTGACCCCACGCTACCCTGCCCTGACCTCCACCTTCTGACTGTCTTGCCGTCCTCCCTCCCCTCTTTCTGCTCCAGCCTTCCCAGCCTCTATAATCTCACCTTCCTCTTTGCTTCTCTTGGATCATTTTTCCTTTTTTTCTCTACTCAGCCTTTTCCAGTCTTTCCTTTACTGTGGCTTCTCTCTGCCTGACCTCCTGGTCCTTCTCCCTTGAGAATTTACTCTGGTGTCCGCTTGGTTATTGTCTCACTCTCGGTCTCCATCTCTAATCTCTCTCTCTCTCTCTCTCTCCCCCCCCCCCCATCCCTATCTGTCCCTGAGAGTTCCTGTCTTTCCTTGTCTCTGACTTTATGTCTTTCTCCTCTTCTGTCTGTCTTTCTGTCTCTGTTGGCCCCTCTTTGTTTTGTTTGAATTTGTTTTTCTCTCTGTCTTTCTGTCTCTTGTTCTCTTTAAACTCTCTCTTCTCTCTATTTCATTATCTTTCTATTGTTTTTTTCTCTGTAGCCCCTCTCCCCAGCCTCCCTCTTTGCCTCTCCCCTGCATCCTCTCCTTCAGGAGCCCTGGGGACCATTCCGGGATACGCAACAGTGTCCCCTTGCTCATGTCTGGGCCAGGGGGAGGTGCAGGGATCACTCTACCTCAAATTCAACTGGACACCCAGACCCTTGACTGCAGCCCTGTCCAGCCAGCTGTGGGTTTTGAGAACGGCCTAGGTCTTCCCAGATCACTGGAAATCTAGGCCTGGCCCAGGTCTGGCTATGCTGTCGTGGGGCTGCCTGAGGCTGGGGCATTGGGCAAAGAGTGCAGAAATCAGCCAAATTCTCTCTGGGCAGGAGCATGTCCTGGCAAAAGACACTCCCAGGCTGTATGACCTCTGCAAATAGTTTCCTCTCTCCGAGCCTCAGTTTCCATCTCTGTAAAATGGGTTGACACTGGTGTCCAAGCCTTGAACTTGTGGAACTTGGCCTGGTGCACTGGCAGTTTACATGTGTTGCACTCAGTAAACAGCTTCTATTACTGTCATTATCATCATCATCATCGCGTCTGTATTTCCACTTAAGCTTTCTGTGCCTCAGTGTCCTGGAAAACAGGACGCATATTTCTCATGTCCTAGGGTGGTTGGGAGAACTGGAAGGGATAGTCGCAAACCCGGCACTTAGTAGGTGTTCAATAAAAGGCCTATTTTTTTTTCTCCCTTCTCATACTAGCTTCGTGACTTTAGCAAGGCATGCCCACCTTTTTCTGGGCCTGAGTTTTCTCATCTGGAATGAGATCGGCACACAGCATCCTTGCAGTCTTGGTTCTGTGTCCTCTTGGCCAAGCTGGACTGGGCTGGGACGCCTGAGGTGGCTGCCAGTCGGTGGCGACTCCACAGTGCCACCACGTGGCCACCCAGATCACCAGGAGGCAGACTTGGGGTCTGGGGCTGGGGGCAGAAGTGTGTCTGACCTCTGTGACCTTGCCAGACTCTCCAGGCTCATTACACGGCGAGGAAGAGGTCTGCCTAAGGCCCAGTGCCAGGAGAGAAGGGGAAGTGGAGTCCTGGACCTGCTCAGACTTGCTGGGTGATCATGGGTCAGTGCCTTCTCTTCTCTGAGCCATGCTTTCCTCCCACATCAGACCAGCACTGGAAGCCATCCTCCATCCCTGGGGCCAGTCCAAGCCTCATTACACTGATGCTTCACAAATTTTATTAGGCGCCCACTCTGTGCTGTGTACCCGGTAAACAACGATGATGATGATGATGATGATGATGATGATGTAATAGTAGTAATTGTCCACCAATAATGAGAGTTTGTTCTAGGTCAGGCCTTGTGCTAAGCATTTGATCTGCACCAGCTCATTGAATTAACATGAGGTAGCATTTTCTAAGCTCTTTATAGAAATTAACTCATTTAATTCTCGTAGTAAAGTGAGGTTCAGAAGGAATTGATGTTGTTCATTAAATTTATTCACTATATATTTGCTGAACACCTACTGTGTGCTAGGCACTCTCTTCAGCACTGTGGCCCAATGGTGAACGGCACAGATACTGTTGCAGCTTGTGTGGGTTCACAATTTAGTGGGGGAACACACAGTGAGCAAACAAAACCCCAATGAACGCAAAATGGGGAAACGCTGTTAGAAAAGAATTGGAAAACACTATAAGGAAAAGAATAGGGAACAGTGAGAGACAAGAGGAAAGAAGGCAGGGTAATTAAGGAAAGGCAGCCTGGAGAACATGACTGAGGCTTGAGGGAAGACGAAGAGCCTGCAAAGTGTAGAGGCTGAGGGAATAGCCTGTGCAAAGGTCCTGAGGTAGCAAGAAGCTTGCCCCATTGAGAAACTGACAGGAGACCTATGGAAGACCTTGAACCCAGAGCCCTCTCCACACCCCCAGATTCTGGTGGGCACTGAAGTTTATATCAAGGGCTCTCAGACTCTGAGAAAATCTCCAGGAAAATTTTCAAGAAATATCTAGGCCTGTGCACTCCCCATCAGATTCTTTGGAGGTGGGGCTGGCTCAGGTAATTATGGCCATCTCCTTAGCAATTCCAATGGGCAGATTAGTCCCTCAGACTCCCAGGCTGGGGCTTTGCTAAACTTTCCTGACCCAGTGGCTGGGGGCTATGTAGGGAGAAGGGTTACTTTTGAGGATTTCATGTATTAATAATTTCCCCCTTTGGCCCAGCTCTGCCCCCTGAACAAGACTCTATGTGGAGTCCTGGCTTATGTCCCAGATGCCATGTGACAATGGTGCCAATGAGTTAACCACAAGGGCCTCCTAGGGTAATATTTATACCATAACAACCCCCATAGAACCTGAAAAACTTTCCCACAGCCTTCAGCAGACCCCTCTGAGCTGTGCCCAGGAACGTCTTTCTCCGACCATTGTTGGCCACTGTGGGACTGTTTGGCTGGAGAAAGAAACTCAGGCACATCTGGCCTCCAGGAGTTGATTGGCAATGTCTGCCTGGGCTGAGGGGTAGAGTGTAGCAATAGACTGGCAGCGTCTGTCCTTGGATGCAGCCTGGAGTTCTGAGTAGCCACTGCTGGTTTACTCTGGCTACATTCAGGCCTAGCACATGGGGGCACCACCCCCAGGGGTGGGAGGGATCCAATCCCACGTCATTGCTTGATAACTGTGCAGCCTGGTGAGGACGAGGTCTTAGAGCTCTGTTTTCCCATCTGTAAAGTAGTTCAATGATTTTATTAGTTTGCTAGGGCTGCCATAACAAAGTACCACAGACTGGATGGCTTACACAACAGAAACTTATTTTCTCATCGTTCCGGAGTCTGGAAGTCCAAGAGCAAGGTGTTGGCATGGTTGGTTTCTCCTGACGCCTCTCTCCTGGACTTATAGATGGCTGCCTTCTCCCTCCATCTTCACATGGTCTAGTCTCGGAAAATGTCTGTGGCCTAATCTTCTCTTCTTATAAAGACACCAGTATATTGGATTAGAGCTAAGGATATCATTTTACCTTAATGACCTCTTTAAATGCCCTATCTCCAAGTACAGTCACATTGTGAGGGACTGGGGGTTAGGATTTCAACCTGACATGAAAATGAATTTTGGGGAGACGCAGTATGAATTTGGAGGGGGGCACAATTCAGCCCATAGCAATGCTGGAGCATGCACCTTGTAGGTGAGGTGGAGACCCTTCGAGAACTGCCTACCCATCAGCAGCAAACATCTCAGGAGTCATGGCCATACTTCAGGTGATGCTCTTCCTTCCGGTTGTCTGTTGCTGCGTAAGAGACCATCCCAAAACTCAGTGGCTGAAAACAATGGTACTTATTTTGTTCATGGGTCTGTGAATCGGGCAGGATTCAGCAGGGATGGCTCAGAGGCTGGAAGTGGGAAACTTCCGGAGGCTTGTTCAATTATGTGCCTGTGATTGACATGGGGTTCAGAGGCTGTGGGTTGAGACTGTAGATGGGGCTGTTGGGTGAAACCCTTGCATGTGGCCGTGGTCTCTCCATGCATTCTGGGCTTCTGCCCAATGTGGCGACTGGGCTCCAAGGGCAAACGTCAGAAGAGAGCAGCAGGGACAAGCCACAGTACCTTTCATGACCTCATCTCAGAAGTCACGTCTTCATTCAAATCTCAAAGGCCCACCTACTTTCCAAGGGAAGGAAATTAATCTGCAGTTCTTGTTTGGCAAACTTCTGAAAATGTCGCCGCAGTCATTTTTGGAAAATACAATTTGCTCTAATTAAAGATGAGGCAGGTGAAGCACAGAGGAGGGAAGACTTTACCCAGTCCCGTACAGCATAGGACCCCCACCCTACAATTATCCCAGAGAGCCCCTTGGAATGTGTCCACTCCCCAGTGGGGGCCAGTGAGGTGGCCTTCCTTCCCCAGGCCCCACACAAAAGCTTGTGGCTGAGGCTCCATCTGGCTTGTAGGATGGATTTGTCACCAGGAGAAAAAGAACTGATTTTCTGCTTATTTTTTCCTTCTTATTCACATGTTGCCCAGTGGGGAGTAATCAGGGCTCCTGGTCCTCCTGCCTTGCTTAATTCATCCAAGACCCCTCCTTCCTCTCCCCTACCTCCTCTCCCCTCTCCCTTATTTTTCCCTCCCTGGGTCTCTCTCTTTTTTCTCTTTGTTTCTCTCTCACTCTCTCCAGGCTTCTCTCTCTCTCTCTCTCTCTCTCTCTCTCCCTCTCTCTCTCTCTCTCTCTCTCTCTCTGCAACCCTGTCTCTCCCTCCTCCATCTTCCCCCCTCCCCCTAGTGTTTGCACCCCACTGACATCTTGCATTTCATTTCTGTCCCCTTCAAGGTGCTACTCTCAGGGAAACATGCTGCTTATTGCCTGGGTACGATTGTTCAGGACATCTGCCCTGCCCCAGCTTCAACCATCCAGGAAGGGAGCCGGGAAGGAATGTGCCAGCTGCCTTACTTGCTTATTTTACTAAAAAAAGAAAAAAATTAATAGAGGTGAAATTCACATGACATTGAATTGACTGTTTTAAAGTGAACACTTCAGTGACATTTAGCACATTCATGATGCTGTGCAACCACCATTTCTATCTAGTTCTAGAACATTCCCATCACTCTAAAATGACCCATTAGCAGCCACTCTCCATCTCCCCAACCCTGGCGTCCACTAATCTACATTCTGTTTATTTGGATTTCCCTATTTAGCACATTTTACATAAATGGAATCGTATAATATGTCACCTTTGTGTCTGGCTTCTTTCACATTAGCATGTTTTCAAGATTCATCCATGTTGCAGAATGTATCAGTACGTCACTCTTGTTTATGGCTGGATAATATTCCATTGTATAGATAGACCATATTTCGTTTATCCATTCACCTGTTGATGGACATTTGGGCTGGTTCCACCTTTTGGTTATTGTGAATAATGCTGCTATGAACATGTGTGGACAAGGATTTGTTTGAACACCTGTTTTCAATTTTTGGGTTATATATCTAGGAGTGGAATTGCTGGGTCATATGGTAATTCTATGTTTAACTTTTTGAGGAACTGCCAGAATGCCTTACTGTTTTACTGTGCAGACCTTAATGATTTCTTTAAAGAAATCATGTGGGCATCCTGAAACCTTCTGTCTGCTGGTGTTCTCCTGCCCATTTATATCTGAGGCTAAGCAGGAAAATCTCAAATCATGTAAGATATTTAGTAGGTAGGGCTAGAAGGTCAAGATTATTCATTCATTCATCCATTCACTAATTCATTGGTAATACATTGACCTAGCAGCCGCCATGTGCCAGGCCCAGTGCTGGGCACTGGGGAGAAATGAATAAGGTAGAGTCTATGCTCTTGATCTTGGGGTGGGAGAAATAGTCACATAAATCAGCAATTAGGAAAGAATGTGATGCTGTCCTCGACCAAAGCTGTTAAAGGTGTCGGGGAAGCACTGAGAGGAAACAGCTCCCTGGGAGGACCAGACAATTTTTGACAGATGGGTACCTTTTTGAGCCAGGTTTTGAGGAGTTTGGCATGGGGGCCAAGGCAGGGGGTACACACCAGGCCTAGGGAATAGCGTGAACCACATTGGGGAATCTGCATTTATGGTAAGTCTTAAACATGGCTAGGGCACAAGGTGGAACCTGGTGGAAATAATACTGAAATGGTTGGTAGGTTGTTATAAAATAACCAAAGCCTATTAATAATATGCTGAGGAGTCTGAATTCTAATCTCTGGGTGGTGAGATTTAAACCTGAGTGATGAGAGGCAATAAATGTAGCCTTCACTTCTCTGTCTATAAAATGGAAGGATTGTAGTGGCTTGTATCTGTTAGGATAAACTGTGTTATGATGCAGTAACAAATAACCCCACAATCTCAATGGTATGAAACACCAGGTTTTGCTTACACTTACACTACATGTCAATTGTAGGTTGGCTGGAGGATCCGCTGTACATTGCTTATTAATTGTAGCTTAGAACTCAGATAGGTAGAGCAGTTATCTTATGCAGCATGGCTGATCACTGCGTCAGAAGGGAAAAAGAGAGGAGGGAAGCAGCCCTAAAGCTTCCATGCATGAAGAACATGACGTATGACACCAAAGCCAGTCCCCTGGCCTCACCTATCTCTAAGTGGTCAAGGAAGTGCGGCTCTGCTGTGAGCCCTGGGGGAGAACAAGACATATGAGGCGAGCAGCATGAATGACCACCACTAAGGTCCTCTCTGAGTTCCTTCCACGTTCATGAAAACAGGACTTTTGCTCATAGATGTTCATTGCAGCTTTGGTTGCAATAGCCTAAAGCTGGAAGCAATCAACATGTCCATCAATGGGGGATTAATTACATGCTGCTACAGGCACACTTTGAAGTATCACACAACTATTTAGAACAAAACAAGGCAGATTGTTATTTGTTAAAGTGGAAAAAATGCCCAACATATATTGTTAAATTAAAAAAAAAATCACTCCAAGGTGCATAATATAGTGACTGGTATGATCTAAATCATTTAAAAAAGATTATTGTATATGTAAATGAGATATATGTATATGATATGTATGATAAACAAATGTATCTCTCTCTCCATATATATTATATATATATATATATATATATATATATATATATATATATATATGTGTGTGTGTGTGTGTGTGTGTGTATTGCACATAGTAGGGGCTCAAAAACATTTGTCAGATGAATGGATTAATATTTCTAAGGAGAGGGATTTGACTCTTCAATTGTCTGCTCTTCTGGGCAGTTAGAATTTGTTTTAATTGTGTGTGACCATAAAACACGGAATTTGAGTTTTTTTAAAAAAAGACAATGCCATAAATCCATTTTCTGATCTTCCTCTCCCATCCGCTCTGAAGAAGCCAAGACTTGGGTTCACTTTTCTCTGAAGACATACAAAGAGCAGTAAATAAATGTAGCTTTGAAAAATCAGGGGAAAAACTGCCACGTCAGTCCTATTAAAAAAAAAAAAATCCCGAAAAATAAACGAGGGTGTGCTGCTCGAGTCCCTCCCGCTGCGGAGATATTAGTCTTATACTGCGCTGGGTCGCGGCTCCCTCGCTCGCCTCCCGGAACGAGCCTGCCAGGGGAGATGGATCACTCCTGAGGTGCCCCCCTCCCCACTCCCTGCACTACATGGGGGTTCAATTAGTGGAATCTGTCCCCACGTCTCCGCGACAGAACAACAGCACGCGGCATCTGCGCGACCCTCCGCCTCCATCTGCAGCCCGCGTGTGCAGAGGAAGCAATATATTTTTTAAAATCTTATTTGTTTTAATTGCTTGTGTGCTGATTTCTTGCCTGTCCCCCATCCCCCAACATCAGAACCTTGCTTTTCTGCGAGAATAATATAACGTTCTTGCCAGAAAAACAGCTCAGCTTCACTGAATCATGGGAACCGGTATAACGGCGGGGAGCAAGGAGGTGGGGTCTGCGTGGGGTGATGTTGGAAGATGGGGGCTGATGATGGCCGATCGCACTGTGACCTTCATCCTGGCAGAAAGACCTCGCTCTGGACCACGGAGCCCTGTCATTGGGTCCAGACAGACTCGGTTCAAATTCTGGCTCTGCTCGGGCCCACTAACCGAAGCCTTGGTCAGGTGATGTCACGGCTCCCGCCTCACTTTTCCCATCTGAAAAATGGAAGAGGGAAGGATAATAGCAGCTATTTCCTGGGGCGTTGTGAGTGCTTAAGGAGGTAGAGATTGTAGAAAAACATTGAAAAGTGTTCCCTATGAGTATTTTTATATTCTTATGTCTCTGTAAAGCCACTTTCTGATAGTCTGGCCACACATGGAAAAGCAATTTTGGGGACCAACACAAGTATCTCATCACAGAAGATTTATATTCAGAAAGCCAACAGTCAGCTCTCCTGGGTTTCACGGACATGGACGTAATATTGGACAAAGGACCACAACAGCTAAAACTTAAATTGAAGTGGAAATCAAGAGAATGAACATTTACTGAGGGCCTGTGTGTCAGTTGCAGCCTGTGTGTCTATCAGGGCTGCAAACCACCCATCTGGTGTTGTAGAATCTATGAGCTAAAAATAATTTTTACATTTCTAAATAATTTTTAAAAAAGAATTAAAGAATGCTGTCCTGTAACACCTGAAAATGACAGGAAATTCAGATTCAGTGTCCATAAATAAAGTTTTATTGGCACCCAGCCATGTCCATTTATTTACATTGTGTCTAAAGCTGCTTTGGTGCTACAAGGGCAGAGATGGATAGTTGCAACAGAGACCATCTGGCCTGCAAAGCTGAAAGTATTTAATAACTGGCTCTTTATTGAAATCGTTTGCTCACCTACGGTATCTTTCACTGCACTGAAGATTTACAGCAACTCTGTGAGACTTGTTGTTGTGAACTCATTTTATAGGTGAATAAACTGAGGCTTTGAGAAGATAAATTATTCGGCTCCAGGGTTGCAGAGCAGGTGGTTATTCAGCAACATTATTAGTAGCCCCATTTTACAGATGAAGAGTCTGAGGCCTGCAGAGGATATAGTGACTTGCTCAGGGTCATCCAATGAGTGAAATAAGGGCTGTGTGAGCACTAGATTCCCACTCTTACAACTGGGGCCATTTTTCTTTGCTCCCACCTTTTTCCCGGGGGACTTACAAGCGAGTATCCTACAGTAATTAGAAGGGGCCATTGCTGAGGGCTAGCTGATTCACACTCTGGGAGGCCAAATGCCCCTGCAAGCTGGGAACTGAAGCAGGGCTGCTAGTGGAATAGGGAGTGTGTGTGTGTGGGGGGGTTCTGGGCCAGGCTTCTGGGACTGGGATTGGGGAGAGGAGAGTTGGAGGAAGAAGAGGATCAGAACGCTGGTGTCTGTTTACTTTCCAGCTTCCTCCATGGACTCACTGTCTATCTCTCACCCACGTGTCTGCCCATCATTCCAACGATGGCAGCAGATGCCACTGGGACGCTTAGAACACGTGTTCTTGTCATCACTTGGTAAATACCTAATTGCTTGTGTCATAAGTTACGTTCTCCAAGCACAGGCTCTAAAACGACAATTCCTCCCCCGGAGGGACTTGCGCCATATTTTGGCCTTAAAATGATTTAAATTCAGGGTCAGCCTAAATGCCCAGGGAGGGGGGCTTGATGTGCACCCCCGGCCCCCTCCCATAGAGACACAGTGCTGCTGTTGATGTGCAGAGATGCAGAAGCAGGCATGACGTGGACAGATGCTGATGCTGTGTTACAGAATAGAGAAGAAAGTTTCAAAACTGCAATCTAGGGTAATCACATGACGGCAGCAAACATGTTCACAAGTACACATGCAGCAAAGGGAATAGGTGAGGGGTACAAACCTGGTGATGGGCAGACAGAGTCTGAATGTGGACTCTGTGTATGAGCCATTGACCTTCACCTCTTGAGCCTCCAGTTTTGTGACCTATAAAATGGGAATATTGAGAGTGCTCACCTCTCAGGGTCGGTGGTGTTTACATGACATAATGCATATAAATGCTTAGTCTAATCATTTTTTCTTAAAGAAAAGCAAAAGAAAGACTGGAGTCTATTTGTAAAGGTGGACAACTACTGGTCAAAGCCAACCTAGGTATTTATTTGTCAGGGAATTGTGGCCCAGAGAGGGTGAGTGACTTGCACAAGGTCACACAGCAAATGGGAAAAGTGGGAACTAAGACCCGGGGCTGCCATGGAACCCTTTCTGCCAGATCTCATTTCCCCCAAAACCATAGTTTGCAGGGAGAAGCACCCACAGGAACTGGGCAGTTCCAAGCCACAGCCCAGTTCAGGCTAGGGTGCTATTACTCCTATTCCATGGGTGAGGCATATGTTCCGTACATCAAGATTGTAAAGACTTACTTATTGAGACTTACTGCTTTGCCCACACCATCTCATCTACACCTCACGGCAGCCTCTGCTGGATTCTGTTTCCGTTTTCCGCCGTGAACCCCTAAGCTCAGCATACAGTAGGTGCTCAGCAAAGATCTGTTGACTGAACTAAGACGACCTCTTTAACCCCAGAGTCCAGGGCAGAAACCACGCCCAAGGAGATGAATGCGGAGTCCAGAGTCACAGAGCTGGTTTCAGGTCTGTCTGACTTCCGAGAAAATTCCAGACACCTAGGCCTGGGCAAGCCATTGGCGCCCACTGGAACTATACCCCCAAGGGGGAAGAACTTTGTGAGACAGCAAGAGGAGCTGGGGCAGATACTTTTTTTGACACAAACACAGAAAAGAGAATGTAATTTCCCCCTTTGTAGGTTGGTTTGGGGGAGGTCCTGCTATGGAATGAATAATTTGCTTTGCAAAATCCAAGTCTCTAAGTCCCTCTGCTTTGGTGCTTGCATTGATATGCTAATATGAGAAGCCTGGGGGACCAAGTCTTGGGGCTCTTTGCTCCTAGAGCATTTGTGGAGGCGTCTTTGTGCTGCTATGTGTGTGTGACAGAGAGAGATACAGAGCAAGAACAGAGAGGCATGCGCAGGTGGGGGCCCCTGCAGGAGTCCAGAGAACCCCACGGTATGTAATATGCCTCTAGGGGACGGGAGAGGACCAGTAGTCATTCAGGCAGAGGAAGAGCCTTTCAGAGGGAGAAACGACACTTGTGGCTTACAGGGAGTATTTCGATGTTCATTGACCTTCCCTCGTCCCTCCCTTTCTTCCTCCCACCTGCCTATCTACCCACCCAGCTATCCACACTTCTACTGACTCAACTGACTCAACCCACCCACATCTACCTACTTATCCATGCACCTACCCTTCTGTGCACCCATCATCCATCCATCCATCCATCCATCCATCCATCCATCCATCCATCCATCCATCCATCATTGATCCATCCATCTACCATCCATCCATCCAACATCCATCCATCCATCCATCCCCTCATCTGCCCACTCACCTATTTCCTCTATCTGCCCTTCCATTCACCCATTCCTACCCCTACCCCAACCTTTCTGTCTAGCACACACCAGTGGTGTGCTGGATGACCTGTGGTGTGGCTCTTCCCATTTTTGTAGATGAAGTAAGTACCATTCCAAGTAGAATGATAAATAACTCAGATTCTGAGGTCAGATGGGGCCAAGTTCAAATTCTGACTCTGTCATTGGGTGGCTGGATGACCTCAGGCAAGTGAGTAATGCCTCTGAGCTTGCTTTTCTCTGGAAATCTGAACTAGTGATGGTACCTCCCTTGCACTTGGTGTAAGGAAGAAATGAGGTGCCATCTGTAAAGTGTCATCACAAGGTCCAGCTTGGGGAGTGTACTCAATATGTACCTTCTCTTACTACTTGTTGAGCACTTACTGTGTGCCAGGAGGTTATTTACACGTACTTTTTCATTATTATTTCCTCGGTGCCATTACTCACCCCACTCTACAGATGACGAGACTGAGTTAGGGGTTAAGGGGAGGAGCAGAGCCCAGGCCCCCAAGCCAGGGCGGTGGGTCTCCAAATTCCACTTTTCTTGCATTCCACCACTTGGATGCTGGTCCCTGCTCTGCCACAAGCACACAGTGTGGCCTCGGACAAGTCCGTGAACCTCGGTTTCCCCATATGTACAATGAGAGGGTGAACTAAGTGATTTCTAGGGCCTCATTCTGCTTAGAGTGAGAATGATGGCCATTCAGCATGTGTCTATGAAGCCTTAGATGGTTCCGAACCCACACCATGGAGGGCTGTGGTCTGTGAGGCTTGGCCCTGTACCTTCTCTACCACCTGAAGCAGTGGTGACAGGAGAGGTTGTGGAGATAGTCACATATGGTTTCATTTTCATCATTGTCCATTCTTACCTGAGCAACCACAAGGAAATCCCTTAACTGCATGGAACCTCAGTTTGTTAACCCATGAAATGGGCATAAGAAAGGCCCTCACCTAATCAGATTGCTGTGAGATCAAACAAGAGGATGTTTGTGAATGGATTGGAAAAGGCATTGCAGAAAGAAGGAGGGGGGTAAGCAAGAGCCAGGGACCACTATCCCCCATGTGCAAGGTCAGATGACTAATTCATTCAACAAATGTATACTGAGCACCTACTATGTGCCTGACCCTGGGGTCAGCCCTGGGAACACAGAGGTGACTGAGGTGAACAAGGAGCTTACATTCTCCTGGGGGGAAACAAATTAACCAAGTCCACAAGTAGATGAGCAAATTATATTAAAAGGTGATAAATTTGGAGAACTTACAGCAGGTAAAAGGAGAGGTGATCAGGGAAGGCCTCCAGAAGGAGGTACCATTTGAGCTGAGAACTAAGTAAGCAATAAGAAGAACCACCCTGCCAAGCTGTGTGGGGAATAGAGATCCAGGAAGAGGGAACAGCAAGTGCAAAAGCCCTTGGTGGAATTAGTCTGCTGGGGAAATGGGCCTGCCGATCAGGACTTGACCACCATCCACTGAGGGCATCGTCACATGGTTACCATCCGTTCCATCCAGTGACTAATTACCAGTGACATCTTTTCTGCTACCTAGGAGAGCAGGCGCCTGCTGACTCTTTCTTATAATTCTCCCTTATTTTAATGACCTGCATTTCAAATTTATGTCCCCATATCCTGAGGCCCCTGGGTATCAGGTATATTTTTCCAAATCCCAATAAATAAATACAGTAAATCCATGTGCTTTCAGGAATTTTTATGAGCCAGTCTGCCAGGGAAATGGGCTGGTTGCCTCGGAGGACTGAGCCGATGAAGCTGGCGAGGTAATTAGCTACTGAGTTATGGGGGCCACTTGAAATCTAATTATTGAGAGATCTGAGGCGCTCTCCTCATTTGGGTCCAGATTTACATGGTGCTGGGCAGGCTCCTCGGATAGGCGTCCCCGTGGGGACACAGACAGAGTGACAGCTGGTGGGTCTCTGAAAAGAAGAACTTGGAGGTGAATGGCCAGAGAGACACCTAGAATGGGGTACGTCTGGGCCAGGGTGGCATTGTGTCTTCTGGGAGCCATCTCTATTCTTCCAGCAGGTTCCTGAAGCCCTTTCATATGCTGTGCTTCCATTTTGTGCCTCTGGCATATGATTATCCCATGATAGCTATTTGTTCTCAAGTCTCTGTCCCTTACTAGTTTCATTCATTCATTCATTCATTCATTCATTCATTCATTCATTCATTCAATAAAGAGATAAGGAGTACCCAGCATGCCTCAGGGTTTGATATATATAAAGGTTCAAAAGTTGAACCTTATTAATCTGTGGGTTTAACAAACAGTTGGTGAACAATATATATTTGTTGTAAGAATGCAAGTTTGCTACCTCAATGATTTAAGGCCTTGCCCTGCTCAGCACTTAAATTCCAGGCTGTACAGGTTTAGTGTGTGTGTACACACACACATACACACACACTGAGGCACACATCAAAACTGAAAGGTTCCCACGAGTGCTAGATGCTCAGGGTACTCAATGTCTCATACAGGCCACTGTCACCTCTGTCCCTGGAAGGCTGTGACAGCCTCCTGCCTGGTCCCTTACCTTCTCCCTTCCCCACTTGAATGTACCTCCCACACGGCACCCAGGATGAGCTGCTGAAAGCAGGGAAGATTATGTCACCCTTCTGCTCAAGCCCCCCCCAGGGGCCCCTCCCAGGGGAGAAGCCAGGGTCTCAGGTTAGTCTACAGGGTCCTGTAAACTATGAGGTCTGACAATTAAGTTCGTGAACTTGTTGCCAACGATGTTGCTAACCTTTTCTGATATCAGAGGGATTATTCATGATGAATTTGTACCAACTGGACAAACAGGTAACCAAGTTGACTATTTGGAAGTGCTGAAAAGCCAGTGTGAAAAAGACAACCTGAACTTTTCGCCAACAATTCATGGCTCTTGCATCACGACAATGCACCAGCTCCCACGGCACTGTCCGTGAGGGAGTTTTTAGCCAGTAAACAAATCACTGTATTGGAACACCCTCCCTACTCACCTGATCTGGCCCCCAATGACTTCTTTCTTTACCTGAAGATAAAGGAAATATTGAAAGGAAGACATTTGGATGACATTCAGGACTTCAAGGGTAATAAGACGACAGCTCTGATGGCCATTCCAGGAAAAGAGTCCCAGTATTGCTTTGAAGGGTGGACTAGACGTCAGTGCACAGCTTCCTAAGGGGAGCACTTCAAAGGTGACCCTAGTGATATTCAGCAATGAAGGATGTAGCACTTTTTCTAGGATGAGTTCACGAACTTAATTGTCCTACCTCGTATGATGTGACCTGTTCCGCACCCTCTCTCACCTACTCCAGGATCCCCGACGGGTCCCCTGCTGTCCTCCCATAATCCAGACTCAGTCCCACCTCTGGGCCTTTGCACTCCCAGAGTCCTCTGCCAGAAAAGCTGAGCCCCCAGTTACAGACTGCCTCCTTCCCTCCTCTCTCTCGTGTTCTGCTTGACTCTAATCCCTTTAGTCCTTCTCTATTTTTCTCCTTAGCTCTTATCACTGCCTTTCATGATACATATTTCTTTCTTTCCGGATTATGGACTGTCACCTCCCCCTTCCTCCTGGAATCACCAGGGCAGATGTTTTGTCTATTTATTTCACTGCTATACTTTCAGTACCTGAAACAGTGTATGGAATGTAATAGGTGCTCAATAAATAATGTTCAGAATGAATGAATGTACCTGTTAATCTACAACAGCTAGGGCAGTAGCTGGCACACAACAGGGGCTAAATAGTTGTTCAACTAAATGCGCGGACAAGTGAATGGAAAAAAACGCTAAAACTGGATAAGTATTATTCTGCCTGGAGGATCAAAGAGCACAGGAACATAGAAGTGCCCATGAGGGTTCTAGGGGGGCAGGGGCATTTTCCAAGAGCTAATGACATTGAGCTGACTGATGAAGGTTGAGCAGGAGTTTGGCAGACGGCTCATGTGGTGGAAAGGTCCAGGGGAGAGAAACATCACAACTTAAAAGAACTGACAGGGCTCAGTGTCAGTATTCCTGATCTTGGAAAACCTTGAATGTCCGTCTAGGAATTAGGGTCTAATCCCGAGGTCCCAGCGGAGACACCAGATGAATGCACGCAGGAGAAGGACACAGTCATATTAGGATTCTAGAGCAATCTGTTTGGTGCTCATGGAGACAGCGTTGTGGGAGCACGACAGTCCAGGAAGGAGAGAATAAGGGCTGATTTGAGTGGTTGACCTTGGGGACCAAGGAGAGGGAGAGGCCTGCCAGGGGGCTGTCGATGGAATTCCTACGTGGCCGCAGAGATTATACTTGAGACTAAAATTACATCATCCCAAACCCACAAGATGCAAAGAGAGCCCAGGCACCTGACTCCAAACTCAATCAACCAGATTTTTAAAAATTGTAATTGCAGTTCCTGTCCTTCTCCCCTCCTTTTTTTCCTCTTAAAATTTTTTTATTATATATGTTTCTTGACAGCAAAAGACTTGATGTGCTGTATATTAAACAGAGTGGCAGCTGTGATATTGCCAAGCGAAACAAAATACAAAATTTACAGCAGTAAATTCTTCTCTCTTCAGGGTGGTTAATTATCTTAATTACTTTTATTATCTTTTATCTTTTAAGATCCTAAATTGCTTATTTCTGCCTCTCCCGCCAAAGGCGACCACATATTTTTTATTGGTGCCTGCTGAGTAAAGACAGTCATATGTATCTTTCTGGTGAAATTTAAAGGAACTTTGATTTATACCTGACTTCAACTTCTGATTTTAATTGTACTAACTAGTGAAAACAAAGTTCCATGAAATATTGACCGACAGCAGGAAACACACACACATACACACACACACACTCACACTCATGCACACGCACATGCTTGCACGCATCCGTGCACGTTCATAAACACACACACGCAGGCACACACACACTCCAACGCTGACAAATGCCTTTTCTTTTCTTTTTTTATACCTCCTCCTGCCTCTTTTACATTCTTCGTGCCACATGGGAAAAACCATTTCTCTGGAGCAAATCTTAACTTGGAAGAGAAGAATTACAGGACTTACAAACTGTCACCCTTTCCCGGGAAATGGGGAAAGGTGATTTGGTTTGAAATAAATCCATTCATAGTTAACATTTGCAAGCAAAGGGAAAAAGGGAAAAAATCACCAGGCCCCTAGACCTGGGGATATTTCAGGCTGGGGGATTTTGTGACAGCTCAGTCCGCTAAAGAGGGACAGTGATGCAGTCTGAGTTAGTGGTGGTGGTGAGGCGGGGGGAGGGCGCTGAGGGGTCTGGTGCCCAGTGAGTGACTTCATTAGGGGAGGAGCACGGCCTGTGGTTAAGCTTCAGCTTTGAAACAGATGACTTAGAGGTCACGATCCTATAGCCAGACCTTGGGTCCAGATGTGCCCTGGAATTTAGAATTATTGACGGAGGTTAGAAAGGGCATTGTCCCCAGAGCAGGTAGACCTGCGTGCGAATGCTGGCTTTGCCAAGTTTGAGCTGTGTGACGAGGGCACTCCCCCTAGCCTCTCTGTGGCTCAGTTCCTCGTCTACACAACATGGATGATAACGAGCATCTCTTCTTGGGGTTGTTGTGAGGATTCACTAAAATGATGGCACGTGTGCGATGACGTGAGCTCTGCTCTCCTCCAGTGGGATGGGAAACTAAAGCTCAGAGAGGCCAAGCTGCCTGTCCAGTGTCAGGCAAATTCACACAAGGAGGGGATTCCACCTTTCGGCTGCCCCTTCTGATTTTACCGGGGGTGGTGGTGGTTAGGTTTCTGCAAACTCAGGTTGAGAAGCTTCAAGACTGTTGGGAAGGGGAGTGAGAGAGAGAACCAGACGGGGGAGGGTGGCTAGGCTCCGAGATCCCTGAAGGGATGGGGAGAAATGTCTGCGCTTCCATTGTTGAGGGCACCTGGTAGCGTTAGGGAGGTGGCATGAGGGAAGGACAGGTGTCTTAGCTTGGGCTGCTATAACAACAATACATACCATCGTTTGTGTATCTTATCAACAGAGACTTGTCTCTCACAGTTCTGGAGGCTGGAAGTCCAAGGTCAGGCTGCCGGCTTGGCCAGGATTGGCTCTGGTGGGAGCCCTCGGCTGGGTCACAGACTGCCAGCTTCTCGAAGTTCTGTTTGTGCCGTCACATGGCAGAGGAGCGTGAGGATGCAGGCTCTCTCCTGACTCTTACAAGGACACTAATCCCACGCATGAGGGCTGCACCCTTTGACCTCATCGAATCCTAATCACCCTCCAAAGGCCCCACTCCTAATACAAACACATAGGTAGGGAAGGGTTTCAACATGAATTTTGAGAGGACACAAATATTCCGTTCATAATAACAGGTATCCCCTTCCCACGTCTGTTCAAAGAGAGGAGTAATATCAAGTTGATGAGTGTTTGGGGGAGGGTTCTTTGAGTTTCATTGAGGCCTACGGGATTGAGGCCCTCTGTCCCCAAAGCAACCCCCCCCCCCAGCTGCCCAGTGATGGATTTCAACCTGACCTTGGGGAGGGGCACCTGCCAGGCCCTCCCAACCATCTCCTTCCTTCTCCCTACCTCCCTCACCCCCGCCCCGCACATCTCTCAGGCTTTACCTCTGGGTGACAGTGGTTCTTAGTGAGGTGACCCTGAAGTTACGCAGTTTTAGCATGAAAACTCCCACACCCTGTTTGCCTTTTTGGTCCCAGGTTAATCGGGATGGTTGGTCACCCTCCAGCTTGAGTCTTTCTCAAGGATTCCCTCGACCTTCTTCTGCTTCTGTGTCTCTCTTTCTTCTCTCTCTCTGTCTGTCTCCTTCTACCACCCTCCTCCTTTCTCTTATCCACCCCAGGCTTCACTCCTCCTCCCTTTTCTTGCAGACTCTCTGCCTCCCACTCTTTGGCAAGACAAGCCCTGCACTTACATCTCCAAAGGGGCTGGGCAGCCAAGTCCAGAGACAAAAGTCCAGCAGGAATGAGGGGAGGTGGAGGAAGTGCTGTCGGGGAGGAGAGAGGGGCTCATGGGTGGGGAAAAGGCCCCAATTCTTTAACCCCACAGAGGGACTCTCTAGATGCTCCAGGTTCTACACATGGGCCTGCTTTCCCATAAATTCTTTTCCATGCTGTGCCAGGGAGAGATGTGAGTGCAGGCACGTGTGCACGTTCTGAGTGGGAGGGCCCCTGGAGAGGCCTTGCCCAGGGGGACAGAGAGCCTGACCCCCTTCTGCCAGAGGCTGCCCTGTGCTGTGAAGCTCTCCAGGACTGTGGCCTTTGAGGGAGCTGCAGTGGAAGCCACTAGGGCACCAGGAAAGCAGGATTCAGGGTGGACCTGAATCCAAGGCCCCTGAGAATTCCCTTGGGCAGCCCCTTGTCACACATATGGCTAGTCAGCACTTTGCATGCAACTGGTAGGAAGGACCTCAAAACTGGATTTTAAATTAAATTTAATTTTAAGTATTTCAATCTAAAAACTGATACTCTGTTCAATTATTAGGAAATGTTTGTATGTTTGCAATAATTTGGCCACACGAATCTACACTTTCAAATGACGTGAGAAGTGGTGTGCGTGTAAAATACACACTGGATTACAAAGCACCAAGAACGAGCGTAAGCTACCTGATCAAAATGTCGGTTAATGTCGGTTGCATGTTGGAACCATAACATTTCTGATATGTTGGGTTAAATAAAAGATACTGTAAAATTAATGTCCTGGTTTCTTTTTGCTTTTAACATGCGACTTCTGGAGAGTTTAAAATGACATATGTGGCCCCATTATGTTCCTCTTGGTCTAGGCTCTAGATTTGGGGATAGTCGCTGTCACCAAGAGTGTATTCGTCTGGCTTCACTGCACTGGGACATAAAGTTACCTTGTTTGTGGTTGCTTTGTGCCCCTCTCTTTTTCTCTGACTGTAGGGGAAAGAAAGCATTTCACCCAACTGAAATTCACAATGTTTAGAATGGAAGGATTAATGAAACCTCTGGCTGGGAATGTCAGTTTCAAGTGTCCTTCACTCCCCCCTGCCCATCCACACCTCACTCTACCCCTGCTAGTCTGTGGGGTTCAGGCATTTGGATTGGGAGTCATGTTTCAACTCCTCCTCTGACTGCTGGCTGGCGGCTCATCCTGAGAGAGCTGGTTAGTTAAAGGTCCTAGCAGAGAAGGGGCTTTGCCTCTTGGTTCTCCAGATTGGTGTTCCCCAGATTTGCTAGGACTCTTGCAGTACCCTGAGGAAGCAGAAGGGGCTGATAGGCACCTAGGTAGGTATCGTTAGCCAGGTAGGAAGCTGATGGTCAACAAATGTGCCCTGAGTGTCTCCTATGGGCTTAGGTGCTATGTCAGGCACCAACTGGGCAGACAGGGACTCTCCCACACTCCAAGGTTGATGGGGAGACAGATATTGAACACACGCTTGCACTGCTGAGTTAGACAGTCCCAGTTGGTTACCTGCGTTATCTCATCTAATTGTCACGTTAATTCCTTAAGATGAGGCTTACTGCTCTCCCATTTCACAGAAGAGGAGACTGAGGTCAGACAGGTGGGAAGCTGTGCCCAAGTTGTGTTTACATTGGAGCCAAGTTTCAACCCTGGCTTTGTGTAGCTCCAAAGTCCCATAAATCCCCCTCTGAGCTGCCTTCTGAATGCTTTTGGAGGTGACCCCTGCCCTCTGTGACGATGCTTTCCTCTAGGCCTGCCCTCTTGCCCAGCTCTTCCTTCATAGCATTCTTGGAATCCATCATCGCTGCTTTTTAATCGAAGCCCTTGGTGAACCAAGGTGTATTTTTAGCCTACACCACCTCTTGGGATAATGAGTCTCATACGTTTACTTCCCACTGAGTAAAGCACTACAGCACTTTAATTTTTCCTAAAATGCCTTTGAGTTTCCCCTGGAGATGTAGGTAAGAGGAGAGGGGAAGTTGATTTGGCTTCTCCCCCCGCCCCCATGCAGCCTCTGTCTCTCTGAGGGCTGGTTCTGCAAAGGAGCCTGCGTTCTCCCCTGGGTCCCGAGTGGAAGGCTGTGGGTAAGAGACTCCACCTGGCCAAGTCTTGCTTTGTTCCTCTGTAAATGGGAGTGGGGTGAGGGGGCTGGAGGGATGGAGGTGGGGGTAGGAAGGTGGAGGGGGGTGGGTGTGTGTGTCAAGGAAACCAATCCTGCGGGGGGTGGGGTTACTCCTGCACACCTCAGTTTTGGCATGGCTGTATTTCACAGATACACATGGGATGAGAAAACGGGTGATGTGGAGAACTCTTTCTAGTTGTAATATGCGTAGATGTCAGCCAAAGTCTTCATGGTGGCCCTGCACCCTCTCTGTCCTTGCCCCTCCATTTTCCCTTGCTCACTCTGCTTCAGCCCTGCTTATAAGCCAGGCATACTCCTGCCCCAGGGCCTTTGCACTGACTGTTCCCCTTGCCTAAGACACTTTTTCTCTGAATATCTGCATAAACACCTCTTTTTCCTTCTAGTTGTGCTCAGATGCCACCTTCTCATTGAGGCACCCCCCAGACCCACCCTACTGAAAGCACAACCCTTCCCCTGGCCCCTGTATTTCCCCTACTCTTTCCTGCTGTTGTTCCTGCCCCCCCCCATAGCATTTATCATCTTCTATCAAACTCTATAATTTACCTATGTAAGATGTTAATTTTGTGTATTTTTTTCCTGATTCCTTAAGGGCAGGGATTGTTACCTGTCTTATTCCCTACTGTACCCTCAGCTCCCATAGTGCTGCTTGGCACACACCAGGTACTCAATAGCTGTGTGTGAAATGAACACATCGTCTTTCCTCTCATCTGCCTGAGAGTTGTTGGCAGGCTGGCACATGTTATTGTGCAACAAAAACAACAGCAACAGTACAGTTGTGTGGGGGTGGCCACGGTCCAATGCATTTAGTACTAAACCAGTTTCTTTCAGGAGGGAGTTACGCTGAGCAGGGAGCATCAGACTCACGTCCAGGGAGCACCGCCAGGGAAAAGCCAATCTGGAATCCCCCACCCATTTCACAGCCGAGGAAACTGAAGCTCTTCATCTCTAAGTCTTGACCCAGATCTCTGAGTTTCTAACAGCTCTGCCTGGCTCCCCACACCCACTATGTCTCCCAACCTCAGTCTCCCTCATTCAGAAGAAGCTTCTTAAAGCTATCACCTTGGTGGCCAAAGACTGTAGGAGAAGAGGGACTGTCCTACAGCATGTGGGGAAGCACTCCCAAATGTGGAAGGGATACCCTTGGATTTGAGTGTGGCTTTCTTTATTAGTCTGTGGCCGGATTTGGAGGCCATTCTGGACATTTAAGAAAGATTTGTAATTTTTTTTATTGCACAAAACTGAATGGCTGTTGGTTTTAAAATGTCCAATTTTAGAGCAAAGGACTATGACACTGTTGACCGTGTTATGTGCTGACCAACTCTCAGGCTGGCAATGAGGACCTTACACCTTGATTTTGTTCTAATGTCCCCATGATGGCCTCAGAAGACATGTTTGGGCCCATTTTACAGATGAGGAAACTGAGGCTCAGAGGAAGAAGAGATGTACCCAAAGTCACAGGGCTGCTGAATGGAAGAGCAGAGTTTCAGCCCAGCCTGTCATATTCTGAAGGCTGAGCTTTTTATCTCTATTTGGAAAGGGGCTAAGTGGGGGTGGGGAGTGGAAATCATAATTCTTAGAAAGAGAAGAATGGAATATGGCAGAAAAAAACGCCCCATGAAACAAAACAGATGAGATGCCTTTATTTCCATTTCCATCAATGTAACCAGAGGGTATTGTTTTGTTGTTTATTTATATCTTTGCCCTGTGCCTTTTTCTTTTTTCTTTTTTTTGTACTTGACATCATATTTGCTATATAATTTTGTGTCTTTTTTCCTTTTCAATTATTATGTTACAATTATGTTTCCATGTTGTTCTTCATTTTTGTAAACATTCCAATGGCCGTGTAATATTCTCTCCTATAGATAAGTCATAATTCATTTTTCATTTTCCCTTGGGTAGACATTTAGGTCTCTGTCCATTTGGGGGCTCATATGCAATGTTGCAGGGAGCATTGTTCTCCGTGTAGTTTTCTTTTGATATCTAAGAGGTTCCCTCCGGAGCTGGAATCCAGGGCCACTCATACCCGTTTGTACAGAGCTTGGTAGACAGCGCCACCATGTTTCAAAGACACCCTGCCCTCCTGTTACAGCCCCACCAGGAATGCCTGAGGGGCCCTTCTCACCTTAACAACAATAAAAAGTATTTATTTCTTTAATTAGGTGAAAACGTTAATTGCTTTCATTTCTTTTTCTCTGATGCCCATCGAAGCCGAGCTTTCCCCATATGTTTGTTAACCAGATACATTTCCACTTTTGTAAAGCGTCTGCTGATGGAAGGACTAGTGTTCAAGTTAAAATAGAATTTAAAGAATATTCAGAAGTGAGACGAGACATGGAAACTAGAAACCAGGCAGTAGACCGTGAGATTGTCTCTCAAAGGCTGATCTCACTCCCCTCCTTAGACCTGAAATGTACTGATGCCCCACAGTGGGTGCTGAGTCTAGGGTGG
Organism: Rhinolophus hipposideros; assembly: GCF_964194185.1. Taxonomy (NCBI): domain Eukaryota; kingdom Metazoa; phylum Chordata; class Mammalia; order Chiroptera; family Rhinolophidae; genus Rhinolophus; species Rhinolophus hipposideros. The sequence goes on along the minus strand of NC_138070.1, from coordinate 16,815,640 downwards.
GACAGAGACCAGGAAGACAAAAATGTGGGCAGGGGACCCCACACAGAGATGGCCGTAAAGTGGGGACCAAGAGGCTGGCTCATCAAGGGATACGACCCACCCGGCATCCAGAATCCTGCCCCTCCCCATCCCAGGTACAGACACAGGCAATTATGCTCCACTGTGCTCTCTCTGGGCTGTGATGGGCTTGCCCAGGGGGCTGAGGGAGTACAGGTCAGTCCCTGGTCCAGCCTAGGGAGTTAGGGTTTGGGGGAGACAGCCATCTGGAGAAGTACCTTCTCCTCCTCCTCCCCCACCAGAAGAAAACGCCTACTTTACTGTCCGTCAAACACACCCAGCACATACCCCTTGTAAAGGCTTTGCATGTACTCTTCCCTCTGCTTGGAATACTTCCCCTGATCTGCACAGGACCACCTTCTCACTGTGGTCGTCTTAGCCCAGATGTCATCACCTCAAAGAGGCCATCCCTGACTGTTCCTCAGACGTTCCCTGCGCAGACCCCATTTTCTTCCCTTCATGGCACTGAGCTGTGTCAGAAACGTCTGGGAATCCTATGCCCCCATCCTAAGCCATGATTCTCCATCCAAGCTGCCCAAAAGTTCCCTAGGGAGCTTTCAAAAATCCTAATGCCTGGACTCCACCCCAGACTAATTAAATCAGGACCTCCGAGAGGTGGGTGGGGGCTTGGGTTTGTTTTAAAAGCTCCCCAGGGGATTCTAATGTGCAGCCGGGGCTGGAACCATGGCTGTAGGAGGTCGCTCATTTATTGCACATTTATGGCCTGGCCCCCCTGCCCCCCAGTGTGAGCTTCACAAACAAGGCAAATCATGCGTCATGCCCACGGTTCTCTCCTCCAAAGTTAGCACCTTGCCTGGTTTATTCAACCTGCTTCGATTTTGCAAATGATATTTCAACGAGGCTCCGACTTGTACAGCTCAGCCACCATCTAGGAATGTCCCCCTTTTCCAGATTAGGAACCTGAGGGTTGCACATTGGAAGCAACGTGACCATAATTCCCAGCTTGAATTGGAGGAGCATATTAAATAAACCTCGGAGTAGGGAAGGGACCAGCCACTTGTCAATTTGAAGACTGACCATTCAGATTTGGAAAAACAATGGAGTAATGAGCCAGCTCTGCGTATCTCTCTTTGGAGAATAAATAAATAAATAAAAGGACATCAGTGTCTTTACGGCAGTGAGTGTGGAAAAGGAATACAGGGAACTTATTCTGCGCGCGCTCCTGGGCTTGTCTGTATTCCTGTGGCAGCCCAGCCTGCATAAACATTCGGCACACAGCACTTGCAGACACTTTTTAATAGAATCGCTTAAAACAATTAATTACCAGAGTTTTCATTCAAGCTGCAGTGCAAAAGATACGCCAGCAATAAAAGGCATTTATCCGCGGGTTTCTCGAGGCCTGTTTGTTATTAAGATGTAAATTAAATCATCACAGATGTTCCATTTTTTAATCTAGGCCTGGGAAGATCAGGGCCAAGCGTGGCCTAAACGGGTTTATTTCATTACCCGCACATTCATTAGAAACCCACTGCCTTATTGGATATCATTTTTCTTGGGTGCCTTTCTCCCCCCCTTCTTAAACAAATTATCAGGATAATTTGTTCATTTCCCTCTCTATTTGTTCTTAACGCTCACCAGCCCCGGGTGGGGTCCGAGGGCTCCTGGGCTCTGTTTGGAGTCCTCTGCCCTCCTGGAGGTGGGAGAGATTCCGCATCTACTCCAGGCACGGAGCTGGGGAGAATTGTCTAGAAATTTCTGGAAAACCATTCCTTTCCCCGATAGTGTTACATTGAAATCCTTGGCTCTAGCGCGGAAAGAGTTTAATTTCTGAGTTAGAAGGAACTGTCACATGATTAATAACCTCCTCCTCCCACAGAGCCCCCACTCTCTACCCTGGTCTCTACCTGAAGTTACCCAGCAGCCTTTGCCTGCTTATTTCTGCCTTCCCGCCTGGGCTGGGAGCCCCAAGAGAGTCAGGGCTGCATCTGTCTTGTTCACCACTGGAAGCTCACAGCCTAGCACAGTGCCTGGCACATAGTAGGTACTTCACGAATAAACACATGCATTTTAACAGTTGCTATTGAAGTGTCTGGTATGTTGCCCAACATGCACAATCTCATTTAACTCTCCGACAACCCAGAAAAGGGACACTTATCATCCCCATTTAACCATGAAGTCACCATGCTGCCACAAAGCACAGAAATTTGCCTATGGCCGTGACTGGGGAGGGGAGGAGTTAGGATTTGAACTTAGGTCTGGCTGGCTCCAAATCTCTACGATTTAATTTCTCACTGTTCTATAGGTGGACATCGAGTGTTGAGTCCAAAACGCAGTAGTGTGTGTAAATGCTACATATTTATTCAGTGCCAAGCACCATGCTAGGCACAGGGAAATGCTCAGCGCAGCCCAGGAAGGCCCTCAGAAGAGCGCAGGCATCACCATTAAGGTCATTTTGTCACCATCCAATGTCCTGGCTTTGTAGACATGGAAGCTGAAATGCAGCCATAGAATACCTATGCAGGCTGAGACTCCAGGCCAGTCACATAATTTGCAGGGTCCAAAGCAAATGGACAATGTGGGGACCCTTGTTCAAAAATCATATTAATTTCAAGAGCATTAAGCCAAACGTGGGGCCCACAGGACCCCGACAGACTGCAGAGGTGGCACACCTGTGAAACCGGCCTTGCTGTGACTTCCACCTCCCGTCACCAGTTCTTTCCATCATGTACCCAAAGCAGGACAATCCTGGACCACCTAACTTCTCGGCTTCCCCCCAATCCACCTGTCTTCCTGCCTTTTTCTCCATCTTCATCCAAATTTTCGGTTGAACAAGCCCATTCAGAGCTTTGCATCACCTTCCTAAAAAGGAGAGGATGAGCCCATCTGATCACATGCTGTCCTGCTTTTTAGATTATTTCCTCGCGTTTCTCCAACAGCCAAATGAAGTAGATGTCCTTATTCCTATTATGCAGGGCAGGAAACAGAGATGAGGGGTGAGTTGCTCAAGGTCACGTAGCTAATAGGTTCCAATTCTTCTCTCTGTGTCACTGGTGGCTGTGGGACTTGATTCTTTATAAATAAAAAATCATCTTTTGCAGAAGCCTAAGACGCCAACGACGTAGAAGGCGGAGTGAATTGTCTGAGGTGGGAATGGTGTCCGAACCCAGTAGTGTCACGTGGAGGAGGAATGTTCTTTCTCAGGAGTAGGTTCTTTGCTGAGGTCAAGCAGTCAGTAAGAGGCACACGGACGTGGATCTACCAGCACTCTTGACCATCTCTGCTCAGAAGTCAGGTTCGCTGGACCTCTAACTCCTAATGCCACCCCTTGGGGTGGGGGCTACAGCAAAGCGCCAGGTTCATGCAGACCTTGACCTTACCCAGGGAAGTTGGAGCATCTAAGACCGTCAGGGCAGGAAGGATGTAGAGCGATGGGGACTCAGAGAGGGGAAGGGACCCCACCGAGCTGAGAAGAGAAGACCATTCCTCAGAGGCACCGGCCCAGATACCCCCCCTCCCGTTCATCGGCACACTGTGTACAGGCGCAGCGGCTGCCTGCTGTGAAATGATCATTTTCTGCTTCCTGCCTGTGCATGGTCTCATGTTTTCATCAAGTTCGGAAGAAAAAGAATGGGAAAATATCGTGGCTTTTATCCCCCCCTGCGTGCTGCAGAAATTGCCTTTTTATGAAAGTCCTTGTGGTTTTGTGAGTATTTCACGGATTCTCAGGGCTGGGAGACCCCTTCAAACATCTAGCCTCACTGTTCCCAAACCTCCTTGCCTTTGGGAAGTCGAGAAAAACTGGGTTGGAGTTCTGAGAGTGAGCAGAACACGTGGGAGAAATTAGATGGGGAGACGACTTTTAGAAAAGAGAGTGGAAACCACACGTATGACTCTAGCTCCCAGGACTGTTAAAATGACGCAGTGCCATGACCCTGGGGACTCGGAGAACACTTGGTGCCGTGCGAAAAGCCACAGGCTTTGTGGGTACACAGACCAGGTTTCCAATCCTATCTGCACAAGCTGAGTGACCTTGGGAAACTGCCAGGACCTCTCTGAGCTTGTTTCCTCATCCGTGAAATGCTATGGTGATCCCCACCACGTAGGGTGTTATGAGGATTAAATGAGGGGCTGCTTATAAAGACCCCAGTGTGGTGCCTGGCACACAGCATGCTCTCAATACAGGACAATTTGCCACCAACCCACCCCATTTCCTTTAAGTCATATTAGGACAAAAAATAAGTCTCATGAGATTAAAATCTCTTTCTTACCTGCCCTCCCACCTCCCCCAATTGGGTAAATGCTGAGTGTATAAATAGTTTGGAAAAAAGACTTGGACACATTCCTGCGTAATTGCACTGTAGAGTTATTAAGGTAAAACACCTGCCATAAGACACTTAGCAGGCTTCTGCTCGCATGGCCCTGGGCTGCGGGGGTGGGCTCATTTGTGGCTGGCACCAGGAGAAGCAGGCCCCCGGTGTGTGGTCTGCCCAGCCAAAGGCCTTTATCAGTATGCAGAGTTAATTGAAGGATTAATGTTTTCTCATTGAATTTTTTTCTTTCTTTCTTTTTTTTTCAAAATTGAGTTCTGCGTCATGAACGAGTAGTCTCTTAGATGATTTCTTTGCATTGCTCCAACAGCCCAATGAACCTTAAAGAACAAAGTAGGCCCACAGACACACATATACACATACATATAGGTCCACACATATAATATATTTTATTATATATTTGTGATCAAAATGTATTTTAAATCCTACGTAAGATTTTGGTACAAACTGGGATCTTTCTCACTGTTCTTAACTGTTTTAGCTTCAGTTTCCCCCGCAAATCACCAAGTAGGAATGTGGAGCAGCTAGGAACAAATCACAAGAAAAAGCAAATTAGCAAAGAGGGGTATGAAACAGGGTTAGACCACAGAAGCATACTTTTTTTGCAGAATTTTGTTTTGAGGGCACTGCTCATGAATTCAGTTTTTTGGTCTGTAAAGTCCTATTTGATAAATTTCTTTCAGAGTTCAGAATATTTGGTCGACATTAAGGACATGCTCTTAAAAGAGTTTTGCAGCTTCTTTTTAAGTTCATTTTATTTATTTATTTATTTATGTATTTACTTGTGCAGGTCTCTTGAAATTTTGTTTCATGCAAGATTTTACTACCAATGCTGGAAAATTCTTCTCTATTAAAAATGTTTTTCTTTTGAATTCCCATAGTGTTAGTTCTATGGTATGATTCTTTTTACTTTTTAAAAGACGTTTCCGAAATCTTCCCCCCGCCCCCAAAGTAATGGGGTATGAATATTATCTTGAAAAGCAGAAGACAAGGCATCATATTTCTCTTCATTTTTTAATATTAAGTTTAGTTGGTGTTTTACTGCAATTATTATGTACCCTGCCTCATACAACACACTAAAAGATTTATGTAATAGGGACTCTATGCCAGAGTCCCTTTCTTTGAGATCTTCCAAATGGAGACATAATCTGCTTCTAAATAATTTGAAATCCATATGTGGCAAATATAAACAACATTAGATCTCCAAGAAGCTGGAGGATTCCTTTACTTTGAAGGTGAGGTGTTCTTTCACTCTAGTTGGGGCCATGGAATGGGGGCACGAATGGATTGATGAGGGTCCTGGGCCATCCATGGAGGGCGTAGACCCAGGCCACTTGCACATACTTATGATCTCATAGAAAGGTGATGACAGGACTCCTCTTTGCAACTGGCCCTCCACTTTCTGTCTTCCCTGGGGCCCCTGGAGAGCTCAATGGATTCACAGCCACATTTTGAATTGTCCTACTTCCATGCGGAAGGGCAGAGAGGACAAATTCACTGGGTCCTGGGCACCTCCTCTTGCAGATTGGGTTTCAGGGTTTCCCCTGGATCTGTCTGACAAGTGTCAGCCTTAATGGTCCTGAAAATCCTGGAATGCCTCTGAGACCCCTGGGCAGGGCTCTGGAAGCACTTCCCTTCTCTCCCATTTTTCATTCTGTTTATCTTTCTCTCCCCTTTCACTTTCTCAGGTTTCTCTTTCCTTTCCCTTTTTCTCTCTCCCAGATTGCTTCTCTATTTGATTTCCTCTCTCCCCTTTCTCATTCTTTTTCTTTCCTTCTCCCTTATCTCTCTATTGCTTTCCTTTTTCCTCTTCTCCTCTTTTCTCTGGCAATGTTGCTCATTTCCTTTACATGTTTCTCCTTCATTTCTCTGTCCTTGTCTCTCCTTCCTCTCCCCTAATTTCTTCACTCTTTCCTCCTCTCTTCTCTTACTTCTCCCTTTCTATCATCTTCTCTATTTCCATTTTACTCTCTCACCCCTCGTCATCCATTCTTGTCTCTTTTCTCTTTCATTCTATGCTCTTCTTTGCCTGCTTATCTCTTCCCACATCCTCTCTCTCTCTCTCTCTCTCTCTCTCTCTCTCTCACACACACACACACACTTCTTTAAGAACATGGCAAGGTGGCAGAGGACTCAGGACCCAATCATTTTGTGACTTTGGTATGTACCGAAGGCACAGTATTGTTACCCATCTGACAGACCCAACGGGAAAAAAAAATAAGCCCAAAAAACAAAAACAAAAAACCTCTGCCAAATCTCACAAGCACTCTGATGCTGAGGTCCCTATGTTTGACACGGGCCTGAGGCACTGTGAAGCTCTTCTATTGATTCGCTTGAAGGGGAATTACCTTTTCTCCCTGACCTGTCAGCGTTTCAACCGTTGAGAAAACGACAGGAGACTGGGAACAAAAACGCCTCTCCAGGCTGTTTGATATCCATATGAAGCAAAGAGACATGTCTGCTTGGGTTCTGGAGGCCATGACTACTTGGTGGCTGAAGGTCACACTGTTTGTGATTTCGAAAGATGGCAGGAGCTGAGATGAGCACAGGGTGGCCCGAATGGAAAAGTGATGGGTACCTGTTGGGAATGTCCTCTGGGCCGTAGACCAGCAACGGGTTGGGTGTAGGAGCTCAGTGTCCCTCTGTCCCTGTGGCACGCAGGGCCTGTCCCTGCGTACCATCCTCCTCTTCACTCCAGGTATTTTCCAGCTGCCCGAGCTGGTTGGGATGGGGGCCATTAGCAGGCAGGCCGGGGGCTGCCATCTTGGTTTCTTGTCAGGTCTATTCATTCAATCCTTCATGTATTCAACAAGCATTTATTAAGCACCTACTGTGTACAAAGCCCTGGGCAGATAGCAGTGAATAATGACAGGGACCTGGCACTCGAGGACCTTAAATTTAGCTAAGGAGACAATTTCAAGAGAGCAAGAAGAATCATAGCCAATGGGTCTGGACACGTGCTTACCTAGGAGCCAGCAATTCCACTTCAATCAAGGTGTATACCTAACCTTCCCGTGTCCATATGTTCACCAGATATTTATAGGGGCAGCAGCTGTGATAGCCACCGCTGCCCATCGGTAATAGAACGGATACGCAAATGGGGGTCCACTCGCACGTGGAACCCTACACGGGGATGGGTAATCTGCACCCATACGCAGGCGCGCGGATGAATCTCACAAAGGTAATGTTGACAGAGTGATGTGAGACACAAAAGAGAACAGACTGGGTGCTTTTATATTATAAAAAATCAAAGAGAAGCAAAACTAATGTGTTGGGTCCCAGGCAAGCTAAGGGTTACCCTTGAGTGGAACGGGGGATAAGGGCCCCGCCACCGGGGGTGCTGACCGCAATCTATACTACGTCTTAATCTGGGTGCTAAGTACATGCGTCTGTTGACGTGTGACCATTCTTTGCGTTGGACGTTATAGTGCACGTGATGATGTATGCCTGCTGCATGCTTTTGGGTGCTCTGCTCCCGTTTAGATATTTTACTCAAGACAAAGCAGATCACGGAGGACTTTCAGTACCATGAGGCAGCTGGTGCAGCCTGACTCCTCTCCCACTAGGAACAGGTAGAATGCTGGATACAATGTAATAATAAAATAATAGACACAATGATGAAAATGTTCCGAGCATGAAGAAAAATTTCCAGGATCCAGAAACAATGACAGAGATGGAAGTCAGAACCATATGAGAAGCTGACAGGAAAGCATCCTGCTGAGGGCAGAGCAGGTGTATCGGCGGAGGCTGGGGGCTGGGGTACTAACATCACAGGGGACCAGGCATGCAAGATATAGAAGGTTCAGAAAAAGTACCCAATTAGTCCCTCTCCCCTTGGACAACTGCTCCTGGGTCACACAAACTAAAAAAATTCACCACTTCCCCTAGCCCAGTGCAGCAGACAGGACACTGGCAATACGGGGCTTTAGGTAGGGGTGGCAAAGGGACATAAGAGAAAAAGGAAGTTTCCCCCAAAGAACGTGGAGCCTATCCTTCCCCAGGTATGGACACGGGGTTCAAATGTCCACTCTTTGTGTAGTGTGAGGACCACACTTGAGATGAAAACAGAAGAACCAGCGCAGGACAGTGGAAATCCCTTGGATTGTAGGAAGTAGCAAGGCAGAAACTAGTCAGAGTGGATCATACTGTAACTCAAGGCACAAGGGAATCTACCAGAACAATCAGCTGGTGAGCAAAGGAAAAAAATCACCCAGGGGAGGGCCAGCAGCAGGAGCAATTCATGAAAAATTAGTAATCAGAAAGCTCAAACATACAGAACAATATGAAAGACAAAAATAAATAGTGATACGTGAAATAATTAAAATATAGAAAAGGTACAAGAAAATACAATAAAAAAAGAGGATGTCATTAAGGTAGATGTTAAAAAGAACCAAAGGTTACTTATTTAAAATATATTATTCCAGGGCGGCCGGTTAGCTCAGTTGGTCAGAGCGTGGTGCTCTTAACAACAAGGTTGTCGGTTCGATCCCCACATGGGCCACTGTGAGCGGCACCCTCCACAACTAGACTGAAACAATTGCTTGACTTGTAGCTGATGGTCCCGGAAAAACACACTTAAAATAAATAAAAGTTAAAATACATATATATATATATATATATATATATATATATATATGTATATATATACACACACACACACATATATATATATATACACACACACACATATATATATACACACACACACACACACACATATATATATATATACATATATTTATATATATATACATTTATATTATTCTAAATCACACAGAGCTGTCCACCCTCCTCAATAAATAAATGAATAAATGCCAGACTGACTGTCTTTACCTAGACACATTATGGTAAAATTATAGAACACCAAAGACAGAAAAAATTTAAAAACTACCAGACAGAAAAGACAAATGACCTCCAAAGAACCAGAATCAGACTGACAGCAGACTTCCCTTCAGCACCACTAGATACCAGGAGGCCAGAAATAACATTTTCAGAGTGTCCAGGGAACATGATTGTTAGGCTTAAATTTTCTAAATTTTTATATAGATAAACTACTATTGAAAAGTAGGGGCTGAATATAGACACTTTCAAAAAAATGAACAGAGCTTAGTTCTCAGGGACATTCACTGAATTACTGAAGACTGTAAGAAAAATTTGGAATGTAGACAGAAGGAACAGAATGGAAGAAGCATTGGTGAGGAAAGTAATTGGTCAATACATTTAAAAATTTAAACTAGCACAGAGAATAAAATGATATAACAGTAATAATACCCATCTTTTAAGAGGATTTAAAAAATGGAACTGAACTATTAATTTTGGAAGAAGGGAAGGGGTTTCAACTTCTAAAGTTTTTTTGTTTCGTTTTGTTTTAATTGCTTGGAAGCAAGATAGGGAAAATAAGTAACCTTAGAATTTAACACAAATTTGCATATTAAAGTGTAAGGGTTATCACTAAAAGAATAAACCAGAACAAATAACTTCTAAATTTGTCGAATTAAATACCAGCGACAGGGGAAAGATTGTAAGGAAAACATCACACAATAGAAAGCGAGTAAGGAGAAGCAAGAACAGGTCAAAATATACCAGAAATTACCATGATTGTACATTTATTTAAATTGTGGGTTTAAATAGAGTCTTAGTTTGAACTAAGACAAAATTAAAAAAAAAAAAATCAACCTATATCATGTTTATAAAATACTCACCTAAGACAAAAGGAAACCAATCATTGGAAGGAAAGGATATAAAAAGTTAAATCAGATAAACAGTAACCTAGAAGGAAACCTGTTAGTAGCAATGTTGATATCAGACAAATTATTAGGAATAAAGACTATCTCTACATAAAGTTAGAAGGCAAGAAGTGCCAGCAAGATAACAATTTTGAGTTTATATGTCCCTTACAACAAAATCTCAAAATATATTTTAAGAAATTGATAGAAAGCAATAGACAAATCCACAATCATCATGAGAAATGTTTAGCATGGATCTCAGAAATGGATAGATCAAGGAGACAATAGTTAGTAAGGACAGAGGAGATATGAACAGAATTGCAGAACTTGATGTTTATAATTGCTTGCCCTAAAATGATTAGAGAATACAAAATACTCTCAGGCGCATATGGAATATTTACCATGTACCAGGCATCAGGGCAAGTCTCGTTTATATTTCAGAGAATCTTTATCTAGTTCTTTGACCATAAAGTTAGGCACCTTCCTCCTCACCATATATTTAGAATTAGAGCACTTCTCAACAGTCAAAGAAGACATTGTAATGGAATGTACCAAATATTTAGTCCTGAACGACAATAGAAACATTCAACAGAAACTATGCAGTTATAGCTGTGTCTAATGGCAGATATATACACCTAGTAGAATGCACTTGTTACAGAAGATGGGAAACTGAGAATTAATGAGCAAAGTACTTTGAGTTGAGAGGTTAGTAAAAACAATAACAGGGTTAACTCTTTAATGCTTTTCTATTGCACTGAGAGTAGAATTCAAGCTCCTGCCTTGGCCCATGAGTTCTGTATGGTCTGGCTTTTGCTCACCTCTTCCACCTCAAACATATCTCCTCACACTGTCCCCCAGCACACACACACGCACACATGCACACATGCACACACACACACATCCAGACACACCAGCTTCTTACACACACACCAAACATTCCCCTGCCTCAGGACCTTTGCACGAGCTGCTGCATCTTCTTGGAAGTCCCACTTCACTCTCTCTTAACCACCACATATGCAGCTCTTCACGTGGCTGACACTTGTCATTTATCAGGTGTCAGAAAGCGCTTACTGGACCACCCTACTGCAGTTCTTTCTTTGTTTCCAGCATAATACTTATCACCGGTATCTATTTTGTGTGTTCACTTGTTTCTTTTCTTTTCTCTCCATTAGACCGTCAGCTCCATGTGAGAAATCCTTTGAGTCTTGCTCATAGCTGTATTCCCAGTGCCTGGAACAAGAGTTGTTAGTAGGGTGATCAACTGTCCTGATTTTCTTGGCACTGTCCTGATTTTGGCACTGAAATTCCCGTGTCCCAGGAAACCCCTGAGTCTCAGGCCAAATGGAATGGCTGGACACCCTACTTGTTAGAGTGTATATAGTTTGAAATAAAAATGTCCCCATTAAATTTCAATTATCTGGTCTAAAAAAATAACCACTATCATTTAAATGGAGCTTTCCATTTTATTAAGGCTCTTTACATGTATGATCTTATGTAAATTAGTTCTTGGGATCATCTGCAAAGTTATGTGCAAGTATTCACACACCCTGTTGAATCTACAGACTTCAAAATCAGAAGCACCCTCACCTTTTCCAGGTGCCAGGTTCTGCAGTGGCTTTGCTCCTGGCCAGGAGCTGGAAGAGTTCCAGCTACCTCTCCTCCCAGTTGCTGAACTCTGCAGTAAACTGTCTCTGTGTGTAAGTTTCTCATTTTGTAAAACCTGTGCCCACCAAGAAATCACAACAAGAGAAGGACAAAAGGCCGGGCAAATTGCTTTATTAACTGAGCTAAAAGGTTCAGTAGGTGAGAGTCTTGCTACCTATCAGGTAATTAGTCACCTGGAAGCCTTCTTTGTCCAAGGTCTCAGACAAGAGAAGGCCTCCTTTGTCTCAGGTAAGCAGGCCATTTTCCAATCAGTGGCTAATTGTCCCATCACGGCTCACACATCTGCTGAGGGCAGACCTGCTGGGTGGGGAGGTCAGTGTAGACCCACAGTCCTCGGGGACCTGGTTACCTGGGGTCAGTGGGGACTCAGTGGGCATCCTAAACTGGGTGTGCAAAACTGTTTGCAGCCAGGGTAGAGAGAGGGGGATTAAGTCTTTCAAGAGGGTGCCACCTGCTTGTTCACAGCCCTCCCTGGCTCCTCGTGTCTTTCTGAAACACCCAGACCAGCACTTTTCCAGCAGGAATGTGCCTTCCCAGGGGAGCTTATTAAAATGCCAGTTCTGACGCAGCGGGTCTGGGCGGGCCCACAATTCTGCATTTTCAGAGAGCTCCCAAGTGACACGGGTGCTGCTGGCATGTGGACCACACTTTAAGGAGCAGAGTTTACAGACTTCCCTGGACAGGCTTGGAGAGCGGGTCCAGATGCAGACTCTGTCTGGCCATCCCTCTCGTCTTTGCTCTGAAGCCCCCTCTTCCTGGCATCCTGGGCTGCTAGGTGGCTCTTCGGTGTTCTCTTGCCCCCACTGGAGCCCATCACAGTGTGGACCCAGTGTGTTTTAAATGCCTGTTTACTTGTTGAGCCTGGGCTCCTCCTGGAGAGCCATCTGGACCCTAAATATCACGACCCTATGGTCCAGCACCAGGCTTGGCAGAGGGCACCCATTACTAGAGTTCATCAAACTGCACTGGATTGTGTACCCTGCCGTGTCACTGCAGCCAGGTATCACTTCACCATTTTCAGCCTAACTTTTCTCATCAGCCAAATGGGAGCAATGATAGGTAACCTGCATTGCCCACTCACCAGTTGGGAGTTACAAATGAGGTTGTGCTGCTCCTTTCTATTTCTTTTTTTAATTTTTATTTGAGGTATAACTTACATAGCATAAAAGGCACAAATTGCTGGATGCAAATATATGAGGTTGGACAATTAAATTTGTGAACTCAACTTGCAAAAGTGCTACACACCTCATTGCTGAATATCACCACAGTCACCTTTGAAGGACTCCCCTTGGGAAGCTATGCACTGAGGCCAGTGTTTAGGCCACCCTTCAAAGCAATTTTGGAACTTTTTCTGGAATGGCCATCAGAGCTGCCATCGTATTACTCTTGATGTCCTGAATGGCATCAAAATGTCTTCCTTTCAATATTTCCTTTATCTTCAGGTAGAGAAAGAAGTCATTGGGGGCCAGATCAGGTGAGTAGGGAGGGTGTTCCAATGCAGTTATTTGTTTACTGGCTAAAAACTCCCTCCCAGACAGTGCTGTGTGAGCTGGTGCATTGTCGTGATGCAACAGCCATGCATTGTGGGTGAAAAGTTCAGGTCGTCTAACTTTTTCATGCAGCCTTTTCAGCACTTCCAAATAGTAAACTTAGCTAACTGTTGTCCAGTTGGTACAAATTCATCATGAATAATCCCTCTGATAACAAGAAAGGTTAGTAACATCATTGCAACACGTTTGCGAACTTAATTGTCAGAACTCGTGTGTGTGTGTGTGTGTGTGTGTGTGTGTGTGTCTGTGTGTGTGTGTGTGTGTATATGTGCGTCTTAGCTCAGACTGCCGTAACAAAATACCACAGACTGGGTGGCTTGAACAACAGAAAGTTATTTTCTCATAGATCTGGAGGCTGGAGGTCCAACATCAAGGTGTTGGCTGAGGTGGTTCTTGGTGAGAACACTTCCTGGCTCGCCGACGTCCTCTTTCTCCCTGTGTCCTCACATGGCCTTTCCTGGGTGTGTATGTGTGGAAAAAGAGGGAGCTCTGTGGTGTCTCTTCGTATAAGGCCCCGAGTCCTATTGTAACCTCACCACCCTTAAGACCTCATCTAACTTTGATTGCCTCTGAAAGGCCTCATTTCCAAACACAGTCCCATTGTGGGCTCGGGCTTTCCTATATCAATCTTGGACATCACAATTCAGTCCGTAGCAATCCCCAGAGAAGGCAGAGGAGGCCAAGAAGTGACTCGTACCTCCCAGACCTACCAAGAGGCCGTGATGTGACCGATGTCGCTGCTGGTGGAGAAAGAGAGGGCAAGCGGAGTATTTGAGCAGGGGTGGGGACACGCAGGCAGATGTGCGAGGTGGGATACAGGGGAGGTCCAGGGAGGAGACGAAGGGACCTTGGGCTTGAGGCTGTGGTGTGTGGGGGACTCAGGTCCCTGGGAGGAGTTGGAAATGGATAGGGCAGGAGGTGAGGGAACAAGAGGGACAAGAACACGTCCTAGCCCTCTAGCTTGTGTTCCTGGCACTCGGCCAGCTGGGGAAGATGACAGGGAACCAGGGGTCGGGCAGGCGTGCAAAGTCATAAGGCTGGGTTTGGGCATGTTGAGGCTCAGGGGTCTTGGAACCATCCAGGTGGCAATGCTGTTTGGGGCTGAATTGTGTTCCCACACAATTCACATGTTGAAGTCTCACCCCCCGATACCTCAGAATTTGACTGTATTTGAAGGTAGGGCCTTTAAAGAGGTGATTATTTGAAAATGAGGCCATTGTGTGGGCCCTCATCCAATCCAACCCGTGTCCTTATAAGAGGAAAATTGGATACACAGAGACACCGAGGGTGCCTGCACAGAGTAAAGACCACCGGAGGTCACTGTGAGAAGGTGGCTGTCTGCAAGCCAAGGAGAGAGACCAAGCCTCTGACACCTGCATCTTGGCCATCCAACCTCTAGAACTGTGAGAAAATCATAAATAAATATCTGTTGCTTAAGCCGCCCAGCCTGTGGTACTTCACTGCGGTACCTGAGCTGACTGATGCAGACCTCAGGAGACCTCAGCCCTGCCTCAGAGATGCTGTGCCTGGCCAGCCGGGAGGAGCAGCAGGCAGAGGTCCCAGGAGCCCTCACCAACTCCTCCCTCCTCACTCCCAGCCCAGCACGCCTGCCTCAGTTCTGTGAGCATCAGAAGACTTCCAGTCAGCCTGGCCTGAAGGAGAAATCTGAGAGGAGCAGGCGGTAGCCAGAGGCCTGGCTCAGAGGCATCTCGCTGCCTCCTTCATCCTTCAGTGCTGGCGATGCCAAATTCACATCACCTCCCAGGGCCCACGTCTGTGCTCCTTACAGACCTCAAGGTGGCATCTCATGAATATTTGCTGAGCTGCTCAGATGATGCAGCAGGGAGATAAAATGATAAAGAGAGAAGAGGGGGGAGGAGAGAGAGAGAGAGAGAGAGACAGAGAGAGAGAGAGAGAGAGAGAGAGAGAGAGAGAGAGAGAGAGAGAGAGAGAGAGAGAGAGGACCCAGCCTGCCATTAGCGTCTCCCACTGATAAGATGGAGTTGAAGATGCCGGTACATGGGGAATCTGGCTTGAGAGCATGAGCTTTTCCAGCGGGATAAAGGGAACAGTTTCTTGTATAATGAGATTGACTCTTAAATTGAAAGTGCTAGCTCTTGTGCTGCAGTTCAGACTCCCCTGCTGTGCGTTTATTCCCAAGGCTCTAACATTAAGACATCGTACATGCAAGCTGGGAGCATTCAATTAGGTTTTCTGTTATTAATCAGTCAATTAAGCCGCAGTCTCTGGGATATACATTTTCACTCTTAAAGAGGTGAGAAGCATGCCGAGCCCCCAATCAGGTTTGGAATGCCAGCCTGGTATGGAGGGAGAGGTTAGGAACCTGAGGTTGAGGGAGAGGAGAAGGGATGGGATGGGAGAGGATAGCAGAAGAGACTGGGGCCTATGAGCTGCGGAGGTATTTTGGTTCTGGAAACTTCCGGGAGGATGACAGTTTGAGGTTTTCTTGTGGAGGAAATGCCAACTGGAGAACAGGCAGAACGAGCAGAAGCTGTGAAGTCTGGCAATCTTTGGGACTAGGTCTGGCAGGAGAAATAGGGCTTCACTACCTTCAACCTCAGTTTTCCCATCTGCAAAATTGGAAATTCGAATTCCTATTCTTGATTTCTCCCTCTTTTGTGAGATGCAAGTCCAATAAGGTAATGAATATGGAAACATTTTGTAAGCTATGACATGCTTGAGAGGGCATGGAGAGGTAATAGTGGCTGTGATAGGCAAAACAATGACATTTATGTGTAAATAAGTTGCAGACAGCAAACGCTCTTTTGAATATGCAAGACTGATACATAGAGTGGATAATAAGCACCTGGACTTCATTTATTAATTTCATTGAGTGGTTCCAAACAAAATGGAAGAAAATATTCTGAGCCTACTTCTGAGAGATGGTTCCTCGGATTCACAGCACCCCAAAATGGAATCTATAATCACATAATCAATAATTGGGCAGGATTGAGGGAGGAAGGAAGGATAAAGAGAGGGTCCTAAAACCTTTTCATTATGGACTCAAATTTTATTTATATTTATATTTATAATGAGTATCAACCAGAAGAAAGCTGTCAATCGATTGATGACAGTGGACCCTTAAAGGAAACAGATAAGAACAATTAATAATTAGTGCATAAATCAATTGCAAGTAAGTGTTCAGATTTGTGATTAGCATACAACTAATTTGTTGTTTGACATTTTTGAAATTAAGTGTTGGTGTAATTAGCACATAAATCATTTGCACATGGGTGTTCCTGCAGTGTCTGGTGTGTAATTAAACATAAATCATTTGTATTTGGGGGTTCTAAGGTGTTTTATATGTCATTAGCACATAAATAATTTATAAATTAGTATTTTTCAGGTGTTGCGTAATTAGCACATGGATTATTTGCAAACGAGTTTCAAATTATTTGTTGTGTAATTAGCATGAAAATCACTGGTACACGGAATTTACCAAAGTATTTAGTGGGCAGTGGGCACATATTTCATTTGTAAATGAGAGTTGCTAAACTGTCCTTTGTAGTTAGCACATATACCACTTGTATATGGGTACACTTAAGTAGCTTGATTTGTAATGAGTGCACAGATTGTTTTGTGAATGAGCTCTCTTATGTGATTTACAATTTACACAGAAATCATTTATCAATGAGTGTTTCTAGAGTACTTGATTCATAATTAACATATATGCAATTTGTAGATGGGTCTTTAATAACTGATTGAAAAAAGTTCTTCCTCTCTTAAGAGATACTCTTTTATCCTGTTTACATTTGCTTAGTAAGCCTAATTGCACTTGTAAAAAGAAAGAATTTATCAGTTGCTGAATTTGTATGCCTTCTCACTCACTGAAAATTCAGAATGCCTGCCTACCTGTATTCTCAAAATGTTTCACGAGGCTCTGTTGTTGGTTTGATGAGATCAAAATTCTGGTGCTTTCCTAGAGATTCAGGTCAAATCTCAAACCCTCTATTATTGAATTGGAGATATCCCATGTGTTTCAGGAGATCATACACAGTCCTGTCTTGGACACACTAGAGATCTGATGAAAATAATCATGGCTAACATCAATTTATGAATTACTATGACCTTTATACAAATAAGAAGCTCAACTATCCCAAAAATGACTATGAAGGAAACAGAAAAGGGTGTTAAAAATTTGAGGACTTAGTGAATGCCAGGAATCATCCTAAATGTACTATGGGGGGGAACCTCATTATTTATAATAACCATCCTAAGAGGCAGTCATTGTAGCTCCAGCATTAATCAAAGATACAGGAGAAAGAAACATCTCAGAGTTGAAAAAAAAAATACCCAGAATGTATCTTGAAAAGCATCACCACATTATATATAAAAAATGAAACGATGACAATGATTAGCTGAGAAAGGCTTTGAATCCCAAAGGTAAAGTGCAAATCCTATAAGACTCTAGACAGAAAATATTAAACATTAAAAGAATCACTTTACCTTCAAAAGGCTAACATGTCATCTCTGCAGTAATAAATGCCCCCCAAAAGGAATATTAAAAGATAAAATTTGTGAACCACAATTTTTATACCCAGCCAAACTGTTTTTAATTAATAAAGCCATAAAAGAAAACATTCTTATACACTTAAGGATTTGGAAAAAAAAACACCCAAATTCTTATGTACCTTTCTGGAAAAAACAAATTGCTTGAAAATGCATTCCAGCCAACAAATGGATGAACCAAAATTCAGAATTCAAGAATGGCTAAATGATGATAAGAAATTACTTGCACATAAACTATCTCTTGGGTTTGGGCCAGCAAGAAATTCTATCTGAATGATATACTGAACGGTGTGGCGTGGAGTTTGGTCCTGGAAAAGGAAGAGAAGAGGCACAACTTAGGGAAATGCTACATGGCTGACTTCATGGTCCCATGAACAAGAACACATAGGTAATGTACAACCCAGCTTGATTCCTGAAGTTGGGTCCAAATTCAATGATGAACTTATATTCCTTCCTCTTTTCAAACTGTTTTCCCATCTAACTGAAAGGTGTAAATGAACAAAATTTTTATTTAGGGTTTGTCCACTATGAAGAGACTCTCCCTCAATAGTAAGAACTACTTGGAAATTACATAGTGCCTAAGCTTTGCCAAATAATTTGTTGTGGAGTTTCCCAATCTTTAGCTGTTCATTAAGCAGCATACTGTATTTGTACCAGTAATGCTATAATTTACTTCAGATTTTCTTTAAATACATAAATACATTTATTTAATAAAGATTAAATATTTAATGTAATTTACAGCAATTTTTGTTAAATAAAATTTAATTATTTATTAAAACTTTAATTTAATACACTTAATTAAATATTTTATTTTGTATTTAATATTTTATTTAATAAACATTTATTTCTAAAGCTAATTTATGTAACCACTTTAAATGGAAATTCCTCACCAGTCATAAATATTACAGAAAGCAGTCATAGTATAAAAACAATGACAATGTTGAATTTATTGAATTTTGTCATTAACAGGGCATGCGGGGGTTTTTTGTTGTTGTTAGTTTATATTTGTTTTATTTGTCTCTTTTTACAGATTTTGTACATTTAAGTAAATTTGGAATTGGAATGTAATTTACAATGAATGGTCCTTTACAATTCCTTGGAATATTTTGTTGCTTTCTTAGAGGTATGTAAAGAATAACGGTGTATACTACAATCATGGAACCTTAGAGTGAGTGAAATACAGTCATACTATGCTATTTCATGTAGCTGGTCAGATGAAAGTTCTGTTTAAAGACTCCTCGCTGCTGAAAAAAGAGAGATTAGCAAGTGCTAGAGAGGTGTTAAAAGCAGGTTGTGGCAATCTTGTGGTTACCGACTATGCTTTCGAATCCCCTCACCTTCCCCTTCATCCCCATCCCCATCCTATCTAGCAACCCTCAGTTTTTCCTCTATGTCTCTGAGATTGTTTCTGATTAGTTCATTCATTTATTCTCTTCTTTAGATTCCACATATAAGTGAGATCATATGGTATTTGTCTTTCTCTGTCTGACTTATTTCACTTAACATAATGTTCTCTAGGTCCATCCATATCGTTACAAATGGTAAGATTTCATTTTTCTTTATGGCTGTGTAATACTCCGTGTATAAATGTACCACAGTTTCTTAATCCAGTCATCTACCGATGGGCATTTCGGTTGTTTCCATGTCTTAGCTATTGTGTATAGCACTGCAATAAACATAGGGGTGCATACATTTTTTTGAATTAGAGTTTTGGATTTCTCCAGATAGATACCTAGGAGTAGAATTGCTGGATCATAAGGTAGTTCCATTTTCAGATTTTTGAGATACCTCCATACAGTTTTCCATGGTTGCTGCACCAATCTGCAATCCCACCAACATTGCCATGAGGATACGAAAGTCAATTAGGGAATGTAAACAATAATGTTGTAAAGATTTTGTAGGGTATCCAATGGACACTTGTCACATTAGGGAGACCACCTCAGGGATGATGTAGATGCCTGATCACTGCACTGTACACCTGAATCTGAACAATAATGAATGTCAACTACAATTATATATATAATGTAATGGCTGTGTGCGATGTCAGAGGGGTAGTGGACGGGGGGAGGGGGTTTGTCACTGTGTGAGGGATATAAATGATAAATATCTAACTATTACATTGTTTTGTGCGCCTGAAACTAATAAAAAAAAGTTAAAAAACAAACAAACAAACAGAAAAACAGAGTGGTAACAAGTAGGATCTTCCCATATAAAGCAGAAAACTCCGACAGGGATTTGTGGAAGCCCTATCTCATCCCATGGGACAGAGCTATTGAAAGCTGGTCCGCCTTTGCCCCTTTACAAGACAGCTCTTTACATGCCCAGTGTGGAGCAGTGATATATAGAGCATTCTTAACCGATATTCCTCCCAAGAAGAGTCCTTAAAAGAATAGTGCAAGGTTTAACTGGCCATAACCCTAGCCTCACCACCAAGCCAAATTTGTCCAAATATGAGCAGATTGTCTCCTAACTCACAAGAGCAGAGTGTCTTCGTATACCTTTAAAATAAAATACAGTTGGGCCTCCATTATCTCTTTAGCGGTGTCCGTGGAGAAGCCCAGCTTAAGGGGGTTTTCCGGTCTGTTGCTGAATATGAACAGAGCATTGGATGGTTAAATCCTACTTAACTCAATACTCACTACTACCTGGACATGTAGATAATTCTTAAAACATAACTGTTCTGTCCCAGCCCTTGTCGGCAATAGTGGGGATGGTGGCAGAGCAGTCACTGGGACAGAGAGGGCACAAAACCACAAAAGCAGAGCTTCAGAGAGAGGCAAAGGACCTACTTCTACTATTCAGGATGTTGAGAAGATGTTTTCTAAATATAAAATGACATTGAATGACCTGAGTTACTGGGCTTTGTTTAAATGGAGAAAGACAAATGGTTACCCAGTGGTAGATATCAAAGTGCTAAACCTGCTGCCTTCTGCCTGGGATCCCTAAATAACCCAATGTTATTTTTAATATATAATATATAAGTATATTATATGTATATATGTATTGAATTTATATTACATTTATATATGTGTGTATTGAATATATATCAAATATATATTCACACTAATATACATTGAATAATTAAATATGAATTGAACATATTAAGTAATATATGAATAATTGAATATATAGGATAATTAAATATAAAAATTATATATTTGTAACTACTAAACTATTGTCTGTGTTACCAGAGGGAAAGGGAGAAGGGGGGTGGTAGATGAGGGTAAAGGGGATGAAATATATGATGATGGAAGGAGAACTGACTCTGGGTGGTGAACATACTATAGATTTAAAGATGATGTATTACAGAATTGTACACCTGAAATCTATGTAACTTTACTAACAATTGTCACCCCAATAAACTTTAATTTAAAAAATTGTATATTTGTAAATTATAATATATATTCACATTATGATGTATGATATCAGTATATATCACACACACAAAGAGATAATGCAAAGTTTAAAACAATCCCACTAACAGAAATGAGGTCCTTGTTAGTTGGATTCTGATCAATGGTTCCACTCTGTACTTTTCTCTTTTTCCCAAATGTTCGACCGTGAGTATTTATTGATTTTAGAATCAGAAAAAAAAAAATAAGGCAAACGTAAGAATAGACAGTATTTACCTATCAATCTTAAGGACATTTAAAAAAAAAACTCAGCAAGAAAAAGTTGGTTACCTCTGGATAACCGGTGTGGAGTGATTTTTATGTTTTTCCCACTTTTTAATATATTTTAATTTTTTCCCCTAAAACAACCACAACTTAATTTTGTAATGGCGATGGTCACATTACTTTGAAAGGGAACAGACACAGGGGGATTCAGCTTATCTGAAAGCATTCCTCCTCAGACTTCCCAGGCATACGAACAGATTACATACATGTAATACATAACGTATAACATATACTATACCACATATAACAAATACATAATATATATAAATGTGTGTGTACATACATAAACACACACCTTTGTTTTTTGATCTAATTTGAACTGGATTTTATAATTTACGACAGAAAGAGTCCTTGCTGATAGACCCTTGGAACCCAGATCAGACTTTATCTCACTCCAAATTTATGTTCATCCCTAAGTCCCTCTCAGCCTCAACCAAAAGGCCCCTTAATGCACGTCATTTGGAATGCTTTTGCTTCCAAACGGGCTGTCTAAGAAAACAGTCCAAGTGAGAGCAACCTGGAGTGAATCTGGGAGGAGAGCCTTCCAGATTATGTTACAGCTGCGGGGGAAAGTGGACGGAGCATGTTCTCCAAATGAGCCCCGACACAGCCTAACCGAACCTTCTGCTACATTTCTCCTCGTTAGCTCTGACCTCTCTCCCCTCACCCAGAGCTCCACCACACACTCAAACCTAATTTGTCCAAATAAAACCTGACTGTTTTGCAAGCCCAGGTGAAAGAGACATATTTGAACACATCTTTAAAGCCCCATGTTATATACACGCTTATGTATTATTGGAATGCTGTTCGTGCTGTATGAGCCTCAATTGAATAAAAAGAGCGAGAGAGATTTTTTTTTTTTTTTTTGAGAGAGATTTTAATTTCAGGTCTGATCCCTGGCCATGCGGCTTTAGGTAAATTATTTGCCTTCCTTGCACCTTTGAAATAGGTCAAGATGATCTACAGGTGTTCTCTTCCAGCATGGGCATATTTTATTATTTATGAGAAATGAGGGAACCCACAGGAATGCATGCGTTCATTTACTTCATCCTACCACTTCGTTCGTTCGTTCGTTCGTTCGTTCATTCATTCATTTATTCATTCATTCATTCAATCTGGCCCTTGAGTGAATAAGCAAGGTGGTGAGATAGGAGGGCAAGTATAATCAGACAGAGCTGTATTCAAATTCCTGGTCTGTGATCTTGGACAGCTCCTTCAAAGGCCTGGGAACCTCAGTCACCTGCTCTGTAAAGTAGGGAGGGATAGCATCACCACCCCAAGTGTTGGAGAGCGATGATACATGCAAAACGCATGATTCTGCTCATCACCTGGGAAACTTGTCACTGCTTCTAGGATGAGACAGAGCACAGAATAGGATTTTAAAGATGAGAGAAGGTCAGGGGCCCCTGAAAGGAAACAAAAGTAACGGCTGACTTCTGGCCCATGAACACTGACTTGTATTCTAAACTCCCCGCCATGCAGGCTTACCTTGCACAGTTTGGGATTTCTGATGAGAGGGAGCAGAGAAAGTCACCTACGTAGGCAAGTGTCAAACTTGAAATCAACTTGCATGGGAATTGACCATGGTAGTAACTGGCATGAAAGGCATGGCATGACAAAGAGGGCGGGCTCATCGACCACAGCTTAACAAATGCCAGCCGTGGTGTGGTGAGGCGGCCAGGTTCTCAAATTAGGAGGTCTCGGTGTGAGTCGTAGGTCTGCTACTGATTTCCAGTGGGGCTTACGGCTGGTTTTCCTTTCCTTTCCTGGGCAGTGGGGACATCAGCACCCAGCTCACGGTGCTTGGCCCCAGCCTGAGTGTCCATCCTGGGACGCTTGTGCTGGACACTTGGCTCACTGGGTTCCCTGGCAAACCTCATCCTTGCTGGGTGCTCCCTTTTCCAAATGTTTTCTTGGACAAAGTCAGACAGGGAAGTCAGCTTTGGGGATGCCGCACATTCTCCACTGGTCCACAACAAAACAATAATAATAATAGCCAGCACTTTGGGGCGCATGTGCGGATCATCACATCAGCCCTGTGAGAGAGACTCTGCCATGATCATTCTCATTCTTCACGTGCGGAGTCTGAACCTGGAGAGATTGAATCACCTGGACCCAGGGCTGTCCATTCAAAACCTGACACCTTTTAGCCACCATTTACACCAACGGAGCAGAGACCGAGTTAGGAATGTGGCAGCGATTGGGATAAGAACAGAAGTCCCTCCCAAGCATATCTGACGTGGAACTTGGGACTCAGGAAGGAGTCTTCCAGGGTCCTTCCCCTCCTCGTCAGATGCCCTGGGCCTTGAGGTTGCCTCTGGGAGCAGTAAGGTCAGACTGAGCTACATTATAGTCAGGAACAAAACCAACCCCCAAGCTCAGTGGCTAAGACAAATGTTTCTCACTTACCTTGTGTGTCCCCACAGGCTATCTGCCACTCTGCTTAGTGCTGTCCTCAGAGAGAGATGGACGGGTCACTACTGGGGACTTTGCTGTCATCATAGCAGGGGGCTAGGGGGCCCAGCAGACCCTATGCTGGCTCCTAAAATTCTTCCCGGAAGTGACGCTCATTACTTCTGCTTACTTCTGTTCATACTCTTCTCTTCTGTTCCCTGTGCAAAGAGGAGAGATGGCATATTTGCCCCCCGCCCCTTGGTCTTCTTTAGTGTGTGCCCTCTCCATGCCTCTTCTTGCTCTCCATCCAGATGTCACGCTCCCCAGGATCCTGAGATGTGACATGACAGCAGGAGGTCATAGCCAGGAGACATTGCTCCCCATTCTTCCCAAAGAATGCACCTGGTGCATCTCCACCCACTTGGGAACCCCCTTCCTGGCTATCGCTCCCACTCTTGACCAAGCTGCCTTCTTGCGGTCCAGATGGTCACCGCACCCTCCTATTCTAACTGCTCTTCACACTTTACCTCTTATTGACAAAGCATGGTTTCCAGACCATAACCAAAGGGCTCTTTAAAAATGTCACTTCTCTCTTTCAAAGCCTCTAGTTACTGCCTATTGTGGATTGAGTTGTGTCTCGCAAAAAAGGTATGTTGAAGCCCTAACCTCTGGTTCCTGTGACTGAGACCTTATTTGGAATTAGGGTCTTTGCAGATGTAAGTTAAGATGAGGTCATACTGGGGCAGGGGGGGCCTTCCGTCCAACGTGGCTGGTGTCCTTGTGAGAAGCGGAGAAGGAACACAGACACGCACACAGTGAGAGGACACCACGTGACAATAGACAGAGATTGACTTGGTGTGTCTACAGGCTAAGGAACACCAAACGTTGCTGGCAACACCAGAAGCTAAGAGAGAGGCATGGGGTGGATTTGTCCCTAGAGACTTCAAAGGGACCATCACCCTGCTGACACCTTGATTTCAGACTTCTGGCCTCCAGAATTGTGAGAGAATACATTTCTGTTGTCTCATACTCACTCCCTGCGTTGTAATCATTGGCTATGAAGACCTAGGAAGTAATATACTACCCATCACCCTAAGAATCAACTCCAGAGGCCTTCCTGTGACCCTGCCCCCCTCTTAACCTCATCTCAAACCACCCTCGGCTGTGCTCACCACCTTCCAGCCACACTGGCTTCCTTCTCGACTCCAGACTTTTGTTCTTGCTGTTTCCTCTGCCTGGAGTAGCCTTGCTCCAGAGCAAGCTTGGGTCTTTCCCATTCTTCAAGTCACCACTAAAATATTCCCTCCTGAGAGGTCACTCATGGGGCCCTGTCTAAAACAGTTCCTCTTGTCCCCCCCCATTCTCCCAGAACTGGCCCCTTGCCATCTTTTATCAAGCACCCTGGTGATTTCCTTGCTGACATTTTTCACCATTAGTCATGATTTTATTTCTCTACATGCGTGTTGTCTGCTTTTTCTCCTGGAACGTAAGCTCCTTTGGCAATGTGGTGGACAACCTTTAGGGTGGCGCCCGTGAACCCCAGCTTCTAGTGCTCCCAGCCGTGTGTGACCCATCCCCTTAAGTGTGGGCAGGACGTGTGACTTGTCTCTACACCAATAGAATACGGCAAAGGGATGCGATGGCATGCCCATGATTACGTTATGTAAACCTGCAGTCCCTATCTTGCTGAGACATTCTCTCCCTTTGCTGGCTTTGATGGAGCAAGTGGTTACGTTGGAAATTTTCCGAGAGTGAGACCACATGGCAAGGAACCGAGGACAGCCTCTAGCGAATGGCCAACAAGAAACTGACGCCTCATTCCCTAGCTTTCAAGGAACCGAAGGCTGCCAACAAGCAGGTGAGTTTGGAAGTGGGTCCTTCCTTCCAGCGACCCGTGGGATGCGACACCAGCCCAGTCTTATGAAGGATCCCGAAGCAGGGGGTCTGGCAAAGTCATGCCTGGACTCCTGAGCCACAACGGTGAGCCATGTGTTACATGGCGCTAGATAACGAATACAGGCCATGACCCACTCTGTGCTGGGTGCTGTGCTGATGCAGGGCCTGGTAGTTTCTCTCCTCTACTAGGTGCTTCGTGACCACCTGATGGCTGATTGGTGCTCAATCCCAGGCCCTGCAACTTGTTGCCAAGGGGCATGTGAGTGAGTGTGAGTGTGAGGTGTGAGTGTGAGTGTGTGCATGTGTGTGCATACATACCATATACATGTGTGTGTGTGTGTGCTCATATATTACACTTTCCAAAGTACATGAAAGATAGCCAGAGCCAGGCTTAACTTGGCCTCATGGGTGATTTTTCTTTTCTTTCTTTTTGTCATAATTCTCCTCTTTGGCCCTTGTTATTTATTTATTTTTAACACCTGTAAAGTGATGGGTTGAATTAGATGATCCCTAAGGTGCCTTGCAGTTTTACCTTCTAGTCTTTGAACGAGGGTCAGAGAAATGCTTAGTTTTCCATATTGTAATTTCTTTTTTTGGCTGGCCTCAAAACGTGTA
The DNA here is from genome assembly GCF_964194185.1 of Rhinolophus hipposideros. NCBI lineage: Eukaryota > Metazoa > Chordata > Mammalia > Chiroptera > Rhinolophidae > Rhinolophus > Rhinolophus hipposideros. Next base: position 16,789,241 of record NC_138070.1, on the reverse strand, counting down.
AGGTTGTTTGGCATAATATAATATATACTATACTATACTATACTATACTATACTATAATACATATATATATATAGAGAGAGACAGAATGAGAGAGAGAGAGAGAGAGAGAGAGAGAGAGAGAGAGAGAGAGAGAGAGAGAGAGAGAGAGAGAGAGTTAAACCAGGCAAGTCCTCCTGGCGGAAGTCTAGCGAGATGCTTATTTAATATTATGAGAAGGGTGAGCAATTAGGACATCCTATCCTTGTGCCTGCAGACTCCATCTCGGAGACTAATAGATATTTACTTAGTCTTGTCGGTCGTGCTGTGTTTAATATTTATCCATCACAGGAAGCTGCTGCATGTTAAATGTCAGCCTCTTGATTTCGATAGCTCACAGCTCCGCACAGCTGAATTTCCCAAGCAGCCCCCGTGGCCCCCGGCCTCCAACCTGCCCAGCTTCCTGGAGAAGCCCTGCCCTGTGGCTATGCAGCACTCAGGACTGGCCACTTGGCATGTCCTCCCAGCCCTGAGGGATCTGACCCAAAGTGCCTCCAGCCAGGTATTCTATCGGGGGGGTTGGTCAGTGCCAAGGACAGCAGAGGCGGGAAAGCGGGAGAGGCTTTACCTTCAGTGGCTGACACATGCCCCGGGGACTGTGCCAGCTTCTGAACTCCTCTCTCATTAAGTTTTCAGCACAGATGTGCTCCGTCGTGCTCGTCTGTCCCTTCAGACCCTCTGTGCACCCTTATCGCTTCCGCCATGTGCCCCAGGAAGCTGTCTGCCAATGGCTTCATCAAGTTCTTCCTTGACTCCCGCTTCTGGCTGGGTCAACCAACAGGGAGCTCTGGCAGATCTGAGGGCAGACGAGAGAGAGAAGGCGACATGAGCTTCCTGCCCTGTCCTTCCTCTCTGTAGTGTCGCTACAGGTTGGCTTCTTCCCTCTTGTCCGAAGACCACAGTTCTTGCAGGCAGCCATTCCTACTTAGTATTCTCTCTCTCTCTCTCTCTCTCTCTCTCTCTCTCTCTCTCTCTCTCTCTCTCTCTCTATCTCTATGTCTCTCTCCAGCTGTCCCTCCTTACTTCACCCTTTTAGGCCTGGGGATGGAAACAGCTCCCTGCTGTTACTCACCTGGGGATGCCGCACCATTTCTAGTAGTTTCTCTATACCCTGCCCCATCTTGGTGAATAGTCCCTCTATTCAATGATCCCAATTTGAAATATGCCATCTCTTACCTGAAGGGCTTCTGTCTACACACACCTGGGAGGTAGATATTGTTTGTTACCTTTTACAAAAGAGGAAACTGAGGTTCAGAGAGCTTCGGTGAATTCCATGAGGTCACAAAGAAGTAATGGGCAGAGCTGGAATGTCCTGACCACCCATTCAGTGAAATGTGCCTGATGCCGTCTAACCCACTGGTCCTAGGTACAAATGGGGCGAGGCAGGCTCTGTGTCAAGTCCATTACCGTTCCCGCATCTGAATGATGATTTCCAAATGCATTAGCGTATGGCCTCAGCCACCTCTCCTGCCCCTGTTCACACACGTACACACTTGTCTAATCTGCCCCCATTCAAGTTCACCTGTGCAGGAGCAATTGCTCCTTCTGCAAGGCTCCGGACATCAGCATTGAGGTATTCCATAAGTTTCAGATTTGAGCTTAATAGCTCTGAAAGTTCGTGAGCTTCTCATCATTGGAGGTATGCAAATAAAAAAAATCCAAACATCTCTGTCAGGGATGTAGGATAGACATAGAAGGTATAGGAGGGAATAAGATGCTTAAGCTCCAACATGCCAGCCCAGGGTCTGATCTGCTCATCATCTGATCATGATGAAGAGAATATTGAGAATGCAGATTCCTGGGCCACAGCCTTAGTGATTCTGATTTCACAAGTCTGGGTGAGACTCAGACATCTGTATTTTATATGAATACCTCCCCACCTTTAAAACGGTAGTTTCCAAAGCGTCTAAGCTCCCCTCCAACTCAGTAATTAGGTAACTCCTATATCCCTTCAGGGTAAAGGTTGTGAGGTCCTTTGGCCAGTCACCAAACACTCTGGACAGGTAGCTGGACAGGGATAGGAATGAGGTAATAAAGCAAAGTCCTGGGTTCTAGTTCTATGCAGGGCACTCAGCCTCATGAAAAGACGGAGGGGGAAGAAATGAGCAGGTGGGGGAACCACCAGGGCTGCTGTTTCGACAGTGTAACAGGCAGACGTAAGCTCAAATCCATACTCTGGAGCCGTGTGACCGTGGGGTGAATTATTTCACTGCTTACCCTGTTTTTCCACCTGTACAACAGATAGAGCAGCAACACAGGTATTACCCTCCTCCAAACCTCTCAGGGCCAGGTCTCTTTCAGATTTCAGAGATTTCACCTGTGGGCTGGGCCAGCACCCATGGCCATTCCAGCAGCATTTTGGCAAGACACCGTGTGTGCTCCCACAACGCAGAATCCTTAAAGACCCAGCAAAATCTCAAGTGAGGTTGGGTCAGGGTTTGCTGCCAAACACATTACTGAAATACTTGAAGTTTTCAGAGCCTTTTGGATGATAGGATTGAGAACAAGGACTGGAATCTGCCTAAGAAAGTTTCTCCTGAGGATGAAAACAAAGCTCCCCACCGAGATACCCGGCACATGGCAACTACTCCATCAGTGTTAGCCGAGTATGATCATCTTTCGCACGCAGTGTGTTTCGAGGAGTGAAATGCTTAGCACAAGTGCCTTGGAAATAGTAAATGCTAAAAAATAGTAAGTCAATTGGTGGTAATTGTTTTTGTAAGTTTCGACCAGCATCTAGTTCTCCATTTGCTCCGTGCCTTCTTTGGTGACTAATAAGAAAGGCAGAGGAGAAGCTGGCCTCAGAGCTGTGCGTTTTGGTCGGGGGGCGCTTTTTGTCCTCTGCAGAGTCCCGGACCACTTCCCTGGATCACGTGAGGCACCCAGCAAGGCCCTCTCCCATTCCTCATTCATTACAGGGAGGTCTTTCTGTTCAGTCAACTGGATATTAAAAACAAATGTACCTAATTAGAAATAAAATGTTTCCAACTAGCTTGAAATAAAATAAAATGTAATTGCTAATGATATTTAAGTGTTGCAGATATTTTATGTTTTAAAAAAATCCCCTTACTTTTATAAAAGAGGTATGACTTTAATTTAGTGTACAATGCATTAAGCTGAGAGAAGAATGGTCTGGCTCTTGGCTCAGGGTCTCCTGTCCCATGGGGAGGAAGATTGGGGCTGCCTAAAACATCCCCGTGACCTGGCAAATTAGCATGAAGGTTTATTTGGGGAAGGAGGGGTACCTTCCAAGGAACCCGTGCTTTCCATAAGGATTTTTGTAGGGGAGGAAGTTTCCATGAAGTCTTTAGCAGATTGAGGTTTATGTCCTGGCTCTGCCATGAACACACCATTTGGGCAGATCCTTGCACCTCTCCGTACCTTAGTTTCTTCCTCTGCAAAGGGAGAATGCCAACCCTTTCTTGAAGAAGTTTTAATGAAGTTAAAGGACATGGGTATCTCTGGACCACAGGTAATACTTTTGATAAGAGAGTAAATGTTACCAAAATGTTACCAAAATGACATCACTGTCACTGTAAGCTTCACTAGGACAGACACCATGTTGATACTTTTTTGTGTCTCAGCATTTAGCCCAGTGCCTGATGTATCATAGATTATTATCGAATAATTGGTTGAATGAATATATAGATGAAGAAATGACACATGCCTAGGACATTAAGGTTTGAAAATGTAATACAAGTAATCTGGTACAATCCCTACTGAAAGCAATGCAATGATTGATTCGTTTCTGCTTGTTTGCCTCTAGGGATGGGGAGCTTCCTACCACACACCCACAGACAATTTCAGCTTTGAGGAATTCTGACTGCTAAAACCATCCTTTATACTCGCTCCTCTAAGTTTCCTAAATTGGGCCTTTCTCTGCCTTCTGCTGTTACATGGCCCAGGAAAGGGCTCCAGGAAAGTGATTCAGAGACTTGTCATTTCATAAAATACTTGCTCACCAACTGGATGGCAGGGTAATATGACGATGGTTATAATGTGAGCCAAGGATTGGGCAGTCATGGTTCAAATCCAAGCCCTGCCACTTACCAGCTGTGTGATACTGGATAACGTGCTGTGTGATTTTGGGCCTCTCTGAACCTCAGTCTCCTCGTCTGTAACTGGGTGGCCAATAGAGGCTCAGTATCTGCTCATGGCACAACCAAATCTCATAAACTATTTTAAGAGGGGATGGTGTGAGCTTGTGAGTGTAGACCTAGGGGACAGGACTGTGTACAGGGAACAATCAAAGGCGCTGGCCCCTCTTCCAGCTGAGCAGCCATTTAAAGCACTCTTCCTGATGTGGAGTGTTCCAGACCCTTCATCCTCTCAGCCAAGCTCTCGACGAGCCCCAGTTGTATGACATTCTAGAAAGAGGTGGTGTCTCCTGTCTGAATTCTATTTGTCTGAATTCACTGTAATAGAAACAGATTCCACTTAGTTAAATAACATGCTATTTTGTGAGTGGGGCGGGGCTCCTTCTTGATACCATCCTAGTCTGAGCCACACTCCTCTCTTGCCTGGACTGGTGCAGTAGCCACCTCCACCCTTGCTTTGCTTCAGCCTGTTTTCCACACAGCAGCTTTCCAGGTCCTGATATAACTTAGACCCTGCACAAAACCCTTCGATGGTGAACACACCCAGCATTTTTCAGTTCTCCAAGTCTCTATGTGCTCTGAGGACCTCTTGTCCTCACCTCCTAGCACATTCCCCCTTTTGTCATGCTCACCTCACTCCAGCTCCACTTGCCTCTCCTTGTTCCCTGTGTGTGCCGAGCTCTGTCCTGCCTCAGGGTCTTTGCACTTGCTGTGCCTGCTGCCTGGTACACTGCCCATGGTTCCCCACATGGTTTGCTCCTTCATTCAGGTCTTGGGTTAAATGTCCCTGAATCCATCCTATCTAAACTGCCCCCCCCCCCAACACACACACATCTCACCCTCTGTCTCTCATTCTGCTTGGTTTCCTTTCATAGAACTTCCCAAGGCCTGATGTTGTGTTACGTTTTTATTGTTTCTTACTTGCCCTTTCCCTCTGATTGGCTGTAATTGCCACGACCCCTGTGTTGGAACCAAACACTCTGTACAGATAGCTGGACAGGGACAGGAAAGAAATCCTTACCTCAGAGAGGAAAGGTGGCCTTGTGCGTGTGACCGCAGACTCTTGCTCTGCCATGTTCTCACTGTGTGTCCTTGGGTAAGTTACCTGGCCTCTCTGAGCCTCCGTTTTCTCATCTTTGAAAGGCAGCGAGTGCCTATCTTACAGGGCTGGGTTCAAGTTAGTGTCCATGATGCCTACTGAGTCTCTAGCATAAAGTCGGACTCCGTAAAGGTCAGCTACTCCTCTAATCCCCTGCTCGAGTGAGTGGGGCTAACGACCTAGCTAACCCAGGCTTGACACCTAACAAAATGCTCGCTACCAGCAAAGACATTCCTTCGCAGCCCGTTGGCCTACCTGCTTCATAGTAGGTGCTCAATAAACGTGTGGTAGATGTCTGAAGGGACTGTGGCAGGAAAGGGTTTGTCCCACTTCAGCTTTTCAAGGCAACTGTGCTCTGAGGGACGTACGCATTTATGAGAACTGAAAAGGGTCAACTCCGGGGTGAGAATATTTTGGAATTGAATGTCTTGGTTACATCACTGACATTCGCTTTTAGAGTAAATTCCGTTATTTCGTTTTCCTTGAAGTTGGCAAAGCAGGAATGGCCTTTCTTTGTCTGATAATTAAAGCACTCTATCGTCATTGTGGGATGGTTAGTTAATGCAGAATAAGTAACAAAGCAGAACACAAAGTTATCCTGCCACTTAGGGAAAGCCACAAGAAATGCCTCATGGAATTCTTTTCTAAGTCCTTTTTTTTTTGTTTTTTAAAAAAGAGAAGTAAACACAAACATTGGTGAGTTCATATTGTATACCAACTTTTACATGCTAATTGTTTTATTTTGTCTTTACTTTCTATTCTAAACATTTTCTTATGTTATTAACAATGCTTTCTCCCAGTCTTATTTAGGGATATGTAATGTCCCCATGTGGCTGCGTCAGGCCCTCCTGTTGTTACCTTTTAGGGGTTGCCACCTCACCTTCGCCATTATAAATAAAGCCACAACACACACCTTATCCTGAGATCTTCCCTGAATCCCTGATTATTCTCTAGGCTGACTCTGAGCAGGTAGATGATCAGACAAAGGAATCTCAAAATGTTGAAGATCCTTGCTTGATTATCTTTCCTATCAGCCATATTTGATTCATTTATTTATTCATTCAACATGTAATTAAACATTTGCTATGTGCAGCAAAATTTTTACCTTCAAGGAGTAAAATAAAATCTCCAGTTATCCATCCATCCATTCATCCATCCATCCATCCACCTACCAGCCATCTACTTCTATTTTTCATGTATCTTTTTGTTGTACAATTCTGCTGTCAGTCTAGTTCTCTGTTTTTATCCGATTCTGCCCATCTGATGCTCTTGGCAAATATTTTCCCTCCCCTCTGATCCAGGCCCTCCCTTCTTTTTGACTGCGGCCCTCCTGTTGTTTTGTTATGATGGCTGCCTGCGTGCACCTGTCTCCACGCCTGACTATGAGCTCCTTGCAGGAAAAAGCTGGGACTCATTTGTCTCCAGCCCCCCAAACCAGCACAGCCCGGCACATACCAAGTGTTTATAAAAATCCACTGAATGAATCATCGTCCTTCGTCCGTCCATCCATCCATCCATCCATCCATCCATCCATCCATCCATCCATCCATCTGTTTTTGTGTGGTATTATCTACTTTGAAAAACAATTGAGCTTTAATATTTACATACAGGAAAGCGTGTCCCAAATTACACAGATTTTCAGGTTAGAACTTTTACATATGTGGATGCCCATGGAACCATCTGCTAGATCAAGGTCTAGAACTTGTCCAAAACCCAGAAGGTACCCTTACTGCTCACCCTGGTTAATGCCCCCCAGAGGTAGCCATTCTTCTGAAACGTACTGAATAGCTTAGTTTTTCCTGGTTGGAAACTCATGCGGATGGGTTGGTACGGTTTCTCCTCTTTTGTGTCTGACTTCCTTTGCTTACGAGTCTGTCTGTGAAATCCACGCAGGGTATAGCAGTGGACAGCTCTTCTCTATTGTGTGTGAGAGGTCATGTGGTTTATATGAGATCAAACGTCCCTTGCTCCATTATTCCTTTCTTCCTTCTTCTCCCCCACCTCCTTTCTCCTCCCTCAACTCTGACTTGGGTAATCTATGGGTCACCTACTCCAAGTTAGACCCTGTGCTCAGCTCCAGGCTCACAGAGCTTGGTAAGGCTCATCCCCTAGGAAATAGAAGGGGATAAGGGCCTGCGCCATCCAGGGCGGTGATTGTGGTGACAAAGGCGCCATGTGTCGCGAAGGCCCAGCAAGAAAGACAATGATGGGTTCTGGCCTCATCCTGTCCAGACTGCCTGCTCTGTGCCTGTTTGTCGATGTCTCTGTCCCTCTGTCTATCCATTCACCCATTCACCCCACCCACATTAGTGACCCTTCCCAAGGTGGAGGACAGGGAAGGAATGTCGCCCTCTCTGGCCCCTCCCTAACCCCCCCTTCCTATGTGAGAAGCCACCCTCACTCTGCAAAACAGCCAATTGCAGCCCAGCCAGGAGCCCGTGTTGGAGCTGGGTCTGCTTTGGGGTAAGAAAGAAAAAAATATGGCCAAATGTTGGGAATCGGGTGTTTGAAGTTCGCACTCCAGGACGCTGAGCTGGGGGAGATCACACCTCCTTTGGCTGGAAGCCCCTCAGTCTGCCCATCCGGCTGCTGAGCCACAGCCTCCCCCTCCAGCCCCCAGCCCCTGCACATCTCGCCTCCCCCAGAAGGAGGGTGGGTTTGGCTGCGGCGCCTCAGCTGCGGGAGCTGACACCCCAGGTTTGGGAGCCACGTGGGGACTGTGAGCTCCTTGCAGGAAAAAGCTGGGACTCATTTGTCTCCAGCCCCCAAACTAGCCACGCACACACCAAGTATTTATAAACGCCCGTAAACAGAAATCTGGGGAGTATGGATGTCACTCCCCCCTTATGTGGGCTGGCCCCCAGGCGGGTGCCAGGAGGGGAGAGGAAAGTGGAGTGGAACGCATTCCATGGTCACTGCTTTCCAACCTGAGCCCCAAACCTGTTTGAGGTCCAGCCTGGTAGCAAAGACCCACCCCTGAAGCCACGTGTGGACATATTTAGGTGACCTCTGGCAAGTCATTTCCTCTGTGAGACTCCATTTCCTCTTCTCCAGTGTGGGAAGAGGTGGAGATAAAGCCATGAGTATGAGGCAAAATGTCGTATGCAAAGCTCTCAGCCGACGGACAGTCACCAGCAAGCTCCTGACAAGCATTATTACCATTGCTTTGAATCGAAAGCAACTCAGTCCTGGTGGCTCTGTGACAAACCTTTTCACTGCTTTGAATCTCCGTTTCCCCATCTGCCCTATCTGCCACCCACTGCTGCCTCTGGCCTCCCGAAAGAAACGTTGCAGTTACCCTCAAAAATCTTGGACGTGAAAGGGCTGTGTAACCGAGGGAACGTACTTTCCCCACCCTGGGCTTTCATTTTTCTAACTGCAAAATGGAGAGATGTGTTAGTTGACTTTGAAAGGCATTCCAACCATGGCAAGCAGATTTTTGTTCATTTTAAATTCGTTACATCAAAGGGTCTTTATTTATGAACCTCAAATATAGACGTTTTGCATACGTGCCAACCTCATCTTTTGCCAACAGAAAACTCCTAGTTGTTCTGGAGGTCCCAGACGAGCAGCTTCTGGTGGCTGCATGTGTCCCCAGCAAGTGAGGTATTTAAGGCATTGTCAGGTCATAATCCCAGGCTGGCCCACCTTCCTCTCTTTTCCTCTCAGCCTTTCCTCTCAGTCTGTGGTATTTTGTTATGGCGGCCTGCTCTGAGGCATGATTTTGTATTAAAAGATTTCTGTGAAATGTCTTTGCTTGGCCATTCTCACAATGGATCTATCCTGGGCCTGAGTCTCGATGTCCTGAGGGGCCACCTGCTGTGGTGCCAGGTCCTGCAGGAGCTCCCTGATGGTGGGGCATGAGTGAGTGCACAGAACTGAGACCCTCATGGCCAGGGCTTCAAATCCCAGCCCACCTGTGATTTCCCTGTGAGTGTGGACACACAATTTACAAACCTCCATGTTCCCTTCTGGGAAATGGGTGTGATGGCTCCTGTTGTACCCATCTCCAGGGGTGGAAGGATGGGACTTTGACTAGATATTGTACGTGAACAGGATTTAGCAACTCAACAGGCCCTGTGTGCTGGAAGAGAAGGTTCTGCTCAACACCGATGCCCCTGCTTAGAGACCTTCACAGCCTTTGGTTGGTCTGGGCAGCTAATTAATGGTGCTGGCACTTAGAGAGCCCCAACTGTGACTCCTGCGTGGAGCTTGGGTTCCACGTGACATTCACTGCTTCGACCAGTCTTCATGGAAACTTTAGAGGGCGACTCCACCATCACACAGTGTCATGCAATGGTTAGGGACCCAGATGCTGGGACTACATGGTCTGAGCTTGCATCCTGACTCTGACCCTTACTAGCTGGGGGACCTCTGTTTTCTCGTCTGTAAAATGCAGACGAGAGTGATTCAATCCACCTCACAAGGAGATCGAAAGAATTAGATGAGTACACACTCACTGAGCACTTACAACACTGCTGGGCACAGAGTAAGTCATCAATGAATGTTCATTATCATCCCCATTTTAGAGATGAAGAAACTGAGGCCCAATGTGGTTCTAGTCATACTGTCACAGTTTCAACTGGCTACTAAACTCTAAGTCTCTGCTGTGAAGTACCACTTGCTATTATTTGCAAGATGTAGCTGTCTTCCTGACATCCTTGTTGTCTTCACAGTGAAATTGAAATCCAAATTCTCCTCGGGCCGCTTAGATCCCTCTGAGACCGGTGAGAGGCTACCTCCTCTCCAGGCTCACCTCTTTCCCTTCCCTTTGGTCCCCACCAGATCTCAAAATGACTTTCTGTGCTGGAACCTGCCACCTCTTTCCTGCCTCCCAGCTGGGGGCTGCTTTCTGGCACTCATCCTTCAAGGCCAAGTTTAAATATCACCTCCTCAAGGAAGCCTTCCAGGTGCTCTCTTCATCATTCCCACAACCTCTGCACTTATTTCTACTGCAGCCCTTTTCTTCTGATGTCCAATGTTGCGCCTGATTGCCCAGGTGTGAGCCCCTTGAAGACACCGTGATTTTCCAGAGCTTACCATGATGCCTGGTACGTGTGCTCAGTAAATGCTGAATGGATGAATAAATGAAGAATTAACTGGAAAAATGGGCTAGCACCATGTTATCATGTTCTAAAATTCCAGGAACATTATTATATATTATGACAAGTTTAAAATATATTTTTTAAAATTTTTATTCATTTTTTAAATTAGCACCTGGGGAGCTTGTTAAAATGCTGATTGCTGGGCCCCACCCTGTTCGCTGAATCAGAACCTAAGCAAAACCCTGGAATCTGTATTTTTAATTTTATTTATTTATTTTTTCCTATTCCCTTCACCCTTATCTTCTTTGGCAATCATCAACTTGTTCTCTATATCTATGGGTTTGTTCCTATTTTGTTTTCTTTATTCATTTGCTTTATTTTTTAGCATTCTACATGTAAGTGAAATAATACGGTATTTGTCTTCTATCCAACTTATTTCACTTAGCATAATATCCCCCATTCATGTTGTTGCAAATGAGCAGATTTCATTCTTTTTTATGGCTGAGTAATATTCCATTGTGTATATGTTACATACCACATCTTCTTTATCCATTCATCCATCAGTGGCGACTTAGTCTGTTTCGATATCATAGCTATTACAAATAATGCTGCAATGAACATGAGGGTGCATGTGTCTTTTTTAAATCATGTTTTTGTTTTCTTCAGATGAATACCCAGAAGTGGGGTGTCTGGGTCATATGATAGTTCTAGTTTTACTTTTTTGAGGAACTGCCATACTATTTTCTACAGTGGCTGCACCAATTTATATGCCCATCAACATACCCAGTATAGAAGGGTTCCCTTTTCTCCACAACCTCGCCAGCACTTGTTGTTTGTTGACTTTTTGATGATAACCATTCTGATAGGTATGAGGTGGTATCTCATGTGGTTTTAATTGTATTTCTCTGATAATTAGTGATGTTGAGCATTTTCTCACATGTCTGTTAGCCATCTAGCTGTATGTGCTCTTTGGAGAAATGTCTGTTCAGGTCCTCTGCCCATTTTTTAATTAGATTCTCTGGTGTTTTTTGTTTGTTTGTTTTTGGTGTTAAGTAATATGAGTTCCTTATATATTTTAGATATTAACTCCTTATTAGATGTATTATTTGCAAATATCTTCTCCCATTCAGTAGGTAGTTTGTTCATTATGTGGTTATTATTACAACTTTTTACAACCTTTCTTAATGGTATCTTTTATTGAAAAAAAAGATTTTAAATTTATATGAAGTCCAATATATTGACTTTTTTTTTTTTTTTTGCTTTTATAGTTCATGCCTTTTTTTCCCCCTCTTCATGTCTTATGTAAGAAAGCTTTACCAAGCTGAAGGTCACTAAGAATTTTCTCCTCTATTTCCTTCCATAAGTTTTATATTTGTTGAGATCATGAGCTGTGTCTATCATATTCATCTGTGAAAACTCTAGTTCTTAGCACCGTGCTTGTCATCTAAGTCTCAGTAAATGAATAAATGGATGGATGGATAAGCAATGAATGAATAATTCACCCTACGCCCTATCTACTGAATCCATGGGCTTTGAATTACAGGAGGTAAACAAGTAAGCAAAATGCAAAAACAAAACTGCCCAACTCATTTGTTCTCCTGAAGCTTAACAAGACCCATCTGGAGCAGATTCCCTTTTCAAAAAGGGGAGCAAATTCTGTATTGCACAGAAAAAAATACCAACCATGAAAGAGTTTTGCAAATTGGACTGTATCAAAATTTGAAAATATCTCTTCATCAAAAGACAGTGAGAGAGTGAAAAGGCAAGCTGCAGAGCAGCAGGAGACATTTGCAATCCATGCACGTGACAAAGAGTTTTATTCAGAGTCAGTAAAGGACAAGTAACCCAATAGAAGAATGGACAAAACACTTGAACAAGCCTTTCACCACAGAGAACATACAAATGGCTAGTGAACATGTGAACAGGTAGGCATCCTCATTAGTCCCTTGGAAAATGCAAATAAAGACACACTGAGACCCCACTACACATCTACCGGGATGACAAAAATCAATAAAATGGACACTATCAAGAGTTGGCAGAGATGTGGAGCACGCAGAACTCTCAGAGACTGCTGGTGGGAATGCAGAATGGTGCAGCTGCTATGGAGATCCAGCTGACAGCATCTATTAAAGCTGAACAGTCACCTGCCTTGGAGCCCAGGGATCCTCCTCCCAAGTACACAACCAAGAGAGTGGTCTACAGACGTTGCCCAAAGACATATGCAAGAATGTTCCCAGCAACACTCTTTGTAAGAGCCCCAAACTCAAAAGTACCCAAATGTGCCCCGACTACAGAATTTGTAAATGAATTGTGGCATATTTGCAGGTGAATATTATCTAGAAAGAAAAATGGACGAACCACTTCTATATGCAACAGCCTGGATAAAACTCACAAAATAACACTGAGCAACAGAAACCAGACTCAAAAGGACATAGTGTGTGATTCCAGTTAGGTAACGTTTAAAAATGAGCAAAAGTAATCTATGGAAGTGGAAATGGAGATAGTGGTTATCTTGGGGTCCAAGAGAGGGTGGTGTTGGGAAGGGGTCATAAGGGAAACTTCTGGGGTGCTGGTCATTTCTATTTATTTAGCTGGTACTGGATTCTGGCGTGCGTCCACTTTGTAAAAAGTCACCAAGTTGCATGCTCATGATATATTCACTTTTCTGTATACTTGTCAGACATCAAAAACAATTTCATTTTTTAAAAATACTGCCTGCCAATTTAAGTTCAAGACAATTTTGCCAGCTGTCCTGCTGGGACCTGGTGCCCTCTGGGCTGGGGGAGGCATTGCCTTCACCTGCCATTCCTTAGAGCCTGTACAAGGGAGGAGAAATCTTTTTTTTCCCTTCTTATTCTTTTCTCTGCCTTGGCCTGGAGCTATCATACATATGCAAATGTGGGGATGTCAGCTATTGAAGCAAGCTCAGCTATTTATAGCTGGAGTCTTGCAACACTTATCACAGACACTGCAGACTTTAGAAAGCTGAAACACACACACATACACACGTGCGCTCGTGCGGGTGCGCTCGCGCGCGCACACACACACACACACACATGCACGCACACACACTACACAGAGTATATTTTTTTTCCCCAGGATATAAATTTCCCATCCCATTGCAGTCTGGGCCGTCGCATGCAACATTGATTGTCTGTTATATTACATTTATTAAGAAGTGATAACTTGTAATAATTGGATGTTAAATTAAAGAACTCTCTCCTAGTTATTGCCGTCTCAATTATAACTGTCGTTGGCTGGCAGTTATAATGATATATGAGGGCTGTATTTTACGCAGCGGACCATGACCTGGTGAGTAATATTCCCCCAGCTATGGGGGCACTCATGCACTCCTTGGCTTCTAATGCCTTGCTTGGGTGCTGATTGGAATATTAAGTTTCTGCAAGACTGCGGCGCCGAAATCCACACGGGGAACCGCGACTCAGCAGCTGAGAGCCCCCTCCGGCAGTTTCCACCCCCCTCCTGCTTCTCCTTGCTGGTACATGTCCAACTCGTTTCGGCTTTGTTTTATGGTTATAGGAATCAGGTTTATTTGGTGAGTTATAAAGTCATAAAACGTGGGCAAGAGCGTGTTTGTGGTTTCCTTTTAAATGAAGCCGCTGCAATTAGCTCTTGGGTCCCAGTGTCAGTGGATGGGGGGTAGTTGGAGGTGGGAAGCGGTGGGGGTGGGGTGACTGGACTAGATTTATTTAGAAGAACTGGACGGAGACTTGAGCTGTGTTTCTTCACAGGGATGCCAGGGAGAATTGGCTCCAAGGTCTGGAGCGGAGCTTTAAGTGGAGTTTTGAGGGCTCTGAATGGTTGTTGTTTTTCAAGACTTCTGGCCCCTCTACAGGTGATACGGGGCTGACTGTCAGGCCCCATGGGTCCCCTTATGTCCCCAGATCTTGGGAACAAGTCACGATCTATGGCCAGACACTAGATTCGGCCAGTCTAGTGCACACTCTTTCTCATGTACTGTGTCAGAGCTGGCGGAGGTGGCTTCCAGCACGACAGAGGGGCCATGGGACATTCAACGAAGAACTATTGTGACTTTGGCCCTGGGAAGGCCACTGTACATCGTGTAGTGCTCAGCAAACGTGGGTGATCATTCGGTGTGAGTCCTGGGGCTGCCATAACAAAGTACCACAAACGAGGCGGCTTTGAATGACAGAAACGTATTCTCTGACAGTTCTGCAAGCTAGAAATCCAAGGTCAAGGTGTCCAAGGGCCATGCTCCCTCTGAAGTCTCTAGGGGAGGCTCTTCCCTTGACTCTTCCAGAGTCTGGTAGCCTCTGGTATCCCTTGGCTTGTGGCACATCCTTGTCATCTGCCTCCGTCTTCTCATGCTCTCCTCTCTGTGTGTGTGAGAAATTTCCCTCTTTTTAGAAAGATATCCATCACTGGATTAGAAGCCTATCCGAATCCAGTATGACCTCATCTTAGCCAATAGCATCTGGAAAGACCCTATCTCCGAATAAGATCACATTCCCAGGGGTTAAACTTCAATATATCTTTTGGGGGAAACACAATTCCACACATAGCATATTCCAAATTTTATGGGCAAGGAAACTGAATATCAGAGACCTGGAGTGAGCAAAAAACAGAGCTGGGATTTGAGCCAGTTCTGTCGAAAGCATGATTTCTTTACCGCTTCTTCTGCTCTGATCAGCCTCTAGACATCTTGGTCAAGAGGTGTCCCTTGTTCAAGGGAAGTCAGACCGCTCACAGGTGGGATGCTCCGAGTCTCACCAGAAAGTGCTCCTTGGCCCGTGAACGAATCACTGCTTGAGTCACAGAGGTTATTCATTCATTCAATAAATATTTACTGAGTGCCCCCCACCTCCTCAAATGAACGTCAAGGAGCCAGGCTTCTAGTGCAGAAAAGAGACAACAAGTGAAGGAAAAGATGAAGGATCTAGAAGGTCAGAAGGGGCCAAATGCTGTGAAGAAACATAAAGCAGGAATTAGGCCTGGGGAGTGTTGCGATTTTGTCACCCTCCCTTAGGTGACAGCCTAGAGAGACCTGGTCTTGGTGAGGGGGCAGCAATGTTGGGGAGAAGCATGCCAGGCTGGTTCAGCAAATGCAAAGCTCTGCGGCTGACTGGGGCCATGAGGCTGTGGAAGGGCGAGTAGAAACGATGCAGGCTTTTACTCTGTGGGTGATGGGGTGCCTGGAAGGGTCCCGCATGGGGGAGAAATCGGACGTGACGTACGTTTTAGCTTT
Organism: Rhinolophus hipposideros; assembly: GCF_964194185.1. Taxonomy (NCBI): domain Eukaryota; kingdom Metazoa; phylum Chordata; class Mammalia; order Chiroptera; family Rhinolophidae; genus Rhinolophus; species Rhinolophus hipposideros. Next base: position 16,773,736 of record NC_138070.1, on the reverse strand, counting down.
TAGAATAGACTGCAGGGAGCTATGTGGAAAGCATGAAGACATTTGGAGGCTGCTGCAATAATCCTGGCAAGCGATGACGGTGGCCTGGGTTTCGAGGTGGTGAGAGGTGTTCGGATTGTGGATAAATTACGAAGTTGGAACCCTGTGCTCAGAGTTGAGCAAAAGAGAGGAATCTAGAATGACGCCAAAGTGTTTTTCTTTCCCGAGCAAGTGGAAGGTTGGCACTGTCTTGCACTGAAATGGGACACTGTGCAGGTGGGGAAGGGTGGGGAGACCTGCGTGGAGTCATGGTTTTGGTTTTGATCATGATAAGTTTAGGTGCAATTTAGATATCAAAGCGGAGGTGAGGAGGTGGCAGCTGGACATGTGAGGCTGGACTTCAGGAGAGAGGCCCAGGCTGGAGATAAACACTGGGGGCCCCCACGTCCAGCGAAGGCCGTGAGCCCTGTGAAATGTGCTCAGGAGGGAGTGCAGATGGAAACAGAAACAGCTCACAGAATGACCCTGGAGTCAGGAGGAGAGAGGCAGCATCAAAGCAGACCAAAGGCACACCCCGTAGTGGAGGAGCAGAGAGAAATGGGGGGCTGCTCGGGAGGGCAGCTTAGGATGCCTGTCGAGAAGGCAGAAGTGAGGCTGAGAGCTGATGAGACAGCTGGGTCTTGGTCCCTGGAGAGTCTGCAACCGGCCAAGTGAGGGGGCACCCGGAGGACGAGCTCAGGCTTTTCTCCTTTGTCGCTGACAGAAGCTGGGTCCAGTCTGCTTAGTTCCTGGGGTCACTTTAACCCCTAAAGTCACTGATAAGCACTCGATCAATATCTATTCTTTGAATTGAATGTTACTTCCTTAAAACAGGGAATGGAACCCCTCATTTACGGTTGGGGACACAGGCTCAGAGAGAGGCAAGGTGACAGAATGGGGACTAGATGCCAGATGTCTTGATCACTGCCCTCAGCCTGTCACATCCCCCGATTGGACCATTTGGCAAGAAACCACCCTTCGACTTCACTTACTCGAGTCCTCAGGGTAACTCGGCGAAGTTGCAGTGAGCTCACTTTACAGGTGAGAACCTTGAGTCTCGGTTGCCCTAAGTTACCTGCCCAAGGTCACACAGCCGGGAGGTCATTTGAACCTGGGTCTGTTGAACCACAAAGTCATGTGTTTCCCCACTGGCCCGAAGTGCTATTTCTTCTGTCAGGAACTCTCTTCCCTCCCTCACCCTCCTTTCACCTCCCTGCCTCCTACTTACTGTTTCCAGCTCAGCTCCATTGTCTCTTCCCCAGGAAATTCTTTCCCAGCAGCGTCAGGCCCCTGTCGCTGAGCTCACTGTTCCTTCCTCATAGCACCTGCCAGAGTCTCTGATGAAATAATCAAGGTGTCTGCATTAGCTTATGATCTGAACCCTCCTGCCCCCGACTCTAAATGCCAGGAGCAGGGACCACATCTGATTTCCTCGAGGCTGCGCCCCCACCACCTAGCATAAGGTCTGGCACATAGTAGGTGCTCAGAATAATTTTTTTTTTTGGAAAGAAAATATTCACTGCATGTGTCCTGACCTTTGTTTTAACAACTCTCATAAACGTCCCTATGTCTTATGCACAGACCAGCTCTTTCCTATCATTCAAGGATGGGGGAGCGGGGGAGGGCAGGGCTTGTTTAACATATTTTTAAGAAAGATGGAGGGGATTGAAAAAGATATCAACAAAACTTGCCCTTCACCTTAGTTGGTCTTTGCGCAAGTCACCTCCCTATCCTCTGCCCTGCCCTCCGCCACCATCCACCATCTGGCACAGCCCTCCAGGACCTTCTTGATGCTTTTTGTTGTAATTTCCTTCAAGCATTTATTACTATAGAACACGTGACGGCTCTAGATGTTTAGTTTCTGTTTCCCACCATTGGATGGTCAGCTCTGCACAGGTAGGACGCATCCATCATTCTCACCACGGTGCCCTCAGAACACAGCCCACAGCCTAACCCAGACAAGGTGTTCCATATACGCACGAATGAATAAGGAACCAGGTAATTCTTGCACACTTACTCTTTACCAGGTGCCAAACTAAGCCCTTGATCCACATTTTCCTGTTGAAGTCTGACAGCCATCGTTGGGGGTCCAGCCTCCCGTTTCGCAGATGAGTAAACTGAGGCTCAGAGGCAGTAGGTGACATATCCAGAGCTGGGATTTATGTCCTGGCCCGCATGTCCACCTCACCCACACTCTGTGGCTTCCTCTAGAGACGGGCCCAGAATCGGGACTAGAGTAAGTGGCTGACACATGGCTGTCCAATGACCACATAGCTGCTGGACAACATTTTCCAAGGACATCTGGGTTCCAGCATTTTTCCAATGGCTTGCAGGAGACATGGCTGTCCTATAAGGACACTTCTGAGAAATAACTGTTTTCTTTCTCACTTTTCTGTAAACAGAACATCCATTTTCTCCCACTCACATGATTTTTTTTCTAAAGAATTAATTGCCCTTTTTATGGCTTTGGTGTGTTTGTACTTTCAAGAACCCTGGCACCCTTAATCACAACAACAGTATTTTCTATGAACAGAGAAAATCTGAACAGTCATTAAGTACCAGCGAATGTGGAGCGTATTAATGGGCAAACAGTAAGTCGGGGAGAGGAAAATGTTTTTCTCTCGCAAAGTACATACGAAAAGTTGATCCAAACCAATGTGCTGCCATAAATCTGTTAATTTTGGCAAATTATTGGGAGGTAGCAGGGGCGGCGAGAGAGAGCGAAGCAAAAGGTTGCCCGGAAGCTGTCCACCCATTTCAGAAGGGAGATGCTGCCAGCCAGAGGGAGCTGGGCTCTTGGCCCAGAGACTGGCCTCTCTTTGCCAGGGTTTCTCCCCTCGGGAAGCCTGTGGTCCAGTCTCTCTAAGCAGGAGGTGGCAGCTGGGCCATGAATGGTTAAAATTGGACCCTGATGCTGGGTGAAGGGCAGGCCTGGGTCTCAGGGACTACAGCCTCACAAGGGGCCTCCAGGGTTCTTCCCCATTCCAATTGCATCTCAGGTCCTGTCTGGGCTCCTGACCTGGTCCTCCTTTTCCTCCTCCTCATTCCCCTCCCCCACGCCCAGCCTCAGTCTGGTCTTGGTCTGTTTCCTTTGGCGCAGACCACTTATTGCTCTATCTGTTCTGCGATGGAATTGTGTTCAGGGCTGGGGGTGGGGGGATTGACTGTGGGCTCCATGTAAGTGTGTGTGTGTGTGTGTGTGTGTGTGTGTGTGAGCGAGTGAGCGTGTGAGGGTGTGTGTGTGTGCCTGCTCCCACCAGTCTGGATGCTGGTGGTAGAAGGGGCATGGGGGTCTGCTTGTGTCATTCAAGGCTTTCGATAACAAAGAAATGATTTCTTCTCAGTGGAAACAAACACCAGCCTTGCAGAGGCAGGCTCGTGCACCCTCAATCTCATTCTCTCCCCACTCCTCCCTCCTGTCTCCTTCAGAATGTTTTCTTTCTATATTGTTCTTTTTTCTCCTCTGGGGGTGTTCTCTCTTTCAGTCTTTAAAACGTCTCCATTTTTTTCTCAGTTTCTCATTCATTCACATTTCTGTCTCTCACCATCACTCTTCTCTCTCTCTCCCTGTCTCTCTCTCTCTCTCTCTCTCTCTCTCTCTCTCTCTCTCTCTCTCTCTCTCTCTCTCTCTCCGCCCTCCCTCTCCTTTCCTCCACCGCTCCTCCAAACGCATGGTCCTGTGGCGTTTACAATTGTCACAGCACAGATATCCATGTGAGCGGGAAGTAACACAGATGCCTCTTTCACAGGTTCTGAGGGGCACAGAGGTGGCAGCGAGATGCGAGATGCCAAGTCCCCTTCTAAACACGTCTCCCTGGGAGGGGGCCACGGGACCGGCTTTTGTGTCCCAGGCGCGTGTGCTCCCCTTTTCCTTTCCCTGGCTGATGAAATCCTCTCACTCGCGGTTTGTTCCTTCCCAGCCTGGCTGGGATTTGTGCTTTACTGCCCTCGCAGCAGGCCCCTGGGCCATGGGCTGCAGCATGAATAGGTTAATGTATTTACAGTAAATCCGTTCTTGGTTATGTGGAGGCAGGGGCTGCTTTGGTTAACCATTGATTACTGAGGCGGCTCTTTTCAATGTGTTCCACATGATTATTCGGCAAAGCTGCAATTTGGTACTTGTTCTGGGCTTGAAGGAATCACTTCCCCAGAGGTGACCCTCGGCGGGAGATTGCATGTCACTGCGTGAGGAATGACCGTGGCGGGTGTGATGGGTAGGCTGTCTGCCTCCCCTGACCTCAATCGCTTTCCAGTGGCGCGGCTGCCGGGGTGGATGGGGGTTGACACGAAGTGCTTATAATTTCCGTTGGAAGGCAGTGGAATGATAATGGGGTGCCAGGTCCCTACTGGTTGGCCAAGGGCCTGGCCCATACAGGCCTGGAACTCCTGTTGGGCATGGCCATCCCAGTAGGGGCGGGAGGGACCGTGCTTACATTAAGAGGTGCCCAGGAGGAGAGGAGGGGGCTGTGGATTCCGAAGGCTGGTTCTTAGAGGACTGAACTGAGCAGGCCAGGCAAGGACTGAGTGTGTCCTGAGCACCTACTTGTGCTCTGCACCCTGCCAGGCTCTCACACCAATATTCTCCCATCCAGCGGCCTACGGTGCCCTCAGCATGCTGCCTGGTTGGAGAGCAGAGGCAGTGTGACCTGGTGGTGACAAGCCCCAGTCCTGGGATCACGTTGGAGTGTTGCCTCTCCCTAGACCCGTGGCCCTGTACGAATGGCTTGACCACACATGAGTCTCGGTTTCCATCCATAAAAGGGGTTCAGAGCAGTCGGTGTCCTCTCATTGGGCTTTCTGCGCATCTGGTGAGCCAAGCTCATAAAGTCCTTAGACCAGAGCTAGGCGTGGAGCCAGCTCTAGAGATGCGTTACCATTATTGTTGTCGATATTACTGCTCGAGTTGTTCGTGAATGGATTCAGCAGACTCCCGTCAGGTGAGTAAGAAAATTGAGGCATCAAGACACCTGTTGTCAGCTGTAAAACTCTCAGGAGTTGAAACCAGGGAGAGAAATAAGCTCTTTCACGTTCTAGTTCGCTTCCCTGGGGGGATTGCCCTTCTGAGGTTAGTCCGTCTCCTTCCTTCCTTTTCTTCCTTCTGTCCCTCTCTCCTTTTTTCCCTTCCTCCTTTCTTCTTCCCTTCCTCCTCTTTCTATTAACTTTTTGTTTGTTTGTTTCCTTGCAAACCGTGAGACCCAGCGGAGACTTGATTGTGTAGAGGACACGTGCTGGGAACTGTGGACCACTCTGGAGCGTGTAGCAGACAAGGGTGCCCACAGTCACCCCGTGTCATGACTGTGTGGTCAAGCAGCTGCTCACTGACTGCCAACGTAGCGGTGGTGCTGGGTCCAGACGTCTCCTTGATTCCTCTGGGCCTTGACACTGCCTTCTCTGGGCCTCGGTTCCCACCTCAAAATATGCCAGACCAGGTGCCTGGGACCTGGGACCTTCTGGCCCCAATCCTGCTTCTCCCCTGTGACAGCAGAGTGACTGTGGGCAAGTCATATGACCCCTGGAACTCAGGATTTTCATCTCTAGAATATGCTGCATGGGGGTTGTGAGGCTTATGGGAGGAGAGGCATGTTCTCTGGAATACAAAGGGGCTAAAGCATCCTGACCTCATTCTTCCTTGCAGAGCTGGACCTGGCTGTGTCTAGCACATGTAAGAATGAGGCCAGATCATGCTATACTTGAACTATACTTAAAAAAAAAAAAAAGTAGCCATAGATGCAACTGTGGTTGCACAAAGGAGAGACTAAAAATATTTCAGTTCTGCAAGGTATTCTAGGGGAGGGGTCTGAAAGAAAAGTGATGCTAATTTAGGAGATTTAGTCTGCCATTCTTTGCAATAGTTCTTATTGTAGGACACTTTCCAGCTCGCAGGATCCTTTCCTTCTGTTTTTCCATTGAGTGCAAGCATGAGTGCACGGGGGGAGTTGGGTCGTGTGACCTTCAGTTGGGTTCGTTCTCCGTGCAGATGTTTCATTTGTGTGTAACCTGAAGGCTGCTTTAAGCTGATCAAGGCCATGGTCATGGAACATTGTTAATACTTCCAGATCTGGAAGCTCAGGCTGCGTCCTAGTGTCCGGGCAGATTATAACTGCCTGCCTTTTCTCACCTGTCCACTCTGACAATAGAAGTTCAACTCTGAGATTTTTTCCAACCACATGGGTAGAAAGTGTGGCCCTTCTCGGAAACCCAAACCTGACTACATCGCTCTCCTCGCAAACCATCTTAGTTTGAATTTCCCTGGAAGCATACTTGGAAATAAGGGTTCAAGGGCAAGTAGTATATTGGGGAGGGGATCCCAGGATGCCCCAATAAGAGATTGAGGAAGTGAGGCAGGTAATAAAGTGTATGCTATAACACCAGTGATCCTTGGGGGTAACTGGAGTTCAATCCTGCGGAGAAATTCTAGAAAACATCACACAACACAAGCTTCAGGCTCCTCCTACCTGAAAAGTAAGGGAGCTGGGGGATTGACACACCATCTCCCAAGAGTTACTGGGTAAGGGCCAGTCTACACCGGGGCTGGTGAATTCCCTGGCACTTCTAGCCTGTCTTGTGGGTCTCTAGAACAATCCCTAATACTCAAAGGTACTTCCAGCTGAGCACATTGAATCAATAAGTTCCGAGGAATGCAGGCAGGTTCTCACACAAACCTCCTTCAGTCTGGATCCCCGTTGCTCATGGAAACTTCTCTAAGTCTCCAGGATGTGTTAATGCCTCTTCCCATGCTGTTATGCACTCCTGCCTTCGGGGCCATGCTTCCTGCAACTGTGTTTAACTACCTGTTTATTTGTCCACTTGCCCCCATCCTGTATTCCAGCTGTGAGCTCCATGAGACATCTCATCCAACTCTGCACTCCCAGAGTAAATGTTCAACATTAAAAAAAAAAAAAAAAAAGTGAGTCCATGGAGACGAGGGAGGCAGAGAACTTCAGGAGAGAGCTAATTGTGTGAGAGCAGAGTTACAAGGAGACATGCCAAAATCTTCGTTGGTAGCAGACATCTCTGGCTGCCAAGATGAGGACATGTTCTCTGGATGCGCCCCAGTTCTGACCATCAACATCCCCACCCAGCCCCATTTCAGGAACAGGAGAAGGGGAAATGGAGCCACACCCTTATTAAAATTGAGGCCTTTGCTCACGGTGAATGGGAACAGATGAATTTGAGATCATCCTTGGCAAGCAACGCTGGGAAGCAGAATGCTTCTTTTTGGATCTTGATGGCCGAATCTCAGCACAGCTTCTGGCTTTATTTCCATGCTGTTGACACCTGTAATAATTGTGAAAAGTTTGAGATCATCTGTTGGGCCCTGACCCTCCTAGGTGGCCCTGGGTCAATGGGTGTGAGGCAGTGATGGGTAGCCCATGCCCAGGACACTGCTGAGGTGAGTGTTTATGATTACAGCACCTTGGCTAAGACACCCAGTAGATGGGAGGTAACCACTCCCTGTTTCAACACTTCCTGTGAAACAGGAAGTGGATAGAAATGTACGAGGAAATGGATAGAAATGTACGAGGAAATGGATAGAAATGTACGAGGAAGCCATTTTTTCCGAGCACGGGTGCCTTATGGATTCATAAAAGTTTTTAATATTTTCCATCTTGAGATGTTAAGAAGGCCAGACATCTTGTCCCTTACTAGTTCTAGGTTAAAACACTTTCTCATCTCCCAATACGAGGAGAACTGTTGGGGCAAAGGCAGGAAGAAGACAGATTGGCAGAGGGACAAAATCAGAAAGTTCAAGGGACTTCCAGATCCTTCAGAAATGGATGTTTTACAAGAATCCTGCCACATTTCCTAGCAGAACTCCCTTCCTGCCACTGTCAAAAGCTGGCGATATGCTTGCTTCACTTTAAGCAAATTCAACATATGGATACCCAAGTTATTCCCTTTATAAAACTGTATTCCCTCTGGTAATTATTGCACAATAATGCAAGGACTCGGTACATCTCAAAAGCAATCTGGTTTTGAAATGGATTTTATGTTTGAGCAACTTTTTCAAAACTAATGTTTGTGGTTTAGCTGACAAAGATTTAATAGTACCGGTGTGCCAGACATTGTTCTAAGTACTTTGCCAATTCTCATTTAATTCTTATAACAACCTGATGAGTCAGATAGTGTTTTTATCCCTGTTTTACAGATCAAGAAACTGAGGCATGCAGAAATAAGGTAACTTGTTCAAGGCCATCCAGCTAGTAAGTCTAAAAGCCAGATGTAAACCCAAGCTGTTAGGGATAATCCATAGTCTTGACTGATGCATTTTTCTGCCTCTATGAATGGGAAAGAAACTGGCTGGTACTTGGCTCGGAAGAACCATGCTGCCATTTCTCATGACGTGATCTTTCAACAATAGTCCACTCTGGGTCCTTCATTTTTCTCATCTGTCCTGCTCAACTCTAGAGTTTGTAATTTGGGAGATTTGACTCTCTCTGAATCTCTAGCCTCTAGCACGGAGCACGGTCCCTGTAGATGCTTAATGAAGTATTCGCTGAAAGAACGTTGGGTAAGAGAATGCACACATGGGTTTCTTAGCAGTGCTGGTAGCTCAGACAATGCACACAGGCAGAGAAAAGAGGGAAACTGATGCTGTTCTTGGAAGGCTCGGGTCAAACCCTTCCCGGACTTGGATGGCCTTCCCTTTTGCCTCTATTATGTGGGAAATTCCATGGAGACTCTAAGCTCCTTGAGTGCAAAATCCACATCTGACTTATTGTTGGACGCTCAATACTTGGCCGGGTGCTAGGTTCCTAGTAGGGAAACCCTAGTAGGGAAATTCCCTAGTAGGGAATACGTGAGCGATTGGGGGAATGAGTACATGAGTGAGTGAATGGCCAAGAGAAGGAATATACATTCCTTACCCGGGGAAGGTCTAGCTCAGTGGCTCCCAAACTTGTACAAACATTGGAATGAATCTCTTGAAAAACAACGCAGATGGCTGGACCCACCCCAGGAGTTTGACTCAGCAGGTCTGGGGAGGGCCTCAGAACGTGCATTTCTAACAACGTCCCGGGGTGCTGATGCTGCTGGCCTGGGACCCTACTTTGAGAACCACGGGTCTAGCAGCCACTGTGTCTCAATCTTGGCTGCACACTGGAATCAGCCGCAATGATTTTTAATACGTTCTGTTTCCTAGGATCCTCTCTAAGGGATTCTGATGGAATTGATCTGGGGTGTGGCCAGGCATCAGGCTTCGGGTTTTTAAAAGCTCTCTGCATGCTTTGATGTGTAACACCGTAAGAGAGTCTCCAGCTCAGCAGTTATCTTTGGGCTCCTTACCTTGACTTTTTTGTGGCTTATTGGGTTGATGGTAGGGCTCACGTGTGGCTTAGCTCACTGAGGGGTCCCCCCTTCCATGTCCCCTTGGGCCTTCCCCTAATCTGACTCCCCTGTTATGTCCTGTGGTTGTTCCTGGGCAAGGGCTTCTCAGGCTGCCGCTTGCCGGAGACCTGATGTTTGTTCCCTGATGCCGGGCATCCCCTGCCCAGCCCTCACCCGCCCCATACGCTGCGGCGTCTATTAAGAGCAGATGCTGAACCATTTCCAACAGGCCTTGAAGCTAATGCGCTGCAGAATGGATTCGGAAGGGCCTATTTCTTTGCGTGCTGAGAAAGAGAGTGAATTAATGCTCGGTGAAAACCTCCAGAGAAGCAGAGTCAGGGCTGGGGGGAACTTGGTGGCTAAATCAACAGTTATAAACTCACCCTGTCATTTTTCATTATTTGGAACGTTGGAAAGATATTTTCCTTTTCAAATACAGTTGGAAATCTGTTTGGTCAAAAGTCAGTTGGAAACCTTATCACCATTGCCCCTGAAACCTTGCAGCCTTTGTCAGGGTATAGAAGAAAAACGGCCGAGGTTCTTAGCAGAAGTCAAGGCGACGGTGCCATGAAGGGGTGTAATGGGAACTGCTTTGGGCAGAGGCTTCATGGTTTTTCACATGTTGCCCGTGGGTCCAAACTATTACAAGGGCCCCAATATACGGGGGTTTAAGCGGTGGCTTTGGGAGGTGAAGCCGTGCGTCTCCTATAGTATGAACAAGACAAGTAATCCGGGTTCTGACTGCTCTGGCTCCAGCCTCCATGGGGACCTTTTCTTAGCCAAAGTGTGAGCAGAGCAAATGCGAAAGCAACACCCTGAAGAGCTAATAGGCCCTGGAGGTAGGGCCCCACTCTCCTTTCACAGCTGACAGGGACACATGGCCCAAGGACATGCTGCCAGTGGTGGTGTTTGAATTGGTGGCTCTCTTCCCCACAGCCACAGTGCGAAGGCAAATGACTGATTTGAGCCATGGCTCGGTCCCCACTCTGGGCTGTGTGACCTTAAATAAGTCCCTGGGTGTCTCTGGGCCTCATTTCCCTCTTTTGTAAAAATGAAAGGGTCTGGGCTGCGGTGAGAAGTCCTTGAGAAAATGGGTGTGCAGACACCTGGCACCTATCCCAGCATGGCAACAGTGCCGGCTGATGTGTGGGAACCAAAGCCTCAGTCAGGGAAAGTTATATCATTGTGTGTCGGGCGCCTGGAAAAGCATGGGGCTGGAAGAAAAACAGAGTGGGGGGAGAGAGAGAGAGAGACAGAGAGAATGATGAGAATGATGACTCTTAGGACAAGCAGACTTCTCTTATATGAAAACTGAGATGCTCCAGGGAGCAAAACTCTGAGTCATCCAAAAAGTTAGATACAGAGGAGATCCCAAAAGGGGGCTGCCTTCTCTATGAGCTGTGCCGGCTTCCCCATTCGGGGGTAGAACGAGGTGCTAGGGCTCCTCAGAACAGAGAGAGGAAAGACTGCCTCAGTCCTGAGCCCTGAGAGGCAGTGTTTATCTGTAGTAATTGATGACTTTGAACACATTGGGTTTAGGACTTGGGGGTGGGGTGGCATAAGAGTCATGGGCTACGTCTTGTCATGGCTGACAGCCCATGTGGCTTTGGGAGGCACTTCTGGAAAAAGAGACCCCTTCTTCAGGTGGACCGAGCCCTGACCTGGGCCAGGACCTATGGCTCTGCAAGGCCCTTATGCAGTTAAAAACCTGAATAGCTGTACTTCATACCCTTTGTTCCCTCCCTCCTTTTATTTATTCCTTTTGGACCATGAAGGAAAGAGCCTCCTAATGCATCTCTCTGCTTTCATGCACAGCCCTCTCTAACCATGTCCCCACAATAAATTGCTCAGGCAACCCTCTCTCCAAATTAAACTTCCCATCACTACTGGGGTAAAGATTCCACTCCCATACTCCTGTATGACCCAGACCCTGCCCACTGCTCACACCTTGTCCCACATCAGTCCCCCGCCCATCCTCAAGTCTGGGATCCAGCCACACTGGCCTTTTATTAGGCTTCCCCTGCCCCAGGACCTTTGCATATGTCGTCCTTGTTGCCTTCAGCATTTTTTCTGCCCCTTATCCCTTGGTCGACTGGTCCGCCTTTGAGTCTCAGGTCTAGTGTCACTTCCTCAGGGGGCGTTTCCTAATCCCCAGGTGTGTCAAGAGTGCCCTCTCATGACACCGTGTTCCTGTCACTTGACCTCTTATCATAGGTGCAATTCAACATTTACCCAGCAACGATAAGAATAACGTCCGTTTGCCCACCAGACCGTGAGCCCCAACGCAGAGACCATGCCCATTCAGCTCACCGGTATCTAGCCCATAACAATTGCTTAATAAATATTTGTTTAATTATGTTTAATTTGATTAATTTATGGACCAGTTGCTAGCTCCCTGTCATTCTAATGCACCAAGCAAGGCACTAGGAGTGGCTGATAAATCCCCCTTGGGCATCAGCTCTCTTCATTTAAAACTCTGTGATTCACAATGTATGTTTGTCACCTTTACTGATGGAAACACAGGACCAGAGAAGGCAAGGAACTACAATCCAGTGCCCCTTCCGTGTTCCATCTGGACTAGCGACAGTTTGGAGAGAGAGTTTGGAGCTCAATCACAGGAGTCTGGAGACTCCTCGGAGACTGGCCTGGATGTGGGCTGGGTTCAGATGTCATTGCATTGGGCACTGGGGAGGCCTTGGAGTGGACATCGAAACTGACAGCATGGAGACCAGAGGGAAGGGAGCAGTAGAGCACTGGCCGGCTCAGGCAGAGTGGCCAGCAAGCTTGGGCTATCTTGGGCAAGCCTCTTCACATTTCTGAGCCTCACTTTCCTCACCTGGAACATGGGAACGGTGCTATCCTCCTGGAGAGTCTGGGGTCTGTCTCCAGTCTGGTTCTAGTCAGAGTGTTTGGGAGTCAAAGGAATCTGGAGCCAGAGTAAGGTGAAAAGAGAGAGGGGCAACAAGGTAGAGAAGTCAGGACACCTAGCCAAGCAGACTTCTCTTATATGAGAGCTGAGATGCTCCAGGGAGCAAAACTCTGAGTCATCCAAAAGGTTAGATTGAGAGGAGATTCCAAAAGGGGACTGCCTCCTCTGCGAGCAATGCCAGCTTCAGCTTCCCCATTCAGGGGTGGAACGAGGTGCCAGGCTTCCTAGCCTTGGGAGAGGAGCTAGATCACTAAGAGCGACAGGAATTATGACAGCTTCTGTTGGCTGCACACAAACTAGGTACCATGCTATACACTCAACATGCCATATCTCACTTACTCTCCGCCAAGATTTGGGAGGTGCACATTATTGCACCCATTTTACAGAGGAGAAAACTGAGGCTTGGGCATATAAATCAATTTGCTGGCCTCAGAATGCACTGTGCTCTGTTATAATTTCGAGGAGTTGGGTGCTGCCTGTTCCTTTCCTGGCTAATGCCTTCTGAGCAATTTAGACGTGACTAAAGCCCACGTACTCAGTACATCGTCCCTGAGATTCCAGCCCCAGTTGGTGTCTCCTCTGGGCTCCATGGTCCACAGATTCACCTGATGGAAGGCAGTGGTACTTCTTCTGACAAAGGTCCCTTTGATGCCCGTGTCCCCAGCAGCCTGGAGCTCTGGCGGACAGGCTGGGGCTTAGCCAGACTGGCCTAGGCCATCAAGATGCCTGGTACAAGGTGAAGGGTCTCTGTAGATATCCCACACAGGCTCATGGTTGAATATTTGCTCAACAAATATTAATGATGCACAAAATATTCTATGCTGAGCCAAATGGAGAGAGTTCCTGCCCTCAAGGAACTGGATGAACCATTAAAGACCAGTCGTATAATGTGGCTGAGCCTGGCTCACACCTCAGGCTCTTCTTTGGCACAGTTCAGCCAATGCCAAACCTAAAAAAATGGCACCTCCATCCTCCCAGGCATTCAGGCCAAAATCTTGGCATCATCCTCAACTCTCATTTCTTCTCTAGGGGAGGAGCCTTTCTTGCCTATTCCAGGTTCTGATGGTTCCAGGTGTTCCCTGGTTTGTGACTGTGTCACTCCCAACTCTGCCTCCAGTGGCCCTCTCTTCCCCTCAGTGTCTCTGTGTGTCCTCTCCTCTTCTTATAAGGTCACCAGCCACTGTCCAGTATGACCTCATCTTAATTATCTCTACACGATCCTATTTCTGAATTAAGGTCACATTCTGAGGTTCTGTGACTTTTGAGGGAGACGTTATTCAACCCACTCCAGCAGGAACATGTTCTAAGGGCATGTCAGTTAGTTCTAGATTTTCCCTGCTGATGTTCTAATAGTGATAACAATAATGAAGATAATAATATGTGTAAAGCACCTACTATGTGCCAGGCACTGTACTAAGCGTATATATATATATATAACTTAATCTTTAAGATGACTCTTTTAATTGGCATATTAATCCCATTTTACAAAGGAGAAAACTGAGGGTTCCACTGTAATATGGCCGAGGTCACCCAGCTCCTAAGAATTTCCCAGCCTCGGTAAGTCAACACTGACCATAGGCTCTGGGATTCATGCAAACACTGAGTCTTACTATCTGGAGTCCTGTTGGGGATTGGCAGGGCTGTCCCTTGTCCGGTGGCCCATAGGAGCCAGGCACTGTCTTGATAAAAGGAATAGGAATCAAAGCTCTGGGTGTGGAGTCTTAGGGAGGGGGCATTGCCACCTGGTGGGCTCCTGTCCCTGCTAAGCTGCCCTTGCAGGCACATAACTTCTGTCCTGCTGCCTTGGCCAGCCACAGGCAGCCCGAAAGTAAACAGTGTCTGAAACCTATTCTCATTAGGCTAATTTACGAATAAATTACCATATTCAATGGCCTTATTTTTACTGCTCGTTAACAGGCCCATGATAGGATGATAATTACGGGATTTTAAGTGGCTAATGGCAGCTGGGGCGTCAAAAGCAGTTTTTACGAATCTGTTTATGGCAGTGAAGGTGACAGAAGGGGAGGGACATTGAAATGTTGAAATCACACTTTGGCAAAAAAAGCTTTAATTGTTGAGTATTTATTAGAGAGGAGGAAAGGCTGTAATTTAAAAAATGAAACTGAAAAACAAAGGAAATTAATTAGTCTTCCCCCTGTGCTGTGACCTTCAGGGAGTGGGCGAGGGGCGGGCAGGATACCAGGAGTGAGACTCCACGTTCAGGGGTGAATCTGAGCTTGTCCTCCCTGCTTGGCTTCTACTGTCCCTGCAGAGAAGGCCTGTGACTTTCCTACAAGTCAATTCCTCCCTGACTGGGCTGGAGATGGCCCATGCTGTGGGGCCAGGGGAGGGACCCCCGAGAGAGGTAAGGGCCCAGCAACCTTAAAACAATGACACTGTTAGGCTCCTGATTCATCCTTTCTTCCTGATCATTGCCATCATTGCCAGATCTCCTCTATACGCTTTCCTCCGCTGAAAGTCATGTGCCTGATTTCATCCAAAACTTGCAATAGTGTTAAGAGCTAATAATTATTCTTAACATAGAGTGAATACTCCCTGTATGCTTTCTGTGTAATAACTTGCTTCAGTGTTGCAACAGATAATACCACGGGATTTGCACTATTATTATCATCCCGATTTTATAAAGGAGGGAACTGAGGCAGAGAGATTAAGGCTTAAAACTCGTGCAAAACCACACAAACAAGGCTTAGACTTGTATCCATAGGGTACGTCCAGATCCTGCTTCTTTTTTCACTTTCCTCTCATCAAATCCACAGCAAGCTGGTGGGGTGGGCTTTAGAGACCCATGTTACAGAGAAGGAAAGGGACTCTCAGAGAGGGCAAGCCACCTGCCAGGTGTCACAGAGCCCGAGTTTAAAGGTAGGTCTCTCTGAGTCCAAACCTACAGCGGACATGCCCTTGAAATGGAACTCTTCAGAGTGGAGATGGGGAAAAGGCAGCTCAGAAAAGGATGCTGGACCTGATAGTCTGTGTCAAGGAGGAGCTCCTTAAGGACCATTTCCCTGCTCGGTTTAGTTGTCTCTCATGATCTCTCTCTGCTGCCCACCTGCCCTCCTTCCTCCTGACCATGCCAAGCTCTGCATCCTCTCGCCACTGGCCAATCCATCTTGCTTCTCTGGTTTAGTATGCAGGCCTCGGAAAACAAACACGCTGCAGCCTGACAGTGGGAATAAATATCCTTGCTATGTTGATTAGCATTTGATCCCAGCTGGGTCTCTGGAAGCTGAAGTACTGGAATGTCTTGGCAGTTTTTTAATGCTGAATAATTTGATTAGATCAGTGACTGAGCCTGCTGCTCCTGGTGAGATAAACCCTCCCAACATTACAGGGGAGAGAGGCGGAGGGGAGGGGTGGACCAGGGAGCACCACTGAGCCCCCACCTCCCAACTCTGACTCCTCCCCCAGCCCTCTGGCTGTCTGCTCTGTCTGCCTCTGTCCCCAGCTTGGCCCCTTTCTCTCCCTTCATCTCCTTTCCCTCCCACCTTCACCTCTTTTTTTAAACCTCTCTTTCTCTTTCTACTTCCTTCCTCTTTCTCCTTTCTCTTTTTCTTCTTCTCGTCTTCCATTTCTATCTCTCTTATTTCTTTTTCTTCATCTCCTCTTCCTTTTTTCTCCAAATGTCTTATTTTCTTTCTATCTTAACTCCTTCCTTTTTCTCTTATTCCAGATTCTCAATCTTTATCACACTCCCCCTTTTCTTTCCTACTTTCTCTCTTGTCCCTTCTCTTCCTCTCTCCCTATCCCTCTTTCTCTCCTTCTCTCTTCATTCCTCTCTCCTCCCCCTCCTCAACTCTCTCTCTTTCTCTCTTTCAGCTTTCTCCATCTCTCCAAGTCTCCCCCGACTCCACCACTGCCAAACCCACCTCCTCCTTTTATGAAGCTTTAAATACATCATTTAATCAACTCCACAATTTCAATTTCACACAGTTGTCAGCTCGAATGTCTGATGAAGTGGTGAAGACCCCACAGATTGCGGGCAGGGGTGACAAGGCCACCAGGCCTCCTCCCTCTCCAAGCAGCTCTCAGCCCAGCCTCAGCCCTGCCCCCACCCAGCCCTCCCCAGCCAGCCTGGGAGATATTCCAGAGGGTTCTGTTTTCTCATGGCAACTGTCAGTCAGTTGTGTAGATGTTTCCCTTGTCATCAGTATAAAATTACCAGAGTGGCCTCATTATCTGCTTACTCCAAATTTGGAGGCAATATTTCTGTTTGAACTCTAATAATCTCCATTTAAAACAAAAATAACCTCTCCTCAGGTAGAGATGGAGTTGGGAAGAGGAAGATGACAGTTGGGGACAACCCAAGATGAAATGAATTATTTGGGTTTTTTTTAATCAAGATATATATATACATATATATATATATATATATATATATATATATATATATATATATATATATATATGAAGTCCTTTGCTGACCTAACGCACAACCTGCCTTTCCTGAAAACCATTTTTTTTCCAGCTGGGGGGTTGTGGGGGAAGGACGCCCATATGACTTGAAAATATACATTCCTTTTTCCATTCCTGTTGTCTTAATCTTATCTGAACCATACTAGAAGAATTGCTACTATAACAAAAAAGTAATCGGATCAAATGGACAGGAAGGAGAGGGGATGTTTTAGTTTTTTATGCAGATTCAATTACCAGCACTCCCCCAGGCTTGTGTGGGGTGCTATCTGAACCCCATTAGTGATGGGGAATGCTGTCTGTTCTCACCAGTGGCATTGCAAAGCCATCGGACCTCGCTCTCCATCTGCCCCTCTCATCTCGTCAGTGGAGAGTCAGGACCCAGTCTTATTTATTTTTCTCAAATGGATCCAGAAATGGTTAGGAGAGGCACTTCCCAATAATTGAGTGCTGGCTTTGTCGGGAAAAGCCACACTCAGGGCTCCAAGTGTCCTCAGGCTGCTGTGGATGGAATAAGGTTGAGCTGTGTGTGTGTGTGTGTGTGTGTGTGTGTGAGAGAGAGAGAGAGAGAGAGAGAGAGAGAGAGAGAGAGAGAGAGAGAGAGAGAGAGATACAGAACCAGAGAGAAAAAACACACCATGGGAGGGCACGGAAGGCATTGAAACCAATCTTGGAGTAGCTTTTCTTACTGCTGTGTGACCTTACTTAAATCTGCACCCTCTCTGAGCCTAGTTCTCATCTGCAAAATAGGGACAATAAGAAAACCTACTCCATTCTTTTTATGGGCCTGTATTACTATAGTCCTTATGGATAAAATGAGATGAAGCTGTGGACCCCTTATTCCCTCTTCCTATCCTGCTGGGAGATAAATTCCAATCATCATTGTGGTTCTGGCCATTTACTAACCATAGGACTTTTGCCTATCTTTGTGCTGCATGAGCTTGGTCCTGTCTCTTCGTTTCTCTGGGCCTCAGTTTTCCCATCAGCAAATGCTATAAAATAGGAATATTCATACCTAGTTGCAGGGTGCTGGTGAGATCTGAAAGAAATGTGCCTGGTGCTTCTGGCTCCTTGTTCCTCACCCCTACTGCCTTTTCAGATTTTAACCTACAGGCAATGAAGCCTTTCCTTGGGATGGCCTTTGCTAATTTCATTTTCCAACTAGCTTTCTTGCTAAAAATAAAGTTGGTCTGGCATCTGTGAGTGGAAGTGTGTGGTCTCTTTGTAGGCAACTTCACTGAAATTTGTGTCTGTTCTCCTGGTGCCCAGCCCAGTGCCAGACAAATAGCAAGAATGAATGAATGAATGAATGAATGATGCTCTTGGCACAGGATGAGTGCTCAATGCTTGCTGTGTGAATGATTGAATGAATGAATGAATGAATGAATGAAAACCATGCAATCTGCAAGCCAGTATTTCGTCTTGCTTTCCATAGGACCCAGCTTCCCCACTGTGGCATTCTGAAGTTCCAGAACACAGGAGCTGACAAGAAACGAGGAATAAAGGGGTTTGATCTGCACACTGCAAACACCTCTTGCAAAAAGAGGAAGGAAAAAAAATGCCAGTTCCTTCTGGGGGGAAGAGAAGGCGTCAAGACATGTTAAATGGTTAGGAGGAAGGCGGCTGCTTGTTTTCCTTCTGCCTTTTGCAGGCTGGAGGGGAGGTGCGGGAGGAGGTTCATTATTTTTTCGGCGCTCTGAAGGCAGGTGAACAGGGAAAGGCAAACTGCAGCCTGGCACGGTGTTCAGTGGCTTTGAAAAATGTAGAGCTCTCAAGGCAAGGGAAGGGTTTGATGCAATTTAAAAAAAGACAGACTCCCACACCTCTCAGATCCATATGTTTCCATTCAGATCTGGTTCCCCTCTGAGGCGGGCTTTGCAGCCTGGCCCGGCTGTGCCGCTGACACTCGGAAGACCCGCAGCTCCTGGAGGAGGCAGACGGGCTGAGCACGGGTGGGTTCAAGGTGCCAACAGCAGACTCTGGGCAGGGCTGCAGCAGCAAAGCGGTGACATGGCGCCATGTGGAGCCAGCGTGTGTGTGTGCAATCAGGTGGTCGCTCTCTGGGGGGAAGGTAAGAAGCTGAAGAAATGAAAACAAGGAAATCGATCAAATGGTGTATGCATATGGACCAGGGGATGTGACTGCCTGTCCCTTCCCTCTGTAACCGGGGCAGTCCTCCAGGAGGTTTCCTTTCCCAAGCTGCACTTCTTGTGTTATAAACAGTTATCTAGCAAAAAAATATAAAAAAGTTCTCTGACCAGCTGACTTTAGGAAATACTTATTCACCTAATCATTATCCATCCATCCTTCCTTCTATCCTTCCACTTCCTCATTCAACCAATAATTATGAAGCACCCGGGAATCGTGCAGTTGTTAATACAGACCATGCCTTTGTCTGTATGGTGTTTACCTTCTAAAGGAGAAGGCAGGAACACAGGAAACGAATGAACGAGCAAGATAATTCACCCAGTGACAAATGCTATGAAGTAGAAAACCCAGGGTAATGGAACAGAGCGTGATGGGTGAAGGGTGGGGAGGACAGTTTAGGGCACGTCTGGTAAAGCCTGTAAACAGTAGTGACACTTCCTCTGCCTCCTCATGGGCAGGTGCAGCCAGCCTTGCTCTCATGAGTTAGGACAGGTTCAATAAGGCTCTTGACTGCAGGACTTGTCAGAGCCTTCAGTGCATGGATGTGCCCCATGCTTTGAACAGTGGGAAAATGGCAGAGTCTCCTAGGAAGCCCTAGACTCAGGGAACATCTGGAGGGGCATGTCTTCTATGGGATGAATGGAGGAACATACCAGATTGGGGCTGGCAGCTGGGATCCCCTAACAAAAGGGTGATGGCTCTTGCTTTTCAATGGCCTGACCCTCAGGCCCTGAACAAGAAGCCCTCTCACAGTATGGACCGTGTCCCTCTCATCACCCCTACCTCTGACCTGCAGCCCAGCACCAGCAACCCCCCTGCATTTGCCTCCTCTGGGGCAGGCCTTGTGCTTGGAGCTGACTCTCCACGTCTTATCGTTCTCACAATGCTCCAAAGGCAGAGCTCTCGTAAACCCATTTTCTTGACAAGACAACCGAGGTGCTCTGGTCTTGTGGACAGCCTGAAAATGAAATCCCATTTCTCTCCTCCAGCCAGCATGCTCGGCTGGCCTCACCCTGAGTCCTCACCCCTTGAGCAGTATGCTTCACCCTGTGATCAGCTTCCCATTCTGACCAGGACAAACCCACTGTCACCTCTGAGCCTTTTGCATCTGTTACCCCTGCCTAAAATGTTGTCTCCCAAACCAAAATTGCTAGTTATCACCCCTGGGTACACATGAGGGCTTTTTAAAATGCTGCTGATGCCCAGGCCCCGCCCCAGAGCAATGCTATCAGAACCCCCCACCCCCTCCGGCATAGGGCCTGGGCAGGAATGTGTCTAAGTTCCCCGTTGGTTCTAAGATGTCACTAGGATGGAGGACACCTGCTTACCATCCCCTTCTGTCACTTATCACAGTTTCATCTCAAACTCGATGGCCTCAGAGAAACCCAGAGCTAAAGCTGCCCCAACCTCGATTTTCCATCACCTCACTGGCTTTAAGTTCTTCTGAGCACTTATCACCACTGCCAATTACCTTGCCTGGCCATTTGCGTTGCACCTTCTGTTTATTGTCTGACTTCCCCAACTGGGACGTGAGCTCCTAGGAATGGATGGCTTGTGCTATTGGGTTTACTTCTGCCTCCCCGCACCAGGAGGCGGTGTCCATCCTGCACTTGGCAAGGAGTGGGGCTTAAGCCTCTGGTGACCTACCGGAGGTTCAGAAAGGTTAGGCTACTTTCCTAGGACCTCCCAGCTGGGACTGGGACCTGTGCTGGGCAAGCTCACCCCTAGACTTGCCAGCCACTATGCTACACACTGCCTGTATTCCTTGTTTCCACAAAGGGGAAACCTGAAGCCTGGGGCAGGAGCATACCTCCACCCCACTGCGGTTTGGGACTCAGTCTTCTGCCCACCAGCTGCTCCTCCTCCCAGCATGGCTATGGCGAAGCCCCATTGCCTGAGCAGACCAGCCTTTTTGTCCAACAAGGAAGTTCTGGCGACACCTTCTGATTGTCAAGAGACCTCCAGGCAGGAAGGGGGCGGGGGAGACGTTGCATGGGCTTGCCTTAGTTTGGACAAGCTCTGTCTGTCTCTCGAAATCCATAAACAAGAATAGAATGGAGGAAAGGTAAAACACGCTACATCAATTTATATCTCCTTCTTTTCCTGCTCAATCCTCTCTCCCATAGGATTCTGGGGGGTTATTGGGTTGGTTTTCTCTGATGGTAGGAGACCCTGGTGCACCAGTGGGAGGGAGAAAGTTTGGGGTTGACAGACAGGAGGACTCGTTCAGGTTCTGGGAACCTAGGCCACTTGTTTTTTTCTCTTGTAAAATGGGGATCCTGCCTCCTGCCCTCAGAGCTTTACACTTTGACTATTCTTTGACTCGATGCTGTTACTTAGTAGGGGGTAGGTGGTGGGAGAAAATGAACATACATATGCACAACAAAGATGTGGCACAACAAGGATATTCAACACTGTGTTACTTACATTAGCAAAAAGCAATTGAAAACAACCTAGTTGTCCAACGTTAGGGGATGGGTTTAATAAAATATACACACGGATGGTGAAGGACAAATCTATTTAAAGACATACTGTAGAAAATATTTATTCACATGGATAGATATTCTCCCTGGGTTGTATCTTTTTTTTTAATTTAAGAATTGATTGCAAATCACAAAATCACAAACTTTTCATTCAAACAAACAATACACATTCAGCAAAAGAAAGAACTTGATAGGTTGAACCATTAACCTTGGATATGTTGGGAGTAGGAATTACAGGTCATATTGATGTCTTGCTTGCCTGTATTTTTATAGTATGCATGCATTACTATTGTGCGTAATAAAATAACACAGAAGGAAAGTTCTATGCCATTCTCATCTCACCGTATTGTTTTGAGAATCAACAGAGAGACTTTATCTGAAAATATTTACAGAAGTTCCAAGTGTGACATGAATATGAGACATGACCACATTTGTCCAGAATGGTATTGCTTATGGAATTTGATGAATGGTAAATATCTATCTATCTATCTATCTATCTATCTATCTATCTATCTATCCATCTATCTGATATTCTAATCATGAAAATTGTGCAATATTGGGGGAATTTCCATGTGGTGTACCTATTTCACACAGCCCAGCTCCATTTGCCCTTCTTCAGGGAAGTCTCCCTACCTAACATGCCTGGAGAGAAAACAGTGGGCTCTTTTGTTTGCTTTCCCAAAGCATCAATCCATGATCAAATTGGAAAACTCATCTGTTTATTTCTCTGCCTGCCCCACCAGTTTTGGTGCTCCTTGAGGGCTGGGACCATGATGTTTACCTCCGAATTCCCAGCTCCTTACAGAGCACCTTGTACATAGTAGGCGCTCAATAGTTGCTTGTTGAAGAGCTAGATGAATGGATGACATTCGTAGCAGCTTCTTTCACTCAAGCAAAGGCTTCTAAAGCATGTGTGTGTAATCCCAAACTATAAATTGAATGGTATTTTTAAATGCACTAGGGAACTTGCTATTTAAAGGAACTCTGATGTAAATCCTTTTTATAAAATGAAGACATCTTGAGTCATGTGAATAATTGCTCCCTGACATATCTGTTTATAAGCTGAGAATTTTAAGGATTGGGAGATGGGTGTGTTTTTAAAAAATTTATTCAACAAATACTCACAAAGTGCATGCTTTGTGCCAGGCTCTGTGTTGGATGTGGGCATGTTTACAGAGTGGCCCCAACCCTTGAATACTTACAGATCTGGCTACTCTCACTGGTAATGTTGCCACAGGGGCCCAGGGACCAGCATCCACCTGCTAAGTTTGAACCTTCCCGTCCCCACCTTCCAGCTGTGTGTCTTTCAGCTGCTTACTTAACTTCTCTGAACCTCAGTTGCCATGTGTATAAGCCGAGAATAATAAAAGTTCCCACTTCCTAGCAGTAATGAAAACAAAATGGGAAACTACATATAAACCGCTAGGAAAATTGTCTGGCACAATACATATTTGCTGTTATCATCAAAAGTCAAGGTGTAGAACATCCACATGGGTGCATGTCATGAGAAATCCTTGGCCACTGGAGTGTCACATATCTGTGTGGCACCGCATTCCAAGCAGCTTCCCAAACAGCCCTGCTGTGCACTGTAAGTGGGAGAATGTCACCTGTGCAGTCTCTGGCCCCAGGTTGTTTGGCGGGCCCTATAAGATAACGGGTTCCTGAGGTCACCTAGTCCAACTCTCCCTTTCAAACCGTCCTTCCTGCTCCATTTTGCAGCTGAGCAGAGACTAGCCAGAGTCCTCCATTCAGTGAGATTAGATGCCCATGGCCCACACCTCGCTGGCTTTCCATGTAGCCTCATAATAGATGAACAGTACTTAGGGTGCATTTAGCCCATGCTCATGTATTTGTTTCAGAGACGCAGAACATTTCTCATCCCTCCACTTCTAGTGCTTTCCAGACATTCGCTCATTTCATCCTGGTCAGAGCAATCCTTTAAAATAGATACTGTTATAATCCACATTTCACAGATGCATTAACTGAGGCATGGAAAGTGAAGCCCTTGGTCAAGTTCATACATGGCTGGTGAGCCTCAAACAGCTGCTCTCCCTCCCCCACCCTGTCTCCACCCTAACCACCCAGCTACTGCTTCGGCCTCTCACAAACAAAAAGAAACTCATTCCGTTTTGACTTCTCTTTCATTGTCTTCTCACTTCCTCAAGGAGAAAGTCTCAACTTGGTGTTACTCTGTCTTTAACACCCTTCCAGTGCTTACTAATATTGTTTAACAAAGAGTGGGCCTCAGGCTCAGTGCCTTCCTGGCAACCGTGTTTCACGGGAAGTGTTATTAAGGTGGTGATGTCCCGTGACCAAATTTGCAAAAACGTTACCCTTTGTAGACACAGATTCTGAGGGATTCCGAGACTTGCTCAAGATCTCAGAAGAGACAGGTCACCTAACAAAAACTGGAAAAAAATATTCATCTTTTGACCACCTGCCATCTTTCAATCCAACTGAGTTCAAAAACAGTCTTTAGAATGGCTAGCAAGAGGCATAACAATTTGTGAACACAGTGAGTATCTTAAAACTTATACAAATGTAATGTATCATGATTTTATTATTATTATTATTTTTATTGAGGGGATGCTTCCTTTTGCTATCCTTCTTTTCCTTCAGACACTTTACCCTGAAAGGGTTACAGTCCCAAGCAAAGCTTTTCCGTAAGCACAAAGAACTAATATTAGCAGATTGGGGTTTCTGTAAATATTCATTGTAATCTGTGACTTGGTGAGCATTGAATTCCACCCTCCTGAAAGCTGCACATTTATAACTTGTGAATTCATAAATATTTACGAATTCACACAATCATCACTGACAAATTATTTCATCTGACAGCTCCACACAGGCTCTGCCTGGTTTCGTGAAATTCTGATCAAATCTCGCGTAAACTTCCCGAATGACAAGCGGAGACCGAGAACAGATAAAATCACAACCAGATTCTACAGATTCGAATGGGTCAGTAACTGATATTTACAACAATAATAACCTGGGCTAGAGAGATTTTGTTGTATCATGGGCTGCCAATGTTCACAATTGTGTATATATATATATATATATATATATATATATATATATATATATATATATATGGCAACACGTCTTTGAATGTGTCAAAAATGGGGTCTTGTCAAGAGGTGGGATTGTGAGCACGTGTTGTAGAAAGAGGTGACATTGGGAGCTGGGTTTGAATACAGTCGGCTGTTGAGGTCTGTGTAATCGTTCACAAAATTCTGATCTTTACTGAGTTCAGCTTCTTAGCTTTGAATTCGGGATAATAAAAACAGCTAAACCACAGGGCCATTGTACTAATGACAGACGCTGTGGTGAAGCCCCCAGCCCTGAGTCTGCCGTATAACGGGGGATTCAATACATCTTGGTTTTATTATTACTAGTGCAAATACTCGTGAATTCTGGCATGACCACTTTTGCCATGAGTTTTGAACACATGCAGGGGAGGCCCTGCTCCAAAGTCTTTTTCCTGTGTATGTGCGTTTTTAAAAATAAAATTTATTAACATGTAGCTAACATATAGCGTTGTATTAGTTTCAGGTGTACACCATGATCATTCAGCATTTACATACCTAAAGAAGTGATCCCCATGATAAGTCTAGCAACCATCGGACACTGTACCAGGCTATCACCGTATGATTGACTATATTCCCCATGCTGTACATTACATCCCCGTGACTTATTTGTTTTATACCTGGACATTTGAACCTCTTATTCTTCTTCATCTCCCCCCCTTTTTTAAATTTTTTGATTACAGTTGACATTCCATATTATTTAATATTAATTTCAGGTGTACAGCATAGTGGTTAGACATTTATACTCCTATAACTTAAGAAGTGATCCCCGTGAACTCTGCATAGTGCCAGGTGGATACTAGACTCGTCAAGGGGGATCACTTCTTAAATTATATAAACGTTCCTGTGTTGTTAAAGACACTTCAGAGGGACACTTGGTGTGTGATTTTCATTTTTGTAACGGCTTTCGTTTGGACTCAGTGCTGGGCACGGGGCTTCCATGGGGACAATTATAAAGGCGAAATCAGACCATGCTTTTCTCTGGCTTCAACCTCTCGAGTAGCTTCCGGTAGAACTCTACCCAGCACTGCCCCTCCTCAGTTTCCCTCCAGCTGCTCTGGACACCTTCTTTTTCTTGACGAAACTAAGCTCATTTCTACCTCAGGATTCCTGCACTTGCTGTTTCCTCTGCCCAGAATGCCCCTCTCTCCCACTCTTTTTGTGGATCTGCCATCATCTTGTCACCCAAGGCTCCTGTGAACGCTGCTTCCTCAAAGAGCCCTTTCTGACCCATGTTGAGTCACCACCATTTACTAAATCACTCTTTTTATTACCCCCATTTACTTTACTTCATAGTACTTATTAATTGAAACTATCTAATTTCTTTTCTCTTTTTCTTAGTTTCCTCCTCCCTCCATGTATTATGCGGTCCACCAGGGCAGGATCTCATCTGTTACCCACAGCCATCGCCTTACTGCCTAGAGCAGCATCTGGCATACACTAGGCACTCGATAAACATCCGGTAGACTGAATAAACAAATGATCCTAGTTGCAAATAAGACAGGTGCAGGATTCAAATAAACGATGGGTGAATTCTAGGCTCTACCACATGCTTGTTTTGTGATCTTGGGCAACTTAAATGTCGAGGAGCCTCAATTTTTCCATCTGTAAAATGGACACAGTAACTGGACTTCTCTTATCACATCGTGGGGCTTTAGAGGCCACAAGTACATAAAGGGTCTAGCCCAGTGCCTGGCATGGGAAATAGTCATCTATGGCTGGTGACTCTATTTAGTGGTGAAAATTCATACCGTGGAGTCCCAGATTTGGGGATGTATAGGGTGGGGGCTTAAAGACTCTGCATATGTTTTAGCCCCTCTGACTTTCCCTCTACATCAGGCTTCCAGCACCTTCCATGTGTGTTTCTGGGGAAACCGTGGCATATTTTGAGAAAACATGCTTGTAAGTTAATTGCAGTAGCGGGGCTCCCACAGGTACATGGGTCAGCATGGAGGAACGGCACTAAAGAGAAGCCGACAAACGGATTGAGGACAGGCCAACATTCCGTAGGAAAACCGACTGTTGAGTTGAAGTTCTGCGAAAGGAACTTTTCCAGCTGCAGACAAAGTCTCCAGTGGAGGGTACGTGTGTTCAGCACTGTGTTTAAACACACATGTGTGTGGGTGTGCATACATGCTTGCACACACACACACACACATTGACACACACACACACACACACATATTTTCGAAAGTTATATTCAGCCAAAATCAAGGAAAAAGATGTGTTTCTTTCTAAACTTTTGCAATTTCAGCATCTGCCTGTGTGGGTAAATTTGACAAGGATTATCTCTTTTGTCTTCTCTCTCTTTTATTTATTTTTTTCCCCTCCCAAAGCCAGAAATTCCATGAGAAGTGTTTTTAAGAGTGCTAGCTGACAAGTGTACACATGCCGTCCGCAGTCAGGGAGGAAGCAGCATACTAGCTAACTTGTTAGACAGCAGCTAGATTACAATCATAAATAAATGATTTGCTGTCTCCTTGCATTCAGACTTGTAGCTTTTAAAGTGTGCCTGTCATCGCGGAATCAGATTTAGTCAAATGCTGTGTAACTGCAAAATTATCCTATCCTTACCTTTTTATTCTCCTTATAATGGACAGTTAAATTGGATTTTCAAATTTGAAGTGCATATGTTTTTCAAATCCCCAGAGGCTGTCTATTTTTTCATTTCTAAAGCAACTCACTAATGTTTATCATTACCACACAGAAATATTACAATTCTTAAGGGGCGCCTTACAAAATCAGCACAGGAGAAATGTGCTTTATCGTCTCAAAATGAAACCAATTTCTCAGCTGATTTGCAATTTATTTACATGTTAGCATTTGATTTCCGGCTGATTTATAACCCCACATGGCTCTGTCTCAGGGTTTATTTAGAAAGCAGACAACGGTGGTCGGCGAAGGCTGCGGAGAGCTGCGTGGCATGGGCTGCCTGCTTCCCCCAGACGGGAGTCAGCGACGCCAGTCCTGAGTCTCTTGGTTTAGTTCCACCTGCCGTGAATTCAATATCCCGGTGTGCAAATACGCAGGGTGCTGGGCGCAGCAACTACATGGAGATGAGGTGCTGGAGGACAGCCTTTCTTAAGGAATACTTTCCCTCCTCTACAGCGAGCAGGGATTCGAGTGGAGGAGAGGGAGAAGACGGCTGGGTTGTAGAGGGTTTGCATTTCTCGGCTCATTCACATAAATCTAATAGCTAATGCAGTGCCTGGACTCAAGGACATATTGGAATTGACAGTGGGGAGTTTACTGAGCTTTATTGCTTTACCTGTCTGACCATTCATCCATTGATCCATTCTTCCAGCCACCCAGCCAGCTATTCTTCCATTCTCCTAACCATTCACATATCCATTCTCTCATACTTTCTACCCCTAGTCCATCTGTCTGTCTATCCAACCATCTATCCGTCTATTTATCCACCCACCTATCCACCTATCCACCAATCTAACTACACACCCATCCACCTATTCACCCATCCACTTACCAATCCATTCCTTAATCCATCCGTCAGTCCATCCATCCATCCATCCATCCATCCATCCATCCATCCATCCATCTATTTATTCATCCATCCATTTATCCATCCATCCATCCATCCATCCATCCATCCATCCATCCATCCATCCATCCATCCACCCATCTACCCATGTACTCATTCACCCTCCCACCTATCCACCTTTCCACTCATCCAACTAACCATTCGTCCATGTATTTAACCATCAATCCACCCAATACAGTTACCAATATAGGCCTTCAAGTTGAGTGCTAGGGTTCTAAAAATGACTAAGAAACTGACACAGTCTTCACAAAGCTCAGGGTTAAGTGAAGGAGACAAACACATACCTCTCAGGGTCATCATGAAACTCAAATTACTGAATGCACGTAAAAGTGCTTAATAAACTATAAGTCAACCTAAAAAATATAAGTTACAAATGGAATGGTATAATGGTTTAGAGGATGGGCTCTGATCAGTCTGCTTCCTTCTAGTTGTGGAACCACTGGCAAACAACTTTATCTCACCAATCCGTGGTTTTCCCGTCTATTAAAGGGGGGGCTGGGGTAATAATAATCATACTATCTACTTGGCAGGAATATTAGAAGGATTTGATGAACCAATCCTATAACGTGCTTTGCATAGTGCTGGGGCCATAGCTAGCACTTTGTAAATGTTCCTCTTCTTCTTACTATTATTATGATTATTACATATTATTGTATTCCATTATTACATATTATTGTAGATTATTATATACGAGAGGTAAGAGTCATTGTCTAGCTGAGAAGATGAGGAAAGATGTCACAGAAAAAATGGCCTCTGAGTTGGGTTCATAGCAGAGTGAAGTTATTTTCAGGTGCCAGAGGGAATGGCATTTCCATCAGCAAGAACAGCATGCACAAGTCTTGTGGCCTGAAGGTGCAATGGAGACTCAACAAAAGGAAAGAGGTGTGTGGCTGGAGCCTGGGACCCATGGGGCAGAGGGGAGGAGCTAAGTCTCTTGAAGTAGAACTCAAGTCCCTTCTATATTAGGATATAGAACTTGGGTTGTGTCCTGGGGATAACAGATGGCCATCAGAAGGGCTTAATCAATGACATGGCCCCATTCGATTGGCACTGTAGGAAGCTTTGCCATGCAGAGAACAAATTTGGAGCCAGGTAGCCCCAGGGCAGGTACTGGAGAAATAATTTCCTGGAGTGCAAATAACGCAGGACCCGGGGAGCTGATGCAGGGCTGGTGAGAAGGGGCAGATTCGAGTGATGGGACAAATTGGAGAAGAGAGGAGGGATAATGAGGGTTTCAGAGATTTCAAGGAGTACCCTATCAGAGGCAAAATCCCGGGGATTGAGATGAATTTTCCTCCTCACTTTGCTTATATCTGCCCTTGCCATGCAGAGCTACTCTGAATAAATTTGCATGTATTTATGCTGCAGGCAGCCAGCTCTCACTCCTGCAAAAGGAGCATCTCCTCTCTCTCTCTCTCTCTCTCTCTCTCTCTCTCTCTCTCTCTCTCTCTCTCTCTCTCTCTTTCTCCCTCTCTCTCTTTATGTGTGCACATCCAGTACAAATCCTTCTGGGCAGAGTCAGGCGCCAGGGACTTCCAGGAACTTCCTGAGTGGACTTGGACACATCCCTTACCCCTTCCAGCCTTGAGCAGGATAATCTTCTGTCTCCAGGATCTCTAACTATAGGAACCTGGGAGAGGAATGGGCTAACAGAAGACCTAGCCCCTGATTTATAAGTGGGATACCAATTAAGACAATTTATGTTGACAATAGTAGAAAATCTGATTCAAATGACCTTAAAAATGAAGGGCCCTGGGTTTATGTAACAGAAAAGTTAGAGGTTTCAGCTATCAACAAGTTTGGTCCAGCAGTTCAATGATGTAACTCATTAAAGACACCATTATTTTCTGTCTCCTATCCCTCTCCCATGGTATCAGCTTCATTCTAAGTCTCACGGCTGCAGGGCTCTTCAGGGCTCATAACCACATGCTTTTATGTTCTCACCCAGCAAGCTGAAAAGGGAGTGTCTTAATCTGGGCATTGCCCTCAAAGTCTTGAGATCCACTCTGATTGGACTGCTAACTTCCTATGTCCACTTCTGAACCAATCTAGAGGTCAGAGGGAGAGGGCATGCTGATAGGCTCCTCCTGGGTCATAGGCTCCTGCTCCTACTCAAAAGCCTGTGGATTCCCACACAAAAACCAGGGTTTTCTGGGAAATGGGGATGCTGGGACAGAACCAGCACATGTCCAGGGCATATGCCACTGAAGAAAACTTTCTACTTTCTTTATTCCCAAGGAGGGAGGAGACAACTTTAAAAACAGACATGCTTTCTGGGAAACTGCCTGGTTATCTGTAAAGTACATGAGAAAAAGCAAACAATAGTGTTTGACTCAGGAACTTTAAGTGTGAGGGACTGCCTTGAGGCCAGCTGGCTATGAGGAAATAAGGAGAGTCAGTGTCCCTCCCAGTGGCCTAGGCTTTGTAGTGTCCACCTGAAGGCCCCACCCAGACCACCTGGGACCCTTGTTGACTGCAAGCATCAGCCATCCTCTGCTGGAGTTTTGGAGTGGCAGGAGAAGCACCATGGGGCTTAGAGAAGGATAGGCGGGATTCAAAGATGTATCAGATAGGATAGGTCAAGTTATGCTGTGTAACAAACAATCCCGCACCAAACCTTAGTGACCTAGCAAAGCAAATACTTATTTCTTGTTTTCACAAAGTTCACGGTGAATTTGGAAGACTCTTTAGGGCAGGTGTCCTTTGCGCAGCAAGTCTACAATCCAGGAAGCTTCATACTCATGTGCTTCCTCCATAACATGTGCTCCCACAGCGGGAAAAGAAAGAGTGGTGAATCATGGCCTGACGCTTAATTCTCCTGTCTGGAAGTGACATATATTCCATCTGCTTAGGTGACCATACCCAATTTCAAGTAATCGTCCCATGTTCCCTGAAGGAGAAGTAAATTGGAAATCCCAGGGAAAAGTGAAAATATCTGCCTCCAAAAAGAGAAACAGTTGGCACCTCATTCAACCCCAACTTTGGTGCATCGCACATTCACCTCAAAGGTGAGAAGAAGAAACCGTCTGTTGTTATCTGTTCTCTACCAGGTGCTTTGGATTAAGGGATGAACTGTCTTCTAACAGTTCACTTTCAACTTGGGGAGACAGGGCCAATGGTTAAAAAAATAAAAAGAGGGAGAGAAAGACAGAAAGAGCAGTAATTTTAGAATCTGCCTCCTGAGCTTCTTGTGAGGATAAAAAAGGAGAGGAATTCTATGACATCGTTGGCGTGTCGCCTGGCAAGAATAATGAGTTCTATAAATACAAGCTATTATGGCCATTTTACAGATGAGGCCATTGAGGCTCATGGTGGTGGAGTGCCTTTCAAGGTCACTCAGTGCCGGTCACCTAGTGATTGATTGGGTGGCTGCAGAGTCCTCTGTCTGCAATCTTGCCCTTCACCTCATTCACATTCCACCCACATGGAAACCTCTCTTCCTCTGGCATTGCTCATTCAAGGCCTGTTACGGGTTCCCTGACCAGCTCTGGGCACCAGGTACTCGAATTAATGCAGATGGATGCCGACTCTCGTAGGCCTAAAGGTGAGCTGCTCTGCCACTTACTTGCTACTTAATCCGGGTTTGGATTCTTCTGCGATTCCCAAGAC
Organism: Rhinolophus hipposideros; assembly: GCF_964194185.1. Taxonomy (NCBI): domain Eukaryota; kingdom Metazoa; phylum Chordata; class Mammalia; order Chiroptera; family Rhinolophidae; genus Rhinolophus; species Rhinolophus hipposideros. The sequence continues at coordinate 16,742,149 of NC_138070.1, read as the reverse complement.
CCTCCTGCAGGTAGACATGGTTTGAAGGTGGTGTTTGTCATTGCAATGTGATGGCACAAGCGTTGTCCCATTTTATGATCAAGACTATCTTGGGAGTCTGTTCATAGGACTAACATGTCAACATTTTGAGATGACATATCCTATCTATCTAAGAATCCACCATTCCTCAGCTCTAGAGCTTTGGATTCAATCTCCAAGACTCTAGACCAGAGCTGTCTGAGAGAACTTTCCACAATCATGGAAATAGGCTACATCAGTGTTGTCCAATGTGGAGGTATGATAGCCATTGGCTTCATCGGACTACTGAGCATTGACATGAGCCTAGTTTTAAGGAGGAATTTAATGGTATTTACTGGTACTTAACCTGAATCTAATTAGTCACATGTGGTGAGTGGCTACTGTCCTGGGAACCAGAACTCAAGACTCTCTTATTTCAGTTTTCTATGGTGGTTTGACTCCCACTTGCCCCCCAAAAGCACAACCGAAGAAGTTCTCAACTGCACCACAACCCCAGTTGGAGTCACATAACCTGGGATGCATTAAAAGAAGCCTCAATCTTATACGTACTAGTCAGGACAGAAGAAGTCTCACTACAGTGATAAGCCACCCCCAACTCTCAGTGGCTCGAAACAACAAAGTTTTATTTCTTGCTCATGTGGCATATTCATTTCAAGTTGGCAGGAAGACGTGTTCATCACAATCATTTGGATACCCAGGCGAATGGCCAGTCGCCTTCTCAAAAGTTGCTGGTAAGAGTGCCAGAAAGGTCAGTGAGCTGTGAAGGGTCTTGCATTGGTTATTAAATCTACCCAGAATTGACCCATGTTGTTGGATCTGTCTCCAATTCATTGGGAGAATGATTTACATGCCCTGACCCCAACACAGGGGTGTAGGAAGTGGAATCTTACTTGTTCTGGAAGGGGGTAAAACCAGAAATACTTGGTCATGTGCATTCATGAGTACATAGTATGCAAAGTCAAAAGCTGGGATACAAGTACAAGCAAAGCACCGAGTCTGGAGAAAAAACAAACAAACAAACAAAAAAACACTGCATTGGATATTTGCGAGAGCACCGGATGTAAGATGAAGCCCTGGAATCCAGAGACAGGCTAAGACCTGGGGTTGCCATGTATTGGCTCTGGGACCCTCAGTATGCTCCTCCTTCTCCCTGAGTTTGTACTTTGAGTAATAATTGAACATATATACAAGACCCTGGGAGTTATTGGGACTTTTATAGTTACTGTCCTTCTCTATGTCCGGTTGTCCTTCTCTATGCCTGGGTTAGTATTTGTGTTCTGGGATTCTATTGGCCATACATATCCATTCAACAATGCTTTCTATCTAGAGAACATTTATTTTTCAGGGGATGAGTAATATTTGTCCCAAATTAAAAAAAAAAAAAAACAACCTGCCTTTTTCTACCTTCCTTACACATGGGGTCACCATGTAACAACTTCTGTCTAATAACGTGTAAGTGGATTTATTGTTGGATGTATCTGCCAGAGAAGCTCTTTTTGTAAAGGAGGCAGTCTGAGTTATCATTTATGTTTTAATCATCAGACTCTCCCTTTCTTCTCGTCTGGATGAAGGATGTGATGGCTGGAACTCTAGCAGTCATTTTGAAAGCATTTGGATACAGGGCACACTTGAAGGATGGTAGCACGACAGCGCCCCAAAGCCTGGATTTCTGACAAGATCATGGAGCTGCCATCCTTCTGAATTATGTCACGTGAGGGAGAAATCATTTCCGATCGTGTCTCAGCCATTTATTTGGGGATTTTTGACTATGTATTTGCAGTCCCTGACGATAAAATATTGCAGAAATCGATTGCTTTGTTGGTGACTAAGAAGCGACTCGCTTCAGGGGGTGATAAGGAGAGTACAAGCATTGGAACTGCATACATAAGCCTGAGTTCCTATTCTGCTGTTCACCAGCTGGGTTACCTCAGGCAGGGGACTCAGCCTCTCTGAGCTCAAGTTTCCTCATGTGTGAAAGGAGCATGATAACGAAGCATGCCTCACCCCCTGTCCCCACAAGTTGTTTGCATGGATTCAGTGGAATGATGCCCACAGAGTTCCTAGTGTCTGGCACATGGTAGGTGTTCAAACAACAACAATAGCTCACATTATTTTATACTGAATCCGTGCCATGTGTTGTCCTAAGGCTTTACACGCACCGACTCATTGAATCCTCAGTAAGGCCCAGGAAAGGGTGTTTTGATCATCCCCATTTTACAGAGAAGAGAATTGAAACAATGGAGTATGTGTTGAATAAGGATTTGCATACGTGTCGAATAAATGATTGAGCACTCTAGGGGTCCCCAAATATCAGCCATTCTGCACACTGCCTCCATGAACTTTGTCACATCTGACGATTACCTTGTCACCAGTACTATTAGTGACTTAATATTTTTCTTTCACTTAATTTTAGATAGAATCACTTTAAAAATATATTCTCATTCTAAGCAATAAAATATGCTTGGAACTACTGCAGAGATATATATATATATCTCCACAAAACCATATGGCACTACCTTGTAGAACTAAACATACATTTATGCTACATGCTCATATGCTATACTTTGGCCCAACCATTCCAGTTCTGGAGAGATAAACTATAGAAAAAAATGCTCATAACCATCAAAAGACACAAGATAGAATTTTATAGCAGCTTTTCATTTGGACAACTCAAATGCCCATCAGTAGTGCAACGGGTACATAAATCGAGATGCATTCATGCAATGGAATACTACTCAGCAATAAAAACATACAAACTACTGACTCATGAAACAACCCAATGAAGATGAAACATTACGGGAAAGTTTGATACCAAGGAGAATATAGCTGATAAATCTACTCACATGTGGTTCAGAAATGGGATAGGAATAATACGGGTCAGCATAGTTGTTATATTGGCAGGATATTAACAGAAAGGGACACAAGGGGGCTGCCTGGGGGCCTGGAAATAGGCTACATCCTGACCTGGGGTGGTGGCTAAGCACATGCAAAAACTTAATTGAGTTGTTCAGTATATATTGGTGTACTTCATATAATTAAGTTACAGTTCAATTTTTTAAAAAAAGTCTATTAAACTTTCTTTTTTAAAGGAGCAAGTGAGTTTTAGGGCCTCATGGAATCTTGCACACTCTGGGAAGCTGTACGCAAGGCAGGGTACACAGGAAGCTCTTGGTAAATGCCAATGGGACAGGGGACGTGGTGGCTTCCAGGACCAATATTCCGTAAGAGAACCGGCCATTTCTGTGCCCCGTCCCTGCTCATCTAGAGCTCGCCCAGGTTCCATGGGGAGGGCTAGTCTCCTCGGCTGCTGGGTCCTCAGTGCCAAGGCTCTGCCAGTGACAGCCAAGCTCTTGACCTGCCAGCTGCCAGCTGCCAGCTCTCTTGTCACTTCCCTCTTCACACCAGTTCCTGCTTGATTTGCCTTTCTCCCTCCTGGTTCCACAATTCTTCAGCCCCCTTCTGATGAGGGCATTGGTTTTGGCCACATGTTAAACCTTAAGCAGACCCTGGTACTTGAGGAAAATTGTTTCCTTCACTGAGCCCGGCAAGTGGAAGAGCAAAGGAAAGAAATGAAAGATGATGTGGTGTTTTTCTTTGTTTGATGTATTTCACTTAGCGTAATACTTTCCAGGTCCATCCAGGTTCCAGGTTGTCACAAATGGTAAGATTTCATTCTTTTCTTTATGGCCAAGTAATATTCCATCATATATATGTGCCACATCTTCTTTACCCAGTCCTCTATTGATGGGCACTTAGGTTGCTTCTGTATCTTGGCTATTGTAAATAATGCTGCAATGACCTCACTTATATGTGGGATCTAAAGAACGAAATAAACAAACAAACAAAACTGAAACAGAGTCAAATCGGGAAGAGATTAAGAAGTACAAAATGGTAGTTACGAAATAGTTAAGGGGATGTAAAGTACAGCTTGGGAAATATAGTCAATAATATTGTAATAACTGTGTATAGGGCCAGGTAGGTACTAGACTAATGGGGGAGGGGTCACTTTGTAAATTATATAAATGTCTAACCACGATGCTATATACCTGAAACTAATACAAAATACTATTGAATGTCAACTGTACTTGAAAATAAATAAATAAACAAACAAATAAATAAATACTTTGGGGGAAAAAAAGAAAGGGACCGTGGTGGGGAGGTATGAAGATGTATGTGTGTCCCTTTAGGGAGCATTTCTATAGGAGGATGGAGAAAATGGTCGAGAAGGGACAGTCTTGGGAGTAGAAGCATCTTCATTGTTGACCTTTAAAGTCTGTGTGTGTGCATGTGTGTGTACAAGAGGGGAGGGTGGGGAAACAGACAGGGAGGCAGAAATAGGAGACAGTGATATAGAGAGGCAGAGAGAAAGAGAGGCAGAGAGAGATACAAAAAGAGAGCGACAGCAGATTTCCTCTAATGCATGACCTCTTTACTATAGTTTTTCAAGGATTCACAAAAATATTTGACACCACTCCCCTCCAGAATTCATTGGCTACAAAATATTACAAAACAACTGCAAAATTAAAAAGTGTCTAACCAACTGCCTATAATATATAGCATCACGTCAACCAGACAACTTTTCCTCAAGCCAACTCTTAGAGAGTCATCTCTAATGTATAGGGCACCCCATAGTTGTGGGGTGTGGGGTGTCAGCCCCCCAAGTGCAGGGCCTCCCCATGGTCCCAGTGACACTGTGGCATCAGGAATGATGAGTGTGTCTTATTCCCCCAATTAGAATGCATGGCTCAGGCCAGAGGGAATAGAGAGAAGAAATGATCTTTTATGTGTCACCTCATGAGATCTTCTCAACTTTGTCTTAGGCCCATTCTACAGATGGGAAAGTCAGACTTGGAGAGATGATGTCTCTTGGCCCAGGTCCCACAGATGGTCAATGGCAGCGACTGCAATGACTATGTGTTGCACCTCACTACTCTGCTGAAAGCATCCTATTCCTTTGAAGCCTACGAGTAAATTTGCTTCTTTCCAAAATGGACATCAAAACCCCCACCCAGTAAGTGTTATGAGGATAGAGGTCACAGATTTTAAAGACGTGGCAAAGCTTTTCTCATCGGGCAATTGTACAGAGGAAATAAACAAGCAAAAGACTGAAGAAAATGAGTAAGTCTCCTGATTATGGACTGCAAAACCCTCTGGGGGAGAATGATTTGGGTAGGAAAATCAGTCAAGAGACCATTTGGGGCAGATCCACGGAAAATAAAGATGATGGCAAAATGTCACTGTAGGATCGAAAGGGGATTGCTCATGAGAGTAGTCTCTGTGCTTTTTTCTTCTACTCACAGTTGTTTCCCCAGGACCTAGGTGAATCCCTGACAGATAGTATGTTCCCAGTAAATGTATGCGGAATAAGCAATAATCACTAGTAATGATATTGAGCACCTACTAGTTACCAGTCACTTCTTCTTCTAACAGGGGGTTATCTCTTCCTCACAACAACCACGTGAAGTAGTGGCATTCTGTAATGCCCATTTTCCCATGAAGAAACTGAGGCTCCAAGAGGTTAAATGAACCACCCACAGTCACATAGAAAGTGGCAGGACCAGGATTAGAACCCAGAAAATCCTGATTTCAGAGCTGTGCCTTAATCTCTACGTTTGATGTTCCTGTTGCCTTATTCTCTCCTGAGGGGCACAGAGATGAGCAATGATTGATGCCACTTTGGGGGTGGGGGGAGGTGTGACATGGCTCCAGTTGGTACTTTCATCTGGGGGAGAAGGGCACTGCTTTCTAGACAAGCCAAGTTGCCCTTCCTCTCCCCATTTTCTCTGTCATCAGCTTATGTCCAACCTGTATTTGTTTCCTGTGGCTGCTATAAAAAATGTGGAACAAACAACAACTCGGTGACTTAAAACATTGGAAATGTATTCTTTTACAATTCCAGAGGGCAGAACTTGGAATTAACATCACTGAGCCAAAATCACGGTGTTTGCAGGTCCACATTGCCTCCAGAGGCTCTAAGGGAAAATCTATTCCTTATCTCTTAGCTTCTGGTGGCTGCTGACATTCCTTGGCTTATGGCTGCACACCTCCAGTCTCTGCTTCCGTGATCACAGACTTGAGAAGGTTAGCTTCTGAATGCTCCAAAGGGGGAGGTGGCATTTGGCCTGGGTGGGTATTAGCCAGGAGAAGGGGCATTCCAAGCTGAAGGAATGACATGTGCACAGGAAGTATGGAGTCTGAAAGGACTGGGCGAGTTGAGGAAGCTCATATGGCACGGAGCCCTGTGTTGGTGTGCTATGTCGTATGAGTTAATATTATTATACTCATTTCCCAGATGTTAAAACTGAGGCTCCAGCCATAGAGGAACTTGTCTGAAATCACACAGCTACCATGTGCCCCCTGGGGTTCACACTCTAATTGCTGTTATCCAGAACTTCTGGTCTTTTAGAGCAAGGTTGGACTCCATAAGTTTTGGCATTCTGCCTTTTTCCTTTAAGAGTCCACCCCTCTCCCATATCCAGGAGTGTTGATAAGAGTCCTTATTGCCGCAGTTCAAGTGGCAAGTAAGATTGTATACTAGAGGCTGCCTGGGATACTTAGATGGCTGTACTGGGTTGAGTGTTCTGAGATTGATTAGCAATGTCTGCCCTGAGCACTGGACGTAGGAGCAAAGGTCTGCCTGCAACGGACTTGCTAAGTCTGGGCTAGAGGCTTCATGGAAAAATTCCATTCATTTCTGGGTTTTCAGGACAAAATCTTCCATCCCTAAGGGAACCCTCATTATTCAGTAAGCAAGCCAAGAGACTTATATGAAGAAGGGTGACATATTTACTAGTTGGGAGTCATACAAGAACCGTGCCTCCCATCAGGGCCCTGATTGGGAGAGTCCCTCAGCGTCATTTAGCCTTATGACACTTCTCAAGCCCTGCTTCCTCCTATTACCTCTTTCTGACTCTTCTTACACAAAGTATTTCCCCCATTCCATCGAACTGAGTTTCACAGCAGCCAGAACTGCAGAAAGCAACTATTCTGCCCAAAGGTAACTTGTTCATTTCTAATGGGAAGCAGAGGCATGAAGCAAACAAGCACGTATTTTCAACCCTCCCCCTCCTCAACACCGTTTTTACAATTTTTCTAAGGGAAAGGGGAGGGGAAGTCTTTGAGAAACCTGGCCTTGCCATCAGCACATGTCAGACCGTCACATGTCTCGCTCGACACCCCAAGTGGCAACCAGCATGCACCACCAAAAAAAAATTCTAACAAGACACTAATAGATAAATAAAAATAGCTTCCACAAGAAACGATGAGGAGTCATGCAACAAAATTATTTCTTTCTGTGCGTGTACACTCATGAATAATCAAATTGCATAGTCCCCAAAGGAACCAAGCACAGCTCTTGTCAACCTTATTCCAGTTTCTTCCTGGAAGGTCACCTCAACCTTTGCAGGCCTGAGTGGCTCTGCCCCTTATGTCTCCTCTCACCGCTCCCTCCCTCCAAGCACCCCCATCTCCTCCTTAGAGGGGAGAAATTAATTCCCAGTGCTATAGAAACGTGCAGAAAATCTGAATGGAAAGCTGGGCAGTGCTCATGAATCATCAAGCAGAAAGGGGAGTTCGATAAAATATTGGGGGTGGGGGTCCTCAGGCCATGGCTTTTGTGAGCTGAACCAGAGCCCTTACTTCAAGGCTTTTTCGTGTCACATTTTAACCTACCAGCTGCCTTGAGAAGCAAGATGATCTTCCCTGCCTTTTTTTCTTCTTCCTTAAAAAAAAAATTATTTTTTTTTTTATTTTCCCTCATGTGTTAAGGGAGGAAACAGTGACAGGGACAAGTGACAGCTCGCTAATTATTCCCTTACTGCCACTGCTGTTCTGGTTTTGGACGCATTGCTCATTTCTCCCCGTCTTCGCACTGAATAATGCATGGGTCCCTATCTGTATTCAAGCGGCACCTCCGGGGACCGCCAGCCTAACTAGCTGATAACTGATTCAGTTTGTAAGCAGGGCCTCTGGGAGTTGCAAGGAAAAGTAGCCAAGAACAAATTTAACACTTCTTTCTCATTTCTTCAGAACATCAAGGAGAAGCAGGTTGGGAAGTGGGCGGGAGTATGGGCTGGGCCCTTGGAGGGCAATTGACCTCAAGTTAGGAGAGGAGAACCAAAGCAAATCACACAGGCTCCAGCTGGTGGGGGGGGGTTATACCGATGACGATGATAATGATGGCGATGATGGTAAAAGCAGTTAAGGGTAGTGGAAGGAGCACAATGTGTCCACTATTGTACTAAACACTTTGCAGGCATTAACTCTTTAAATCATCACAAGAACCCCTTGGAGGCAATGCATGGGCAGACATATCCGTTACCTGTTACCATGATAATGCTGTGTAACAAATGGCCTCCACATTTCAGTAGCTGTTAATAATACATATTTATTTTTCTTGCTCAGGGGTCTGCAGGGAGGGCAGTCTCGTGCTGATCTCAGCTGTGTTCAACTGAGTTTGGCTGCAGGCTGCAGGGCTGGGTCAGGTCTGCTCCACGTGTCTCATTCTGGAGCCGAGGCTGGAGGCTACTTGATGGCAAAGGTGCAAGCACATTTCCAGCCTCTGCCTGCATCACGTTGGCTAATAGCCCAGTGGCCAAAGCAAATTACACAGGCAAATTCAGGGTCAAGGGCTGGGGTAATAAGCACTGCCCACCACGAGTCCAAGGCCAGGGTGTTCCACTGCTACAGTGAAATAAAGAGTTAGGGTCCAAGAAAGAGTCTCCTGAACAATCCCTTTTGGGAATCAGCAAATGCAATTTTGCAAAAAGACTTGTACCCTTTGGTCTCCAGACTGGGCTCTTCATTAAATAATGCCAGTTTACAACCCAAATGATAGTAATAATCTAATCGGCAAATCCTCACCCAGTGTCTACAATACCAAGTACTGTTCTAAGTGCTTTACATATATCCATTCACCTTCTTCTTCAAATAACGCGATAAGGCAGGTAGTATTATTAGCTCTGTTTTACAGATGAAGAAGCAGGCACAGAGAGGTTAGGTTCTTTGCCTGAGGTCACACAGCTGGTAAAGGGCAGAGCCAGGATTTTAACCCAGGCTGGTTGCAGAGCAGGCTCTGATCCATTGTATGTGAAATTGGACTGTCACATAGAGGTTTGAATTTTGGATGCAGATGCTGTATTTGACGTGTCAGAGTGCAGGTGGCTTTGAGAAACACAATTGGACAGGGTTAGGGTGGTACGTGAGCCAGGGCTAACCAGACTCTCAGCGTCTCTCCCTTTCCTCCTCCACTTCTCCCTCTCCCTCTCCTTTTCCCCCTCCCCCTCTCCCTCCCCCTCCCCTTCTCCCTCACCCCCCTTTCTCTCCCTCTACTTCTCCCTCTTTCTCTCCTTCTCCCTCTCCTTTTCTCTCTCTGGGTCAACCTGGGTTATCAGGACACACACTCTGGTCCCTGCCAGTGGATGACATGTTCTGTAACCTTCTGGTGGAATTGCTGAACTCCCAATAGGCCAGGTAGACCCAGGGTTCTCTGGGAACTATAGGTCCTGAGACAATACTGAACTTGCCACCACCAAATGCTCCCCTCTCCGTGCGTGGCCTGGTGCCCATCATAGTCCTCTACCCTCTTCTTCCTCCCTGACTGAATCTAACAGTGGCAGGCAACAGCAATAAAGCTGGCTCTTGTTTTATGAATGACGATGATACTGGGTCAGAATCCACCTGTTTTGTTGTCAAATCATCTATAATTTGGTCCACTTTTAGAATTAAGAACTCGGTCCTTCACCAGATGACAACAGGCCCATGACGTCATGCTCCAACGGGGGGTCATGCATGTTTGCATTCTTAGATCCTCGCACAGTACTTGGCACATAGTAGGGGCTCAGTGACTTGGAGGTGAATGAATGAAGGGGTGAATGCTCAGCCAGTGGAGCACATGCTTTACAGACAAAGAACTGAAGTTTTAGAGAACCGGGGCTGTTTAATAAGGACAACTCTTCTTGCTCACTATCTATTAATTGAGCATCTATTATGTGTCAGACACTGTCAAGAGATGCCAGAGATCCAAAATCTCTACTGTCTCGGTCCAACAAATAGCTAATAAAACGTCAGGTGGTGAGGAATAAAGCGGGGTCAGGGGGAGGGAGAGTGACGATGGTTAGTACAGATGCTCTCACTTCCCTCAGATGCCCACTCGGTGCCAGGCACTGTACTGGGCGCCTTACATATCTGATCTCATGAAGAGCCCCCCAACCACCTTGTGAGATAGCTTCCTTTATTTCATCATTATACCCATTTTACAGATGAGGAACTGAGGCTGCGACAAGACAGGTGCCTTACTACAGTCACACTGGGAGGTTAGAGGAGACCTGAGACTAGCATCCAAGTCTGCCTTCCCAGTGTCCGAGCTGGGCAGGATGGTGGGTTTCCCTCAGTCCCCACCTCAAGACTGGTGGGTCAAGGAGGCTGGGCACTAGAGGTGGGAAGGGTACACAGGGTCCCCACAGCTGTCACCTGCCCATGTATGCAACTGCATCCAGCACTGTCTGCTGGGGTGACACCAGGCTCGCTGTCAGGAGCTGCATGTCAAGGCAGCAGCGGGGGAGGCAGGCAGGCTGTTGGCAGGTGGCTTAAAATAGCAGCGCGTCCTCACGGCTGCAGGAGCTCGGTTCTCTGGGCCGAGAACATTCAGGGAGAAGATTCCTCAGCCTGGCAGCCACTGCCTCTCTGATGGCCCCTCTGCAAGGAGCCAGAGAAACTGTACTCCAGTGCAAGGCTCCCCTCCTTGGTCCTGTGCGATTAAAGCTAAACTCCAACCTCCAGAAACTTTCTGAGCTGCCCCTCCCCAGCTCTGGTCTCCTTACTCTCTTTTCTCTGGTCACCCTCACCATGCTGCATGCAAGTTGTCCCTGTACCTTTGCTGTGACTGACCCAGCTGCCAAGAAGGCCATCCTTGCTATCTTCTTCACCTGGAAAATATAAGGAACACAGTAGTTGGTCAGTATATGTCAAGGAAATCTATAAGCCAATGTTGAAATGCTACTTCTCCTTTAAGCTCAACTCGTCACAACGACTAGGCAACCTTCTAGAATCTCCTAGGAGCAGGAATCCTCCTTCCTCAGAAGCATTTAGCCCATACTTAGATTGAGATTGGAGACATCCTCATGTTTATGGCTCTCTCCAACCTTGCTGACTGGGTAGGCTGCTACTCTTCGTAAGAGTGGCATTTGCTCAAGCAGGGGTGGCAGATAATTGGCACACAGGCCAGAACTCTCCAAGCTGTTCACATGGCAGACATTGCTAATCAATCATAGCATCCTTCCTTTCTGAGCCCTGGAGCCTCCAGGCATCCATGAGCAATTGACTGGAGTTGGCACCAAGATGATGCCTTAATGGGTTCTCACTCCCAAGTGTCATTAACTACAGTCTTTAGATAAATGGCTTCCAGAAGCTTGTCTTCATGGCTGCCTCGGCCATCAGACTGGGAGGCTCTTGAGGGCACAACAATGCCATTTATTTCAGCATTTCCTCCTCTTGGCACAGAGCCTGGCCAAATACTAGGTGATGAAGGAATGTCTGTCAAGTGTGGGAATCTGAGAAGTGGGGCGAACCCTTCAGGCTGTGCCGACATATACAGAAGCATCTTTCTAAGGCTACTAAAAGCCCTGGGAGCTCTTCTGGATCCTGATTCCATTCTCTCTCTGCTGGTCCCCAGGGAAGAGAGCCCAGAGTCTGGGAAATCCAAAGCACAGGCTGGTCCAAATGAGTTCCAAATCAAAACGATCACTCCATGACTCATTGCGCAGAGATTCAAAGTCAAACATAAAAGGTCCTCAGACCCAGAAGAGAACAGTGAGAGGAACGGGGCCCAGAAAGTCTCTCACCAGATCCCATAACCTCCCATAAGCCTCAGTGTCCTCATTTTTGAAATGGGGATAATAGGAGTATCTACCCTGCAGGACTATTGTGAGATAATAAATGGAAGGTCCCAATTGGTATCTGATAAGTGGGAGTTATTATTAATATGATAATGGTGTCACACTGTTCACTGAGACCTTCTCAGGGACAGAAAATTGTCTTCAGAAAACCCTGAACTCCAGCCTCTTCCTGATTCCCATCCTGCTGGAGCCTCCCACCACTGGGAAAGGTGTCAGGAAGGAGGTCCAGGAGGCAGAGCCCTGCAAAAGAGGAGCACTGTGAGTCCCCTGGCAGGGGAGAGAGAAGAAACCCTTCCCCTGGACATGGCATGTTATTACATCATCACTCTGTGGTTCTATTTTATAGATGGGAAAACTAAAACCTGAGAAACAATCGAACTAGTCTACATGGAGTCACTACTGGATCTGACCCCAGGATCTGCTCATTCCAATGCCCATGGCATTTGCATGGAACCATCCTATCTTGTTGACATGGTACCTACATTGATTACTCATTCTCTCAGTCATCTGCTCTCTTCAGTTTTATTGAGCATGTTCTAGAGGAATTCAAAGTCCAGTTGGGGAAATGGGGTGTGGTATGACATGCTGTAAAACTATTTCCGTGTCATAGGAAGAGTGTTTGAGCTGAGTTTGTGGAAAACGTCGCAGAAGGGCTAAGTTGGCTGGGTTTTGCAGTATGAATAGGAGTTCGTTAGGTTGCAAAAATGGAGGAAGGGCATATAAGATAGGGGAGATGGTAGGAGCAAAGGCAGCAATCCATGCAAAAGCATGGTGTGTTTGGAGACCATTTAGCAGAAGTGTGGGCCCCATCTTAGGGAGCATGGTGGTGGAGCTCCAGGAGATAAGGCCAGGAGGTAAAGCCAGAGCCTGGAGGTATTTCCATGGCACTGGGCTTTTCCCTGTAGGTGGGAGAATCATGAAGATGTGTTGCAGTTCACACCACAGCAGCCACTTTCCCTCACACTCAGCTGCCTGAACAGGATGTTCTCACCAAGGTCAAAGGGAAACCTGGAATGGGGTGAAGATCAGCACAAGTCTTCCTGCATAAAGACCATATTACTCCCTCATAAAGAATCATGCCCAACTTCTCTTCCAGGAATTTAAGCCAAAGAGACACAGAAGCATAGAATCCTACTATCAAGATCTTTTCAAGTTGCAGACCCAACAATCTAAAGAACTCCATCATTCATCTATTCATTCAGTCATTTGGTGAACAAAGTTGAAAAGTGTCCAATAGAAAGTGTATCCGTTAGTTATACGTAGCTGCAAAACAAACCTCCCCAAACTGGGGAGTCACATCCACAATAACTTCTTGATTGGTTATTGGCCTGGGGCTCATCTTGGCTGGGCTCTCTTGCATCGCATCTGCTGGTTAGTGGGGGTGATGGGGATGAGGCTCTGCTCTAGACCGAGCTTGTCTGGGATTGGGGTCCTGTTCCATGTGTCTCTCACCCTTCTCTTGGGACCAGCAGTTAGCCAGTTAACAGTGGGTTGGGAGAGGGGGCCAGTGAGGGAGTGACAAAGGGCGTATGGATGATCCTCTCAAGAAACCTGGCTGTGAGGACTCCTAGAATATTGCTCATAGAACCAGAGCCTCTGTGATCTCTTTTCTGTGTTCCTGAGGGATGAGATGAGGCTTCTATCAGTGGGGTCCCCAACCCTGGTTGTGGTGGGGAGAATCAGGAGCCCACAGACATGGTCCTGTCTGGATTAACAGAAATCCTCATTTGGACTGATGGGTCTCTGCTGGCCAGTAGATGCGTAAGCCTGGGTCTACTTTATCCAATGGTCAAGACCTCATTCTGGATCCACTTCTCTCAGCATTGCAACCCTTAGGACATCCGCCCCAAGGGCCATCCAACCAGCTATGAGAGCAAGTGAGCTCCCCCCTTTCCTCAGTGGAAACCCCTTTGAGGAGGAGGGAGCAGATAGCAGAACTGTGCTATTTACAAGCTTTCAAATGGGTTATTGAATCATAAACTGAAATCACAGGCTATAACCAAATCAGCAAGGACCAGATTCAATAAAGTGAAAAGGGAGGGGAAGAGAAATCCCACCTAGAAGCTTGTTAAAGCCTCTGCCTCTCCTGGCCCTGCGTTTCTAACATCTCATTGTTTCTGGCGAGTAAACCCAGCCTGGTCGCGTTGGAGGCTGATGCTATTAAATCCATATGTGGTTTATGAGTGGAGGAAAAGGCCGTCATTACGTGCCTTTGGAACTTGAAAAGAACCCAATGGGCGATTCATCGCTGCTTTGCTGGGGTGGGAGAACCTTTGCTGCATTGGGAGAATCTCAAATTCTAACAAATGAAACATTTTAGGGTGAGGGGTGCGCCCCACCCCCATCTTGTGGTGTCGGGGTCTCCACACACAGGATCTCTGCTTCCAAGGAGCTCCCAGGGGCATGTGATGATCATGTGCTGGGTCCTATATATGTGCCAAGACCTTACAGTCTCTAAAGCTCCTTCACGTGTTTTGTCTGAATTATGATATGAGCTCAGAACACATAAAATCAGCCTGGTCCAAAAGAGATGTCCTAGCTGCTCTCATTGGTGTTATTATTTTTACTTATGACATGTATGCCTACCGTGTGCCAGATGCTAAGTATATGTTATCTCTAATTCGTCAAACAAGTTCCGCAGAATTGGAATTTTTGTGCCCATATTACAGATGAGAACTTAAACTTGTACAAAGGCATTGACTGGGAAGGGCAGACCTGGGAATTCAGTTCAGGGCTGCCAGGCTCCACAGCCATGCGCTTTGCACATGTCGTACCTCTAAGAGTGGGGATAGGGCACCTCCTATTTTTTCCACTCTGCCTGTTTATCAGGAGAGTAAACTGAGTCTCAGAGAGGTTAAGTGGCCACATGACGTAGCAAGAAGGTCTTAGAGATGTTATGTACTTGTTCTGACCTAGCTTCACAGATTCTCCTTCCTTACACGGTCGCATTGGTGCTGGAAGCTTCCTTAGACTTGACCTCGCCAGCTGGCCCACTTCACAGATGAGTAAACTGGGGCTCAGAAATGTTAGTCCAAGAAATGTGTCTTGTCCGAGGTTGCTCAGCCAGGAAGGAAGTGGTCAGAGCGAGGATCTGAACCTACAGCTGTCTGTCTCCAGAGATCGTGTTTCTGCCAGAGCAGTGCCCAACTCTGGAAAAGCAATTATGGTGGCTCACAGGCTCTCGTGGATGCGCCTGCCAAAGCCAGCCCTGCTTGACAGGAGCCGATTATATCCTTTCCCAGCTTGAGACTGGCTTCCCTGGCTCAGAATCACTTGTACACAGCCTTGACTTTCACGTTTAGCTCAGATGCGGTGTAACAGGCATCTAGGAGCTCAGGACCTGGGTTCAAATCCCAGCTCAACCAATTTCCGTTTGTGAATCTTGAGTCAAGTGACGTTCTTTGTAAAGCCTCAACTGTCTCATCTTTCAACTAAAGATGCTGATCGTTGCGTGTTTCTTATAGGGTTGTTGGGAAATCAAACCTAGTTAATATTTAATGAGTACCAGGCACTCTCTTAAGCATGTTAGTCCTCCCAATCTTAGTTTTATCCCCATTTCAGAGACAAGAAACCAAGAGAGAAGGCTGATTTGCCCAAGGTCATGCAGAGTTGGGGTCTGTACCCAGACATGCCCGTCCCAGAGCCCTGGTGTTATCCATGACCCTGAGCTGCCTCTTGTAATACTAGCACATGGCAAAAACTAATGAGCACCGTGTCATTTGGTATTCCAGTTGACAACAACGATGACAAAAGCCATCACCTGCAGGGGCTGGTCCTGGTACTCCAAGCAGTGGGCTTTGAGGGAAGTTTGCTTAAGACTTCAGATGCACCTGCCATGGCAAGGCCATCTGACCCAGGCCCCCGGGCCAGCCCTGTTCCTGCACTTACTTTCCATGCAAACCAATTCTCTCTCGATTCCTAAATATGCTCAACACACTTTCATGCCCCTGGGCCTTTGCACATGCTGTTTCTGATACCTCACTTTCTCCCCCCGCCCTTTGGACTACCAGCAAATACAGATTCAACTCAAAAAGCACTTTCTCGAAGCCTCAAGACTCCCCCTCCCCCTCAGCAGAATTAATGCTCTTTTCTCTGCTCTCTGCTGCTATAGGGAACCCTCCTTGGGTCTTTACCCACCCTGGATTTATATGGCAGGTCTATGTGTCTGTACCTCCCCCTAAAACTCCTTGAGGGCCTGGAACTGGCATATATTCATCTCTGTGTCCATCTCTATGGGATTAAAAACATGCTTATTGAGTGGATAAATGAATAACAAATGAACAAATAAAGTTTTCTGCCCTGGTCAGATTGTGGCTGATGTCTTATCATCTATCCCACGGGCCCTGAGTTCTAGTCCCAGGATGGCCACGTTTCACTGCATTATCTTGGAAAAGGCATGTTGCTTTTAAGTACCTCAGTTTCCCCTATCTGTAAATTAACAGCTGTAAATTTTGTGATTGCTGATCTTTTATCTCCCCGTCTCCATCCCATGCCTCCTGTCTCAGGGTCCCCATCACAGTAGTCTGTCTTCCCTGCACCCCTTCTCTCCCTTCCTCCCTACCCCACATCACATGGCAGGTTCTGGAGATTTTCCTGCCTACATCTCTCTTGCCTATCATCTTCTCCTCCTCATTCCTCGCTGCCTCCCTGGGACTGGCCACCACCATCTCTCACTTGGATGTCTGCAGGGCCCTTTAATACATCTCCCTTCTGCTTTTCAGCTCCCCCCAGTCCATTGCACACTCAACCATGTCTCAGCCCTGGTCCCTCCCCCAGGCTATGGACTAGAGTCCTTCCCACAGGAGGATGGCTGGCCCTCTCCCCCAGCACCCTCTCCCTGCACGCCCTTCCATGGCTCTCCATTGCACTGGCCACATTAGCCTTCTTTCTGTGATGTGCACTTCCCTTGCTCGGTCCACCAGACCAGGCTTCCCACATGGTGTTCGCCCTGTCTGCGAAGTTCTCTGCCCCTCCCCATGAGCAGATTTCAGGCTGATTATCAGAAGCATGAGCTGAAGAAGCTCAGAGAAACCTTGTGGAGCCTCTCCAGACTGAACCAAGAATTCCTGTCGCGTCAGCTCTCACGGTCCCCTTTCCACCTTCACAGCCCGTATCCCAGTTCCCAGGTTAAATGTTCTTGGGAGATTTTGCTGTCCCTTTGTCTCCACCTCTGGACTGTGAGTCAGATAAAGGCAGGGCACCTTCCCCAGACACCCTTTCCCCCACTGTATCTCCAGCACCCAGCCTTGCACCTCTAAGGGCTTACAAATATTGGAAAAATGAATGACTGTGTTCTCCAGCTCAAGGAGATGGGCTGAACGAGGAGTCACATGGAGGGTCTTGAATCCCCTGCTCAGGCCTCAGTTTCACAGACTCTGAAATGGGCTCCTGATTGCCCATCCCTCAGCACTTCTCAGGGCCCTGCAGTGCCCTTCATTCCCAAACCACCTGGAGTGGAGCCAAGTGCTTTGAGGTCTGGACGGAACAAGAGCCGAGGGCAAGT
Organism: Rhinolophus hipposideros; assembly: GCF_964194185.1. NCBI lineage: Eukaryota > Metazoa > Chordata > Mammalia > Chiroptera > Rhinolophidae > Rhinolophus > Rhinolophus hipposideros. The sequence goes on along the minus strand of NC_138070.1, from coordinate 16,724,734 downwards.
GTTGGGAGACACCCAGGCATCAGGATAACTGGGCCACCTCCAGGTTTTGTGACCATCTGCTTGGCTCGCCAAGAGTCCAGAAACAGAGCCAGGACCCTGAGTCCTGAGAAGCACTAGAGAACAACGTGACCCTGCTGGGTGTTCAGACCTGCCCTGGGGACCGGTCACCATGTCCTGGCGTGGCGCTCGTGCTCTGTAGCCGCCAGGCCTGGAGGAGACACGGACGGGCTTCTCCAAGACTTCCAGAAGAAAATGTGGGCAGTGCTGCTTCACCCCCCAGATGACCATTACAGGCTCTCAAATTTGGACTTTTCCAGCATGGTCTGCCAAGCCAGAATTTTTTATATGTCCTGTTGAAAACTCTCTTTTCTAGTCAGATGCTTCTTTTTTTTTTCTGAATTCAAAATTAAAATTTATTGTTTTATGAGTCAATATGAAAGTCTCACCATCGACAATTTAGAAGAAACAAAACTGGAAACTTATGAAATAGGGAGCTGACCAACGGAATGCATATTATATTTCTACTAAGACTATAATCAGATATTTTTACATTGCCAACATTGTTGTTTCTCTGCAGTTGGTCTTACATACTCAGAGTTATTTCCAAGTACCTATGGGGTGCAGGCACGGAGCTGGTCCTGGGGACCCTGCAGTGATGGAAACAGGCAAGGCCGCTGTCTTTCCTGGGTCCAGAGAGGAACCTGGAGATAATGAAACACATGCTGTGGGGAGCAGAGGGTGGGAAGGGGGGATCAGAGGCCTTGGGGGCAGCAGCCTTGTCTGGGGGGTTGGGGGGGGAGAGTCACAAACATCTCCTTAAAGAAGTGATTCTTTTTATTGTGGTAAAACATACATACCATAAAATGGACCATTTTAACCATTTTTAAGTGTATAATTGGATGGTATTAAATGCATTTACATTGTTGTACCACCATCACCACCATCCATCTCCAGAACTTTGTCATCTTCCCAAACTGAGACTCTGTCCCCATTAAACACTAAATTCCCCTCTCTGCCCCTGGCAGCCACCATTCTCCACTCTGTCTCAACGGATTTGACTCCTCTAGGGACCTCATGTAAGTGGAATCACAGTCTTTGTCCTTTTGTAACTGGCTTATTTCACTCAGCATAATGTCCTCAAGGCTCATCCATGTTGTATCATGGGTCAGAATTTCCTTTCTTTTTAATACAATATTATTCCATTGTATGTTTATCCATTCATCCATCGATGGAGACTTGGGTTGCTTCCACCTTTTGGCTACTGCGAATAGTGTTGCTGTGAACATAAGAAGTGATGTTTAAACTAAAGCCTAATGCATTAAAATGAAATATTAATAGTCATGGTAATAATCCATAAGGTGTTATAGAAAGGGCTTTAGAATTAGACCTGTGCTCAAATCCTGGGGCTGTCATTTACCAGCTGTGTGACCTCGGGCAAACTACTTGATCTCTCTGAGCCTCAATTTCCTCATCCCTCAGAAGAGAGAAAGAATGCCCATCTTCTTGGGTTGATGTTAGATTTAGAGCCTCGAGGACAGTGACTGGCGCAGAGCAGGTGTCTGTAATGTACTAGGCCTTCCTCATTTCCTGCTGCTCCCAGGACTGCCATGTACAATTACACGTTGCTCACTGCCCAAGGGCGTGTGGTCCAGATACTCAACTTTCGAGTCTGAATCCAGGGGAGGACTTCTGCCTGGAGCAGTACCTTTCCCCCACCCACACAAAGGCATATACGTACTAGTGTGGCTCCAGCCTCCATCAACATAGGCACACAGGCTTATCCCTGCTTGACAAGGTGAGGTTGGTAGGGCACAGAGAGGCTAATTAACCAGCCCGAGGCCACACAGCGGCACTCAAACCCTTTTTGATGTGAGGACTTGGTTCCAAGCCTGAAGAACAGAGAAGCAGCCAGGAGCCTTGTGCAGGCAAGCAGAGAAGGGCCCCGGGCTGCCCCCCGGCCTCCCCCTTCCTCCCCCTCTCCATTAAGAAGCGGAAACTGAAATGAAAAATAAAAAACTCCATCTCTTTCATGGTAAGGCTCCACCTTGGGGAGGCTGCCTTAGGGTGGCCGCTGATACAGGGCTCTGCGTTGTTGACGATGTCCCCCCTCCTGGCCCCCTCCCTGACTTGTTCCTTCCATCCTGGGATCATTTTCCAGACAGCCCAGATCCCAGCCCGCCAGACTATTTAGTCTGGCTTTGGTGACCCCCGTCTGACTGCAGGCAGGACGCGCTCAGGTTTCCAGGCCTCCTCATTACAATCACAGAGTCCCCCTCCTGGCCCCCGCCCTGGCTTCTTACACAAACACTTACCTTCAGGCCCAGGACTTCCTGGCAGCTCGCTTTAGACCCAGCCACCGGCTTCTAGAAGGGAGTGCCAATGCTCTACAACACAGCCCTCTGTCCAGAGTTCTCTGGGCCCCCGTTTGTCACTCTCAAATGTTCAAACTTTGCTGTATGACATTCCCATCTCAGCCACCTCTCCTTGACTCGCGGGGGCCCCAACTACTGGGTATGCAAGTTCATTAAAAGAAAAAAAGATGACCCTAATTACAATTTTTTTCCATCAGTTCATGGCTGCTAGATAAGTTATTTGTTCTTGCTCTCTGTCTCAGGTGGCGAAACTGAGGCCTCAGAGAGAGAAAGAAATGGGCCCAAGCCCAAGAAGTAGGAAGTGACAAAGCCAGGAATTGAACTCAGATCTTTGGGCTTCCCAAATCAGCTCAACTTTGATGTAATTCAGTCTTAGTAATCTCTTCCCTGACACGACATCTTCTCTGTTCTGGGTTCTGTGCTATCCTTTAACAACTCCTTCTGAGAATCTCCTGATAGCTCCTGAGAAACTAGGAAATTGGATATCTTGGGCACAGAGCTACCTTATTTTTGTCATCTTCCTTGGGCACAATGGAGTAGGGAGGGAAAAGGGTGGTGGTCCCTGCATCCTAGGGCACTTTAATTCGATAAGTTAAATTCCTTTAAAAACCTGTGTACCTGGCATCTTGCCAGAAAGACTGGGCAGTAATCAACATTAATGGCTCCCATTCGTTAAGTGCTGACCATGTGCCAGGCACCGGGGAAAGTTCTGTACGTGCAATTCTCTCAATAGGTTGAGGTAGGTACTATGTCTACTCCCCATTTTAGAAACTAAGTCCCAGAGTGGGCAAGTGACTTGGAGAAGGTCACTCTGCCAGCAGACAGAGGAGTCTGGATTCTAGCCCAGGAACCATGCTCATCTCCACTAGAACATTCCATTTGGGTCAACACTCATGGGTGGGAATGGGAGGCTGGAGTTCAGGAGTCTTTTTCACACTTCTGTTTTTCTTCTTTACCATGAACATGCTTGATTTTCATAACACTAAAAACAAAACAACATAATCCGCAATGACAGCAACAAACTATATGATCCACCTTGGTGCCCATTCAATTTTTCTTTAACTGCGTTACATGTAACCAAGCTTCCTTTAATTCTCTCCTTCACACACATACAAGCCTGGGCTAAATGCTGTTGACAGGTTAGTGTATATTCCTGTAGATTTCCCCCTATCCGTTGCCAATATGTATGCAGACGTATCATTTCATAGGACTTTCGAAGCCATACATATTTGCAAAATTTGATTTTTAAAAATCAATAGGAAATGTATTGCTTTTCCTATTGGGAAGAGAATAAAGATATTAAAAATTAAATCAAATTTCAAAACATCCCAGGGTTGGGCGTTTCAAAGTTGTGAAGGCAAAGCTCTATTCCAGAAAGTTCCACACCAGCGAAGCTAGATTCCCCACAGAGCAGCTCAGATCCCAATGCTTGCCTTTTGCATGCAGTAGGGGTGGGAAGGGAGCAGAGGATGCCTCTAAATCCCATAGGCTCGCCTAGCCACCCCCTCCCCACGGCCCCTGGTCGATGAGCTTTGTGTTTAGTTTGTCAACTCAGCAAAACACACTGCCCCACCCAGATTGGAAGGTGATTGCCTACTAGCCAATTAATTCTGCTTTAATTGCTCAGACTCTAAAACGCAGGCCTGAACAGCTAATCTCACAGGGGGTGGTTCGCCTGGCAGATGCTGTTCTGTCAGCTCTGGGGAGATGCTCAGAGGGTCTGAGAAAAAAGCAGCAATTCTCTGCAGGGCCCTCCGGGTGGCCTGGAAGCAAGGGGCCATTGGCCAGTGGGGATGTAGCCTAGAAAATGAGCCTAGGCCACCAACACAAGGCCACCAGCACCAGCCATAGAGAGCAGTAAAAAGGGGGTGTATCGGGGTCTAGCCACAGTTCACCTCCCCACTTCTGGTATTTTTCACTACTTGACATGATCTGGTTTCTTTTTTTCCTGTGATCTGCCTTTCCCATCCAAGTGTCAGCGGCCGGAGGACAAGGGCCTTGTCTCGTTCACAGCTGTCTCAATACTCACCCAGTGCCTGGAATATAGTAGATGCTTAATAAAAAGTGGTTGATTGAATGAATATATTCTGCCCTTTCCAAATCATCTCCTGCCTGCAACTGCTAGGGAAGTCTCAGGAGAATCCCAAGAGCTAGATGGGGAAACTGAGGCCTGGAGGAAAGGCTTGGTTTGTTCAAGCCACTGTCTGGTTCAAGCTGTCTTTCAAGTTTGCTCCGTATGGCTGGCCCTCTTCCAAGTAGCCCTCACTCATCTTCGCAGAAGTGGTGTGACTGGTCACCAGCTGTACAGAACAGAAGGTGGGGTGTGGTGGGGGGGGAGCACCCATGCTACTCTCTTTTGAAAGCGGTGTCTGTATCAGGCCCCTCCACGATTTTGCAACTGCCTCATTACGCACAAGCACCAAGTTTGCCTCTGCTTGGTCTGTGCCTGGGGGGTAACTCGCTGTTCTCCTGGGGACCATCAGGGCAGGCCCTGAAGAAAAAAATGATATGTATCTGATCTCTGACCTTCAAATGAGGGCAGGGCTTCATCAAGGACTTCAGATGGAGGGGCAGGATGGCTGTGCAAGTGGGGCCTCCCCTAATTCTGTCCCCACCTCAAACCATTCCTGGCTACTACGGGTGCCCTCTAGGCTGGTGAGGTTGGGAGGAAAAGAAACCGGGATGGATGAAGGAGGAAGTGAGGTGGCAGCTAAGGAGAGACACGGAGCCAGCAAGGCAGGGTGGGGAACAGAACAAAGGGGGCAGGAATCAGAGGAGAAAGAAAAAAAAAGACAATAGACAAGGATGCCGGGTCTTCCAGAATGGAGGAGGCACAGGAGGAAAAGTCTAAGGGAAAAACAAAGAGGAAGAAATAAAGGGTAAGAGAAACTCAATAGGGCTTGAAACAAAGCCACGGAAAAAACAAAGGGAAAGAACAAAAGCAGGCAGAGGAAGAAGGAGAAGCATAAACATGGAGAGAAGGCTGCAGAGGCCTCCAGGATGTTATCTACCCATCCTGAGGGGGCATCTCTGCCAACAGAGTGGCCCCAACCTCGCCCTGGTCCCTCACCCCAGCCCTGGTACCCACAGGCTCCCAAGAACCTTAGGGACAATCAGCTGGACCTCTTCCCTCTTCCCCAGCCCGGCCTGCTCTGATTGGCCAGTCTCCTAGGGGGAGGCAGGCCACGCCCACCCATCTTTGCTCCACCAAGGCAGAAGCCCTAGAGACCCAAAGGCTTCTCAAAGGGTTCTGAGCCACCCCAAGTCCTCCCGCCCCCTCCTTCCCCACCACCTAGAAAGCTGTCCAAGTGGAACAGCCTGCAGCTATTACAATAAACACCTCAGCCGCAACCTGTCTCTCATTTGCATATTAGCAGCCTTAATTCTGATGAAATATGCAAATGTATGCAAAATGAAATTCATCTCATAATGACACAAGGCGATTAAACAATTTTTATGCTTAAATATTCTGTTTAATGAAATCAAACAGACCTGCGCGTGTGACAAATTCTCCACAGCATGGAGAAATTAGTGGGGATAAAAAAAAAAAAAAAAAAAGAATACTAAGGCTCCAGCACCCCCAGCACAGCCCAGATCTCACCTTTTTTGGTGAGAAGAAAGGGGGGGAAAAGTGTGTTTTTGATAGCCAAATGAACTGAAAATTATGTTACTGAAAACTGCTAAAATAAGTTAGAAGCAATATGCCTTTGTTTTCGGTTCTTGAGAGGAATCCCCAAGCTCCGCCCACAGGGCGACAACATGGCTATGATATATTTGTCCTCCACATCAGTGGAAGAAAGGGTAGCACATCCGGGCAGCAGGGAGACTGGTTCAGCCACCACCTGGGTGGCCCAGGAAACAATGTGAGGAGCCCTCTGCCCACCTACCACCAGGAGGCTGGCGAGCAGCGTCTCTCAGCCAGACTTGCCTGTTTTGCTCACCTGGGCAGAAGGAGTTCTTGCTTTGGCCACTGGGAGACAGCTTGAGGGCATTTGTGTTGTTAGCCCTGATAGGGGAAAATCTATTCTGATGTGTACTTGCAGGAGAAGAGGCAGAGTCGAGAAAGAGAAGGAGAAGGAAGAGGAAAGTGTGGAGGTGGCAGAGAAAGGAAAAGGATGATGAGAAAGAGGTGTAAACTCTGGGGATAGAGGAAAGAGGGAGTATAGGGGGGAAAATGGACAGGAAAGGAGGTGAAAGGCTAAAGAAAAAGAACAAATAATGGCTAATATGTTTGGGCCACAGCTATGTGGGCTATAGCTTTCTTGTACATGATCTCCTTGACGCCTCCTATCAACCCTATGGGTTTAGAATTATTCTCATAATAATATGATAATATTGTATTGGTGACAAGAAGCCACGCTTCAGAGTGGATAAGAACATTGTCCAAAGTCACACTGCAGAGGTGAGTGGAGGAAGGGTTTAGGATTTGAATGCAGACCCACTGAGCGGCTGAAGCATGATCCCAGGGGGTTGGGGAAGGGGAGCTAGTCTACAACCTCACCTTAGGAATCTGGGATATCTGAGCAAATCTTCAAGAGTTAATTTGCATAGTGAGAAGAGGGTTCCTGGGAAAACTCCGTTTGGGCATTGAGTAGGAGCCTGGGGCACACCGTATTGGAGCACTCAATAGCATAGCCTTCTAGGCTCTCATCGAAAGCGCCGTTTCCTCTATTGCATCATCATTTTAATATGGCCTTATTTCTTGCCATCTCCCAAATAGCATGTGCTTTCCAGAAGGGCAGGGCTATATCTGGTTCACGGTCTGGAATGTACTCGGGAATTGCCCTTTCCTTTTGTGTCTTGACTTTTCTTCCAGGGTCAACGTTGCCTTCAAAGTGACACGGAGTGCCACCCTAGGAGCCTCATCACTCCCCCAGTCCTGGAGGAGGAAAAGGAGCTCTTTCTGGAACCCTGGGGTTTTGTGGGTGGGGAGAACAGGGATGACACAGGAAGAGGGAGCAGCTCCTTCCCAGGCGAAAGTTGTTGTTGCTGGGTAATAGATGACATCCCATGGCTGCGATGAAGCAGAAAGGTGTGGGAGACAGATCCCAGTGAAGAATCAAAAGCAGGAACCCCTATCCATGCCAGCCCCCATCCAGCCACCTCCCACTAAGGGCCTCAGAAAGGAGAGGCTGGGAGCCAGGAATTCTTTCCTTTTATCCTGACTTTGTGATCATTGGCATTTTATCCAACCACTCTAGGCCTCTGTTTGACCAGCCGAAAAATGGGAAGAATCTCTTCTCATGACTCCTAAGATTTCTTTTGGCTGTAATCTTTTTGAATTTGGTTTCTAAATTCAGAACGCATAGGCGACTTTAAAATAGATCATAAAGGCAATATACCCCAACATGCCTGTGATTTACGGAGCACTTCCTCTGTGTCTGCCACTATTCTAAGTGCTAGTTTACATTTATTATCTCATTTAATCCTCACAATAATCCTGTGAGGTAAGAACTATTATTATCCCCTTTGGCAAATGAGGAAACAGAAACACAGAAACATCAGGTTACTTATCTGAGGTGGCCCAGCTGGTTAAGTGGCGAGGCCAGGATTGAACCCCAGGTCGTCAGGCTCCAGCTGCTCTGCTATTAAAACAACTACAATAATAGCTGCTATTATTTTGTGCATGCCTCACGCTGCATGGAGCTCTGTGAGGGAGACAGTGCGTTTATTTCCACATTATCAGTAAGGAGATGGAGGCTCAGAAGAGGTCATTGATGTGTTCAAGGTCATACAGCAAAATCACCGGCTGTGGAGACAAGTATCCAAGGCTTGAGACCAACAAATGTGATGGCAAGGAAGTTACCTTGATTTCTAGAGATTCTTGGCCATTTATCATTTTCATCTCCTCCTGGTTCTAAGGTTGATGGACTTTGAGACAAGGACATTTCATTAGAAAATTAAGAGAAATACTTATAACTAATGGTTCAATTATAAAAGACATCATTGAGGAGCTATCAGCTTTATCACACTGCTGGTGACAACCCAAGGAACAGAGAGTGCATGTTGCTTTCCTGGAAGTGGGAGAGTTGGGCGGGCCTTTTCCTTCTGCTTAAAGGGGAGGTCACATGGCGCTGGAACAGAATAAAGAGCACTGTTAAAATCAGCTGAGCACCACTGTGATAAAACGTTGGCAATCACACATCTGTTTCTGTGCCTGGTGCTGAAAGAGGCAGCGTTAGCAGACAGTTCTGAGAATATTTACAAATTCAAAATTCATTCATTCACTCAACAAATATTTATCGGTGTAAAGCTCTAGGGAAGCAGAGCTAAATAGGACATACCTACTGCCTTCAAGCACACCAGTGTCATTGGGGAGGCACACTAGAAGATTACAACAATAAACATAAATGGTACAAATAAGGTGCAGGAACAGGGGAGGCATTTCTTCACTGCGGGATATCAGGCAAGGCGGCCTGGAGGACATCTTCCTTGAGTCTCCAAATACAACTTGGAACTTGCCAGAAAGGGAAAAGGACCTCCCAAGAGAGGAAACAGCATGGGCAAGTGTGGAGATGAGGAACTCTGGGGTGGGAGGTGGGCATGGGTCACAATTAGTGCAGGGCAAAGCCCTGGGGGAGAAAGGTGGGAAGTGAAGCTGGAGAAATGAGGGAAGACCAGATGTGAGGATGTCTGCATATCGATCCTGCCTCTGTCACTGAGTAACCATGTGACCTTGAGGGGATCACATCAATTCCCAGAGCCTCAGTTTCCTCAGTTTTGAGAATGGGGAAAGATAAACGTTTCTCCTGCTGTGAGCATCAAGCATGCCTGGGAGTGCTCTGCCCCTGGATGTTCTCGCCTTGTGTAATTGAACATCTCATATTCTAATTAGGAGATTATCATCAGAGACAAAAACAGTGAGGAGAAAATTATCCCCTATTTGGGCATCCAGATGCCACATGCCTTTTCCTGTACCAAAACCAAATGGCACCAGCCTGCCCAGGACATGAATGAAACCCTGTGCCTTCATCCCCACCCCTGCCCACTCTCCTCCTGGAAGTTTCCTCTATGTATCCCAGAAACCACACTCTGTCCGTTCCTTCCCTCCCTGGCACCTCTCAAGGCTGCAGGAAGTGGACTCAGGCACAACTGGCAGAGCCTGCCACCTTCAAGGCACAGCACCAGATCCTGGAGAGGCAGGAGGGTGGTTATACTGGGGTCCTGCCTCCCTCTCTATGCTGGCGATGGTTTCCAACCAATTGGATATGGATGGGCCTCCTAGAACAATCTCAGAGGTTACTATGTTTTTCCCTGCGTGAGTGCCTTTCTCTCTTAATGAAGACCCTGAGGGTAAAGGTGGGACAAGACACAGTTCCCTCTCCCCTCAAGGAGATTACGGTCTAGGAGGACCCATCCAGAGCCACTAAAGGATGACTTTTACTTACTTCCTTGTACTTTTCAACATCTGTTCTTCCTCACCCTCTTCGTCTCTCTCTCTCTCTCTCTCTCTCTCTCCTCCCCTCCCTCCCTTTTGTTTTCTTACACAACTGGAAAGTGCCAATTTTACAAAAACAATAAAGCTATTTCCAACAACAATATCAATCGTCACTGCCCTGGAACGTTTTTTGCCAAACTCCCCATCTCCTGCTAGCGGAGAGCTGTCAGGACCACGGGCCCCCTGGCTGGGCAACACGTCAGTGGACGCCCAACTCTCCCTTCTGAACCTGGATTCTTAGCAGTTGCTCTCAACACCTCCCCTTCACTCAGGCTCCTCTTTGAACTCTGTTCCTTTGAGGTGACCACATAATAGAACCGAGTGTTCAGAACATCCGTCCCTCTGTCCTGCCCCCCTATCCCGGCAGGGAATAGTTTGTTCTCCCGAGAAGAGATGCAAAGAAATCTGGATGGAGTCCTACTTTGATTGGGGCCCACCCTGTCTTTCCATTAGGTCGGCTGAAAGTCAATGTTTCCTCTGGAACGGACTGAAAAAATTAAGAATAAAATCCCCAGCAAACCCCAAGCTCCCAACCACCACCACGTGTCTGCTTTTCCATGGCAAGGACGAGCAGAGAAATCTGATCTCTATGCTTTGTGGGGCCAAACGAACTCCGTGTGGATTGTCAGTGAGAAGGGCTGGGCCCTGACTGAGCCTCCTGCCTGGTGAGGGGGCTTAATGATTTGTGCAGACCTGCCGCGCTCCAGCCAGGGTCCAAAACACTGTACGTTGATTCCGGTGGATTGAGAGCCCCCACCCCTGTCCCCCTGGGTGTTCTCGCATTCTTTTCTCTTACATACTCCCGCCTTTCTACCCCAGTGACATCCAAGAAGCGTGAGAAAGCCTGAGGTGGACATAATCACTTTCCCAGGCCTTATTTAATTTGGTGTCATTGGCTAATTAGCTGGAGGTGTCATTCAGTCCATCAAGACTCAGGGGTTGCTCAAGCTAGAAAGGTCCTCAGGGTCATCAGATCCCTTCCAGCCCATAGAGGAGCAGATCAGGCCAAGAAGGAAAAGGAGAGGCCCAGGGTTACCCTGCAAATGAGGGGCTGGCCTGGGCTTTGAGGTTGGGGCTTCTAACTTCTTGTTCTAGGGTCCTAGCTTTAATTCTCACTCATTTAATTTAATTTCACTGTGCATGCATTTGTTCGTCAAGCCATCCCACCCCTCTCTAGTCAATATACTCCTGTCACGCCGACTTTTAAAATTTCCTGCAGACTCGCAGCTGCCTTGGGGTCTTTGCACTTGCTATTCCCTCTCCCAGGAAAGCTGTTTCCTTATGTCTTTGCATGGCTGTCTCCTTCTGGTTATTTAGGATTTAGCTTCACTGTCATCTCTTCCAAAAGGTCTTTTTCAACAAAATCTGTGTGACATACAGAAAGATCCTAGAGTGGCCCCCAATAATTCTTTTTCTTAAAAAATTGAGACATAATCGACATTACATTAGTTCCAGGTATACAACCGAATGACTTGGTATTTGTATATATTGTGAAATGATCACCACCACAGGTCTAATTAACATCTGTCACCGTACAGTTACAAATTTTTTCTCTTGAGATAAGAACTTTTAAGATTTATTCTCTTAGCAACTTTCAAAAATATAATATAATATTATTAACTACAGTCACCATATTGTACATTACATCCCCATGCCTTACTTATTTTATAAGTGGAAGTTTGTACTTTTTGACCACCTTCACCCTTTTTGCTCACTTTCCCTAAATTCCCACCTCTGGCAACCACCAACCTGTTTTCTGTATCAATGAGTTCAGGTTTGTCTGTTTGTGTGTTTGTTTTTGGATTCCACATATAAGTGCGATCACACAATATTTGTCTTTCTCTGATTTAGTTCACGTAGCAGAATGCTCTCGAGGTCCATCCATGTTGTTGCAAATGGCAAAATGTCCTTTTTTATGGCTGAATCACATTCCACTTGTATAAATATATACCACGTGTTCTTTATCCATTCATCCATCAATGGACACTTACAGGTTGTTTCATTGTCTTAGCTGTTGTAAATAATACTGCAATGAACATAGGGGAGCAGATCCCTTTTGAAATTAGCGCTTCTGTTGCCTTTGGATAAATACCCAGAAGTGGAATTGCTAGATGATATGGTGGTTCTATTTTTAGTTTTTTGAGGACTCTCCATACTGTTTTCCATAGTGGCTGCACCGATTGATTTACATTGCCTCCTAGAGCGCACACCTTTGTGTAATCACCTCCCCTTGAGGAAGAGTGGGGCCTATGACTTGCTGTTAACTAATAAATATGGCAAAGGTGATAGAACATCACTCTTGTGATTTGGTTTGCTGTGGAACAAAAGTGAGGGTATTCTGGGTGGGCCTGGCTTAATCAGGTAAAAGCCCTTAAATGAGGAACCAGGCCTTTCCTGACACAAAAGATTCTCCTTGCTGCCTTAAGAAATAGCCTTTAAGATCTAAGGGCAGTCTTCAGCTGACAGCCCGCAGAAAACTTGGGCCTTCAGTCAGACAGCCACAGAAACTGAGTTCTGCCAAAAATCTCAAGGAAGTTGGAGGAAAGTCTTCCCCAGTTGAGCCTTCAGATTAAAACACAGCCCAGCCAGCACCTTCATGCATGCAGACTGTGAGACCCTGAGCTGAGCTCCCATCTTAGTCTGCCCAGACTTTTGGCCCACAGAAATGGTTGTATATAATAAATGCTGGCTGTTTTCAGGTGCCAGATGGTAATTTGTTACTCAGCAGTAAATAACTAATAAAATGTAAAACAGGTCCTCTCCCGACCTTTACCATTTTTCATGTCACCTTTTCCATTTTCATCACTGAAGTTGCTACTCTCTGAAAAATATCATCTCAGTATCAGTTTCTTGCTTATCTCCTACCTCTCCGACTCTGTGCTCCATGAGGGCAAAGGGTCTTCTTTGTCCTATTTAATCCTGAATTCCCTGACCACCAGTAGGTGAACAATCAATAATTTTTAATGAATGAGTAAATAAATAGATTATGGGGCAAAAATATGATATGGGAACAATAAAAGAAAATATCAATAAATTCGACTAAATGAAAAAATCTGCATTGCAAAGTCTATGCCAAAAAAAAAAAAAAGAAGTCAAATTGGGGAAAACACTTGAAATTTATCACAGAAAAAGGTCTAATGATTGTATTCCCTAAAGAAGTAGTACAAATTGTGAAGAAAATGTTTCTTGAAACGAGTGAAAAGATGCTCAACCTCATTTGTAATAAGAGAAATGCAAATGAGAACTGCGCCACCATTTTCACCTGTTATCTGAGGAAAGAACAGCAGTGTGATGACACCATGTGAGTGAGGGTGCTGGGAACAGAGTCTTAATCACCTGGAGAAGCAAGTACAGTGACAGCACCAGCCCAGGGAAGTCATGAAAAGTGCTGGGCAGCACCCAAAGACCCCTCCCACTCCCCCAGTGCCAACTCTTGCCCACTTCTCTGTATCCCATCTTGCTTCCTCCATGCTCCCTTCCTCCTGCGTGGCAGATCTGAACTAAGACAGTTCTGGCCCCCGAATAGCCAACCAAAGTGAGCGAATCAAGGGTCATCGTGGACCCCAGGGTCACCATCAGATGTGGTTACAACCCACTACTACTCTGGTGTGCAGAGGGACGGACATTGGCAGGTCGAGTGGAGAAATGAGGTCTTCCCTTGCAAGAGGCAGAAAGTTTCTCAAAGGGTGGGATCCATTGCAGTTGGAGCTGGAGAATACAGAGTGGGAACCCAAACTCGAGGTCCACTAGTGCCTCTGCCACCGACCAGCCATGCCACTAACCAGGGTGCAAAGGGACCGGCCCTTACCCACTCTCAGTTTTATGTGAAACAGGAACACCAGACTTGGGGCTCTCTGAGGCTCCTTCAAGCTGGGAAAATTCTGTGGTTATCTGGAGAGCATTTAGAGTTCACGCCGGGCCCCCTCAGTCTCAGACAGATTTAGACAAGTTTGAATGGGGCCAGTGCAAGTCAGCTGTGAAGATTAAGAGGAAGGGGAGATTGGCTCCGGGAAAGATTAAAGGCACTGACACATCTCGGCTTGGCAGGCTGCAGTAAAGGAGTGGCTGACAAATGTCTGGGCGAGGGGGACAGAAGAAATAACTCTAGGTGGGAGCTGTGGGCTAGCACTGAAGGCAGGATCAGCCATCAGGGAGCTGATGATGGGGAGGAAACTGCTACTGCTGTATGAGCCTGACGTGAGCTCATGTTTGTGTGATGTCTTGGTAAGCCAGGCAATGATAGTATTTACCCCCTCAACAGCCACCACCACCACCTCTTGTCTGGACCATGGCCTCCGAACCAGGTCCCTGGGTCCAACTTTGCCCCTTTAGTGCATACTTAACACAGGTCAGGTCACATAACTGGTACGTATGTTCAATATCCTCCCATGGCTCCCAGCTCACTTTGAGTAAAGGCCAAAGCCCTTACGATGACCACAAGGCTCTGCCTGATCTGCCCCATAACCACCCTGACCCCATGCCCTGTTTCTCTGCCCATTCTTGGTCCCTGGGATACGTCCCTGGGCCTTTGCACTGGCCAAACCTCTGCCTGGACCACTCTTACCCCCAGATGATTCCATACCTCATTTTCTTGCTGCATTTGGCTCTTTACTCAGATGGCACCTTTTCACTGAGGCCTTCTCTGGCCCCCTCTCCAAGATTCCACTCCTCTCAACACTCCTTATCCCCTGTCTGCCTTGTTTTCTCCCCAAGTCACTTACCTTCATCAAACTTATTATATAGTTTATTTCATCTTATCTGGGTCTATCTCTCCTGTTTGCTTCCCTAAGAGTTGTTCTGTTCCCTGGCCTATCACCAGTGCTTAGAAAGGTGACCGACATTTGGAAGATTCTCAAAAACACTTGTGGACTATTGACTGCATATTACCTGTGACTTAGGAAGCCCTTGTTCCCTGCTGGGTACTGGGCTACGTGTTTTTGATCTAGTGTTCCTTTTAACCTCACAGCAGACCAAAGATTCAAGTACAGTTTTTACTATCCCTATTTTACAGATGGGGAGACTGAGGCCAGAGAGGTTCAGTCTGGGGATGTGCCCAGTATTTCATGGCAGGTAATGAGTAGCATTGGGGTTTATACCCAGCCCTGTGTTGCTCCTGAGTCCAGTCCTGCTCCTTGATAATATACTCTGCTGCCTTTGATGAAGTTCTTTCAAATGATTTATTTCACCCATCCTCACAACAGTTCCAGGACGTGGGATTTTTATTTCTGTTGTCTGGATAAGGAAACTATGCAGAAAATGCAGAGAGGTGACGTCTCAAACATCGCATAGAAAGCAAGCAATCTGGTTTTGGGCTGTGGTCTTTGATTCCCAATTCAGCCCCTCTCCACTTTGCCTCCTACTGTCTGACCTGTAGGACACAGATGTGGCAGCAGCACCCTGTCCTATAGACCAGAGACCGGCAGCTCCCCTGAGTCACAGAGGAGGACACACAGACCACAGAGGGGCCTCAGCTGGGCAGGAGCCTAGGAGTGGGGGCTGTGGCTGTGATTTGGAACTGGTGGGGGCTACGCCACCATCCAGGCCTTTCCAACTCAGCCTCTGCTGCATGGCCACACGTCCCCTGGCTCGCATTTCTGTGGCCTTGATGCCTGAGGTCTCTGCCTGGATGTCATGTGTGCACACTGGCCAGGGACACTGCCTCTGGAAGTGCCCCTGTAGGTCCCAGGACAATGAGCCTCTGGGCCATAAGACAGGATCCTAGAGGCCATCTTGGGCCCACAGGGACTTCGGCGATATCTGACCCCAGACTTTTTCGTGAGTCATGATTAAAGAGGCATCTGTGGAATTGTCCCTCCATATCCATCCCTGTGTCCACGCTGTGCATGTAGGGACCACCTCTGTCTTTGTCACCTAAGTAACCAGCATCTAGTGGATGTCCAACTCCTATCTGTTGAATGAATATTAAACCCCAAGGATCTCCAGCCTCTAAAAATAAACACACTTCCTGAGAGCTTATTTTCTAGGTCCTATACTACAAGCACTTATATATACTAACTCACAATGATCCTGTGAAGTCACTTCCACAACTATCATCATTTTACTGTTGAAAACACTGAAGCACAGAGAGGTTAACTAACATGTCCAAGACCACACAGCCAGGGAGTGAGGGTATGGGTCAGAACCCAGACATTTAGACTCCATCATTCTTGCTCTGAACCACCATCTCCTCACACCACGAGAGCACACTTAAGCATCTTTATCTGGGGATGGGAAACACAGCACACAGGGCATCCCCGGCAAAGCCTTCAGCTGGGACAGAGTCTCCAATTGCAGCAGCAGTTGATGGAGTCTGGGTTTCCCAGGCCAGCACACAGTCACATGCTTTTCCATAAAAGCCATTTGAGAAATGAATAACGAAATGCAGTGGCAGTTATATACCAATGTAAGACGTTGCACATAAAGAAATTTGCAAATCAGGACAACGGCCCTCATCCTTATTTTTCTATCACAAAATTCAATCGGCAGGTATCCCTTTGCCCCTCCAGGGTTGTTATCAGATGCTCGCGGCTAGTGGGCAGTGCCTGGACCCAGCAGCTCATGGGATGATACTGACATGGCGAGAGGGCGCTTGATGCAGCTTCCCGACATAACACGCTGCACCAGCCTCATCATCCTCACTCCTTATAGCTACACTTGTAAATTCACTCACCAAACCTTGGAGCACAGATTCTGTGCCAGGCAGTGTGGGAGACAACGATCAATGTGCTGATCGCTCTCCATCTTAGAGACACTGAAATGAAGGCAAGGAGTGAGTGATTTGTTCAGTCTTACACAACTGGTGCATAGCCAGGCAGGCTCCAACCCACGTCGACGTGACTCCAAAATCCAGGCTTGTATCCACTTTCCCCAATCTTGTAACCTAAGTTCAGAGCAGGCTGATTTCTTTCTTTGTATCAGGCAGCTGTAAGTCCTGAAATAATATGGAACAGATGGGCTACTTGCTCTCCAGACCTGATTGAACTTCCTGAGCACAAAAGGAGATTGCATTTCCCAGACTCCTTGTAGCTCGATGTGGCCATATGACCAGCTCTGGCCAACGGAACGTGAGAGGAAGTGATGGATCACTTCCTTGTTGAGCCAGTTAAGAGCCAGGTTCATCTGGCAGCTCTCTGTCTTCCCCTTTATTAAAGATGGTGGAGTTCCAGCAAGGAAGGAGGCTGGTTCCTTGTGTTACCCCTTGTAGGGCAGCCCCCTACTTACATCCACCTGTGACATGACTGAGACATAGATGTCCGTTATGCTGTTATTAGAATTTCGGGGCTCCTTTAATTGCAAATATGATCACCTCCCTTGATTAATAAGAATAACATTTACAAGGAGACTCGTGATCTGAGAAGAAATATCTGTGCGTTACTGAGGCTTCTTTGCAGATTTAGCACCTCCCAGGCATATTTGTTCATTTACCCATTAGCCCTGGTCATTTCCCTTTTGTCTCCAGATCCTTTCTCCAGCCCTCCTTACTCTGCTGTGTTCCAAAGAGGTTCACCTCTGTGGATTGCATGACCTGGGCTCTCGTAGCCTTTAGCTTCTGGGTGATGGCAGGTGCCAGCAGGAGATCAGATTGTGGAGGGGAGTGAGATTCAGTATTTATTGTCTCCTTCTTCTCTCCTGGGCCCTGTTTTGGCCATACCTGAGTTTTTTCTACCTCTAATCATAGCTCCAGTCAGGCCACAGTGTAAGATCTGGGATGCTTCTTCCTCCCTGTGCTTTTCAAGACCAGCAGTGGTAACATCTTACTCTATTGCTAGCCCCTCAGTGCCTCAACATTTCCTGTCGGTTCCCTAAACTCTGCCCACACCTCTGTGCATAGTCCCTTCTTGGTATCTCTTCAGTTAAGCCATTTGAGAATACCATTTATTTCCCACTGAGTCTCTGACTGATGTACCATGTATCCACCCACCTACCATCCATCCATCCGTCCATCCACCACCTAACCCACATGTCTGTAATACCTACCATGTGCTAAGCAATGTGGTAAGAGCTTTATCTAGTTACCTGTTTTTCTCAAGAGTCACCTCCGAAAAGAGGCCACCCCTGACCACCAAATCTAGAGTGTCCTTCCTGTTCAATTCTTTCCCATTAAATCTCCTCATCTTGCTCTAATTTTTCCTTAGCGTTTATCATACTATACTCAAAATTTATTCATTTGATTTATTGTCTGTGTCACATACTTAGTGGCAGAGACGTTGTCCATCATATTTCCTGTTATATCTCTAGAATGGCTCCTGGTGCATAGTTATATAGACATTTCACAAAATATTGGATAAAATAAAGAAATGAAAGGGGAAGTCAGAGTCTCAGGAAGTGAAGCAATTTGCTCAGTTTCTCCCAGAGAGGATTAGAATGCAAATCTATTTGAGCCCAGAATGATTATTATTAGTTGCTTTAGAATACTACCCATGGTCTCTCTCAGGCATGGATTGGCCCCATGGGAAGGGATGGAGAACACATCTCTCTTTTTTTGGGGAAAACCAGGACCTTCTATATACATTCTTGTCTCCATAGCATTTGCCTATGTTAGTGTCTTCAGCTCCTTTTGAAATTATGCTGAGCATGGATTCCTTTGATGAGGGGAGAGGCCATCTCTGGAGTCCCTAGTGTCTGCTGGCCACTTTGAAGGCTGTGCCTTGTCTAAGGTTGAGGCTGTTATTAACCCACTTTGCAGGTGAGACTAAGTCTCAGGTCAGGTAGCTTGTCCAAGGTCACAGAGCTACCAAGCACCAGGTCAGGTGCTAGAGTTTCTGCCTGTTCCCAGAGTTCTCATCCGCTGTGCTGTGGTTTCACCTGTGGGTTCAGAAACGAGGAGGACGTTATTAATAAAAATAAGCATAGCAGCTGCAAGTTATCAGGTACCCACCATGGGCCAGGAACGGTTAATATCCTACAGGTAGTTCTTATCCACATGTTACAGATGAGGAAAGTGAGACTCAGGTTAAATCATGGCCTGAAGGTAGGTGGCAGAGCTGCTGTAGAGGCTGCAGGGTGAGCTCCTCCAACCCGTCCTCAGGCCGCTCCCATTCACTCATATACCCTCCCCATGGCCAGCCCCTCTTCCAGCCCCATTTCTGCCAAGACTGCCCGCTAGAACTCTTGACAGTGGCCCAGGACAGCATCTGAACACAGCTCGGGAGAGACCCAACTGCTATTTCCACCCGATAATAACTACGTGTTGTAGAGGACCCAATTCGAGTGACCTTGGGCTATGGGGGCACCGTACCATGAAAATCCTTTGACAAAATCCTTCTGCCTCGAGAGACTGAGTCCAAATTACAGGTGATTACGGATGCTTGGCATGGCTTCCCCAGTCAGCCTCTTATTCCTCATGGACAGGAACGGTTCCTTTGTGATGGAAAGGATCCCAGCCGAGCCTGGTGCCTCACCCTCCTCGGTAGTGTTCATTTCCTGAAGAGCCACAGGTGAACACCAAACGCGGCTCTCATATTCATCTGAAAATTGTGACAGGTGGTCACACTAGTAATTAATACACCCACAACCACAACATTTACCAGCTATGGACTGCCTACTGTATGCCAAGCCCTTCAATGGCTCCCCTGAATTCTCCCAACAACACCATGAGGAAGGTACAATTCCTGTACCCATTTTCTCCACGAGAAAACTGAGGTACCATGTGTCTAAGTCAAGCGTGGGCAAACTTTTTCTGTAAAGGGGCAAAGAGTAAATATGTTAGGTTTTGCAGGCCTTGTGGGCTCAGTCACAACCACTCAAGTCTGCCGTTTTAGTGTGAAAGTCTCTGAGGACAGTGCAGAGATAAAGGGGTGCAGCAGTGTTCTAATAAAATTTTATTTACAAAAAGAGGAGGTGGGCCAGATTTGGCCCTCAGGCTGGAGTTTGCCAACACTTGATCTAAGTGACCTTCCCAAGCCTGAGTTCTCACCATGAACAAGTGGCAGATTCATTCATTATCTGAGGTCTGGGAGACTTACCTCCCTGGTCAGTTGTAACTTTATTGGCACATATTATGTGATGGTTAATTGTATGGGTCACCTTGACTGGGTCATGGGGTGCCCAGGTATTTGTAAACATTATTCTGGGCTTGTCTGTGAGGGTGTTTCTGGGTAAGATGAATATTTGAATCAGTAGACTGAATGAAGCAGATTGCTTTCCCCAATGTGGGAGGGCCTCCGGCCATCCATTGAAAGCCTGACTGGAATAAAAGCCTGAGTTAAAAAAAAGTTCCTTCTCTGCCTGGCTATTTCTGAGCTGGGATATCAGTCTTCTCCTGCCTTCTAGCTCAGGCCCAGACTGGAGCTTACAAACCCTCAGTATTCCTGAGGCTGAGGCCCTCGGACTCAGACGGGAGCTACACCATTGGCTCTTCTGGTCTTCAGTTTGCTGGCTGCTGATTTTGGCCTTCTCAGCCTCCTAATTACATGAGCCAATTACTTATAATAACTCTCTCTACATATATATATATATATATATATATATATATATATATATATTTAATATTTATATCTAGATATACATATTGATGTAATGTATACAGAGGGTGCCAAAAAATGTATACACATTTTAAGAAAGGAAAAATCTGTATTAAAATTGCAATACTCAATATATACCGATAACAAAAGATGACTACAAGTCACGTTTGACTTCGGCAATGACAAGAGGTGCTCAAAGTGGTTACCCTCAGCGTAATTTTAATACAGTTTTTTTCTTTCTTAAAATGTGTGTACATTTTTTGGGCACCCTCTGTATATATAATCTCCTATTGGTTCTGTTTCTGCGGAGAACCCAGATTAATACACATTAGTGTGCCCATTGTGCAGATGGGAAAACTGAGGCTTGTACCGTTGGCGTGCCTTTCTGCAGAATCTTAATTTTCACAGGGCTCAGGAGGGCTAAGCTGATGAATCTCTCCTGGGAGAGAATGAATGACTTGGGGTGGGGAGCGTTCAGGAAAGTTTTTCCCGAGGAGACAACCTTAGTCTGGCTTCCCAGGTCTTCCCCAGAGTGGCCTCCAATTGCTCTTTCTGGGCCCTGCCCCTACCTTCTTGACACGTGCTCTCTTGCCCTTACGGCTCTCTGTGGATATACCCATGGATGTGCAGTCACACGGGCAAGTCCTGCCCGCTTACACTTAACCCGTGCAGCCCCTGCTACCAGGCGGGCCCTCCTCCTGGAGTCCCAGCTTGACCTCCGCTTTCCCAAGAGCCTGGACTGATCCCTGCCGCCTTTGCTGGCGCTAAAGCTGCTATGTGTCCATCTGCCCATGTCTTGTCCTCCCTGGCTGCTCTGCGAGGGGTGGACACTGTCTGTTCCGCTCTCGCTTCCCTCTTCCCTGAGGTGTGGGCACCTCAGAAGGGCGAACACGGCTTATTAATGTATGAATCCATTGATGAGTAAGGAGTGACGCCCTGCCAGCAATCTGACTGTGGGTCTTTCCCTGGGGGGCGGGGGGGGGGCTGGGCGGGGAAACTGAGACAGTGCCTGATGGAGGAGCGGCACAGATGACCTCAGGCTCTTCATGCAGTGTGCACGAGGTCCTGGGAGCCTGGGGAAAGACCTGCTTGGGTAAGACACATGGTCCCTCTGTCCCTTCTCCACACAGATAGCAGCCCCCTGGTCAGGTACTCCACAGTGATGTGCAGGAGTTCATGCGTGTGTGTGCGTGTGTGTGTGTGTGTGTGTGTGTGTGTGTGAGAGAGAGAGCGAGAGAGAGAGAGAGAGAGAGAGAGACAGAGAGACAGAGACAGAGACAGAGACAGAGACAGAGAAAGGGAGAGAGAGCAGATCCTAAAGCAGTAGGAAAAATTCCCCAAGTGACAAGAAGCTCTGAGTGCACCAAAATGCTTAACCAAGATAAGAAGGATGTAACTTATGTTGGAAAGGTTATTAGGAGATTAACACCAGATTAAGGGAGTGGAGAAAGAGAGAGAGAGACGGAGGGAGAGAGAGAGGAGCAAGAGGTGGGAGGGGCTGGGCTCCGGGGGGGCTTGAAGTACAATCTCAGAAAACTATAAATGGGAATGTTTTTAGGCCACAAAAGGCCATCACTGACCCCTCAGCCTCTGAGAAAGGGAAATCAGTGGCTGTAGGAACCTGGAAGACGGAAAAGAGCTGAAAGGAAGAGAAGAACCAGGAGGAAATGTGGTGCAGCATACCAGATACACCCATCCCGGTACAAGCCAGGCCTCCACTCTCATCTCTTTCAATCCTCCGGGCAAACCTGCAAGATGTAAGTTATGATGCCCATTTTATAGATGAGACAAATGGGGCTCAGAGAGAGACAGTCACGTGCTTAGGGTGCCCCAGTTTGCAAGTAGTAGAGCCAGGAATAAACCTGGGTCTGAGTGGCCCCTTGCCCAGGCTCCTGCTGCCAGGAATGCAAAGTGGAGAGCGAAAACGGTTAGAGGTCAAAGGAGTAGGGTGGGGGATGAGAGGAGAGTGGGGCCCCAGGCACAAAAGGAAGAAGCTCGTGGCGCAGCGTGTTCTCCCAGGGCCCCTCACAGGCCTGCCGATGCTCTTTATCGCCAAGGTAAGACAAACTTAAGGGAATGTAGGCATTGCCCCACCTGGCCTGGACCAGGTGCTGAGTGAGCGCTTTCCCTCAAAACCTGGTGGGAACAGAGCTGCCTGGGCCCCAGCTGGCTGCCCAGCTAATGAGCCCCAGAGGGAGTTGGTCAGACCCCATAAAGCCGGGCACAGTGCCGTGGGCAGGAGGCAGCTGGAGCTGCGCCGCTGCCTGTCTCTGGACCTACTGAGGCCAAAAGGTCCCCAGAAACTTGGCAGACAAGGCAGCCTTGCCTATCCTGGCTCCTGAGACCTCCCTTCTCCATGCTTATGGCCCAGACCCGTGCCCTCTTCACAGAGACCATATCCTCAATGCCATGGAATCCACCGGGTCCTGATGGGGAGGTCAAGGGTTCAGGTGAGAGCTGACAGGACCCTCAGAGAGCAACAATTTCCTTGTAGAGATGGGACAACTAACTATGGCCCAGAGACAGTAAGCTCTTTGGATAAGGTCACACAGCAAGATGGGGCAGGGCTGGGATTCAAATTCACGTGTTTGTCCTCCTAAACGTTCTTCTGCAGCCCTAGGCATGTCTCTGGAGAGGAGACATTTGTCCAGGAAGTAATTGAAACATATGATGTGATTTGCTCTTGTAAGGACAGAGGGTGAGAAAGTTGGGAACCTGGCTATCGCCAGCACTTACATAAGGCTAACTCTGTGCCAGGCATTGTTCTAAGAGATTGATATTTGTTAACTTATTTAATCCTCCCCCAAACTTTACTATAGCACTATTATTATCCCAGTTTTCAACTGAAGAATCTGAAGCCCAGAGAGGTTAAATGACTTGCCCAAGGTCACACAGCCAATGAGTGGCAAAGTTGGAACTAAAACCAGAATCCATACTGTATTATGTACGTAGCCTCCCCACAGAGGATGTAGTTGAGCTTCCCCCAGTGTGAGCAGAGCCAGGCCCTGAGCTGAGCACCTACAGGGCAAGTAAAACCCAGAGGAGCTCACAGCCTGGGACAGTGGCGAGTGGTCGCTAATTACACTCTGGCCTGCTAAGTCTGGTGACTGCCAATGCTAAGCATGGAGTTCAACTCACTGTCTGATTCCTAATTCTTGGCTTGTTTGTAGTAATCAAGCCCCAGACTCTTTTCTGCTCATTACTGAGATCTCTGGCCTTACAGCAGGTAGTGATGTCAGGGCCTCTAGGGCCAGTCTGCCCAGATCTGCCTTTTTCCAGATGTGTGACAGTGGGTGAGTTACCTAACCTCTCTGGACTTTACTTTCCTCATCTGTAAAATGGGGATAATAGTAATAGTACTTCCTCATAGGGTGAAAATGAAAGTACTGATGATAGGTTAAGTGCTTAGGACAAAGCTAGCCCATCATAGTACTCAATACAAATTACTCTTACTATTGCTACTGCTGTGGCTACTGCTATTCTGAAGCAGGGGTGTGCCACAAACTGGAGTTTTCATCGCAGACCCCACTGGGATGAGATCTCTGCTCCCCATTGCAGACCACAAATATTTATTAAGCAAGCCCTGTGCTAGGTGCTCAGAGTCTTGGTGAACAAGAGGGCACCATCCCTGCCCCCATAGCCCTCCCAAACTTGTGGGGGGTCAAGTGAATAGACAGACCATTCCTCACAGTGACTAGGACTGCGGAGGGAAACCCCAAGGAGGAGTCTGAGCCAGCCAGGAGGCGATGAAGGCAGGCCCCTGCAGAAGAGACCTAGGGGAGCGGTTGGACTTGGTCAGAAGAAAGTAAGTGGGGAGAGGGATGCAGGTGGAGGGAGCAACACGTGCAAAAGCCTTGTCGTCAGCAAGGCACAAGTGACCACAATGTGTTTTCACGGCACGAAAATGCAGAGTGAGGGTGGGATGGGTGAGTGTGTCTGAGAGAAGTGGGGACTGGGGGAGGGGGATGGAGGACGGAGACATGGGAGCCACCAGGGGCCAAATCTTCCAGCCAAAAAAGGAAAGTTGTCGGACTTGACTGGAGGGCAGTGGGGAGCCATGGAAGACTATAGGCAGAGGAAGGACATGGTCAAATGAGGGTTTGAGAAAAACTGTGCAGTGTGGAGAACACATTGGGTTTAAGGATGGCCCTCACGTTCAGAACACAAGCAGGAGGTGGCCAGGGAATGTCTCCTGGAGTGGAGTGGAGGAGGGGGGCTTCCCATATTCCTGGGCAAGGGGTCGTGTCCCTGAAGCTTAGGTTGTCTTCCAGGAGCAGTCCCCAAGCCCATGCTCCAGGCCCCCTAGTCCTCGCAGCCAGTGTAGGAGGAATCAGAGCTCCTGTAACAAGGGGTCACTGATGATTTGGGGGATCCTCAGGAGGCCACAGGCGGCAGGGAGGGGCAGGGAAAGAGCGGGACCTGCCAAGGCACTCCATGCATCTGCTTCTCCCACAGCAGCAATCACGGGCTAGGAATGTGGGGGCACCCAGAGGTCGTGCTAATCACTCTCCCCCAGCGTCTGGAGCAGCCTGGTTCCTGTCGGCTGTCCATCCAGATGGGCACTAAATCAGTGAGCTATTCGTTCCTCGGGTTGCAGTCAGCGTAGTGCCTGGACCCTGGCCAACACTGCAACCCACAAGTCCATACTCTAACATGCCCTCCTCCCAGACTCACGGACAGCCGGTTCCAAGATGCACCATCCCAGGGCAGCCGGGGGCAGCTGGACACCTGGCCTGGCTCACCCCAGCCAAGAGGTGTCACAACCCCAGAACAGCATGCAGTCAGATAGGCCTGGGTTTGAAGGCAGACTCTACCTGCCTGCGTGCCTTGCCTCAGTTTCATCATCTCTGAACTAGGAATATTAATCAGACCCGTCTCCTCCAATAGCCATGAGGAGTAAATGAGGCAGTGGATGTGACCACATCTCCCAGGATCTGGCATATCCTCTCTCTTATTCCGTACATATGCTGAAGTCCTAAAGCTTGTTTTATGGGATCAGTGCAATTACCCACATCTCGCTTTGGATAGAATCCACTTCTGGGTGAATGCCTCCAGATTATTCCATAAACAGCCCAGTACATCCAGTACATCCTCTTAATGCATTTGTATTTGTTGCCCAGTTTTACAAGGACCTGTTTATTTAGAGAACAATTTCTGGGGGGAACACATAGGTGAGAAGGAAGAGCCCCAGTCCTGGAGGTACAGTGCCTGGTTTTCCCTTCCCTCCAGCCTAATCTCACAGCCCTGGAGAATGCAGAATTTAACAATCACAAATGATAGAATCTGTTGAAGGTGGTAAGGGCTAACTATAGGAAAGAAACAAGTAGATCAGGGCAGGAGAGATTGGGCTTTTGGGGGTATGAGAGGTGCTAGATTTTTAATAGAACTTCACTATACAGGTGAGCTTTTCCTTTTCAAATGTCTGTTTTTGTGTCCGTGTTATAATGTACATAATCTGTGACTATACTAATAGATGATCATAATTTATAAACATGTATATATATATGTATACATATGTGTGTATGTGTATATGTATATGTATATATTTATTGGGGTTGAATTCAAATAGTTTGGACATCCCTGAGCTATAGAGACACAACAGCAGGACCCTGGAAGGGAGAGCTAGAAACCCAGGCTTCACCACTAAGGCACTCTTTGCTCCCCCAGGTGGTCTTAGAAACAGCTTTCATCCCCTAGATTCTGGATCATTACCAAGTCCACCTTGAAGGCACTGATCCTCTCCATTTCACAGATGGGCAAGTTGAGGCTCAGAGAGGAGCCATAGCTCACCCAAGAACACAAAGCCAGTGAGTGACAGGATAAGGATCATGACCTGGGTCTTTGGATTCTGAGAGGGAGGGGTCTTTCCCTTGCACCAGAACTGTGTGACACTTCCTAGAAGCACAGGCCTAAGAGCTAGGTGGTAGAAATGCAAGAAGATGGAGACCCAGCCTGAGATTTTTCTTCTGGTCCCTTGCTCGCCCAAGAGGCCACTTAAGCAGCACATAACTGCCCTGTGATGTATCAAACCCTCTCTTTGCACATAAATGCAGCAGGTCAACTGCCAGGCAGAAATGCCACATCTATTTCCTCCCATTAGATGAAATATGCCCCTAATTTGGCTGGGGTTTTGTTTTATTAGACCTATGGCAGCGAGGGGGCTCTGCTACAGAATAACCTTCTCCCGATCGCTTAGTTCTCTCTCGAGAATGCTGAAGGCCCCATCAAGGGGGAAGAAAAATGCCCTGGCCTATTATCTTTTCAGCACTCAATCCCAGAACAAAGATCTTCCCCAGTCAAGGAAACGTCGCGTGTGGCAATTCAAAGTGGCCCCTCCTGGAAGAATGTTCTCAGGGCTGGTTGCTGCGAGACCTGCCTTCCAGCACCAGCCCTGTCAGTTACAGGTGGGAGACTCAGGCATGTTGCCTCACCCTCTGGGCCTCAGTTTCTCCATCCGTAAAATACAACTTTAATAACAGAACCTCCTTCTTAGTGTGGCTCAGAGGATTTAAAAAAGAATGCACTGTGCATGGCCAGTGACCAGCCCAGAGAGGGTATTCAGTATACCTTCACACGTACCATCATTGTTTGCAAAGAGAAGTGACTTCCTTGATAGTCATAAGAGACCATATTGGTGAATTCTGCTGGGCTAAGTGATTTTCTTGCTCCACAGTCCCTTAGAGGTGTCCTTATACTAACTAATTAATCCCACAGAAGACCCATGTGGGTGCCGAAGGGGCACTTATTTGTAAGGGGAGATTGAACCGACCTGGGGGTGGTCGGAGTCAGCATTGGTGTACCTTTTGTGGGGTCCCACGTGAACACGGATGACCTAAAGGCTAAGGGGTAGAGGGATACGTGCTCAGTGATGCCAGTGCTGAAGGTTACCAGGCTCGGGGGGCCTCTCTGTCATTCTGGGGCTTAGGGGACACTGGCCACCTTTCTTTCTTTTGCTCCGTGGACCTCACCCTTTGCTGCACTTTACAACGACCTGGGGAACTATAAAAAAATATATCCACCTCCATCCCAGACCAATTAAAATTCAGTCAGACTCTGGTTGTGGGAAAAGAAGGGCTCTTGTTTTTAAAGCTCCCTGGGTGATTCTAATGAGTAGCAGGGTTGAGAATCACAACTTGGCCCTTTTCATGTGATCAAGGAGACTGAGTCCTGGATCTGTGTTTTTTTTCCCTCCTGCTATAAAGGGTTAGGTGGGAGACTTTGGAGTCAATTTGGACCTGGGTTCGAATCTTGCCCTGGAGTGGTGCCCCCTCTTCCCAGCCTGTTCACCTCCCACACCTCGGCTTCCACATTCCAGCTGGGAGCATTCAACTTGGCAGTGCATGTACAATGCCACACAGTGCCTTGCACCCAGGAAGCTCCATCGCAGTTGGGGGGGTGTTACTATTACTACTCTACATCAGGAGGTGGGCACATTTACTGCCAACCGCCAGGGAGTAAACATTTTCAGCTTTTTGGGAGAGGACTTCTTGGTCACAGCTACTCGGCTGTGTCATTTGCAATCCCAAAGCCACAGACAATGAGCAAATGAATGGTCATGGCTGTGTTCCAATAAAAACTTATTGACAAAAACAGGCAGCAGGACGGACATGGCCCTTGGTTTGCAGACACCTGCCTGGTCTAGGAGATATTCTGAGTTTGGACACCAGAGCACAGGCTGGTTTTATCTGTTCTGTTTCAGGTGTATGGTGTACCCTGGTGCTTTTGAGGCAATCTTGGAGTCTTTATCTATATTAAACACACTCATCTCAGGATATTTACATAAGAACCTTCTGAAATATTTTTTTTTGAAAAGTCTAGCACATAATAGACTCTTTGTAAATGTTATTTTCCCAATTCTTTCCACTGCCTTCTTTTCCAACAATTAGATCTTGGGGGAAAAAGGATGCTTCAAGTAGTTATTTATTTGGCACCCACTATATGTCACCATTGTACACATGTCATCTTATTTGATTCACCCAACAACCCTACAAGTGCATGCTATTAATATCCCCATTGTCCAGATGAGCAAACTGAGGCTTTGAGAGGCCCAGAGACTTTTCCAATGTCATATATGAGGGGGATTCCAACCCAGTCTGTGTAAGCCTACTTTTCCGTGCCTCCTTTTTGCCGGAGTACGGATGGGCAGGAAAGGCCCGTGTCCTTACCTGACAGCCTTTTTGTTCCTAGGACTGAAGGAACGAATGAGTTGACAACTAAGTTGACAACTAAGAAACAAAGCCGTTCTGTTCATTTTGAGTGTGTATAAGCCATGCTTTACACCCTCAAAGTCCCCTCTGCAGGAAGCTGGGGCTTCTATGTGGTTATCCAGAGAGTATGTGCTCTGGAGGCTAGGGAGGAGAAAACTGGGCTTGGGAGTTCCCTCTTCAGCAGCCCAAATCCCCTCTCTATTGTCAAGAGCCTCGTGGAATCCGCATGGGTGGGGAGACACTATACATCAGACTAGGGCTCTCTGGCAGGACTCACTATTCTCATTGGAAGCAGTTAGGGGGGCAAAAAAATCCAGAGAGATATTTTTACTTTATGCAATTCCATTTTTGTCTCGACTTATCTGATCCTCTAATTCTGCGAGGGACTTTATTTCCTTGTGATGTTAAAACCCCGGGGCTCAAAATCCTTTTTCTTCTAAGCTTCCAGGAACTGAAGACCTTGTTCGGGGCTGAGCCAGATACCCATCAGCCCTGGTGGAGGCGAATTATCACTCAGGTCATCGCACTTGCTTATAAATCCATCGAGGAGATTTTTCACTTTCTTTTTCTTTTAAGGAGTTGGGTGACAGATAGCAGCTGAGGAAGGACGATATGTTCTAGGGGAATGAGCTTTGGAATCTGGGTCTCAGCGTGGGGGTTCACTGCCAACCGCTGCCAGTTGCTGTCTGACCTCAGAGACATCTTCTGGCCACCCTGGGCCTCAGTTTCCCCTGCTGTGAATCTTTGTTATATGTTGCCTTCTTTCTCTGACATAAAGACTTCCTAGCCCCATCTTAGAACCTCTTGAAGGCAGAGCCTCTGCCTCTAATTTCAGCTTCTCTGGTCCCCCACCCATGCCCATTACTGCAAATGGCATTGCCCTGTATCCAGTACCTGGAAGCCCCTCTTTGCCACCGTGCACCACTGTCCACATTCAACCTTTTCTCCTGCAGCATTGGTGAATTCAACCTCTAGGTGTGATTTCAATGTACGTGGTTTCTCTCTACTCCTGCTGCCACCATCAGGCCCAGGGCCACTGTCATCTCTCCCCTGGGCACTCCAGCAGCCTCCTGAGGGATCTCCAGGCATCCACCACTGTTCCCTGAACCCAAATCCATTCTCCAACCCAAAGGAGTTTTCAAATTTTCTCTCAGCACTCCCCCACCTGAAACATTTTAATAGCTTTGCAATGCACTTAGAACTGGGGTCAGCAAATCACAGCCGATGGATCAAATCCAGCCAGCTGCCTGTTTTTGTAAATAAACTTTTATTGGAACACAGCCATACTCATTTGTTTACAGTTTTTAAATGGCGGCGTTCACGCTACAACGGCAGAGTTGAGTAGTTGCAACAGAGACCGTATGATCTGTAAAAGCTGAAATATTTATCGTCTGTCCCTTTACGGAAAAAGTTTGGAGAGCCTGATTTAGAATAATATCCAGATTCCTAGTAAAGCGATCATGTGTGCCAAGTTGCTTTTGTTAAAGGCACTGCTTTTCCAAATGTCCCTATTCTCCATCACACCCTGGGCAATAGCAATGTGACTTTCCAGGCTCCTCCTCTCAAGAGGTGAGTCTGTTTCCCATCCCTTGAATCTCCACTGGCCATTTGACTTACTTTGATCAATGGAATGTGGCAGCAATGATGCCGTGTTAATTCCAAGCCTAGGACTCAAGAGACCTTGCACACTTCCCCTGTCTCTGGTGGTACCCTGCTGCTGTCATGACAACAAGCCCGGGCTAACCTGCTGGAGGATGGGAAACATGTGTCCCTGTCCCTCCCATCACCCCCAGCCAAGCCCTAACAGTAGAGCAAACCTTCTGTCAAGCAGCTGAGCCCAGCTCACATCCACAGAAACCCCTCTGAGGCACACACTCATGAACTAAATAAATGCTTGTCATTTAAAGCCACTAAATTTAGGGTTGGTTTGTTATACACCAGTAGCTTACTGATAAATCATATGTCACACATGCATCAATCTTTTTTTTTAATTATTATTATTATTCAGTTACAGTTGGCAATCAATATTATTTTATATTAGTTTCAGGTATAGAGCACAATGGTTAGACATTTATATAATTTATGCAGTGATCTCCTCAATTAGTTTAGTAACTACCCGGCATCCTTCAGTCCCACCTTTTGGAATTTACCCTAAAGATACAACTCCACAAGCCTAGAACAGTAAATGCACACAGTTACTGGTTATGGCTTTATTTGTAATAGCAAAATATTAGGAACACCCTACATGTCTACTCATAGGGGGAATAAATATGGGACGTCCACACAATGGAGTACTACACAGCTAGGAAAATGAATATAATTCCTTTGAAGAGAAACAAAGCAACTTCGACGGGGTATTGGTAAATAAAGAAGCAAAGTGCAACATAGTACCTAAGGTATGCTCGCTTTTATCAAAGAAAAATGGGGAGGTAAGAAAAACACGTGAATATAAATTATCAAAAGAAAACTGGTATGATACATTTCCGGTTAGAAGTGAAAGAATTCGGTTATATAGGAGGTAGATGGGAACTGGGTGATGCAATGGGGACAGGAGTGAGACTTCCCTTGGAACTTCTTTAGATAACTTATACTCTCGAATTGTGTACATATTTTATAGATTAAAAATAAAATTCAATCCCCAAATATTGAACAAGACCGTAAACCTTAAAATTGAACCTACGTATCAGATTGATAACTCTGGTAGGCAGACTTCCAAACTGGCTCCCAAGGAGCCTTACCTGCTGGTACGCATACTTTTGTACAATCATCTCCTTGAATGTGACTAGACCGCACGACTCACCTCTAAGGAATGGAATATGACAAGGTGGTGGGATGTCACTTCTGAGATCAGTTGATAAAACACTGTGACTACTCTTTGCTAGAACTCTCTATTTCCAGCTCTCCTCTTGCGCTTACCTTGATGGAAAAGGCCACCTGGCAAGGAGCAGAGTGGCATCTGGTGAATATCCAGCGAGGAACTGGGACTTTCAGCCCAATGCCTTCAGGGAAATGAATCCTGCCAACAACCTCTTGAGTGAGCATGTAAGTAGATACCCCTCCCCACCCCACCGCCAACCCCACCCTCACACAGTCAAACCTCCAGAGGGACCCTGCTTCTGCTGACACCTTGACCAAAGCCTAGGAGAAGCAGAAAGCCCAGGTAAATCACACCTAAACCCCCAGACGCTGTGAGAAATTAATATTGTTGTTTTAAGCCACTGAGATTTGAGTAGTTTTTTAAGTAGCAACAGGTAATGCTAAAACGTAACCACAGAGAAGGGGAATTAGTTCAAGTAACCTTTGAACAGTTTGTTAATTGAGCCCTCTTAATTGAATATACTCTGGAAGAACTTCAAAGAACTTCGAAGAAGACCTTTGAAGAAGAAGTTCAAGGGAATCTTAAACTTGAGTAATAGGTTGTCTTTGATTGCTGGATTGGTGTAATTCTGAAGTGATTTCATGTGGCTGGCAGGAGAGAACAAACGAGCAAATATTTTGATACCTAAGAAATCAGGGTTCTCACAGTGGAATCAGGGAAACAGGAATGAGGAAGGGGGGGCGGTGTAACTTCGTGATGTTGGATTTGAACTGGAGGCATTGGAATGAACTCCTGCATATCTTCTCTTCCCTGTACCTAGTTACAGGGCTACTAAATAAACCAGGTGTGATAAGAGAGGTGGGATGCTGGTAAGAGAAATGAAAAAGGTAGGATCTACTCTGGACATCTAAAGAATGAAGAGATAAAGCTTAGGCAAATATGCGAAAATGGATACCTACGATGCTGTTGCCAATGATGTAAAAGAGAATCAGTAAGAAAACGAACCAATGTCACCTAGAAACAGCGACACTCTGGCAGAAATGCGCACACCCCAGGCTCAGATCTTGGTTTCTATATACCATTCTCCACCGAAAGGAACTGGTATGTTTTGGAGAAATGGCCAGTTCCAGGGTTGGAGCAAGGAAACTACAAGCTGAGCCTTGAACATTCTATTGTATCAGAAAGCAAGGAAGGTCTCAAAGAATGTGCAAAAGGACGAGAAAACCAGCTTGACGGAGCTCCCACTGGCCAAATCTGGGACGATCGGAGTATTGAGAAAATGCTCATGGATAACATATGCAAGAAAAAGGAGGAGCAGTGGGAAACTCTTCTTTAGCAAAGACTATTAACTAATTAGTATTAAAAATCATAAATTTTCAAAACATCTCTATGTTGTAACCACCACTGCATGTTTGACTCTGGCAAGGATCATGAATGGATACTGAAACTACTGGGTGAAAGTTGCCGGGAGAACAGAATATGTGCGCAGTCTCCAGATGTCACCCCACCGCTTATATATTATCTACACAAGGAAATGGTAGCCCTGGTGGACCCCATCTTAACCAACCGACCAAATAACACTCCCAATCATGGGACCAAGTGGCAATACGTGTCCCCGGAGATGATGAAACGGGAGGCATGTACCTTTGTAACATGATTACCTGAAAGGTTTCACTCTTGACTCTGGTGGTGAGAATACAACTGGACACACCCAGATTGTGGGACATTCTGCAACACCATTGGTCTGGGCTCTTTAAAAAACGTTGATGTTCTCAGAAAGGAAGAAAGACGGTGAAGAACTGTTCTACATAAAAGGAGACAAAAGAGGCATGAAAACCAAATGCAATGCATGATCCTGGACTTTTTTTGTGTGTTAAACAATAGCGTACAGAACGTGTTTGGGACAATTGGGTGCACTTGACAACGGACTGTACATTAGATAATGTGATTATTGTACCATGTTAAATTTATTGGGTGTGATAATGGTGTGATTATAGAATGTCCTTACGCTGAGGCAATACTTATTGAAGTGTTTAGTATGTAGATATCACGATATCTACAATTTACTTTTAAATGGGGTGGGGGAGGGGAGGAATGGAGGAAGAACGAGAAAGCGAACATGGCAAAAGGAAGTGAAGGGGAAACAAGCACCGTTCTTACAAGTTTTCTGTACGTTTGATAGTTATAGAACGTAAAAGTTGAGGAAGCATGCTGTTTCTATTTCCAATGTTGGGATTTAAGGGGCTCAAGTAAGACAGTTGGGGTAGCATTGTTCGATGGTTTAAGGCTGCTTGGACACTCACCGCCACTTTCCAGCTGGGTGATAGTGGGCTAGCAACTGGCCCCCTCTGGATTCCACTTTCTTTCCTGCAAAGGAGAACCTTACAAGTTACCTAATATCGCGGGGGGTGAGGGTGAGGGTATGACTCAGACAGGTGCCATACAGTGGGTGGAGCCCAGGGCAGGCACTTTTTCAGCCAAGGAGAAATGGACCCATCGTGCACACAGTTAGTGCCTGGAGAAGGTCACATCCTTCCCTTTCTCCTGCAATACCCCACTATCCTGTGTGCAGGGTGGGTTACATGTTTGAACCTACATTCTCTCGCCCTATGGGTTAGCAAGGATCCTGCCCCTAGAAGCCACCATTCTTGCATGGGCTGGTGGAGACTAATTTCCTTCTTCTCAGTGGGCTCTGCTCCCTCCCAGATGTCCTTACTCCAGTTCCAAGCTCAGGACCACCATCCCCACCCCCAAATGTAGCATAGCTGGGGGCTATGGAGGAGGGAATTGTAAAGCTATTTGTTAAACTTTCTTTGGACATTCCCTTCCTCTCCCTGGCCACCCCACCCTGACTTCCTGGCAAGGTTCTGGCTGTTATTTCATCTGGAATTACTGGAATCGAACCGTCTCCTGTCAGCTTCCTCTCCCTCCCCTGGCTCTCCTGGGAGACAGGAACGATGGATGGTCTGAGTTGCCAGGATCATGGTACCACACAGGGCACACACACTGCTCACATGCATACACACACATGCACTGCACACACGAACACCACACACGTCTGCTCCCCCCTCTGTCCGTCTACCTCCCTTTGTCTCCACGTCTCTGTCTCTTGCTTTATTTTTCTCTCCTTCTCCTTATGCCTGTCTGCCTAAATATTTTCCATTCTTAATCCTCCTCGATCTCCCTTGCTGTCTTTTCCTGTCATTGTATCTCTGGGTATCTCAGTCTCTCATCCTCTGTTTCTCTCTTGTGTTCTCTGTCTCTCTCTATTGGTCTCTCCCTTTCTCCACTTTTTTTTCAGGGGCATTTTCACCCTGATTTCTCTATATGCTAAGGGCAACATGACCTTCTCCAGGATATCAGGACAGTTGTCTTGGGGACCAGCCTGCCTGGGTACAAATCCTCGCCCTGGATTCACAAGTGGGTGTATGACCTTCTCTAACTTCTCCGTTCCCCAGCCCCCTGGCGTCTGCACTGAGAATGACAATAGGACCTCCTGCATGGGGTTCTTGAGTGATTAACAAAGGGACACAGGCAGCTCTCAATCAAATCCCCAGTGGGTGGGAAGCCACACTGCACACCTTGCTCTACAAAATCCACTCATGTCTCTCTCCAGCCTCCCCTGCACTGATCCCAGCTTCCTTCATATGCGCCAGCCTCATGCACACCTTCCTGTTCCTAAATACCACAAGCTTGTTCCCCCCCGCCCACCTCCCCACCCCAGGCCTTTGTCTTTGATGACCTTCTCTTGGAAACTCCGTCCTGCAGACTTTCACAGCATCCGCTTGTCACGTCATTCAGGCCCCCCAGCCCTGGCAACAGTGGTTTTAAAATACAGTCCTCACATTCTCTGAGACCCCTCTCTTCCAAAGGCAAAGCCCCACGCCCCTCCCACGTGAGGGTGGGCTGGACTTTGTGACTTGCTCTTAAGAAACACAATGTGGCACAAGGGACAGTGTACAACTCCTGAGACTAGGTCATGAGAGGCGTGGGAGCTTCCTTCTGCTTTCTCTGGGCTCATTCACAAGACTGGAGCCAGCTGCCATCTTGTCAGAATGCTTACGCAACCTTCTGGGATTGTGTATGTGGAGAGGCCCTGAGGCCTTGCCCCAACAGCCAGGACTAACTGGCCATGCATGTGGGTCAGTCACCTTGGAAGTGAATCCTTCCGCCCTGGTTGAGACTTCAGATGAAACTGCAGCCCTGGCTGATGTCTTGATTGCATTCACGCAGGAGACCCTGTGCCAGAAACTGTGCCACTAAGTTTTGGATAATTCATTATGCAGCAATAAATAATTAATGCGCTCTTTCTTCCTTTTACTCTGAAGCTGTGCTGTATTTTTTGTTTACTGATTTTTGTCTCTCTCCCCCACTAAGTGGTAAGTGCCATGAGGGCAGGGGCTTTATCTGTGCGAACACTGCTGTATCCCCAAGGCCTGGCACCTGGAACTCACTAAGTAACTGTGGCATGAGTGAATGGTCAGGGATTTCAGTCTCAGCCCAAAGAACGTGACTCCTGTGGATCTGTCTCCCTAGGGAGGGCAGGAAAGCTTTCCCAACTTCCCTCTCTGTTTTTCTGCATTTGGTTTCTTGCACTCTCTGTGGCTTTCTGCTTGGTTTTATTCCTGGATGTCTGACGGTGAGGGGGAAGTGGTTGTTTCGCAAGTAAAGAGGCACCCGTGGGAGGAAGGGCTCTGCTGCTTTCTCTTCTAACAAGCCACATCCAAAAAAATAGCTCCCCTTTGCAGTGGGGACAAAAATAGCCTGAGTGCAGGATTCTGATGGAGGTGGGGGTGGGTGCTGTGTGGCCCAAGATGGGGGCAGCTCTGCTTTCTCTGGGCCGCTGCAAGGACCCACCCCTCTGATCACTCACCCACACGTGCATAGTCACTTAGTCATTTCTCGAGATCCTTCCACCCACTCAGCCATTAATTCATTCTCTATTGATTATTTGCTTATCTATTTATATCTACATTAATCCAGTCATCCATCTTACACCTTTATACTTATCAATCTGTTCACCCATCTATGTACCCATCCTCCACCAATCCTGCGTCCATCCATTATCCATCCCATATAGTTTTAATCGTATCCAAACAGACGAGTGCCCTTAGGTTAATGAAGGAACTTATTCACCTAACCGTCGGTCTACGTATTACATATTTTAATTCATTAATTCATTCACTAATTCACTAAACCTTCCGTTCAGCTCAAACCCCCAAGAATTTACTCTTAGACAATTCTGTGCACCCGGTGTGATGCCAGACTCTGGGGTCATGGGGTGAACAAGACAGACCTGGTCCCTCCCCACGTGCGGTCCAACTACACAATTTCCTCAGATTCAGGTGAGTTGCTGGTCACGGGGGACCCTGAGGTGAAGACAGTATCCCAGCTCTCTGAAGACTCATGATGGGAGGCGGCCACTGCAGGGTAAACACAGTGCAAGGCCATGGGACCTGTTGCTGGTTCTGCCATCTGGATCCTTAACTTTGCTGAGCCTCAACTCCTCTTCTGGGAAATGGGGACATGTAGGCACACCTATCTTGTGCCCAGGTGGATGCAGTGATGTACTTACTACCTCTATAAACTGAAAAGTGTGCTGCAATTGTGTGTGAGAGACAGAGAGAGAGAGAGAGAGACAGAGAAAGAGAGAGAGAGAGAGAGCGCGCACAGGGTATATTTTGGGTTTCCTATCACCCTCACATCACCCCACCGGGGACCCAGCTTCCCCTGTGGCCTGGAGTCATCTCTGGCATTTTGCTGGGACCCGAGACGGTAGCTGGCTTCCTGCTTCTGGAGTGCTGACTATGCTTATTATGACTCCGGGGAGTCCGTAGGGAGCTGGAAGTCTTTCCTCCTTGGGAAAGAGATGGTTCTTGTCTCAATTTCATCAGGGGAATTATTTAGATGTCTTTCACGGCTCCCCACCCCCCAACTTCAGATTCCCAGGAGTGAGTGCATCTTCCAAGTTCATTATCCAAGAACCACTGAGGTCCGGAGAAAGCTGCTGGCTCCGGAATAAGATCATCCTGGCTGCTAATCCCTGCTGAACATCGTGTGATCCCAGGAAGGTCACTTCACTTCTCTGAGCCTCTGTTTCCTCTCCTGTAAGGTGGAGTTTAGCAACGCTTGCCAGGGTGTAGCTGGAAACATTACCCGGGCAGTATGCGTGCCTGGTACCAGGCGGCTGTTATCATTCTAGGGGATGGTGTGAGCCTACATTGTGAGCCCCCTGGACTCCACCTGGAACCAGTGGGGAGCAATCAGATGTGGTTTCTTTTTTTTAACTTACTGAGTCATAGGCCCCAGTCAGTGGCTTGGAAGGAGGTGGGGGATCCTTCCTCACAACCAACACCTATACAATGTTCTTTCCACTACTCAGCTTTGTGGTTTATAAAGCAGGCCCTGGGGTTCACCCCATTTAGCCTTCATTCTGTGTGGGGGGTAGGGGGTCCCTGCTCCCCTTTCTCGACCAGAGCTTGAGCATTAGAGCAACCTGGCTCTTAGACGTGGTCGAGTCCAGGGTCTCAGACTGGAAACCCGCAGGCTGATGTCTCTAATCTGGTCCAAATCAAATCGGAAGAGCAGACACGCAGTGAAGCCGCACGGAGAAGTTGGTGAGAAAGCTGGGGCACCAGTGCCCTCTAGATGGAGCCCAAGAAGATTGGTGGGCCCTGAGAACCAACCTTCAGGGTCAGCCCGACTCGCCTGTTCCACCTCTTCCTCACTTCCTCTTTCATTCTTGCATCAATCCTCGACTCTATGTATATCCCAGAATCAGCCCTCTGTCCTTTGTGCAGGCTGTCCCTTGGTGCTAAAACTCCCTTCCCCTCATTTTTTACCCAGATAATCCCTATTCACCTTT
The DNA here is from genome assembly GCF_964194185.1 of Rhinolophus hipposideros. Lineage (NCBI taxonomy): Eukaryota > Metazoa > Chordata > Mammalia > Chiroptera > Rhinolophidae > Rhinolophus > Rhinolophus hipposideros. The sequence continues at coordinate 16,686,571 of NC_138070.1, read as the reverse complement.
TAGGTCTGGATCCCAGATCACATTCTGGCAAAGACTTCCCTGACCCATCGTGGGCTATGGGGGGGGGGGCAGGGAGGCATTCCTCCTCTCTTGTCCCATAGCCTACTGCATCCCCCACTAAGAGGCCTCATGCGTCTGTCTTGAAGTTGTCCATGTCTGTTTGCTTGTCTGCCTGTCCCCCTGGATGGGGAGGCCCTTAGAGACTGGGTATGGGCCCCATTCACTCCGTTTCCTTTGGCCCTAGGGTAACAATAGCAAAGAAACATGCCCAGAGGCATTAACTGGATGCATGAGGAGAGAGATGGGAGGAGAGAGAGAGAGAGAGAGAGAGAGAGAGAGAGAGAGAGAGAGAGAGAGAGAGAGAGGAAAAAGAGACAGGAGAGGAAAAAGACAAGAGAAAGGAAGAGAGAAAAAATGCATTTTGGCCCCAAGACTTGGGTCTCACTGTTTTCCAGCCGCTTGTTTTGACAGCACCATCAGAATACAGCACCTGAGGGAACCCAGCAGGTGAGAAGCAGCATACAGTGCCTGTGGTCTTACACTGTCGAATATACAACGTTTGGCAATGAAGAGGACCCTAGACTTGGAGTCCAGAGACCTGCTTGCAGGTCCCTACAGGTCTGGGGAGAAACCCCCTTCTCCTCTCTGGGCCTCAGTTTCTGTATCTGTAAAGTGGGAGCTGTATCTTGATTCCCTGGTCTGAGGGTCTGAGTCTCTGTGGCTGCTCCTTCACAGAGGAGGGAAACCTGCTGAGGCGACACGCATTCCAGGCAAAGGCAGGGGAGCTGCACCCAGACGGGTAGGAGAGCAGGAGAGAAACCAGGCTAGAACACAGCAGCAGGAAACTGAGGCTGAGGCTGGGGCTGGGGAGGGCAGCCTGGGGGGAGCCTTGCATCTCCAGGTGGGTCCAATTCCTCTCCTTGACCTTGGCTTTGACGTCAAGGTGTTTTCAGATAAAGGACGCCCAATCCAACTCACTGGATCTGAAGGTGCATTCCATCCGTCCAGATGTGCGTAGAAAACGTCTCCTGGTGCCTGCTCCATCACGCTTCCTAGCCACGTCTCAGGGCTCAGTTCACACCAGGCGAAATATTTGGACACCAAGAAAGCATTAAGTAATTGGTGGGTTTTCCCTCCCCCCTTTTCCACATGCGTTTGTTTGTTTCCTGCAGGGTTGCCTGACACCAGCCAGCCTTGAATTGGGCCCTATTCCCTCCATATCCACAGCCGCAGCCGGGACCCAGGGAGCTCAGCCCAGGGTGTGCACAGAGCCGGTGGCTGGCCTGGCGGCCAATGTACACAGACAGCAGTGAATGCTAAAGAGTCCCCTGAGGACTTCAGGGGAAGTGAGAAAAGAGTCTCTGGCCCCTCAGAATACCAGCAGACGGTCATTCTCCTGCAGACTGTATCCCCATCGTGACATAACAGAGGATAGTTCAGTTGATGAAAAGAGCAACTTACTCTCCAAGAACCCTTCCCCCTGCTGGCTCCACACAGGGGAGTGAGTGAACCCAGGAACCCTGGACCTAAGAGACCTGGCTAAGGTCTGCCTTTTCCAGCCTTGGGCAATTCATTGCAGCTCTTCGCATCTCTGTTTCTTCTTTATCTGTTCAATGGGTGGGTACAAGTATGTATAGTTGCTGGATGTAGCGAATGACAACACAGGACACCCAGTTACATGGGGATTTCAGAGAAATGATTTTTCATTTTTTTTAGCATAAGTATATCCCACATTAGGAACATACTTATACTAAAGATCCGTTCTTTGTTTCTCCGAAATTCACATTTAATGGGGGCGTTCTGTATTTTATCTGGCAACCCCAGCTGTTGTAACAATAAAGGGAAACGATGGATACACATACTTCACGGCGCTCCGAACTCCACAGAGAGTGAGCAGGGGCCAGAAGCCATCTCTGTGATCGTCAGGCCAGGAAATGCTAAGTATGAAGTACTAATATAAAGTAATATTAATTAGCAATGTTAATTAGTATTAACTCACATGAATTACTATTAAGAGGCATCCTTTATGGAGCAGCTACTATGTTCTAGGCATGTCCTTTGCACGATTACTTCAGTTTTATGACAACACTCAATGTGGCAAGTGACATCACTGGCGCCATTTTACTGCCGTGAAATCCAGGACTCGGCAAGATTAAATACTACCAAAGCTGTGACCTAAATTCATAGTCCAGGTGCGGTTTTGAGGGCCTTGCAAAAGTTACCTGCTCGAATAACCTCACCAACTCTGTGAGCAGATCCTACCGGTCCCCGATTGCTGTTGTCTCTATTTTGCAAACAAGAAGACCTATGACTTGCCCAAGGTCACACTGCTCATCAGTAGCTGAATGTAGCTTCAAACCCAGGCTTTCTGGTTCTAGCCTGACCCTCGCCCCCCCCCCCGCCCCCAAGCCTCTTGTACAGGTAAAATGAGTGTAACTATGAACGGTGTTCCAAAACGGAAGAACACAAGGCTCCCAGGCTGGGGCACAAGTCACACCAGGAATGTCACCATCTGCATCTCCCTGCATTTAACCCTCCCTGCAAAGGGATCATCATTTCCATGTTAGACGGAGCCTGGGACTTCCCTCAGTGTCAGGACAAATATTCACAGAATCCCAGAGATGAGTGTCAGAGGGACCAGGAGTAACTCAGAGGGTAGAGGTCGGGGTCAGCAGTTGGAGTCCTGACACCCACCCCTGCCTCCAACAGAGAAGCTCTGACATTTCCTGGCTGTGTGACCTTGGGCAAGTCACTTGGCCTCTTTGGGCCAGTGTCTCCCTGTCTGCAAAATGGGAGTGATAATAGTACCTTCCTCTAGGACTGTCATGATCTTTACGTGGCTCAGTCTGTGAAAATCACTTAGCACAGTGCCTCCGAGCACATACTGTCTTAGTCTGGGCTCCTTCAGAGCAGCGTTTCAGATAAGGACTCCAGTGCAGGTGGCTCCTTTGGGAGGTGAAGTCAAGAAGCCCCCATAGGGGAGTAGGCAGGGAGACAGGGAAAGGAAGAAACCAATACAGGATGTGCAGAAGAGCAGGTGGCTATTGGGGACACTGGAACTCTGTCCACTGGGACCCTGTTGCAGACTGTGTAAGTTTCCCACCCCCCCCCCCCTGCAAGGTTGCTGAGATATTTACCCTCCAGCTCCCGTCAGTCATTGGTTGAGGGCTGCTCCCAGGGAAATGAGCTCTGCAACAGCCCTGGCCTGACCCACTGCACAGGCCTAAGGCACCCTGTGGGCCAGAGAGAGGCCTTGGGCAAAGGCAGGAGCCAGCAATAGGATCAGTGGGCTTGGAAGTAGTGAGTGACAGGCACCTACCACATCTGTATAGCACCCCCCCACCCCACCCTGGAAGATTTATTTTAATTTAAATTCAAAAGCATGCTTCTGCTAAAACAATAACAATGAAGGCAACAATAATAATAATTCAGGCTGAAAATCGGGGACATGATCTGACCGTCCCCCCATCTCCCTATGAAACACCCAGCCCATTGTTCTTCTCCAACGCTGACAACAGGGTGCCTGGCTGTCCAAAGAAGCACCCCAGAATGGTCCCATCTGCTCCGAGGAGGATGTGGAGCAGCTGTCTGGGTTCCGGGAGCTGGTGCCACGGAAAGAAGAGGACACCTCCCATCCTTCAGGCCTGCACAGCCCGCCGAGGCCGAGGCGTTAATTGCAGAGGCAGAAGGCCCATAAAGCATGCTGGGCAGCCGCTGTCGGAAGGCAGGGCCTGTCAGAGACCAGCACTCAGCTTTGATTTAGCATCTGAGCAAAGGTGGAAAAGAAAAAAGGGGAGGATGGGATGCCACTGGGTTGAGCAAAAGTACTCACTCTTAGTGGTTGGGCCATGAGGGTATCATCCACCCTGGAAAAGAAGAGAATTACTGCTTAGATTACTACATACAGCACCTCTGAGTGTCTAGCGCTTTTATGGAGTACTTCACTGTGTCCCCCCACCCATCTAAGAATAGATATTATTTTATTCCCATGTTCAAGATGAGAGTGGAGGCTCAGAGAGGGAAAGCAAGTTGCTCAAGGCCACACAGCAAAGAATAATCAGAGCTGGGATGAGGACCTAGCACTGAGTTCAGATCTTGTGCCAGGCAATAAGCATCCCCTTGCCCAACACAGGCTACAGGAATAAAAGTTGTTTAAGGACATGCTAGGAGGCAGTGAATATCAGTGGTTAGCCCGGGTCCTCTGGAAGCAGATTACCAGCCTTATTTCTGAGTCGTCCAGTTTTCAATAGCTGCGTGGTGTTTGTCGACGGATGTAAACTCTCCACAACTCAGTTTCCTTATCTCTAAAATGGGGGCACAAATAGTATGTGTTTTCCTGGGTTGTTCTGAGGCTTGAATGATGTCAAATCTCTAGAATAATTAACTGATGTTCCACAAATATTCCATCTCTCTCGGGGGGAATTTACAATTTGTAGGGGGCTCTTGGAGGCAGAAAAAAGGAGCTTCCAAAGGTGGAAGTCCAGCCGTTATGCAGGTCTGATAGGAGAGGCCAGCTGAGCCTCTCTGCAGACCCCACACCCCCTCCACCAATGGTCTTCAGTGGTCTCCTCGTCCCAGGACTACTTGGAGGAAACCCCGAGGTGTCGCCCAGAGCAGGGTAGCAGACAAGTTCCTCAGCATCACGTCATCCAGTGGGCTCTCACTATGTGGCATGCAGCTTCGTGCTAAGCATTTTCCATGCTTCATCCCACAGAATCATAACTGCACCCCTTGAGTGAGCTTTGCCATTTTACAGATAGCAAACTAAGGCTCAGAGGGGCAAGACCTCTTGCCCAATTCACACCGGTACTAAGCACCGGAGCCAGAGATTCACCCCAAGACCACCTCATCCCGGAGCCCCAAAGTCCACCCCCCATCAGCGAAGCTTGAATGTGTGAATGTCTTCCTACAAACGTTCAGCAAAATAGTTAAAGGTGGCCACGTTGCCCTGGGTAGATGGGGATCTCACCACCCTACCAAGCGGGCATTGGGGAGACTCTGGTCAGAACTAATCTGCTGGACTGGTGCTCTCCTGTTGTCGCTGAACGCTGGTTTCTCAGTGGACACCAAATCCAGGGCTTCACAATTCCTAGAGCCCCTGGCCTGGTCAATCCCAACCTCACTGCAGCTTTATTCAGAACATCCTGTCTCCAGGAACACATCTCTCAGCTGCTTTAGGCCTTCAAGATTCAGGAAGCCATCTGTACCTTAAAAAAAAAGAAAAAAGGAAAAAGGAAAAGAATGAAACCGGGTGATTTCACTCTGGACACTGGGCCACATTAGCTCACGGCCCAGTTTTCTGGGTCAGGGGCAGGGTTTCGTGATAGTCTTATGCAATGCGTTTGGCGGCTGAGAGACTTGAGTTCCTAAAGATTATTATTTTAACAAACCCAGCTTTGACGTGTCCAGAGGCAGCGGGAGGCTCTGAAGGGTTTTCCAAGAAAGCGTGTGTTTCTTGGGGTTATTATTTCAGACTCAAGTTCAGGGAGGGAGACTGTTTTGCTCAACTTGTGTTTCTGGAAAAACAGGCGCTTGGAAAGAGTTGGACGAAGCCGGCAGGATGTGGAATGGAGAGCTGCTGGCCTGGGGAACAGGGGGTAGAGGAGGTGGGAGGACCAGGGCCAGTTGCTCCTGTTCCAGGGTCCAAGGAAGGAGGCTGCTTGAAGAAAAGAGTTGGTTAAGGTTTCTGTTGCCTCATTCTTGAGGAATATGCCTTGTCCAGCCAGCCTGTCCCCTCTGGAGGATAGGAGAGGAGAGGACAAGCCGCCATCTTGGTTAGCTTTGCAAGGCTTGGACAAAGGCATTGGAGTCATCAATGCCTTTGATGCCTAGACATCAAAGACCCACTGTGGGCCTCAGTTTCCACACTGGACTCAAGAGCCTTGAGCTTTGATGTGTGCCCCAGTCCTAGCCTGTCTGTCCAACTTTCCCCAACTCTCTACTCTCTTCCTCATGTACTGGTGTTTCTGGAAATATTCCAGTCTTCACTTAAACCCTTGGTGTCCCATGGTCCTGCTAGCCTTGGGGGTTCTCCTTCTGCCTGAAATCCTTCTCTTTGCTCTTAACTGACCTCTGTCTTAGCCTCTGAATATCACGTAAATATCACGTCCTGGGGGAGCCTGCCTTGACGCCACACCCTGAGTTAGGGGCCTCTGTTACGCCTTGTTCTAACAGTCTGCATTCATTACCTGCCAGTGTCCATCTCCCTCAGCTCCTCTGAGGCCAGGAAGAGCAGAACCATATTCATCTGGTTCATGGTGGTTTCCCTGGCCCCTGGCCTGACACACAGTAGGTGCTCAGTGAGGAATTGGAAACATCTTCCGAGAGGGGCTCACAGCAGTGCAGGTCCTGGCCCAAGGACAGGGCGAGCCCTTAGATGTGATCTGCCAGCTCCCAGATCTGTGATCAAAATGAACAAAGCAGATTATCACCCAGACCGACAGACAGATGAAGATACCATCTTCTTCCATACCATCCTCTTAGAATGGTGTGGAAGGTCGTATTCTGGGGGAAAAAAGCATCCCATCCACAATCATCATTGCTGGTCACGTCAATCAAAGCCGCATGCTTCACAAGAAAGGGTTTTATCTGGCCAACGTGGACCCGTCGTTCTGTCTCAATGACTCTCTTCTCCCCCAAGCTTCCTCCATTTCCTCTGGTTCCCTGGCTTTAGTCCAGACATCTCCCGAATCTGTGGGGCAGAGACTTCTCCAATAAACTCCCCTCCGGGACCTACCAGCAGCCAGCGTGTTCTCACTTCTCCCTTGCTCCTGGAGCCATTTCCTCGTGGGACCTGCCATTCTTTCCAGCCCAAAGGTGAGTCATCGCCATGTCACGTGTCCCAGCGAATGTCAAGTGTCTACCGCTTTAGAGCCTCTTGCCCTGGACTTTGTTTTATGGGGTTGGGCTGTCTGGGGCCGCCGACGATTTCATCCATCAACTCGGGACGGCTCCAACACTAATGCTGAATTTATAGAAGTGGTTAAACAAAGTGTTGACAATATGGACGGTGTGTTTCTGATTAACACGGCGATTCCGAGGGAAACTGCCAACTGTGGGGAAGTCAGTAAAACACAGCAGCGATTTCCCAGGCTCAGTAAGTTGGGGCCCTGACATCACAGGATTAACAGATGTTACGCAAGGAACTTGCAAAGCATTTCGAGGTGTCGCTTGACAGAGAAGGCTCATATACAAGCCAGAGCTGCTCCTTTTTCTTCCTTCCGTCCTCCCTCCCTTCCTCCCTCCTTCCCTCCCTCTTTTCCTCCCTAATTCTCTGCCTCCTTTCCTTCTTCCCCCCCCTCCCTCCCGTCTATCCTTTCTTTTTTCTCAAAAGATTAAATCTGAATACTCTTTCAACCTTAAGAGTTTCCATCAGGAAATTATGTCAGCTTCAGTGAGCCTCCCAGAATCGTGTCCCTACCTTGCCTCCTTTCAGAAGGTGAATAGTCACAGTGGCTAATGTGTATCGAATATTTACTGGGTGCCAGGTACTTTTATAAATCACCTCTTCATCCATATTGTGAGGTAGGGAGTGTGATTATCTGCATTATTAAAATACCTTCTTAGTTCCAGATTGTTTAAGACTCACAAGAGATTACCAAAATAGTACAGAGAGTTCCCATGTCCTTTTCTTCCAGCATCCCCCAACGATGTACATTGTCAAAACCAGGCCCTTGACTGGTACAGTGCCACACAATGAATTTGGGTGTTATCATCATGTACCTGCACTCTTGTGGGTGCATACCCAGTTCTACGAGTACGACATTTGATCACAGGGAGAGATGAAAAGTAACCATCGCACTCAGGGTCCAGAATGGTTCCATCCCTACAGAGACACTCCCTTGGGCCACCCCATAATAATCACACACTCCCTTCAACCCCAACCCCTGGAAACCACTAATCTTTCCTTCATCACTGTAATTTTATCATGTCAAAAATATCATGTAAATAGAATCATACAGCCTGTAACCTTTTTCACTCAGCACAATGCCCTTGAGATCCATCCAAGCGGTTGTGGGTGTATTTCATTCCTCTTTGTTGCTGAGTAGTATTCCATTACATGGATATACCACAGTTTGTCAATTCACCTGTTGTACGACATCTGGGTTGTTTCTAGTTTGGGACTATTGTGCGTAAAGTGCGAGAAACGCTCATGGACAGCTTTTTATGTGCTTATACTTAACAGCTGTGGTAACTGAGGCGAGAGAGATGAAATGACTTGCTCAAGGTCACACCACCATTTCTCCACCTGGACTTTCCCTCCCTCAGTGCCCACCATCCTGGCTGCAGCTCACACCTCTTCCTCGTAAGCCCCTCCGTGGATAGGCTGTTTCATCCTCAGACGCCCCATCACCCAGCAATGTTCTCAGCTCCATGAATATTCATCTACTTCTATAAACATGCACCTATTCATTAAGCAGAGCTCCCTGAGGACCGAGGCTGTGGCAGGCACTGAGCTGAGCCCTGGAAAGCAGAAATAAATAATCTATAACCTCTGAGCCCAACCTTCAAGCCAGTCAGTCTGCAGACATAGAAACACAAGCCACATAGAGGGATGGATGGATGATAATGAAGAGGAAAAATATCCTTGGCCATTTAGAGCCCTGAGTTTGACTCCCAGATGGGCTGGATGTTAGTCCGTTCAGGTTGCTTTAACAAAATGCCATAGACCAAGTGGCTTAAATCACAGAAATTAATTTCCTCACAGTCCTGGACGCTAGGAGTCCAAGGTAAAGGCTCCAGTTGATTCGGTTTCTGGCATGGACTCTAGTTCTGGTTTGTACGTGGTTACCCTCTTGCTCTGAGCTCAGTGGCCTTTCCGCCCTGAGAGTGCACAGAAGAGAGAGAGAAAGGGAGAGCTCAGGTGTCTCTTCTCATAAGGACACTAATCCTATGGGATCAGGGCCCCACCCTTATGACCTCATTTGACCTTAATTACCTCCTGATAAGGTCCCATCTCCACATATAGTCACACTGAGGGTTAAGGCTTCAACATGAATTTTTGGGAGGGATACAATTCAGTTCATAGCAGGCTTCTAGTGGTGGGACTTTTGTGGTCCCCTTTCCCACCTTCTACCCCGCCTTCTCACAAAGTACCTGTGAAGAGGCGTGGAGATGATTGATAATGCAGACATGCTGTCTTCCCAAACCAGGCTCCTGAAGGGAGCGCCTGGCCTCTCTCGCTCACCTGGGACAGCCAGACCCCAGACCCTGGAATCAGTAGGAGCCAGCGTCCCATTTCAGCCAGCTGCATGGGAGTCTAGGTGCTTTGTAGCGTCTGCGGCATGCACCATTGGAGAGGACAGCATACGATTGGAGCACGGGGAGAGAGAACTGAGGGCCCACAAGAAGGGCTGGCCTTAAATATGGCAGCTTCCTAAACAGCCCAGGCGGCTCCACACTCCCACCTACAGCTGATCTCCCTCCCAGAACCTTTCATGCTTGTTCTGTATTTGATTTCCTCCCTCCAATGGCCTCCCACTCCCCATAAAACTCATTCTCCTTCTGTTTTCAATTCAATTAAGGGCCAATAATTCTACCCACAAGGCCACATTGTAAGTGCTGTCAATCATGCAGCTGTGGCCAAAGAAGGGGGCAGCCTGGAGGCCGGGAGGGACTTGGAGAGCTCTCTTGGGCCACCCCATAATAATCCTGGTCCAGGTGAGTAGAGGGCCAGGGTGGGGGGTGGGGGAAGAGCCCACCATGGGAGTTTGTCACGACTTCTAGACTTGGCCACGGCACTCATTCACCATGGGACTCTGGCCAGTAACTGCCCTCTCTGGGCCTCATTTCCTCCACCTGTAAAATGGGACCAAGAAGTATTATTGTGAGTTTTTCACTCTGTTCTGCCACTCACCCAGACAGTATGATTGTTATTTCAGGATTAATTAAATAACTGATTAAAAATATACTATACCCATCAACCCAGCCCGGAGGTCTGTTTGCAGGAATTTCTCCCTAAAATGTTTATACAGGTTTGCAAAGACATTTGTTTAAGGGTGTCCATCACTGAGGGGTGAAGTAAATGTGCTACAACCGTACTTTGTAATACCTCTCGCTTATTAACAAGAATGGGGGTAGATCTCCATGTACAGTTATGTAAAGATGATGAAAATATATTGTAAAGGGCAAGTTGCAGAAATTACATATATACGAGGTGTCAAAAGATACAATGAATGATTAAATTTAAAATATTTATTATAGTAAAAGCCACATTGCCATTAATCCCTCTCAAAATACTCACCCTCGCTTTGAACACACTTACCCCATTGTTCCTGCCACTTTCCGAAGCAGTTCTGGAAGTTCTCTTTCATGACTGTCTCTAGTTGCGCTGTCGTGGCTGCCTGGACGTCCTGAATCAATTCAAAACGTTTTCCTTTCATGGTCATTTTGACTTTGGGGAAGAGCCAGAAGTCGCATGGTGCCAGATCCGGTGAATAAGGTGGATGAGGACACACTGTAACGTTTCTATTTGTCAGAAATTGCTGCACCAGAAGCGATGTGTGACACAGAGCATTGTTTGTGATGGAGGATGAAGTAAAGACACTCCCGAAGGAGGACTTCCAGAACTGCTTCAGAAAGTGGCAAGAATGATGGGATAATTGTGTTCAAAGTGAGGGGGAGTATTTTGAGGGGGATTAATGGCAATATGTCTTTTAGTGTAATAAATTTTTTTGTTTAAACATTCACCGTAGTTTTTGATCACACTCCGTGTATGTGTGTATAAACATATTTTACATAAATGTGCATTTCTTTAAGAAACAAACTATATTATACACAGAATACAAATAAAAACAGAAACAAAAGGGATACTGTAAGAGCATTGTGTGTGTGTGTGTGTGTGTGTGTGTGCGTGACCTGAGAAATGCATGTCACACTTTAAAATAATGGGGTTTTGAGTGGGGAGAAGGGAGTTAGGGACTTTCGAGTTTCCCGATGAGTATAAATTACTTTATAATTAAAATGTATACAAACCTATAAAATGAAATGAATACCTACTTGTGGTTGGGAACTGGAGCCTTGTATGAAGGTAAAAGGAAGAATATTTAATTCTCACAACTCAGCGATAACCACTGTTGACATTTTTATGCTTTTCCTTATGAGTCTTTTTCCTTATTCACGTACACATATATTTTTATAATAAAGTTGGAATTATGCTCCATGAGAAATTGTGTAGCCTGCTTTTTCACTTAACATTTTAGCATAAAGATTTTCCCAGGTCATTCAATTTCCCCTGTAATCATGCTAAGAGGCCCAGTGGTAGTATGGCCACCTGTACTTTCCCTAACCTCATGTGTGTTGGGATTGCCCATAATTGCTAGGTTGTTCTGATGGACCAGCCACTCCCCCAGGCCAGGGACCCTGCTCCCCTGCTCCCTGTTTCATCACCAGGATCTTGCCCAGTGTCCTCTACATAGTAAGGAGTCAGTAAATATTTGCTGAATAAATGAATCAACAGAAGATAGAATAAATGAATGCAACTGTGTTTAAATAGGTACAACATAGTGGCTGGTAGGGAAACACTTCCCCTATTGTCAAGGCCATGGGCTGGCTCCCATTTCTCACCTTTAGGGAACATGGGATGACTATCTTGGTATTATACATCTGAAGGTAGGCAGGGCTCCATCTCTTCTCTTTCGAAACCTTTCATCTCATCTCCGATGCTCTGAATCACTTCGGAGTGGGAAATCGGGCCCTCACCACTGAGCTTGGCTTTGAACGCAGCCAAAACAAATTGCTGTGCTAGTCCCTGGAGGGGAGTGTCATTTCATCCACAGAAGAAGCTTGTGATTGAAGCCAGGGAGTCGTACAGCTGGGAAGTCAGTGCTTCCCAAGGCAGCCTGTGGTGCAGGGAGAGCCCTCGGGAGTGGCTGTGGGCGAGTTCTGAGGTGGGATTCTAGACGCCTTGCCATGCCATCCTCCAAGCCCCAGATTCCTGAACTCCCACAGCCCAGTGGACTGTAGCCAACATCTAATGAAAGCCTTTGAGTCAGACACAATCTAAGCCTTCGGTTAAAAGCTTCAACTTAACAGAACTGCATTCAGATTTTTTAAATTTATTTTTTAATTTACTGGGGTGACAATTGTTAGTCAAGTGACATAGATTTCAGGTGTACAATTCTGTATTACATCATCTATAAATCCCATTGTGTGTTCACTACCCAGAGTCAGTTCTCCTTCCATCACCATATATTTGATCCCCTTACCCTCATCTCCCTCCCCCCACCCCCTTACCCTCTGGTAACCACTAAACTATTGTCTGTGTCTATGAGTTTTGTTTCTCATTTCACTTCACCACTTCCTGTATGACGTTGGGCTCCATGAGCCTCAGTTTCTTATCCTTAAAATGGGGGCAATAATAGGCGTCATCTCTCAGGTCCTCTTGAGGATTAAATGAGATAAAGCATGTGAAATCCTTAGCTTGGCACACAGATGGACACGATCAAGGTTGACTAGTATTCAAGCTTTTCTGGGGACTTTCGGATCAAGTCTGTGTTCCTTCTGTGCTTGGTAAGTGAGTCCAACTCCATTTCATCAAATTTGTTTATCACCACTGCTTTTGCCTTTGTGGAAGTGTAGCCACTCCATCAAAAGGACCCTTGTGGCTCTGTCTTGGCCATGGAATTCTAAATGGTTTTTTTTTTTTTTTTTATGGTTCCGAAGGGGAAATCATGTACCCACAATCAAGTATCTAAATGACTGGAGGCTGGGTTCATGACAGGCTATGGACTCAAGACCTTTAAGACTGGAGCGATTGGAGAATGAGCGGAATCTGGCAAGGTGAAATGTAACAGAAAACATTGACAATCTTAGCGCTAGGTCCAAAATTTCAACTCTGCGAATAATAATATCTGTAACGATACCTTACAATGTCACATCCTATGGCAAGAACTGTGCGAAAGGCTTTGCGTACAGATCTTATTTAACTTGTACCACTTCCTTCTTCTCTCAAGTTCAATTATCATCCCCACTGGCAGAGGAAGAAACTAGGACTTGGTTCCCATGTCCAAGGTCTTCTAGCTGGTAGACGGGTAGAACAGAGCTTCAGAGCCACAGGAAGTGTGACTCTAGAGCCACACTCTTAGCCCATGTGCCATCTTGGATGACAGGGTTGTCATTCACCTACGTGATTCAAGGTTGGTCTGGGAATAGCAAATAGGTTAATATGCCTCTAAAGGCCTGAGTGTCTGTAGGAGGCTGGCTTTCATTCATTCCCATATGTATTCACCCAACAAGAATGAATTCAGAAGCTCCCTGTGTCAGTTGCCATGCTACATAGTGGATTCAGGGTATTCCAGCCAGAAACAGTCTCTGCCTTCATGGGGCTCACAGTCTAGCAGGAAAGACAGGCCATAAACAAATGACTCCAGGTGTGTCTACATCCGATAGGGGTGTTACGGGGGGTGGGGGGGCCTCAGTCCTCATCCAGAATTTCCCAGGTACCCTGGTGCTTCACTTGGCCAGATTCAGCCACTGGCTGGGGATCTTCTGCCTCTTTGGAGTGAAATAATACATATAGATACTTACAATATGGCCCAATGTGATAATAATAATAACAAGCCACTATAACTTGCGTCATTGAACTTTTTGGACCCAGAAGAACACCTTCAGGCTTATTCCTGTGCAATTCGACCTCACGAGATTCAGCACAAGCTCTGCACACTCCTAACCCCTCCAAAACAAACACACTTTCCCGTAACCTTGAGGATTAGAGTGAGAGATTTTTGGATACTCTTTCTCATGATTCCACTGGCTCAAGCCTCCTTTGGCTCTGAGCTAGTTTAAGGACTCAGCCTTGGTCCTCACATTTATATGCACTCAGGCCCCCACTAGTCCAAGACTTCCCTCGGCTTCATCGGAATATGACTGAGGCCCCAGCTATGTCAGGCCTGGAAATGTCATTTGCAACCAAGAGGTTAAAATAAATATCCCTTTGGAAGGAAAAGAAATACCTTAAACAAACTCAGTTAACTCTAATATGACCTCTCGCCCTACTTAGATGTCTCCTGTGCGAACATGCATTATTGGGCAGCTTCAATCCACAGATGGCCCTTTCATACTTTGCTGTCCCCATGGTCCCATTTCACAGATGAAGAGACTAGAGCCAGGGAGAGACATGACTTGGCCCATGGTGGGGGAAACCTAAGTCCTGGCTGGACGGGTGACAAATTTGTTCTGGTCACAGCAGCTCCACCTGACCTGAGCTTGAAACCTCATCAGGCGGGTTTCCCTGGGAGCCCCTGCCTTTCACGGGCCAGGCACTTGCAGGGGACTCCATAAAAACAGCTTCTCACAAGGTGTTTCAGAGTTTCTGCTCTCTGGCCTTGCTCTGGGCCAGAAAATGCGGAAAAGACAAATGCTGTCGATCCTTGTCTTCGGTGGGAAAGTTGTTCAAACCTCAAGAAAGCATTTCTCATATTCCCCATCCTCATTTCCAGCCAAACCCCAGGCTTCCCAAGCTTAGGTTCTTCTCACCTGCTAATGAGAATTCCGGATTCTCTCCAACAAGTGGGAGTGTGGAAAAGGAGTCCTGGCCACAAATGCTGGCAAGTCCCAGGTCCAGCGTTTCTTAAGCTCAATTAATGTATGGATCTCTTTTAAGGAGCGAAAATGAAGAGGCCTCTAATATTTACTTAAATCTGTGTGTTTTTAAACTTAGTTTAAACGTATACAAATGTAAGCCAGCACATAAACTCCTTATCTATTATTTTTGTGGGAAGCCCCTTCATGTTGTAATTATCAACTCAACTATGAAACCATAAAATTTAAATGATCAACATTATTTAATATGACAGACAACGCTGTTTGTTTGAATCTAAATGCACCATGCCAGGTTAAATGTAGAAAGATGGGATTCTAGATCTGCTTCTATAAGCAAACTCTGTATTTGTTAGGAATGGTAATGAGGACTAATAAAAAAGATTCAGAACAACAATGGTTTAAATAAATTGAGGTTGTATTTTTTCTTTTGTCAGAAAATACCCAGTTCTTTTCTGTGTTAACATTCTTAGGAAATGGCCACCTAGGGCAAGGTGCCTCACGGTCACAACATGGCTGCTGCAGCTCCAGTTATTGCACCTGTGTCCCCTGCAAGAAGAAAACAGAGGGAAAGAAGCATGCCTCTCAGGTACATCTACTCCTATTAAAGAACCTGCTCAGAAATCCCACCTAACAACCACAGCTTACATTGTGTTGGCAATTCTATATCCATGCCAAGGAGGGAATAAAACCATTTAGCTGGGCATATCAACACCTCAAATAAAATAAAAGGCCTGTCACTATGGAAGAAAGAGAGAATGGATTTGGGGGTAGAAGTGGCTGCCACACCATTAGTCTATTTCCTAACTGGTATAATTCCAAAGCAGAGAACGTCTTTTGAGATAGGAGTGTTATTCAAAATGGCCTGTACAATGGCGAGACTTTGCTTGTTAGCTCAGGATAATCAGACCTCATATTTAACTTAATCTGCTGATCTTAGTGCTATATCCCTTGAGTACATAAGGTGGTCTGCTTTGCATGAACCAGATTTTGAAATCATCATTAAATGAACATCTAATGCAATTACTCCTGACATCAGGAACAGAGAAAGGTCTTCCCTGCATATTTCCTACCACCCTCATTGCCAGTGAACGATTACACATCAGCCTGTGCAGGGCCGGGGTCTAGTGACACGCACGCACATGTGAGTCTAGAGCTGACCCTCACTGAGAGTCCCCCAAGGCCACTGTGCTTTTGTGGACCACGTGATGAGTTAACTCCTCCACTGTGTCCTGCTCTTCAAATGCCTGGTAACATCTTCACTGGCACAACACTGAGAGGCCATCGGGTCTTTACTCAGCCAGGTCACAATTGTGAAAGCACACACCAGCCCAGCCACTAAGTCACACAGAAATCCGTAGTCATAAGATGATCACTCAGGGTGTAGGTGGTTTTTTTCAGGTTACAGTAGAAATGGGAAAACAAAAACAAGTAAAGAAGCGGACCCTTTGTGGGTCCAAGAGTGGGAAACATGGGCCTCTGTCGCCAGACGGACAATTTTAAAGGGACACTAGTGCCCATGAGCCTGTATGGATTGCTCTCGGTAGCCCTGGAACCAGGTGGAAAGGTTACCTCCTTTGAGAGGTGAGGGGCTTGTGTCTCAGAGAGGGCAAGCCACTTGGTGAATGTCACACAGCTTATGAAGATCAAAGCTGAGACTCAGCCTTTCTTTGATTCAGAGCTGTTTGGGGCTGGGCTCTGGAGCCTGTGATAAGTGCCTCTGAGAGCCAAGGCCTTCTAATTGCCACTGTCATTCTCATGGTCCCCAAAACAGAAGAAACACTATAGTCTCCAAAGACCCTCAAGTATCAAATGGGACCTTAGACATGAACCAGACAATACTGCCCATTATATAGGTGGGGAAAGGGAGTCACTGGCGGGTGAGAAACCATCAAGTCGGAAAGACCAGAGCAAAGAGGGGGTATTTTGAAGACCAAAGCGAAGATCAGAAACCCAGCAGAGTCCTAGGGGGATGAAAGACCCGAACAAAATCAGGCAGGCATCAAGCAGGAGTCCTCGTGGGACTCAGTGTACATCGCAATGGGGGAGTCTGACCACAAACGAGACAAAAAAGCAAGACTTAACAGTGATAACGGCTAAGAGGCAAATAAAGCAGCGGGAAGGGAGTCCACTCCAAGTTCTTTGTGCTGTGTGACCTTGGGCAAGCTAACCTTCCCACACCCCTTTGCCCTCATCTACCATGAACCCAGCAATAATCACAATATCTCCCCAATGAGTGGTGGCAAGAATGAGACAACCCTACCCAAGCCCTGGGGCAATAAGTACAGCAGTGGGGTGAGAGCTCACCACGTGAAGCCCAACCTAGCTCGACAAGCCGATAACCAGGCTACTGAATACAGGTGTGCCTGAGTATGCCCATCGGTACAATAGGAATGGTGTCTTGCAGCGTGTTAGAGGTTTCATAGAGAGAACCCAATGAGTCTCTAACGTGTAAAGCACGTGGAGTCGTGCTTGGCACACAGCAGGTGCTATGCAAGGGTCTGCTGCTGTGATGATAATTACTTTTATTCATATTATTTGCGGCAGCAGCTCAGTGCCTGCTAGGTGCCCGATCATATTCATTGTAGTGTTACTCACCAGACTTATTAGCACGGAACCTGATACCATTGTTATTGACATCCCTCATCGTACTTGTGTTCTGGCTCCTCGATGTGTTCCATGAATGCACTGAATGAGTGAAGGAATGAATGATTCTATCACAATTGCCAGCGTCCCTACGCCGCCCCCCAGGCTGGATCATCTGCGTTCCCTAATATGAAGTCGCCTTTCACATCACCAGCAGGAAGCAGACTCCTAATCCACCCTTCGAAGGTTTAAGAGTCATGACAAGGTGCTTCGTTAAGTAAGCCTCGCTTAATCACCAAATGTTTGCGTGAGAAACAAGTTCCTGGGAAGTAGGCACTGGAGATGTTCTTTAATCTGAGGAAGGACGGCAGGCAGCCAGGATGCAGAGTCTGGGCATTTCATTTGAGGGCCTCACCCATTCATCATGGAGGGGAAGGGGAAAACAAAGGCTTTAGCTAGAGCAATATGAGAACTCCCATATTCCAGTCGATGAATCACAAGAGCCCCCCACCCCCTACCCCCCCACACACAACCCCTTCTTCTCCCCTCTGGGCTTGTACAGGCACAGAGCAAGGGGAGGGGGGAATTTGAGGGGCATGTTGAGGGGCTTATGGAGACAGGCGGAAGGGTGCAAGGAGTCACAGGGATCTGCCCCGTGCAGGTTTTAGCCCGTGTGTCCAAGTAGCACCTTGGATAGTGTTTCAATGACCCTGCATCTTATTGAAGGAGGTTCACCAATTGTAAATCGATTTGTAGAGCAAGTTAGTGGAGGTGGTGGTGGTGTGCGCATGTGTGTATGTATGAAAGAGAGGAGAAAGAGAGAGAGAGAGAGAGAGAGAGACCATTTAATTTCTTCCAAGATACCTTCCTAATCCAGGACTTCCCACAGAGCACTGGATTAGTCAGTACAAGGATGAACTTACTTTTCTATCTCAAGAGCTGTATGTCTATTTTCATATGTATTAGCAAAAAACATATATAGAACCAGGGTCTCACTCTGTGATATCATAAGTATTATCAAATCAAAATGGTTGAAAAGGAAATAGTAACTCTTTAAAGGTAGAACAAGGATGTGACCAAAATCAGGAAGGAGGGACACATACATGATGAGGTTTGGGAAACCCTCCCTTGATACACTTCACTTCTCCCATTGTACTTGTCACAGCTGGGACTCTTGTCTCTGGCCTGTCAAGGACCCTATTGTGCCCATTTTGCAGATTAAGAAACTGAGGCTCAGGCAACACAAAATAGCTTTTCTCCTCTTCTGGCATGGGAGTAGCAGTATTGTACTGTCAGGAAAAATTGCGAATGATGGTGATATAGGCAAAACATAAAAAATAAATAATTGCTGGATGTTCCGTTTAGCACAACCCTCCGGGTTATTGTGCCTTTTGTTCTCTTTGAACTATTTCATGACTCTTTAAAAAATAAAACTCATAGTAATACAAATGATTCATGCCATAAAAATGCAAATGAATTTTGTCCAGTGGAATGCAATCGATTATTGCTCTAAAATTATTGACCAATTTCACATCTACTTGTAAATGAACCCCAGCATTTCTGATTCCCTGTGTGTGAGTGTGTGAGTGTGTGTGTGTGTTGTTGTTGTTGTTGTTGTTCGAAATTACCTTTGAACCAGTCATGCCATCTTTCTGGTTCCCTCATTAATTAATGAGTTACGTGCAATCTTCAGCATGTGTTTATTTTGCAATTGCGCTGGAGTCATAATTTTACCTTTCTTTAGAAATTATCCTTTACTGTGTCTACCCAATGAAAACCTCCTATTCAGTGGTTAAGGAAAGGTCAAATATAGGCAATGTGAGATGGAAAGAATGTCTCTAGATAATATTTTGAATCTAAATTGTTGGGTTATGTGTGTGTTTCTTCTTTGGTGGGTATTCTATCTTTTTTGTCTGCCTGTCTCATTGGAGCACATCGCCACTTCTGGTGTTGTCCTTTGGGATTGGGTACAGGCAATGCAAGCCTGAGCAGGGTTCATGGTTTCCTGGTGAGTATTTCAAAACTAAGACCCTGGCTGTGGCACCATCCTGGGGAGATGGTGGGGACTGGGCCTCCAGAATATCTATCCAAGATGATGCTTTTTTCCTGCCCAATGGGATGGGGGCTGGAAATAGAAATTAGATTGATTTATAAAAAATAAACAGCTGTGACATCTCACGTACTCTTGAGGTGGTGAGCTGGGCTCTGGCCTGCCATAAGGATGGCAAGAGTAGCCTGAATTTGCTTACGGCTTCCCACACATTGTCTCATTTCAGCCTCACCCTGCCATGAGGGAGGGCCTATGGTTAGCTCTATTTTTATAATAGAGAGAAACAGGGATCAGAGAGAGTAGCTGATTTCCCCAAGCCACACAGCAAGTGAGAGGTGCCAGCCGGAGCCCAGAGCCTGTGCACTAAGTCAGAACCACCGGGGTTCACAAAGTCAGAAGCCTTGGTAACCTCAACAGAGCTTGCTACAGTACAGAGGCCAGGGCCCCCTGCCCTGAGATGCTCACTCAGTAGGTCTTGAGGTGAGGCCCAGGACTCTGCATTTCATGCACAACGCTGATAGATAACCAGACTTAGGAACACTCCACTTCACTGGATTAATACCAGCACATAAAGGAAAAAAAAAAAAAAAGCCAGCTAGGAAGTTGTGTCAGAAAACACCTGGGAGCATCGTGAGGGAAAAAGAAACATCTGGCTGGGTCACAGAGGGCCCAGGAGACAAGCCAGTGTCATCAGAATCACCCAGTGGTCAGGCCTGGGACCATCTGGGATGAGGCCAGCAAGTCTTCAGTTTTCAGAACAGGAATGACCCCTAGCACCTTTCTGTTTTACAGAGAGGGAAACTGAGGCCCAGAGAGGAAAAGGGATTTGCTGAAGCTGCACAGCTGAAAACAGGCAGAACAAAGGTTTACATTCAGGAATCTTAGTACTTAGTCAGTCCTAGACTTATCCTTAGCCCTCAGGGATCTTAGTACGAAATCAATCTTAGTTCACTCTCTCTACACTCACTCACTCACTCACTCACTCGTGCATTCCATTTGTTCATTCATTCATTTATTTATTCAGTGAGCATGTATTAAACCCTCTTATCTACCAGGCCTAATTGTTTACTAAAGAAACACAGAGGATCCACTACGTGGCAAATCCTGGGCACTTGGGATATAAAGTGGTCCCCATCTAGAGAGGGAAATGCTTATATAAAAGAAAAAAGCCTACGTAACAAAAAGTAAATCGCACTACCTATAGCTGACAATCCACTTTGAATACATATTCTCTCACCCAGTCCTTACACCTGCCCATTTTGTGGAACGACCAGATCCTCAAGTCCTGTGTTAGCAGCTGAGAAAACCAAGGCCAGAGGGCTGAAGTGGCTTCCGTAAGTGCCCCAGAAGCGTGTTGGTTCTGGACGAGTGAATGGCACCCCACTTGTAACAAGCGGAGGCTCACTGTGTGATGGACCATGCTACGTGTCCTGTTTCATCCTCAAGACAGGCAGGCACTGTTGCCTCATTTTACACAAGAAAAAAAGCTGAGATGTATGGGAACTGGCCGCAGGCTCCGTGGCCAGTACAGAGTGGAGGAGGGGCTCTGCCTCTCTTGGACGGGCCAGGTGATTTATCAGCCTATTGTAGATGTTCCGTAAACACCGGTGGGGTCCAAGAAGGCAGACTGCCCACGTTTCCCATGTCCCTCCAGGAATCCCCTAAAACTATTCTCAGAGACAACTCCATCCAAAGCCAGAGAAGACCAGTCTCAAGGGCCAATGTCTGTGACCAGGTTCCTTGCCCGGGGGTGTGGGGCACAGAGCACACCTGCCCACGCTGGCATCTTATTGGTTTCCTCTGGCTTGGAGCCTGCTCTCTTCATGCACGGAGAAGGGTGCGAGTGCTGGGGAATTGACACAGCCCTGGAACAGCCCTCAAACAATGACAGGTGGGACCTGGAGCATAAACACCCTTGCTCCCTCTCCCCTCACAGGTACGTGAGCTACGCAGATCCTAGCGCCCCCAGTAGGCATAAGCTCCAGTCACCCAAAGGGGTCACCTGCGGATAATGCACCCTTAAAATTCCTGTCTTCCCTAATGGTGTTTTCAGAGATCACCTCCCAAATAAACTCCTCGCATGGACTTCTTGTGTCTGGGTCTGCTCCTGAGGAGCCCTGTCTGAAAATGAGACCACTTACCCACCAACCTCCATCTAAATGACCTGCGAAGGCCCATTGACTCCATGTTTCAATTCCTCCGTACACTTCCTAGAATATAGAATCCATCTTCCTAAAACGTAGAGGGGATTATTCTGACACTCCTCTGCATAAAACCTCCAATTCTCTCCCTCCCACAGGGACCAGCAAACTTTTTCTATAAAGAGCCAGAGATTCAATATTTTGGGCTTTGTGGGCCGTATGATCTCTCTTATAGCTACTCAAGTCTACATGCGAAATCAGCCATAGACAATAGCAGTGTGGCTGTGTTACAATAAAACTTTATTTACAAAAACAGCTGGCTAGTCTGAGGACCACAGTGTGTTAAGCCACAGGATCAAGTCTCTGGTGGGATCAGTCAAGGTCTTTCACACTCTGCCCATGCCCACCTCTCCAGTCTAGGCTGAAATATTTATTGACTTCCCACTCGGTGCATTCATAACCCAATATAGGCTCTGATTATCAGAGTTTTCAGAATAACTCCACGGGGGAAACCCACCAGTTATTCCACAAAACAATGAGATAGTTTGGTTTAAACAAACAAAAAATGTTCCCCCAAGATTGATCTACATTGCTCATGGTGGAGATTTGTCATCTCTCTTGATCTCACACCCTCTTTTACGCTAGTCACAGAACACCTCTCTCGTGGGAAACCTATTCCCCATGGCCCTGATGTGTCTCATCTCACAGGAGCCATGCCTGATCCACGCCTGGCAAATCAAAGCCATCCTTTCCCCAGGAAGCACATGACCCAGTCTGGGCCAATGGGAATCTTCCCTAAAATTTTTCCTTCTGGAGGGCCGCTAGGCATGGGGGATATGAGTTCAGGGAGGCTGATGTCCATTCCGACCATTGTTTGGGGACTATTTGAAGAATGAAGCCAAGAGATGGAGAGAGAGGGGAGAGCTCTCTTGGACTCCGGCAATGGCAAAGTACCTACCAAGTTCCAGGCACCAAGCTAACTTCTGGTGATTCCAGAATAAGTACAACCAGGTGGTCCCTGTTTTGTAATGGCTCAAAGACTGGTGAGGGAAGGAGATAGGTCAACCGACAATTATAATTCAGTGTGACATGCTCTCTGAGATGGAGAAAGGTCAATGGGAGGGGCACTAAACCCTGAGACAGGCCAGGAATGCTTCTTGGAGGAGGTGCCATTTGAGCTAAGGCTGGAAGAATGCGTTGGTGCTAGCCCATAAGAGGAGTAGCATTCTAGACAGAAGGAATAGTGCGGAGGAACCTGGGCTGGCATCAGCCTGGAATGCTTATGTGGAGCGGTGAGCTCAGAGGCTGCAGGGCTAGGCTTCAGGCAATTGTGCCGGTAGGCGTGCAAGCCAGATGTGCCCTGAGTTTCTTTGGGAGAGCTCTCCCAGGCTCTGGCTTTGCAGGTGGGGCCACTCTTTCCTCTGCACCCACCACTGCACATGTATGGCTCTGAAGGTCCTCTCTCTGGCTCTCCCTTTGTCTCTGAGCCTGGCTTTTTCCAGGAATCTACTAGCTGACACTGAGCTGTGACCTTCATAGACTGCTCCCCAGGCTGGGAAAGCTCCTTGGTGATTCCAGAGAAAAGATCCAAGTGAGGTGCCTGAGCATAGGACACAGCGTCCATAGGGGACAGATACTTCTGCCCACAAGAGAGGAGAACCATTGAGAAAGATGGCTTTGACTCTGATTCCCAGAAGATGACGCTGACTGCTTACCAGGAGACACCCGGGGGAAGAGAGGACTCAAAGTCTTTTCCAAACTTGGTCATCTTGCTTTGGAAGCTACTGGTTTGCTCAGCCTTGGATTCTCAGATGAGAAACTGGGAGAAGGATTTAGGCTCCTTGGTTGCAGAGAGGGTGGGGACATTGGGAGCCTTTAGGTTAGCTCTTAAGCACAGAGTTGGGGATAAACTGGGGTGGGAGTTGGGGGTGGGGCAAAGCTGAGAAACCAGCCTCTCCAATTTACCTCCCTTGAAATAGTTTTGTTGGGCAGCTGCTGGTGCAGATTTGAAGACGAATTCCAGTCCTGCTTTGTGACGCACCCTGGCTACCTTAGGTTCCCCCATTACACCCACCAATCACACCCTGCACTTGTCAATCATCACACATCTCAGACCTTTGTCATTATCATTGCTGGGCTCATCATGGGTCTCCCTCCTTTACTCTGAGCTTTGTGAGGGGCCCCGGAACCCAGCACTCAATATTTTCTGAATGGATGAATAAGTGATCGCATGGAGCACTCTATCAAGTTGTAGACACGTCACTATTTCTCTTGGCCTCAGTCTTCACATCTGTCAAATGGGAACAATGATATCTATGGTTGGTTGTGCATGCCCAATATGTAACTGGGCTGCAGTATGTCATGGCAACTAGTAGAGCAAACATCCTTGTCGACAACAGTGCTGTAGAATAGGACACACATTGTGTTCATTTACTTTGTTCTTTGCGTTTGAAATCATGAGAAATTTGAACCCACGGAAGTAGGTTCTTTCTGTAACCCTCATCTTTCCTTGTCTTGTTTGCATGTATTGAATCCCTCTGCCCCATGGGAGCTTTCCAAATATAATATCTCAAGCACATAGTCCCAAGGCCGGGATGCAGAGCGGGATGGAATTTAGCATGCACGTCATTTATTAGCAAGAGTCTTTGGGACGGCACTTGTGTTGGGGAAGGAAGAGGAAAAGTGGGAGGAGGGAGAAGTTGGATACGGATGCAGGACGATAGCCTTAGTCCACAGCCTGGAGCTGGACTGTCCCTTTATAGACATCTGGCCCTGTAGAGTCATCCAGCCCTTGAAACCCTGTTGTGATGAGTCACTGAATGTCACCTTGGGAGAATGGGTCTCTGGACCTGGGCTCTTCCTTGAAGGGGCTGATGGCTACGGCTGTCTAGTAATGACAATTACTCTCAGCCGCTGTGACAAGTAGGCCTTTCTTAAAGGGGCATCTGGGCAGCAGCCCACGGTGTCCCCTACACAACTGTCCTCAAAGGGAGGTACCATTATCTCCTCTTAGACATAATGACACTGAGGCTCAGACGAGTGACTGATCTCAGTTAAAGATGCGCAGACCGGAAACGCCAGGACTTGGTACCTCCAGCGTCACCACCCCTGTGTCACGTCAACCAGCCAAAAGCACAGGCATCGCACCCAAGTCACTTCCCGTCAGCAGGCAGGCCTGCCATCCAGCACCTCTTATTTTCTCCTGAAGCCTGTGAGAAGGCGAAGTGGCTTCCCAGCCGGATCCCATCCATCGGCTTGTGTTTATTTTGTGCACAGCCAACAGCTGCCGGGGCTGGAGCTGCCAGCTCTGCTGTGTGCTCCACCCATTTCAGAGCTTTCCTCGATTGGCTCTATCTGGGAAGCCTAGCTTTCCTCCCCTCACCCTTTGCCCTTCCCAGCGGTGTGGCTGGATTTCAGAGGAGCTTGGGATCAAGGAAGGGGCAGAATAAAACAATATCCAGGATAGGGGTGGGGGATGTAGGGAGTGGCTGAAAAAATCCTACTTTGGATGCTAGCCCAGTTTCATTTTTAATTTGTTTCCTGTCCCTCACCCCCCCCCCCCAATAATGCATAGTTTTATAACATTGCGGAATATTGGGCAGTTAAATACCTGGGTTTATCAATGTGGGTTTAGAGCTTGATTTGGGAGTACGGCAGGCTGGGCTTCTGATCTGTGTTTTGGTGTGTGACCTTAACCAGGCATCTGCACCTCTCTGAGCTCCCAATGTCTCCTTTTTGAAGGGCAGTAATGATCTCTTCTCTCAGGTCCATTTGGTGGCTGTATGTGAGATTGTTAGGGGGACCTACCGTGGACCGATTAGGGGCGTAGGAAATGAGATCTAGTATTGTTATTGCTTCCCTTGTACTTTCTCCAATCAGATTGTCGAGGAGCCTGTCTTCCTCTGCTCCAAATACTAACCAGGTGTGTGTGGTGCTTTGCAGTGTACCGCACGGTACCTGCACCCTCCTTGAAGATGCCAGGGATTTTGTCCAATCTGCAAAGCAAACCTCTCCTTGCCCCTTTCAACTAACCCCCCGACTGATCATTTCTGCCCGTGCTTCAGCTCGGCTCACACATCACTTCCCCTAAGACAGTGGTTGGCAAACTTATTCTCTAAAGAGCCAAATACGAAATATTTTCAGGCTTTGTGGACACACCATTTCTATTGCTGCAACTCAACTCTGCCATCATTGCATGAAAGTGGCCACGGATAACCCATAAATGAATGGGCATGGCCATGTTCCAATAAAGCTTTATCTATGGACACGGAAATCTGAATTTCATATAATGTTCACATGGCGTGAAATGTGATTTTGACTTTAAACAAACAATTTAAAGATGCAAAACCATTTTTAGCTTGGGAACTGCACAAAAGGAGGCAGTAGGCCAGATGCGGCCTCTGGGCCAGGGTTTGCTGACCCCCGATCTAGAGGGTTTTTTTGTCCCCTATCCCCCAGCCAAGCTGCATTAAGTACCCTTCACTGAAGCTTCCACCGTGTTCCTGAGTTACCCCATCACACCACTGGCCATGGGCTATCGCATTTAGTGTTAATTCCTCCATGGACTAGGAGCAATTTGAGGGGTGCACTGGGTCTCATCCTCCATGGACTATGAGCAATTTGAGGGGCGCACTGGGTCTCATTCACCGCTGAACCCTCAACACCCAGCACATAGTAGGTGCTCAATCACCGTATTTCACACAAGCCCAGGTGTGGATAAACAGTCTTTCAACAGCCCATGGAGCGGATATTACATGAAGCCCCATGTGGAAACTGAGGCTCAGAGACAAACCCTTTGGATGACCTCAATGCTACACAGCTGCAAAAAAAATTGCAATTCCTCTCTGCTAGAGAAAGTACAAGGGGCTTTGTATACGTCCCCTCACTCCCCGTTTACCACGCTCCCACTGTGTCAGGACCTGCCGACCCTGTGCTGTCATAGTTCCTGAGCTGCAAAGCGTTGGATTCCACACTGCCCTAGCACCCACTGTGAGCTCCACCAGGCAGGCACCACACCTGTCTTGCTCACTGCTGAGTCCTCAGAGCCCTTAGCACAGAGTAGGGTGTTCAAAGAACATTTGTCGCACAATGAACGTCTACCCAGCCCGGGCCAGGTGCTGCGTCTTGAGTTTCCATAGTTAAGTCCTCCATCTTCTGTCACCATATCCCAGCAGGGCAACCTGCAAATCAGCTTTAAACATACATTAATTACATTTTAAAAAAAGAAAGAAAAAGAAAAGCAAAAAGCAGTGGCCACCCAGCCAGCAGCAGCATCTGCTGAGTCAGATAGGTCATCCATCCACAATAATCGATGGCTCATCACTGACTGATTTCCCTCCTCCAGATACATACATTAATAAAGAAAGGGTCTGGGCGTGCAGGTGCAAGGACAGCCAAGAAAAGAGGCCTCCGGCTGGTAAAAGTAGCCTCCCAGAGACAGATGCCCACATCTGCAGGGAGGGGTGGGAGAGCCCAGCTGTAGCCCACAAGGCCCCCCACCCCAGATGGAGAGGGGCCCCTTGAGTGCCAGTTGTCCAAGGCAGGCTCTCCTTCCAAGTGGCCCCCGACAGTGTGTTTGATCCCCGGCCCAATTTCGCCCCAGCAGCGGGTTTTATGAAGCAGGCCAGAGTGGCAGGAGGCGGGGGGAGAAGGAGGGGCTTTACCGCTGGCGCTGGCTGGCTTCTTGGCGGAGCCCCTTGGCGGCACATCCATCGGCAGCACCGTCGCGAATCCCACTTGTTGCCGGTGGCCTTGTTGCAGGATTTAATGGTGGAATAATGTTTACACAGCAAACTCCTCTGGAGGTGTCCTAAACACCGTAAAAGGGATTTTCGAGCTTAATGAGCCTTAGTGAAGTCAAGACAGGATAATGTAGCAACTGGTGGCTCTAATCTGATCTGGCACCTTCTATACAGTCAGACTGAATGGGCGGAACCATCAGGAGAGCTGGCAAAAGTTGCTTTTCACGCTGCCAGCCCTCAGTTCTTCCCCCTGTGAACTCTGTGATGATATTAGCACCAGGTGGCCTCCGATGACCACATCTTAGCTGTTCCAGGAGCCAATAGACCCCAGGCTCAGGCCTCTGGGTTCATCTCTGATCGTTTTAACAGGTGAGTGTTAGGGCAAGGGTGGGCAGGGGGAGACAGACCTCATCAACTCTCCTTTCTTTTTTCTGAAGGCAGCACAGAACTTCTAAGGCAAACAAACAAACAAACAAACAAACAAAAAACTTAGATTGTAAGATATCGATAACATTGAATTTCATCTCATGCCCTGTGGTTCCAAAAGGCCTCAGCTGCAATCCGTTCCTTCATCTGAACCTGCAGAGCTGCACCTGGAAAGGTGAACATGATTTTAGACGCACAGGCTCTAGAGTCCTAAGTTTAAGTCCTGACTCTGCCACCTCCTAGCTGAGTCACTTCCTTCTCCAAACCAAACCTCAGTTTTGTCGTCTGCCAGATGGGAATGATGGGCTGTTGTGGCAAGTATGTGAATAAAGAATTTGTAAAACCTAGTTTAAAAAGTCCTTCTGACCTCAGTTGACTCATCTGTAAAATGGGACTCCTGTTATCTACCTCTAAGGATCCAATGAGACAAGCTGGCTCATTCTAGCTTGGATTTGGATCCTAGCTATGTCCAGCCCCCAAGCCAATCCCTATTACTATTATTGTTGTGTTTTTTTGCCTTCAGTTCACTGTGATTGACTGACATCTGAGGGGCTACTATAGGAAAACAAAATGCCCCAATGAGAATGGATCCTCGATGGCCATTCTTTTACATCTCCATAACCACAGGCAGATCTTGAGCTCTGTATCTTGTTTATACAGGAAGAGAATCTGTGCAGAAACAATGGAAGACCGGCTTTTCTAGGACTTGGGAACAAGGTGCCTGCTTCAGAGGTCTCTAGCTGAGATACTCTGGTTACTGGGAAATAAGCATTGGTTGGAAGTGTGAACTGGGAGGGTAAAGACTGGGGGCAATGGGTAGCTCTGACCAGTGCAATTCCAAATGGGAGGGGGCCTTGACAGCTCCAGGCAGACCTCCTCAACCCAATTTGGGAGTCCTCTAGGCATATTGTGTGGTCATAAGCCTGGTGCTAAATCTTCACCTTATCAGCTATGTTCTGTTGGGAAATTGAATTAGCCTCTCTGACCTTCCGGAAAGCCTCTCATCTCAGAGAGTTGCTGTGAGGTTTGAATGGGGAGGACCATATACAGTTCCAGGCATAGAATATTCTTCACATGAAAGACTCATGACCACCAGTATTCTTAAGCCTATGGGCTTCGAGCTTGAGATTTATAAGAAAAAGCAAGATGTCTTACTATTGCCTCCAACTTGGAAAATCCCAGGGAAGGCCTGTGATTGGCCTGTCCCAGTCATGTGACCATCCTTTAGACTAATCATCGTGTCCAAAGAGTTGGCTGTGGTTACATCATAAGGATTTTTATGCATCATAGGTTCTTATCACCAGGGTATTATACAAATGATTTTTCATTGCCAGTATCATGAGGGATAGAAAGCTTGCCAGTTATCTTCATTGTGGCAGGTAGAATTATTTTTTAAAAATTGTATATAAACCAAAAACAACAAAAGAACAAGACAAACAAATGAGAAACAAAAACTCATAGACACAGACAATAGTTTAGTGGTTACCAGAGGGTAAGGGGGCTGTGGGGTGGGAGACGAGGGTAAGGGGGATCAAATATATGGTGATGGAAGGAGAACTGACTCTGGGTGGTGAACACACAATGGGATTTATAGGTGATGTAATACAGAATTGTACACCTGAAATCTATGTAAATTTACTAACAATTGTCACCCCAATAAACTTAAAAAAATTGTTATGATGGTACATTTTGTATTATATATGTTTTACCACAGCGTTTTTTTTTAAAAAAGGAATGAAGTACTAATACCTGTAGCAATATAGGTTAACTTTGCAAACACTATGCTAGTGAAATAAGTCATTCACAAAAGGCCACATATGACATGATTCCATTTATATGAAATGTACAAAACAGGCAACTCATAGAAACAGACAGTAGATTAGTTGCTGGGTGCTGCTGGTAGGAGAGAATGGGGAATGACTACTAATAATTAAAGAGTTTCTTTTTGGAGGTGGTGAAAATAAAAAATAACAAGTGGTAGGGGTGGCTGGGTGGCTTAGTTGGCTGGAGTGCGAGCTCTGAACGACAGGCTTGCCAGTTTGATTCCTATATGGGCCAGTGAGCTGCGCTCTCCACAACCAGATTGGGGACAGCAAGCTGCCATTGAGCTTCTGGAGGGGCAGCCGGATGGCTCAGTTGGTTAGAGCGCGAGCTCTCAACAACAAGGTTGCCGGTTCAATTCCCACATGGGCTGGTGGGCTGCGCCCCCTGCAACTAAGATTGGGGACAGTGATGGGACTTGGAGCTGGGCTGTGCCCTCCACAAGTAGATTGAAGGGCAATGACTTGGAGCTGATGGGCCTTGGAGAAACACTGTCCCCCAATATTCCCCAATAAAATTTTAAAAAAAGAAAAGAGTGGTAATAGTTGCACAACTTTGTGAATTATCTGAAAACCAGTGAGTTCTACTCTTTAGAAGGGTGAATTGTATGGGAAACAAACTCTATCTCAAGAAAGCTATTATCTTGTTTTTAGAAGGCAAAACACATTAATAAGCATGTTTTTTGGGGAAGATAAAAAAAATAAGAGTCACCAGAGATCATTTCAATGGCTCTGTGGCCTCAGTAATTTTCTAAACATCTCTGAGTTTGGTTTGAGATGTGTAATATGGTCAAAAAGATGTTTCCTCTCTGTTAAGTTGTTTCGAAGATGAAGAAACCACATGGTAAGATGCTTGGCATATGGTCCAGCTCAGTAAATGTTTGCTGAATCAGAACCGTGCCCATCTTGGAGTTGGTGCTATAAGTCCCAGAGGCTCTCCAACGATTAGGAATCATTTAGGAATAAGGAATAATCTGCCCAGTCATTGGCTATCCTTTTTTAGGACCTTAGACAGAAAAATGTATGTAGGATATGAGTCTATATGTGCCCTTGGAATTCCTAAGATTAATTCATTTTTCACATCACTGATCTTTAAAATATCAAATAGGAGAGGTGAAAGTGATGGATTTTGTACTAAACTTAAATGGGTTCCAGATCCTCCTTTTTCACCAACATTTTATGGTAAAAAATTTCAAACACCAAAAAGTTGAAAGAAGTTTACAATGAACTATAAACTTTATATCTTCCACCTAGATCTTACCATTAGCATTTCATACTTGCTTTATCCTACCTATTCATCTATCTAACCTTCTATCCATCCATTAATCCATCTTATTTTTGTGCATTTCAAGCAAAGATTTCAGCACTGCAATATCAATATTTGCTTACAGTTTTTTTATATAAAAAGTATGTGAATGTATTAAAATGCATAAATTATTGGTGAACTGACAGTGAGTTTTGTCAAATGCAAATAGCTGTGTGACCCAAAGCCTTCATTCCCCCAGAAAGTTCCCTCATGCCACCTTCCTAGTTAATCCTTGCCCCCACCCCCAGAGGCAAGTGCTGTCAGGATTGTTTCCCGTGATCAATTAGTTTTGTTTGTTTTACAACTTCCTATAAGCAGAATCATACAATTTGTACGCTTTTGTGTCTGACTTCTTTCATTCAACACGAGTTTTGGAGACTGACTTATATCGTTACATATATCATTTGTTTGTCCCTTTTACTATTGTGTAAGATTTTAATGTGTGGATATACCAACATTCACTTATTTATTTTCCTGTTGATGGTCATTGGGCCATGTCTAGTTTTGCTATAAAAAAGCTCCTATGAGCATTCGTATACAAGTCTTTTTGTGAACATTATTTCATTTCTCTTGGTAAATATTTAAAGGTTGAATTGCTGGGTCATAAGGTAGGGTTATGTTGAGTTTTATAAAAAACTTTTTAAGATTCGTTTTTCCAAAGTGGTTATACCATTTTACATTCCCACCAGATATGTATGAGAGTTCTCGTGGCTTCACACCAACATTTTGTATGTCTGTATTTTTAATCTTGACTCACTGTGTGTACAGACTGTTCTTTTGTTTTTTTAACCACAGCCAAATTCTCATACATTTCATAATATATCTGAACTGGAAGGACTCTTATTTTGATGATGGAGAAAGTAAGGTCTAGAGAGGGAAAGAGATTGGCCCGAAGTTTCACAGCATGTTAGAGATAAAACTAGACTAATTATCCAGGCTCCTGCCTACTGAGCCAGGGTTCACAATAAGAATAGGTTGTCAAGTTGAGTACCTACTGTGTCAGGCTCTGTAGCAGACTCTCTCTTATTTACTGTTTAAATTATATCACTCATTCATTCCTTAAGCCATTCCCTGGGCCCTACACTCTTTTAGGCTTTACAGGTGCAGAAACAAATAATAAAACCATTCTGACCTCCTCCAAGAAGCTTATACTTAAGTGCATGAGAATCTTCAATCCTTAATCCAAACAGTACTTTTTTTCCTCTTCAGACATAGTAAGAGCCATATGTATTCATGCATAACATGTGCTTTTTTCAGTGTAAAGGAAACAGCTGCTGCAAATACTTTAGCAGTCTTGATTACTAGAGCAAAGACAGAGGGTCCTAACTCCAGAAAATATGTATTTTTACTGTTTCCCTCCATTTCATTTCATTTCATTTCAAATTTTTGGCCATCTCACAACACATTTTCCCTTGAAAGAGTTCTGCTGAGTGTCTCCTAAAGAAAGTTAGATGATTAAAAGCCCAGTTACCCAGGGAGGAAAAGCCACATAGAGGGAGTGGAATCTTTTCTCAATACTGGTCACTCACAGAAGGTCCAGATAAACCTGCACTGTTTTTCCTAAACTTGACTGGGAGTGCATTTCCAGTCTAAGGCAGAGCGTCATACAATTTTAAAAGGCGAAGAGACCTTAGATATTGTGTTACCCTGGTCTGGCCCTGCCACTCTCCCCATCACTCTTTACTCAGCCCCTCTGCACAACACTGAATCTTTAAACTCACTCACCAACCTGAATCTTTGCTCATGCTTTTTTCCTGCTAAGAGCATTCTCCCCACTCCCTGCTCCACCATCCTCTTTTGACTGAAAAATTCCTATATGTTATTTGGGTCACAGCTTTGTTGTCACCTCCAC
Organism: Rhinolophus hipposideros; assembly: GCF_964194185.1. NCBI lineage: Eukaryota > Metazoa > Chordata > Mammalia > Chiroptera > Rhinolophidae > Rhinolophus > Rhinolophus hipposideros. The sequence continues at coordinate 16,654,111 of NC_138070.1, read as the reverse complement.
CAGGATGCCCTCCCTGATTGCCTCTAGCTAGGTCAGTGGGCTTCCCTAGGCTCCCACCATTCCCTCTGCGTCCCTCAGCTTGGCACGAATCACTCTCCTCTATAAATGTCTGTTTGCTTCTCTCTCCCCTAAAAGGCTATCAGCCTGAGGAGGGTAAGCACTGTGCCTGATTTCTTTCTGTTGAATTCCCAGGGCACGCATAGGGCCTGGCACATAGTAGGCAGTCAAAAATTTTGACTGAATGATGGACTGAACCCACTGATGTTCACACTCTCTCAGTTCCCCCCGGAATATAGCTTCTCTGCCCTCAAAAGTCCATCTGACAGTGACTACCACATCCTGGCAGATAACTCGTTCCCTTCTCATGGCCATCCCCTCTGTTCCCCCACCCCCAGACCTGTTTCTCTGTTCAGCTAATAAGAGCACTGAGGGATTTGGTCAACATCATCAACTTCTGGAGGCAGCGACATCTCAAAAAATGTCAAGGTGGAGCTTGTTCTGGGAGCCTCCTGCCATGAAGCCCTGTAAGATAGAAAGAACCGTGCAGCTCATGCCAGCAGCTTCCACTGCACTGTCATAGCAAGGAACCCAGGAGAGATGGCACAGGTCACGTAATTATAGATGAGGGGGCTCCTGAGCAGAAATGAGCTATAAGCCAATCCCCGCCTTGCTCCCTACCCCAGCTGCCCTCCAAGACCTCAGCAAGCTGATCAGGTACCTGGTTCTGTAATGGGTTTGAGCGTAAGAATGCATGGGGGTCAGTTACTGGAGAAACCATGCCCGATGTTCCCTACTAGGAAGAGTACACTTCCAGTGGACCAGTTTCTGCAGAACACTTGATGGTGAGAAAGCCCTTTTGCTTCCATTCCTCCTTACAGCCCCTCTGTGACTCTTTGAATTGTACAGGTGAGGAACATGAGGCTTGAGATCCAGAACAGGCCTCCCTAAGGTCTCGCAGCTCACCAGTTCAGGTTCTAGGTGGACTCAAAATCCAGTCGAAGTATTTTAAGCAGGATGGGATTTAATACAGAGATTCAGGTGCATATACAACCATTGTAAAAAGGGAAAGAGTAAGTTCTAGATGGAGCCTCTCTAAATAACTCCCAGAAATTACAGAGCAGAGCTACCTGGACAGCTACTGCTGGAAGCAAGACACTTCCCCATGTTCAACACAACTGCCTCTGGAGACCCAGGATATAGTAGGAGCATGATGTGGAGTCTCTGTTGTAGGAAAGTCTCAAGTTTGCAGAATTATGCTTGTGCAGCAGCAGCAGCAGTAGCCACAAGCCACCAGAGTGTGGTTTCATATCAGCTTCCCAAAACTCACATCAGTGCCTCCTGTTGGCAGGGACGAATCTGCATCCAGAACTCTAGCTGCAAGGGAGTCCAGAAAGATTGTTCTCGGCTTTCCTGCCTCTCCAAACTGAAGGAGCTGCAATAGAAGTTCAGCGAAGCCACGCAGAGGACCCAACACATAATTAGGAAACCTGGCACCAAATCCCAGCTCTGCCACTTCTTACAGATGGCCCTTACTCTTACTATGACATAGTAATGTGGGCAGCCATCTCAAAGATGTGCTAAGAGGGTTAAATAAAAGGATGTGTGTACAGTCCTAAGTGTAGAGCCTGGAATATCTTAAATCCTCAAGGAAGTGAAACTTTATCATTATTATTTTAGAAAAGAATAGCACCCCACCCCACCCCCCCAAAAAAAAAACAAGTTACAGAACCACTCACATATTTTCATACTATTTCTGGGAGCAAGGAGAAATATACTTTTTGGAGAAAAATAATTTGGATGCAGAATTCTTGAATTTAAATAACTTTTTGTTTTTTAGGTTTTGGAGGACACTGGAAAAAAAATGCTTGGAGTCAGGTCTGTTAGAGGAAAGCCTATTGTATGGTTAATAACCTTGTGTAATGTCAGCTCAGGGAAGAGGACAACTTATCAGGGGGAGAAGGAAAGGTTCTTGGTATTAGTTCTCCCGGCAACAAATGAATGCCCCACTTTGCTTGTGACCACAGAGGAGGTGATAGACAGGATAGGATCATCTCCAGCCAGTATTTTAGGAGCATGGAGGAGACTTGCTAGTCTGTTCCTAGGGAGACAGATGGGTAGGTAAAAGAGGAGAAAAATCAGAGTCAGGCAACCCAACACTGATTCCTCTGAGCTTCATGACTTTAGGCGAGTCACAGTCCCTCTTGGGGCCTCTACCTACTCAACTGCAAAATGGGGACGATCACCTCACCCCTGCTGGATTGGCTATGAGGACAAAAAGCCTCGCCATGCATTGAGTGTTCTCTGCCTCGCCCACAGGCTATGTCCTCCTGTAAAAAATCAGCAGGTTTTGTGAGCTCAGGCCAAGGGACAGGGTGTCTGGTGTCGATCCTGGAGGACAAAAGTCTGCTCTGGGCATCTTTGCCTTACTCAAGCTGGACCTACCCCTGTCGCAGCCAAGCCGTCCTTTGTAAATGAGCCAGCATTTTTTTTTTTTCCCATCAGGGCCAGTGCAGGGAGAGTGACAGATTCTCATCAGGCAAAGGAAAGGACATCAGGAAAGGACACCCTTTCCTGTCATAGTTTCACGGGGTCATGTATAAAGGTAGCCGCTTGCAGGTAACAAGCACCATAGGAGCGTAAGGTCAATAGGAGGAAAAGCCACACCGTGAAGGTGGCTGGGTCTGAGTCAGCAGAGGCTTTCCCCAGCCTTGCCACTCCCTGCATACACTTGTGGCTCCCAAGATGAGGGTCCCCACGCTGCTACAGTGGCTGACGTTATGAAGGAGTAGCTGTCAGCAGCGTGGGTCTGTTTGGGGGCAGGAACAAAAGCTGGATGCCCGTGTGGGCACCTGAGCACCGTGGCCCAACAGGACCAGCAGGACACAGTGGGGAGGCCCGATCAAGCCGTCTGGCAGCCGGACCCAGACCTGGCTGGCTACACCATATTGCTTACCGTCTGGCAAATAGATAGATTTTTCACAAACCAGATTCCTCTTCACATGCCTGGGCCCTTCCTGTCCAACTGTTCCGGCATCTGTTTCTCTTAAAATGTATTTATTACACGGAGAGGCATCATAATGGGGCTGGGGCTGAGGCCTTGGAGGCCGTGGCAGTTGTCGTTCCTCCCGGGGCTCCTTTGAAAACAATTGTATTGGGGGAAATAGTGAAGTCCTCAACCTGGCCACAGCCTGCTCCGGTCACCGGAGTCAGAGCCCCCTGGTCATTGGTGCTGGGTATGAGGATGAAAGGAAAAAAACCACAGATGGTATGGGGGGGCTTGGGCTGGAGTCTCTTTGTGAGCAACTTTCTGAATGTCTCAGACCCTGTTTCCTCCTCTGTGAAATGGGAATGAAGTTATCCGTGGTCTCCATGGTGATGGGTTTATCATTTTGCCTCTGAGGGGTTCAAGAAGCGTATGCTGTGAACTCAGTATCACCTGCACACCTGAGAATGCGCATTCATTCATTCATTCATTCATCCACTCACTCATGTATCAGAATGTCCAAGAAGCAAGCTTACCTGCCAAACACTGGAGATATAATGGTGCTTTGAAGAAACAAGAGAGGAAGGCATGTTTCTTACCACTCAGATCATTCAAATAGTGTACAACTCATTGCAGCTAGGATTCCTGGGCCTGGTTTACCATGTGTCAGGCGTGGTGCTAAGCACCTTACAAGCTTCACCTCCTCTAATACCTCCAAGTAGCTCTGTATCTTTGTCTCTACAAGGGAGAAGCGGGGAAGGAGGCTCAGGAAGGTGGAGCAACTTGTCGAAGTCACACTGCGAATACACTGACAGTAGGTACATTGGACAAGGGTTTCACTGTTGCTTCACCATCTCGGGTTCCTATTGAAGCATCTTTGCAGCTTACAGAGATTTGTTACTGCCCCAATCCTATTGATTTCTACAGTAGCCCTATGGGGGAACTGGAGAGGAGGGTGGGTCCCATGTTATAACAAAGACATTGAGGCCCAAGGGTGAAAATGATTTCCCCAAGGTTACAAAGCAAGTCAATAGCAGCACCAACTCGACGTCCAAAAACAAAGGCAACAACCATACTAGGTCCCCCACCATTTGCCCTTTGGTTTTCTTACTTAATAGGTACCCGATCTAGATGATTCCAAAAGAGACTTGTTTAGATTTTAATATCTCTGAAACACAGATTCGCCTTACAATTATGCTGTGCTATATTTTAACTGGCAGCTTGTATTTATTGTTAGCAAGATGTAAACTGATTGCGTATTACAATCACTGGTTTATTTGATGGAATGATATATGAGCACCTAGTAAGTGCAAGACTTATCCTGGGCATCCTTCCTGCCTGCCCTCCTCACCCAGGAAGGAGGCCCCAGACAAGCTGAGATCCTTGGGGAGTACTGGGGAGACGGATTTTACATGCCAGTGTTTGGCTCCATTCACCACGTTCCATCCCCCCAGCTCTGTTCACGTCACGAGGGTTGCAGACAGATCCGATGTTGAGGGATGATGGTGGGGACAGTAATGACGGTCTCCAACCTTTCAGGAGCCCTCATTGAGAGGTCTTTGAGCATCTCTCCAGGTGCCAGGCCCTCAGTCTCCACTCATACCCTTCCCTGAGTCCCCCACGCCCAGAGAGACTCGGCTGAGCCAGCAGTCTTCCCTGAGTGCACCATGGTGGCAATTATAATGCTGCTGCTACAAGCTTTTGAAACAGTCTGGGTGGAACCACTTTGCTGGCTCAGCCACCACCACTGAGTCTGGAGAGACAGAGGAGGGAGAGAGCCGAAGGAGCAAGTGGCTGCCGTCAAAACAGAGCGACAGGTTAGTGTGCTCTGGGCGGGCACCAAGCTGGAAAGAGCAACGGTGCTGGGAGCCCCTGGCAGGGCCAGGTCATATTAGGAAAATACTGGTGGTGCTCCACCCACCCTGCCAAGACCTGGGCTGGGGGGGTGCGGAGAGTATGGGAAATTAAGTCACAGCATCAAGGTATCGAAACATTTGAAGTAAATGTGGATTTACCCCTTCATGGCTTGTCTGTCCTTCGACAAATGAAATGGGTAGACATCTCAGGAGAGAAGGAAACACCGGGAGGATACATTGCAGGGATGCATTCATGGGCTTATCCCTTGGGAAGCAGGAAGAATCACGCTGTAGAGCCAGGCTGGAACTGGAAGGAAACTTAGAAGCCGAGTCCATCACATTCTTCCTTGTACAGGTAGGTGATGGGCAGGAGGCAAAGGGGGAATGGATCACCATGATTGCACAGCACGTTCCATCGTTCCATCACGAGCAAGGTGGGCCTGTGACGTCTAAGGTAGTGCTTTAAACCCATACCATCAGAATACACACACACACACACACACACACACACACACACACACAAAGACTTTTCCATCATAGAAGCACTTCAAGTAAGGGATTGACATGTAAAGAAGGTCTGACGGTGATTTATGCTTACATTCACAAGCTTGTGCCGTACAGAAGTAGATCCAAGTTACATTAAATGACACTCAAAGAAAATGTAATCTGTCATTGACGATGATCAGTAAACTCTGGGTTAAATAAAGTCAATTACTTTTTGTGTTGCAGGACTTATCAGAGCCTTTAAAATGATATTGTGCAGTCCCTAGCAGTGAATGGGGAGTAGGAGATATGGACTAAAGGAGGTGCAAAATTAATGGCTCTGAGAGCCAAATATATTATTTTCACTCCATTATCAATTTTCATATCATTATTGGAAAAAATATTGATTTGTAATGCTAGAATGACAAAGGATAAAAATAAATAAAAATATAGTATCCATCCATCCATCCATCCTTCCATCTGCCCATCCCAAATCCCACACATCCATCTACCCAATCATCTAACTTTCATCCATCCATCCGTCCATTCTCCAAATCACCATCTACTACATGCTGGGTGCTCTATGAGTACTGGCAGCTTGCCATTTGAAAAGGGTACAGGTATGAAATGGCTACATCTCTGATTTAAGACGGTACTTACAGTCTGTGAAGGAGAAGAGAGGAGCAAAAGCACCGGGCATGTGCTACCCCCACTGTGTGAACCAGGTCAGTTAGTCCTGAGACAACCCTACAGGGGAGGTAATCCTATTATCCTCATTCGACAGCTCAGAGAACTGGGACTCAGAAGGGTAACAACTTGCCAAGGAGCTGCAGCGACTGAATGCTGGAATCAGAATACAGACCTTGTTCTTTCTGACTCCAAAGCCCATGCTTCCATTCTGCTTAGTTATAAAGCGGGGGGGAAAGAGTTCAGCGCACATTCGACCTAGTTTCACTGTTTTGTCTACACGTTGGATTAGCGGTTCCCGCGCACCTCTACACGCGTACATGAGGTACTGTGGGAGTGCTAGGGCTCTAGTGGTGACCCCGACAGTTTCTGCTCTCAAGAGCTTGGAGGACAATCGCAGTCCAGTGCGATGTGTATTGTGCTGTGGGTTGGGATGTCAGAATCCCAGCCCAGCCCAGGAATCCAAGCATCTTCCTGAATATAGTATCTTTAGGAAGTAAGAGATCTGACAAGGAAGTTCGTGAACTCGTTGCAATGATGTTGCTAAACTTTTTTAGTATCAGAGGGATTATTCATTATGAATTTGTACCAACTGGACAAACAGTTAACCAAGTTTACTATTTGGAAGTGCTGAAAAGCCTGTGTGGAAAAGTTAGACGACCTGAACTTTTCGCCAACAATTCATGGCTCTTTCGTCACGACAATGCACCAGCTCACACGGCACTGTCTGTGAGGGAGTTTTTAGCCAGTAAACAAATCACTGTATTGGAACACCCTCCCTACTCACCTGATCTGGCCCCCAGTGACTTCTTTCTTTACCTGAGGATAAAGGAAATATTGAAAGGAAGATATTTTGATGATATTCAGGACATCAAGGGTAATATGATGACAGCTCTGATGGCCATTCCAGAAAAAGAGTTCCAAAATTGCTTTGAAGAGTGGACTAGGCACTGGCGTCGGTGCATAGCTTCCCAAGGGGAGCACTTCCAAGGTGACCCTAGTGATATTCAGCAATGAGGTGTGTAGCCCCTTTTCTAGGATGAGTTCGTGAACTTAACTAGGTATGAGAACGAGTATGGATTAGCTGAGCAGACTGGGAGCTGGAGGTGCATTGAAGGAGGGGGAACATTCCAGGGAGATGCAGCAGCCTGTGCAAAGGCCCAGAGGCAGGAGAGGGAGATCACATGGGCGATCTGAATGTCGCTCCCTGCAGCTGAGATGTGGACTGTAAGTGTAGGGGCTGAAAGAGCCTGAAAGAGAACCATGCCATAAGAGATCTTCTAAGCTGCGCCAAGGAGTGTGGGCCTTAGCCCTCGGGCCCTTTGCTTATGGCCCTCAGTCTTCTTACCTGTAAAATGGGGCTCATGACCATAAGTATGGACTTTGGGAGCAGGAGTAGGCTTCCACCCTTCTTCTCATAGTCACTATTTTGCATGTGCTCTACATGGATTACATTTGACAATCACTGTCTGTTTCCACACTGGATTGTGAATCCCTTGAAGGCAGGAACTTGAGTGGTTTTGCTCCTGCATGCAGCCTTTCAAGCTTAGCATGGAGCAGGGTGTTCTTAAGTATTACTAAATGTTTGATGGAAGACTTGCCAAATGGAGGAATGAATGAATTGCTCTTTCATGGGGCTTTTTGGGAAGCTATGGTGAGCCAATGGGTCTTACAGCACAAAGCCTGGCAGTCCGTAGGTGCTCAGGGCGTGCGATTTACATCTTCCCACCCTACCCACCCCCAACACCTGGCCTGGGCGTGGCCTGAGGTCTGAAGTGGGCCCTAAGTTCCCCTTGCAGCTGCCCAAGCTGTCCATAAGGTCTTCTCTCCCTGCCTGGAAGCCTCACAGCCCATCCTGTGCCCCGGAAGCAGCTACCCGCCACCACGCTGAGGCCTCTTCTGAGGGCTATGGGGAACTTTCTGCATGAGCTAACTAACTCAGGAGCGGCAGTACACATAGACCCAGCGCAGACGGGGAAATGGTGAAGCCGCCTCTCTCAACACTAAGTCAACGACCTTCTCTTTAATTTGAAGAGGTGGAGACCACCTTGGAACCATGATGCCGCCCAGCACAAACAACTCCATGACATTCTCCATTTATGAGCTGCTCCGGGTCACCTGTGGTGTGGTCGCTTGATTCCCATCCCTGGGCGTTGGTTAGGGAGGGGCCTAAGCCCCTCCCTGGGTGGACTTCCCTACTGTTGAGCTTGAACCCGTGTTGAGGACAGAAATGTGCCCAGTGAGCCTATTTTGGGGAGACCCATCTGAGCAGCTACCAGATGGTTAAGTGCAGGGGAAACTGAAGCCAGCCTGCCTGGATTCACAGCCCAGTTTTGCCACTTCCTAGCTGTGCAACCCAAGCTAGCTACTTCCCCCTCTGAGCCTCCATTTTCTTACCTATAAAATGGGAACAATAACAGTAATGATCACAGTACCTGCTTTCTAGGATGAGTACTTGGGTTAAAGTACCACTTATGAAAAATGCTTAGAGCTCCGCCTGGCATATACGAGCAGGTGGGCTAATATATGATTACTCTTATTGCCTGCTTTAGGTGGGTGGACGACAGATGTTTCTCCAACAAGGGAGGGAGCAGAGTGCAAAGGGGTGGGATTCCTGGGAGGTCACCTCCCCTCTCCTGAGCCTCAGTTGCTACTCTGGGGAGTGGGCACAATAATAGCTCCCACGTTGGAAAGTAAGGTAATGTTAGGATTACAGGAGAACACTCATGAAGCCCAGCCCAGGGCCCAGTACATAGTAAATGCTCAGTAAACGTGGCTCTATGATCATCACATCCTCTGTGCTCTTTTGAATTCTTGCCCCTTGAGGGTGTCCGTTTTCTCCCAGCGCCAGGCTCTGACCTGCCTGGGGCAGTTGCTCAGCTACTGCCTCTGAGTGCTGTGTTCTCCCCACTTCTCTCTGCGGGTCCTCCATGTCTCAGCACAGACAAACCTCTTCTAGGAAGCTTTCCATAATCCCTAGGCAGTGAGGGACGCTCTCTGAGGCTTCCTTCATCTCTCTGTGCACCCTCCATTCTCACACTTACCACCAACAACCTGCTTTCCCGGCTCTCTGCCCACCTCTGCCATTAGACGCTATCTTCTTCAAAAATAGCACCTTTGCCCAAATCGTCTTCCAACCCACTGCCATCCAGTAAACACCTGTTGCCTTCATAAGTGACAGAACCCTGCTCTGCACCCTAATTTGGAGAATGTCACTTGACTTCTTGGGTCCTCAGCTTCTCACCTACACCATGCAACCCAAAGCTAGAGGGCTCACTGTGGGGCTTGATACAGGGATAGAGTTCAACTGCTTACCCATGATAGGACCTTAATACATGCTAACTCCTCTGACAGCCTGTGTGACCTTGGAGCAAGTTCTTTCAGCTCTCTGTGCCTCAGTTTACTTACCTGCAAAAGAGGGATAGCAACCATACCTACGTCATCCTGTGCTTTCAGGATGAAGTGAATTCAATGTGTAAAGCCCTTGGGAGCATGAACAGAATATAGTGAGTGATTACAACATGGTACCTGTGATGATAATAGTGTGATAATTAATTCTTTTCTGCTCCTCCCATCTGTTTCCGGCTTGGGTCTAATGTCGGGCCTATTTTGCGCCTACAGTTTTGCGTCTCTACAGCATGTGAGATGAAATCATGTCGACGCAGGCTGCTGGGCACCCAGAGTCCGATCCTATTTCGAAGTGTTGCAAGATGGACAGAGTTTGGTATAAGAGAAGAACAGAGAATGAGTGTGGCGGGGGAGGGATCAAAGAGGAAAGAGAGGTGAATTAAGACCATGACTGCAGGGGAGAATCAGAGAAGACATCCTTCCTTTTCTCCTTCATTCAACCGTTCAATATTATTGAGTTCTGCTCCAACTTGGAGCTTGGCAACAGAGGACCCAAGGCATTCATCCTGGGCCTTAGATGTCCAGCCAAGGCAAAGAGGAGCCATGGAAAGCCTGACAGGAAGGATGACTGAGTTGGGATGGGGTACCTGTCCCCTTCATAGCCCTGCTTGGGGATCTCATTTGCTCCCCAGCGGCCTCTCACCTGCACACCAGCATAGTGGGGAGATTCTAAGAGTCTTTCATCTGCCAGCAGAATGGCCGTGGTCATGTCCCAACTCTGGACCTTGGCAAGAAGGATGGCCTAACAGACCCCCCTGCAAAGTAAGGTGCAGTGGAAAAGTGATCATTCAGACGGCCTCCTCTGACTGGGCAAGTGTGAGTTCAACCACGTGATGGATCCCGCACGCTCCTTAACATGGGTGATAAGAGACAGAGCTAAATGACACTGGAGAGCGTCCATGGTGTCCTGTTGCGAGGAAAAGGCAAGTTCCAACGCATACGGGAGGACGATTCCATTTACCGAAAAGATTACATTGACCGAAAGTTCAACCAGAGGCAAAAGTAAACAATATCATGTTCAGGCTTAGGAACATATGGTCGAAAATGATAACGAAAGCAAGGGCTGATAAACACAAAATTCGGAGGGGTGCTTCCTCTGGACAGAGAGGAGGAAATGAGGCCCGGGAGAGTATATGGTGGTGTCAGAGGTCGTCGTGCTGGGTTTTCCCCTAAACGGGCTGCCAAGGGATTTTATACTTTACACATACCTCATAAATAGTCACCTATATCAACCCAATAATTAATTTCATTTCTTAGAAGAAAAAAGGGAAACGTTTTTTGTGATGTCTTACATGAAAAAAAAACAAGTTTCAACACAGGGGTCCAGTGCAATTCCACTTTTCTTTCATCCTTTTTCTCATCCGTCAAACATGTAAAAAAATAATGGTACTCCTGTTCAAAATGACTCAGGACACTCTGTTTCCCCTCTCTGGACTTCAGTTTCCTTGTCTATAAAATGGGAGTAATGAAATGAGGGAAAGCATTGTGAAGTACTTAATAAGGTGCTTGGCAAATAGTAAGTGCTTAATAAATCAGTTGCCCCAAAGGGTTGTCACTAGTGGAATTTTTTCAAGCAATTCTTCCCCCTCCACCACCCTTTTGCCATTGATCTAGAAACTCTTTTAAGTGATCTCCCCTTCCCAGACTGGCTGGGTTAACCTCTCTCGGTTCTCCATCAAACATATTGCCAACACCCATGGTTCAAAGAGCACTCCTGGTTGGCCGATGGCTGCTGTTCACCTCACCAGTTCTATCTCCCCCTTCTAGTTAAGCATCAACTTCCCAGAAACCAGTTGTGTTTGTTCCAAAGCTTACTTACCCCACTTGAAGTTGTTAACATAATTAGCATAACTAAATCATTTAATTAAACTTTAAGGAAACCAATGACTTAGGATTGTGCAAGGAAGAGCTGCGTTTCCGTGAAAATTAAGTGGGATTCTGGAAAAGACACAATAAAGGTGATGTCTTTCAATATATGTGTATGATGCAAGCCAGAAAACTTTAAGAGAAAGGAGGGGAATCATAACAGATTGAGAAAAATCCTGCACTCAGGTATCTTTGGAAATGTTTTAAATTCTTGCTTTACTGTAAAGAAATCAAATCGAGACATTGTCATGACAGACGATACATTATGACTGTAGACTTAGTCAAGAAAGTAGTTGGACGTGACCTCCAGGCAGAGAAGCTAAATTCAAAGATATGGTCTTGCCCAGTATCAAATTTTGGTGAATCAATGTACATTTCTACGCTTTAAGTAAAAGCATAACAGTTTTCTTACCCATAACCATAAAATCCCAAGACGAACAGAAAACTGGGGAAAAGTACTAGTACTTCATATCACAGACAAAAGGCTAATGCCTTACTCTTTAAAGAGCTCTATTTACCAATCAATAAGAAAGAAAAACTAATAACATAATGGAAAAGTAGGAAAAGGAATGAACAGAGTCATCAGACAGAACATACAAATAGCTTGGAGCCACATGAAGAAAAAAACAATTCAGATTCACTTGGGAGAAAAGAAATGCAAATTGAACCTCCCCCAATTCACCCTTTTTCACCTATCACAAAAATTCCGTAACTCGCTGTGTTGGCGAAGCTGTGGACACGCGGGCACTCTTGGGGCTCAGTGGGAGGAGGAGCGAATGCATCATAACTACCCATGGGCCTGCCACTTACCCCAGATTCCACCTCCAGGAGTCTCCCATCTGGAGAATCTCTCAGACATTCAAAATGTCATATGTACAAGGGTTTTTATCGCGGTATCGGCTGACATCGCCAAATAAATAAGAAGCAGCCTCAATATCCATCAGTGGGGTGCTGGGGAAGGAAACAATGGCCCTTCCACCTGCAACACAACAGAAGCGTGTGTAAGACAAGGAGGGTCTTCATGGACAATCCCTAAGATGCTCTGTTAAGTGGAAAAAGCAAGACTCACGGTAATATACCTTCCGATCTCTCTGAAAGAGAGAAAATACATGAATGGAACTGCTTATGTGTGCATAGGATTTACTGGGAAGAATTCTTAAGGGCCTGTGGCTTTGTTGCCCGTGGGACAGAGAACGGGGTGACAGGAACACAGGAGAAGGATGGAGACAAGCAAGTGACTGTGTCTCCTATTTTCTTTTTTAACTGTTAGAATGTTGACACATGTGACTGTATCCCTGGTTAAAGAATCAAGAATTTAAAATAAAGAAAATATGCAATGGATGAACACATCACTTAAAAAAAAACAAAACGATTCCTTGTTTGAACTGACTTTCTCATTTGACTTCACTTTGGGTTCTGATCTGGTTCGAACCCTCGAACACTAAGCTTTTATTCTTTCCTAATGTTTCTATCATGACCATGGATTGCTTACGTAGTAAACATATACACACGTAGTAAATATAGAGAGAGAATATATGTAAATGTCCAAATAAGTAAATATGCTGAAATAAAGCACAATTACCTACACAAATAAAAACCCGAACTAGCCCAACCCAAACAGACCTCCCACAGGCTGCCAGGGACCTGCTCCCAGGTGAACAGCACACCTTCCCCAGGGAATCCCGTTCCCCCACTTTGCCCCACTTACTCTCTCACACGTGTTTGCAGGCTGATAAAGGTGTGCAGTGTCCCTGCCGGTGCTTTTAATTAATTTCTGACATGAAAGCTCCCAGTCCCTTCCCCTGCCTTAGAGACCTGCACACATGCACGCTTTGCCTCTCTCCCTTTCACAAGAAGCAGCTGCCCAAGTGTAGCTGAATTTCCAAAAAAAAAAAAAAAAAATGGGGGGGGCGCATCACACTTCTTTTTTTTTTCATTTGCACTGATTTGCGTATTAATAGTTTGCATATTAACCAGCGACTTCAGAGGGTGGGCGGGCTAATGAATGCAGCAATCTCCTCTATTTTAACTCAATTTGCCTCATCCATATTCCAATGACTTTGGGGATTGGTGTTCAGCCTTCATTGAAATGATCCGAGCCAGACCCAGTGTGGGCTGCTCTACCATTAATCCAATTAATTAGCCCCGTGGATATGGCCGCCTGGGCGAGGGCCCTTTGTTCAGCGCTGAGGGCTAATGACAGCCCCGATCTGATGGGATAATGAGGGAAGCTAAGGAGGGTTTGACCCCCAGCCTGGGTCCTGGGTGGTGCTTGGAGCAGGGAGGGTGGCTTTGGGGTGATGGGAGCTGGATCACAGGGAGACAGTGGCTTTCCTTCACAACTCACTCTCTCATTCAGTCATTCACTAGCTCACTCCATAGAATGAAACGTCGCCCATTCGCATCTCCATACCCAGCGTCCACCCTTCTGCTCCCTTCTCTGTGCCCAGAGAGGCTGAGCTGCATCAAGGGGCCCCTGTCCAGATCCCCCCTGCTCTCAGAAAGGTCTGGCCAATGGGAGGTGCTGGCGAGAAATGGGAGGGAAGAGAAGAAAGGGGTTCGGCTGTTCACTTCTTGGCTTCCTCTGTGCTGGACTGCAGGCTGGCAGTGTCTCTCCACCAAAGGTCACAGCCCTCTCTGACGGTGACTCTTGCTGATTCCCTGCAGTAGCACCCAGGTCTTGCCCTCTTAGACCAAGGGACAGCAACCGATCCTATTCTTGCAAGCCCTAAAGTGGACTCATCATCCTCTGTTGTTATTTTCACCGCTTTCCACCATTGCAGCCTCTTTGAATGAGCTCTCTGTTCCCTGCTGGGACTCTGAATGATACCCACCCCTCATTCCTTCAGATCACAAACAGTCACTCACAATATGCTACATTTAGAAAGCGCTTAGCACAACGCCAGGTTTGTACTAAGACTTCAATAAATGTTGGGGATAGTTATGTAAGGGAACAGGTACCAAGACAGTGAAAGTGCCCCTTAAGCTAATTCCATGAAATAGCCTGCTCACAAGATGCTTTTTGATAAAAGGACTCCCTGGTCATAAATGTCTAGGAGCCCAGAAAATCCCCTTCTTAGAGCTCCATAGTATGTATTATTGAAATAAAGGTTATGAGAAGTCCCATAGTAAAGAAAAGCTTGGATTTCATGTAAATTCAAATATGCTTAGAATATATAATCTCTCATACATATTTTCCATTTGACACTTGAAGCACCGAGAGACTGTGTGCGAGAGCTCAAAGCCAGCCTAGGTCCTGGCTCCTGAATGGTGTCTATGTGTTGGGGGGAGGGGAGCGCTCTGAGATGTTGTGGGAAGAACCAGGGTTGCAAACTCAAGATCCTTATTAGCCATAAGGCCTGAGAGAAGCTGCTTCACCCCTGGGAACCTCAGTTTTCTCATCAGCAAAATGGGGAAAAAAATTCCCAACGTACGCGACGATGGGAGGATTTAGTACATTAAAGCCAGTTAAGTGCAAAGTACGTAAATCGATTTCTCTGCACACCCGTCTAAGGGTCTGCCAGAGGGTTCCCCAGTGCTGTGCTTCATGGAAGAGAAGTACCTTCTTGCTTCTTGATCAGGTCTCCCTGATTTACTTAAGATTCCACTTACAAGAACTTATCTCAAGGAACTCTTTAGACAGGTATCCAAGAATAGACGCACAAATATGTTCATTGTAGAGTTGTGTGTGTTAGAAAAAAAATTAGAAACAACCTAAATATCCAACAAAAGGGGTTGACTAAGTCAAGAATGGAGATTTCGTGAAATAGAATCCTAAGCAGCCATTTGAGATCAGGAAAACCTTTGGAATTCCTCCTTTTCAGAACCCCCAGAATCCTTCCTTTTCTTAAAACCAAATTTTATGTATAAAATTCAAATATATCAAGTAGGTTTTTAAAAAGCACACGGTTGCTTTGGGAGCTACAGAAACAGGGGTCCTGCCTTTTAGCCCCACACCACCTCTAGCACACAGCACATCTCAGGTACTTCTCCCGATCCCTGGGATGTGAAGGAACAATACAAAGGTAAAACTATGTAGGGAAAGACGGCATCTTCTAAGCATTTCCTATGGGTCACCCATTCTGAATTATACCCCTTAATTTTCACAACAAGCCTGCCACAAAATGTGTGCTCTCCTTATCAACCCATTTTACAGATTGGAAACTGAAGTCTTTAGACCAAGATCCCACAAGTAGAAAGAGGCAGAACTAAAATGTACCACTAACGTCTGAAACCAAAGTCTGTACCCCAAAATGGGAAAGTGTTCATTGGAAAAGGTGAATAATAACAAAGCATGCAAGATGCCAGTTTCCAGGTTGTGATAACAACGTACTGTGGTTATATCATCAGTGGAGGAAGATCTCCTGAGGGGAAGGGTGCACAGAACTCTGTAAGGGTCTTGCCATGTCTTGTGAGTCTCACGTTATTTCAATACAAAATAAAATTAAAAAGAGCGTGTAGAGTGGGTTCCCTTTGGGGTGTGTGTGTGTGTGTGTGTGTGTGTGTTTGCAGTGTTTATAAACCACATTAAAAGGATACATAACAAAATTTTTACAATGTTCATCTTCATCTCTAGGTAGAGTATGCAGATGATTTATTTTTCTTCTTATTATATCTTTATATAAAATGCTTTTTTTCTTCAGTGTCTAGGAACGATGATTTGTGTAATCTTTTTAAAAAGTTTAAAGACAGAGCCATCTTCAACTGGCAATGCCTCCTCAGGTCCTATTCCTTAATCTCAGGGGCAAGGGGGAGCCCCAGGCCTGTTGGTCTCCCCAAACACTCTCTTTCTGGACCTTCAGAAGGACAGTCACCACCTCAGGTCCTGTGAGCCAACCATCTCCACCTGACACTGCAGAGATCCCCATTGCCTGGCCTCTCGTCCCAGAAAACACCATAAAAGCCCCCAGACCACGCTGGGGGTCGGTTCACACTTACAAATTACCACAGCAAAATGAATTGCCTTGACAAAATGTAATGTTTTGTGACAAAGCCCAAATATGCGTTTCATTCTTGAGGAGCAGCTCAAGGAACTCATTGGAAATATTAAATTAAGCAGTGTAACAGCTGAGAATAATTGGGTTTTCTGCCCTGTTGCCTGCAATTTTGTGTGGTGTTTGAGTGGCTGGGCAGTTGTTTGACTGGGGGCTGGATGGTGAGTGCCTGGGGTCTCTATGAGGTGTGGGAGTGGCCCCTGGGAGGTTCCTTGAGGTTGGAGGGGCTCATTGAGACGGGAGAGACCTTTGGCACCGACTTTTGGAGTCCTAGAATTGAAACTTCCCAGCTCAAAATGATGCCTCTCTGCTCCCATTTTATGGATAGGGAAACTGAGTCCTAGAGAGACAGCGTAGGCAGTGGCAGAGCTGAGACAACTGCTGACACTGACAAAGCTGTTCCCACTATGCAGTCCCTCTTTATTATGGTGCCGAAACCACATAATTCTGAGCCATTTTGCTTGCAAGGTGACCCAAAGATCACAGGTTCTGGGTTCAAGATCGAGCCGAGTGCAGAGGACAGCACGGCCTTTCCTCTCTGGGAGACCTTTGCCAAGTCTCCCGGCTCTGAGGCTCAGTTTTCCTCTATAAAATGGGGTTCGACAGGTTTACATCAGAAGGGAGGAATTGAGGGTTTTTAACAGCACTGATGAACACACGACTCCCCTGGAGTATTGTCAAAATGAAGATTCTGACTCAGCCGACCTATGAGAGGACCTGAAATCCTGCATTTCTAACCAGCTTTGCAGGGATGTCCATGCCTCAGGGATCAGCCTTTGAAAAGGAAGAGTGTATAACGTGTGAATTACTCAGCCAGGCTGAGGCATGCAGTAGGCACTCCATCAGTGCTCTCCTCTCTTTGTTCTCCCATTAGTTCTTCCAGGACCCTGTTTTATCTGTTTCCGAAAACTCAACTGGAGAAGTTATCCTACCAGGAGACGGTATCTTGGCGGCAGATCCAATGGGTCCTTTGGGAGGCATAAACATCAAATTCAACCTGGTGCGTTCCTGATCCCCACCCAAAATGGCCAGGCCAGCTTTGTGGAGGAGGTGAGTCATGGCTGATGAGCTCTGCAGGACTCCACAGCTGTACAACTCCCATCTGCACACTTCCCAGCTCTGCAGGGAAAATACTTCTGTGTTTGCACATTTTCCAGCAGTTTGGTCCAGGAACGTATGTCCAATTAGCCTCAGCACACACTGATCTGTTACAGCACTGCCTCTCTGGTGCCATAGAAATTTCTTGTATGTATCCAACCTCAAAAACATATCTTTGAGGACATACAAATGGCAAATAGACATAGGAAAAAACACTCAAGATCACTAATCATCAGAGAAATGCAAATAAAAACCACAATGAGATATCACCTCACCCCAGTCAGAATGGCTACCATCAACAAGACAAATAGTAACAAGTGTTGGAGAGGCTGTGGAGAAAAAGGAACCCTGATACGTTGCTGGTGGGAATGCAGACTGGTGCAGCCGTCATGGAAGGCAGTGTAGAGGTTCCTCAAAAAATTACAAATAGAATTACCATATGACCCAGCAATCCCTCTCCTGGGTATCTACCCAAAAAATCTGAAAACATTTATACATAAAGACACGTGTGCTCCAATGTTCATTGCAGCTTTGTTTATGGTGACCAAGACATGGAAACAACCAAAATGTCTTTCGATAGATGAATGGATAAAGAAGTTATGGTATATATACACAATGGAATACTATTCAGCGGTAAGAAAAGATGAAATAGGACCATTCGTGACAACATGGATGGATCTTGAGAGTATAATGCTAAGCGAAATAAGTCAGACAGAAAAAGCAGAGAACCATATGATTTCACTGATATGTGGTATATAAACCAAAAACAACAAAAGAACAAGACAAACAAATGAGAAACAAAAACTCATAGACACAGACAATAGTTTAGTGGTTACCAGAGGGTAAAGGGGGTGGGGGGAGGGAGATGAGGGTAAGGGGGATGAAATATATGGTGATGGAAGGAGAACTGACTCTGGGTGGTGAACACACAATGGGATTTATAGATGATGTAATACAGAATTGTACACCTGAAATCCATGTAATTTCACTAACAATTATCTCCCCAATAAACTTAATGAATGAATGTGGGAATGAAGGTGGGGAATAGAGACCTCCCTCTGTCGCCGGTCACCCCCTGCGATTTCCTCTCATCTCATGGGAGCCGACAGTATCATATGGCAGTTAATTCTTCCATTTACCAGCTGTGCGACTCAGACAAGTGCCCTCCCCTTTCTGAGCTTTAGTTTCCTCATCTATAAAGTATGTGAAGTCTTTAGCTGTGGAGCCTGAGCTTCCATCAGATTCAAGCCCAGCTCCTTCACTTCCTAGCTAGATGAATTAGCTCTCTGAACCTCAGTCTCCATTTTCTGTAAACGGGGTTAGGAGGAGTGCCTACTTCACAGACCAGTTTTGAGGATTCGGCAAGATAATGACTTGTATAATCTTTGATTCAGGGCCGGACACAGGGAAACAGCTCAATAAGTGCAATTATTATTTCCAAAAATAAAGAAAATTCATCTCCTTCAACTAGTGTATTATTAGACTTTGATCATGATTGAAATCTGCCCCAAATTCCTCTTTCAATGTAAGTAGCAATTTTCATGGCATCACATAAAATGATGATGATGATATTAAGTTGCCCAAAGTTATTGGACACTTATGACATGCCAGGCACTGTTCTAAACTTGTGTTACTTCAGACAATTCTCAGAAGAACTCTGGAAGATTGATCATAGTAGATACTGTAGCATTTCCTATGTTAATAATGAGGACACTGTGATGTAAGAAGCTTAAATAACCTGCTCACACAGTTGGTGTATCAGTCAGCTGTGGCCACACTAATGCTGCGTAACAAACAACCATGGACATCTCAGTGGCTAAGAACATATTGATTTCTCACTCATGCATCTAAGGTTTGGTTGGGCTCATCTAGGCTGGCCTTGACCGGGATCAGCTCCAGATCTACTCCACATGTCTCCCTCTTCCTTGGAGCAGCAGCTACTCACAGCAAAAAGCAGGTGTCATGTGTGCTAACATCCTCTGGGCAGAAGCAAATCACATGGTCAAATCCAGAGTCATGGGTTGGAGGAATGCCCTTCCTGGCTATGAAACCCTGGCAAAGGTGTGAACACATCACAAGACTACAGGGGAATCAAGAATTAAAACCAACAATTCAATATTCTGCAGCCGATGGGGGAGGAGTGAGGCGATGAACTCAGTGAACCTGTTGGAAAACATTGCCATCATAACTGCTACCCCAGAAGTCTGCCTCACTCTATGTTGAATAAATATGTAAAACGCTGGACTCTGTAAACAGCTCTAGTTGGGCCAATGTAGAACTCATGTAAGTTCACATAACTCAATTTAAAAGAGGGTAAACTATCAGAATAATGTTCAATGCACTTTGCTTTGTGGAATTCCAGGGAAGAAGTATCATTTATCTACTTCATCCATCTATGCACCCATTCAACTACCTACCCTACACTCCATCCATCCATCCATCCATCCATCCATTCATTTATTCTTCCACTAATCCTAAAATTTATCTACCCATCCACCTTTCCCCACATCTAGCAAAGATTTATGAGCTCCTGTTATGAGTGGGTCACTGTGCTGCAAACACAGACCTGGTCTCTGCCCTCAAGGTACTTACAGTGCAGAGGAGGAGGCAGACTCATCAGCTAATTACACAAAGAAATACAGCATCATAACAAAGACAAATGAAATGGAGGGAAGGGATGCGATGTGGTGAGAGAGTAGAAAGGACATCTGACTTATGTGGAATCAGGGAAGTGGCATTTGCAGAAAGATCAGAGAGATGAGTAGGAACTAAGTCGATGTGAAAGGAAGGAAAGAGCCTCCTTTCTTAACGTGGTGGGAACATGTAGGCAAAGGTGTAGTAGGGGAGGAATAAAGCTTTCTCCCAGAACTAGTAAGGGGCTGTGACTGGTGCTCAGTGAACAGGAGGCGCTGCGGTGTGAGGCAGTGCTGGGAGGCTGCAGGCCAGGTCTGGCAGGACCTCGTAGGCTGGGGGAGGAGAGGAGTCTCCATCTAATCAGGAGAGAAAAGGTCGTGGAGATGAGGAGATCCTGGATTCCAGAGGCCAGAGTGTTGGAAGCATCCGGAAGGCCACGTGGCTTTGGAAGCCTGGAGACTTCGGCAGGAAGAGCAGCTGATAAGACTCCAGGTAATCTGTGCATGCGTGATTCTGCTCAGGGTCTTGTCTGTCTACAAGGTGTCAGCCAGTCTCTGCCAGCTCCTGAACCCTACAGTGCAGCTTAGCCAAAAGAGTTCAGGTCTGGAATACGGGATTCATTCCTGACTCCATCACTCCCTCAGTATGTGACACTGGACAAGTAATGTAACCACGCTGAGCCTCAATTTTCCCATCTGCAAAATGGTGGCAACTGTTGTGGTGGGAAAGAACCTACTCCCTTCATGCCCGTTCCAATGATCCCACTTCCTCTTCTGCACTCCCTCGAAGGAAATAAGGAGGTTCTGGTCTCTCAAACTGAGGTCTGCATTGTTCTCTGGGCCACATTCTGTGGGTTGCATTTTAGTCGTGGCCTGGGCACTGCATTAGACGATGATGGGCAAAGATATGAGCTCTGTAACCCTCTCTGTTCCATTGCTGGGGCCCCTGGTCTCATCCCACTGCTAGCGATGATGTGACCTCTAGTGAACATTTGTGTTCTCTGGGTCTTGCTTTGGCCATATGTACAGTGAATGGACGCTCTCCCAAAGCCCTTCCTGCTCTGCCAGTCAGAATTCTCTCACTTGAGTCTGTTTTCTTATTTCATATGACTTCTCTCTTCTCCATCAGCAATTCTTTTCAACAATGAGAATATTCCATTACTGAAACCAACACTAAGAACTTGAAATAGAGTCCTCTCGAAGCTCCTGCTCTAGGCACAATTGTCTTCAGACTGTCCTGGAAACACGTTATCATTCATTCATTCATTTGTCATTCACTGAACAGTCTTGCGACCACACCACGTGGATCTACCGTGCTCCTTTCTCTTAAGAGTTCTTGTCTCCCAACTCACAGTATGATTTCCCTCCTTTTCATTATATATATATATATATATATATATATATATATATATATATATATATATTCATTTATTTATTGTTTGTTTGTTTTCAAACCCCAAAGCCTTTCAATTTAGCAGACGTGCCTGCAAACCTCCCCAAACACGGTTATGTGTGACATTGACAGAAGTAGTTTATGATCAATTCCAAGGGCCCCCGCTGATCTTTTTTTAATAAGACACTGCTGTGGTTCTACAGCAAAGTATGCCATTGTGATTTCACAAAGTACTTGCTGTGAAATCTAGAGCCCCCACCTCGCCTCCCTTCTTCCTGACTTGAAACGCCTGTGCCTCCTTGGGGGAATGTGTATTAGCGATTTCAAATCCCTAGCGTGGCAACTGCTGCAGAAAGAATTCTGTTTCCTTGGGGCCCTCACTCAAGGTCTGCAGGGAGTACTGCTTCTCCAGGTGTAGTCCCAAGACCACCAGGATCAGAGTCTCTGGGGCGGGGGCCTAGGAATCTGCATTTTTCCCCACAAGTGCCCTAGGTGATTTTGATGTCCACTGAAGTGTAGAGACCCTCTCCTGTCATTTGAAGGCAAAGAAGTTTCGAAAGGGAGGGAAATAATCATTAAAGTCCCACACGTTTGTGTTTCTCCCTTAATTAGCTTTGGGTTTGGAAAATGCTGTCTTTGACCCATGGCATCTGGACCCTCTCTTTAGTGTGACGCATGCGTAGACTTGGCTTGGTATCCAACTTGAGATGGTTTTATAATATATCTCTCATCCTTCCTCCAGCTCCACTTGACAAACCAGGAAATACTTTCTTCCTAAATGTTATTATTCCCAAAATATGCCATTTCTTCCTGCCTTTCTGTCCATTAACACATTTTCCTGGAATGTGTTATCTCCAGTAGGTTTGCTTGCCCCCAAACTCCTATGCATGCCTCAAAATGCAGTTTGAATCTCACTGCTTCCCCCTCCCTCAGGGAATTACTCTCTCCTTCTTTGTACTTCTATGGTTGAACACCCCACAGAGAAGCAACAATCTGAACTTCCAAGTATTGAACCCCACTATGAGTCTGGAGCTGTATTCAGTACTTGAGATATTAGAGCATGTTTACAAATAAATGAAAGCATATTACACTTGCCTGTTTCCATGTGTTCTCCACGATACCCCTCCAGTGCAGGGACTGAGCCTAATTCCACTGGCAGAGTAGGTGCTCAAGTCACAATGGAGGGACTGAAATTCACAGGCCCATCTCAGCAGCTTGTATCAGCCAGGAAAAAGAGGCCATGTGACACTGAGAAAGAAGCCAGAAGACACTCAGACATGACAGAGAAAGGACCAAGCAAGGCAGAGCAAAACCCTCTGATTGACAGCCACCTCCATTTCCCCCCAACTTAGCCCCCTCCCCACCACCTGAGCAGAGCTGGGGTCTGGCGTCCCAGCTGGGAACTTAAGTGGGTGAAGGGCTTGCTAACCTTGACCCCTGCCCTTGGTGCAAGGTCAAACTCCTACTCAGCACCCACAGAAATACCAGCTACAGAGACAGCTTCAGGCTTCCCAGAATGAGGGCAGTTGCCCTCCTGCAAACCAGTACAGCGCAGGTGTCATTTATAGACCCAGAAGACCATAAGGCTGGAAGGGACATTCAAACCAGCATCCCTCCTTGGCAAGAATGTCCTATCTGTGTAGTCTGATGCTCCGGGTAAGCCTCTGGGCATTTCAGAAAATCAAGTGTATTTTTTATACTAATCAGGAAACTGGCTCCGTTCATTCACCCACCTTGATGCTCCTGGTTCCAGCATCATCAGTTCGAATTTCTAGTCTTGGCTCTGCTATGTAATGGCTGTGTGACTTCAGGAAACTCAACAAACCTCTCTGAGTCCTGGTTTCCTTACCATAAAACAGGAAGAATAAAACAGTGTTGTGTGTCTCAGTGGAGGGAACACTTCTGACAGTTTCGTCTTCCCTTTCTTCTAATTATTAATGTGTTTATTTCTTTTTATGATTATATCCTGTTATTGCTGAGATTTTCGTGGTTTGGGGATTTCTGCACTACGGAGCTTTCTAAATCCCATCTCTGATGATGAAAACTCCCTCTAAGCTTTTCCTCTTTCTTGGCTTTATGTATTTTCTCAAGTGAGATCTCTCCACTAAAATTCATTTCCCTGCCAATCTCCAGTTTGATGTATCATCCTGATCATGCTATATTATGTTTGGCAACATAATGTGACGTGGCTCTGGCAGCCGGTGACGGATGAGGTACCCATCAGCAAATGGAAAAGCACCCAATTTTCTAAAGAGCATTGTTACAGAAACAAACAGGATGGCCTTTTAACTTGTATTGATCTATTTCTGAAGAATGAGCCCCTCTTAGTTTTACAAGTGCTGTAATTAGAGGGCAGAATTACCTTTCTGGGGCGAGGGCTTGATGAGCTCAACAGCAAGGGGGGCTGTGAGGGAGGGGTGCAGAGAAAGGGAGAGGTGGGTGCAGGCAGCCACTCTTGACTCTGCAGTGGGCCAGATTTAGCACAGGAATCATGGAGTTAACTACATAAAAAAATCCTTCCTTCTTTCCTTCCTTCCTTCTTTCTTTCCTTCCTATCTTCCTTCCTTCTTTGCTTCTTTCCCTCCTTCTTTCTTTCCATTCTTACTTATTCTTCCCTCTCTCTTTACTTTTCTTCCATCCATCCATCCATCCATCCATCCATCCATCCATCCATCCATCCATCCATCCATCATCTTTCCTTCCTACCTTTATTTCTTCCTCCGTCCCTCCTTCCCTCACTTCTCTCTCTCTGTTCCTTCCGTCCTTCCTTCCTTTTCTGGCTGGTGCCACACTCCGATGAGCCTAAGGTCTTTAGCATAGGTCCCCCTGACATGGACGGTAGCTGCTACCATTCGTGAATGTGAGTGACTGAGGAGTGCTGAGAACAAATTCTCAGGCTGTTGCTTGGCCAGGCTGAGTTTTTTTCCTGGTGATCTGCAGGCCACCTTTGGGAGTGTCTCTTTCTTTACTTCAAAGCTTAGACCTCCATGGGGGAGAGCACTCCATTACTGCAAATACTCAGATAACTGGGCCCCACAGCAGGGCCAGCTGATCCCAGGGAACAGCAGTCCCATAGGCTGTTCAATTTAGCAACAGGACAGGAGGTTGAAATCCCTGTGGAGTCCTGGAATAATCACAAAATGCCATGTTAGTGGTCCCAAAGAGTGCACAAGGACGCTGTGGGACTTGTCCTGTAACCAAGCTATGCAAGATGCAAACCTCTCGGGAATATGACAAAGCAGAAAGAAGTCTCTGCTGAGAACCTGGAACCTGACCTCTAGGCCAGGCAAAGCTATCAAGACATTCAAACCCCTGGAGACGGAAGATGGGGTGAAGGGTGGGGAAACATTCTGGAAGAGGAGATATTACATCTTGCCCTTGACATTGTTACAAATGATGGGTCTGACTAATTTCCACAGCCAAGACAACACAAAGCCAAAAGGAGTCAATAAAGTTGAAATGAGCTCAAGTCCTACTCAGCCACTTACGATGTTTCCATCTCAAGTGGTAGTCAGTTCACAGGGCTGGTGGAGAGAGTCACTGTGAAAGTCTTTGTATAGCACCAGCAGAAGGCTCAATGAATGGCTATTTCTACTATGACTATCATGGAATGTGTTTTATTGTGACACGAATTCCACCTTCTTGACCAGAAGCTCCCACCCTTGAGCTCGGTGAGGCACTGCCCCTACACCCTGTGTGATTCCACAGCACTAGGGCAAGGTGGCTTTATCTTCCCCGTTTACAGATGAGGCAACTGAGCCACAGAGAGGCAATGCGACATGCCCTCAGCCACCCAGTGTATTACTTCACTCAGGCTGCCATCACAAAACACCACAGACTGGGTGGCTTTAACAGCAGAGATTTATTTTCTCCCAGTTCTAGAAGCTAAAAGTCCAACATCAAGGTGCCAGCAAGGTTTCTCCCGAGGCCTCTCTCCTTGGCTTGCAGACGGCCGCCTTCTCGCTGTGTCCTCACATGGTCTTTCTGCGGTGTACACGAATCCCAGGTGTCCCTCTGTGTGCCTAAATCTTCTCTTATAAAGACACCAGTCAGGTTAGATTAGGGTCCATTCTAACGGCCTCTTTTTAACTTAGTCACCCATTTAAAGGCTCTATCTCCAAATGCAGTCATGCTCTGAGGTTATGGGGGTTAGGGCTTCAACATATATATTTGGGGAGGGGGGACACAATTCAGTGCATACACCTAGCTTGTGAGTGATGAAATAGGGGGACACACCAGATTGGGGCCCGTTCCTTCCAATTCTGCCCCCACCCCAAGCCTTTTGCAAATCCTACTCCAAAACACTCATATCTCAGCTCACCCAAACCTCCTAGATTTGCAATGTGGAGCTGACCCTCGGCGTCTTCCAGGCTCCAGAGTAGCAGACAATAACCTATTTTGGCCTCTGCATGGAAATGTCAGCTAAGGAGCCTAAGTCTTTTCATCTCCGGCACGATAGGGGTTTGCACTCAAAGAAAAGTCTTCAGGCAAAAGTGACGTCCACACACAGGCTCTTTGAAGCTGTTGTTTTGTTTTGGTTATTAGTTTATTGTTTGGTTTAGAATCATCTCCCTTCAGACCAGAGGGGCTCGATTCTGCTTGCAGACACACCACTGGTTTTTGCAAGCTTAGGGGACTCTGACACGCTCTCCCCCTCCCCCATACCCTCTCCTTTTCTTTCTTTCTCTCTTTTCTTTTCCACAAGGAGCCTGGAATCACAACCATGTCTAGGGTAGGACAATGTCTTCAGCTAAGGGGGGGATATTGGGGTCATCTTTTATTAAGAAGAAAGCTATTGAAATGACGCACTTGAACATATTGCTATTAGAGACTTGAAAAGTATTTCCCTCATTAGTGTAAAAGGGAAGAAGGGAGCTAGCAATCTTGTTGATCAGCGGTGGCAATTTATTTTAAACTGTCCATTTTCTAGGTGTCAGAGGACGACTTTTATGTATAATCTTATTTCCAATTTCAACAAAGAACACTTCACTCATGTTCGGTGTGGATTTTTTTTTTTCTATAGACAATAACCGATTATAAAAGCGGATCTCAGCCACCCCCCCAGCCCAGTCTCGTCGTGGTGTTGACATATGGAAATGAATCAAAATGTAATACGCATAATTACAAGCATTGTAAGCAGGGTACAATTAGTGTCTCTTCAAACCAATGTTGTAATCAAAAGACACCACTAAAACAACCCAAAAAGTGAGAAGACTATCCATGGA
Organism: Rhinolophus hipposideros; assembly: GCF_964194185.1. NCBI lineage: Eukaryota > Metazoa > Chordata > Mammalia > Chiroptera > Rhinolophidae > Rhinolophus > Rhinolophus hipposideros. Next base: position 16,627,485 of record NC_138070.1, on the reverse strand, counting down.
ATTAGACACGGAGTGGAGAGAAGTTTCTTTCTTTTTTCCTCTGTTCTCAAGTGTATAGAGATGCACGTTGCCCTCTATTCTATTCCTTAGTGGGTGTGGAGAAATCAAGTCTAATTATTTTCTCCACCCATTGAGTTGAACACAGGCATGGAAACCTTGTTTTAAAAATAACCCAAGCCTCATGAAAGGGGAGGGTAGGGGGGTGTAATCTTTTCTGAAGCATATATTTGGAGGGTGACTTTTAAAGTCACATATCCCTGAGGAGGTATGAAGTGATAAATTGTCCAACTGGGGCCCTTTGGTCAGGATTTTGTCACCAGGATGACTTCTGTTCAGTCTTCAAGGCATTTGGGGGAGCTCTTTTTTGTTGGTTTGTTTTTATAGTTGTTGATATTTCATTGGGTTTGTATATTGGATCCCTTGCCAACATTTAAATCAGGAGGGGTTCGTGTCAGCGATATGATTCTCACCTCCTCCTGAAAAATAATATGCGCTGTCAACATACAACCCACAGTCTCACTGGACACTGTGCCCTGGTGCCCAGGACCAGCAGGGCCTAGGGATAGCGTGGCGTCTCCTGGTCCCCATATCCTCATTCTCACGCCTGGCCCAGCCCCTGCAGGCTCCTTATTCCCTACCCGCCATTATTGAATGGAATGAGTCAAAGGGGTTCCACTCACCCGTCATTTACAAAAAAACCACGATGTACCATCTACTTTAGCTTTGCCTTAGTCCACTGCTTTTTCAACTCTCTTCCATCTCTCTGAAGTGCACTCCCCCTCTGAAAATCCTCATCCCTCAGCCAGCAGGTGTCGTTGACCACGCCCACCCACCTTCCTCCAAATCCCAGTGATCCTGCTTGACCTTGTTCATGATCCTTTGCACGGACTCCTCACACTGCACCTTTCGTCTGGGCATCACTCCTTCGCCTGGAGCCCCTGGAAAGCAGGGTCCCTGCCTGTTCCATGGCTGCAGCCCAAACGCCTGACGTAGAATCTGGCCCATGGGAGATGTGGAGTCCTTGTTTGGATTCCTGAATGAATTATTCAATAAACGCTGCCTCTTTGTAGTCTCCTAAGCGAGGCTGGCATCCGAGAGAAGGCGAGAGTGATGATGACGGAGAAGCTCTTATGTGTCTGCCACTTGGCCCATGTTGCCTTACAGGAAGAAGAGAGACACGCAGGCTCTACCTTCCACCACAAAAGTGATCATATTAAGATATGCACACCCTCCCCCCACCACCACAAAGCAAGTCCTCATTGGAAGGGAAACTCTGACAGCGGTGGGTAAATCCTATCTACGTAGGGATCTCAATACCTATACCTACACCTGTGCGTGTATCTACCAGGGGTGCCAAAAGAATGTATACACATAACTTGCATTCATCTTTTGCTATCGGTATATATTATCACAATCTTAATACAGTGTTTTTTCCTTTCTTAAAATGTGTCTACATGTTTTCGGCACCCTCTATATATCTGTAATATCTTTCACCTAGATTTCATCTCAGCTTTGGGTTGCTCACAATAGCAATTTGGAAACCACTTCAAGACCTATCGATAGGGCACTAATTCAGCAAACTGCAGCGTATTCAAGTACAGGAATATCCTGAAACCATGAACCCAAGGATGGTCATTTCTTGACATGGAAAAAGAATCCAGCTGGCCTGGGATAAGTCCAGCCAGGACCAGGCCTGAGGGTGATGCCACATGGGCAAACCATGGCTTTTTCTCTAGACATGCCAACATGCAGAGAGATATGCAACATTCCAGCCCAACGTGAAGAGTAGTCTTCCTAGGAAGTAGGTTTGCCGTTGACTTTTGTTGATAAGTTTCTATTCTCCTAGCATTGTAACACTAATGGTGATTTTTTTTTTTTACCCAAAGCAATAAATTGATTCTAAATGCAGTGCCATAGCTTCCACCTTGTCGCTTCTCTTCAATTTGATTTCCTAAACTTTCCTCCATATGCCACAATCCCCTCTGTGATGAACTAAGTCTGGGCCAATCTCTCCAATTCTGGCAAATTCACACTTAACTCTGTCCATGTTTTCAATTCCAGGAGCCAATTCCTTCTTGAGCTAGATTTTGCAAATATATGATCCCGAAAGAGGGTTATCAAAAAAAAAAAATTGAATGAGAAGGAGCCGTAGACAGGAACCTCTTTCTGTGCAGATGGGGAAACTGAGACCCAGGGCATTTTAGAAATAGCAGGAAGTCAGAGGCAGGCACACCTGGATCAGAACACTGGCTCTGCCACTTCCTGGCTGTGTGACCTTGAACCAGTCCCTTCCCTTCTCTGTGCCTGCCCCCACTTTCTCATCTGGAAAACTGGAAAATAATAGCATCTTTCGCTAAGGATGGTGAGGATTAAACATGACAGTGACTGTGCCTGAGCTTTTGAAAATGGAAAACCACTAGCAGAGTGTAACTGTCACCGTGAGCTTGAACCAATTTCCTCACCTATGGAAAAAATGCATAATAAAAATCGTCGTCATCAGAATGCAGAAAACCATCATTACATATTCCCAGAAGTCTCTACTGCCAGGCCTAAGAGGGTACAAGCCATGTTTTCATTTCCCCTAGAGTCCACTCTCCCCTTAGCCAATGACTTCAACTTTCTTACAAAGACCTCCTGGCACAGGGCCTTCTGGGGAGCTCTGCGGACAATCTCAGAAGGTGTCTCTCTGGGGCTCAGCGCATTGGCAGGTCATTTCTATTCAGCCCAGAGCATACTTGAAGCAAGAGAAGGTGAGGAGGGAGGGGAAGGCTGCAAGGAGAAGCAAAAATTACCTCCAGGTCGGCAGGACGGCTGGCCTGGGGCCCAGTCAGGGGGAATCTCTGTGGAAAGGGCTCCCACCCAGTCAGCTCTCCCACAATGCACCAGGTGCCTTCTGCTGATAAGAACGGTCTGTGCAGCCTTGAGGTGCGTGACAGGAATAGAGGAGAAACGTGTGTATTCTTGAGCACTATAAGAGGAAACACCTGCTCGCTTGGTGAAGACCTGGCCGATAAGAGAGAAGCAGTCAAGGCCCGGGGCTTATTTCCCCCCTCCTATTTTTAAATTTATTTTGTTTTGTTCCATGTTCCCTTTTTATTAAAAAAAAAGAGAGAGAGAGAATGTGGCACCCGCCAGCCAAGAATGGATGGCAACTTAGGGACATTTAAACAAGATGGTGACGAGAATGAACCCTGAGATTCCAACACTGAAACCCTAAATGTGGTTTCATCTGGGGTGTGAGGTTGTGGGAGATCTTTATCTCTTCTGCACCCTTTGCTGAATTTTCCAAATATTTTTGCCATGACCAAGCATTGTGTTTATAAAAAAAATAATGAAAGTTGGTTTTGAATACAAGTTTTAGATCTCACCTCGTATTTGCTCTTAAGCACTCCCAATAAAGGGAGAAATATGTATGTTTCCATGATCTAGGGACAGTCTCCAAATGTGGTATTACTCATCAGGAGAAGATGGGCAAGAAGGTTATGTGCCCCACAATCCACTGCTGGGGGAATGTTCTGGAAAACAGTTTGGCAGTTTCTTTTAAAAGTTCAAATACACTTATCATATGATCCAGCAATCCTACTCCTAAGAGAAATGAAAACTTACCTTCACATTAAAACCAGTACTTGGATATTTATAGCAGCTTTATTCATAACAGCTCCAAACAGGAAACAACTTGTTTTTCAGTGGATGAATGGTAAAACAAACTGTGGTATGTCCATTCAATGGAATACTATTCTGCAATGAAAAGGAAGGAATTACCTCTACATACAACACCTTGGATGGATCTCAAGGGCATTCTGCTGAGTGAAAAAAACCAACCTTGAAAGGTTATCTACCATATGATTCATCTCAAAGAAGTGAATGTTCGAAAATGAAGAGAATGTGATGTATGAATATTCTTAAAGAGACACCGTTTTAGCTATATAGAACAGATCAGCGGTTTCCAGACATCAGGTCTCGGGGAAGGCATGCCTGTTCAGGGATTGTACAAGGGAATTTTTCTGTGGTGATGGAACAGTTCTGTATCTTGTTCAGGGTGACAGTTACTCAAATCTGCACGAGTGATAGAATTTTATAGAACCACACGCCACCACCACCCCAAAAAAAAGTTTATATAAAAATAGTGAAATCCAAATTATGTCGTGTTTGAGTTCATAGTATTGAATGAATGTCAATTTCCCGGTTTTGATCATTTTTCTGTGCTTATGTAAGATGGTGTCATTGGGGGAAGCTAGGGGAAGAATATTATGCATGTTCCTAGTTTTGCAACTCCTTATGAACCATACACTATTTTACAATAAAACAGTATTAAAAACATAAACATAAAATATATATATACATATATATATTTAAAATCTATATCCAGACATCCCTAGAGGTGGTAAAGGGGCATATAAGGGTTATTCAGAGCCATACGACATGCACCATCGTCCCACTGAAATGTCAACCAGGCCGTGACCATCTATCATCATCTCTGGAGCCAGAGGCACCTGAAACTGTCATAAGATATAGTAATCACAGAAGAAACTAGAGCCAGTACATGCTCTTCTGTTTGACCAGTCACTGTCCCCCTTCCTCAATCTTTAAAAAAAAAAAAAATTAGCATCTCTTTTAAGCTAATCAACAGCAGAATTACCCAGTGATTGAGATCACGGAGTCAGGATTCAGGAAAACCTGGGCTGATGCTGACTCCTCTACCTAAGTAGTTGTGTGGCGTCAGTCAGGTGTATGATCCTAGCTTCTCTGAGGGATGTACTGTCAATATAAAAAAGGGGGTACCTCTCGATCTTTTCAGAACCAAGGGACAGGAACATCATTCAAGTAGCGGAATGGATGAGCTCACGTAACTGTAAAATCCAAGGATGTGAACTTCAGGCACAGCTGGATCCAGGCACTCGACGGGTGTTCTCAGGACTCCGTCTCATCTCCACTCCGATTTGTTTGTGTTGGTACATTCTTAGGCAGACCTTACCTCATGGTAACAAAAAGGGTGCCAATAGCTCCAAGCCTATATCCTCCCAGTTTCGCAATTACCATTGAAAGAACCATCCCGATCCCGATAACGTCAGCTAACGTCCTGCAAGTGGTCTCATTTCTGGCATAACATCACATGCCCATCCCCATCAATGACTGAGACCAGAGAAATGGCATACACTGATTGGTCAGGCCTACGTCCTGGCCGGACTCCAGCTCTTCCATAGCAAGCAGAGAGAACAGCCCTGTCAAAAAGCACATGAGGATTTTTTTCTGGAAGAAAATCAATGGATCTTTAGCAGAAAGAAGGAGGATTGGAAACCCAGCTGGTAAAACCAACAGATGTCAGCAGAGAGGAAAATAGCATCATTATGAAGAGAAAATATTACATGAGAGAGCGCATGTAAAGCACATGGAAGGTGGTAAGTGCTTATTGGGATATTAACAAAGAGCATTTCTCTGCCTCCCACTGGTCACTGTTGCTGATGAGAGGAATCAGGCATGTTGGAGAATTCAGCCTGGTTTGCCATTTGTACCAGCTACAGCTGCATTCCAGACAATTCCCTTGGCAGCACCTGGCTGCCTTTCTTATTGAGTGCTCCACAACCCTGAGCCCCATTCCGCTGGTCCCAATTTGTGGGTGCAGCTTCTCTATCAGACTGACAGCGTGCAGAGAGTCTGATTCCTTCTTTCCTCTAAACATGAGACCCAGTCATCATGAGTGGCAATAGGCCACGCCCCGTGCTAGACATGCTTCATTGTCCCCGTTGCCCTAACCCAGGGTGGACAGCATTGTTCCATTTTGCGGATGAGCAAACCGAGTTTCCGAGGGGCCAGCACATAGTTTGGAAGTAGCAGAGCCGGATCTCTAACCCTGAAGCTCCAAATGCCATTTGCTTTAGAAGAAAACCCCTCTGTTCCCACAAGATTTCACCAGTGAGTTTCAGCTGGCAAAGCAGACCCAAGCATGGCGCTCCCCAGCACCCCTCATTCCCTCCCTAATGAGCTGCTATTTTTCTCTCTCTTTTTATGATGCTGATCTACTGGAGGCCGGGGCCTTAATATCACTGTAAACCAAACCCGAGATGGAGCAATTAGCGGCACAATTACTTCCTTGCTCCTCTCACCAGAGCTCACAAATAGCGTTCCCTCCTGCATGCCACGCTAGAGCAGGGGCACCCATTTACCGGGGGGCTGAGGAACCCTTGCTCTTGCCTCAGACATTATTAAAATAAAATCTGTGTCTATTCTGATCCGCCAGCTCATGCAATGCAAATCAAGAAGCATTTTTGTGGTGGTTGGATTAAGGGTTGGGACCAAGGAAGTCCCCTCAGTTTCCAAGCTAAGCACACTTGTCCCCTGTCCGCTCAATTTCTCTCCTTTCAACTCATGCACATAGACACACACATACACACACACACACTCACACACACACACTCACACACACCTCTGGGCTATTTTCTTCCTCTTCATTGAAGTGATACAAAAAGCTCTTTTTGTTTATCTTTATCTTTTCCATTTACTTCCTGGGAAAGTTGTTTGCTATTGGCTTATTCTCTCTCTCTCTCTCTCTCTCTCTCTCTCTCTCTCTCTCTCTCTCTCTCTCTCTCTCTCTCTCTCTCATCATTATTTTTCCCAATTGCATCTCCAAAATGAGTCGAAATTCAACTACGTTTGGAAAATAAATAGTGCCAGCAGCACATTTGTTAAAGCCGGAGCCTGTTGTCAAGAGCAGCCTGACTGTTGGGTACCCGGTGCGGATCTCCAGAGAAACGAAATAATTCACGGGCCCTGTGCTCGGGCTAAGCTAGAAGCACGCATCCCGTCGCTCCCTTCAGTACACAGATTTTTCTGGGTGTCTTCGTTCCCTGGTGTGGTTAGAGTTGGACACCCTGAAGAACTGAAGGGAACTGTTTAGTCAAAATTGCTGTGTTTGGTGACTTCTGCTTATTTTAAGACAATTTCAAGAGCTAGCATCTACTGAGGGCCTACTGTGTGCCAGCAACTGTGTGGATCCAGTTTTCCAGGTCTGAGTCACCCAGTACTTGATTTAGAATCTGATGCACAATCTGATCTGGGCTCTTAGCATTAATGATAATAATAATAATAAATAGCTAACATTTATTTGCATGCTATATCCTGGGCAGTATACAAGCCCTTACACAGCATTATATTTTGTGGGTGAATATTACATATTTAGTAACAATGTTTTTGTTTTAATGAAAAGTATTTTGAATCTACAGACTAGAACACAGAAAATATAATTAACCCCAGCTTTTAAAAATCTTAACCTATGCTATATTTGTTCCAGACCTTTTTCTTCTCAAACAAGACAGTACAGCGGAGTGCCCTATGCCAAGAGCCCGTGAGCTTTCCATGGTCCCAGTTTTCTCTCCTATGCTCCTATCATGAGCCTAAAATTGTAGTCTATTATGCCAATAGATGGTTTTAAATGTTTATTACACAATGATGTATCTATATTTTGCTGTTCATGCATATTTTTAAATTTTTATATCAATAGCATCCAGCTGTACATGTCATTCTGTTTCTTGCTGTTTTCTCCCCCATTTTACATAGATTATCACATTTAATCCTCACAACAGCCTTAGCCAGCACCATTTTACAGGCGAGGAAGTTGAGGCACAGAAGGGCTAAAACACACTACCATTTGCTAAAGCTAAATACGGGTCTCACCTGTGACTCAGCAGTTCTGCATCTAAACTATGACTCAGCAGTTCTGTGTATCACAAAGACAGGAGTGTTTAGGGATACCAAAGACAAGTGGAAGAATGTTCATGGGACCTTTATTCATCGGAGCTAAACATTTAGAAACAACCCAAACGGCCATCAACAGGGGAATGGATAAACACACAGTGTTGACGTCACCTGTGGAAAACTACACATCAATGAAAAAGAATGAGCCAGGAGGCTCTCAAGAGCATGGACACATCTCACAGACGTCATGATGAGTGAACGAAGCCAGACACAAGGGGAACATACTGTACGGTTCCATCTACACTAAGTTCAAAAGCAGAGCTCCCTGATGACTATAGACATCAAATCAGAGCAGTGATTACTTCCGGTGGGTGGAGGGCGGGATGGACCCAGAGAGCCCTGGATGGGTGCTGCTGGGTGGTTGAAAGGGTTCTATATCCTGACCTTGGTGGTTACACAAGGGAACGCCTTTGTGAAAAGTCTTAAGGCTTCGCATTTCGAGTTATGCATTGGGTTATGTGGGTGCTACACCTCGATGATGGTGATGATGATAAATCACTTGTGTAGCCACACAGCTCATCTGTGGCAGAGACCATTTCAACCCAGACAGCCTCACTTCGGAATCTGTATTTGACCACGACTCTGTGAATATTTGTGAAGGGAAGGTGGAAGGGGGCAGGTAGAGTTACCTGTCCAAGTTCATACACTTATCAAGTAGCAAAGGTAGGATGTGAGCCTAGTTCTGTCTGACTCTCACATCTGTACTTTTTTTTCTTTGCCTCTAGCCACTTCCGTTCTCGGTCAGGGTGCTGTGTTTGCCATATTTTGTATGACTTTGTATGACTTTTTTTTTTGCCACACTTTGTATTCCATTTCCAGGACAGGTTCTATAACCACGCTCACATTTTCTCATTGCTGGAAGCCTGCTGGGAAGACACAGTAGAGAGGTTTGTCCTCATCATGCCCATTTCACAGATGGAGAAACGGAAGTCCAGTCATGCACCTCCAGATGACCAGATCCCCAGGTTCCTGCGAGGTCCCATGAGCAGAGCATGAAGATTGGGGTCGGGCAGATCAGCTCCAGCTGAGAAGCCGGGGGATGCGGGTCAGTCATTACTCTGTGTCTCGGTTTTCTCATCTGTCACGTGAAAGTCATCAGCCTGGAGTGACGGTATTAAATGAGCAGTGCCTGAAAAGGGTGCAGCACTGTGCTTGACGCACAGTCAGCCACCCATCTCTTCACCTGCCTCCTTTGCTTCCTTTGCAATTCAGGCTGCCTTGTTCCTTGCTTGGAGAACTGGTTGACCTCTGAGCATTCTTGCAGCTTTAAGATTCTATGATTTATGGCATTTTATGCAAATGTCGACTAAGCACTCAGCTCTGCACATTGCAGAGAAAAAAGAGGGAGGTTGGGCTGGCATGACCCCTCATTTCAGATGGTAAAGGAAGTGACAAGTGTCAGGTCAGTTGTCCTGTGCTCCTCTCCAGATACTCTGGGGCCACAATTTGCTCCTAGATCAATGCAGGAAGTGGAAGGGATGATGCAGCTTAGGATAGAATGGCCCCCTGAAGTGAGGGGCATTGGGAGATTGTCCCCTCTGTGGCTGACCTTTATTGAACATTCTACTCCATATTGGCCTATAAAACTAAGAAGAAAAACAAAAGTATTCACCTCACAGAGCAACATAAAAATAACCTTAAAAGGGGCCCATAAACGTGGAGCTGGTAATTATTTGGATCTAGTTAACCATGCAACGTGCAACAAACTGGAATAAATGCAGCTCCATTAACCTTATTTTAAAAGCACTTTTTGGTGGTTCGTGTTTATTACACTGTTAACATTTAAAAGAGTGGACGCCCACCAGTGTGTCTGCTTTGGAACCCGGTACAGAAGAAAACACACACACTTGTGGGAAAGGGGAGTAGATCCAATAAAACACATTTCTCTCTAGCCAGCCCATGCCCAAAAGACACCTCCCTCATCCATTCATTTGTTCAGTTTTCAAGTATTTATTGAGCACCTACTATGTCTGGGGTACGTGGCACAGTGCTGGGGCTTTAGCAGCGAGCCAAATTGCAAAGCAGATAAAAGACAATTCAGATCATTTTTCACAATAGCCAATAGCCCATTGAGGAGGGAAGATCTGTTTGCCTGGATAATGCCAGCTGACAATGAGGAAAGAACGATGCAGAATTAGGAAATCAGTCTTCGGCCACCTCCCAATGAAATACCTGATTCAGGCTAAATTGCCAAATGGTATTGAAACCATTAAGTGTATGGTTGAGGGGGGTTTGGACCTCTGTATGCATGTAATTTTATCACCTCAAAGCGAAAGACGTAGTACATGATGGAGATGACATTCATCACCCTATCCCATGGCTGGTCTCACATAACATCATTAAAGTGAGATCGTACAGAAATCATGGGTCTCCTGATGAGATATAATGGGAAGAAAGCAACACTCTCTTGATGGTCTCTAGTCACAAAAGGTCACCTTGAACCCATTCAGCCTTTAGAACCAATGGCCAGTCTATGAAATACAGGAAAGTGGGGAACAAGCTAAATGACACCAGAAGGAAGCCACCAGACTAAGCTAGATGGAGGGACATTCTGCAGAACCAACTCAAAGGAATGTTTGGGGGCCAAAAGGAGGACTTGAATACAGACCAGGTATTAGACAAGAGGACTTAGTGGAGATGGGTAACTGAAGATGCAGGTTACAAAGCCTGATGGATAGCATGATTTTATTTTGGTAAAAAATTATAGATAGATAGATAGATACCGTGTTTCCCCAAAAATAAGACCTAGCTGGACCATCAGCTCTAATGCATCTTTTGGAGCAAAAATTAATATAAGACCCCGTCTTATTTAATATAAGACCGGGTCATATAGTATAGTATAGTATAGTATAGTATAGTATAGTATAGTATAGTATAATATAATATAAATAATATAATACTGGTATAATATAATATAATACCAGGTATAATACAATATAATAAATATAATACCGGGTCTTACATAATATAACACAAGTCCCGGTCTTATATTAATGTTTGCTCCAAAAGACACATTAGAGCTGATGGTCTGGTTAGGTCTTATTTTCAGGGAAACAGGGTGGATGGATGGATGGATGGATAGATAAGAAAGAGAGAAAGAGAACTACTAAGGTATTGACAATAACAACAACAACAATCTCTGGGAAGTATGAAAACAATGTCTTTCTTTTCTTATATTTTGATTATCTCTATTTTCTAACCCTTAATAAAAGCCTCTTTACTGCTTTTATAATAGAACGTGTGTGAAGAGGTGCTGATGCCACAGGCACCCACAAGTGGCCATTTAGTCATTCATTTTTTTTTTTTAATTCACTCCTTCACCCAGACCGGTAGTTTTAACTAGCTACGATGTTATAGGCCTAAGGACCAGGTTGAATTCACAGAGATACGTGACTTCCATCTCCGCCCTTCAGTTGGTCCTGTTCTGGTCAGGGACGCAGACATGTGGTCCTGAAGCTGATACTCATCTGAGGCTATAATGAGCAGAGAGATGTACCAGCGATAGGAGGATGGGGACCCACTCCATGGATGCCGGGAAGGGAGGTTTGGGGTGCACACAGGGGTGGGAGATGACATTGCAGGATTTAATCCCCTGCCTAACTTTCAGAGGCCAACTCTCCTGGCTCTCTTAGCTTGTTTCTGCTGACCTTCTTTGAATGACTGATGTGCTCCAAATTCCTTCCTACCTCAGGACCTTTGCACATGCTGTTCTTCTGCCTGGAACGCTCAGATCTACCCCCAAATACATACATACACACACACACACACACACACACACACACACACACACACACACTTTATTGCTACCAATTTTACACCTACTTATCCTCCAGGTTTCACACATCACTTTCTGTGGGATTCACTCCTTAACTCCCCAGGCCAAGCCTCCTGTCATTTCTCCCCCACAGCACCTGTCCTCAGTGGAGGACTAATTTATTAATCTCTTCATTTTATAATTCGTTGCGCCAAGTCACAAAGACAGTTCCATTCCTTGTTCATTTCTGCAACCCTGCATCTTAGGACAACACCTCGCACAGAGCTCTTGCTCTATAAATATTTGCAGCTTAAATGAATGAACACATTATTTTCACATCAGTTCTGGAAAAGTCCGTACTCATGCTGCTGTTTCTTTAGTCACTTCTGATAAAAACAGGAATAACGGCAACGGCTGGCATTTACTGAGGACCGGCTGTATGCAAGGAACATTGCTAACAACTGCTAACAATTATACATGCATTATCATGGTGAATACTATCAGCAAACCATCAGTGTTAGCAATATACCCATTTTGTGGAGGAGAAAATGGAGGGATTTAGGAAAGTCCATTTCTTACAAAATGAGCTATCTCTTTGAAACTCCATCTACCTCTCTGAACCGGAGTTTGGGGAGAGTGTTGGAGCCTTTGCATGCAACGTGAAACCCATCCCATCTCTGAGATGTCCGTGTCTGAATAATGCCAGTAACACCTGCATGGCTGTTAAGTCAGCTATTTGTGCCCGGGACCTAGCGAGCACTCAATAAACACTTGGATGGGGGCTCCCCTGGGCTTGCAACTTTCAAAGCAGAATCGCTGGCAGATGGCCATTCTTTGAAATTAATTCTATGGTGCAATAACCATGAATCACCCCCAAAGATTCCAGGACACCAGCAAGTTGGCTTCCCCTGCCCAGCCCTGTTGTGCAGGGCGACGCTGGACACAGCCACCACCTTGGTGATTTTGGCTGCTGACAGAGCCAGGCACAGAAAAGCTGTGCGTCCTGCTGACCTCACTGAAAAGACCAGTAAATTCAGCAGCCAGTGTGTCTGGCTTTCCACTTGCCGCCCCTAAATCTCCCATCAAGTGGCAGGACTCTGGCCCTCGTGCCCTGTCTGAGCATATTTGCTCCGTCTCAGAGGAGAGCAGAGCCAGGCACCACTAAGGGGTTGGCGAAGACATTGTTTTTCCCACACAGCAAGCATCTCAGGAGTGGCTTCTTCTTTGTTGCCTGACTCAGCTTTGCTCAGACACAAGCTGCAAGCAACAGGGGCCTGGAGGGGGCCCCAAAGTTTCCCACTCACTAAGTTGCCTTGGCTGGCTTAACTCAGAGTTCCAGGACAGCCCTGGGGATAATGTTCCAGGTGCCCAGCTTTTCCTGGGGCCTCAAGAAACTGGCTTCTGAGGGAACAGCCTGGAAAGCAAAGCGGCCCTGGGTGAGCTCTAAGGCCAGGATGTCTCTGACAAGTCCCTCCACCCTTCAGCCTCAGTTTTCTTATCTTTACATTGGGATAGCAACAATGTTGACCTCTCCGGGGTTTGTGAGGATCAAATGATTCATTGAGTTCTTGCCATAAAGAATAGTGAGGGCCTACTGTATACCACACACTGTGATTACATATCTGACATGTATTACTTTGTTCTCACAACCAACCTGGAAGGTCAATTTTTTTAACCTCCCCCATTATTGAAAAGTCCTACCTAAAGCTCAGAGAGGTAGAGTAACCCGGCTGAGATCACACAGCAGAACTGGGACTCAAACTCAGGCCTGTCTGATCCCTTTGTACGTGCTGTGTAACGTCTGAGACATGCTCCCAGCTACTGCCTGCTGTATTCCTTCCCCAAGCGAGCCATAGGCTGTGCAGTGTTACATGCATAATAAAAATCACGATGGTAATAGTTGACCAATTGAGACCTGATTACGTGTTACATACTGTTATATGGATTACTTGCTTTACATTCTTTAGTTATCATCCTTACTTTGATGATTTTAGGTTGGCCTGCACCAGAAGTTGAGCGTTTTCCAAACAGACAAAAGACTCTGATCTTTGGTCCATAGGGAGCCAGAGCAGGTTTGTCATGAGACCCTGCCATGAGCCTATTGGCCTGTCTGCATCTGGCTCTGGCTGCTGGGATGAAGACAGATGGGAGAGAGGCTGGAGGGAGGGAGCCCAGTGTGGAGGCTGGAGCAATCAGAAAGAACAGAGGCCAAATACAACCCTTGGTTCCTTCTCTCTCCCCAGGACATGGTGTGTTCCAGAAAGGCCTGGCCTCCCCTCCAGTAGCCCCCCAACCCCTTGCACACCCTCAGCTATCAGCCAGTTTGTTCCAGCTCAGGTGACAGCCCACAGGTCCCTAGACTCAGAGCATTCTGCCCAAGGTGGGCCAGGAGAAACTCCATTTCTTCATTCATTCATTCATTCATTCAAAAATGAGTTATTGAGCATCTGGTGTATACAAGGCACTGAATGTACAGCATAGAATGAGACACCCTACGGCCCAAGCTAGGGTTCAGAAACATAAGGTTCAAATCCTCCTTGCTCCTTGAACCTGTGCAAATTATACCTTTCTAAGTCTCTACTTCCTCTTCTGTAAAATGGAGCTAATACTCCCATCCTGTCAGTGTCGTTGGGAGACACGAGGAGGTGTAGATGAAGCAGTGGGCTCCCGGGCACTTGCAGGATTTATCTTCCACCCTGACGCGGCATAGAACATGGCCATCGAGGTGGGGTGAGTTCAGGCCCAAGGACAGAGAGCAGTGGGTCAAGTCAGTGGCTCTTAACTAGGGCTGACTTTGCCCCCCAGGAACATTTGGAGATGTGTTTGGTTTTTGCAACTCTGGGGTTGGGGGATGCTACTGGATTCTAACGGGCAGAGGCTAGGAGCGCTGCTCAACATCCTACGGCATGATCTGGCCCCAAATGTCATTATTGCTGAGGTTGAGAAGCTCAGATCTAAGTGGACGCTTCCCTCACTGGGCTGTGGAGAGGGTTTGGGGTCCCCACACAGCCTGTCTGGGAGTCAGGACCCCCAACCCCTAGCAGCCTGACACACTGACAGCTGAGCCCGCCCACTTGCCCCACCAGATGGCTTTTACACCCCGGGCAGAGGGCAGATGTGTCCCCATCTCTGAACAGACTCCCCATCTTACTGTAGGATCCCAGGCTGTTTATTTCCCCAGCCTGCCCAGCCCCACCAGGAGCACAATCAGCTCCCAGCATCAACTGCTGTGCTCCAGGCTGGGTGCCCGCATGGAACACACTGACCTGTCACTGTGTTGTTGTGACTGCAGCTATCCCCTGCTCCTGCCCCTCCCTCCTCTATCTTGCTGGGATCTTTCTTGGTGGCTGAGCTGGCAGAAATTGTACCACTGGACTGCCGGGAAGCTGTCAGCAGTAGCAAGGTGATGGCCAGCTCTGTCCCCCCAGCAGAGGCGGTTGGAGCCAAGCTGCAGCGGTCCAGGGCTGGGAGACTTTGGCAGTCACCTGAGTTATGGATCAAGGCCCTCCTTCTTTCAAGCTAGGAAGGTTCCCAGATTGAATTTCTTTATCCATCCTGAGCTCGCACTTCCCGGCCTCAGCTAGCCAGCAGCGGCTCGCAACAGAGCATAGGGGTCTGACAAGGTCTTCCCCATTGTAAGAAGCCTTTATCTCCTGTACCGTGAACATAGCCAGGGACACACAACCAGCCCTGGAGTTGGTGCACAACATCTTTTCCCATGTACTCCGGAACTCAAGATTGCCTGAGGCTGGGCCATCAGGAGAGCACCTAGCACAGAGCCCAGCACAAAATAGCCACACAATAAATACCTAGTCAATGAATGAAGGAATGTACAAAGGCATGTTAGGAGACCTGATTTTTATGCCCAGCTTTGCATCTGACTTGCCACATGACTTTGAGCAAGCCAGTTTCCATCTTCACGCCTCAGTGTACTGGTCTGTAAAATGGAGCTTATCGTTTACTGCTGAGCAAATCCTAAAAACAAGACAAAGGCCTTTGGGGTCGAGTGGATAGGAGGCAGTAGCTGAAATTATCTTTGTGAAATAAACCATGAAATCACATTTGCCATTTACAGTACAATGGTTCTGTTCACATCAACTCCATAACGGCTGATCTTAAGCCCGTGATCTCATCTGTGTTAGTTATCTACTGCTGCGGAACAATACTTAGCAACTTGAAACAACCACCCTTTATTGGATCACAGTTTCTGAGGGTCAGGATTCTGGGAGGGGCTTAGCTGACAGGTTCCGTTTCTGGGTCACTGAAGCAATGGAGTCAAGCAGTCAGCCGAGGCTGCAATCTCTGAAGATTTGACGAGAGCTGGGGAATCCAAGTTCATTCCAGTGGCTCTTGGCTGGAGGCTTTAGTTCCTCACCATGTAGACCTCTCCACAGAGCTGCTCACCATATGTCTTTCTCCCAAATGAATGATGAGAGACAGAGAGACAGAGACAGAGACAGAGAGACCAAGATGGTAACGAGTCTTTTTACAACCAAAGCTCAGAAGTGAGATGTATCACGTTCACCTAGTCCATTGGCCACACACCCACTACTGGTACAGCCTGTGGGGAAGTGAATGCCAGGAGATGGGCATCTTTGTGGGCCATCTGGGAGGCTGGCGGCCACATCATCTAATCTGGAGTTCATATCAAGTGCAAAAGGCACAGGTAAGAGGGCAAAGACCTCTCAGAGCAGGGTTAAAAAGGGGGGAGGGATTTTTTTTTTTTCCCTTTCGTATTTGCCATATGCCATGCTCCATCCCTGGCTATTTTCATGTATTATTTTCTGTCATCCGTATAGCTAACCCATGAGACACTAAAATCACCACCACTTTTCAGATGAGGAAATGGGGAGATCACACAGTTGGTAAAAGATAGAGCCAGGTTTGGAACTGAGGGGTGACTGGGTCCAAAGCACTGGGACTGACCACACTTCCTCTGTCAGAGCCAGTTGCGGTCAGTGCAGGTTTCTGTTTGTTATTCTAGAACCACAGAGAAGCCCAGAATCTCCCAGTGACGGTACTGGAAAGCACTTTGCAAAACTATCCCAGCAATTCCTTTCCAGTGTGCTTTCCTACTCACAGTGTCTTTGAGCCCTGTCAGGGGTATAACTTTGTCCCCAGTATACAGGTGAGAAAGCTGAGGCTCAATGCACAGATTGACCTCAGCAGGATCTCTCAGTTCCTAAGTAAGCTCTCTACCACCCCCCGCCCCCAATA
This sequence comes from Rhinolophus hipposideros, assembly GCF_964194185.1. Classification (NCBI taxonomy): domain Eukaryota; kingdom Metazoa; phylum Chordata; class Mammalia; order Chiroptera; family Rhinolophidae; genus Rhinolophus; species Rhinolophus hipposideros. The sequence continues at coordinate 16,610,762 of NC_138070.1, read as the reverse complement.
TGCCCCGACTTCCTAAGGATGCCTGGCTCACACCCAGGCCACCTCCCATAGGTTTCTCCAACCAGGAGTCCTGCACTCGGTAAGACAGCCTTACTGTCCCAGCTCCAAATTCAGGCCCTAGAGGCATGCCTTGAACTCCTCAGACATTCCCAGAAAGAAACCCAGTCATTTGACAATATATGTCTGTCTGTGTTTATGTTTGCGTGTTTGCGTGTGCGTGTGTTTGTGTGTGTGTGTGTGTGTGTGCATGCGGCCATGTGTACACAGTCTGCCTTCTACATTCGCGGGTTCCGCATCCATAGGTTCAACGAACCGTGGATTAAAAACATTTTTTTTTAAAATGGCACGTAGTTGCTGATGTGTACTACGTAGTTAGGCCTACAGTGCTTGCATTTGTACTGAACATGTACAGACTTTTTTTTTCTTGTCATTATTCCCTAAACATTACAGTGTAACAACTATTTACATAGCATTTACATTGTATTAGGTATTATAAGTAATCTAGAGATGATTTAATGTGTACAGGAGGATGTGCTTAGATTATATGCAAATACTACACCATTTTATAGAAGGGACTTGAGCATCCAAGGATTTGGGAATCTGCAGGGGGTCCTGAAACCAATCCCCGGCAGACACCCAGGGACAACTGTATTCCTTTATACCAGGGGTGCCAAAAAAAGTCACGTATACCCCCATGAATTGTGTTCATCTTTTGTTATCGTCATATATTGAGCATTACAATTTTAATAGAGTTTTTTCCTTTCTTAAAATGTGTATATGTTTTTTTGGCACCCTCTGTATAGATGGAAAAGGGACAGAGTGGAGCTTTCCTAGTGTCTAAGACGAACTTAAGCCAGGATTCTATTTGAGCATCTGCCGAGAGCATTTTGTTAGAAGGCTGCATGACTGAGGACTTAGAAATCAAGGAGAGAGGCTGAGTACAGAGGGTGAGGGAGGATTTTCCCATTGGTGGGCCCTTCACTATCTCTTTTGGAAAGTCTTAATCCCTTAATCACTTTTATTAATCTCATAATAATCTTTTCAACATCGGTTACATCCCTCTTATCTCGGTTAAGCATTTTGGTGAACTCACAGCTTCTTGTCACTTGGGGAATTTTCCCTGCTGCTTTAGGTCTCTCTCTCTCTCTCTCTCTCTCTCTCTCTCTCTCTCTCTCTCTCTTCCTCCCTTCCTTCCTTCCTCTTTCCCTCCCTCCAGCTAAGCTGTTAGAATCCAAAAACCCTTGAAATTCAGAGCTAGGCAGAACCTTTCAGACCACCCAGCAGACATTTCTCATTTTACAGCTGGGGGAGTTAGGGCTCTGAGATGTTAACGAGCTCATTCAAAGTCACACCATAGGTACAGGTGAGTACATGTGTGCCCATTGAAAACAATAAATCACCTCATAGGTGTGAGCACTTACCCAGCATCATCTCCTTTGATCCATACAAATGCCTCTCAGGTGAATTCTGCCATTCGCCCCATTTTAGAGATCAGGAAACTGAGGCAGAGCAAATCAGTCACCCCCAAACACACTGTGAGGGAGGCAGAGCCAGGAGACTAGAACCCAAGCAGCCAGAATTCAGAGCCTGAGCCTCCAACCACCAGGCCCTCTCCGCCATGCCTAAGTATCACTCTCTCCTCTGATCCTGCCAGGGGCAGCAGGCTGGTGCACAGATGGGAGTGAAGCAGGCCCCTTATCAAATAAACTACACGCGCTAAGGGGTCTCGACATGGCCCCTGCCCCTCTCTTGGATTGGGAGCTCTGAATCTTTTCTATGGGGTTCCCCCAGCCCAGCACACGGTCTTCTTGTCAACCAGAGCCTGTGACAATAATCTGTCTAGTGACCTTCAGCCGGGTGCAGTGAGACCAGTCCGGCATCCCAGAGCTGGAGGCTAGCCCTGGCCACACCCCTAACTCTTCACAGCAGTGGCTGCAGCCAATTTATTCCTCTTTAGGTGTCACTTCCTCATCTTTCAACTGGAAAGAGGTGTCTGCAAATAGCCATCAGCTGCAGAGGCCTTTCTGGAAATGAAATACAATGTGGGAAACCAAGATGAAAAGCTCAGAAAATGAAGTCACTGGTGGGAAAGGGAGGGGGTGCTGAATGGAGGGGGTGTCCAGATTCTCATCTCCCCATCCCCTCGTGGGGCCTCGGAAGCAACTGAGAGTCTCCCACATCCAGTTTCAAGGCTACCAAAGAGATATCAGTACGTGTCCCCCATGCCTGATCTGTGAGCTTAGAAACGTCCTGCAAACCCGGTGTGAGAACAGAGGTAAGCCATCCAAGGGGGTGCCTCTCGAACTATTCCAGAATCAACAGAGACACAAATGTGGAATCTTGAGGCACGCTCCTTCTGAGTTCCTCCTCACCCAGAGTGCCTCTCTTTCCTCCCCCATCACCTCTGTTCTCTCCGGCTTGCCTCCTTTCCTCTTTGTCTGCCTGACAAGTAGCTGGAAAGGTTGAAGATGGAGAATCAACCGCCGAACTTAGAAAATAAAAACACCCCAGTCGGCTTTATTAATCTCCTGAAATATGCTCCCCAATTGCTGCCAAACCGAAAGGGCTCATGTTTTCCCTCTAGAACACGGTTAAAAAAAAAAAAAGTAGAAATGTTTAGAAGGATGGCTAGGAAAAAGTACAGTAGATCTTCCTGGTAATGTACAAGTTGACGTAGTAATTGCTATGGAAACTAGTCATTATAATTCAATAAAAAGGGAGAAAAAAACTTGTTCATTGTGTTACCTATGACTCCATAGTTACGTTCTTTACATATATTAGCATAAAAATCAAGTCCCACTTTTATTCTCAGGGTTTTCATGAGCTCTGCCTTCACAAAAGGGTGTGGAGGGTTCAGCCCTGACGAAGCCCTGAAGAGGAGAAGGAAATTCACTTTGCAAGAAATCTCTATAGTTTTTTTTTAATCCTGGGTAAAATATTTAATGTTCCTGCATAATGTGTGTGCAGGTTCTGGAAGAAAATATCGCTTGTGCACAAAGAGTTTTGCCCAGGACATTAGAGGAATAACCTGATCTCTCTACAGGCCCTGAGATGTGACAGAAAGGGAAGTCTTCTTCTTTTAGGAGAGATGCAACTAATAAAAAGATGCCAAATAAAATGAAAGAGGCACAGTCACATGATTAATTACACCTCTGAGGTCTGATCCGCTTGGGGAAATGATCAGAGGGAGTAGGTTCTTGTAATGCTTTGAGAGATGCTGGGGTGGGGTCACCTCCCTTCATGAATCCCCCTACCCACACAGTTCTCACTATGTGCTTCATAAGCAACTTGGAAAGTAGGTCTGGACCCAAGGCTGTTGCCATCCCAGGAGTGATGGGAAAAACCCTGCGTGTGAGGCAGGAAGCAGTCACTGCTCAGACACCGATTTCTGGCAAAGGGAGGTAAAGGAGTGATTCTAAGTGGCTGGAGCATGTGAAAGCATGCTGGGGGAGGCTCAGTATTGAGACGAAAACCATCGCACCTAGTCGCCAGGAGCTTGCAAGTCTCTAGGTAACTGGGAGCCCAGAGACAGGGGACCAGGATTAGAAGGCAGGAGGGCCCTCGTCCAGCTCTGGACATGCCACTGGGAGAGTCTATGCATCTCTCTGAGCCTCCACCTTTGTACAAGGTGTCCCTCAGCTCCAAGCCTGCCCTTGGGATCTCTGCCTTCGGGCCCTGGGGCTGGTATTTCTGCACAATGCACGTCCCCTTTGCCCGCTGGGTCTATGTTAGCCTCTGCCCATAGAGGGCGCCAGTGGGAAGCGAAGGAGCGGAGGTGCTTGCCCGAGTGGGCCAGCAGTTTTCATCAGGGTCATGGAAGCTGTGGTTCTTCATCCCAGCGGTGACAGCTGGCTCCAGGGCAGGTTTTCCTCCCAATAATAACCGGCATTTTTATATCCCCTCAGGAGTCCCCTCTTCGGAAGTCTGTGTCCACGCTCGGTATGGTTCCTCCCCGAGCTCCTGAGCGCCAGCAGAGTTCAGGTCCCCTCTCCAAGTTTGGTTTGTTTGTTTTTCCAAATTCTCCCTTTGCTCTCTGAGCCCAAGAGTGATAGATGCTTCCTGCAATTCCTTCATCTGTGTTTCCTCGGCGTCCCCCGTTTGCCTTTCTAGTTTGTCAACACCAGATCCACTGAGTCCCTGTGTTAAATTCTCTCTACCAGAGTACCTGGTATGGTTTGTTTCTTACATTGGCTCGGGTCTTTCTAATCCAGCCTCCACTTGGTGGCTGGAAGGATTTTTATGACTCCCAGTTTGATCAGAAGGCGGTAAACTCCTGGACTGTTAGGCTGTGCAGAGCCCCCCCGCTACCTAAAGTAGACACCCTTAGTCCGTGGCATTTCTCCTGAGCATGGACACACCCTCAGAATCCTTCTTAACACTTTACTTCAGGACAGCACTATTCACCGCTCAGAACTGGCAGGAAGAATGGACCTGTTTTCGCATCTTGCCTTGGAGGGTAAATCCCATTACTGAGATGTGATCCATGAGAACGATTTGTTAATATAGCTCAGGTTTATTGAGTGTTTATTATAGATTAGGCATCCTACTTTCTTGCCATGTAGAATCTTCAGGAAGAAATCCATCCAGTTAATACAATCTCCCATACAGGGAGATTATATTTGTTTTTGTCCAAAAGAGCCCACCTTACATCCTTGAATCCATTGTAATACGTAGAGGACTTCTTTAACTGGGGCTTAATGAAGTCACCACAAAGAATGTTTTGAGAATGGCTGAATCCCTTTCCTGGAAGGAGAACATGACGGATAATTCCAGCATAATTACACGCAACAGACTCCAAGGGGCACACAGTAGAATTCTGACATGAGTTGCTAATTACGAGTATGTCCACATTGGGACATTGATGGAAATCTTTGTATGATGTGGCTCAGAGTCGCAGCATTCTTCTGGAGTAACCTGGAATCTTTCACCAAGTTCTGCCTGTGCCCATGTCTCAAGATGTTTTTCATGGCCAAAATTGTGGGGGAAGAGATGCTATTAGCATCTCCTGACTGGAGGCCAGGGATTCAGGCATTTTGCTCAACATCCTACAAGGTACAGGACAATCCTCTACCACAGAGAATTATCTGGTCCCAGATGTCAGTAGCATCGAGAGTGAGGACTTCCAGTGTTGACTCATGTTTTGTGTGCAGACTGTGGTATCCTGGCGTCAGAATCTCCCTTTTTGTTTTTGTTTTTGTGTTTTCATTTGCAGAGAAACGTTCCTGTTTATAGATGTAATTGCTTAACGTTGGCACCAAGTATTGAGAGATTTGCAATGACATCGCTGATGAGATGTGTGTCCTCCAATGCATTGTGCAAAATATCTTCCCCTCAGTATCCTGAAATGACTCCTTCTGTGCTCACCGTGGCCCTGTCACTTTCTCTCTCTCCAGCCTGGCACTGTATTCCAAGCCAGCTCCTTTTGTGGTCCATCCCTGCCAGGTCTAAAGGCTTTGGGAAGAGTCACCTCCAAGTTAAGATTGGCCTGAAAACGTATCTCCCATTGGTCTGACTCATGGATACCATGACATTTCCAGTGTCGTGCGAAAAAGCTTCCTTTTCCAGCGGAAGCAGCCCAAGTTTGCTCTACTCCTCTCTGGCCCAAAACCATTCTGCCACACTCCTTGTCCTGAGGTCAAACTGCTTTTAATCTATTCCGACTTTCCATTTATCAGGGTTTTCATTCATTAAATACAACCTGAGAAGGACACGTGGGGGACGTTGATGGATCTATGAGACTTGCCTAACAAATATACCATCCCTAAAGTTTGTTGTTTAATGCTGGATATTTACATACTGGCTTTGTTCAAAGTGAGACACCTAGATTTCCATGTCCCTGTTGTGGTGGCACTGATTTCTTTAGGCAAATAAAGGACCAGTCACAAGAGATTAAATGGTCAAGGGAAAATCCCATCCTCGCCTTATCGTAGGACTACAACCAGACAGCCTCGTTTGTCTCTATTGTTCTGTTAACTGTGGATCAACTTCTCTCTGACTTTATAGAGAATCACCAAACCACCAAATCATAAGATCTTCGCACCAGGGAGCCATAACGTTCTAGCACTCTTCCTTTATAGTATCGTAATTTCTAGGAGGTGTGTAACCTGGCATCATGACATTTTAGGATCAGAGAGTCTTTACAATAAAGATTTCGAATTTTGGAGGCATAGAATTTGGAGGTCTTAGAATTTTAAACTGCTTGGATCATAAAATCTCAGAATATCAGAATTATACTTTTTTTTCAAATTTGGAATCCTTCAATCTTAGCTTCATGGAATTACTAAAATTGAGGACCATCACTAAAATGGAGACCAAAGCTTAAAGGAGCCTCAGGGCTGCAAGCTCATTTCAGGAGCTTGATTCACCTCTGGACTCCTTTGTCCCACCCCCTCCACCAATAAAATTAATTGTTCCTTCTACGTATGTGCCACCCACAAAGGGGACACTGCCTATAAAGCCACAAGGAGTAAGCTTTCTGCTTCTATAAGCAGATCCTTACCACACCAGGGAAAGGCCAAACACTGAAATTCCCCAGGGGCTAGGCAGCTGACGTACGAGGTCTGACAATTAAGTTGGCGAACTTGTTGCACTGCCATTGCTAACCTTCTTTGCTATCAGAGGGATTATTCATTATGAATTTGTACCAACTGGACAAACAGTTAACCAAGTTTACTATTTGGAAGTGCTGAAAAGGCTGCATGAAAAAGTTAGATGACCTGAACTTTTCGCCAACAATTCCTGGCTCTTGCATCACGACAATGCACCAGCTCCCACGGCACTGTCTGTGAGGGAGTTTTTAGCCAGTAAACAAAAAACTGTACTGAAACACCCTCCCTACTCACCTGATCTGGCCCCCAATGACTTCTTTCTTTACCTGAAGATAAAGGAAATATTGAAAGGAAGACGTTTTGATGACATTCAGGACATCAAGGGTAATACGATGACAGCTCTGATGGCCATTCCAGAATAACAGTTCCAGAATTGCTTTGAAGGGTGGACTAGGCGCTGGCGTCAGTGCACAGCTTCCCAAGGGGAGGCCTTCAAAGGTGACCGTAGTGATATTCAGCAGTGAGGTGTGTAGCACTTTTTCTAGGATGAGTTCGTGAATTTAATTGTCCAACCTCAAATGAGAGGGCAATGGGTAGATGCAATAAAATAATGAGGAAATAGACTTAGAGTATCAGTGTCAAAGAAACAACAAGGAGTGGTAAGACTGAGGAAGGTTTTGCCAGGTAGATACAGGAGCCCGATATCACCAGAGCATCTAAGAGATGCTGGAATTCTATGTTTTAATGTAGAAATCTTGAGATTCTTTTTCAATATTGGCAACTGATTGAAATTTCAAATGCAATGTAGGCCGGTACTGTGTAGAAATATCAATCAAAAATGCTCTGTGGGCCACTTTTGGTCTGCTGGACCCTAGTTTGAGTTTCCCGTAGTAGGAGGCCTCGAAAGAACTAGACATAGTCCTGTATAGTGGTTTAGAAGCAAGGACTCTGCAGCCAGAGTACAAGGTTCAAACTCCTGCTCTGCTATTTGCTGGCTGTGCAGCCTTAGCTGAGTTACTTAACCTCTCTATACTTAGTTTCCCCATCTGTAAAATGGGAGTGTTTATAATAATACCTCCCCTCCCTCACAAGGTTATTGTGAGGTTGAAATGACTTTGAATATGCAACGCTTTGAGTAAGCATGCATTAGTTACCATCTATAAAGAACTTACATACGCATTATCTATTCTTAGTGCTTTGCAGATGCTCATTTTTAAACACTAAGGCGCTTCCCAACAATCTTGCTGAGAGGGTAGGGTGGGGGCAGGCAGAAGGGGCCAGAATGAATGTCTTTATTTTGCAGATGGGAAAACTGAGGCATAGAAAGGTATTCACTTGCCCAAGGCCACACAGCAAACACATGGCAGGATCTGGCTCAGGATCCAGCTCTAAATCCGTCTCTCCTCTCAGATTCTGTCTACTGTCGAAGCCCATAGCCTGGCATTACTGTGGAAGCCACCCTCTCCCAGCCAGCCAGCCAGCCATCCAGAAACTCGGCCACACTGCCACATGTCCCATGTCGCAATCCAGACGCAAACTGGCAATGAGGTGCCTATATATATACATGTATATATATTTTTTGTTTGTTTGTTTGTTTGTTTGAGAGAGAGAGAGAGAGAGAGAGAAGGAAGGAAGCGGAGGGTGGGAGAAGAACTGTTCTCATCACAAATTTCTCTCTGGCCCTCTTCCCAGATTTGAGGTTTCTGGCATGGCTGGTAAGATTTGGGGCAGGAGAGTAAGACAGCATGCTGGGCAGCAGCAGGATTGCTGAGGGTCCAGAACTGGTCACCCCAATTTCTTTGTAGGAGCAGCCTCGGGGACTAGCTGCATAATTGCAGGGCCAGTACAAAATGAAAATGCAGGACCCTTTGTGCAAAAATGTTTAAGCGTTTTAAGAGGAAGTCAGTAGAGCATTCAAGTCAACACAGCAGGCCCCTGTGTGACTGCAGAGGTCATATGCCCATGAAGCCAACCCCGGACACTTCCCCTCATCTAAACCACTTCCCAGTGTTACACAACACAAAGGGGGTGCAAAGAGGGTTAACAGATGCCCTCCCCTCTCCCCGTGTCCTGGTGAGATAAAACCACCATTGGGAGACCCAGGACAATTTTTATATAGGATTAGAAAACAAAAATCAATATTTAATTATCTGTAAGCTTTTTGTGTCACTGAATCTTTAGCACCTTAACAGGGAACGCAGGCTGCCAAGGCAAAAGTAAGTCATTAAAGACGCAGTATTGCTGGCCATCCCTTTTTAGCGCCGGGCCATAAATAGAGTACATTATCAGTGCTCACATGTGGGTATTGTTATTTATCTTTACAATCTCTATTTACCTCTATTTATAGCAGATTTCCCCCATATATTATGAGACCAGGTTAACTTTAATGGACTTCATGAAAAGAGGTACTTAAAACTTTGGAACATGCTTATGTGGACAGATGGCGAGGTTTTCAGAAGCTATGGGGCCCAGAAGGCCGATTTGAAGGGTGTTGATTTTTTTTCCCTTTTCTTTCTTTCTTTCCTTTTTTTTTTTTTTTTTCTTTGCGTCTTCTCTTATTGCCCGCACTCTGTCCCATAAAGGCTGTCCAGAGTCCTTGATTCTTGGCATGGCAGCCATATCCAAAGCGCAAATGGATGGATGCTAGGTCCCGAAAATCCTAGCTCCAGACCTCTATATCTCACCTATAAATGAGCTTTGTAATTTTCAGGGCTGGCAGCAAAGTCATCTTTCCAGAGCTGGAAGCCTTTGCTTTGTCAGAGAAACCCTCAGCAGGATTTGTACTTGATCATCTTATTTTAGTCTTAGTCACGCTGGATGGTAATGACCTGTTCAGTGACCTGCCACCACCCTCAGACTGCCTCTTCCTCTGGGATCCAGAGGCAGACTCTATCTGGATTTACAGTGCCTGGAAGGATTTCCAGCACACCGTAGATGCACAGGAAATATGGGCAATGGGTGCACACAGGAAGCAGCAGCGTTAGAGTTAAAACCAGCATTAAGCTGACCTGGGTTTGAATTTATCCTCTGGAGCTTACTACCTAAAGGACTTCAGGCAAGCTAATTAGTCTCTCTCAACCTCAGTTTCCCCATCTGCAATTCAAGGTGAAAAGTAGTGTCTACTTCACAGGGTTAATGAGAGAAGTCAATAAGATGGAGCAAGTGATGTGCATAGCCCAGTGCTTGGTTCAGACAATATACATGAGCTGATGTGGTATCATTAATCCTAGAAGCCATCTACAGTACCTGATAGATTGAACTAATGTGAATGAGTAAAAGTGAACAAATGAATGAATGAATGTCTAGATGGACGGATGGATGGATGGACGGACGGATGGACGGACGGACGGACGGACGGATGGATGGATGGATGGACGGATGAATGAATGAATAAAAACATGAGAGAGACCTCCCTCAGAAGCAGAACTGAAACCCAGGAAATGTAATATAGAGAAGGTTTAGAAACAGACCTGAGGATTTGTAAAAATCTACATGTAATAAAGATCGCGTTTCAACTCGCTTGGGAAAAGATTATTCCACAAATAGCATTGGGACAAATATTTAACCACGAGAGAACAAAACAGTTAAATTGTTCCTTCACAGCCATTCAGCAAGAACAAGTCCCAGTGGATTGGAGTTAACAGTAAAACATAAAACTCTATGACCCCCCAAATGAAAAAGTGGATTGGCAATTTATGACCTCAAGCAGTGAAGATGTTTCTAATTATGAAAACAAAATAATAAGCTATAAAATAAAATGAAGATTGATTAAACTCCATAAAATGAAAATAATTACAGGTTTAAAAAATAAAAGACATATAATACACTGGGAAAAATTGTTTGCTTCATACACGCCAGGCAAAGGGTTAATAGACATGTTATGTAAAGAGCTCTTGGATATTATTAAGAAAACAAAGAACAAATGTAATTTTTTACAAAGAACATGAATGTGAAATTAATCAAAAAAGGCATAGCAATGGCCAAATAAGCATATAACACAAGTTAACCTTCACTCGCAATGAAAGAAATGCAATTTACAAGAATAATAGTTTTCAATGGTCCAATCAGCACATTTTTCTTTAATGATACCACATACCGTTTGCAAAGATGTTGCAAAATAAGCCCTCTTGAACATTGTGGGTGCAATCTTTAGACAGCACAAGAGTAAATGCTTTATGTGGTATGCTTTGAGATTTGGGGGTGTTCATCATGTAGTATCTTGGATAGGTGTTGAGAGATACAGTTTTAATAGTGTTCCTGTATCAGTTTCGTCTCACTGGGAGTGTAAATGGGTGATGGTTTGTTTTTCTTTTTCCTTAGAGAACACATAGCAGTACACATCAAACATTGAAATATGTCCACTCTTTGACCCAGGGATTCTATTTTCAGAAATCTATCTTAGAGAACAAAGGCTTAGAGATATATTTTCAAGGAGGACCATTGCACCATTATTAACCCCAGCAAAGAAAATTGGAAACAACCTCATTATCCATCAAGTAGGGAAGAGTTATTTACGTAAACCAAAATGGCTATTTGTGTAAGGAAAAAAAGTAAACATGATGGCACATCTACAAGTTCGACCGAATGTAGCCATACGATGGAATATTATGCAGCACTTAAAAAGAATGACGCAGTTTACTATGCACAGTGCTGGGGGAACATGTCCATGTGAAGTTGTTACGAGAGAAAAGGAATTTCTATATCCTGGCCTAACTTACGTAACTAATTTAAGTATGTCTGTTATAACAAAGGCTTCAAAATGCAAATGGTTCAGGGAGGTGTTCTCTTTTTACTCTGCGGATTTCTGCGTTCACTTGTGAGACGTTGATTCCCCTAGAATTCGCTTCTATGCCTTGTATGTCGTGTCTGCCCCCCCCCCCCCCCCCCCCCGTCTAGTCCCCGTGGGCCAGCCTGTGATTGTTGCCAAGTACAATCTCATCAAACACACTTCAGGACTTGCCGAGCCATCAGGGTGACAACTCAAAATCTCAGCCTGGCCAGCAAGGCCTCCTGTGTCCTGGCCCCTACACCTCTTTCCCATCAATTGTCATGTGGTCTCTTGCTCCACATTTTCACGTTGTCTCTTGTTCCAAACTTTCCCCATGCCCTTCCCTGAGCCTGGAATGCCTTTCCCTGCCTCGCGCACCTGGCAATCTCCAAGAAGATTCAGATAGCCCCTTCCATAGGAAGCCTTGCCTGTGGAACGCCCTAGTTTGTGGTACCGATTCCCAGGGCCTACTATTTTCTTTTTTAATTGAGGTGAAAATTACACAGCATAAAATTAACCTGTATAAAGTACACAGTTCAGTGACATTTTTAACATCTAGCTTGCCAGGCCTCAACCTAGACCCACTGGTGTTGGGACCAGCAATCTACATTTTGGATAAATTTCCGAGATCATACTGGCATACATCAAAGTTTAACAGTCACTCCTCTAGTATCTTGTCCTTCTCTCTATTGGCACGTGGCTGTTTGCTTTCATGTCTGCTAACTTATAAGCCAGAGCCTGTGAGAATCTACATAAATTTAGGTAGATAAAGCAGTAAATACATAGGTGTATGAAAACCACACATATACATATATGCAATTGTTATTATGACTACACTGAAGAAAGAATATCGCGTGCCCTAAGAAGTTTTGCAAACCGTAAAGCAAACTCCAGAAGGAGGAGATGGGACAAATGCCCCTCCATCCCACCCCGCTGTCCAAGTGAAGCAGTAGCCAGAAACCGGTGCTTCAGCACTTGCTGGAACCCGAGCAACGTTCTCCGCTGGGGATCTGTTCCATCCTCTTTCTGGCACCGCTGGTGTTGACCGTTGCCAGGAAGAAACAGTCGTGGGCAACCTTGCTGCCCTGGCCTCAGAAGAGCAGAGATATGTTTTTGATGCAGGGATGTCTTTTCAGGGCTTTCCAAGATCCTAGGCAGGGATGTGGCTGAGTGGAGCCTAAAGGCCTGGCAGGTCCAGCATGGCTTCCTGGACGTAGTGTGTGAGGACCATCTCTGATGTGGAGGTTCAGTCTCTGTCTCAGGAGTCCGGTCCATCTGGCTGTTTTCCATCCTTAGCCAAAGACCCACTGCTTTCTGGGATCCTGCAGGGTGGAAGTAAGAGAAAGAGAGGAGGAGGGTGACAGCTGGGGCTGGGGGTTGGGGGAGGGTGATAAGGGCCCCTCTCCAAAAGCCATTGATGAATCTTGAAACTACGATGCTTTCGTTTCCTTGCAAACTGTAGTACCATGTGGAGAAAAACCACAGTGTGCGTGCCATGGGCAGGGGACCACAGTGGGTAAGGGCATTGGACTCAGCCAGCACTTGGTTCAAATCCCAACTGTACCATTTCCTGGCTGTGTTACCTGGGGTGAGTTACTTGTCCTTCCTGAGTCTTTTCTTTATCCATAAAACACACCTCACAGAATTTCTTTGTAAGGTTTAAATTACATAATATCGGTGAAAGGCTTTATGCAGTGCTTGGGAAAAAAAGAAAACACCCAATCGATACATGCTAATTGTCTCCGGGAACATATCTCTCCTTGAAAGGGCAACTTTGGTTTCACGGTAGTAAAGTGCCTGAGCAAGGCAAGGTGGAAAGGGTTTTAAAATCAGAATTAGAGACCTGAGCTCCAACTATGTAACTTGCTCAGTGACCTGGAGCAAGTCCCTTCCCGTCCTTCTTCTTCAAAGGCTAGAAAGAATCAGATGGGGTGAGAGGGACAAACAGGCCAGGGCCTCTTAAGTATCAGACCCAATTGATCTGAAGACCCCCTCCTGTCATCAGCCCCATTTCTGAAACAAGTACCCTGAGGCTCAGAGAGGTGAAACTCGTTGCAGGAGGCACTGAAACACCAAGAAGCAATGGGATTCCAAGCAGGTGTGTCTGACTCCTCTATCTATGGCCTTTCTACCTTTTCTACTTTATTTAGCCTTTCAGTAATAACATCCATGATTTGGCACTTCCCCTGTGTCTGGCACTGACTTTATACTGTTTGTCTCCTTCAATTGTCACCACAAGCCTGTGGGGAAGGCTCCCTAATTCCCCAGATGAGAACATTTAAGCTCAGCGACTGAGGGGGCGTCAGAACTTGAACCCAGGACTTGAGTCTGTGTCCCCAGGAAATGCCCCCACTCACTTTTTTCCTTTCTTCTTTCCCTCAGTGACTCACACCAGCCTTAACACAGCCCCGAACAGGCTACGTGAATAAGTCAAGTCAAGTGGTGGCTGCATCTCCCCATCCTGTCTGCGCACAGGGAAGGAGGGAGTGAAAAATGCCCGTGGAGGAAAACATACAGCTTATCGCACCTTCGCTGCAGTACTGACTTTTTTCTTACTTAACCAGCCACCTCTCCCTTCCCCACTCAATCCAGTTAGTAATGCAGACCAGAAGCTTACACCATCAATAAGTGGCACAAATTTCACAGATGTCCCCAGGAAACTCAAGCCGGGAAATGGCTCAGCATATGTCTAAATAGTTAATTGACTTAATTGCTGAGAGTTGGGCGATTAGCTCACTTGATCCACCCCAGTGACCACAAAACCTCCTTAATGGTGTTCAGTTTTATTTGTCTGTTAAGCTCCAGTGACTATTACGAGGAACTTTTCAAACGCTGATTATCTTATAAATATATCATTGTAGTCGCAGGATAAAAGAAGTCTGGTAGCCTTTTCACGAAAGGCTTTCCAAGGAACCACGAAAGGTGCCATCCATTCGTTCACTTGGCAGTTGTTTATTGAGCACCAGTTATGTACCAAGGCCTCTGCGAGAGCCTGGAGATGGAGTACTGAACACACCGGAGAAAGTCCCTGCCCTCTTGGGGTATGCATTCTAGGAGTAGGAGATAAGCTAGTAAAGAATGAAATATATACGTGTATACAATACTTTTTAGGTAAAGACTCCAAAGAAAACAAAATAGAGTGATAAGATGGCGTGAGCTGGGCAAGACATTGCTGAGCCTAAGGTAGTCAAAGAAGGTCGCCCTGAGGACTGGTATCTGGGTTAAGACATGAATGAGAAGTAGGAGTCGCCTCTGCAAGACATGTGGGAACTCTGGCACTCCAGCACTCTGGAGGCGGGGGAGTGGGGGGACAGCAGAGCCCTGGAGTGTAATGGGTGAAGGTGCGACTGGTACAGGAAGAGAGGCAGGGATGGAGGCCAGGCAGGGTCATAACACACAAGTTGGGTGTTTTCCTAAGTGCAATGAAAAGTCATTGCATGATTGGATTGATATCTTAAAAGATCACTCTTGAATGGCTGCTGGGTGGAGAGTGGGTTGTTCGTTAGGAGTAGAGAATGAGGATAGGCCAAGAGGCGAAGCTGGGTGACCACCCAGGTGAGAGAAGATGAGAAGGTGACTTAGAACCAAGTTGTAATGGAGTAGAAGGGGACTGCGGATTTCCTGGGTATATCTGGGAAGCAGATGGGTAAGATTTAGTCTGGAATACACAATAACTCCTAGGGTGGCATTGTGATGATACAGGTGCCATTTAGCAAGACAGTGAACACCTGGCACCTGGGGAAGAGTAGTGAGGCAGGAAGATACGTGATTTTGAAAAAGAACGATTTTGGCCCAACCAAGGGATGACACCAGGAAACCAGTGGAGAAATCCAGACAGGACACAATGGCGGCCTGGGCTGGGGCTGGCCATGGAATGGTGGGTTGTTACCATTTGGACATTTAACCTAACACGCGATGGAGTGTCTGCCGCAATTTGACTTCCGTTGAAGCCATGTAGTACAAGAGCTGAAATTAGAGGCCTCGATTCTGTTATATCCCAAATTATCACCCATAGCCCCTTCTTAATCCTTCCAAAATTGGGTGGAGAAGAAGGAAGGATGGATCAAAATTAGAATTTTATCAAGCAGAAAATAATCTTCGGTCTGGGTTACACTGATAAAAAAAAAAAAAAAGTAGGCAGAATTCGTAATTACCATATAAAACTGTTTATGTTTGTGATTATATGTTACTGCCACCTCCAGGTCCCCACAGCAAATGACTTAATTGCTTTCGCCTGGAGTAGGGCGTGGGGAGCAGAAGGAGGGTCTTGCTGCTCACCCTCCATTGGGTTCTGAGTGTGGCCCTGGTTTTTGCATCAGCTTCTATCAGACATGGAGAATTACAGCCTTCGTCATGGTGAGGTTGTCAAGAGCCAGAAGTGGGCTGGGAATCGAATCTCCGGAGCTCCGCAGGATCAGTTAGGTTTAGGCAAACTGGGCTGGGAAGAGGAGAAGCAGGAAGATGCTGGTTTCAAGGTAACAGGATATCAGGAACTGGGTTTGGTCGGGGAAGGCACGTTGATAATCCCTCATGGGTTAAGGTTGCCTGTCAGCCCCATGAGCCAGAGAGCCCTAAGAGAACCAAACCTCACCAATTTGCTCACCAACCTATGCCCTAGTGCCTGGCACAGAGGAGGTGACTGTGTGAGTTTGGGCTCCCCTAGAAACAGTCCCTGAGACAAGAACTGCAGGGCATGTGGGCAATTCCAGGACGTACCTGTGTGGGAGTGGGAAAGTGAGGAAGGAAAGGACACCACGATGGGATTACCACTGTGGGTGGCTAGTACCTAACCCTCCCAGGGACCTGTGGGAGATGGTATGGAACTGAGTGAAGGAGGGAGCTGGGGTATTTGTACCCCAACTCTTATATTGTGGACTGAAAGCTGCCCCTAGGGGTGGGGAAGGGGTAGTGTCATTAATTCCCAGATGTTCCATTCCACCATGTTCATGGGTGGAGAAACTTCAGTGCCCTCAAGAAACCCTTAGGCAATAAAGCACACATGTTGGCAGTTGGCAGTTGGGTTGGAATGCCCTAGAATGGTAAAGCCACAGAGATATGGTGCAGGCACCAAAAGCATCTCCTAATTTAATTAGTATTCAATTAAATAAATGACTAAAGAATGAATGAATGTGAGTTTGGGACCGAGAATTTAACACCTAGCCAATCTGCCTTTGTCAGTCCTGACTTCTTAAGTCATTTAAGCTCTTTGTGCCTCAGTTTCTCCATTGCCAAAATGTTGGTGATTCTATTAACTTTATATGATTGTTAAGGGTATTCAACATGAGGTGTTGTTCCAGTCACTCATTAGTGTAACCCATACTTGCCAAGCACCTACCTACGCCCGGTTCAGGGGTAGGTACAATGGGAAGGTATCCCCATCAGGCCATCCTTGCCCAGTAGCTCTCAATAAATGTTAGCTTCTATACTCTTTCTCCAGTTGAAGAGGGAGTGGAGAGCAGAGTGTTGGACGCTGTTGTGTTCTAGACCTTGAACCTGATATCGTTTTCGGGAGGTTTCTCAGGAGCTGAATCAAGACCTGTGAACCACAGTGAGATCCACAGGGAGCTACGTTCATTCACTCCTTTGTTCTGCATGTATTTCCTGAGGACCTCTTCTGTGTGTGTCCTTGTACGCAGCCCCTCCTTACCCTTCCTCCATTTGATCCATGACCCAATCCTGTCAATGATGCCTGCTACAGCACTCTCAAACCTGCTCTCTCCCTCAACCCGCTCTTCCAGCACTGTCCTAAACCAGGTCTGATCATCTGCCCCAGGTTTCTAGAGCAGCCCCTAACCTTGTGTCTCCCTGCCAGAAAGCTGTTAGAGCTCCCTATTGCCTGCAGTAGAAAAATCCAGGTTCCTTAACTCTGGCCCCTGCCTCCATCCATAGCTGTATGCACAGCCCTCCCCATCCCCAATGACTTTTATACAAGTCATTAAAATTCCATAAAATTCACCCATTTAAAGTAGACAATCAAGGGCTTTAGCATATTCACAGTTGTGTAACTATCGCCCACATGGAATTGTAGACCATTGTACTACCCCACAAAGAAACCCCACACCCGTTAATAGTCACTCCCCAGTTACCCCAATACCAGCCCCTGACAAACACTAATCTATGTTCTGTTTCTGTACATTTCCCTATTCTGGACATTTCATATAAATGGAATCCTGCACTATGTGGCCTTTGGCGACTAGCTTCTTTCACTTCGCATCATTAAAGTTCACCAATGTTATAGCATTCATCGCTACTTCATTGCTTTTTATCGTTGCATGATATTCCATAGTATAGATATACTACATATTGTCTATCACTTCATCAGTTGATGGATATTTGAGTTGTTTTCACATTTTGGCTCTTGTGAAAAGTGCTGCCGTGAACATTCATGTACAGTTTTGTGTGGACATATATTTTCATTTCTGTTGGGTACATAGCTAGGAGTGGAATTGCTGGGTCATGTGGTAACTCTAGGTTTCACATTTGGAGGAACTGCCAGACTGCTGAACAAAGGGTTGTGCCAGTTTTTATTCTCACCAGCAGTGTATGAGGCTTTCAATTTCTCCACATCGTCACCCATACTTGTCACTGTCTTTTTGACTTTAGCCACCTTAGTGGTTTTGTATTTGTATTTTCCTACATAAAGACTAATAATGCCGAGTAGCTTCTCATTCTTACTGGCCATTTGTATATGTTCTTTGGGGAAATACCTACTCATTTGCTCATTTTTCAATTGGGTTATTTGTCTTTTTATTATTGAGTTTTGAGTATCTTTGTATATTCTAGATGCACGTTCCTTATGAGGCATATAATCTGCAAATAATTTCCATTCTGTGGGTTGTCTTTTCACTTTATTGTTTCTGTTGCATTTTTTAATTGAGGTATAATTGATATATAACATTAGTCTCTGGTACACAGCACAATAATTCAATATTTGTATACATTGTGAAAGGGTCACCACAATAAGTCTAGTTAACTTCTTCCATCACCATCTTTTCATTTTCCTGTTGGTATCATTGGCAGCATAAAAGTTTCTAATTGTAATGAAGTTAAATTTGTCTATTTTTTTCTTTGTCTCTTGTGCTTTTGGTATCATATCTAAGCAACCATTGTCTCATCCAGGGTCATCAACCTTTACTCCTATATTTTCTTCTAAACATTTTATAAGATCTATGATCCATTTTGAGTTGAGTTTTGTTCTTTGGCGTGTGGATCTCCATTTGTTCCTAGTCCCATTTGTTGAAAAGACTATCTTTCCCACTTAACCGTCATGGTATCTTTCTCAAAAATCAGTTGATCATAGATGTTTCTTTCTGGACTCTCGATTCTATCCCACTGAATTATATGGCTGTCCTAGGGCCAGTACCACACTGTCCACATCCTTCTTACGTGGTAAGAAATATTATTTTACATGCCAGTGTTTGATCGCTCAGATTAGACCGTGCGGGCCCACGCACAGTGGTTATAAGACATTGTCTTGATGGTGAGTCATGATCCAACTTCTTTCACGCTGTGTGACTCTGGGTCATTTACTTAACTTCTCTGAGCCTGTCTCGCTCAAAGCTTTTCTTGTAAAAGCAAGAATAATGTCATCTTGCTTCCTGCCTCCCATCTTCCCTCCTCTCTTCCCTCTCCTAACTTGAAGACTGAGACTATGCCTCATTTATCACGGGACCAGCACAGCGTCTGACACAGAGTAAACACGGAGTGTGGGTTTGCTGAATGAATGTATGAATTGTATGACTGGCTCAAGGTCACATGGGAATCCCTAGCAGAGCTGGAATCTCAGGGAAGTTCTCAGGAGCCGATTAGTGTGCTGGTCTTCTTGGGCTGCAGTTCCCAAACTGTGGGCTCACAAGACCACCACAGAGTATTTTAAATGGTCAAGGTAACCTTAGCGATGCTTGGCTTCTCTCGAGCATCATAGGAACGGCTAGCTTGAGAACATTCGCAGTTCCAGCATTAGAGCGCACCACATTCCTTTGGATGATGTCATATCTTTGTGACCTTGGGTTTACGGTGGTGACTGTGATAAAAAAAAAAAAAAGAAGAAGAAACAGAAGCAAAGTCTGCTCCAAAATCAATGTGGAACAAGAAATGAGGGTGGCAGGATCCAATCAAATTCTGAGGTTTCAGTAGTTGGGCCGAGCCCAACAGGCACACAGATCTCAATAGCATGTATCTCTGCTTATTTAAAGCTGAAAGAAAAATATTATTCTATCAGTTTATGTGAATTGTTTTCCCCCAAAGAGCTCCTCACTTCTTAGGATATTAATACTCACTAAGTTTGCACCTAAATACCTAAAAAATGGAACCACGAGGGATTTCTTTTGGTGAAACATTTCTGGAACCCTAAGGGTGCTGTGAACCCAGAAAGTTTGAGAACCCCTGCTCTCTGCACTAAGGCCACCGCTTTCAGGGGAGGAGGCAGGCAGCTCTGAGCCTCTCCAGGCAGGACTGAGGCATGGGGGGCGGGGGGTGTGAATGCCTTGAAAGAAGATAAAACAGGAACAGGAAACCCGTTCTCTCAGCTGCCACCAAATCATTGTTTATTTAGCACCAGCCGTGTGAGTACATCAGAAACTTTGTCCTCCTGGTTCTCCAACAAGACGGGCCGTTCATTCACTCAGCAGACCCACACTCCGTGTTTACTCTGTGTCAGACGCTGTGCTGGTCCCGTGATAAATGAGGCATAGTCTCAGTCTTCAAAGTTAGGAGAGGGAAGAGAGGAGGGAAGATGGGAGGCAGGAAGCAAGATGACATTATTCTTGCTTTTACAAGAAAAGCTCTGAGCGAGACAGGCTCAGAGACGTTAAGTAAATGACCCAGAGTCACACAGCGTGAAAGAAGTTGGATCATGACTCACCATCAAGACAATGTCTTATAACCACTGTGCGTGCCCACAGTTTGGGAACTGCAGCCCAAGAAGACGAGCACACGAATCGGCTCCTGAGAACTTTCCTGAGGTTCCAGCTCTGCCAGGGATTTCCATGTGACCTTGAGCCAGTCACTTCCTGTCCTGGGCCACAATGTCCCATCTCTCCCGCAAAACTCGATCTCTGCCAGCTCCAGTATCTTATCACCATCATCACCATCATCATCAGCGTGACATTGGATAACGAGAGCTCAGTATGTGTCCCCCTTGTAACATCTGCTCTGGGCAAGTCATTATTCTTGACCCCACTTTACAGAGCAGGAAATGGAGGCTTCCAGAGGCTCATTAACCTGAGCATCAGAGGCAGGAAGTGGCACCTCTTGCTTCGGCTGCACCCTGCCCATCCCCGTTGGAAACTCTCCTCTGCCTCAGTGTGGAAGAAAGCCTTTCACAAGAGTAATCAAGGTGACCTTACAGCTTAAGGACAAATTGCCTGTTACATATTGACACGACAGGAGTGCAAACCCATCCATCAATAGTTTAAGTCCATGTCGCCAGTTTCTGTGCTTTCAACTAAAACTGCAGAGACCGAGGCTTATGTGGGAACTGAGAATTAAACCCTGTTCAGAGCAGAGTAGCTAATAACGGGAGACCAGACCGGGTGGCTCATTCTTGTGATTGTCTACACAGACTAAACCATTCTGTTTGCTTTTCTTTTGCTTTATGACTCCGGAAACTTTCAGCATGCTCCTCATCCTCCCCAGGACAAAGTGAAAACTCCTTTGTTTAGTTTACAAACTGCCCCTCTCACCTTTATCTCTTATCACAGTCTAACCCCCACGCCAACCCTCCCACTTTTTAGTGAAGCCAGAATGGACCTGCTTCAGTATGCAATACTGATTGAACACATGCCCTATGTCAGGCACTGTTCTAGGTACTGGGAACATGGCCAGAAACAACAGAGATGCAGATTTAGCACACAATCTAGAAATCACGACAGCATTCTAACTATGATAAGTGTCATGAAAAAGCATGTGCACGCTAAGACCTAATCCAAGAATGCTCATGTGCGCCTTTATCACATTGGGTTGTAATGACCTATTCAATTAGGCAATTATATATCTGTCTTGATCATCACTGAACCCCCTAACTCAAGCCTGGTACATAATAGGTGCTCAATAAACACATGCATCAAATAAATATATACACAATGTAGAGGCAACACAACAGAGGAAAAGAAAATTGCAATCCCACCACACACACACCCCTCTGAGATGTCACTGTCCTCCATTTGTCATTTGTACTGGCATGCTTTGTGTCTCTGTAGAAGCACTATTTCATGCTGTAGTTACCATTGTGCTTCCTTTCACTCGGCTTTATGTCTTGGGCAGTTCACCATATAATGTGTTCAATCTTGAGTGCGGGGTCCCATCCATCGATAGATAGTGCCTGCATGGAGTGCTTTACCAGAAAAGATGTAAAGAGAAAGTCAGGCTGTGGTTGACTGATGATGTCTGCCCTGGGCAGGGAAGTAGGGAATCTCACTTTAGGGGACAAAGCTAAGAGTTTAGTTATCAGATCCTGTGCAAACACAGCCAGTGGGAAACTGGAGCAAGGGATGGAAACCCCTTCCCTGATTGCTTGGCATGGGACTCTGCCACATGGGGTGGTAACCAGGTGGCTTAATCAGAGCCTCCCTCTCTGCGAAGTGTGCGTGTGAGATGCACATTGAGAAATGGTCACCAGAGCTGCGGTGATAGCCCAATGGGACAAGTCACATATTCAATCTCCTTAAAACATCCAGCATGTTCTAGGATTAGAAGAGCTGGGGCCGAGAAGGATATGACAGTGTCTTAGTCTGGTTCTTTTGGAAACAGACTCTGAGATCAGGATTCCTAAGAAAGAGAATGGGGTAGGGGATAAAACATGTATGGATTTTATTATCCATGGTGCGTAACTAGAGCTCAGTCCTTCTGGGAGGCTGTGTGGTCCTCTTGGGGTTACTCCGCTTCAGGGCCCAGAGATTGGGGTATTTATCCATATCAACCTCGCCTCAATTCAGAGCTTTTTCCAGAGGCATTAACTCACGAGCACCTCCAGCCTTCCCTCTGCACATACCCTTGTAGTGCAAAAACAGTCATAGATAATATGTAAATGAATGGGCATGGATGTGTTCTAATAAAACTTTATTTACAAAAACAAGTGGTGGGCCGGACATAGTCCACAGAGCAGGACATAGCTGACCCTGAGTGTAAGGTTGAGATGATGTTTGTTTACAACTTGGGTGCCAGTTCCAATCAACTGTCTGTGACTTCCAGCAGCAGGGAATCTTTTTAGAGTCTGAGACCTGTCTCAGATTCAACACAAAGAGAGCAGGGGTCGATTAATGATGTCTGCCTTGGCCCAGGATAGGAGAAAACACCACACATACTGCACATGTTACATCCCTGGCCTCAGGAAACCTTCTCAGCAATCCGAAAGAGCTCAAGCAATATGCTTACAAATTGCCTCTGGTATTATGCGGAAGGATCACCTGGGAAGTCTGGCATCTTCCCAAACACGTGGTGAACCTCTGGGACCTTCAGAACTCATTCCTTGGCCCCCTTAGACTGTGAGTGACTTACAGGTGAAAACCATGTGTTTTGTTCTTTGTTTCTCCAGACCTAACAGAGGCTGGCGCAGTGTTTAGTGAATGTCTCTTGTATGAATAAAGGAAAGAAAGAATGAATGACTTGGAGAGTCACAGAAGCAGCTAACGTTTCCTGAATGCCTACCCTGTGCTAAGGTAAGACGTTTGCATACCTACCATCACATCTCCAACACAAGAATTGTATGAAGCCGGAATCATGAAGTCCATTTCTCAGGCTAAAAGGCTTTTTAAATTATGGCCACACTAATATAGTAATGATGGTGATGGGGATGATGGCAACTACCCCTTATATCCACAGACCAGGCATCGTGCCACGCATTTTGTTTTTATTCTCACATGAAATCTGCGAGAGAGAATGTCTTTAACTCCCATTGTATAGGTGGGGAAATCAAGACTCCAATGGGGAAGCCACCGGCTCAAGATTAAGCCGTGGAATGTGGC
This sequence comes from Rhinolophus hipposideros, assembly GCF_964194185.1. Taxonomy (NCBI): domain Eukaryota; kingdom Metazoa; phylum Chordata; class Mammalia; order Chiroptera; family Rhinolophidae; genus Rhinolophus; species Rhinolophus hipposideros. The sequence goes on along the minus strand of NC_138070.1, from coordinate 16,587,483 downwards.
CGAGCTAAAATGTGGCAGCAGAGCTGACTGCCTGTCTTTGAGACTCATAGCCTTGAATCGCAGTGCTGTCTGCACGCTGGATTTTGCATGAATAGAGGGAGGGGGCTCCGCGGGAATGCCCTGGCCAGTTTCAGCTGGGACAGGTCACAGGCTGAGCAGGACAGAGCAGCAGGGTCAGACAAGTGTGTGCAGGGGCGGCTGTGTCCCCACCCGCCGAGGTCCTACCCCAGCTCCTTCGCAGCAGCAGGCTGGGGGCCTGGTGCGCCCGGCGCCCCTGTGATTGGCAGCCTGCAGATGGCGGGGGTGCCTTGGAATTTATTAGCCAAGCATGCCTTTCCGAGGGGGCCTCACTGCCTAACACTGCTTTATCTGAAAGCTGGGAATGGTTAGCTGAGCCCATCTGTTAGCCAAAGAGGGGAACTCAGTGGGTGGGGAAGTCTGCAGAGTCATTTCAAAGGAATTTCTCTGATGCTGAGGTGGAAGGTTATCTGCCTGTGGGCCGGTGGGATGCCAGGTTTGGGGGCTTAAGGGATATGTGTCTGCGTTTAGTAGGGGGCTTTCCTTCCTCATCCTAAACCAAACATTTCTGGGGCCCTTCCCCCTTCTAAGCAACAACTTTAACTCTGCAGTGATCCTTTGTAGCTTCAACTCACCACGTTAGCATTGTCAGCATCTCGATGATGACGAATCTGGGACAGATGGGGATAAATGCAGTAATCTGAATTAATACTGGGGTCGCTAATGAATCCAGGAGCCGGGAAATAATTAGGAGAAGTTACTGCTCCTGCCATGAGATGCTGTGTTGCATGCTTTCTCCTCTCTCCCCTCCCATCAGCCAGGATGCCCTGGAAGAAGGTTGTGCAGCCACCCAGGGGACATAGGTCTCAGGACTGGATCTTAGATTCGGTTTCTGGTGTGTTTATGACAGGCTGGTATACATCAGGTGGAGACAAAAGGGTAGTTCCTCCGCTGGGCATACAAGGTTCATCCGTGCTTAGACAAAGCACTGGGCATGGAATTTGGAGACCTGGGTTCAAGTGCAGGCTTTTGGTGGGTGGCCCTGAGGCATGGGGTTCCCCTCTGGTGATCAAGGGAGAAAAGCCATCCTGGAGGGTAACTTGCATCATTTGCTGCTCTGGGGCATGCTGGCTGGTCCTCATGCAGCATCTGATTTCATCTGACCCCATCATCCCAGAACTCTGTTTATCCTCATTCTTCTCAAGGCAGTTGCTTCAGCAACTGGTACAAGGGCCTACCGTTGCTAGTAGAGCTGGTTTCAAACCCAGAAATCCAGCTCCGAAGTCTGAGCCCTGACCATACCACTCGATGGCCTTTTGCCACAAGGATCAGTCATCTTTGATGTTTCGTCCGATGCCCTGACGTTTTTAGGCCTGCAGGTTTCTAAGAGCTTGCAAACGTTTGCTTTGCAATCTGGAGAGAGAGGGAGAGTGTTAGATTTTCTTTATTGTTTGACGAGGCTGGGCCCCTGTTCTATGTGGTCATGTGCTTTACTCCTCTTTTCTGAAATTTAGCATGGTTGCAATTGAATAATGAATGGAGTATTTAATTGTTGAATGGTTCTCTACCTTGCTAGACTGGAGGTTCCACAAGGATAGTATCTACTTTGCTTACTGCTATATCCCAGATGCTGAGAAGAGTGTGCAGGCCAATTAGATGTATTCAGTGAGTATCGAATGAATGAGTGAATGAATGAATCTGGGAAGTGAGGCTCAGCCCCATGGCTATGCTACCCCACAGTGGCCATTTCATCTCCCCCAAGTTGCTGCTTCCTGGACAGGGGCACAAAAGCAGGCAGCATTCAGCATCCTTGCCAAGGCAATGGACACTGACAGAGGCGAGGGGCCACGTCCAAGGCTGACTCCAGCCCCCACCTGCCCCCCTCGTGGGAGTGGTGCTGCTAGAGCCGTTTCACATGGACACGCTTGAATAGCAACCAGGGCTGTCTGGGCATCATGTGACCAGCCGGCTGCCGGAGGTTGGGGGGGAGGGTAGCTCAAATTGGCGGGGGGTGGGGGTCGGGGGTCACCTCTGCAGTTAAGTCATGTACCTGGCAGAAACCGTGTTTATGGAGAATGGTTCAAGGAACAAAACGTTCTTCATTTTTCTTTTCTTCCCTTTTTCTTATTTCTCTGCTTTTGGCCGTCTGGATTCAGAATATTTCCATGCCGGGTGGCCAAGGTGAGGGAGACTTTCAAACAGGGGGATGAGGATTTGCTTTCTGACCTGCAGGGCATGACGTCTGGTGGCCCAGAGCCAAGGTGTTAAACAGGGAGTTCCCGGGTTCAAACTGTGGCTCCTCCTCGACCTGGCACCGAGAATGACCTTGAGCTACTTAATCAAGCCCTCTAAGCTTTACTTTCCTTAGCTGTGAAATGAAAGGCAGCATAGCACCAAGGTTATTTTGAGGATTCAACGAGATGATAGCACATATAAAATACTCCGCACATACTTCACATTGAGTTCAGTTAATGCAGCTAATATTAACAACAGTAATAAAAACAATAATATCATTCATTGTGGAAACAAAAAACTATTCCTGAGGTTTCTTTGTGTCAGGGAGGGATACACATTAGACAGGAGAGATGGCACTTTTGCCACTGGTTTTACAGACAGGGGAGCAAAGAGGGACTAGCAGAGGGATATGCTCTGGGGTCTTTATGATTTTCTACCAACTGCTTAAGCCTGAAATGTTCCTAGAGGTCATGGAGTTTAAACCCCTGGAGATGCAGAGGACCAGAGAGGGGGAAAGACTGCCCCAGGTCACACAGTGGCAGATGAGCAAAGCCAGACGTTCTTATCTTTCCTGAATTAATGAATGTGGTCTGGCTTTTCTGACATAAGAGCAGCCTACGTCCCTGGCAAAGGTGGGTGACTGGCTGGTGTGCCTTGAGTCTGAGCTGAGCTCCAAGCAGAGCCTGACAGAGACCAGGGGTGGTGGTATCAACACTCCTTTCTGCCTCCCCAGCATGCCACTGTCCCCAACCAGGCTTAGACACAGTCAGTGCTCTGGCTCTCATCCCTCTCAGATGTAAGTGCTAGCACTTTGAGCTGCAGTTTAGAAGTGGGTCTCTGAGAGGTGAATTGATTGACCCAGGGTCATCCATAAGCAGATGGCTGGGTGAGTGGACAGAGTGTTGAGTGTCACTACACACCAAGCATCGAGGCACCTCACATAAGCTGCCTCCAGGCAGGAAGATCCCCCTCCACTCCTGAAACCTCTGAGATCTCATATTTTGATGTCTATTAATGACTCGCATCATGACCTTGAGCGAGTTATTTCTGCTCTTTGGGCCTCAGTGTTCTCATCTGTAAAATGGGAGAGCCATAGTATCTACCTCACTGGGGCTGGTTGTGAGGAATGGGTCCATTAATGCAAAGCTCTTAGAACAGGGTCTGGCACATCATCAGTGCTCAATAAATGTTGTCCACTGAGTCATCCAGATGTCCCAGCTCATGGCAAGGTGGCAACATGGCACTTTGCAGAGGGTTCACACACTAGAATGAAAGGTGCCTAACCCTCAGTCCTGGTTTCCATGTAAGTGTGGCCATCCTATGGTACAATGGGTAAATGAAGGCATCCAGCAATGCCCAGCAATGATGTGATATGCCCAGGTCCACAGGGGAAAACAAGTCGGAAGCTTCTGCAGATGTTTGCACAGTGCCCAGTAACAAGGGCCAGCAGTACAATGAACACCCGGGCTTGGGATCTTGAGCACATGCCAGCCCTTCTCTTCTCAGGCCCACTTACAAATGGTCAGAGCTGTCTCCCAGCTCTCCTTGCTTGTCAAGAGAAGCCCTGGGGAAAGGGGGGCTCTCCCTTTGTCTACCCCCAGAAGAAGCATCTGCTCTGGAGAGAAGGGCGAATTTTCTCAATGGAATCCCATCTCAACGAACTGTGTGACCTCAGGCAAGTCACTTCACCTCTCTGATCCTCAATTCTGTCATCAGTAAAATAGGGCTTCCTTGAAAACTTAACAGAATGGGCTTCCGGGGTGGGGGGTTCCTGCTTTGCTTATAGCCAAAATCTTAGTGCCCAGGACAAAGCTTAGCACGAACTGAATGTTTAACAAGCTTGTGGCAAATGAGTGACTATTAATAGCTACTTGGATCAAGGGTTTAACAAGGAGCCAGGCACTGTTCTAAACACGTCCCACACGTAGATTCGTTTAATCTCCACAGAGAAAGAGATGATCACGATCCCCATTTCACAAGCGGCAAAAAGCTGAATCACTTGTCCACGTCACCCAGCTAGTCAGTGGCAGAGCCAGGATTTGAACACAGGCAATCTGAAACTAGAACTTGAGCTTATAACCACCAGGATCCAACTGAACAGAACAAAAGGGAGAAAGGAGATGCAAAGAAAGTACCTATCACTTAGAATGGCATATACAAGAGTAATCAATGTCCATCTGTATAATCGATGCATGATTTAAAAGCAGAAGAAGCACACAACAATTGCTTTATTTTCCCACCCTGCAGGGTCTCTGGGATACAAAGTCACACAGGGAAAGAAGAAACTCAAATGGTACCCAGAATGTTGCAGAGTCTCATACAGAAGCCTCCGACAGAGGCTCATGCCGGTGGCTCTCTGGCCTAAGCTGGCCCTTCACAGGTTGGCGTAGCCTATGTAGCATTTTTTAAAATACCTGAATTGGTTCCCAGCAGTTAAAAATTGGGAAATCGCGCATAAACATCTAGATACCTGGTGTAGGAAAGTGCTTTGCTTTTTGCCATGCGTTAGCCTTGCTTTGTGTTGCATGTTTCTGGCCTGGCCACCCCTTGCAGCTGCGTTTTCGACCTCGCTGTGTACAGAGATGCCGGAGGGAGGGCACCGCCATGGTCCGATGGCTCAGAGAGAGGCCCAGACTTGGGAGTGTTTTCTCATCTTGTTTGGATCAAGATGACTCACGAGGCCAGCATGGGCTCTGGCAGAGCCAGCTTTCCTTTCCTGCTTTGTTTTTATAAAGCAGAAATAGAAGTTTCCATAACGTGTGCAGCTCCACCCAGCGCTGGCAGGCCTCGGGAAGCGGCCGCTGTTTGTGAGTGTCCAAGGGAGAACTCTGGGTGGGAGCTTGCTGTGGCGTATGGGCTCCCAGAGCCCCATGGCAGGACACTGTGTGTTCTCTGATGCCGTCCGCTCTGCCCGAAGGCTGGGATCCCAACTGGACCCTCCCTCTCGGGAGATGGTCAGGGGCTGGGTCCCTCAGGCCACAACAGAGGAGTAGGAGAACCAGGAATCTAGTCCAGATTCTAGAACGAACTCACCTATCCGTCAATCCTTCCTTTGTCCCATCCATTCATCCGTCCATCTGCTTACTGAGAACCTGCCACATGTCAGATTACCCACAGTACACTCTGAAGATGCAGAAATAGACTGAACAGTCACAACCTGCTCGGTTTTCATAAAGTCTACAGTCAACTCAGGGAGGCAGACATCAGAAAGGTAGTAGTTGATGAAGATTAGGGAACAACTAAAGGGTGACGGGTGGATGGATTAACTACAAAGTTCTGACAATTAAGTTCGCGAACTTGTTGCACTGCTGTTGCTAACCTTTTTGGATATCAGAGGGATTATTGATTACCAAGTTGCACCAACTGGACAAACAGTTAACCGAGTGCTGAAAAGACTGCATGAAGATGTTAGACGACCTGAACTTTTCGCCAACAATTCATGGCTCTTGCGTCACGACAATGCACCAGCTCACACGGCACTGTCTGGGAGGGAGTTTTTAGCCAGTAAACAAATAACTGTATTGGGATACCCTCCCTCCTCACTTGGTCTGGCCCCCAATGACTTCTTTCTTTCCCTGAAGATAAAGGAGATATTGAAAGGAAGACATTTTGATGACATTCAGGACATCAAGGGTAATACGACGACTACTCTGATGGCCATTCCAGAAAAAGAGTTCCAAAATTGCTTTGAGGGGTGGACTAGGCACTGGCATTGGTGCATAGCTTCCCAAGGGGAGCACTTGGAAGGTGACCATAGTGATATTCCACAACGAGCTATGTAGCACTTTTTCTAGGTTGTGTTCATGAACTCGAACTGAACGACCTCGTACAGTTTGGCTCATCTTGGAGTGGGATACCAAGTGACCCTTAAACGAAGGAGATCTCTGTATGATGACATACAATAACCTCTAAGAAAAAAAAGTCAGGGTATGGATAGTGACTATAGTATGTGTCCATTTGTAAAGAACAGAGACCTTGGCTGGGCTTTCATGTAGTTGTACTTGCAGAGATGGTCTCTTGGAGGGTCCAGAAGAACTTGGGAGGAATGGATGCCTCAGGAAGAAAGCCGGGCCACTAGGGTACAAGGAAAGGACAGAGCTTTTTGTGCTGTTACACGGTTTATGCTTTGAATGTATAGTTTTCCCAATAAAATAGCAAGAAAATTTAAGATAGAAAGATATATACATACATACATACAGGAGAGAGAGAAGTAATAAAGTATAAAGTCCAGGGAGAAAAGAAAAAGGCTTTATAAGTTGGGTGGTCTAATGAGTATTTTAATAGGAAATCCAGACTGCCCTGGGGCATTCAGAGAAATCCTCCCTGAAAATGGGCTTTTGGGGCTGGCACGCTTAGGGTGAAGAAAAGTTGTCAGCAATGGCACAGAGATGGACACACAGAATTCCAGGCACTGAGCAAGCAGTAGGTCTACTCTCCGGGCATTGAGTGGTATATCTGCAAAGGGGAAAGAAGACACCTCTCTGCTCAAGGTCTAGGAAACTAGGAAACAGCCGAGGTCACGTTCAGATCTAGGCTGTCTTAACTTCTACAAGGGGTCAAGTGCCACACCCGGGCTCCCTCTTCTGTCTCCTCCTGCTCGTCCTTCCCCATTGCGATAGACAGAACTGAGCAATCTATGACAATCAAGAAAAAGAAAGAAAGAAAACCTGACTGTCTATCAAAGCTCAGGGTCATTCAGCTCCAAAGATCCGTGTTGTAAGTCTCTGGGGGAGGAGGATGATCCTTGCACCTTTCTGTCCCTCTCCACCTAATGAATTATGGAGGCCAGGAAGGTTAATTTATCTGAGTGGATGGGTGCCAGCTGCTTCTCCATATTGGTGTATTATAATCATAACAGTGGATATTTCATGAGTGCTAACTCTGTGCCAGCATGCAAGATCTCACTCCGTCCTCAAGGCAACTCCAGGAGATAGGTATCCACAGGACTATTGATCCCTGTTCGTCAGATGAAGGTCCTGGGGCTCAGAGAAGTTTAGTGACCTACTCAAGGTTGCACAGCCACTGAGTGCCAGAGTGGAAATCTGAACCCAGGTATGTCGACTCCAGAGTTTATTCTCTTAACCACCAACCTACATTGGTACCTCTTCAAGCATAAAGGCCAGAGAAGGCTGCCTGAAAGAGGTGTCACGTAAGCAGTGCCTGGGAAAACCAGAGGGCTTTAAATTCCCCCTTCTGAGAGAATCAGCTATCATTCACAAGGCGATTTCCTCAAGAATAAAGGGCCTTGGAGACATTAAAAGGGAACTCATAAAAAATTCATCTCTGAGTAGTAATTGCATCATAAAAAGTATTGAGTTGGAGTGCAAATGCAAATTGGGCCATATGAATTAATGATGTAAACAGTGGGAATCAGGGAGAATGTCCTGTGCCACCCTCTTCAATGTCCTAAGCAAAGGTGGGCCAGGTGACAGCGTGCCCTGAGGTTTGAAGGACGTTTTCAGACCACAGTGACCAACCACTGTCTCCGACGTCCAAATCCAGCTCTGGGTTACTCTTTAGCACCTCCTGGAGACAGGGGTATGCTCACTGTTTTCCCTCAGTCAGCATTTTCTGAGCACCTACTGTGTGCAGGAGAGGGGGCCCCCTTCCTCCTGCCTGTTCCCTGCTCACCTCACATAAACTTGCTCATCCTGGAAGACAAAGATGGGTGTTTATGAACTGGTGTGTCTACACTGTTATTTCTTTCTTTCTTGGTTTGTCGGCAGTGATTAAGCATTGACTATGTATAAGGTGAAGCTTGACCTCAGCTCTCAGAGCCAGTGACAGGAGGTCCGAAAAGACATGCCACATGCCAGCTTGAAGGAGGCCAGCAGATGGCTTGCTTGTTGGTATAGGGGTCTCTAAGCCAAGCCCTGAGAGGTGGGGAGCAGGTCCAGCTAGAGACAAACTAGACCACACACATTCATGAAACCACGTTAGTCGAATACGGCTGGAAAATGGGGGGCTAAGAGTGGTGGGGATGAATCGGGGGGTTAGAACATTCCGGGAGACCTTGTGCATCTCCCTTAGCAGCTGGGACTTAACTCCCCAGTTGGAGAAAAAGCAGCCTTACTGCACCCCCAAACTCTGATTCTTTATCGTACAAGAGGTGGAGTCTACGGTATGTGAATCTCATCAAAGTCCAGAAAAGGGTCCCTGTAACCTTCCTGTGGTTTTCAAACTGTGTTCTGCGGAACCCCAAGGTTTCGTCCTTGTGTGTTTGACTTCATGGTTGGGAGTAGATGTGAGGTTTAAATGGGAAACGTTCTGGAACCTCCCCTGCTTTAGCCAGATCAGCTCCACTTTTATTTTTTTTCATTTATTTTATTATTTTTTTGTAGTTTGAAATTCCATATAAGATTTCATGGAGGAAAGGGCTTCTTGCTTAAGTAAAAACAACCCTCATTAATACACAATAAAGTTCAAATTCTTCAAGATCTTTGGGAATCCGGACCCAACCCATTTCTCCAGGCTCAGCTAAACCAAGTGCTAAGCCCTGCCTCTCACTGCCCTGCACCCAGCCTCCCATCACACTCATACTCAGCAAGACATGACACCTCTGCTCCACATGCTGCCATCCCTTTCTCATCCTTTTAAAGGCTGACTTCAAGTCCTTTCTCCTCTGGGAGGCCCTTGCTGATCCCCTCAAGTATCTCCAACATTGCCAATACACCTTGGGTGTTCCCCCAAAAGAACTCTGACCCACCAAGAATTAGGACCTCTTTCTGCTGACTCATCCCCTCCCCCAGCAGGCTGTGACATCCATGAGGGTAGAACCTGTGACGTGGTCAGCAGCAGCCCCCGGAACAAGGCCAGGCGTGTGGTAGGTCTCCAAGAATTGTGTGCTTAGCAAATGGGGGTCAGGAAAGAATGAAGGAAGTGTGGGCTTGGGGAGTATATATGTTTAAGGGTCTGTGGATAGATGAATGATGGGGCAGAGAAAGGGAGGGAGGGAGGAAAGATTAGAAGAGGAAGGGTGGCTGGAAGGATGGAAGGGAGGAAGAAAAGAGGGAAAGGGGGAAGGATGGATGGTGAAGGTCTATGCGTACAAATGGGGGAGCCCCTTTCCCCGAGAGGCCAGGACTCCTCAGCCTTCCCAGAGCCCTCTCGGTCCTAACTACCCCTCCCTCCCTCTCGCCTTCATCACAGAGCCAGCCCCTGACATGCCCTCGCCCGCGCGGTGATTACTCCTTGAGCAGCCTCCCGTATCCTGTTCCTGCTCTTCCTACAAGCACAGAAGCAGAAAAATCCATCCTGATGAGGAGGCAGCGGCCCACCCTCATCCCCCCGCCCCTGCAGCCTGTAACTCTCGAGCAGTCAGGCAGAAACAGGCAGTCAATTTTTTCCAGGGTCAAGCGCAGGCTGTAAGGCACAGCCTTGCAGGGTGACAGGGGAAGCGGGACCTGCTTTGATGGCACAACCATTTCTCCTCTATCCTCGGGGCAGCGCCTCCTGCCTCACTTGCCCAGATGCTGCCAGCTGTGTAATTCAGGGGACAAATCACCCCCTGCCACCACCTCCACCACGAAACGGGCTCAGCTAAGACCCCAGCTCCATGAAACGTCATGGACGGGACAGAATTCCCTGTACCATCCATCACACCTTCTCCCCTAGCCCAGCTTCCTACTTGCTTGGAAACCAACCTCCTTTCACCTCGGATGCCCTTCGTGGCTTAACGGTAGGCTCCCTAGCAGAGGAAAAGGCAGGTCATGTGCTTGTACCCAACCAGCTGTCAAGTGGCTCTTTGCTGGGTGCTAGGGTATGACACCGAAATCTCACCCCAGCTACTGAGAGTGCTGACAGCTCGCAGCTGAGCCCCTGCTCCCAGCAACCGTCCTTAGCTGGAGAGAGCTGCTTCGTCCAAGGTTAAAGCTCCTTCCAGTGCCTGGGGGATGCGGGGGGTACACCGTCCAGGCCTCCTTAGCTCTAGGCAGGATGACTTTGAAGAGTCATCTCAGCTCTAGAGCTCCCTGGGGGGGCAAGCTGAGGTTTTTGGTGAACCCGCATCACACCCCAACTTCTCTCTGCCTCATTCTGCTCGTTTCCTCTCCCCTGTATGTGTACCCTGAGGGCCCACCCCACTGCACCCCAATAAACCTCCAGCATTCACAATCTCAGAGTCTCAGGGTCTGCATCCAGGGGAACCAATCTGTGACAGCCTCTTCTGCGTTTATGCATTTAATCTCTCTGGCAGCTCCGCGTGTCCGCCTCTTGTTTCACATGTCAGGAACCCAAGGCTCAGAGAGGTGACACGCCATGTCCTTGTGTACACGGAGTGTGTCAGAGCTGGGATTCGACTCTCGTATAGCCTGATTCTAGTCAGTTGAGACTCCGATGCCTGTAGGAGACAACCACATGGAGATTCACCATTCCTGTCTACTTTCGGGGACCCCCTGAGGCCAGGTCTCCCTGCCTCCGGGGTCGGGGATCCCAGGTGGAGACGCACGACATCTGCTCCAGGATGAAGCTCCTCCTGCAGGCCTCAGAGTCCGCTCACATTGCTTCTTGCAGCTCCCTCTCTGGACTCTGCCTCCCTCGCTCCACCCATCTGGCTTCAATCCTGGACTCTTGAATGAACGGGCCACTTCACCCTTCTGCGAGCCTCCATTTCCTCATCTTTCAAATGGGCCATTGCGAGGACTGCGTAAAACAATATGTATCAAAGACTTGGCCCAGTGCCTGGCACATGGCAGCTGTGAGTTCTCATTTCATCCTTTTATTACTAGTCATCGTATCTAAGCTGACGAGGACCATCCGTGCTGAGCACTGTGTAAAGCACTTCAATCGCATCATGTCATGTAATCCTTGCAACAACTCTACGAAGCAGGTACCAGTATCATCCCCCTGGCACAGGTGAGAAAATGGAGGCTTAGGGAGACAAGGTGGCAAAGGTCTCAGGTGAGGAAGTGGAACAGCTGGCACTCCAACCCCTCTGTCCAGCTACAAAGCCCACGCTCGTCACCACTTGGACTCCCTTCTCCTCCTCCTTGTGTTAGCCTCTTGGACCACCAGCTCCTCTACATGCCCCAGTCCCAGGTAGACTGTGTCCCCCAGGCCAGTTGGGTGCCCCCTGGTTCCACCCAGTGGGGTCACTACAATGTGGAACCATGCCCCCAGGTGCTCTGAGGAGAAAGGCAATGGACATGGCATGTTCTGAGCATCGAGTTGCTGCCACCATAGTATCCCCGCCTGCCATGCTGAAGCCGACCCTCCAATGACAAGAAAATCTTGTCCCTGCAATGGAAACTGCCTTTGAAAGGGAGCCCAAGTTCGCTCAGAGCCTCTGCCTCCAGGAAAACCATTTGTGTCCTCCTGCAGCTCTAATGCCTTCCAGCCATAGAGGAGAAGGGCTCTGACAGTGGCCATAAATCTGTAACTGAACAACATCTGGGACCATCAGTTTTCATACAAAGAAACCAGAGGAATGTGGAAAATTGTTCACAAGGCCACAGAGACTTCCTCTGTGGCTGGGCCAGGGGTCCAGGCCGCTTCACACAAGCCACTTTCCTTGGCTACTCCTGAGCCCCTTCTGTGTGGAAAGAGCCCTGGATGAGGAGTCAGTCACTCCTGGGTCCAAATCCTGGCTCTACCTGTTGGGGCCTTGGCAATGCCATGGAGCCGCTCCTTGCCTCAGTTTCTTTCTCTGGGAACCACGCATCCTATTCCCAAGGGAGCATTCTGACGACAATTTTAATGAGATTAGGTTTTCCTTATCACAGAGGGACACATTCTAAGCGTCTGTAAGCTTTGTAGATGTCAGCTAGGATTGATTGCAGACAGAGTGAGGCACCACATACATCCAGACCAAACCTCAGCACACGTCTCCAAACATTTCTACCCGATTCCATCAGGACACTGCATACATTTAGGTCTTCTTCACCTGTCTCTGGCCAGCTCAAAAAAGAGGCTGTGGGATTTACCAAGCAGATTACATGGCACTTAGCTAATGAAATGACACCCTAGCCCCCCCACCCCACCCTCCACCAAGATATTGATCAGCCACTGGCAACCACGGAGCTTGCAGCAGCCGCTGGACAGTTTCAAAAGAAAATGAACCATTAACAAAATTGAGTGGTTGGGGGAGAGGAAGGGGAGAAGCAAGATGGGGAGGAACTAGAGTGAGAGGCTTGGGAAGAAGGTAACGGACAAGGAAGGCAGTGGGGAGGAAAAACATGTGCCCTTCCGAATCGAAACCCGCATGGCAGACCCATGGGAAATGGTGCAATTAACCAGTTACAGGAGAACATGCCGACTATATGAGTATAAATATGCTAAATAAAATAAAAGGGAGGGGTGAACGTCGGTAGGACACAGAGGGCAGAGATTGCAAACTCAGGGCAGCCCCATAGAGTGTGTCTTCTCTGCAACACATGTGCTTTATTTCAATGGAATTTGCTGGCAATATTTTAAAAAGTAGGAGCTTTCATATGAAAGTCGAGATTTTTTGGAGTTTCGTGGAAAATTGGAATACATAGTAATACTGGGCTTGCATTCCTGCCGGTAGCCACTGAGTAGAGTGATAAGAGCTGTCCCTGTGGGTAGGGCACGGGGAGGCTGGCTTGCTCAGCCCCCAACGGGCCCCTGGACTCATTCCCGGGAGTTGCCAGGGCCTTTGAGTTTGAGACCCTAATTCAAAGTCAAAACTGAATTATATCATAAATATATATGCATGGGTGGAGGTCAGAGGTATGTGCATGAGTGATACATGCTGGTTGTACACACCAAAATATTAATAGAAGTACCACTCCCTAAGTAAGACTTTATCTTCTCATCCTTTTGTACTTACTATTCTCATCAATGGAAAACAATAGACTTGGCTTTAGGAAAAAAATCAATATATGCAGAGCTGAGTAATCTGTATGCTCACAATGATGGCAATTGAACCAAGAAGAAAAAATAAAATACCAAACTGTGGTCTGCTCCAAATAGAGGAATCGTGGGCAATTTTAGTTATCTTCTCTGTTTTTTCTGCAGCAAATCTCTTCCATATTTCTAATCAGAAAACTAAAAACTGGGTATGTGTAAACTAAATCATGATTAACCCACGTTAACAGTGATGAGATTCTAAGGGAAGGTGTCTTTTGGGGGGAGGGGCTTTGAGCACCCTGGGGGCTTTGTTGGGCATTTCTGAGCCCCTTTCTCTAGAATCTGGAACCTGGTGCAGAAGTGGACGCTGTCAGATTGCTGAAGCATGTCATTCTGTCCCCAGACCCCAGGTTCCCCATCTATGAAAGCTGAGAAACAAAGCAAATTCTTCATAGAAGAGAAAAAAAGGGAAGCAAGCATTATTTTAAGCTCCTATGTGTCAGGTACAGATTGGCATGTTTTCACCAGACTTGCAACTCAGCCATTTCCTAGCTGTGTGACGTTGTGCAAGCTACTTAACCTCTCTGGGCCTGCTGAATTTTTCTATAAAATTGGTATCAAACTGACCTGATAGGCTTAGACGGAGGATTAAGTAAGAACAAAAAAAATCATATAAAGACCTCTGTGCCTGGCACAGATAGTCAAAAAAGATTAGCCAATATTTCTATTATCACTATTGATATTATTAAAAACTACCTACTACGTGCCTGCCAGTGGTGAGCAAGTTTTCCCATCCATTATCCTATCAACCTCCCACAAAAACCCATGGAGGTTGAGGCGATCAAGCCCTACCTTAAGAAGAAACTAAGTCTTCGTTAGAGGAGGTGATTTATCAGGAATGACTATCCCCATAAAGACCACATTTGTGTAACTCAGAGTACTCACCGGCACTTATCACTGACCCGTGCCCCCAGGAGGCTCTCTTCATTGTCTCATTTAAACTGAGATCAAATGAACACCTACAGTGTTCTTACTCCATCATCACCCTATAGTTTAGGCCAGTGCCTTCTGTGCCTCAATTTTATTATCTGTCAAATGGGCGTGCCAATTGGATCCTTTTGCATGTTCATCAAGGTAGTTAATGCATGTAAAGACTTCATAGACGGAAGGAGTGAATGATCATAATATAACGATCCCCGTTTTACAGGTAAGGAAGGTTACACCCTGCGCCATCCACCCATTCATTCATTCATTCATTCACTTATCCATTCATTCATTCACTCATTCATTCCTTAGCTTGTACACCAGACCAATGCATCCCTCCACCTGGGTCTCCAACAGTGTCAGCACCCCTGAAACACATGTGGAGAGGAGAGGTGGGCAGCAGGTTTTCCCCATCCCCAGGCCTCCTTTTTTCTCTCCGCCAGGGAGGCTGCTGCAGCCAGACATGTGGAAGTCATTACAAACATCCCCGTCTGATTCTCATCTCCCCTGTGCGTAGCGTAAAGCAACAAATTCCAAGGAATTTTGGCTGCGTTCCTTGGCTGAAGGAGACCCAGAGGAATGGTAGAGAGCTCACTCCTTTCTCCGCCAGCCACACACAGTCCTCATTTCAGAGTCGGAGGCAATGGGTAGTCTACCCAGAGGGGTGCAGGGAAGAGCTGCCACCAGAAGGACTTGGGTCTTGGCCCAGATGAAGCTACTTCCTGGTGGAGTCACCTCTCCTAGCCTCGCTTTCCAAATCTGCGAAATGGGAATGACACACACACACACACACACACACACACACACACACACACACACACACACACGCATTACCCTTGTGAGGAACCCACGAGCCAATATAAATTAAATGGCTGACACCTCGTAGGTGTTTGAGAAATTCTTTTTCTCTCCAGTTCTAAATTTCAAGAAAGTGGCAGATAAATGAGATGAGACCTGCATGCAGAAGTTAAGACCCTAGCCTGCTGGATGCCCTTAACAAAGTCACTTCCCGTCCTTTTGCCTCAGTTTCCCCAACCTTCCACCTCTCGCTTCTGAACTTTCCTCACATGAGCACCTTGCCTGCCTCAGGGGCTCACAGCATGACTCCACCCCTGCCACCCTTCCAAACCCCTCCTGGTCTTCCTCTCCCACTCTCGGTGTCTGCCTTACCCACTAGTCCCCACGGTATTGGATGCTGTATCCTCCAGCGTCTCTGTCACAAACGCAGCCCTAGCCTGGCCTTTCTTGGCTCCTCCCCCACCAGCCCCTTCTCTTCCGTGCTTCACATTTCGCTTTTCTTCCTTTTTTCTCTACATTGGGTTGGTCACTGGGTTGATCTGGGCTCCTGAGCCCCCACTCTGGTCTCTTGGGGAGTGGGGGCTGAGAAGACAGGGTTCAAGGGCCATGGGTAATGGGGGGTGTTTCTCAGCAGAGACCTATGCTCATCTGCCACCATCTCCTCGGACATCAGGGCCCAGCCTGGTTCACTCCAGACTTGTCTATTGTCTGGTAGCCTCCGTGTGAGCTGGGGCTGGGCTGGGGGTGCTGCCCGGGAGCTGGGGTGGCAGTGTGTGGATGTGGCGTGTGTGGGGATTGTGTGTGTGTGAGACGTGCACATGATGAGTGTGTTGTGTTAATGTGTGCGTTTAGTGTGTGGTGTGTGTGCAGTGTATGGTGCGTGTGTGTGTGTGTGTGTGTGTGGTATGTGTACGTGTGTGTGTACGTGTGTGTGTGAGTGATTATCTCCCCCTTTCTGTTAGGAACCTCACAGCTCCAAGAGCGGGAAGAAGGAATAAGACAGAAACTGTGGGGGAATGTCTCCTGGACCCTGCCTTTCTGCAACTTCCCACATGTATGTACATGTCTATGTGTCTTTCTACAGACATGTGAAGCTGTCATTTTATTGAGAGATCAGCATGCCCACATGCCAAGCACTTTGCATTCACAACTCCGTTTACCCACACACCCGCCTGACGTTGTCCCCTCTTCAGACAAACAAACCAAGACGCAGCAGCTTGAGAGACGTGCTGAGGTCTCACAGACCATAAGCCACTCCTGATACTCGCATGTCTCCAGAGAACAGGCAAGGCGACTTCTCAGACTCCAGCCCTGCCTCTGGTCTCAGCCCACTGGCATCCCGAGAATTTTCAAATTGCGTTTATTTCCCACTTTGTCTTCTCTGCCTCCAAAGGCTGCACTTGGGCTCCATCATTCCCTCTCATTTCTTTCTGTTTCCAAGTTCTCCCTCTTTTCTTCTCTTTTTCTTTTCTTTTTGGTCCCTTTCGTTACATTTCATCATTTATTTTCTTTGCTTCTCTCTCTCCACCCCGTGTCTTTTTGTCTGTATGTCCTTCTGTCTCTTTTCTCTCTCTCTTTGTCCCTGTCCCTTATCAGTGCCTCTCCCCTTCTTTCTCTCACTCCCTCCACCCTCACTGAATCCCTCGGTCTCTCCATACGTCTATGCCTCTCTGTCCATCTCTCTCCACCTCCTGCCTGTTCCCGTCCATCCATGATATCCAACCTCTCCACGAGCCCATTCATCTCAGACGCAGCCAGCACGCTGTAGGGAACCACAAAGTTCCCTGATGAGGCTGGGATGAGCGATTTCTCTCCCCA
Source organism: Rhinolophus hipposideros (assembly GCF_964194185.1). NCBI lineage: Eukaryota > Metazoa > Chordata > Mammalia > Chiroptera > Rhinolophidae > Rhinolophus > Rhinolophus hipposideros. The sequence goes on along the minus strand of NC_138070.1, from coordinate 16,570,824 downwards.
CTGAGTCACCAGGGCTGTGTCAGACGGGGCTCTGCAGTGCTCACTGTACGTTCTCTATCTGCCCCTCCAGCTTCTCCTCCACTGAATTCCGGACCCAGCACCCTGTGAATGTCGCTTCTGCAGACCACATCACCTGGCTCCCTGAGCCCTGGGTTCCTGATGCAGAGGCCGAAGGGGCTCAGGGTGTGGAAGGCAAGGTAAGTCGAGGAATGGTTGTCCTCACCCCACCTCCAGCCGCAAGTTGACAGCAGCACCTCCAGTACTGCAGGCCAGGCCCCGGTGGGCAGCCCTTTCCTGCAGCCACGTCTCTCTCTGGCTTCCAGGAACACCTCTTTCTCTCCCCTCCAGGCATAAGGGTGCTAACAGCACCCACTATTGCTCGCCCAGAAATGCTGCACCATCACTGTAAGTTTCCCTTCGTCCTGTCCACACTTTGCTGCTCTTCCCTTCATGTCATGCTCTCTCAACGACCTCATTTCAGTTGCGTTGTTACCTGTTCCTGCTATGGCCCTGATGAATGCGATGCCCGCCTGCTGCTGAAGCCCGAACGCCATCGTCTCTCCCTCTTCTGTCCTCTGACACCTCCCCACCCCTCTGCTCACAGCCACCCCCCTGCCCTGTGCCCAGATATGCTCCCCAGCCAAACTGGGAACTCAAGGAGGCGGAGGCCATGCCTAGACCCCCCACACCCCCTCGCCCAGGACATTGCACCTTGCCAGCTCTCAGGGACTGTTAAAATACAAGTTAATGAGTCAGGGCAGGGGGTAGGGAGGCTGGGGGCATGAGATCATGGCCAGCATGCCAGCAATCAGGGGTCTGCAGAGCTGCCTGGGATGCTCAAAGGAGTCCACTCTGGGCCTGTCGCCACCCCTCCTGGGATTTTCTGTCAGTGTTCCTGCAGCCCTGCTGCGGGGGACCCCCAACAATGGGGTGCTGCTACGCCCCAGCTCCACGCAAGCCGCAGCACCTCTCTGCATGCCCCGAGCTCACGAATGGGAGGGCTCGCCTGCTCCTGGCGCCTGTTCAAGATGCCTGGTGAACTAAATTGATTTTTTATCGTTGCTCTGGAGCGAGCTTAATGAATCTGTTAGTGACGGCTGCCTGCCCCAAACGCCTCTCGGTGCCTGCGCCACCAGAACGGCTCTTCCTGAGGAGGAGGCATTATTTACTGCTCAGCTTGTGCCCCGGAGAGCAGCTGGGCATCAGCTGGGCCATGCCACACTCTTCCTGGGGTGTTTCTGTACTGGGGTAGGTCTCTAATATGGGTCCAAACATGGGAAGACAGTGCTGAAAAAGAGTGGCAGAGGTTTACCTAAGCATGTGTTCCTAGGGCCCAACAGTCTATCCACCCATCTACCCGTCTATAAATCCATCCATTCGTCTACCCACCTGTCCACTCATTTACCTGTCTATCCACCCATCCAGCCAGGCAGCCATATTTCCACCTATCCATCTGCCCATTCATCCATCCATCCGTCTATCCATCCTTTCTTCCATCCTTCCATTTTTCCTTCCTTTCCTTCCTTCCTTCCTTCTTTCCATCTATCTATATATCCGTCCATTGTCTAATTTCTTTATTCACTCATTTGACCTATACACAGCTTATTGTGCAATTCAACACCCTTGCTGTGGCCTAGAGAGCACCACATAGCTGCCCCCTCAACCCACCTCTCCTCCCTCTCCCCCTCACTCTATTCCAATCATTCTGCCATTGCTGCTCCTCAAATATGCTGCAGGCCCTTTGCACCTGCTGTCTCCTCTGCCAAAAACAGTCTTTCCCTGACACCCCCATGTCTGACTTCCTCCCTTCACTAGCCCTCTGCTCTAATTTCTCACTTCCAAAAGGTCTTCTTTGATGACTCTTGACATAAATTAGCAACTCCCTGTCACTCTTCACTCTTGATGCCCCTTTTAATTTCCTCAGGACATTCCTTGCCCTCTGACATCATATCATAGATTGAGCTATCTTGTTTAGCGTCTATTGCCTTCTATTAGAATGAAGTTCCATCAAGGTAAGAGCTGTGCCCATTTCACTTGTCCTAGAACAGCGCCCGGCACGTAATCAACACTCGAGAAGGTTGATTTCTTAACTAAATTATTTAATTCGCTAATACGTACCCTGTCACTTCTGTCACATACTAAGCCCTGAAATAAATGGTGAACAAAACCAGGCACAGCCCTTCTCCTCACCGGATGCCAGGTCCCTGGAAATGTAGGATGGAAGGGGAGATAAAGACCTTAGATTAGAAAATTTCATCTGGGCTAACAGCCTTGAAGAAGGTTGCATGAGGTTTCTATAAATATTTCTTAAGTTGTTTGAGTTGTATTTCTGTTCTCACATGTAAGGAATCCTGTCCAGCCATATCAGCCACATAGATGCTGGTTGGAAATGAACCTGGTTTCTCCGCTGTTTGCTACCCCTCTCAAGTTTCCAGCACTGTTCTTAGCATTCTCCATGACCCTCCCTGAATTATGTCTGGGCCTGGTTCAGAGCATGGATATTTCTGGGTTCATTCACCTTTCTTTTTCTCTTCTTCCATCCAAGCTGGAGCCAGATCTGTGGTGTCAACCTGCTTCAGAGAGAAGGTGCTTAAGTAAGCCTGGGGCCCTTCCTCTGATTTCTTAAGTGTCTGAGTCCCCCAAAATGTGGTACTGTATGCCCTGAATGGGAAAGGAGGGTGCAAAAGGACCACCCTAAAGCCAAAATGAGGGTGCGGAGGTGAATGGTGGGGAAGGTGGGAATTTCAGTGTCTTGGGGAGTGACTAGACCTTGGAAGGTACAATTATGGATACACCAAGGAAGATGTGGTCCTGGTCACAGAGGTTCCCTGAGACCTCCTTCCCTGAGAACCCCACATCTGAAGCTTGAATATAGTCAACCATCGCGGTAGCAGAGGGTGTTTCCCCAAAAACAGTTACAGCCATATTTCCAATCTTATCTGCTCTTCAAAAGCCTTGGCATACCCATCAAGCAGTAGAGTCTATTCCTCTTTCCCCTGAACCTAGAAGGACTTGTAAGCGTTCTGACAAACAAAGTGCACCAAGAATAATACTGTGTGACTTCTGGGGCTGGGTGATAAAAAGGACAGATTCTACCATATTTCCCTGAAAATAAGACCTAGTCGGACAATCAATTCTAATGTGTTTTTTGGAGCAAAATTAATATAAGATGCAATATGATATTATATTAATTATATATATTATATATATATATATATCATATCATATCATATCATATCATACCATATCATATCATATCATATCATATCATATTATATACCAGTCTTATATTATAGTAAAATAAGACCAGGTCTTATATTAAGTTTGCTCCAAAAGATGTATTTGAGCTAATTGTCTGGCTAGGTCTTATTTTGGGGGAAACAGGGTATCTGGCCCTCTTTCTATTGTGAGGTCCAGCCTTGATACCAGGTACCATGTCGTAAGAAAGCCCAGGCTCCATGAGGGCCATGTATGGACGCTCTGGGCTATAGTCCCAGCTCAGGTCTCAGCTTACAACCCTCATCCATTGTCAAATACGCCAGTGAGCGAGATATCAGATGATTACAGCTCATAGCCTTCAAGGACTAGACATCATGGAGCAGGGACTAACCACCCCTGCTGTGACCTGCCTGAATTCCTGACCCGCAGAATCCAGGCATATGATAACTGGTTGTGGTCGCTTTACACTGCTGAGTTCTGGGATGACGTTTTACACGGCCAGAGTAACTGGGACAACAGAGGGTGCCAAAAAAAGTACACACATTTTAGGAAAGGAAAAGGGTATTAAAATTGTCATACTCAATATATACCGATAACAAAGGATGAATACAAGTCACGTTTGACTTCTGCAATTACAAGAGGTGTTCAAAGTGGTTCCCATCAGCGTCCAGACACTTCTGATGACGGCAAACTAGTGCCTAGGCAACGTTGACCAAAGTGTCCACTTGTATACGTGTTTTAGGCACCCCCGGTATATATAACACATCTCCCTGTATGCCAGGTACTGTGCTATGCATTTTACAGTACAAATGGTCCTCACTTGTAATGGTTCACTTTATGAGTTTTCAACTTTACAATGGGGTGAAAACAATACACATTCAATAGAAACTATACTTTGAATTTTAAACTATTTCCGGGGCCAGCGATACACAGCACAATACTCTTCCATGATGCTAGGCAGCAGCAAGGAGATGATTTTACCCAACTGTAAGTTAATGGAAGTGTTCTGAGCACATTGAGGGTAGGCTGGGATAGGCTACGATGTTTGGTAGGCTAGGTGTATTAAATGCATTTCAACTTACGATGTTTTCAACTTACCATGGGTTTATCAGGATGCAGCCCTATCAAAAGTCGAGGAGCATCTGTATTCACTTATTTCATTTTTAAAACTTATCCTACAAGTCATATTCATATCTCAGTTTTACAGGTGAGGAACTAAAGTGCATAGAGGAAAAGTAACTTGCAGACGGCTGCAAAATAAATGGCAGAACTAGGATCTGAACCCAGGCAGTCTGGTTCCAGAGCTCATACTTTTAACAACCACACAGGGCATGCACCCTGATGGCAGTAGGGGGAATGTAAGGCTGACCATTAGAGTCCCAGATTTCTTATAGATATACAACCTTGCTGTCTCTTGGGATCAAAATTGAAGGTCTTTCCACTTCTACAGGATGGACTTCACTCTTGAATTCAAGTTGATAAGTGGCAATAGTTAGCTAGTTAGAGATGGATGATGGATGGATGGATGGATGGATGGATGGATGGATGGATGGATGGATGGATACACACATATGTAGAGAGATAATGGTAATCGGTTGGGAATTTTTCTGTTTTTATTTGGGGGGGTAATTTATTTGCATATCAGAGTTAAGGGCTAACGATAAATATCTTCTAACCAGGATCTGAGAAGTACAACTAGACATGGAGTCCCAGCTCCATGTTTCACTAACTCTCTCAAAGTCTCAGTTGCCTCATCTGTGAAATGGGCATGACCCTACACATCTCAGGGCATGTGACAAAGATCCACTTGTAAAGCATGTGTAATGGGGCCAGCACCTTGTAAATGCTAGACTCCTACTCAGCACCATTCTTCTGTGTGTGTTCTTTCCTCATCCTTCCTCAGCCTCCCCAAGCCCCACCCCCAGCTAGCCTCTGGCTCCCCAGAGCTGTCTCAGACAGCAGGGATCCCCCCACCCCTCACTTCCCCCAAGCTTGGGGTCACAGAAGTGTGTCCCCCTCTAACGTGAGATGCCACACTCACTGGCAGCCTCCAGCGCCGAGCACAGCTGCCAGGGCGGCACGCCTCCTTCCTCACAGCTGCTGGGATGTGACCTTGTCTATCAGGCGGCCCCAGGAAGCCCACTGAGTGTGCTCCCAGCTTGGTAGGTGACATAAATATTTTCCAACATACAGGCAACAATCTGATTGGTGCCTTCCCCAGAGTGCCAAGCTCCAGGCTTGAGGCTGCAGAAACAAAAAGAAAAAAAAAAAACAAAAACAGAAAAACAAAACAACCACACATTTTTGCCAGTGATGTCTGGCTCCTTCCTTCACTGAAGAGTTTAACTCCTCCTGTGTCCCGTCTCCTTGTTTATTCCAAGTTCTAACCCAAACTGCTGACAGTCAGCAGGAGTTTGGCAAATGCGCTGAGTAGGACAGCCCTGATCCTGCCCTCTCTGAGCCAACAGACCACCTGGAGCAGCAGCTCACACTTGAATGCATGTTTGCGTCCCCCAAGGTGATAATAACATAATGGTTATGATTTAAAATACTTTTTTCTAAAAGAGTCCTTATTTCTTAGAGATAGACACAACATCATCCAACGATGAAATGACAGCGTGTCTACATTTGCTCCAAAATAACACAGAAGGCCGCAAATTGGGAGAGGCAGCATACAGATTGAACACAATGAACCATGAGTAGACAATTGCTGCAGCGGACGATGGATACATGGTAGTTCTTTATACCCATGGAGCTTCCACTGGTGGGCGCGGACATCCGAACCTTCTGGAAGGCTTGTTAAATGCAGACGTCTGGGCCCCACCCCGGAGATTCTCATTCAGTAGGTCTGGGTGGGGACCAGATTTTGCAAATCGAACAAGCCCCCAGAAGAGTCTGCTGCTGCTTAATAATATTACTGCGCAGCACTTGAAGTAGCACTGTTCTATATCATTCTCTCTCCATTTGTCTATGTTTGAAAATTGCGATAATAAAACATTCAAACACATTTTTGAAAGAATCCACCTTCAAGAGATGCTGACTCAGGACGCCTGGAGTGGAACTTAGGAATCTGCATTTTAACTGGCTTCTGGATGATTCTGATACAGTTGTTCCATGGTACACGCTTTGAGAAATATGGGGCCAGGGCAACCAGACAATTGCCTTGCAGTGAGATTTGCACCCTAATGAAGGCAGCCCCAGAAGTTGTGGCTGAGCTTAATCTAGATTTGGTGGTCAGGGAAGGCTTCTTGGAGGAGGTGAGTCCTAAACTGGAACTCCAAGGAGGTAGACAGGTGATGATAGGGAAGGGGAAGGTGCAGAGGGAACAGCATATGTTAAGGGTCAGAGGCCAGAATGAGCAAAATGCCTTTAAGAAATGGAAAAAGGAATGCAATTGAAGAGCCTGGAGATGAGGGGAGAAAGGTGTCCAGAGACAGAGCAAGAGCGCCCTGCAGGAAGTCAGGTTACTATGGGCCAAGAGTTTCGACTTCATCCTGGGGACAGTGGGAGCCATGGAGAATGTGAGGGAGGGATGTGGTCACAGCTGTGCTTTGGAGTCACCTCTCTGGCTGTCCTGTAGACCACGAACGGGCAGGAGCAGAGGCCGGGGGACCCAGTGAGGAGGTCACGGCTGCGTCCAGGCTTCAGAAGTATGGGAGTGGAGAGAAGCGGACAGATCCAAGACTCTATAGGAGGGAGAATAAATAAGACGTGGAGGCTAGAGTCTCAGAGGATTTGAAGCCACTCGTCTGAATGGCTAAATCACAAGATTGTTATAACAGAGAGAAGGAAGCCAGCATCATCTGGGGAAAAGGACTAGAGTCTGAGGTGTATTTCCTGTACGTGTCACTAAAACACCACCCACGCCAACCTCAGCTTCTACACAAGGTTCAAGGTGGCTTCTAACAAGACATTGGCTCCAAAAGTCTAACAGCCCAGCCACTTCACCAGGACTTAACCAAAGAAAAGTCATGCAATCTCCCAGGGCCTCAGGCTACCTGGCTTTGAAATGGGAAGGTGGTGTCTTCTCATCTCTCAAGGTCGATGTCAGGCTCAGAACAGTGGAAGTTCAAGTAGATGCTGAGAAGATGCTTTCCCAGGCAGCACACTCCTACGCTGGCTTCAGAATCCACCTGGGGCACCACCTGTTGCTGCCAGCTTTCCCCACATAGGGTTAATACCCCCTTGCAGTCCTTCTGAATCCCAAGCATGTTTCTTTGGTAACACTGATAACTCTAAAATGGTTCATTTCATCGTCTCTCCTCCTAGATCCGAAGCTCCTGAATATTTATAGCGACTGGCCTCGTAACTTAACGCATAATAAATGTTCTACATACTCGTTCATTCCCTCAAGCCTTATTTCATTGAGTCCCCTTCAGGTACCAGGCACTGGGGATACAGAGGATAAAAAAAAAAAAAAATGAATGAATGAAACAATGAATGAATGAAGGTAAACGAAAGCTCGATGAAACGGATTGCTTTGTAAATGTCAGCCACTGGGATACACATTTTTTAAATGGATTGCCTCATTTAATCATTGGAACTCTTAGAAGTCAAGTAGTACTATTGCTATTATCGTGTCTAACTTCCAGATGACAAATATGAGGTCTGGAGAGACTGGGCAAGAAAAGGTGCCTCAGCCAGGGAGGGCTGCCAGGGTGAACTCGGGGGTGTAACACCAGGGCCTCTACTCTTAGTCTCTTCCCCCACCACTTCCCCAAGTGGCCTGTTCCTGGAACCCAGTGCAGAAAGTCATGGAGCAGAATGCCTTTAGGAAGCGGGAACAGGCATGCAATTGAAGGGGGTGAGGGGGAGGGGACGAAGGTATCCAGAGGCAGGGCTGGAGCGCTTGGCAGGAGTCAGGTTCTCGTGGGCCATGAGTTTAGACTTCAGGAAGGTCCGTGATTTTCTGTGTGTCCTTAACAGGAGCAAATCAGGCCCTTGGGTGAGAAGGGAATTTTCCTGCTTTGAAATGGAAAATAGTGGCGTGATTTTTACTGCAGCCATTTCTCGAGCAGGTAGGTGCCCATTGTATGGCAGCCATCACTGTGGAGAGCAATCCACGTGCGTTACTTCGTGGAAGGCTCACAACTCCTGCAAGGCGATGCTCAATTCCTGTTTCACTGATACACGCACAGCACTCAGCAAGGTACAAGGGAAGCCTTGTCTGAGGCCATGCAGCAGGTATTTGGGGGATGAGGGGTGTCTGCCTGACACCCAAGCCCAGTGTCCCCTCTATCCACAGGCTGCTGTGCTCCCCTCACCCTGGGGACACAGAACACTATAATAAAGCACGCAGTCAGGGCAGTTTCTACAGCAAATAGAAATCTCACCAGGGCAGCTTCCTGCATCCAGTCTGAGTTAATTTCAAGGGCAAAATATTAAAAGGTAAATGGATATAAGCAGGGCTGCAGCAGGTGAGTGAGTGCCGAGCCCATTGGGTCTTTTGATGACTTAATCTGCTGTGAGGTGGGCTTCAGAATCTCTGGAGATGGGACGCCATGGTACCCATCATCTCCTGGGGCTCCCATGGTGCTGGGCCCGTCCTGGCCTCTGAGGGAACTGGGGAGAGGTCTGGGATGGAGCTCCCAGGGGAGTTCCTTCCTGTGCTCTGACAGCTGGGCCCCACCCTCCTGGCCCTCCGATAGAGCAATATGCAAGGTGTCACATTGGCAATCCCCCCTCAAGAATAGTGGCCTTTATTTGGCGGATGGGAGGAGATATCAACTGGATTCTCACGACATACAACAAAATAAATTCCAGATAGAGTTTGCAAATCCAAAGTCAAATGTAAAGACTAATCAACATTTGAAGACAAAAAAACGGGAAGTTCATGAACGAGGGAGGGAAAAGTATTTCTTAAGCAGGCACAACAAAGAAATGAATCAGACAGGAGGGGAAAATTGGATAGATTTGTATATCAGGAGTGAAATGGAAGAAAAAAATCAGGGTGACTAAAGACACCATAAATGAAATTAAAATTCTACTGACAAGCTGATGAAAAGTATTGCAACCCCGATGACCAACAAATGGTTAGTGGCTTCCCTAGTTTTTACGAGGCTCTTGCATTTCCAATAGAAAGCACTAAAACTCTAAGAGGAAAAGAGTCAAAGGAAATGAATAGACAGCTCCCAGAAGAAATGCAAACAGCCTGTGATCACACGGAAAAATATATAGAGCCAATCTTACTAGGAGAAAACTGTCAGTTGGACACAGGCTTTAACAAGTTGATTCCGTTTTAGCCAGGGGAAGGTGAGATAAGGCCCTTGACCATGGCTGGGTAGGACTCACTTTCCTGTAAGACATTTAGTAATGTTTCAAGAGCCTAAAAAGTTGACAGTTTTTGATCCAGAAATCCCAATTCCAGAAACCCATCATCACAGAAGATCATACAAAGATGGGAAGCATCCTAAATATTCACAGTATGTTATAGATTGTACCTAAGACGGAATTCTGCATGGCCCCTTAGAAAAGTCATTCAAAACGAGTGATTAAGACATCCTATGGTGAGAACACCATACACAAAACTGTAGTTTCAAAATGACCTTGGTGGGTGTGAGAGCATGTGTCTGTATGAGCCTACAGAAATGCAGAAATATTAGTCGAGGATGTTCACCATAAAATTCATAGTGGGTTTGGGAATTGGGGACAATGTTTAATTTTCTTCCTTATATTTGTATATGTTAGAAACTTTTTATTATACAGACATATTATTTTTATAATAAGGACAAAAATTAAGCCAATCCAGTGAGATCAGAAAGACTGCCCTCCATTTGGGGCCATGTAAACAGGTAAGAACCTCACCTGTGTATGGGTAAGGCAGGGTTTCTCAACCTGGGCTCTGCTGACATTCTAGTTGGAATAATTCTCGGTGAGGAGGCTGTCCTCTACACTGTAACATGATTAGCAGCGTTGTTGGCCTTCACCCACCCAATGCCTGTAGCAAAGGTCCCAAGTTATAACAACCCAAATTGCCTCCAGACGTTGAAATTGTCTCCTGGGGAGAAAAATTACCCCCTGGTGAGAACCACTGCAGCCAGGGGTAAGGAGGGAGCACTTTTAAATGAGTTGGCTTCAGAGGTACCCTTTATTTCTCTTCTCTTTCACTTGTTCATTCACGCAACAGACATTTTCAGATCCTGGGTCTGGGAGCTGGGAGATTCATCAGACTCTTGCTATGTGGTCTTGGGTAAGTCATATAAAGCTCCTTCATTTACCTGTAAAATTCTCCCTGATTCCTCCCTCGTTCCCTGGCCCGGCCATGGGGCGTGTACATCTAGGTACAGAGCTGCTTAACTCCAGGCTCTACACTTAGTCGCTCATAGTCCAGCAGAGATGGCCAGCCACTGTGCAAACAGTTGAATTTGTTCAGTGGGATGGTGTTAACAGGGGCATGTGAGAGGTGATGTGTGAATGGAAAAGAGAGAATAGTCAAGGGTAACAATGGTGGCAATGACCTTCAAGATAGCCCTTTACATGTGTACCATACTTTGGAGTTTTTAAAATGGGTTATCAGTGTCTTGGGCAGGAAACAGAGGATGCATTTCGTGGGGTAACCGAGAATTTAAGCATAGGATATTTACTTCAGCAAGGGATGGTGCAGCCCTTGGGGGTCGGGGTGGGGCATGTAGCAATAGCAGGAAACCCTTCCATTCTAGGACTCAAAGGCCAGAGGAGACACTGGTGCTGGATCCTGGAGAGAGCTGTGGCTGCCGCTGTGGGAGAGCTGCCCAGCAGCAGGGGAGGGAACCCAGCCACTGCAGACCCAGAGCCGGAACCGAGGGGAGAAACATCTCAACTTCATTCTCCTCCTACCCTCCAATTCCCTGACGTGGCTCCCCATTCACCAAACCATACTGGAAGCCAGAGAGCAAGGGAGTCTGCGGATACAGAGCCCACCTGGGTCAGCTGCCTGAGTGGAACTACAGAGAGAGGAATTAAGAGGTGCACACAGGTGTCCGGTAGAGGAACCACTATCCCTCACCTTCTCATCGCATCCCTGCAATTGCCCTGCAGGGTACATTTTATTATCCACTTTTGCTACAAGAGGAAGCTGACGTTCAGAGTGGTAGAGTGATTTTCCCAAAGTCACACAGCTAGAAGGGATGGAGCCAGGGTTGCCCCCATGGTTTACCCGAGTCTCTGAGCTCGACGCTTTGTCATTTAGAAGGATCTGGGTGAAAGTTCCAGTCCTGCCACTTATTAACTTTTGACTTGGGCCACACCTACGTGTCTCTCAATGGGCTTGTCTGTGAAATGGGGTCAGTGATTCCTACACCGGTCGGGCTGCTGAGGGCCGAATCAGGTGTGTAAAATGTGGCGCCCTTGATGGGTGGGGAGAAAGCTGACTCAGGCAGAGGCCTGCCCCCTCTCCCCAGCGGGCAGTTATTAACGAGCACATCAGACTCTGCATGAGGTATGGGGCAATCCATCCGCCTCCTCCTCCACCTGCAGAATCGATCTCCATGCTCAGCTGCCTCATTGAGATGCAGGCCCTCAGCTCCGGGACTCCATCCCAGTGTCTGGTCAATAGCTTATATTTTTAATTTGTCAATAATCAGTCAGGACCTTGGCCAGTGCCCCGCGGAGGGCTCAGCAAGATCACTCAGCCAGTGGGGAAGAGGGGGGCAGACTGCATGGAGGGGAACAGACTCTGAGCTGGGCTGGAAAACCCAGGTGGAGATGGGGGACAAACGGGTACCCACAGCAGCCTGACTTCCGGGCCATGGCCTAGGTGTCAGGAGAGCGAGGGAGTGATGGATAAATATACGAGTCTAAAGTCAACAAAAGGGAGGTTCAATCCCAGCTCTGCTGCTTTAGGGATAGGTGACCTTGACCGAGAGACTGAACCTCTCAGAGCCTACATTTCCCCATTTTCTGTGGCCACCATAATAACAACACATCATCCTTGAGTTGTTAGAACAGTCAAATGAGTTAGTAATACACGCGAAGTGCTTCAAACAGTGCCTGGCACACAGTGGGCACATTATACACATTATTGTTTTTACGTCAAATAAAATAGACAATTTTAAGTAAATAGTAATTATCACTGTCACGCAGGGGACCCTGCTCGCTGTGCCATTTGTCAGGCAGGGTCTCAGCTCCCACTCCCCGCCCAAGAACGCAGGACACGGTAAGGCCAAAAAGGAACACCCACGGAGCCATAGATAGGGGAGTCAAACCAATATATTCTCGCTGGCGGCTGGGCTGGAGACACAGGAAGCAGGATCTACATAATCTGCAACCCGCCATCCTAACAGCAGTCCGCGCTTGCCAGCCACCATCTTCTTGCTAGCCCCCATTCCTTTTTCTGCTAGCATAGCCACAGCCGTTATATTAGTGGCCAATGGCCTACGGGTTACAGCTGACGGCCAACTAGCCACAGCTGCTGGCATCTGATCACAGTTGATGGCCATTTACTACCCGAGCCAGCACCTTTCTATGTGAGGCCGAGAGCCTGGAAACTGTTTTTTGGGGTTTTGTCCCCACAATCACCTACTGATTCCCAACACAGATATGAGGTCTGACACCCCCAGAGAGGAAATGATCACCCCCCGTTTTACAGATTACGAAGCTGAGGCTCAGAGAAACCAACTCACTTGTCCAAGGTCACACAGCTGGGGTGTGGTAGAGCCAGATTGCAAACCCTGATGTCTAGCCCCAGCACTCATGCTTCTAATCACCATGTGAAATAAAGATTCTACAACCTAAGTATCCAAAACAAGGAGGAAAACTCTGCTGCCTTACCTTCCCCCTTCATTCTTGGCGTATTTTGTGTGTGTGTGTGGTTTTGTGTGTGTGTATGTGTGAATAAGTGCATTGCTTTCTTTTCTCTCTGACAAGCTGGCACTGGGTACCCACAGGAGGGTAGGGAAGTGAGAACAGCAAGAAAACCTGTTTCTCTCATGAGTCCTTCCCCATCCTCTCACTAAAAAAATTCTCAGTTCTTACCTGTCCTGTGCCCTTCCGGATGAAAGAGCCCAGGAGAGCCGAGAGAGGGAACAGCAGTGGCTAAAGAAGCTGGCATTGTCCCAGGAGGGAGCAGGGGCCTTTCCAAGGTCAAAGGACCGTTAATGTCAAAGCCAGGTCACTGATGGCCAGTCCAGGGCTTTTTTGGCCATCCCTTTCTGCTTAGCTTGTCCTTAGCTTCTAACATCATAAGTGCCTGATTCTTGATCCTGCAGTCACTATTTGTCCCTACATGCCTCTTCTGTGGACTTCACTGTCACAGAGCAGGGCCAGTCCCTGCCATCATCCCACAACCCTGCCCAGAGAACTCAGCACAAGCCTGGGTCTCACCCCTAGCAATGGCACCCACAGTGAGTACTTAACCCCGAGTCCGGACATCTGGCTTTTCTGCCTCCTAGAGATGCCATCAAGGGGAGTCTCCCCAACTCCAAGAGCCTCGGGTCACTCACCTGCAAGCTGAAGAGGGTAACAGCACCTGCATCGTGTGGTGGGTCGGAAAATTCTCTGAGACAATCCAGGCGAATGTGCCAGCACTAAGCAGGCTCACAAGATACACGCAGTCGCAGGGCTTCCCCCTCTGCAGCCTTTGGGCCCCATGGAGCCCTGGAGATTTCCTTTTATCTCCATCCTGTCAGTCTCCTCTGTCTCCAGAGAACCTACCCCCTGAGTCCGCATCTATTGAAATATGCTTTTCCACCAGCACACTCCCCAGACATCAATGGAATCCCCTATAGGTAGAATTCGGAAGCTGTTAAATGCCTCCAGAGAATCCTGAACTCATGGGACCGCCTGCGAAGTGCAGATCACAGGCGGGATCTCAAAGTGCCCCAGCTCATCTGGTCTTCAGGGAGCCTCAGCTATTGCCGAGCCCAACCTCCTTCCCATGACAGTGGGGAAACTGAGGCTTAGAGAGGGGTGTGACTTGCTCAAAGACACAGAGCCGGCTCTGGAAGAGCTGGGATTCTGTTCTCTATGCCTGACACCCATCACCTTCTTACAGAGGCTGACAGTGGTGGATGGCCCAGAGCAAATTCATTCTAAGAGCTGCAGATGACTCCAAGGAAACCGGTGCTCTTAGGAGTATCCTACTGGGTTCCCCTTCTCGGACTGTAGTGGATGGAGTAAGGAGGGTGAGTTGTGCCTGTGCTTTGCTATTAGCTTGCTGTGGGGACCCAGACAAGTCACCTTCCCTCTCTAAGTCTTGGTTACTCCATCTATAATGGGTCGTAAAGAGTCACTGAAGTAATCAGGAGGATGAAACATCATCATCACCATCATCACCTTTTCCTCCTCCCTCCCTCCCCTCCTCCTCCTCTTTCTTTTCTCTTCACAGCTCTCATTTGTTAACATTTACATCATACTTAAGACCTACTTTTAAAAAGTTTATTAGAACTTTCAAAGGAAGGTCCTATTACCCTATTTTCCAGATGATGAAACTCAGGGCTGGAAGGATTTATTTGCCTGTCCCAAGTTACCACAAGATCCCTAGAAAGACAACCAGCATTTGGACCTGGGCAGTCAGACAGCAGACCCTGCAACTTTAACCTCTGCTCGACTTTCCTCCCACATGGAAGAACTTGGCCCCTGATAAGACCCTGCAAGGTCGGCGCAGATACTTCCCACTGAGGTTCTCATTGGTTTTACAATCCAGAGAAGTCACGTTTGAACTCAAGCATGCAAGATTTGGTCAGCATCCCAGGAGAACCAGCTTTAATTCTGCCTGCCTCTCCCTCTCTGAGATCAAGGACAGCAGGTGGGTTTGCCGAGGACCATTCAGATGTGAAATGAGTCACAGAACAAATGAGGAAGGAGACTTTAACGTGTAGGGGCTCCTCCGTGGCTGGGGTCATCCATGCGGGAAGTGAGTTGAGTCTACAGATTTCCTCTGGGGTTGGGGGTGCCCGCCAGCCTGGTGACAGAGAGGACCTCGGGCAGGGAGTGTGGGGAGGCCTTACTAAGCCTTTGTACCTGCACAGGGTCCCCTCCAGGTTTTCTCACCATCCAAAGTGCCTGTTCCACTGGCTGTGTGACCTGTGGTGGAACGCCTCCCGGTGGTGGAACGCCTCTGGGCCTCAATTTCTCTATCAGTGTTACCAATACATTGCAGCTGAGAAAAAACAGTGCTTTCTTCAGAACTTCCTATGCCCAAAGTCTTTACACTGGTCAGTGCCTCTCGATACTGTCTGCACATAAGAATTACTTGGGGGTTTCCTAAAAAATGTCAATGTCCAGGCCCTCTCTCAAATGAGTTGAATAAACACACCTGGAGATTGGGCTCAGGCATCAATACACTTTAAAGCTCTCCAGCTGGCCTTAACTGGTAGTTGCTCTGTCCCATCCCTTGAGCAATGCCTCTGGGGGGCAGGTGTGAGTAGCCCCATTTGAGTGCTAAGAAACTGAGACCCAGGCAGGGAAATGAGCTGCCCAAGGTCACAAGGTTGGTTAGTGGCAGGATCAAGGCTAACGACTCAGGGGTCTCTGTCCAGAGTGCTGAAATGGAAGGTCTCTGGACTCTGGCCTGAGATTGGTTCTCCTGGGCTCCTACTCTCTTACCTTCACACAGATTGCTTTGCCCACAAAAGACATTTTTTTTCTTTTGTTTCCTTTCTCTCTCTCCATAATTTTCTCTCTTCCTCGCTTTCCCATCTCTCTCTTTTCGTAGATCAATCTCTTCCTCTCTCCCTGTTTCTCTTTCTTTCTCTTTCTCTAATCTCCCTTGCACATTCTACCCACCTCTCCCATGGTTTATCTTTCTCTGCACCTCTCTTGTTCACTCTTCTGTCTTTCTCTCTACATTTTTCTTCTTTCTCTCTTTCTGTGTCTCTCCATCTAGCTCTCTCTTCTTCCTTCCTCTCCCGTTCTCCTTGCCCCAATCCCCATCTTCCCATCTGCTCCCACAGGACCCTTCATGTGAGTTTCTTTCCTGTATCCCTCTGGCTTCTCCCCCAAGGGCAAACACTGACTTCCATCCCAAGTTGTTTTTTCCTCTCCTCGCTCAGCCTCGCTTAGAAGTCCAGTTTCTCCCTATGACCCTAGATGGGGATTCACAACCAGAGATGTCCCTTTCTTTCAATCTTCCACTGTAGAGAGACCCACCACTGGAGAAGGTGGCTTTCCATAATCCAGTGGGGGTGATGGCTCCACAGCATTTCCCCCTAAATGAGGACACATTTCTTCAATCAAAAAGCCTCATGCTGAACACCTACTGTGTGCTAGATTCTGGAAACACAGCATTCTACTCTATTACTACCCTTGAGGCAATTGGCACCTGCTCTGGTTTCCCCCAACCTCCTACGACCCTGTACTAGTGGGTTAGTGTGTTATCTTAGAGGGAGCATGTAGCTCACCCTGGGGGCTCAGAACTGGCCCAAGTGAGTTCCAGTCCTAGCATTTCTAGTCTATTTATACTTGGTTTTCTCTGAAACTGTTTCTTTATGTTAAAAAAAGAAGAAGAAGAAGAATTGCTGAACAAATGGTGGCAAGTGTGGTTGTAATAGTAGTTTTAGAATTCATATTCGTATTAGCAGTGGCCTTTATGTGTAACTTTTTAAGCCTGAGGAATGATCTAATTAATGATGGAATTTCAGGCTATTGTCAAGAAGAGACGAGAGTGTCGTTTTGAGTGAAAGTCTGAGAGTGGTGGCTGATCCAAGAGTGGAAGGGTTTCATAGGGACAACCTGTCTCTCTGGCCTAAGATAAGTATCTGTCCTTTCCCTTAGAGAGACCAAAAGAAACTTACCTACCCACCCCCAAACACTGCTGGCACCTCCCCTCAAAGCTATAAGCTATTTCAGTTCTTCTGAAACACATTACTAATAAGCGCTTCGTCAAAGGCAATATTCAATTGTGCCATGGAATTAAAGGAGTGGATTCGCGCACCATATATCACCCCAGCTGCTCTTAGAAGCAGAAGATCAATAGTCCAGCAATAGACATTTCATAATTAAAAGAAGACAAAGAAGATGAAGAGGAGGAAGAGAAAAGCAAGGACCCTGCCAGATGGTCCTGCATTTTCCTTAGCTTTGGGTTCCGAAGGCTTTGGGGGATTTTCCAGAACAGTACGTCCTGGTTGGAGCTTTCCCAAAGGGCTGGCTGAGAAGGCACTTCAGTAAAGTTACGTGTTCCGTCCCCCTGCCTTGAGGCTGGCTGGGGATAAATGTTGCCATTTTTAGACATGCTGAAGTGCCTTTTAAGATCCCTCTGATACCTTTCTGCATAATCCAAAGCTGGCTCGAGTGGACGTCAGTGCCTGTTCTCTTCCCAGCAGCTGCCTCTCCATCTTTAAGTGAAGTATCCAGATTGCCCTCTGGGAAAGTCGCCACCTCAAGGGCCCTTGGCGAAGCAGGGAATGAATTTGACCTCCACAATCCCGAGGTGGTGATGTGGATAAGATGTGGCCGATAAGAGCATCCCGTTCATTCTCAAGGATGTAACGATTGGCTGATGGGTGCACCTGTGACCCAAGTGAAGCCAATCAGAATCAATTCTGGGACTTTCACTGGAGCTGCTCCTCTTCCCTTAGCAGAGGCTTAGAGGACTGAAACCTGACACTGCCGAAGACCATCTCGACGTGAAGAAAATGTCTGCTTTAATAATGAAGCCAGCACACCAGAAAGCAACGCTTACAGAGAGAGACAGAGAGAGACAGGGAAACAGAGAGACAGAGACAGAGACAGAGAGAGAGACAGAGAGACGAGAGACTAGAACCAAGTCCTGATGAAATTGTTGGATCTTTGAATTCAGCCATGCGTGAATCCAGATTACCCTTTTACTTATGAGAACCCCTACATTTCCTTTTTGCCTAAACTATTTTGAATGGGGTTTCCATCTCTTGTAAGTTAAACAGTCCTGATAAATCCATTAATTTTTCAAGTTTCACCCATCCAATGAATGAGTTGCTTAATGTAAAGGCAAGCGCACAGATGTAGTTTGATCCAAAGTCCAACTACCTACTAGTTGTATGATCTTGGGCAAATTACCTAAGCTTTTTGAAACTCAGTTTCTTCATCTATACAATGGGTATGGTGCTGCCCTCAAAGGGTTGTTCTAAGGATTAGATCAGATAGAGTCTAGTTCTTAGGGAGCATGAAATACAACTCATTCCTTTCTCTCAACCTGGAGTCTCACTCAGCTATGAGACAGGAAAGAAAGCATCTTTGCAAAGACCCACCATTTACCAACACCACCATCTGCAGGAGCAAACTAGATCTGCTAGAATGCTCTGGTGTATAACGAAAATGCATGGCAGCACCCCTGGACCAAAGCTGCAAAACAGAAATTCATAAAGCTTAATTGAGGTAACTTTTTTTTTTCAAGTACAGAATTGGCAGAAGGTCATAATGATGCCTTGAAGATAAAATATCTTTTTATTTTTTTGCACATCCATATGATAACATCTACTTTATTGGTTTTATCTTATGCAATTTTCAAAATCCTATGTGGAAACTGTGGTTCAGAGAGGTGCAGTGGCTGTCCTAAGGTCACACAGCTGGCAAGCCTGAGTCCAGAGTCCAGGTTGCTAAGCACTGAGTTGTACCAATTCCCAATAATAACGCCTGAGTCTTGGATGCTGACCAGCTACCAGGCACTGAGCAAGCTTCTCTGTGTGTCATCCTGTTGAATCCTCTTACCATCCTTTTGGGAAAGGCTTGGGACTCATTTTCTATTTTACAGGTGAAAAGCAGCAATGTTAGGCGCCAAGAGCACCTGAAGATCTCACTGCTCAATTTACATGTGTGTGTGTGTGTGTGTGTATATATATATATATATATATATATATATATATATATACATATATATATACATATATTTGCCACAATTAAAAATAATAAAAAATGACATTTTTAAAAAGCCATATGCACGTGTCCTTTCACTCACTGCTAGGAAAGAGCCCTGAGGACATCACACTGATATCCTCAAACTGGAAACAACCTACAGGTCTATTACTGTCATCCTAATTTACAAATAAGCTACCTACATGTAGAAGAAGTGAATTATTTAAACGAATGAAGGGGAACTATTTGTGGTCACTATAAAAAGATAGGCACATATGTTCGTACGTGAAACAAGATACACAACAACAAAACGAAAGACCCCAGGGCCAAAGCGCCATCCACAGTCCATCACCTCCTCCTTTGCACCTTTCCTCCCTGCTTCTGGCCCTGGAAACCTCCCCCCTACCTCAGCTTTGGAGCCTTTCCTCAGCCACCCCTTCTTCTGGGAAGGCCATTCATTTCCACATTCTTTTTTTAAGATTTCTTTTTTTTTCTTTGTCTTTTTATTAGTTTCAGGTGTACAAAACAATGTCTTCGTTAGTCATTTACACCCTTCACAAAATCTATTACCCCCAACCTACTACCCCCCTAACATCGTACTTAGCTGTTACAATTCCATGGACTCTATTCCCTAGGCTGTACTCCACACGGATCGTGTAGATGCCTGACCACTGTGCTGCACACCTGAAGCTGAAGCTGAATACAATTGACTGTCATTGCCACACTCTTGAGCAACAGCCTCGTCAGCCTCAGGGCAGTGCCTCTCTCTTCTGGTCATGACGCATTCTCTAAGGGCAGGCACCTGTACGCCCAGCACCAGGTCCCAGCGTGGCACAGAGGAGGGACCCAGGGCACACGTGTTGGATGTCCAATGGCGTGACCGGTAGGAACTGTGACCAGAGTCAGTCTCTGACCTGGAGTTCTTTCCTCAGTCATCTCCCCTGACCCTTGTGAATTCATGTGACGTGGGGAGCTTTGGGGGACAGAGGTGACATTTTCAGGCATCATCTTGTTTCCAGGTGCCACGCTGGGCATTTCACTTAGATACGTTTTCTTGTAATCTTTAGGTTTGTCCTTTTATCATCCCATTTTACATGGAATAAAACTAAAGCTTTGGGGGAGGGAAATCAACTCGGTCAAGGTTAGCGGCTGCTTGTTATTGGGTTTAGGGTACAAACCTAGGTGAGGAGGAGAGTGAAACGGAGCAGCCAGCTCGCCCAGCA
Organism: Rhinolophus hipposideros; assembly: GCF_964194185.1. NCBI lineage: Eukaryota > Metazoa > Chordata > Mammalia > Chiroptera > Rhinolophidae > Rhinolophus > Rhinolophus hipposideros. Next base: position 16,550,638 of record NC_138070.1, on the reverse strand, counting down.
CCACATGGTGCCTCGTAGTATTTACACTTAGGGCCTTGGCGGAGTTCTTACATCTGATCCATAATGTGTCATCCAGGCTACTCCAGTCAACAAGGACTGGCCACTGGCAAATTGACCCATGGCCGACTCCTCATTCACCATTGAAAGGGATGTTTGTTTGTTAAGAAGCTTGTGGGCTGTCTCAAGAGCTGTCACCCTGTGACAATATTGACAGAGCCTATGCCTCCACCTCGTAAAACCCCAGTGTACACACGTGGCAAAGCAAGCCCATCCTCTCTTACTGGGAGAATAAGTGTAAGGAATTAAGGGGACTCTGATTAAACAAACAGCTGTTTTTCGTAGGCAATAGAAGTGTCAACATGATCCTAATTAATGAATGTGTTAATGGCTGTTCTCTGTTTAAAGACAATAGTCACTGCCTTCTAGATGTATCTACAATGACTCATAGGGCACACACATAGACGCGTGCACAGAGCTTGCATGGGGTAGGCATGCAAAGCAATATGCCCACAGGCAACACCAAGGAGCATGCCCTGTGCTCACAAAAGGGACACGCAAGGGCATAGCGTCACATGGAAGGAATGTGCAATCCTGCAAGGAAGACGCAGGTTACATGGGACACAAGATGGCAGAGTACACACATACAGGGCATAGGCACCATCGACCTACAACGCACACACAACACACCACAGCACACTGCAACACACATTCTACAAACACAACACTAACACCATCCACGCCACCCCGACAACAGCACACAGTGCCCACAGAGCACACACATCACCCACACAACACCCAAGCAGAACACACACCCTACCTACATACAGTGCTCACAGAATGCACCCACATCATCTACACAGCGCACGTGCAATGCACACATAATATACAAGCATGTAACACGCATTCAGTACACAACACATCTCAACATGCATGTGTCATATACACAGCACACCGTCACCCACACACACACACTCACACACACACGACACCCGCAATGCCAGAAGAGAGCTCGTGGGTCACAGAGTGCTAGCCTGATGCACTCAGCACACACACTCACCCACATATTCAGTATCAACCGGAATAATACCCACTGTGTGTTCCCATCATGTACAAGATTCTATTTACTGACATAAAATCAATAAAAACATCGAAAGAAAGAGAATGGCATTTCTTTCCTCCAGGTTATCCCAGGCCTAGCGAGAAGCCTGAGCACCTCCCTGTGCGATATACATCAAGAGAATTTCTCAACACTACTTATGTCCTTGTGCTTACACATATTTTCATGTGTTTAAACAAGGTAAGATATGGGAAAGGATTTGCTATGTGGAAAACGTGTTGGACGGTATTGAGTTGTGCCGTAACCCCTCAGGGGTCTTTTTTGATAAAGATGTCAAGTAAGAAAGCATTCTGCAACTCTCATTGTATTTACCTTTAGCAATGACATATATATGTGTGTATATATATATATATATATACACACATATATATGTATGTATATGTGTATATTATATATATAATATATACAATAATATATACATACAGTATACATATATTTATATATAATCTCAAAGACTCTGGGAAGTGTGTAACTGAGCATGTGTCCATTTTTACCTTGGCCAGTAGGAAGCTCAGAGCTAAATTTTTGATCTACGTATAGTAGGAATGTTGGTTTTCGAAGTACAAACTTCTGCATGATATGTCTGGTGCTATTTTACGTTCCTACATGCATTTTTCTTTCGTTCCATTTTAAAAATATCCTTTTAAATGACTAGGTTGTTTCTGGAACAATATGGGATAGAAAGAAAGACAGATGTTCATTAGATTTATTAGAACAGTTTAGCTGCTGTAATGAAGGACCTCAAGTTCTCGATGGCTCAGCAAACGGCAGGTTTAGTTCTTGCTCATGGCACAGTCCAACGTGGGTTAGCAGGGAGTGGGCCATTGCTCCACACTGTTATGCAGGGACCCAGAGTTCCTTCCATTCAGTGGCATTTAAAGAATAAGGGGGGCGAGAGGGAGGTAGAATCACATCCTGTGGGTGTAGTGATATCTTTATCCTGGCACACAGTAGGACTTCAGAATCCACTCTAGGACCCAGAGGAGTGAGAGGTGGCCTCCACTGGGCAAAAAAGATAAGACATCAAATAGAAGTCAGCCTCTGGGCTGGGCATTGAAGACAAACCAATTCTGGGTCTACAGAGAGAATGAAAGGCAGATAGGTGGACAGATAACCCGATCTGGACAAACCGGGCGAGAGGTGAGAAAGGGGAGTTTGCGGAGACCAGTGCAGGGCTCCTTCTAGCTGAGGGGTGGGATGCAAGATGCTGGTGGTGGGTTTCAATGGTGGGAAGAAAGGCAGAGCCTGACCCAAGAGAGCCTGAGTGTGAGATACAAAAATGGTCTCTTTACGCCACAGTCTTAATTATCCAACATTTATTCGGTGCTGAGATCCGTGCTGAGTGATTTCCTTGCAATTGTCTTATCAATTCCATACCCTGTTTCCCAAAAAATAATACCTAGCCAGACCATCGGCTCTAATGTGTTTTTTGGAGCAAAAATTAATATAAGACCTGGTATTATATTTTATATTACATTATATTATATTATGTTATGTTATGCTATGCTATGCTATGCTATGCTATGCTATGCTATGCTATGCTATATTATATTATATTATATTATAGACCCAGTCTTATATTATAGTAAAATAAGACTGGGTCTTATATTAATTTTTGCTCCAAAAGACACATTAGAGCTGATTGTCCAGCTAGCTCTTATTTTCAGGGAAACATGGTAGTAATTCCACATGGCTAAATATTACCATGATATGCATTTTACAGGAGTGGACATTGAGGCTCCGAGAGTAAAGTGACTTTCACGCAGACAGAAAATGGCAATGTCAGAGATTGAAACGACTCACTTTCTTAACTGCTGCCCTCTGGGGCCTCCAAAATAAGGACTCTCCCCTGTGGTGGGCATTGCCATGGCAGGCTCAGCGAGGTGGTCGTATCTGAGGGCAGCCTGAAGGGTGTTACCAGCACAAATCTCAAAGTCAGCCATGGCTCAATAGCTCCGTTCCCAACCCTGTGTGATTCACTGAAACTTGAAGCCTGATTTTCCCGATTTTCCTCATGGGGTTAACAATGCTTGCATTCCAGTGTTGTTGAAAAACTCCACAAGAGGCACCATGTATATAATTTAGCTCAATGCCTAGTCCATAGTAGGGGCTACATAAACAGCAGTGATTATTATTGTTGTTGTTATTGTTTTTAAAGGGATGAAGGAGTCCGGGAACAGGCTGCTACACCAGCCAGGAGACGAGTAATTTGGGAATGCTCTAACAGAGGCCATGGAGAGGGACAGCTGTGAGGGAGATTAAGGAAATTCACGCAGAATATATGTACGTCTGGTACGTATGGCGGTTTGGCAAAGAGAGAATCAGGATGGATGCACTCCTTCCCAGAAAGATGTGAACAGCATTTGGCATGCCTTGTCATTTAAGCCAGGAGCAGTCGTGTGTGTGTGTGTGTGTGTGTGTGTGTGTGTGTGTGTGTGTGTTTCATGCAAATGTGTGGGTGTGTGGATGTAAATTGCATACACAGCTCTGAGACACAGGGGTGGGTGGGGTGGAGAACAAAGAGAGGGGCAGTCTCCCCTATAGAAAGGATGCTGGGGGTCGTCAGGGGCTGGCGTATGGAGCTCAGTCCTCTCTTCTACTTTGAGCCAGAAGTGGGCACTTGGCCTCAGTGGACTTGTCTATAAAATGGGGCTAAGCTCACTTTTCCTGCCTTGACACTAGGGCTGAACTAGATCTACTTTGGAGACCCCTGGTGGCTCCAAGATCCCAGGCCCATGGGAGGGGAGGGTGTGTTCAAATAGGAGAAGAAGAACAACGCTGAAGTTCTGAGAAGGGACCGTGGCTCCTCAAAGTCAGAGAAGGTGAGGAGAGATGTTGGCAGAAGATACCCATTTTCTCCAGGTCATCAGAAAAGTGAAAAGACGAACTCTGGGCAATGTTCAGGAAACAATCTATAGCTGGAAACCATCCTTTTCCACTTAGATCAGGAGAAGCATTCCCTAAGGTCTCCTGGTCAAGCCTCCTTCGTCTCCACGGACGCTCGCACTTTATTAATCACTTGCCGTGGAAGTGATCAGCGGAGAACAACTGGAGAGGAACCAGAGAGCATCACCTCCCTACGACTCTCCCGTCGAGAGAGGAGGCCCCGTCCTAAGACACTTCGTGATTCCAAAACAAATGACCAGCATCAAAACTCAGGGAAATTCATCTGGAAGCTGCAAGATGAGGTTTAAAAAAAATCCTGGACTTGAACGCCATCCTGGCTTGGGTGGCTAGTTCTGGGTTCAGCTTGCACAGGTCATTCTTGGACAGGAAACTTCATCTCGTGGGGCCTCAAGGTCCCCACCTATGAAATGGGGCTGATGGAAGAAGCTACCTCCAGGATGGCTTTGAGTGACCACAGCCATGATTCTTGTCGACTACCTGCCTCACTGTCTGGCAGAGAGTAAAAGCCCTGTAACTGTCATTCCCTGCCTCCCTTTTTTTTTGGCGGGGGGTGGGGGGACACACAATCACAATCAATCTTCTTTGACTATATCCTTGTGTTTACAGAAAGTCCTTCCTTCCTTTAGCCAGACACACCCAAACATTTTGTCTCCAGCTCCCTCTCCACTTATGTGTTGATTTAGGAGAAGATCAAAATAAAACGTGGGAAGCTGTAAGCGGTGACACTATTTTATCCCCCCCCCCATACACTCTGATTATGTGTAAACAGCAAATTGCAAATTATTTCCTCTTTGTTTGTCAACTCCTCAAGCCACCTCGAGGTCCCTCGGAATGAGTAATTGGCTCTGGGACGCTGCACGACAATTGGCTTTGTGTAGATATTCATCTCTAGGGAGTCCCTTTCCAGATCACGGGTATTCCAGGAGAGAGGGTACTGGTGGGGGAAGGTCAGAGCTACACAATCTGGGGTCTTTTTCCCCTTCCACGAGACCTCCTGTGGGGAGAGAGAGAATACGGCAGGAAGAGCACAGGCACGTGATCCTGAGGAGACTGCCGACAAAGCCCAACAGGATTGATCTCCGAGTGCCACTTGCTGTCGCAGAATCTCCCTTGATTTCTGGTACACAGGGCAGAGAATATTTCTACCCTTGTATCCTCAGGGTATATCCCTAGCACTTGTGAAGCTCAACAGTCTTTGGGGGAGGGGTGGCGGGGGGCAAGGGGAGGTATAGCTGCAAATTCCTGTCTTCTACACTTGGAGTTTTGCCACCTTGGGTTCAAATGTCGGTTCTGCCACTGTAAGAAATCTAATTTCGCTCTGCATCTGTTTCTTCATCTTTGAAATGGGTATAGTAATAAAGCTACGTAGGAGGCTGTGAGAGTATGAGATCAGGTGTGCAAAGAGGGTGGCAACTTGTCCAGCGCAGCTTTGTGAGAATTCGGGAAAGGCAGCCACTCCTGGCAGAACACTTAGAGAATGGCACCCCCTTCCTCTGGTAAGCAGCTTAAAGACTGGTTTCCCATACGAGGGGACTCATCTGGTTCTTGACTTCTTCTCTCTGACTTATTTCACTTAGCATAATCATCTCAAGCTCCGTCCATGTTGTCACAGATGGCAGTGTTTCCTCTTTCCTTATGACAGAGGAGTATGCCATTGTGTATAGAGAGCACAGCTTCTTGATCTATCTACAGCCACTCATCTAGCGAAGGACGCTTTGGTTGTTTCCAGGTCTTGGCCACCAAAAATAAGGCTGCCATGACACTTGAAACCTATGGAATTTTACTAACCATTGCCACCATTTAGTTTTAAAAAAGACTAGGTTCAGCTTTCACTTGCCCCTTTGGCTGCAAGTTCATCTGCAGTGCGCATCCTGCACAACTGTACCCGGCAACCCTGTAAGTAAAGTATGCAGCACGTGCCAGGCTCAAGGTGGGCACTCCATACCCTCCAGCGGCTATGGCCGTTGTCATCATATATTATCATTTCAATGGTCTGACTCTTAAGATCCATGAAGAGCTAAGCACTTTGAAACTTTATCTCTGAAACATCAGGTGAACCCAGGTTCGAATCTGTTTCTACCATGTCCAGGCCGTGTGTCCTTGAGGAAGTCACTTACCCATTTAAAGCTCAGCATCCTCGTATGTAACATAGGAGACAACACTTTCCACCTGGGGATGAGGTTTCCCTACATAATAACGAGCTAAAGTACTTGCACAGTGCCACATGCTAGGTGCTCAGTGAATATTAGTGTGAGACCTCCCTGCCAGGGCTCTTTCCCGGTACCACCAGCATCCATGGTCCATGGGTTCAGGGAACGAAAAAAAACAAAGATGTATCAAACCATTTCAGCGAAGAGGCTCAGATCCTGAGATATAACCTGTTTGGAGGCAAAGAATATCGAGTTTGGAATCAGGAGACCGGAAGCCCAGTCCCCAGGTCCCCCGACTCTGACTCATCTTGTGAGTCTGGAGAAGAGTCACAAGCTCTCTGAGATTTGGTTTCCCTTTCTGTGTAGCCAGGGATAGAGGCAACGAGGGGAATTGCATATTTTGTACAGCAGCGCCCCTTATTTCTAACAAGACTATGCATAAATGCAGGTAAAAACAGAGATGCTCTGATTGAAGCAAGGTCCAGGAAGAAGCTGCTGTCTCCCATCCCTCCTCATCCCACCCCTTCTCCCACCCCCTCTCCTACCGCCTCTCACCCTTCTGATGCTATTCTGAGGAAGTCCAAAGTGCTGGAGACACAGTGTGGCAGCCATTGGACTCAGACCCCTTCCTGCTGAAATATTCCAAAAGTCTAGGCTTTGACACCCACTGCCTTGCCACTCAATTCATCCTGACTGGATGGCGTGTGTGTGTGTGTGTGTGTGTGCCACAAACAAATGCTCAGAAAAAAAAAAAAAGAAGTTCTACCAGCCATTAAGAGGAAATTACAAATGCATTTTTCTCTGCCTCCGGCACATTAATAAAAGAGATTACCAAACTGGAAGTGAATCAAAGCAGGGCAGCCTTACAACAATTGGAAGGCGGGGAGTGGGGGTGAGTGGGGGGGGGGTGACTGCTTCCTGTACAGTCATCTGATTTCATGGCCGTTCCCATGCTGAGAGAATCTGTCTGTGGCGGCTGCTGGAAGGATGTGGAACTCATGCATTAAACATCAGGGGGACCCTTGCAATATGCACTATGGGCTGGGAGGGGGCAATGTGGACAGGCTAAGGGTGGGGGTATGCTTGTGACATGCCCCAACATGCCAAAACCTGTGGACCGAGACCTAGAGATTGTTTAATGCTGGCCCTGTAAAATCACTGAGTATTGGAGAGTGGGAGATAAAGGAGGGTGTAAAATGCAAAAAATGCAAATATGTTCTAGGGTCTTGAATATGGGAGGGTCGCCATGGTCACTTTGTCTCAAAAGTCATAGTGAGCAGTTGCTACGTGTCCTGAGTTCTAGGCTAGATGATGTGGTTGTTCATTGGAGTGGACTGAATCATATTTCCTGATCCTTCACTCCTCCATGTATCCAGGTCTTTGGCCACGTGGCTCTGCAGCTTCTCCTCCTAGAATGAACGGGAGGGCCAGGGTTCTAGTTTTGGGATAAGACCTTAGAAATCTTGTGTGTTTCTACTGTTTCTCTTGCCTTCACAATGAGAGGAACATGTTCTGGCTGGTCTGCTGGTCCACGCAGGATGACAGACATGTAGAGTTGAGCCAGACACAACCTGTCGCTCAGAAGCTACCCCATCTGACTCACAGAATAAAGCTAAATGAGAACTAAATAAATGCCTATTGTGTGCAACTAAGATTTAATAGCTATTTGTTATACAGCAATAGCTGACTGATACACTTACATACAAAGTGATTCATTTTACTCACACATTTGTTCATTCACTATTTCCTGAACACTTCCATGCCAGACATTTTGGTAGGCAGCAGGGATATATAATGTTTGATAAGAAATCTGTGAAAATGGGTGCAGATTTCAGATGTATTAATTTAAATATTGAACACCTATCATGTGCCAGGCATGGAAATAAGTGTAATTACAGTGTCAAACAAAATATATAAGGCCCCTATACTCAAGACTCTTACAGACAACTGATAAAGCAAATAACAAAACAGAAAATGTCCGAAAAACCTGATAAAGCAGGTTGTCTCTTCCATTGTACTAGTCACAGTCTAGTGCAAATGAGGAGAAAGTCAGTAGACCATTACAATATAAAGTGGTAAGTATTGGAATGCAATACCTACAGGCAGTTCAGAGGAATTACCTCACGCAGCCTGGGGTTGGGAATAAGAACAAGGTAGGAGGGATGGCTTCTCAGGGCACACAGTATCTAAGCTGAGCACTGAAGGTCAAGCAATAGTTTGCAGATAAAGAGAGGAAGGATAGGAATGGAACATCAGGCAGCAGGTACAGCAAGAGCAATGATAGGGAGACAGGAAATAACACACTTCTATTTTTTGTATATCACACTTCTATTTGCTGAGATTCCTCGACTTGATCCAAGGAAGGGAAATAGAGAGCCACAGAGGGGTTTGAGCAGGAGAACACCATATCAGGTTGCCATCTTAGAATTTTAGGAAGGTAGAGTGGCTGAGGCAAGGCCAGAGGCTAAAAGGCCAGAAGGAAGCAAGGCGACAGTCCAGGAGAGGAGCGATAACGTTCATCCTGGAGCAACGTGGCAATGAGAAATGGCTCCACCCTTGCTCTTATGGAATCAGACATTGTGCAGTTGGGTGTCTATCCACTCCTTTTGCAAAAAGTGGGTCTTAAAAAGGGTGGTGACATGCCCCAAAGTCTCACAGCAGAGAGCTTAGGGCTCAGGACTGGAGAGCCTCATATTCTGAACCCCCAGTCTTTCTCCCAATCCCCACAAGTTGTTAGTAATAATAATTACAAGAATAATACTAATTACTGTGATCTAATAACTGCTCTGTGCTAGACTCAGCACAACATTATGTGTAAAATCTCATTGAATCCTCCCAATGTTCTGAAGGGTCAGAATTTCCCATTTTACAGATGGGAAAACTAAGGATCGAGAGGTGAAACAATCTGAAGTTGAGCTTCAGTGTTTGTCTTAGTGTGTTCAGGCTGCTATAACAAAATACCATGGACTGGGTGGCTTAAATGACAGACATTTATTTCTCAGTTCTGGAGGCTGGGAAGTCCAAGATCAAGGTGCCAGCAGATTTGGGTTTGGGTGAGGGCTTCCTGGTGTGTAGATGGCCACCCTCTCATTGGGTGTTCACAGGACCTCTTGTTTGTGTGTTCATGGAGAGAGAATGTGTGTGTGTGTGTGTGTGTGTGTGTGTGTGTGTGTGTGTGTGTTCCTCTTCTTATAAGGACACTAATCCCAGCATGAAGGCCCCACCCTCATGACCTTATCTAAACCTATTTACGTCCCAAAAGACCCACCTCCAAATGCCATCACATTGGGGGTAAGGACTTCAAAATAACAGTTTCTTCTTCAATGGGGATAAAAGTGCAGCTCCTCTATAGACTTTTGGTGAGGAACTAATGAAGTAAGGTGCGTACATGCCTTGCACAACCCCTGGCACATAGAAGGCTCTCAGCAATTGAGCGTGATAATGAAGATGATGACGATGATGATGGAAAGAGTTAGATCTGGCCTTGACTCCATTACGTGACTTTTGGCAAATCACCGAACTCTTTGGGCCCCATAACCCCCAATCTGTCAGATAAGGACTGTAGTCTAGGGCAGTGGTTCTCAGGGTGTATCCTCTTGGCCAGCAGCCGCAGCCGTCACCTGTGAGCTTCTCAGAAATGCGAATTCTTGAGCCCTCTCCAGACTGACTCAATCTGAAACTCTGGGAGTAGCACCCAGTAATCTGTGTTTCACAAGCCCTCTGGGTAAACTTTAATGCACATTCAAGTCTGATCTGGTCCAGATGAATGATGTGCCCATTTTTAAAAATCACATACATGCCTTCTTCTAACAAAATCAGTAGAAAGCAGGTACATACAGCAGACAAAAGCGACGGTGCTAGGTTGACGCACAGCTCTGTCCACTCTCCCATCTTTCCTACGTGAAGGCCAAGGTGATGTCAAGACCCCTGCCTTGTCAGTACCTCCTGCCAACCAGAGATGGGTGCTCCCCCGCCCACCAGCCTGCCTCCCTCCCTCGCGCCCTACATTCCTGTTTACATGTGCTGTAAAGTATGGATTTGTTGTGGCCTCCCAAAACCTGGTCTATTTCTTCTTCCCTTCTTGATTTGTTTTAGCATAGGTTTGAGCCTGTAATTCCATTATTTCCCAGAGCACCGGTTTGGTGGCTACAGCACAGCACGAGGCAGGGGAATGGAAACAGGTCCTCGGAAACCTCTTTCCAGAAAATCTAATTTCATCATTCAGAAATCTTCTGTCTTAAGCAGCCTCTGCCACCACCATATATTTACATATTCTATATGCCATCGCTGGAACACAGTGGGCTCTATTTGCATAATGCTGTTGAGGGCCCTGTGCTTCTCTTGAACCCGAATGCAGTGAGAGGGAGGAAGCAATTATTAAGCTGTAGACATTGGCAAGCAGAGAGGCCTCAGATAGATTTCGACTCCAAACCTCATTCACCGCCCGGGCTGCTCATTACCCAAGGCCTGGATCGCAGGCTGACGGTGGATCCGAGGGCCAGGAAAATCAGTGAATTGTTTTCTCCAGGTTCTGTCTAGAGCCAGGCCCAGGCCAAATGTGGGTGAGCAGCTTTGGTTTTCTAATGTTTTCTAATTTCTCCCTGTGCCCACAGGTAAATTGGTTTCTTGGATGCTTTTGTCAAGTTTCCTTTACCAATGCACCTCTGCCCCTTTCTGTATCATACCTCCAGACACCTACAAAACGGGTCAGCAAAGGTTTGCCCACCCTGTCCTACCATAGTGGTCCTGTTTTCAATCTATCATTCTTTGTACTCATGCTACCTGGGAAGGTGGGATCTTCCCTGCTGTGGACCGTTTGTGGGACCATGTGGCATACTTGGGCTCAGGAGCTCAGACCAGGGGTCTCTAATAATCCAGGGTCCACAGGTCACTCTCCGTAGTTTCCAGACCTTCCAGAGCTGTGAACTTGATCTTGAAGTCACTCCCTGACCTGTCTTTCCCAACCTCAGTAACCCATGAGCATAAATGCCAGCTTCGGGCTATGACAGGCACCATCTTGGATTTATTGCCTCATCAATCTAAAAGGGCCCTTCCCATGCTCAATGCTCAAAGAGCAAGTCTTGAGTGTAGGGAGATCTCCTGGTGGGATTTTGAACCCAGCCCTTCCTAACAGTTATTTTTTAATTAAAGTTTATTGGGGTGACAATTGTTAGTAAAGTTACATAGATTTCAGGTGTACAATTCTGTATTACATTATCTATATCTCACATTGTGTGTTTACCACCCAGAGTCAGATCTCCTTCCATCACCATATATTTGACCCCATTTACCCTCTTCTACAACCCCCCTACCAGGGTTCTGGTAACCCCTAAACTATTGTCTATGTCTATGAGTTTTGTTCCTTCATTTGTTTGTCTTGTTCTTTTGTTGTTTTTGGTTTATATACCACATATCAGTGAAATCATATGGTTCTCTATTTTTTTCTGTCTGACTTATTTCGCTTAGCATTATACTCTCAAGATCCATCCATGTTGTCACAAATGGTCCTATTTCATCTTTTCTAATCAGGTTAATTCATGGAACACCCAGCCAAAAATCCACCTGTCCACTTCTACAGCTAAATTCAACGAGTGTACTTGTCAGGCGATGTCATCTAAAGTGCTTGGAACACTTGATAAATTTATTGACAGAACAAGACATTACCATGCAAGATGTGGGAAGCTGACTGAGGACGACTTATGCTTTACTTCTTATACTTAATAATAGACTGTGCAAGTTTAATTTCTTTCAAGCCAGCATCTTTTTTTTTTCTGAGGAAATGGAAATACATTTGAAAATTTCAGTTTCACTTCTGACTGCCTCAATGCTCAAAATTGGTGGAATTCGTCAGCTCAGAGAGGACCCTTGGCATGAAAAGTTCACTCCATGCCAGTATTGGAACCATGAGCCAGTTGCTGGAAATTTAAAACAGCAGGATCTTTGCTGAGGAAAAAAAAAATCACATATCTTCACTTACTGAGAAGTACCGTCTCCTCAAAAGACCTCAACATTTTGTCCTCAGCGCTGGCTGTCTCATTACAAGAATTTGGAGGGAGCTCACTTTTTCCATGATTGCATTCAGTGTTGAATTATTTATCCAAGACAAGGAGATTGTTCCTGATTAACCAAACTCAGGGCTCTAAAAGCCTAAATGGAAATCATTTCGGTGCCTAACTGGAGCTAGTGCTTCTGAGCCACAGATGGTCTTTAAAGTTAGAGTTCAGGGTTTAGATACAGGTGTGTCCTCAAGCAAGCCCTTAAGATTTCCTTGTCTGTTTTCTGATCTGGCATTTGAGATGATAATAACAGTTCCTGCTTCATTGTTGTCAGTCGGGGACTTCAGTAAGATAACGTCAAGTAGCTGAGTTACAGGAATGTCAAATGACCTGCCCGAACTCACAGATAGGAGACGGTCCAGGCAGGATTTGGGCTCAGGTATGTTTGTTCAGCCTTCATATCACATGCTGCCACCTACCATGACACAGGAATGCTGGAGGTTGGTCTTTACAAATTGCAGTCATACCAGTTGGCTTTCTGGCCTGTACTGCTGAAAGGCGCTGGAATAGGAGGTCTTCGAAGGAAGTCACGCAAGAGAACATCGAATTCACTACTCAGGTCACCTCATTTAGAAACAGGTCCGTGCTGTTTCCAACCAGCCCGAGTAAACTTCTCTTTCATTTCATAGGTAAGGCCCCCTTTGCTTGCCATGGGATGTGGGTTATGAGGGTATAGAAAATGGCAGATGAAATGACGAGGAAAGTAAATGTCACTGTGTCCCCAGCCCCTCAATGACCGGTTGCAGCCTGGATCCGCCATGTTTTGGGTGAGCCAGTGGCTGTCTTCCCTGCATTCCTGCAGTGAAGTTGCAGCCTCTGAGGGCAGGGCCCGGTGAAAGAAATAAGTGGTACCTGCGCAAGGCATCGCATGCAGAAAGAAAATAATTGCATGCTCTGAAAACACAAGAAGAGCTCACCTCATTAAGAGCCAGCAGTAGCACAGACATTTGTTTGGCAGTACCTCCTATCACTGAACACACACCAATGCTACGACCCAGAGGTCCCAAGAGCCTAGGTATACACCCAACAGAAATGAAGACGTCACACCAGAGGACATGTGCAGGCACGTTCACTGCAGCACTCCTTGTAAGAGCCTAAAACTGAGAACTACCCAAATGTCCATCAACACTTAAATGGATACATTTTGCTGGATTCCCAGAAAGGTCTACCATCCACAGTCTTGGCAATTTCAGCCCACAGTCATATCCAGCCACTGCCTGTTGTGTAAATAAAGTTTTATGGGGACACAGCCATGTCCATTCATTCCATATTGTCTGTGGCAGCTTTTGTCCTACGACAGCAAAGATGACAGTTACAACAGAGATTTGTTAGGTTATGGAACATCTAGTATGTACTACCTGGCCCGTTCCAGGACAAATGTGCCAACCCTTGTGACATAAACAGGAAAATAAACAGTCTAGAAGTTCCCTGGGCAATGTGGATGATTTTCATAAACATAATATTGAGTGAAAGAAGCCAGATATAACTGAGTACCTGTTGCACAATTACATTTACCTGAAGTGCAAAGACAGGCAGAAGGATTCTACGTTGCTAGAACAGAGGATAATGGTTACCTGTGAAACTAGGAACTGAGCAAGACACATGGGAACTTACAGGCACAGACAATGTTCTTCTGATTCCTGATCTGGGTAGCACTTGCCAATAGTGTTCATTCTGTGAAAATGCATTAAGACATACACGGAGACTGTGTACCCTTATCTGTGTATGTTGTTCACTGATAAAAATTTTAAATAATTTTTTTTAAGCAACCGTGGATGTTAACAGTGATGCCAAGTATTTGCTCCATGTATTTCCTGGATGGAAAGCCCAAATAACAGATTGTCAAGTTAGAAAACAGATAACTTTAACTTTTACACATGAGCACACATTTATTCATTCGCTCTACAAATGTTTATTGATCACTCGCTATGTGCCAGGTGCTAGAAATTTAGCAGTGAGTGAGAGAGACACAACTCCTGTTTCTCAGCCTTTATCGTCGCAGCCACCCGTGCCCACAGGGTCTCACCTGGGTGGACAAGGACCCTTTCCAACCAAAGTTGTGCAGCCGAAGTTTGCATCTGCAGATTGTATCGTTCTCATGCAAGCACTTCTGGATTTTGCTCTTTAGCCTTTCATTACCAGTGTCACGGCCACCCTCCTCCCCCAGACACGGAGACTGATGGTGGAGCTCAGTTCATCCAACATCACCCAGAAGGCCTGCGTCCTCAGAGGGCCATGGGCCTGTGCTGGCTGAACTCCACAGTTTAGTTCCCAAAGTGGGATGGGCCAGACCCGCTGGTTGCCCTACGTCACATCTGCCATGTGAGACACCTGAGAATCAGAAAAGGAGAGACCCGGAGCCTCATGGCCTAGTGGCCAGGGTTTTCCCACATGTATTTGAGTGACGTGTACCGAGGTTTCATACATGGTCTCACAATTAAGTTCGTGAACTCATCCTAGAAAAAGTGCTCCATACCTCACTGCTGAATATCACTACGGTCACCTTCCAAGTACGCCCCTTGGGAAGCTATGCACCGATGCCAGCGTCTAGTCCACCCTTCAAAGCAGTTTTGGAACTCTTTTTCTGGAATGGCCATCAAAGCTGTCGTCCTATTACCCTTGATGTCCTGAATGGCATCAAAATGTCTTCCTTTCAGTATTTCCTTTATCTTCAGGTAAAGAAAGAAGTCTTGGGGGCCAGATCAGGTGAGTAGGGAGGGTATTCCAATACAGTTATTTGTTTACTGGCTAAAAACTCCCTCACAGACTGTGCCGTGTGAGCTGGTGCATTGTCGTGATGCAAGAGCCATGAATTGTTGGAGAAAAGTTCAGGGCGTCTAACTTTTTCACACAAACTTTTCAGTACTTCCAAATAGTAAACTTGGTGAACTGTTTGTCCAGTTGGTACAACTTCATAATGAGTAACCCCTCTGAGATCAGAAAAGGTTAGCAAGATCATTGCAATAAGTTCATGAACTCAATTGTCCGTGAACTTAATTTCATCCCATGTCCTTGAAAAAATGGCAGAATGACAGAGCTGGAAGGTCATGAGCCGAAGTCCTGCATGTTGTGAATAAGGAAATGGAGGTCCCATGATGGGAGAAGCTGGCTCAGTGTCCCACACCCAGGCAGGGCTGCCAGACTCCAGCCAAGAAGCTGTCCCTTACTCCAGGTAAATGTCTCATTGCTAAGATGCTCACACCCAAAGGGCATGGCCGATCCTCCCCTAATGGCCTCATCATTTAGAACAAATTTCCTTGCTCTGGAAAATGTTGTCCCAGGACCTTTGTCCTGCCCACCTATCCACTCTCATTTCCTGCCATTCTCCTCCATATCGTTTCTGTGTCTCAACGTCCCAAGCTCCTTTCTGTCTCAGGGCCTTGGCAAGTGCTGTTCTCTATGCCTGGCTCACCCTTCCCCCTTTGTCCACAGGGCCGGCTCCTTCTGTTCATTAGAATCTTAACACAGATGTCACCTCCTCAGAGACGCTTCAATTGTCCAGTTTCAGCAAGACACCAGCCTCCACCACCCGTTCTCCTTCTGCCTCCCTTGGGTGACTTTCTTCACAGCACTCATCACTGTCTGAAATTATCTCGTTTTTGTTTAACTTTTTTTTTTATTAAATGTATTGGGGTGACATTGGTTAGGAAAATTATATAGGTTTCAACTCTACAATCTCATGTGTGTGTTCTGTGAGCCCCATCAGGGCAAGGAGTGCCTCTTGTTCATTACTCTAGCCCAGGACCTCCAAGAAGCTTGACATGTAGTAAGCACGTAGAATACGTTGGATGGATGGATGGATGGATGGATGGATGGATGGATGGATGGATGGATGGATGGATGGATGGATGGATGGATGAAAAGAGCATCTACACTAGAGTAGCTCGCAATGCAGTTACATCTCCGAGAGGCACGAGCTCTCTCAGCCATCCTGATTAAGACATTCCAACATCGGCAGCAGCTCCTGGCCTCTTTGTATGTGGAAGCATATTGACCCAGGGCCGGAAGGACACTTGGCAGCAATTTGTGTTTACTTCTCTGATCAATAGTTGTCTCAGTGCTCACCCAACACAATCCATTGCTGATGGTTATTAATTACAGTGCCTTCTGTTTCTTCTTTCTCTTCACCTTTCATGAGGTTCGTCCTGGTCCATCCTCTGCCATGGGGAGTTTCCAGGCATCTAGCGGATGTCCAAAGGGTCCCTGAGAGGGTTATTCATTTCTTTCATCTCCTTCTGAGTCCAATGTTTGAACCTCAGGTCTGGACTCTGCCCCGTTCTCTCCTGTGCATTTTGAAAAGGGCCCCCGTGGAGAGGTTGGGGTGGGAACATTGTGGTGGGGTGGGCACCTCAGTTCCAACCTCAATCTTACCCTCAATGACTGTGTGTCTTTGACTTCATCACTTTCCCTCACTAGGCCTTGATTCTACTCACCACCAAAATGAGAAGGCTCTCAAAGATCCCTTCAATCCTTGGTACTTTAGGATTTTTCAAGTTTAAGATTCTTCATAAAGAGCCTCCACACTTGTAATGCCCAAAGGGTCAAGCACCCGGAGACCTGCCATCTTTCGTTATTGGGTAAACTGTCCATCCCGGTCATCTCTGAACTACATCCATTCATGTATTTGTTTAACAATGACTTATGCATTCAGATACATATGTAACAGACACGTTGGGGAGAATCTGCAAATGCCGGCTATGTCACAGCACGCAGCACCTGGCATGAGCTTAGTCCCAGTGACTTTTAAATAAAATCCCTCCAGCCCCCTTCCCCTGGTCATTTCATTTGAGACTCCAGAGCACTCTGGGAACAAAGCTCTGCCATCCCTGTTACACAAATGAGAAAACTAAAGCCCCATATGGTCAGGGACTTACCCAAAGACGTACAACTAGTGAGTGTCTGAGTCAGGATTTGAACCCAGAGCTGTCTGGCCTAAAGTTGGCTCATCTGCCCATTCCAACTGGATCCCAACCCTAAAATACTCACTTCCTCTGCCTGTCTTGAGAAGAGTTCCCTGGAGGCACATTGGTCATAGACCACTGTTCCTCGTCAACGGGGGAAACACCTTAGAAAAGGACAGTGACTCTTACAACACTGAATCAAGCCATGTGTGGCTTATGGCCTGCAAGTGTTCACGAACTAGGTCCAATCAGTTGCCACCAGTTAACATGGACCCATAGACCCCTCCCACTTGGCACCAAAGGCCTCTCCGAATCCAAAAGACAGATGACCCAGGTCATATGTGAAGAAAGGGCTACACACCAAATACCATTTACTATGCAGACCAAATTCCTGTTTCCTAGAATGTGCTGATTTTGAGATACAGAAATACATTCAAATGAACCCCTGAGCTAGTCCTCTTCCAAATTCCCCAGTTAAGGTTGACTCCTTGGCATGGGATATTACAAATTCAGAGCTCCAGGAAAGCCTACTGATGACGTGGCCGTGTGTGTGTGGGGGGGGGGGCTCCACCAACACCCTGTTTGATGCAAGGTAGAAGTCAAAGCTCAGGGTACAAGCTCGAGCCCCCAGTGAAGCACTAAAGCGCCCCCCAGGACCTGGCTCCAACCAAATTCATTCAGGAAACTCATTAAACAAACATTTATTGAGCACCTACTATATGCCAGACTCTGTTCTCAGTGTCGGAGACACAACAGTGACTAAAACAGATGGGAGTCCCTGCCCCCAAGGAATTTACATTCTAGTGGGAGAGACAGATAACAACAATAATAAATTATAGAACATATCAGATGGAGAGAAGTGCTACGAAGAGAAACAAAGCAGGATGGGAAAAACATAGCAGACAGTGCTATGGGGTGGAGATGGTGATTTAAAATAGGGTTACAGGGAAGATCTTGTAAGAAGAAGACAGTTGAACTCAAAGCCTTATACCAAGCCTACCAAAATGATCCAAGGAGAGCCGGTGGGGGCTCCACGCATGGTAGAAACAGTGGATGTGCACAGAGGAGCTCAGGGTCTCAAAAAATTTGAAAAGTGGAGCCCACAGTGTTTACAATGGCTTAAAAGTGGGGAGTGGAATAAAGGGAAGAATCAAAGACAACGCCAGGGTGTCCTCAGCTCCTGGGAGGGTGAACCTGTCAATTTTTGTGATGGACATGTCTGGGAATACAAGTAGAATGGCGGGGGCGGGCGGGGGAGCGGTGACATAATAAGTTGGAAGTGTCTATTCCACCCTCAAGTGGAGCTGGCAAGCAGGCCAGCTATTTCCTTTGCAGAGCTTGTACTCCATGAAAAGTCCACTCTGTTCTTTCCTGGCCCGGGATGTGCATTTCTGTCCCGCACAGACCCTCTACCTGAAGGACCCTCCCCCATCTTGGCAGGAGCAGTCCCTACCTGCACGCCAGCTCATCCATGAACCTGGAACATGGCTCCTCATCTGAAATCTCCTCGCTTCTCTCCCTGCAGCTTTTCCTACCCAGAGCCTAACAGGTTGGTGACGAAAGAGGAACAATTTAAGAGTTGGGCAGGGTGTGGAGGGAGGCACTGCCCTCATATCTCATGAGTGACCCACTCTCCTCGGGAGTATGTTGACCTGCCCCTTCCCCTGCCTCCTGAAGACCCCAGCCTCTCCTTAAGAGCCACAGGCCCTTTCACAATATACCTTTATCAATATGATTCCAATAAACGTTTCAGTTCCACATATAAATTCCAAGCCCTGGCTGCCCAGCAGAGGACACCTGCTCAATCAGCAGACCATAAAGAGGTAATAATGCAATTAAAAGGTATGGCCTGTCACCCCATAAAGCTGGAGATCAATGTGGCGGGGGGGTAGCTGAGGACATCAGAGAGAAGAATCTGCCTTGTCTGCAATGTCTGAAGGATGAGGAAACTGGATGATTCCATGGGACCCGGGAACAAGGTACTGGACCTGGGGGAGGCTCCATCTTTAGCTTACGGCCCCACCTTGGTCCTCTCTCAGTGGGTTGGATGTCAAGGGACCTGAGTTCTGTCTCCAGGTCAGACTCAGGAGCTATGAGGTTTTAAATAAGTCCCTTCAACGGTTTAAGCCTCAGTCTCCTCACCACCAAAATGGGTATAATGATAATGCTATCTTTTTCACAAGACTGTTGGTGCAGAACAGACCCAGAGAATTTTAATGCTGGAGGGGTTCTGAGTCAAGAGGATGCGAAATCAAAGACCTAGGAAATGGTAGATCTGGCATAGAAACCCACGTCTCCAAGCCCCTGAGCCCAAGCTCTTTGCCTCTTTCTGACGAAGCCTCTTCCCTCTCCAGCCCTTCCGTTCCTAGGGTTGAATACACTGAACTCCAGAATAATAAGCAGGAGAAGAGTTGTCATGGAATGATATGGGGTTACAGGACAAAAGGCCAGGGCCAGGTCTGCCGCGGACACTCTGTGTCTGTCTTGAACAAGTCACATTCTCTCTTTGAGTGTCCATTACTTCATCTCTAGAGGGTATTAAAAAGGTTCGCCTGCCTTGTATCATAGCCTCCTATAAGATAAGGTATAGACAACAGAATTCTACCGTAGAGATAACAGCAATTAGAATAATGAATATTTGTTAAGCCTTTACCGCGTGCAGTTTAATCACCCAATAACTTTGCGAGCAGGCGGAAGAAATGAGGCTCACAGAATTGGCAGAAAAGATACTGCGCCAAGTCCCAGCCTGGATCTCAAGAGGCATTTTGCAGTTCCGCTCTCTCCCTTGGAACCTACCCATTGACCATGAGTCCAAGCCCAGGATAGCCCGATGGAGGAGAGACAGTGTTATTTACTCAAGGCTGACGTCTTCGTCCATTTGGGCTTCTGTAAGAAAGATACTACAGACTGGGTGGCTTAAAAAACAAACAAACATGTATTTCTTGTAGTTCTGGATGCTGGAAGTCTGAGATCATGGTGCCAACATGGCTGGGTGCTGCTGCAGGGTCTCTTCCTGGTTGACAGATAGCCATCTCCTTGCTGTGTTCTCACATGGCCAAAACAAGAGAGCTCTTGTATCTTTTATTAAGGCACGAATCCCATTCCCACTCATAACTTAATTACCTCCTAAAGGTCCCACCCCCAAATACCTATCACATTAGGTTTTAGGATTTCAACATTATTTGGGGGGGGGAGGACACAAACAGTTAGTTTCTAACAGCCACACAACCAGTAGGATGGAGCTTAACTGAGACACAACTGTCTTAACGGTCTTCTTCCAGAACTCAAGTCCACTACACTCTATTGACTCCAAACTGTAAAGCTTTACACACATGTATTATAGTCTATGAACCTTCTGAAGCCCATGTACTTCCCTGAAGTACTGACGAGGATGGTGGGAATTCCAGAACAGGTACAAGGTATGAGCTGGACCCCTGGGGCTAGAAAACTTCTTACCATTCATAGAATCATAAAGAATTTGACTGGCAGGAATCTCAAATCAAATATTCTCCATCTTGTTTACTGCACAGACATAACACTGAGATCCAGCGAGAGTGAGAGATTGCCTGAGGCCCAAAAAGAGCATAATTGATGGAGGTGGGACCAGAACTCACATATGCTGACTCCAAATTTAATGCTTAAAGGACTGTCCCACTCAGATATCCAAGGAATACAGGCTGAGAATGGGAATGAGAATCACTGGGAGAAAGAAGAGATGAACCAAAATTTACCTGCAGACAGGAGAGAATCAGGGTGAGATGGACCAAAAAGGCCAAGGTATCTCTGGAATGATGAGGAGCCTGGAATGGCCTTAGAAATTAAGAACTTGAAACCAGAGAACTTTAAGTTCAAGTCTTATGTGATATATTATTAACAAAACAGGCCCTATTTTTCTATCCCCCTCTGTGTGTTTGCCGTTTGCCATGTGCCTTTATAGTTCCTTCCAGTGGGAAGTGAAGTCTGTTTCTCTACATGTTCAGTTTGGATTGGCCGTGTGACTTGCTTTCACCATCGAAAGTGCCAGAGGAGATAGGATGTCTTTTCCAAGCCTGGGCCCCAAGAGGTCTTGTGCATTTCTGTCCTTTTCTTTGAACTTGCCCATCTACCATGAGTCTCCTGGAGGATGAGAGCTGCGTGGCTCTTAACTCTCATCATCCCAACCCAACAGTCAGCCAATCACTAGACTTAAGTGAGTACATCCTAACCCATCTAGATGCATGAGGGAGGCCAGTCAAGATTACCGGAGCCAAGCCAAGACAAGAAGAAATACCAAGTTGATCTGTAGACTTAGAAACTGTAATAAATTACAGTTATTACACTTATTATTTGAAGCCTCTGAGCTTTGGGATTATTTGTTACTCAGAAATAGTGAACTGATACATCTTAGTTCGCTTACTTCCCAGCTTTATGGTCTTGGGAAAATCACTTCACCTTCTCAAGACTCAGTTGCCCCATTCGCAAAAGAGTGGTGGTGGTGATGATGATTGATGATGATGATGATTATGTCACAAGATCTTTGTGACAATTAAACAAGATAATGCATCAAGAGCACAGTATCTGGCATACAGTGAGTACTCAATCTATGTTGATTTCTTTATTCCAGAAGCCACGCTATAGCCTAGGTCCACCCACCAAGAGATTAGAGGGTATGTGGTTTGCTCCCAGTGACCATTGCATAAAGACCTGTAATTACATTGAGGCTAGGCTAATAGGTCTTGGAATTGCAAACCCAAGTCCTTAGGTGCCCCTGGATCCCTCTTGAACCCCTGGCCCTCAGGCCAGTCAGGACAGGGGCAGTGCCAGGCCAGGCGGCCTCAATGCAGGCTGAGTTCAGCAGTGCAGTTTGCTCTGCTTGCCAGAGCTTGCATGTTTACACACATCCCATAATTACCATCTGCACAACCAGAGGCATTTGTTGCAAATGGGCCGTTTCCATCTGTTGAAGCAATTTCCTCAGAGGAATTTGCATTGATCACTTTTTTATGCAAAGCTTTTATATAGATCATTTTCCCCCCAATGGTTTTTAATAGGTCTAAATATTTTGAGGGGCAGGGAGGGGCCTCAGGAAGAAGGAGTTTGGGGGCTGGGGAGCGTCGTGGTTGGGGGGAAGATGAGGAAAGCTGCTCTTCCACATAACCCCACATGTATTCCTCACCTGCAACGACCCAACTCAACCACTGTTCAGGACCCCAACCCAGGCAATGCTATTTCAAATATTTATTGTTCGCCTTTATACTTCAGCTGGTAACTCCTGGTTTACTGAGTGGCCTCAAACGAGGGACAATGGGGCGTGGTAATTAGCCAAGCAACTGGTGACTCCAGCTCAGAGCGTCGTACCTGAGAGGACCAGATGGACAGTTTTGCATATTTTTGACAGCTGTAATGAACAGGGCAGCTCCGCATTGATTAAATGTCTGGGAAATTAGTGCAACCCTCTGGAGCGTCATTATTTACTATTTCTGCTCAAATTCTCAGCAAAGTTTACACAAGCAGAAGTCAGCAGTCAGAGAAGGGGAGAAAGAGGAGACCGTTGAATGAGATGATAAATGCTTTCTAGGGCGCCAGCCCCACAGAGGCAGTATGGTGGAGCGACTATAATTTTGACATTGAGCTTCTAGAGGGAATATCCTTGGTTGATTCAGTTCTGTATCCCCAGTGTTCAGCATCGTACCTGGCACAGAGAAGGCTCCCAGAAATCATTGGTCCTAGATAAGAACATTTCACTAGAAGTCAAAATCTGGGTTCTGGACTCATGCAGAGACTTGAGACCCCATAGGCAGATGACAGACCGTGCCTTTAAAGCAGATGGAGTCACATCCTTGAAAATATAACTCTAAACCTTTACTACCTAACAAAGACACTCATGTGTAAGTAACTGACCTCCCTGTCGCCACCCTTTGAGCATCATGACTCTGAGTGGCTAAAGAATGCTGAATAAATAAAACAAGACTCCTCTCCACATGCCCCAACAAGACTCAGGTGGAGTTTTTCAAAGTACGGCCTGCAAAACACATGCATCAGCACCAGCTGGGGAGCTGATGACAAATGCAGATTCTTAGGCCCCTGTTAAAGAAGAAAAGTATTCAGACACTTGTTAAAGGTGGTGAGGAAGACTGTATTCCAGGAGGGGCTACTACCACGGAGATTTTGCAGTAGGTAAGAGAGATCAGGCTCAACTCCAAATGAATACAACAGGAAAAGGGGGAATTTATAGCCAAAGAGCAGAATTGGGGCCAGGGTGGTGGTCCGGGGATGGAAAATTACTAACCGGTAGAATAATCCTTTGCTCAACTGACCTCACAGGATTCTTGCTGAAGCAGGCCAAGGTAATAAGATATCAAGGGTGAGGGATGAGGAATTTTAACAGATAACGAGAGATCGGAACAAGAGAGGGGGATTGTTGCTCAAGTGACTAAGCAGGATTCTTGCTACACTGGGTCAAAGACACAGGCGCAGGTCAGAACCTAATCAGAAGAGGACTCAGGGGAGCTGGATGAAAGTTTAGTCAAAGGTGAGAGTCTTGGACCAAGAACAACAGGCTAAATAAACTCCCCAGGGGATTACTATATACTAAGTTAGAGAATTTTGTGGGCTCTAGAGTTCTGGGTTAGAATCCTAGCCTTAGCTCTTGCCGGTCATGTGCCCTGGACAGGTCAGAGCAGCCCAAATGAAAGGCCTTGGAACTGTCCCTGGTGCTGCTCTCGGCTTCACCACATAACCGTCTGGTTTTCCCACCCTAACTCATAACCTCTGCATTCGGTAAGCCACGTCCTGTTCCTTCCACTGGTGTCTGACCTCCTGTGCATGACTCATGCCAGGAAAAAGCATTCTGAAACTCCTATGGATACTCAGACCCTTCCTTCTCGTCAGCCCTTTTAGAGGTCTCTCCTACTTCTTATCCCTCCCTTCACCTAACACCTATTGGGTCATCTTTGGTAGACGCATGTATTGCAACAGAATTTCAATGCCTCTGCCAAAAGAGAGAGCAAAGGCCTGGGTAGCGTGTAGGCATCAGACAGATACGTAGATTGAGGTAAGTGACCTCTTTCGCTAGAGTTTTTTTCTTTTATCATATTCACAGAGGTGAATCGGGTCTTGTCTAGTAGAGTAAGTCTTCAGTAAATGTTGAGAGAATGGAAGATGGATGGATCACTATAATGAACGATACAAAAAATGATGATTATGGGGAGAGTGATGGGGATGGTGGGTCCACTTTCCCACAGGTCCCACAAAGATTTACTCATGTGTAATGATGGCTCCTGAAGACATTTGTATTTGAGACTATTGTTTATTAGCTGATTGAAGAACTGGATGGATGGGTGGGTGGGTGGGTGGATGGATGGATGGATGAACGGATAGAGGGACAAAAGGGAGGGATGGAGGAAGAGAGGAAAGGAAATGAGATAGAAAAGAAAAGAAAAAGGAAGAGATTGTGACCTACAGAAAGGAAAGAAAAACAGGGAGAGGAAGGAGACCATAAATTCCATTGTGCTGTAAGCACTCATCAAACAAGACTAAGAGAAAATGAAGTAAATTCTTCTAATACATCATTGAATATTACTGTACTTCATTTACTTTCCCTCCAATTAGGCAAAAAGCCTCTTCTATTAACAGCTACCCTTGCAGATCCAGGCAAAATTAACTCTGGTGCCTCATCCTGGCAGCAGGGCAATTGATTCTTCCCCCTAATCTGTTTATTTCATTAGCAATACATTTATTTGGTACATGCATTTTGCCACGCTGCTGCAATGAAATGGCCCTGCAAGGTGTGGGGCATGGGAGAGCGGTTGGAATATGAACCAAATCGCTATTACCGCCATGGCAGTGCTTAAAGATCATATGTAAATCAAATGTCAGGGGAGAAAATTGTAGCGAGGGCTGTCAGGAAACAATTTAGCAGTGGTTAAAGGCACAGCTCATGGCTGCGTGAATTGTGAACTTTGCAAATGGAAAACCAAGCTGGCTTCCACTGTGGGAGTGGAAGAGACCCAGGGGGAAAAGAGTGGAGAGCCTGGGGGAAATGTTGGATATCTGTATCCCACAAAATTGAAAACAAATAAACAAAAACCACAGTCATTTTAAATATTCACAGCCAGCTGCTAGGTTGAGTTCCCCCTGGAAGTGAATTCGGCCTGTTGAAGAATTTCACTCCAAGGTGTGTCCTGTGCATCTCGAAGGAGGGTTGAATTACATGGAAAAAGCAGTTGCTGAACAAAAGGTAGTGTGAGCTCTTTATTTCTAAGCTTCTGAACATCGGTTTCCACGTTCCAAAACAGATGATGGTGATGGTGATGGCAATAATAAAGATGACGATTTTAGTATCACTTCTCCCATCAAATTGTGACCTATCATTCTTTTCCTTGGAAATGTATCCTTGTGAGTTGAGTGTGTGTGTGTGTGTGTGTGTGTGTGTGTGTGAGTGGGTGTGCGTGTAATAATTGGCAGGGTACTTTGTCAAGATTCAGTCACTGCTCAAGCAAGGTATTTCCAACAGAAAAGGATTTAACACAGGGAGTTAGAAGCTTCTTTAATTGTTGGAAAGACAGAAGAAGCAAAGCTCAGGAAACCTTCCAGAAAACCCAGAAGCCCAGGAAGCACACGGAGTATTTCCGGGAGATGTTGGCTGCGTGTATCCGGGAAGCAAACAATTCCTAACGTAGAAGCCACCGACAGAACATATGCCTTCGCTCTACCAACTCCTTGTACCTTCCTGCAGCTACCTCTGGGATATTATGGCTTCTCCTTCTTTTCCACCTTTCAGACATCATCAAGAGCTCCTCCCTCTTCCAGACAACCCCCCTCTCCATAAATTGCATTGTATGGAAAGGTTGCTTTGGAACTCAAATCCCAACTCTGGGAAATGAGACAGGGCATATCCATTCACCTCTCTGAGCCTCTGATTTCCCAGTACTGAAATGGGCTTTAATAGTACCTGGTCGCAGCAGAGACGTTGCCAGGATAGTGTAAAATGTATAAGTGGTGGGCGCATAGTAGGTGCCCAGTCAATGTCCATTGCTTTTTGTCCTCTTCCTTTTACCCTTGTGTCTCCCCTGGGATGTTCATTTGAAACCAATTTCCTCCATAAAGATATTGCCAGGGCACATGGAGTGAATTCCCAAGGTTCCAGGTCCCCCCTTGGGAAAAGTCCTCCCTTAAAGAAAGCCATTACGGATTTAATTTCTTATCATCTCCCATTCCAACTAGCCAGAGTGTTATGAATAATATCCTATTAGCTGGAGACATTCAAACAATCACCCGTTCACATGTTCTCACGGCGAAATGATAAAGCATCCTCCGAAATCACAGCGCTTATCTGCAGCCCACTCAGCAGGCACTCCATCACGCCCACCAAAGACACTTCTTGTATTGCTGTCTTGGATTTCAACTAATCACTCCAGGGCAGCGGGCAGCAAGAGAGCTGGGAGCTTCCCGGGCTGCAAGTTCCTGGGACAGAGACGTGTCTTCCTCGGGACCTGCCCCATCAGGCATGGCAGAGGGCCTCCCCCCGAGGGGACTGGAGCAGCCTCCTGAAAGATAACTATGGAGCACATCCCAACCTTGTACTGATTTGCTCACAGGGAAACCAAGTCAGTAAAACACTGATTGTGCAACACGTTGACGGGAGAACAGACAAGAATAGAGTTACCTGGAGGAGTTATTTAAAGAAAAAGAAAAAATGAAACCACTGAAATAGAGACATCAACTTTCAAGTGAGAAGAAACCCTAGAAATTGGCTATTGCAGGTTTTATTTTTCCCTCACAACCCCCTGCAAAAAAAAAAAAAAAAAGTGTCCCAAACAGCTTTAGCTCAGCAAAGCATTCTCTGGCTACAGAAGCTGGGGAAGCACTGAGTAATCAGAGCCCATCTTGCTTCCTCAAAGCGCACGTCACGTGCTCAGGACTTTGACCCATCCTGCAGGAAAGACAGCCATTTAATTTGATCAGTGCAATGCTTGCCAAACTTGTTTAACCACAGAATTCCTCTTTTTTATTGTTTCTGCATCTGCCAAAAAATTCCTTGGTAGTGATGGGGCTTTCTAGAAGACAGTGCACATACATTTTCTTTGTGTTTATAGTCTCTCTTGATAAAAAGTGATTTTTGTTTGTCTGTTTGTTTGTGTTTATACTAGTCTGAGAGTAAATGGAAGTGTGATGCATAATTCATAAAATGGTTTCTTTTGAGAATTTTGGATGGTGATCATGACCCCATGGAACTCTGCTACAAGGAAAGAGGAAAAGAACTCTGCTACAAGGAAAGTGTTTCTGCTATGCGCTGAGCACTCCAAACGCGTGTACCATTAACCTCACAATAATCCAATGAAGTATACCCCATTGTTTCCCCTTTTTACGGATGAGAAAACTGAGGCCCACATGGCTACTTAAAGAGCCAGATCTCGCTAAGCCAGTGACAGCCCATGGTCCAAAGCACCTTTGCCAGGGACACCACACTCCTCAGTTCTTTGGGGTCCTCGGGTCTCCCCTTTAAGAACACAATGAGCCTGGGTGTTCGATTGTAAAGGATTCATGGACTCACGAAGGTCCAGGATTAAGGCTACCTGTGATTCCACACTGCTAAGACTATGGGCAGGGGACACTGCGCAGATGTAAGCTGGTGAAGAAGGAGTCTGTGGTCCCCACTGCCACCCTCGTGCTGTGAAAAGCAGCAAAGCATCAAGACAGGTGAGACCCAGCCTTCCTGTTCTCAGCATGAAACAGCTCAGAAGATTTCACTAAGCTCCACAATCAACCTGTAAGTCCTTACTCTTCGTATACCCACTTGACAGATGAGCAAACTGAGGCTTGGGGAGGTTGTTTAATTTGCCAAAAAGTGAAGTCCTTTAGAGTTCAGGAGAGAAGAACATGTCATGGGAAGAAGGAAGAAAGCATGGTAGGTTGGAGTTTCCCATTTAGTCCTCACAGAAATTAGAACAGGCAGCCCCGTTTCCATTTTATAGATGATAACACTGAGGTCAGAGGTTTGAAGTGAGTCCTCCCAGACCACAGCAGGGTGAAATCGGGATGGGCTCCTGTTCCCAGCCCAAGACTGACCTCTCTCCTCTCCCCTTCCCTCACCCCCTCTAAGGAATTTCAGTGATGGTTCTTATTCTTGGGATTTCAGATTGATTTGGAAGCCACAGATCAGGAGCTTGCCGGAAACTGAAAGGGATGGCTTAAGGAAGGACGCTCCTCCTTCGGGGAACTTCCATGCTTAAGTACTTTCTTTCCCCTTCTCTCTGACCTTGGGTGGCCACCGTAGCCTTAAGTGCACGGTAATATACTCTCAGTCACTGTTCAATGCCCAGGGGAATGGTTTCAGGCCCTCCACTGGAGTGAATATTTTTATGCAGGCTATAATTTCTTTGAAGACCTTCAGAGCGTTCCTGCAGCCTCCACCGTGCCCTCTCCTCCTGGGAGCACGTGGCAGAAAGAAAAGCCACTTTCTAATAAGGGGAACGGCAAGCTTCAGGCAGAGGAAGACAGGCTGAGCAGACCCCGGGCTGAGGGCAGGGACTGCTTTCTCATAATCTTCCATTTTGACCCCTAAACTCCATCCTCAATGATAATAACTATGGTCAATATTTATAGAGCTTCCTAGGTGCCAGGCCTGTCATAGATGCCAACACTTACTGTCTCGTTTAATCTTAGCAACACTGAGTGGCTGGCATCCCATTTTATAGATGAGTTACTAAAGCACAGGAAGGCAGCCCAAGGTCACAAGAAAGGGGAAAGCCAGACTAGAAACCTGGGGAGCCTCGGTTCTGTACAGAATGCAAAGTACTCTCCATCCAGCATCCAGGGAGTCACTCAAAAGAACAAACCCTATCAGGTCACTGCCTAGCTCCAAGCTTTCCGGTGGCTCCCTGTTGCCCTGGGGCTGGAGATCAAATCCTTTCCCACTGGGTCTCCATGCCCCGCCTCCTCCACCCTCCTTTTGCCCCGTACTCTCCCTGGCTTTCAGCACACAGCTGCACTGGCCTCTTATGTTCCCAGAACACTCTACTCTCCTGTCAGAGGGCTGTTGCACCTGCAGTTTCCTCTACCTGGCGTATACTCAGAGCCACCCTCCTTCAATCTACCCCCAGCTGGTTAACTCCATCTCATCCACACACCTCCTCTGGGAAGCCTACCCTGACTGCCACTCTTGGTCAACACCCCCATTATTTCCCTTTTGCTGCATGGGTCACATGGCCACATTTCTACTGTTACATTTGTTTATGTGAATATTTGACTTATATCTGTCCCTCTGATTGACTGTCCATGCAAGGAAGGCAGAAACTGATTATCTTGTTCACTGCTATTTTCCTAGCTCCTGTCATCCTGGGCATTCCAAACTATTTGCTGAATAGCTGAATAAACAAATGAGTGAGTGAGTGAGTGAGTGAGTGAATAGACATAGGGAAGGAGCAAAGTCTTTGGGTTGGCAGAGCAAGTCCTGTAGGGCTGGGACTGGAGCAAAGGCAAGGGAAGCACTCACTTCTGGCACAGAATTTCACACTAAAAAACTCAGTAATCAGGATACATGTTTTAATTCATTAATACATATTTTTAAAATTTAAATTTAATGCAAAACACATCCATGATAAATAGATTCTAAAAATTTTAAATAAAGTGTCACGCAGAGTCACACGAAAGCCTGAGGCAAAGGAAAAATCAGAAATACGAATTCTGCCTGTGTTTAAAATGGTGCTACTTTGTTCATCAGAGATTTATTTGCAGTAACTTTCATTTGAAGAAAGAAATATTTCATCGAAGTGTTTTTGATCTCGACTGCTGGGTTTTGGTCGCAGCGCCTTAAACTTTGTGCCCAGGGATTGCCGGGCTCTAGTCCTGGTTTGGTTCCTGTCCTTGCTTTGCCATCAGACGACTCTGCAACCTGAAACGAGTCACTTGACCACTTTGGTCTTCTTCTTTGTCCTCAGTAAGGATGGAGCCGTCAATGTGAGGTGACCCACCATCGGTGCCTTCGGCTCCGAGATGAACGACCCCATTGTGAGTTTGGCACTTGCTAAGACGTTTGAAGATTCGTTGCCATGCCACACCAAGAGACCAGGTAACTATGTAGCTCACAAACGGGGGCGTCTGTGGCATTGTCCAATGGCCAGCCACTAGAGGGGTCCTCCCTTCATGATGGTCTCACACTTCATGTAGCCTGGAATTCTCCCTTCTCTGACCTCGTGTAGCTACCCATGGCCTTCTAGGAGTATGAGACAGGGAAAAGGAGGCCACTTCGAAGGGCAGATGTTCTCCCCGGAAGATGCTGTAAAAAAATAAATAAATGCCGCCTCTTTGAAATGGAGTGGGAGCCGCTACCCCAGAGGAACTGCTTTGCATGTCTTATGCCTCAAAACTTTGGAACATTAAAATGGGCAAATAACCTTTGGACTGGGCCTAAAGCAACTATGTCCCAACAAAGTATTTGCAAGGATAACAAGAAAGCAGATATGACTGCTAGTGGATTATTACCAGACTGAAAATTAAAAATATTGTTCAGAATTAGCACCGCTATGTTAATTTTTCTGCACCAATAGAAATGCCTTCCTTCTATTGACATAATTGTTTTCCTTCCCTGTCCCATAAATACCCCTTGCTTTTGTCTCCTAATCAGAACACTGTCTGCTCTTCTGCCTGAATCAGTGCTTCCTGAATAGCTATTCTTTGATCTCAACTAAATGCTGTTGCCTCTCACTTGGGCCTTTTATTTTTAGCTCAATAGTGCACTTTGGGTAAACTCAAAACAACCTCTCCCAATTCCTCAGTTCCCTTGGTTGTGAGCAGAAGAAAAGTATTGTGAAAACAGCACAAACTGTGCAGTTGGACAGAGATGAACTTGAATCCAGCTGCCTGGCCTTGGAAAGTCACTTCACCTTTATGTCACACCATTCATTTATCAAAAGTATATAAGGGATGTTGTAAGAGTGACAGAAGGCTATAGATATTTTTATGCACCTACATACATGTATAAATGGGATCAAATTCCATACAGTCTTCTGCAAAGATATATTTTTTTCACTTGTTGCTTCTTGAGTACCTTAGTATAGGGCTTAGAACGCAAGTAGTGGAGACAGATCACATGGTTTGAATCCCAGATCCGCAGCATGCTGGCTGGATAAATGCCCTAATGTCCCACTCCCACCTGTCCTCAGTGTTCACATCTGTAAAATGGGGAGATGATAATGCTCATAGCATAGCTGAGATTAAGTGATGGACTGCAGGGAGAGTGCCTGGTCGCTAATGAGGGCTCTATAGATACTGGATAATATTACCCCCAAAACCGACTTTGGTTCTTTTTGGCTGTTGCATAGTATTCCAGAATGCACTGACTTTTTATCCCGGGGATGGACATCTAAGCTCTTTTCTAGCGCTACAATAGAACCGCATGATAGACTGGTGGTGCAGGTGCCACTTGACGTGGATCGGTCATTATTGCCAAGAAATCGAGTGGTTATGCAGCAGGAAATACAAACGGGAAGGTTTGTTTTGTCAGGACTGCAGTGATGTGTTACAACGAGAAACTACTTATGCACAGCTGTAAGAGAGGAAGAAAATAAAAAGAAAACAAAAGGTAGAGAACAAAGAAGGAAGAAGAGAGGGAGAAGAAAAAGGTAGAGGTTGGTCAATGGATATAAAATACCAGACACGCCATCTGAAACATATCAGTTGCCCCTGACGTGGTAGCAGCCATGACACAGTCCCAGAATTATCTGGTGTGTGACCCACCCAAGATAGTGAAAGTTAAAGGGCTGGCAATGTGTGTGAATGGCTGCGGGTGGGCGTGGGCGTGTTTGCAGGTGTGTGCACCCTGTGCATGCATATAGGCCAGGACGTGTGTGCGTGCCTGCGTGCCTGTGCCTTTGTGTACGCATGTGTGTCTCTGTGTGTAAATGGATGTAAGTGCACGCATGTGTACATGTGTGTCTGCATATGTATGTGGTGCATGTGTGCATGTCTGATTGTGTGTGTGCGTGTGTGTGCACATGTGGATGTGTATGAGTGTGTATTCTTACATGTGGGTGCACATTCTGCGTGTGTGTGTGTGTGTGTGTGTGTGCGAGTACGCGTGCATGCTTCCTCTTTGGTAGATAAGAATCCCAATAAATGAGGTGATGGAGAATGGGTGTGGAATAGTTTTGAACACTGCCCGTCCCCTACACACGTGTAACAAAGGAGGGTTAACATTCCAGTCCAGAATGAAAAGCCATCGTGATTGATCCGCCCCAACATTCCCCTTTCCCTCTGTTTTCCTTAAATTCTCTAATTGTCACCTCTGTCCACAGAAAGAGAGGTGGATCCCAGCAGCGTGTAACCTTCCCTGCCAGAGTCATTTGAGAAAGCCAAGCTTTCCAGTTGATGGAAGAGCACCTCTGTGTAATCGCCACTTCGAAAATTACATTTTGGATAGAAATCTCTGCAAAACACACTCTGTTCTTTGATTATTTGCACAGGGGGCCCTTGAACTACATCTCAGATCTGTCATTATGAGCGTCACTTATATTCCAGTGAGAGCTGAAAGGCTCTGCATGTGTAGGGGTGTTGGCTCTCTCCCACCAACCATGTCTGTGGACCACTCAGATTTTGATATTAGTGAGGCTTTTTCCAAACAGTCCTTTCTCTTCCTGGCCCACCGAGCCATCAGACGGCACCTTTGTCTCCTTCTCCATTGGTTCATTTCCTTTTTCATTTGTTGCAGCCAACCTGCAGACGAGGTCAGCTAATTGCCTTTGTTAGGACTGTTCGAAACTCAGAGTAACTAGGCTCTGAGCGAGAAGCAAGAGTTGCTGGTTAGAATGAGGGATTTACCACATTAAAATCCTTGCTCTCATTAGTGGCTGGGTAGTCAGTAAGACTCCTGGTCCACCAAATTCAAAGAGCTGCACAAGGCCGAACAAAGCCTCCATCTGTTTCATTCATTTCTTCATTCATTCATCACAGGTTTATAGAGCTCCAGCTACATGCCAGGTGTCGTTCTCAACACAGGGGCTTCGGGATGGCAGAGGCTTTCTGAATATCCGAGTCTTCCAGAGATATGAACTGCAGCAGAGAGGTGAGATGTTCCTGAATAAGACATGGAGCCTGTCCTTAAGATTTTGGTCTGTTTGGGTAGACAGGACATTTATGCCGACACAGTAGACACACAAAGGGATACGCCAAACCTCAGACAGAAACACACACGTACATACCTGTACATGTTTGCAAATGCACACATTCACATACAGGCAGTGCACTGTTTTGGAGGGCTAAGTGTAGAGTGAGTGAGCTGAGGATTTGAGGCACTTAGGGAGGCAGCTCTTCCTACTTTGCCATCACCTCCTCTATTTCAAGTGAGTCTTTCATGGCAAAAGAGTAGGGAGACCATCAGGAGACCTGGACGCTAGTCTCTGCACCCCAAATGACTCTACATGCAATTGTGATCTAATTGTCTTCTTTTTTTTTATTGAGACATAATTGACATATGATACTGTATTCGTTTCAGATGTACAACATAATGATTTGATATAAATATACATGGTGAAAAGTTCAACACAATAAGTTTAGTCAACGTCCATCACCACCCTGAGTTACACATTGTTTTCTTGCGATGAGAACATTTAAGACCGACTGTCTTAGCAGCTTTCAGATACAACACGGCAGTGTTAACTACAGTTACGATGCTGTACGTTACATCTCCGGGACTTATTTATTCCACAGCTGGAAGTTTGTGCCTTTCGACAACCTTCACCTATTTCACCCACCCTCCACCACCTGCATCTGGCAGCCAACAATCTGTTCTCTATGAGGTTGTTTTTTTTTAAGATTCCACATATGAGAGCGTACAGTATTAGTCTTTCTCTGTCTGACTATCATAACGCTCTCAAGATTTCTCCATGTTGTCACAAATGGCAGGATTTCCTTTTCGCGGCTGAATAACATTCCAGTGTGTGTGTGTGTGTGTGTGTGTGTGTGTGTGTGCGTGTGTGTGTGAGACACTTTCTTTACCTATTCATTGTTGATGGACACTGAGGTTGTTTCCATGTCTTGGCCATTGTAAATAATGGTGCAATGAACATGGAGAGGCAGATATCTTTTCAAGATTTCATTTTCTTCGGATAAATACCTAGAAGTGGAATTGCTGGATGATATGATGGTTCTATTTGTCAATTTTTGAGGCACTGTTTTCCATAGTGGTGGCACCAGTTTACACTCCCACCGACAGTGCACAGGGTTCCCTTTTCTCCACACCCTCACCAACACTTGTTATGTCTTGTCTTTTTGATCCTAGCCATTCTGACAGCTGTGAGGTGACACTGTGGTTTTGATTTGTGTTTCCATGGTGACCAGTGATGTTGAGCCCCTTGTTCAGGTACCTGTTGGCCTGTTGAATGTTTTCTTTGGAAAATTGTCTCCGCAGATCCTTGGCTCTTTTTCTTTTTTCATCTGCTGTGTTTATTATATTTATTTGCATTCATGATTGTCCTTTAAACATGTTACTTTGCAAATCAAATGTTTATGTTTCTTCAGTTTTGCGATAAAATGGACATATAGCACTGCATAAGTTCAGGTGTGCAACATAATTGGTTTACTTACATAGACTGTGAAAGGATCACCACAATTAGTTTAGCTAGCATCCATCCCCTCATATATAGACACAATAAAAAGAGAAAGCAAAACAAAAATTGTTTTTCCTTGTGACGAGCATTCTTAGAATCAATTCACTCTCTTAACAACTTTCCTGCATATCATAGAGCAGTGGTAACTCTGGTCATCATGCTGTTCATTATATCCCTTATACCTTACATCCCTTTTTACCTTATAACTAGAAGGTCGTGCCTTTGACTGCCTTCCTCTTATTTCCCTTCCCCTACCCTCTCTCCCCATTTTTAAATAATTGTTTTATTTTTTAATTACAGTTGACATACAATATTATATTAGTTTCAGGTGTACCACATAGTAATTAGACATTTATAGAACTTACAACGTGATCACCCCCGTAAATCTAGTACCGATCTGACGCCATACCTAGTTATTACGATGACAATATTATGGACGATATTCCTTATGCAGTACTTTATAGCCCCATGACTATTTGGTAACTACCAATGTGTACTTTGTAATTCCTTCTTCTTTTTCACCCCCCCAATCACCTTCCCCAGTGGCAACCATCCAAATGTTCTCTGTAGCTATGAGTTTGTTTCTATTGTGTTTGTTCATTTATTTTGTTCTTTAGATTCCACGTAGAAGTGAGATCGTATAGCATTGGTATTGCAGCATTTTTTACAATAGCCAAGATATGAAGGCAGCCTGGGTGTCCATCAATAGAGGACTGGATAAAGAAGAGGTGGTACATATGTATGATGGACTATTACTCAGCCGTAGAAAAGAATGAAATCTTGCCCTCTGCAACAACAGGGATGGACCTAGAGGGTTCGCTGAGTGCCAATTTTCTAGTTACATTGATTGTGACCTGAATAAAGCCCTTGCCCAATCTGGATCTTTGTTTCCCAACTAAAAAATGATGACGTTGGACCAGATGATATCTGAAGCTCATTTGAGCTAAAGCACTCAAATCCTCTGATCCTAATGGTGTAACTGATAATAATACTAATAATCACCTTGTGTTGAGTGTTTACCACGTTCTCAGCATCACATATATGCATCTTATTTAGTCCTCACTTCAACCCAATAAAGCAGGTACTACTTTCCCATTTTATAGATGAGAAAAACTGAGGTTACGGGCAATTAAGTAGCCGGCCCAAGGTCATGCAGCTAATTGGTGTCAGACCTGGCTCTTCACACTCAGGTAGTTTCATCTCAGAGTCCATGTTCTTAATCACTGATATGCTGCACCCCTAACATTCTGTGAGGTTATAGTTTTGGAGTCCTGTATTCTAAACCTTCATGCCCCTCCATGCTTTCCCCAAGCCTTCGCTTAGGAACTTTGTTAGCAACGTCTCAGAGCTCAGGAGGGAGTGTGGGAGAGAGGGAAGAGGAGAGTCAGAGCCTCCTTGGGGCTGGCACCCCAAGGTCCCCGGGCCCAGTTTCCCTGCATATTCATCTGGCACCAGCCGGCAGATGAGTATGCTGGCCACTCCTGACAGCTTGCCAGCTGGCCTGGAGTACCCAGTGGCTGGCACCTCGGCCACTTGGATGGGCTGCCAGCCTGCCTCCCACAGGCATGCAGCTGGCAGCAAGGAGCAGATGGGCCGGTTGGTTAGGCCATTGGCTCACCATTAAGCTGCCAGCTGGCTTTGCTGTGCCTGGTGCCTTGGCACGTCTGGGCTGGCATCGGTGGGCAGCAGGGCTGACATGTTGGCTGGGCAGCTGGCACAGACAGCAGAGAGAAGAGTTCCTAAGCCTCCTCCTGGCTGCCCCCTAACATGTCCAGGGGTCTTGGCCAATGGAAACTGATGCCAGAATTCATCCCAGTATCACTCTGAAGAGTTTGCAATGGGAGTAAGCTTCCTCTCCTGCACTTTCTATGATCTGTGCTAATGTCACAAGTTCTGGTCTCCCCAGACATGCCTCATTCCTGCCCTCTGACTCCCACGCCTCTAAGGAAGAGGTGTCCCCTGGCAGGCACCCCTAGCTGCCACTTCAAAGTCTGGCCACCTGTCCCTTTTCAGCTTGGCTATTACGAGGCTTGGCTTCTGCAGCTGCTAGTGGACTGGATCCGGCGAGGGCTGGGAGCCTGGTGAGATGCAATGTGAAAACCCAAGAGATGTAGGTTCCAGTTCTGGCATGTTCTCTCGTGTGCTGTGAGAACCTGGACATATGCCTTTCCCTCTCTGGCCCTTCATGTCCCCATCTCTTCGTTTCCATCTCTCACTCTAAGTCAAGAGGTCAGAAGAGAATAGCATCACCTTTGGGAACCTGCATAAACCTTAATGGGTTTATGACCCCTAGCACTCTATGCGTCATCTTGTGTGTTGCATGGTGTCATGGGTTGAATTGTAGCCCCCCCAAAAAAAAAGATTTTGAAGCCCTAACTCCCAGGACCTATGAATGTGACCTTATTTAAAATACAAAGAGAGACTACGCAGACTATAAAGTTAAGATGAGCTCATGAGGGTGGGCCCTAATCCAATATGACTGTGTCCTTAAAAAAGGGGAAATTTGGACATAGATAGAGACGCATAATGGGACAACAATGTGAAGACACAGGGAGAAGGCCATCCACAAATCAAGGAATGCCTGGGGCCCCCAGAAGCTGAGAGAGAGCCATGGATCCAATTCTTTCTCACCCCCCTCAGAAGAAACCAGCCTGGGTTTCAGAATTCCAGCCTCTCAAACTGTCAGACAATAAATTTCTATTGTTCCAAGCTGCCCAGTTTATGGTACTTTGTTACAGCAGCCCTTGGTAACTTACAAAGCTGGGCATGAAATGTTCTGGAAGACGGTTCACACATTTCATCAAGGTATCGATGGGGTTCTTAATCCATTGCACCCCAATTCAGACCACTCAAGTCCTTCCCAATCCTGACATTCTAGAATTCTCTATAATGAAGTGTAAGATGCAGAAAAGCATGGTAGCCAGGTTGGGCCGTCAAGGGGATGCTTGATTCAGGCAAACAGAGTTCATTACCCATGATTTCAGATTTAAAAGAACTTAATCAAGACTAAAGGCCAGCTGCCTTTTAATATCTCACTTTAGAAGTGATATCACAAGATATTGGGTCGAACCCCTGCCCCCTAGCTTCTAGCGGAGAGTCTGATTAAGTCCATAGAGCCACCAACTGGAAAGCAAATGAAAATACGAATTAAGCAATACTAAAAATTAATAGCACATCATCTTGTAATTCCACTTCTGGAAATCTCTCGGAGGATACATGTCACATGGGAAAAGTTTTACTTAAAGAAGTGTTTATGAAAGTGGTTTTAAAAAACAATAACGGATTTAAAGTTTTTCCAAAAAAAGAAAAAAGCAATAGCGGGGCGGCCGGAGGGCTCAATTTGTTAGAGAGCGAGCTCTTCACAACAGGGTTGCTGGTTCAACTCCCACAGGGGCCAGCGAGCTGCGCCCTCCACAACCAGAGTGAAAACAACGAGCTGCCACTGAGCTTCCGGAGGGGCAGCCGGATGGCTCAGTGGGTTAGAGCACGAGCTCTCAGCAACAAGGTTGCCAGTTCAATTCCTGCATGGGATGGTGGGCTGCACCCCCTGCAACTAAAGATTGAAAACTGGCGACTGGACTTAGAACTGATGACTTGGAGCAGATGGGCCCTGGAAAACTACACTGTTCCCCAACATTCCCCAACAAACAACAACAACAATAGTAATAATAGAAAAAAGAAAAAGCAATAACTGTCCCTGAATGAGTTTGGTGGGTTTAGGATACTCTCGGCTAAGGGTAATAGACACCTGACCTGGATGCCTAGAAGGCTCAGGATGGCCATTAGCTCACCATGATCGCACCTGTGGGAAGCCTGGGGAGGATGCAATGATGGGACGCCTCAGGGGATCTGGGTCTGCTCTTCTGTGTCCTTGGCTGTGAGTTGGCTGGCTGTCTCTGGGCTGGCTGTCTTCATGGACACAAAATGGCTGCAGAGGTCCCGGTATCACTCTTAGATCCAGCCACCTCCAGAGAGAAAACAGGCATTGTCTCATGAATGCCTCTTGGTAAGAGCCAAGCAACCTTTCCCAGAGGCCCCCCGCAAACTCTCCTTCATATCTCATTGCCTGTGATTGTGTTGACTGTGATTGGCATGGCCATTCAGGGCTCCCTCTCTGAGGGCTGAGCCAGGGCTGGCTTCAGGACAAGGAGGGTGAATTTGGACTTGATCAGAAAGGAAAAGGTGGGAGTGGGGACTGAATGTCTGGTAGACAATCAACAGGGTGCCGATTACCATAGGAGGTGTGCTAGTCACTGGTTGGTAGGTTAGCTGCAATTAAAAAGTTAGAATTAGGCTAAAATCAAAAGGCTAAATAATAAATGGGTGTAAAGTCTGAACCGTATATGACCAGGGTTGATATCATCAATGGAGAATGGACTCTTGCCAATCAGTCAAATGAACACTCCAATACAATAGGTCAATATGAATATGTAAATGGATATAAATATCCACTAGTCCAGTGAAAAAAGTAACGTTGATATCACTAATGCTCCACACATTTTTGTCTATAAACGTGGCTTGGAAAATCACCAGGGCTGCTGAATTTTTGAGGAAACAATCACTCAAATGTGGTATTTTTGAATGCATAAATTGGTACAGCAAGTTGGCCTTGAAATTGTACCTGCTTTTCGTTTTGCTAAGGCAAATTCACGTAACATAAAATTAAGCATTTTGAAGTGTCCAATTCAGTGGCATTTAGTACATTCAACGTGTTATGCAACCATTACCTCTATCTAGTTCTCAAACATTTTCGTCACTCCAAAAGAATACTTTGTACCCATTTAGAAGTCACTCCCCGTTACCCCTACCCCGCAGCGTCTGGCAAACCTCTAATCTGCTTTCTGTCACTTTGGATTTACCTATTCGGGATTTTCGCGTAAATGGAATCATGCGGTGTGTGACCTTTTGTGTCTGGCTTCTTTCACTTAGCATAATGTTTTCTAGGCCCACACATGTTACAGCAACACTTCACTCATTTTTATGGCTGAATAATATTCCATTGTATGTGCCTGCTTTTTGACCCATTAATTTCGCTTCTGGAAATTTATCCCAAGGAAATGATCATGAAGTTGTGCAAAGGACAGCTACGAGGCTCTTCCTGGAAATGTTCGATAGCCACAAGACGAGACTTGGAGAAA
The DNA here is from genome assembly GCF_964194185.1 of Rhinolophus hipposideros. Lineage (NCBI taxonomy): Eukaryota > Metazoa > Chordata > Mammalia > Chiroptera > Rhinolophidae > Rhinolophus > Rhinolophus hipposideros. The sequence continues at coordinate 16,510,784 of NC_138070.1, read as the reverse complement.
TTACTCATGATTTATCCACATGATGGGATACAATGAAGGCATCATCAGTTGTATTACAGGAAAATATTTCATAACGCCAGACTGTACTTGTGTCATATGGACAATTTTTTGAAAAGCAGATTATACAACTGCATGCTTCTTACCATCCCATTTTCACTCATTGTTTACATTCTATGCAGCATTTGCTACTTACAAAGCTGCTACTGTGCTGTGCGTTAGGCACTGTTCTAGGTGCTAAATATAAAGCAGTGATTTAAAGAGACAAAAGTTACTGACCTCAGGTTGCTTTCTACATTCCAGTGTATATAAGTTTAGTAACCTGGGATGAATAGGAGGTAGGGGGTGCCACAGGAATAGTTTAGAAGCATGTTGAGAGTCTGGATGTATAAACGGAAAAAAGTCTGGGTGGTGGATTACAAGTAATCTTCTTTTTATATGCATGTAATGTCCACATTTTCTTCAATAAATATGTGCTGCTTTTATAATCAGGAAAAAGAAAGTTGATTTGAAAATAGTGGGCTAAAAAAAGAAGAAAATAGTGGGCTTACTAACAACCAACTACGTAACATCAAAATGAATATAATAATAGAAATAAAATTGTAGAATTTA